>NC_141689.1:2014551749-2015954218 GCF_964263255.1 Lissotriton vulgaris | reverse complement strand
TACCACTTGGTGCCACATAATTACACTCTTTTCTCAATGCAACGTAAATGCACTCCACATAATACCACTCAGTACCATATAATTACACACCTCATACTTACACTCAACTCAATGCAACATAAATGCACTCTATCTGTCTATCGCACTCCCTACCTCTATCGCACTCCCTCCCTCTATCGGGGCGCCACAGCATCACTCGGGGGGGCCACAGCATCACTGAACGCCACCAAAACATCACTGAACGCCACAGCATCACTCGTCGCCACCAAAACATCACTAAACGCCACAGCATCACTCGTCGCCACCAAAACATCACTAAACGCCACAGCATCACTCGGGACCGCCACAGCATCACTCGTCGCCACCAAAACATCACTGAACGCCACAGCATCACTCGTCGCCACCAAAACATCACTGAACGCCACAGCATCAATCTGTGCAACCATTCAACAACTGGTTCAAATATGTTCTCTCAATGTTTCAAGCTTTATTACAAATGTCACAAAAAGATATTAATATTTTACTTCTGTTCCTGGATTTTCGTCACAATAAAATACAATGAACCGAATCTTCACAAGTTATTTACAAAAGTTTAAGCTACTGTCATAATAAATTACAATAACTTTTTAAGTATTAATTTCTTTTAAAGCTATTGCTATGTGTAATATCAATACAGCTAAGTCACCTAAATACAACACATATTGCATTACAAATGCTATAGGTGTCGCATTAGCAAAAGTTAAAACTATTTGGCATTGTAAATGACAAAGCTATTAAATTCGCTATTTTCAAAACCAACACATAAATAAAAGTCATTTACAATATCAATAGCTCAAACTTTCCTAATGCGAGACCTATTGCATTGTAAATGCTTGTTACTTTTACTTCGATGATGGTTTACACCCAAACATATTGATAATTCGAGAGTTTCCAAATGCCTTTACAGTACCCAATACTGGAGGATATTTTATCGAAGGAAGTATACATCAGTACATAATAAAGCTTCTTTTTTAGGGCACATGCAATTGCTAAACTTATTTAAATTCCTCGTACTGAGTGTTTTTTCCAGTCTTTAATGAGGGCAGTGTATGGTATTCATCCTAAAGTTCAGTGGAAAGTGACTGGGGATGCTTTGTATTGAATCAGCTCCCCGAGCCTTGAAGTTTAGCAAAACCATAAGAATAGGAAATTTGCCTGTGTGCTGTCTCAGATGTATGAAATATTTCTAGCATTTGAACAGAATGTATTTATGGGAGGTGTATTTAGTCTGAGTATTCGAATTAGATTCACTATGGACACGATATACTTCATTTTTAAATTGCTTCATAGTGTCAGCCTGAACCCAGTATCATTTTCAAAATGGTGTGTGTGTGTGTATATATATATATATATATATATATATATATATATATATATATATATATATATATAAATAATTTTTTTTTCCCTCTGCCTTTAACCCCTCCCCTGCTGATGACGGACCCGCTCAGTCATCAGCCGCGGTCGCTCTGTGCTGATGACGGAGCGGTACCGTCATGGCCTGGCCGCGGCGCGTTCTATTGAGCAGGCGGGGCCTTGATGGAACCGCTCCGTCATGAGCACAGCGCAACCAACGCTGGTGACGGAGCGGTTCTGTCACCAGCATGCGCCCGCCGCTCGGCTGCACTCCCAACACCCGACCCCCTTAGCAGTGCGGTGGAATAGCCGCCACAGTGGAGGGGTTAAATAAAGCAATTGTTTTCGTTCATTGCCTAACCTGGTTAATAAGAAACTCACTTTATTTGCAACGTAATGCTTTCCATGCGTCCAACTTTAGACCGAAATGCATTTGGTTTTTATGTGAATAAACGCAGCTTTTTACGAATAGCGCCACAGTCGTGTTCTTCACTGAGGTCGGGATGGGCACTTTTGGAACAAAAGAAACCTGGGAAAATGCGCGGATTCCCACGTGTGGACTGGAATTGTAGATGGAGTAAAAGAAACTTGAAAAGCAAAAGGACAAATTGTTAAAAGAAAAGAGTAAACGAGGGGTAGAATACGCCTAATGGCAGAACATTGCTGTGCACTGGTTTGGGGAGAAAGCAGTCTCCCCGTGTATTGGGGTTGTTGTCTAAATCGTGTAATTTGGCCATGACACTGAACCAAGTTGCACGCAGATTGGATTACAGTTTGATTAATTTAGTGAAAAAAAAAAGTGAACTACGGTGTGCATCCCACCCCCTTATATTTCTTCAATCTCAATTCAAGCCATGCATTATGCAAAACGAGACTCAAGGAAAAATAGTAAGGTTTTTTTTTTCTCTAAAATATAATTTGCACACAACCTATTAGAATTTTATTGTCTGTAATGCTTTTAATTTGCATGTTCACAGAAGCTGAGAGAACTAGCTTAGAGCACCACAGTCAAGCATTTCAGAGACAAATGGGTCTTTAACTCATAAGGACCAAATGGTCAAGGATAGTCCAACTAGCAAGAGTTATTGAAATTGAGATGCCCACAATGCTGAACAGCAGCCCTCAACATATTCTCTCCTAAATTTAAGTTTAGCTATCTTTTTGGGTGCTAAGGACGTGCTGGAGTGGTCCTTGGCGCCAGTGTTCAGGAGCTGAAGATGGAGCCAGCATGTCCTGGCATCAGAAGCAGGAAATCACTCTGGTGCCCTTTCACACATTTCAGCCTTGGGTACGAACTTTCCCAGCAACCAAGGCTTTTTACCCATTTTTCTCTGCAGTAACATGAATGAATGTATGTGAAATGAGCCAATCTTCTCATTTCACTTTCACTGCATCAGTGCTCGGGCATATCACACTGATGCAGACTGAAGAGTTCATTGGAAAGGGGAAAATCTCCCCTTCCCAAAGGTACCTAGTGGAACTCTGCTTGGGGATCACCGCATGATGGTGATTTTCTTCCAGTCAAAGCCCACTAGATACCAGAGATTTATTATGTGTTTATTATTTTTTTTTTGTGTGGAGGAATGGGTGGGGGCAGCCCTCCCAGACGGGTGGTGTACCTAGCCCCACCCCTCCAATGACCCACAACAGTCTACCTCTCGGATCCATGCAATTTCAGCCACCAAGCCCCCTGCTTGTTCCAATAAAAATGCTACCCCACTTGTGTGGCTCTGCCTACTGCCACTGACATGTACAAAGCAAAGCAGGGTCTGAGTCACTCCGGGAGACTCTCTTTAAGCTTGGTTTGATCCGTACTTTTATGTGCACTAGGCCAAATTAAACAAGATGGGCAGCATTTTTCTTGGGGCAAGTGGGGGAACGCCGAATGGTAGAAATTATGTGGATTCCTGCAGATTCAGGAAGTTTACGTCACAAAGCTAGGACAATGTGTAATTTTAGGCAAAGCATGAGGTTTGCAGGGCATTGTGGGTAAGAAAATATTGTTGGTCCATTAGAGGAATACCACCCTGGACTCACCCCGAATGTCCAATTTTCAGAAACGTCTGGGTTTGGTATGTTTCCGTGGAAGGCTGTCTATCCTGGGCCAAAAAAAGACACTACTCCTATTGACGAATAGATTTTTTGTGACCGGAAGTGTTTGTTTTCACATTGTATTTTGGGGCTTTTGCTTTGCATGCACTAGGCATACAAGTGAAGAACAATTCATTTATTTTTTGGCGGGAGGATAGGATAGGGGGAGGGGGGGGGGGAGGTGTAGGTGGAAGAAAACTTGTGTCTGCAGATTCGAAAACTTTCCATCACAGAAATGTGACAAACTATGTGTCTAGTTTTCAACAATGTGCAGGATTCCTAGGTTTCCCTAGGTGCTGGCTGAGCTAGGACACACAATTCAGCTAGCCACATTAATAAAAAAAAAATTATAATTCAGTGGGAAAATGTTGTGCCCATGTTGCATTTTGGGGGATTTCCTGTTGTGTGGGCAGGCCTAAGGCCTCCAAGTGAGATACCATATTCATTGAGTGACATTTGGGAATAGAGCATTTTAGAACATTTGTTTTAACCATTTGTATTTCTCTGCCTTCCAAATGTAAGGCAATGTGTAGGAAAGACCTTTTTGATAAATGCTCTCTACATAGTCGTACAGGTACCCATAATATCTGATCTATGCAAATAACCAATGCTCAAACTCTGCATGCGGTGTCTCATTCTGAAAAACATAGACTTTCTTTGATACCCATTTTCACTCTTCATATTTTATCATATCAATGGTTCTATATGCAGTAAACCATGAAATACCTTTTGTATGGTGCAGTTCCGTTGTTTACGGGTTCCTCGAGTTCTTGGAGATCCTACAAACCTTAAATAGCACCACTGCCAGAAGGGTCTAGCGGATGTAATGGTATATTGCTTTTGTAAATTGGCAATCGTGACACGATGTTACTAATGAAAACATTGTCAGAAATGGCTGGTTTTTTTCCTACTCCTTTTTCAGTAATTGTTTTTAAAATTTTATTTTGGGAAAACTCGCAAGTCTGTTTGGCCTCCTGTTGCTCATGAAGTTTAACTCTTGCTGGTGCAAGGGAAATTAGATGGCTGTTGCAGCTTTGCTTCTTGTTTGTTTATGATTAGCACCACCTTGGCCTGCTTGTATTGTGAGGGCATGACCTTATTAACTAATGAGCTATTCAAGATATGTTTCAGAGTGCAAGAAAGCCTGTTTCTGGATCTCCGATCAAAAGAAAACCATTATTTAATCTTGGCAGAATGTACACTGACTCTAACCTGAAAGAGTGAATAGATTGTTAGAACATTAAATAAAAGGTTGAAGTTTATCCAATTAGGTTTTTTAATAGTGCACCCCATCCATTTTACATACAACCATCAAGTCCAGAGGCAACTTGCCCATAGATTTTCAGATGGATCATCGGCATTGGAACTCCAGCACATTCTTTCCTTTGCAAGTAAACACAACGAGCAAATGTACAAACCAGCATTCGAAAGTTCAACCTATAATAATAGTAATAATAATAATAGTAATAAATGCATCTTCAAACTTTTTCTTCATAATACAGATGGACCCGCCTGTCCTCTGGCTGGGATGAGGTAATAGAAGGGTGCTATGATGGGGGGGGGGGGGGGGGGGGGCGGCAAGTAGTACTTTATCTGTCAGAAAGCCCGCCTTTTGAATATTGGACGCAATTATAAATTTGCAAACAGAACAGGCCACCGGGTAGCATGGAGCAAGGCTTGATGTACGGACCGCTTTTCAATCAATCACTACATTTATAAAGCGCGCTACATACCTTGAGGGTCTCAAGGCGCTTTTATTTTGATTCATATGTGATCTACTGTTTGAGGGGGGAAAAAATGTTTTAAAGTTAAAGAATTCAGATCAAAGTCCTTTAATACATCTTGTGTACCTAAACAGTACCACTCCGTTTGGACATGCATACTGCTGCATCTTTACCCTTACTCTGTTCTCGTTGAATCCAGTACGGTTTCTGTTGAATATTTGGAGTAATTCATTTGAGGGTAGTTGAGTTTTGCATCATAGAAATGACTGGCAATCCAGCTCTGTCACTAACACAATCTCTAGTATTGCAATTGTCCCTTCTCTTTGTTATCTTCCATAATGGTAACACATTGGACACCTATTTTCAGCATGTAATTGTCATTGCATACATGACCTGTTAGGAAATTGGAAAACCGATATCCATGTCTTTATGCGGTGGGATTGTTTGCAGCATGGGAAGGTTTGTCAATAAAGCGCCGGGACACTCTATGGAGTAGCCGTGTGCTATAAAAGACTATATTAACATAACATAACAAGTCATACGGTCTTAAGTTGTCTTTTTCAGACCAGCATGATGGGAGAATGCACAGAACTAAGTAGTCTCACCTTGTCTTCTGACTACAATGTGAATGGCTGCTTGGCCACACTCATCCACATCAGTTATATAGTTGTAAGTTATCTTTTTCCTCAGGTCAATGACATTTCTTTGAAGATATGCCTATGGTTTTCAGCGTCCTGGCTGTGTAAAAGGTCTCCCTATGCATTTGTTTGGTTTTCAGATACTTGTTTCAGTTTTCCCCATCTTAGGTCAATCTGACCAGTCGTTTGTCACTGGAAGACCAAATACTACAACTTAATTTTTGTATCAGAGCTCACACAGATTAAGGGGTTCAAAACAAGCTTACAGGTCTGTTTGTTGGTCGGAATTAGTAAGTGAGCATAAGTGGTTGACTGCCTTTTAGCCATGCCTAATGTGAATTGTGTGTGGCAATTAAATTTTTTAACTTTCTGTTGTCATCTGGTTTTGCCTCCCAGGAGTTTATAACAAGGGACCTGTAAATTATATAGTTCTACTGTTACAGCTTTTTCCATATAATTATGGATTTGAACAGTTGCCACATTTATCTTCTGTAGATTTTAATATTCAATTTGTGTTCAAACGTGAACAGATCAATAGATACTTAAAATGCTGCCACGCATATTACTGTGCTGTTGAAGGCCCTTTGCCTTGCACTATAAGGTCACCTTTGAAGTGACGATTGCTGTATTTAGGTGTTAAACTGCTACTATTGAAGTAATACAGATGTCCATGCAGTGCAAACATGTCAAAATAGTTAAATAATACTGCCACAAATTGTGCTGCAGTATACCACAGAATTTAGTAGCCTCTGCTGCAAAATTCCAGTGGTCCAGCTTTTCTTTATAGACTAAGGTGAAGGGTTCATTTATCTACTGTAGATTCTATAATCTGGCTAGTTAATCTAGAATAGATGCTGGGGTTGACCTAAAGATTGCAACTAGTTTATTTCTGTGTAGTTATAAAGCGACACTCCTAATGGTATTTAATCTATAATGCTGTGTATCTATACAATCCCTATTGTTTCCTCCTTCTCTTCGTATGCTTTAGCGAAAATTGGTACATTTACAATGAGTAAAGTTGTTCTTGGGCAAGGGCCACAACCCCCCTCAATTTGTGTAAAAATAATATATTGTAAAAATAAATCCAGCACCAACATGAAAGGGACATTGCTGTATCCAACATGTGTTTCCAAAGCTGGCTGAAAAACTGTGACAATCGTGGACCAGTAACTTCAGTAGTTTCTCAAGCTTGTAAATTGGGTTAAGGATCTCACCAATGTGTAATTTTAGCATTTGTGTCACTTTGAAATGGGTGGGTGACTTGCAGCTTGCTCTAGGTCGAATAGGCAATGCAAACATCTTGATCTTTGGAATGAGTGGACCCTTCATCATGGTGCTGATGTGGCTGTCCTTAAGTTGCCAGGTTCAAAGTCCATCTGGTTATCCCACCTATTAAAACATTTGCTCTTTGTTTCAGCATATTTAAGATCTAGAGTTTTTATGTTCTACAGTCATGTGTTCTCAAACGTGCCAAGACAAACTTGCCTCCTTTGTGTAAAGAGGCGATCATCATGAGTTTTATTTTGTTTGTCCTGTTAAACCTATGTAGATATATTTTTAGGTCTCAGTCTACAAGAAATCACAGCTATCTGGTTTGCTAAAGACCTCTTGGGGACTTTCAGAAAGTTGACCTGAGGATTCATTCCACCCATTGATTACCATTGGCTTTGTGGTTTGTAACTTACTTTTACTGGCTTGCTTTAATTTGCTTCTCGATGAGTAGCTTGTGAGCTACTGGTAGCTCTCAGCTATCTTTAGTAGGCTGGGCTGCACACAGCACAGGAGAGATACTCAAGTAGAAGCTTTTACAGGTCTCTCAAAATTGTAAAGTGTGTTAAGATAGAAATGTGTATATTTTCAAAATGCACAAGGTTAGCTAATGTTTGGGGGGGGGGGGGAATTGCTGGATTTCCAAAATATATTTAAAGCTGATACTTGGGTGATATTTCATGAGACATTGCAGATACATTACTTAAATGATTGCCTTGGTGCCAGGGGCATTGCAGCTATGGCTGTCCTATTATCCCGAAGCATTCCAAATTGCAAAAAGCTATTTTCACATTACTTCTGGTAACTTTGCCTGATACACTGAGCGGATCGTTGCTGGTAATCTTAAATGGTGTGTCCAATAATGTGATATTGTCTGACTTGGTTACTATAATCCAGACTAATAGTAGCTCGGTATAGTTTTCATTGAACTGGAGTAGCTCTTACTACAAAGAAAGGCCATTTGCCCCTGATTTAGGCTCTCCAAGTTGTTTGTCCCTCCTATTGCCTAAAGCATGGTTACTACATTCTCCCACAAACTCCCTTTCTGTAAACAGGCCTTTAAATCTTTTTATATCACCTTTGCAGTGCATTCAAAGACTGAGGTCAAATGTCAGGCGCTGTCTTCTAAGGGTGCTTGTTTACTTTTTCTTTCTTTCTCGTCCAAGTGAGAGGATTTAAGTGACAATCTTGCTGGATACGGCGGTAAGGCAGTGTCGTCATGCAGCGAAGAGACACAACCACTAAGAGGCCTTTGAGGGTATGGAATAAAGAATTATTTAATGCAGATTGCTCCTTGGTTTTACAGTACAGTGTCACAATGCAGGAGGGCTACATAAAACACAAAAAAATGTTATATCCGGAACCAACTTGGTAATAGTCAGTCTCTTCCTCTTGCTTTGGCGTTTTTTCTCTCTCTGGAATTCCTTTCCAGCTCTGTAGTTATGGTGTGAAGTCCAAAAAAAAAAAAAATACAAGTATGGGGAGGATTCTCTGGTGGATTCCTTCACCACACCAAAGTGCTCAAGGGTTCTGTGGAAGGGGGAGTGGGGGGGTTGAAGAGGAGTTTTTGGGACACCGGGGTGAAGGATTCAGGGGGTTTCTGGTGGTGTAGGAGGGACGTGCGCAGTGCCCTGGGATTCAGAACAGCTGTGGTCGTTGAGGTCCTCCCTCCGACCATTGAGAGAAAAATCGCAAGAATGGGGCTTGCCTGGAACCAAGACCCTCCAGGATCGTGGCATCGGTAGTCTTCGCTTTTTCCGCCTCACCCGGGCTTTCCAGCGATGGTTCTTCTCCTTGATCGCTTTCTTCTGGACCGGACCTCTTCGGTGCTTTCCTCGCCGAGTTTTCTTCTCCCCAGCTTTCCGCGTCCCCTCTCACCGTCTCCGTCTTCTTGTGGTGGCTCTGCGCTAATTGGCTCATGGTCAGGTGACCCAGTGACGTAGGCGCCAACTGCTGGCTTCGCCTCCGCTTGGAGACAGATTAGCTGGGGTCACGTGTGTCCGCGATGCCAAATCACAGGCAGGTTTTTTTTTTCCAGCACGCAATATTTAAATGAACAGTAAGTATTTCAGAATTAGAAACGCAAAGCAATTTTTTATTTTTTATTTCTGAAGTGTTTTGGAAATGTACTGTAATCAAAACAAATTACACTGGGTGCTGCAATTTCTGCACAATTTTTTGTGTACACGGTGTAGTTTTATTAGTGAAATAAATCTGTGCAAATGTAACGGTCCTTTCAATAGAAAATGTGTTGTCTGTAACGGCAGTGTGCTACCATACCATAATGTTGGTACTTTAACTCCTGAGCGTAAAATTAGGATGCTTTTACATAGTCTTGGCCCAGAAGGTTTGAGAGTGTATAACCAAATGACAAAACCTGATAGGTCCGGAGATTTAGAGGTTTTCAAGACTGCAATTTTGGATTTGACTGAACATTATTCTCCTACAGTATGTATTGGAGTCACCAGACGTGCTTTCTTCAAAAGGAAACCATTAGAAAGCGAATCTGTGGAAGAGTACATCTCTCAATTAAAGTTGTTAGCAATGCATTGCAAATTTGGAGTTTTGCATGATGAACTTATTCGGGATCAAGTCGTAGTTTGCTCAAGAAATAAAAGTATTCAAGAGACTTTGGATTGAAGGTGAATCTTTTCTGAAGGATGTTATTGCTTTATTAAAAAAAGCTGAACTTTCTGATAGAAGTTCGAAAGCCTTGTCAGAGCAATCAGAATCTACCACTACTACTTCTACTCCTATTGTTAATAAGGTTTCTGTCAAGAGAAATAATAAGGATACATCTGTAAAAAGGAGTTACAAGAATTCTTTTTATCAAACAGTCTTATAAACAATCCTTTTAATAGAAATGAATCTTCTTTTGCTTGTTTTCGTTGTGGTGACAAGAATCACAACGCTGGATGTGAAGAATGTCCTGCAAGATCTGTTAAATGTTCTAATTGTGGAATTTTGGGTCATTATGCTAAAGTTTGCAATAGGAGCTTATCCCAACGACCTAGAGTTGCTTGTATTTCTGATTCTTCTGAGTACGATGCTGATGTCAATGTTGATGAAATTAGTTAAATTTAACCTTTGGGGTGTGGTTTAGTTTAGCAGTATTTCTTTACAGGTTGCTGCGAACTTGTGTTTGTCCACATTAAAAAAAAAAAAGGTATACTTGTAATTATATAGAACTGTTGTAGTACCATCTGGTGTAGAAAAATCTTTACATGTTATTCTTAACTTCAAGCTTTCTGTTGGTTAAAATCCATTTTATTTTATGAAATGCTGTATACAAGATAATACTAGTTGAATGTACATGTATGAAATGTTGTGTATGATTTAGATGTGCTCAACGATTTTTATGGAGTATTTGTTTTTTTTTTTTTTGCTGTTTATTTTTAACAGAGAAAGGAAGAGTTGTGTTAGTGTTTTTGTTTTTGGAAAAGGGAGGATATGTAGTATCTGGCGTTGTTTCTATTATATATTATGCATTTCCCCTTTAACTGGCTTGTATTCATTTCATTATCTGTGTTCTATGTTCCATGATGTAATCGCTGTGAGGACAGTTACTCACTGTGTATGCTGACAGAAGATCTGTATGAATGTGCTCTTACTTATGGAATAAACTTAACTTTATTTTACTTCAATTCATCTTTTAATTCATTTTTATGATACTACAAGTACTCCGCTCTATGCCACTCCACTCTACACTACTGCTATCTACTCTGCACTACTGTTCTCTACTCTACTATAAACTACACCACTTCACGCCTCTGCACTCCATTATACGCAACTGCACTCTATTCCACTTCATGCTACGCCTCTTTATTCTACCCTGTACCACGCTACTCCAATGCACTCTTTGCCACTCTACTCTACACCTTCACTTTTTGCCACTGCGCTCTACACTACTCTAGTGTGGTCCACACCAGTCCACTCTGTGCATCGCCACTCTATGCCGTTGTGCTAAACCCCAGACTTTATGCCACTTCACCCTATGCTCCCCTGCACTCTACTCCAATCAACTGTACGCCACTGTAGTCTACTCTAGGCCATTGCACTTAGCATTACTGTTTGCTATTACACTCTATGCAACTGCATTCTACCCTGCACCGCTCCACTCTGAAACAATCTACTCAGGACAAGGCGCTGGAGTGGATCACCTCCTTCCTCGACGGGAGAACACAGAGAGTCCGCCTACCACCGTACAAGTCAGAGGCCACCGAAGTCATCTGCGGCGTCCCCCAAGGATCATCTCTGAGCCCCACCCTCTTCAACGTCTACATGAGCCCCCTCGCGGCCATCGTACGCAAACACAACCTCAGCATAATCTCCTACGCCGACGACACCCAGCTGATCCTCTCCCTGACCAACGACCCCGCCGCCGCCAGAGCCAACCTGCACGAAGGGATGAAAGAGGTAGCCGAGTGGATGACGACCAGCCGCCTGAAACTGAACTCGGACAAGACGGAGGTCCTCATCCTGGGCTCCTCTCCCTCCGCCTGGGACGACTCCTGGTGGCCTCCCGCCCTGGGCACCGCACCCAAACCGACAGACCATGCACGCAACCTGGGCTTCATCCTGGACTCCTCCCTCTCCATGACCAGGCAAGTCAACAACGTCTCCTCGGCATGCTTCAACATCCTACGCATGCTACGGAAGATCTTCTGGTGGATCCCCACCGAGACCAGGAAGACCGTCACCCAGGCCCTCGTCACCAGCCGACTGGACTACGGCAACGCCCTCTACGCCGGGACCACCGCCAAGCTCCAGAAGAGACTCCAGCGGATCCAGAACGCCTCAGCCAGACTCATCCTCGACATCCCACGAACCAGCCACATCTCCGGACATCTGCGAGACCTTCACTGGCTCCCCGTCAACAAAAGAATCACCTTCCGCCTCCTCACCCACGCACACAAAGCCCTACACGACCAAGGCCCGAGCTACCTCAACAGCCGAGTCAACTTCTACGCTCCCAAACGCCACCTCCGATCAGCCAACCACGCCCTCGCCGCCGTCCCCCGCATCCGAAGAGCGACTACAGGAGGAAGGTCCTTCTCCCACCTGGCCGCCAAGACCTGGAACTCCCTCCCGACCGACCTGCGCCTGACCCAAGACCACCTCTCCTTCAGGAAGAAGCTGAAGACCTGGCTGTTCGAGCAGTAGCGGCTCCCCCCCCCCCCCAGCGCCTTGAGACCCCACGGGTATGTAGCGCGCTTTATAAGTGTCACTGATTGATTGATTGATTGATTGACTCTCAGTAGCGGTCAGCATGGCTCGCTGGGCTGTCGCGGGGGAGGTCTGCTGTGCAATATATAACATTTTAGAAAAAATAAGCTTACCTTGCTGTCTGGTTCCACATCTCTGCTCCTGCTCTCCTCGTCAAACTAGAGGAACAGGACGCGCAGCCAGGTTCCACTGATAAATCACAACGCTGCAATGCAGTGTTGTGATTGGTCTGAGCGTCCTGGTTTGACGCTCAGCCAGGAAATGGGGGGCCTGGGCAGGTTCTCCATGCAGGCTGTAATGCAGCATACATGGAGAAGAGAGAAAGTACGCATGACCGTTTTGGGTGGCGCAGAAGGGCCGGGCAAGCGGTCATGTGCATTTAGAAGTGGGCAGACCACTCCTGCCCTGCTCAGTGGAGCAGCCCCGCCTGCCAGCAAAGCAGCACAGAAGCATAAAATTATATTAACTGAGTTATCATTTTATGTTTCTTCTTCGCGCTGCTTAAAAGCAGTGGGGCAACGCTCCTACGCCATAGCAGAGGAGCTGCCATTGTCTACTCTACTTCATTCTGCCACTGCGCACTACTCTAAACCACTGTGGCACTCTACCCTGCGACTCCACACTATGCGACTCAAATATACTACACTCCTCTATGCCACTAGCTTTTAGCCCTGACGAACAGCAGCCACACTGTGTACAACATGGCTAAAACAATTTGTCAAAGCCAATAGCTCTTGCGTATGCGAGACGTATTGACTTGCCAATTCCTGTTTCATGAGATTGTTGACGAGTGTCCCAATATCCTCTTTCTGAACTCTTCTTGCTTTGAATAAAGAGCACAACAGTGTTTGGTTTGCGGTTTGCTTGCATATGTATTGATAAATTTTGTGGGTTTATTATAAAGTAATCTGAACAGATGGGTATATAGGGTTTGCACCTACTTAGTTGCAAAACAGATATTCAAGTTAATTTGCTCTGGCCCAAGAAGAATGTGTTTCTGGGGTGCCTGTGCTAAATTTATGGTGGCTTGCAGGCAGTTAAGGTAGTTGGTGAAGATGGGTTAATTAATCCTTTTTTGAGTTGCTCACTTTTGCTGAATATTGGTTGTAGGTCCTTAGCAATGATCTTCATGTGTGAGCGTGTTCTGTACGTCTGGGTGCTCTGTATTGCACCAGGATCTTTCACATAGTGTGATCCTGTATCTGCAATTTATCTGGTTGTCATTTTGGTGAAAAAGCATGTGTGGAATGTGGCAAATTGACGACTACCTTTTTACCATCCCATTTTCATAGATTTAGTGATATGGATGAACTTTCCTTCGAACTGAATGAATTGCAGGTCTTCGACAACCCGAACTAGTTCTATAGTTTCTAGCTCTTATTTTTAGGTCTCGCTAGAGTGCTGCTTTTGCCGGCCTCCAGCTTGCTGTTACGCGCACAAGTGCGCGCAACATGCACAGCTGCCATCTGGTTTGTAATGGCTCCGTGCACGCGCCATCTGCCTCCCTTCCAGCGCGTTCACTGCTGTGCGCTCACATCCTTGATCGCTTTCACCGCGATCCCTTGCGTGGCCGGTACTTTCACAGCCGCGCGGCCAATGCTTGTTTCATAAGTATATGGTCTCCAGTACACCTTACGGGTCCCTCAGCTCTCGCAGAGACCCTCACAACTTTTCCTCGGGTACTCATATCTTCACTTTGCAATCATATTCCTGAGAGGCCACATCAAGCAGGGGTTCTCACATCACTACGCGGTCCATGTCTTCTAGTCTCTGAAGTTGTCTGATACAGGCTGGCGCTTTCCTCGGGGGCTGTTATTATTCACCATCCATCTGTATGGCCGCACATTCTCCAATGAACCCTCACATCTGTACCTTGGTCCAGACATCCTGATTCTCACCAAGGACATTAAAAAAGTTCCGGTACCCAGTCTATTTCCCTCTCTGTGGTCCTCGTGTACTGGTGGGACCCTCACACCATCAGCTAGTACACCTCAGGACACCCCTTACCTTGCCAGTGTGCTCTGTAGCTCTGTCCGTTTCTCATGTAGCGCCCAGGGCTGCACTGGAAGCGCTTACCGTAGCCTGGCCCGGGCCTGCACAGATTCCTGCAAACACAAGCTGGCAGGCGGGTGAGGTGGGGCAGCTGAGTCGCTGTTCCCACAGCCCAGAAATCCCACACCATGCCTACCCCGCCTATATACCACTAGGCCCAGCCTATGCCAAGCCCCACCTGTGTTCTGGCCAGCCTTCCTGTGCGAACGCCAAGCCTTTAGATTGGATGCACGCTGTAAGGCTCTACTCACCCCCCCCCCCCCCCCCCCAGCCCTCCTAACCTGAGAAGACAATGACTAAGCCCCGCCCTCTTACGCCCAGCCCAAGTTAGACACCACCTATCCTGGCTTTGCCTGACCTACCCTAGGCCTGCACGCATTCAGGGCCTTCCCACGCACTGCTGTAGGGCGGCCTACCCTCCTACTCCAGTGCTGCGCGTCGGTTCAGCTCCGTCTTGTGGGACCGACTGCCACTAGTAGAACATTTTTTTGTTTAAACGCGAGTTTTTTCGATTTCAGTGGATACCTTCAACACAGTTTGCTTCATTAAATGTTTCCGTAGGGCACTGTATTTCTTTTTATTTTTTTATTTTATTGCATTTTATTAAGTACCTGGTACAGATCAATAAATACAGTATACAATCAGCATAAAACCACTCTACGTGTGTCAAATTGTTAAATTACAGATGTAACAGAGTTAAAAACAGATATGGATAATATCATATTTCAAGAATTACAGATAGGATAGCAATAGGGCTATAGTCGAGTCTCTCCAGGTTCTTAGCGGGCCCATAGTTTTAAACCTAATTCTCTAGTTCTCCTGCTTCTTTCCCTATAAAGAGCAGTCAATATTATGAATCCTTAACAGGCGAGAGAGCCACATCTGGAAGGACAGAGCCGCGATATCCTTCCAACCTGCTGCCAGAACAATCCGGAGGATAGCCACAGATAAAAAGGAACGCGTCTTCGTCCTTATTCAGATTTAATTTGCTGTCATACCCAAGAATCATTAGGGTAGGGGAAAGGCTGATCTCTATACCTAGCAGCCCCTTACAAAATTTCTGGATATTAATACGGATCTCTGATAGCTTCTGACCGAAATAAAACATATGGGCTAAATCAGCTGCTTCCTCAGTAAATCTAGGACATTTATCATCTTCCCTCTTACCCCACCCAAATAGCTTAGCAGGGGTAAAATATAGGGTGAATATCGTCTTATAATGCTGGGCTCTCAAATTCGTAGAGCGGAACCATTCCCGGCCAAATTCTGCGCCTTTACTATATTAACTGCCGGATCCCCTAGTTTGACCATCCAAGCTGATTCCATTTTCTCAATTTTATTCTGGAGTGTTAAGATTAGGACTTTATAGATCGGATTAATTTTGGCCACCCCCACCTACAATATATTCCACCACAGTGCTTTTACCCCCTGGAGAGATGGGTGGCCTACTCCTAGACGGTGTTTGTTGCAATTGCTGAAATGTAAATCCTTTTGCAGCGGGGGTTTGATATTTCCTCTGAATTTCATTAAAGCTCAGCAACCGATCGCCTAAATAAAAAGTCCCCCACTCTTCTGATTCCTTGTCCCTCCTTCAAACCCCAAAGACTATCAATACTCCAATATGGAAACTGGCTAGAATTCCAAAGTGCGGTATAATTGATTTTCAGAATTCCCAGAAGCTTCTGGATACTCTTCCAAACCTGCCAAGAACTTTCCAATAACTTATATCGTTTTGTGTTATAATAACACTTATCCGTTTTGCTTAAAAGTACACCGGTGGTTTCCTTGCCTAATACCAACTCAAAAATGGAGGGTGGGTATTTTACCCCTAATGGAAGGACAGAAGTATTTTGAGTGCCATCTAATAAAATAGCCATCTGGCTAAAGAGACAACTCAACATATGCAATCTTATATTAGGAGCCGCTAGCCACCCCCTTGTCCTATGGTAGTGAGAGATATTTCATAGACAGTCTAATTTTGCCGTATTGCCAGATGAAATTCGCAAAGGCTGCTTCTAAAGACCTTAGCACTGCCTCACCGACAACCAAAGGAATGGTACGAAAGAGGTACAGTAGCTTGGGGAACATGGTCATCTTGATGACGTTAACTCTACCTATTCAAGATGGATGTAAACAGTTGATTCTTTTTAGCTCTGCCGTGATGGTCTTCAGTACTGGCAAGTAGTTCTGCCGTGAAGGTCTTCAGTACTGGCAAGTAGTTATCATTAACAATTGAATCTACCTTTAAGTTTATCCTAACCCCCAAATAAATTGCTGATTCCATATATCTGCCATCCTTCTTTTGTATATTTTTCGAACAGATGATCTGGGTTTTTGATTCATTGAGATGGTATCCTGAATATTGACCACAATCCGAGGTGATATCTACAAGGGCCGCCATAGCCTGCCCCGGGTCTGGGGTTGTTGTTGCAAGATCTGCATACGCCATAAGCTTGGTTTCAAACCCCTTGCACAGCACAGGATTAATATGCTCACAACCTAAAATCATCCTAACCAGCGGGTCTATGTACAAGGCAAATAGGATTGGGGAGCAGGGACATCCCTGTCGTGTCCCCCACTATGATAATCTCATCAGAGCGGTCTCCCATTAATTGGACTCTTGATACTGGATTGACATACATGGCCCTTATAGCCTTTAAGATATTGGGTCCAAAGCCCCTCCGCTCCAATATCCCCCACAGATAGCTCCAGGTGACCCGATCAAAGGCCTTTTCCGCATCTAGGAGGATCATGGCAATCTGACCCCCCCCCCACAGCAGCCTAGGCGTCGAATAACACGATTGCCCGCCTGATGTGATCAGCGGTGTCGCGACCCGGTAGAAAACCGTGCTGCCATGGCGAGACTAGACTGCCAATGATTCCCCCCCCCCTCCGGCCCCCAAACCTCTTGGCCAAGACCTTCGAATACATTTTAGTGTCTGCGTTTGAGGGATATTTGGCAATAGGAGCCTGGATCTTCCTTGACCTTGCCCTTTTTATGAAAAACAACAATATTTGTGCATTTCCAGGAGCTCTGCACAACTCCAGAGAAGATTACCCCATTGAATAGATCCAACATAAATGGTGCCAAAACACCCTGCGGGCACTGCCTCGCTCCTACAAGCATCTGGAGCAGGAGAGCAAGAGACAGGCAGGGAAGAACGAAGAGCGAAGATGCGCAATGAGGAGTGATGACCAATGACTGAGTTATGAGCGGTAAGATGAGCTGCGAGAGGAGACAGACAAGGAGGTAGGTGGTGTGAGACTGTAAAGCTGCACACTCAAGGTACGATCATCAAAAGTCAAGTCTCCCATCTGTAGGACTTCTCCAACATGTGAGTTCGGCTTGACTCTGCTACCACAGGGTCATATAATCGAGCCTGATGCCACTGCCCACTAGCTTGGCAGTCAGCCTGCTAAGCAGCAGCCGCCATCTTGCCCCCCAGTAAGCATGAGGGCACTGTATTTCTCAAGTTCAAAGAATTGCAGTTTCTTATAAAGCGCGAATTTCACCGGAACGTTTGCATGAGCAACAGATACAGTGCTCAAGATAACCTTCATTTTGTTTTAAATTTCAGGTACGGTGATATTAAGTGATTTGTATAGAATTACAGGATATCATGTTCCCGCCTGGGCTGGTGGGAAGGGGTTTGGGGGGGGGGTAGAGAAGAGAGATTTACACACTTTAAAAAAAAATTGTATTTATGGTTGACTGATGCATTCGTGCTGCAGAGGTAAGGATTGGATTCCGTGGTTAACAACATCAACTGTTGCATGGATAAACACTTATAAGGTCCCAAAGGCGTGACCTATTGGCTATGCCAATGCTCGTTTTTCTTGCTATTTGATCCTGAAATTGGGAGATGGGACTTTAGAAAGGTAGCCTACAGATTGTTATGAGGTTTAATAGTACCCTCCTTTGGATTGTGCTCAGCACCAGAGTTTAAGGAGACTCCCATTTTGCCCCAATATCTTGTCATTGTTTTTTTTTCTTTTTTTTTTGTAAACCGATTTTTATTGGCTTTTCAAGGTGACATCATAGGAAGAAGCATTTACAATGCAATGGTCTCGGCATTGTTAAAGTTAGAGCTATTGGCATTGCTCATGACATTATTTTTGTTTATGTTTTTAAAACATTTAAAGAAACGGCATTGTCATTTTACAATGTCAATGGCTTAATCTCTCTCAAATGCGAGACCTATTGCGTTTGCACTGACATACAGAGCCGCTCGTGCACTCAGAGCCGCCTACGCACACACACACAGAGGGCGTGTGCTAGAGGGCGTTTGCAGATTGGTTCTCGCCTGCATGCTCACTTTCTCCTCAGCTAATGCCAACTTATAGCTGGGAAGTGTAAAAAAGTAAAGCAAAAAAGGAGAGTGAAGAATAGACAGTGTGTAGTATTTATGAAGTATACTAGAGTAGAGCGAGCGTGGTAGAGAGCGTGTTTTAAAGCGCGTGTGGGGAGTAGAGTGTGTGGGGGGGGGTGTGTAGTAGAGTAAGATGTTTTAACCTAAATAATAACGTTCTTACTGTTTTCTAGTAACGAAAGTAGACCAGCTGTACAGATGTATAGTAGATGGTGCTGCTTTAAGAAATGGCTGGAGTGCTTTGTTTTCCTGTTTAAGTAAATGACAATGTGAAAAAAAGATAGTCCAAAGTTTAAGTCGCAAAAAACAATGCACTTATTATGTAGGCTGCTCGTAAAACTGATGGTAGTGCTTACCTAAATATCCTTGTTAAGTTGCAAGAGATGTATATGGCAATATTTTACGGAATTGTTTTGTGCTAGTTGAATGTATCTGCACGTGTTTTTTATTAATCACACAAATACAAACACCTTTAAAAAGCAGTGACCGAGTATGCTAGTAAAAAGACTGTTTTGTGAATGTGTAAAAAAAAAAAAAATCAATGTAAATAAAATTTTGCTCTAAAAAAACAGAATAAAACGAACAGTTTTCTAACAACTAAGTCTAAACAGGCACTTAAAATAAGAAATTCATTCGGAAATAATTTACACTTACCTTTAAGTTGCGTAATCAACAACGTCTGGACAGTTGGCTGTAAAGAAAAAAAAACTGCAAAAGTGACAAATACAAATGCATATCATTGTAATTAAAACTTGTACCTATGTGCCTATATGTTGTAATGTATTGCTTCCTAGTGATCCTTTCAAAACAAACTGCCTTTGGACTGCAAAAGAAAAAAAAAACATTAATAAACGTGAAAAGGTAACAAACCATTTCCAATGAAACAAAAAATTAGCATAATACAAAACCAATCTATTCTTAATGTTAACTAAATTCCGAAACTAAATACATATAAACATTACACCAATATCACACTATTCCTTAATGTAGCTGTCACACCCTAGTAAAACAGGCTAACTTACCTTGACACGCCACTACACGATCACTAAACATTCAAAGAAAAAAAGCAACATCAAGCAATGACAATGTAACAGAAGGCCAAATACATAGACAATAAATCCATAAAATGTTAACTGAAGTAATTTTTAAACAAAATATATGTAAACATTAGACAAAGATTGCAATTACCATAATGTAGCAGCGTCACGCCGTACCGTTCATTCTAGAAACCAACCTAAGTTACCGACACCCGCAGATTAAATTAAAAACGTGCCCCGCTGTAGTCAAATGAGGGACTTTCCACAAAATACGAATAGCAGCACTTTCTTCAAAAACAACGTTAATTAGCATTATTTAAAAGATTACCAATAAATGTAAAGAAACGCAATAACTATTACCAAAAAAGGAAAATAAAAAAATAACAATAAAACACAAACACATTTTCCGAAACATTAATTATTAACTCTACAAAAAAAAAAACACCTAACAAATACCGAGAGGACTTACCTTAAAGAAGCTGCAGTGAGAATGTAACCAAGCAATTTCAATTACACAAAGGAGCATAATACAGAAAAGCTAATAAATTCATAATGTTGGCACATGATAGCCCGGCACACTCTGTACATAAGTTATTATAAGTTTAACAACAGTTCAAAGGATTTTGTTCCAAACTTATAATAACTTATGTACAGAGTGTGCCGGGCTATCATGTGCTTGTATTTTTAGGAATGCTAGGTTTCTTTGGAATCTGCTTCCGAATTAAGGAGGTATAGGGAATTGTGCTTCCAGCCCATATCTTGCACCTTTGCTTCGTTAATACTAATAGGGACTTTAAGACGTGTGCAGACAATTATGCTTTGATTCCCAGTCTTGTATATTTTGTTAATTCATAATGTTAAAATTCCTACACTCAATGCGCACAAACATTACACAAATATACAAACATTAAAGAAACTTACCTGAAAGTGCCTGCGACCTTACCAACAGTCCCATTTTCTCTCGCATTTCCGTAAACACAGCAGTATCTGATTCGTTAAAAAAACGCTAAGTAACAGCTCACAAGATAATATTAAACACCTTCAATAACAAAGTTAGTTACAAAAAAGAGTTTTGTAATAAGAAACATAAGTTAAAAAAACACAGACCTAGCAAAACAGGCTAACTTACCTTAACACCCCGCTACACAATGACAAAACAGTCAAACAGAAGCAACATTAAGCAATGACCATAATTTAAACAAAGGCCAAATACATAAAAACATATAAAAGTAAATGACATTTATTATAACTAGAAGATATAAAGCAATTAAACATTAAATAGACTTACCGAAAACTTGCCGCAGCCCGACCGACCGTACAATCCCTTCTCCAATGTTAGTAAAGATAGCTGGGTTTTTTTTTTGTCGAATCAGCGAGACTGCTAACCGTATATTCGACACAGCCAAAAACAGACTTAGTAAAAAAATAAATTTTAAGACCTAAGTAACACAAGTAAAAAAAAAGGAACTACAACAAGAGACAAAATAACTAACCTCCACGTTGCAACAGTATCATGATACGGAATGGGTTAAAGCTATAAAAAAACACAAAAATGCATTGGATGAGACAGAAAATAAGAGGGCTTACCTGAGACCAGAAACCACAGCGCTGTGCACATCTCCTGTCCCCTTTCCGTCCACACAAGCCAGCTGCATGCAGTAACTTTGTGTGTGTGTGTGTGCCCCCACCTGCACTCCCCACCCCTAGTCTTCCTTCATAACAAACATGGCGTGCTCTCGCTTTCCCTCCATCCGCCTTCTCAATGGCTTGTCTCCTACCGGCCCTGCAGCGCTGTTACTGGTAAAATGATGCACAAGATGTGTGTGCTGTTGCTCCCCTGGGCCCTCAGCTGGGCCAGCATTTACTCCTGAAAAGACCCGCTGGTCATGTTGGACTGCTACAACCGCTCTCACCTGCGTAAACTAGTTCTACGCGCCGCCACTGGGCACGAGCCGAAGGCCACGCCGATGTGCACACTCACGGCGTGCCTACAACGCATGCAGCTCTTTCACTTTCCCTTGTTACCCATATCAGTCTTCGCTGTCTGCCCTCTGCATCCAGGCTGCCATGCTGCAGCTCCACCTTCCTCCAGATCGACCAGGGAACGGCTTAACAAAAAAGCTGCATCCACCAATGGGGTGCTGCCGATGACTCCCCTTTCCTCTTGCCGCACCAGCAGTTGCCATCTGTTTCATCGCGCTGGTAGATGGAGCCTGGAGCAGCAGCCGTCGTGGCGATCCAGAGCGCGGCACAATTTCCAACAGCCAAGTAACAGTTCCTGCTGTCCTGTCGCGATATCCCATTAAGGATCCCAAACAATAGATTCTCAAGCCAGCAGCCTCTGCAGAGCAATTAGTATGCCACATAGCATTTTTCTTTCAATACTGGGGGTTCTAGATCTCAGTTGGCCATAGTGCTGCAAACGGGCGCCTCAGCCGACTGCTATCTTGCTTTCCTTCACTCACCCTTAAGCTTCTCTTAGCTGGGAAATTTGTTTCGGCGACTAAGAGGACTCACCAACTGGCTTTTATGGGCCTTTCTAGCGACTTCGATCTGATAAACCGCACTAAATTATGGGAAATAGTGGAATAATTGGAGCTTCCTCCTCATCTGCTCTTCGGTAGGTTCTGGTTACCCTAGCGCTTGGACGCCTCCAGGCAGCAATCTCGCTCTACAAGTCTACAGGTTTACAGGTGGAAAAATAAATGTTAACGATGAGGCATTGGCACTGGGAAACTTTCTGTAGTGATCTGTTAGGCGCCCTCAATTTGAACACATAGAAGTGTAAGGCAAGGGTGTATTTTGTCCCCTTTCTCTTTCTGCTCTTTGTAAACAACCTAAGCAGTTTTTATGCAAGCAGGGAAAGACATGCCTATGAAGCGCCTAATCCCCATTCCATTGTACGATGATCACTCCATTATTATTTCTAGAAAAGCTAATTGGCTTTCACTTTTGTTGGAATAATTGTTGTTCTTTATAGAGGTTTTGATTCGAAGGGTTAATTTAGCTAAACTGTTTAGCATAACCTGTGGCCCTGCAAAGTCAAAATTTAAGTCCCATTAGGTGGGATGGTGCCAAGTTAGAAAGAACCAAGCCTTTTATTTGTGGATTTTATTTAATTTGTCAGTCACATGGGTCCCTCGAACAACAATAACTTAGTAAAAGTTGCATCTTGGCGCCGTTTCTTTTTCTTCTGTATAAGTGTAATCTAGGACCTTCTTCTTGCCATCATGATTGCGGGGAAGCACTAGTGTGTTCCTACAACATCGTTCCTAACCACTGGCGGGTCAGGGGCATGCTCACTCTGTGTATTCTGATAACCTGGCTCTCTAGCTGCAAAGCGTGACATTAGTCTTTCTTCCATGTAAATCGGAAGTTGGTCATTATATTTTTAGATATACATTGTTTTTTAATGTGGCAACAATTCCAGTTTACTGAGTTTCCTGGATACCAGTCTCTTTGTATCAGTGTTACATATACGACATTAATACCTATCGGTGTTAATGATGTACAAAATAAAAATGTGCAGAAATGTATATTGTATTTGGTGTTAAGCCACACTTTATTCAAAAGGCTTGCTTGGTACATGTTCCTGTGCAGGGCATGACAATTAAGTCCTGTAAAATTACAGTGAGCAGAAAGCTGCATATACCCAGAGGAATGTACTCCTTCATTGTAATATGCACTCTTTACTCATGTATACTTACCTGTAGATTTGTTTCAATCTTAAATCGTTCATTACTATTGAATAGCTAAAATGATTCTTCAAACTGTTTTTTTTTTTCCTGGACATGTGTGCCCTGTTTTTGCCCAGTGGAGCCCTCCATTGGGCATACACTAGATTGACTGGAATCGTCTCTTATTTATTGTTCCTTCTCCTTTGTTCTAGGTGACAAACTGAACCCTATTTCTTTTTTTTAATTTAGTGTCTTTGTTGTATGAGCACAGATAAAATTGTCAATTACGTAGGTGTTCCATATTGCAGTAGAAAGGGCAGTTTCGATATTTAGTCCTACGTATGGCCTCCCTTCGCTAGACGTATGGTAACAATAGGAAAATGTTTTCTTTCCTTCTCTTGCAGTCAGTTGAATGGCTTAATCTCAGTTCAACAGCACTCCTTGGTGAGTGCATACATTTCGTTTGCCAGATACGGATCAAATATCGAGAGATTTAGATCCTTTCCATAATCCTCTTACAGAGTACTAAGGTTTCCTAGGATTTGCATTTGTAGGTCATGATGCCAATGCAAGGTGTTCCTTTAGCAGGTTGGTACCTTAAGCCTGTTTAATTACGGAAAATCTTATTTCGTCATCCTCCAAACCATGGAAGAGTATAGGGACTTTAATTTAAACGTATGCTTAAATGAAGGTTCCTATAGTCTTCCATGGTTGAGTGAGAGCAAGCACCACTACACTATTTGGAGGATGACTAAATAAGATTTGCTGTAATGCGCTTTTCTGCTGTTTGACAAAGTGCGTGTGTCTGTCCACCGCCACTACATTGGTCACCTCAGAAAGAGGTTGAAAATATCAAGATATGAATAGTTTAGATAGCTAATATATAAAGCTAGGCAAATTAACACTTCTGCATTTTACACATCTCTGAAATGTGGACTTGTTAATTTTAAGGTTCATGCTCCAACTTTATAAAGTATCTTGATCATAGAATTACTTTCCCGCTGTATGCTAGTGACGCTGAATGAACTGGTCCTTCCCACTTGTATAGTTCATGGACAAAGAGCGTAGCCTAGATTGCAGTAAGGAGATGGAGTGAAGAACCCGTTTTGACAAAGACCTTTAGTTGAAAGGAACTGGACACTTTTAAAGACCTTTTTGATTTTGTGTTTTTTAGAAAGTGCACTTTATTTACGTTCATGTTATGGTGTTGAAGTTGCTTCAGGTTATGAGACATTCCAGTAATCTGTGTAAGACTTTACTGATCATTGTGTGCTGGTGCTTTATTTAAGTTGTTATGCCGAGAATTCCAAATATAATGTCCAAGAGGATTTGATATGTAAATGTAATGTAAATGTATAGGCATTTATATAGCGCACTACTTACCCGGAGGGTCCCAAGGCGCTTCGACCGCTGCGAAACCCTTCCTGGCTTCCCTGAGAGATGGTCCCTTAATGGGTATCTCCAGGGTGAGACCAGGCATCCCCGGCAGTCTGGTGGGGCCGTTAGTGAAGATGAGGCAAGCTAATGCCCAGAGTTGCCGAGTGTGATCGCTGATCAGAGTGGGCACCGAGGCGAGAGAATTATCGAGTCCGCTGACCCTGGTCCAAACCTGCCGCGCCGGGAATCGAACCCTGGTATACATTCCTATTGGAACGTATACAACTGTTATGTTGAAATTATCTAACCTTATGCTCCATATTTTAAAACCATTCTTTTTCTGGTCACTTCATTACTTGCATTCACTGTAGCCGGTATAACATATCTTGCTACTCCTTGGCTTTGATTTAGATCACCAGGCTTCACACTGATAACATTGAACCTCAGTCAATTGCGCAAACCTTCCTCCTCACTCCCATCCACTGGATCAGCATCTTGTTTCTGCCACATTCTTTCCAAACCTTGTTATAAACGTCAGCATGTTTTTGACTTGTTAAACCATGCAACTAAGATGAATTAGTCCAGTGAAAATCCATCAGGACCAAGTTGAAGCTGCATTTTCTTAATCTTTATATACTATGTAAATGGGTTCCATTTGTATTGCTTTCATTTTTCACGGGAGTATCCTGAAAATCTGGTATGAATCCAGCCCTCTATGACTTATGTTGGGCGTCCATGACTAAGATAAGCATTAAAGGGTCTGTACTGTAACTTGGAGCTATTCAAACCGGTTCTTCGTGCCCGATGCATAATGTTCAGGCCGGAGTTGATACCTTTTGGATATCAAGAACTTCAAAAGTAAGTGTGAAGGCATAAATAACCGGTCATACATTGTCTTTTGGAAGAATCTGTCAAGTTCAAACCTTGCCTTGGTTGAAAGCAATATATCAACTAACAAATAGCTTGGAGGCAAAATGGCAAAGCAATTGTCTAAATTCGTAGACTGTCCCCTTGTTGCACTGGTGATAATATAAACCCCTTTTGCAAACTGGTTCCCAGAGTGCCATCTATGAGTCACCAAAAAGACCTGGAGTGAAAAGAATAGCGGGATCATGAAAAACATATATATCTATATCCCAGTGGTTACAGAGGTTCTAGTTCGTCTGACATTTCAATCCTACAAATCCAGAATATTCAGCAGTTATAGGTAGCTGATCTAACTATCTCGTGCCCCCACAATGCATCGTTCATGGCATCACTTGTGGCATCACTCAGTGACTGTCTTTTTAAATAGTTTATTAGTGTTAGATATATATTTATCTTGAGGTGTATTGATGATTCAGAGGGTGTATGAGTGCCTGCATCCCTTGCGGCCGGACTGGTTCCCCCGCTATGTAAACAAGCAAGAATTAAAGCACTTTAAAAAAAGCCAAGTTCAGACCCTGGTGACTTGGCTAGTTATCGCCCAATCTCTTTACTACCAGGTATTAGCAAACTGGCCGAAAAACATGTAAATTCTATATTGGCAGCTTATGTGGAGCACAATAATGCTTTACACCCCACTCAGACTAGATTTAGAAGTAAGCAGGGCACGGAGACGGCCCTTCTTGCTGTGGTGGAAGAAGCGAGGAAAATTGTGAATACCGGAGGTTGCGCTGCTATTATTCTGTTAGACCTCAGCGCAGCCTTCTATACGGTAAATCACCACATTTTGATTCCAAGACTGAGGGAGGTGGGAGTACCGGGGACTGCCCTTAAGTGGTTGCAGTCCTTTCTCTCAGATCATTCATGGTCTTTGAAGAAGAGGTCCTTTCAAAACAGACCCCTCTACAGTATGGCGTCCCCCAGGGATCTTCCTTAAGCCCCACCATGTTCAACATCTACATGCTGCCCCTTGCGGACATTGTGCTTCCCAGGGGGCCCAGCTGGTCACATATGCTGACGACACCCAGTTGATGGTGTCCCTCAGCCATCCTGATACGAATGACAAGAACCAGACATCTTGCCTGGTAAAAGTAGCTGAGTGGATGGATTTGTCCTTCCTCAAACTTAATGGCTCCAAGATGGAAGTCATGATACTAGGACATGCAGCTCCCCTTAATTTAGATCCTTGGCCTAGTTGTCTGCCTCCCCCCCCCCCCCCCCCCCCACCTTACCAAAGAAACAAATTAAGAGTCTGGGTGTATGGTTGGACTTTAATCTTCGTTTCTCTGTACAATCGCGCAAAGTGACTGCTACCTGCTATTGCCTGATTAGATTGATGAAGATCTTGCCACTCCTTCCCTTTGACACTAGACGTCTACTGGTGCAAGCCCTTATTTTATCGCGGCTTGATTATGCTAATGCGATCTACTTGGGTGCTACACAGGGGACTATCAAGATCTTACATGTTTTCCAGAACTGTGCTGCTCGACTTCTAATGAATGTTCCGAGGCGCACCTCAGCTAAATCAGCACTTTGTCAGGTGCACTGGCTTCCAGTGCAACAAAGAATTTGGTTTAAGGCCCGCTGTGATCCTGCCGATGCTTCAACTGTATCAGTACTCTCGTACACTTAGAGCCAATAACAAACTTTTGACAGTTCCTAGGATCCATCGGGCACGTATGGGTGGCCGACGTTTTTCTCTCCACGCGGCAAAACTATGGAACCAGCTCCCTGATTCCGTTCGCCTTGAACCTCTTCAGGAAACTGCTGAAGACCTTTCTCTTTCCATGAGTAGCAGAAAAATTCTAGCGGTCTTAAATGCAATGGCATGCCCCAGGGTAGCCATGCGCTATAGAAATACGTATTCATTCATGTATGATTCAGTGGGTGCTTAATTTACTGTATAAGTGAGTGATTAGGTGTCTCAGTGAATGTTTGGGTGAGGGACTACGTTGTGCAAATGCCTGTATAAGTCTGTCAGTTGGTGTCTAAATCTCTGTATGGGTTGGTTAGTGGCTGTATGGGTGATTGATTGGGTTTCTGAGTACCTGTCTGTGTGGGTGAGTGTGAGGATGTGACTGCCTGCATGGATGAGTGAGTCGTGGCTGTGTGAGTTAGTGACTGCGTTTATGGGTGGGCTGTATGGGTGACTGTGTGTATTTATAGCTGTGTCGGTGAGTGAATGGATGGGTTTGTGGTATATGGGTGAGTAACTGCATATGCGAAAGGCAGTATAGGTGAATTTTGTGAGTACATAAGTGATTGTATGTGTGAGTGGCATGTGGGCATGTATGTGCTTGTCACAGATTGTATAGGTGAGTGAGTAAGTGCATTAGCATCTGTATGAATAAGTGAGTGGGTCTGTGTGTGACTGTATAGGTGAGTAAGTGGTGTGTAATTGACTCCATGTGAGTGACTAGGTGTTTGAGTAGCTCCATGGGTGACTTACGTGTTTGAGTGGCTGTATTGGTGTTTGAGTGAATGTCAGTGGATGTATTGGTGAGTGAGGTGGTTTGAGTGGCTGTATGGGTAACTGAGTGAATGAATGTGTGTGTAGAATTATGAATCCGTGAGTAGATATGGAAGTACTGGTATGGGTGTCAATGGTTTTGAGAATGTTAGTGTGGAAGTTACAAGGGTTGTGTAAATATTTATATTGGGGTGTGAGTGGGTGCATCATTCTGTGGATGTCGTCCGTGATGGCATCAGTATGTTTGCAGCTCCCTCTGTGCAAAAGCAGTGCCTACAAGAGACTGGAAGGTGCCAGTAACCTGGGGTTTGGGGGGAGGGGGTACCTTCAGGCTTGCCCTGTGGTCCCCAATGAGCTAGCCATGCTCCCCATTCTCCTCAAACAATGATGGCAGTTTGCCATCCAAGAGACACTCTTCTGGAGAGGTAAAGCCAAACCCAGTAAAAGCACTTTTTTAATTTATTTTTTTATTTTAACAATCCCACTGACCATTTGGATTCTATCACATCTGCTCTAGATTCAAACGGACTAAATGATTCTGACCTGGTTGATTTGGTACCAATAAAACACACAGGTCTCAATTTCCTAAGGGAAAGACTGCCTAATCCAGTGCTAAATGTTTGACACAGTTAAAGAACTATCATTTGATCCATCATTACTGTTTTATCCCCATCAACAAAATGGTCCACAACTTCTCACATAGAAGAATTCAGTGGAGCATAGAACCCCATTAGGCAAAACTTTTAAAATGAACGAATGATACTTCCTTAAATTGAAGAATACGTTTTATTGAAGGAACAACCCCTGGGACACGCAAGTCCCCTGCTCTCCTCAACTGCTCTGCTCTCCGCTGGATTCTCCATTCCAGAATCCAAGCATGAGCCATAGAAATTTTACAATATTGATACAACATTTACAATACTACAATCTGTACAATACTACAATCTATAATAATACAACACATCTCCCCTCCCCAGAACACAAAAAAATAGTACACCTCATAGAGCACTAAGCACAGAAATAATGTTTAAGCCAAATTGGTTTGGAGTGACCAGACCATCTTCTAACCACAGGCTTATGAGAAACTGACCTGTCAGCCACAATCTCATCGGATGTTCCAGTAAAACTAGGATTTTTTGAAATGGGAATACTGGAATTGTATTTGTTATTCAACCAGATGTTGTTCTAAATCCTTGCTTAATGTTACCTTCCTAATATTCCACTTCCGTCCATCTTTCAACCATACACAATTACGAATAGCTTTCAAAACTTCTCTGGGTTTAGACCATCTGGATGAACCCATGTTTGAAATCCCTACTAGTGAAGTTCTCACATAGTCACCAATTTTGAAATTGCGAACTTGACCTCTAATTTTATCATTGTCTCTGGACCTCTTTGCATTGGTAATCATGTACCCTACAATCAAACTTCCCTGGGAACTAACCTCAAACTAGCTCTGCACATCCATGCAGGTGTCACCATGCTACACGCCATCCTTCCCTTGAAGACTGAAAGGAGACTCTTGAGTGGCAGTGTGAGGTGTGTTGCGGTAAATCCAAATCATTCTCTTAACAGAAGACTTGCAATCCACACCCTACGTATCAGCAAATTGTATACATTCTTTTAAAACTCTGTTGAACCTTTCAACCATGCTGTTTTCCCTTGGATTATAAACAGCAGTGGTATAATGCTTTACACCATGCACCCTCAAAGACTCCTGAAATTCCGAGGCTTTGAATTGTGGACCATTATCTGTGGTAATGCTTTCAGGATAACCTTCCCTATGAAATTTCCCGTAAAAACTGATGACATTAGAAGATCTGATTTCTTTCACAAATGCTACTTCAGGCCAATTGGTATAATAATCAATAAAAACAAAGGCAAACGTCTTTGCTATGCCACTAGCATTAAATGGACCACAAATGTCCATGGCTAATTTATGCCAAGGCTTCTCTGGCAACACAGTGGGGGTGATAGTGGTGTCCTGCGATACATGAGATTTAGCACTACACATGCATGCAACGAAGTTAGTTCCTTACACATCTTGCAATATCTTTGTCCATGCCAGGCCACCAGAAATCACACCTAGCTCTCTTTTTCATGCTTGACATACCAGAATGTCCTTTGTGTAAAAGTTCTAACAGTCTAAAGCGTAGTCCTGAAGGTACAACCAATTTGTCTGTTCTCCTAACAATCCCAGATTCAGGTTCAAAAGAGCTCTGACCCCCACCATTTTGTATTCTGTTAAATCCTTGTCATTTAATAAACGACGATTAGAACATTCTGACAAACAGGAAATTACACGTAACATGCAATCATCTAAGTGGCTTGTTTCCGTTCTTCTACACTGACAGCACCTTTGCATGCTTGCCCTACCGTGGTTACCAACCACTCTTCTTCAAATTCCTTATACATTTCACACTGTCACGATTACCTCTTCCTGAAAATTCTGGGCAAAGTCTGCGTTGTCATTCTTGAGACCTGGTACATACGTTATATGGAAATCATATTCTTGCAACCTTTACAACCATTTAACAATTCTGGGAGTGGCTTTTCCTGCACCCTTAGTAGTGAAAATATCTATTAAAGGCCTGTGAACTGGTCTTAGTTCAAAACTCGTGCCCCGTACATAGGTCTTGAAATAATTGACACCCCAAAAACAGGCGAGGGCTTCTTTTTCAATAACTGAATACGTAGCTTCTGCACTTCCTGAGGGTACAAAGAGACAGACTACTACCCATTTAGTGTTGTCATTGCTTTGCATTAAAACCGCCCCCAAGCCATATGCGCTGGCATCTACCACAATAATGGATTTGTTATGGGGAATCATAAGGTTTAAGGGCTACTGCTTTGGTGATCTCCTTTATGCTGTCAAATGTCATTTGGCACTCGGTGTCCCAACACAAAATGTATGCCTCTCTTCATAAGTAGTCTAAACACCTTGACTGCTAAGGCAATTCCCGCTGTGTGCTAAGGAATGCAGGATCCCATTGTTAATGACGAGCTCAGCTCGTCATAAGCACACGACCAGTGTACTGCAGGAAGAGCTGAGCTCGTCATGAGCAGCGAAGGGGTTAAACAGTATCTTGGACGCAAAATGTATTACAAATTTTGAATAATACTCCGCCAACCCCAGAAAAGAATGTAATTGTTTATCTGTAGGTGGTGAAGCATTTTCGATGGCATCAAGTAAATTCTTCTTAGGCTTGACTCCTTCCGCAGATAGGGTATGTCCCTGATAATCAATTTGTGTCATAGCATACTCGATACCAGGAAAACTCTTATTGTTTGGTGCACAAGTATAACTTTTATGTGGCTCATGAAATTAATTTGAATGGGTTTTATTAGCAGCAAGTGCAGGATTCCACATCAGTTCCACTACTTTTTTTTTTTTTTTTTACCAACAATGAGGCCGGATGGTTTTGTATGCTCTTCTATTTAAATGATTTTTTTCTTCCGGGAGTCCAATTTAAATGTCACTTAAGTTTTTCTATGGCAGTATGACAGGAGGATTTAACCTGATCCCTCACAGTTACTATTAAGTTTAACCAGTCTTTGTTGCCACTTTCACCAGCTCCAGCACAGTCCTTTGTGTTGTGTGGTCTGTGATTCAGATTCCAAAGACATACCATATGTGGAATTTCAAAACAAAAAAGTCCAGTGTAAACTGATGGGTAAACCTGGTGATGAAGAATGCAAACTTTTAGTGTAGTCCGGTCATTTATCTTTGACTTTATGTAGAGGGGTATGCATATTAAGCCTCGTTCTGTGCCCTTGAGTTCACAGTAGGTAGCTACCCTGGTTTCTAACCCACTGGAAGGCTCGAGGTGAACTGTAGTATGCTTGTATCTTTCTTCATTTGGTCTTTTTAATTGGGGGGTGTAGTGGCGGCTGACATTTTAAAAATGGTAATACATAAAAGTTGCGACTGAGTGCACAGTGGCTAGCGAGCAAATAGTGCATTTTCAAGCAAATTGGAGAAGGCAAGCAGGTTAATAAAGCAATTGTGGAAATGTAGCTATGACATCAATAAATAGATTTCATACAATAACGTAGCCAGAGGCTTATCCAGTATAACCACAGAACTATAATAACAGACATTAAGAGGATAATGTTGAGTACCTCGGCTTTCTTAATACTGCGGAAATCCAAGCTATTGTAATTTGTCGGATTGGACACAGTGAGACAGCAAGGAATAAACATTAAAAGGTAGTAGGGGACCCTACAAGGCAATTTACGTCTCATTGAGAGCAACTAATCATATAGTAAACATTAGATACATGGATGCCAGACTGACTGCATTAATTTCAGCATCTCCAATATCTGTACAGCAGATGGGGAAACAACTGAGTAGGTCACAAACTAGCAACATTTGAGAAATGATCATAAGCTATTAATGAAATGCTAGGATTAACATTCTCTTTAATAAGTGCGAACTTCTCAATGACTTGAACATTAAACTCTGGGATTTTTTTTTTAAGAAGGTCTCTCCCTGTAGAAAGCATTGCCGAAGCATTCAGTCTTTCCTCAATCATGGTGTTCCTCAGGAATGTCTTAATTCTGTTTAAAGTAGAACATAGTTTCGGCTGTAGTAAAGCCACTATCTGCGTGACTTTGCCGTATTAAGTAAGTTTCTAAGTTAAAGCAAGCAAAGAAATGCAACCAATGGCCTCCTGATTCAGACATTGCATTGCTTGCAGTACAGTTAATTCAATGCTCACATCCTCTTTGAGCATAGAGTAAGCTTCCTCCACCTCATTCAGTGCTTGCTCAGGGAAGGAAGTATCATTTTGCAAATTGTTCACTTTGCAGTAATTTGGCACTCACCAACTGCTTTGTAAAAGAAACGTTCCTTTGCCTGCTCAATTATAGTGTCCCATAGCTTTTGCAATTTGAACTACACTACTGCTGATTTTTCTGTGGAATGAGTTTTTTTAGTCTATGTAAATTGTCAACCCCATCTCTTACTTTGTGCTGTTGACAGATACGGTATTTTGGAAAGAGCTACCAGTGACTATTTTCTGTTTTTGTAATTGGCTCTATAGTATATCTACATGAGGCATTATTTAATGAAATAAAAACTGAAAAAAAACTAGTACTCCCTGTCTTGTAATGTTCTAGCAAAGCCACGGTCGTCCTTCTGACTTTTGAATCCAAAGTCCTCATTGGCTTCTAAGGTGCTGAAACCTTTCTCAAGATCAACCCCATATTGGAATATTAAGCTGATTGTACATATGTGAGTTCCAATTATTGGGGCTCCCTTTCTAAGCCTTCTGGTCACAATCTTTTGAAGTACTTCTGTTCTAGTTCCAATGATTGGGGCTCCCTTTCAAAGCCTTCTGGTCACAATCTTTTGAAGTACTTCTGTTCTTTTGGGGGAAAGTGATAAGAATGCTGCCTCAGATCTTTCCTAGTGCTTGTTGCATAATAAGTTGGTGGGTCTAACAGCACACATAATGGGTATTCGGGTACACCACAAAAAATAATTGTGTTCCACCAGAGATTCCACTCATTACTGAAGCACCATCAAAGCTTTGTGCTATCCATTTTTGAGGCTACTCTGGAAAAATCAAGTTTAATTAATGTAGGTTAGCTGAAGAAATGGTTTCTGCGTTAGTCTCTTAAATGTGTGAAACCAGTTCAAAAGAACCACAAACTAAGACAGTAAATTATTTTTAATAATATGCTTCTATTCCTATCCACTGCTTCATTGTCTCTTTATTGATTTTCGGTACGTGTCACTTATTGAGCTCCAACTTGGTGTCTCCCAACATTCCCAGTCTCGTCAGGTTTTACAAATGGATTCATGTGTGAGCATGCTTCTTTATTTTATCTGACAAATGCTTCAAGCATGTTACTCCTTTTTTTAGGTCTCGACTACAGCATTGCTTTAACAATGCTTGTTTGCCAATTATAGTATGGCTTTCAAAAGTCTACCCAAAACTGCGGATCGGGTACAGTTAATGTGAGCCAGGCGTGTGCACATTGCCAGCCACATCGCACGCCACCATTTGTCTGAGCCTCTGCATCAGACTTCTAAGGAATCCGCTCCCCCGCCACCCAATGCTGCTCCCCCGCCCCCCACCACGCAATGCCGAGAGCTTGTTTTTTTTTTTTTAACTTCAGCGCGTGGCGCGCGCTGGTTCTTTTCTGGGCACATGATTTTTTTTTTTTTGTTAAATATTTTTTTAAACACTAGAAAATGCACCAGCATCCACGCTAACCTCCTATTTACACAGCATGTCTCCTATCCGCTGATCTCCTATTTACACAGCATGTCTCCTATCTTCACGCTAAATGGACAGCAGCTGCTTGAGGTCTCTCGCGCTCCTCCTCTCAGCACGCTGTTGCAGCCTCATTTCCTCCAGCAGGCCCACTCTGCTTTTCTTCAATCTCTGCACTGGCCGGTCATTCTTCCTTCTGGCATACTTAATGCTTCCTCCCTCTGCCTTTCAGTTTCGTTCTTACTCCTCCCCCCCCCTTTCCCTTAATTTAACTCCATACATTTTGAATTATGAAAAATTCCTTCCTGTCCAGTGTTAATTTTACATTTCACGTTCATGGTTTTTTTTTTTTGTTCCACCCTCTGTGCTTGACTTAACTCGGTGATTCAAGGCCAGCCTTCGCAGTTCCCAAGGGGAAAAGAAAATCAGCTCAACTGTAGGCTCTTGGGGTGAGACAGTAAATCAGCCCAAAAGCATGGCAGTCTGACTTTGCATTAACACCAGGGCTTTGAGGGGGAGGAAAAAACTGGCAGGTCTCTCATAGGGGCGTGGCCGATATAATTCAGGGCGTGTTTAACAAGCATTTTTTTTGTTCCTGACTCATATTCCACTTCCTGGCATGCCCATCCCTCCGAACACCTCACTCCCACCTCCTCCCCGTTCCTCATGTGTTTAACTTCTTAAAAGCACTTTTGAAAGTGTTCCGTTCGATAACCTGACACTCTTTGTGAGCAGGCCAGTTTTATCTGAATAGTATTAATGGAAACATGAGCATTTACTGTGGACGTGTGGACTGTTCTGTAATTGGAAACTGTCCTGCAACTCAGACCTGGTCTGTGACCTCCGGGGCTTACTGCTGTGGCTGCCTCTGAGGCAATACCATGTCACTGGCTGTAGTACCAACCGCCAGCAGTAGAACAGCCTTTAATTGAATCCGGACGGAGGTGCCTGGCCTTTCTCTGTTGCCGTTTTCCTACTGGCGCCTCCCCGTCAATGGCAGTGACATTCTAGCTGCCGTGTATTAGCAGAATTATGCCAACCACCAAGACGGTGATAGAGTGCAGCACTCGCAGACATGTTATGGCTTTTTTTTTTTGGTTCCTGCGTATCATCCCACTTCCTGGCTTGCCAGTCTCTCCCATGACCGCCACCCCCTGTATTCTCTTTCCCTGATCTTTGTGTTTTCTGCTTAGAAACTCCATTAGAAGTGTTCCGCTAAAACCGGCCGGCTCGCAAATAATTATTTTCACTTGCACCACCCCACCCTCATAGTGTCACTGACTGCCGTGGGCATCCTTGCAGATCATTGGTTTATCTTCGGTGCCCGACAACAGCCTGACGCCTCTCAGGGCAGTGCCGATGAACTGGACAGGCTGCCACCACTATCATTATGCCACTCTGCACAGGTTGTGGCAGCGGGGTGTTTTTAATTTTCCAGGTCCCCATGTACTGCTGCTGTAAATTATGCAACAGTGTCCACCCTGCCCTCACTTGTGTTGCTGCCCTGGTCTGTGTAGGAGGAGGGGCCGGGGGTAAGTGTGTCCAGTCATAGTGAAAGCAGAGCCACACAGCACAGCTCTCAAGATAGCGTAGGCACCACTTCAAGAGCTCTGTTTTTATTAACACTACAAGGCAGGGGCTTCACAGATTATTCGTCAAGCTGATCTTTGACCAGCCTGCTTCCAAGTCAACTCTCAGTAGCTCTCAGCAGCCGACTTGGTCTCTCTAAGCAAGCAGTGCTCTTGTTGGCCAGATCATGAGGCAATAAGCATGATGCGCCTTGCATGTTTTGCGCAAACTCATCCCCCACTGGTGAACAGTTGCGCGCACAGACAGCAGATTTGCAGCTGGCAAACTCAATTGTTGCGCCCTCCATGAGCAGACAAGCCATCTTCCCGCACCATGCTCACCCTACTGTCGCCATGTTGACCACTCACAGTGCTCTCCCTATTATGGAGCAGTAATGCAGAGGAATACTGCTGGGTCAGCACATTCTCGAGCCTGGGCCCACCGTAGATTGTGGACAATCCTACGATTGTTCACTGCACTGAGCATGTGCTAAACTTTGAGAGAGCCCCTCTTACTGCACGGGAAAAGCTCGCAATAGTACTTCAAAAGTGACCGTTCGCAAGATGGCCTGCGCTGTAGGAAGAGTGTGGAGCATACTTCTTTGGGCATGGATAGTGATTAGTTCCCATTCCTAGCAACAAAGCAATATCCTTTATTTTTTGTGCTTTGTACCTATATACCCAAGGACGGAATCTGGAAAGCAGAGCAAGTTCTATGTTAAGTGAGTTGTATCCTCCACTCGTCCCGGTAGGAGCTGCAATTATGCAATGAGATTTCGTATGATGACTCCTTCACCGCTAGACTTTGCTTCATGTTAAACACGACTCTGGGAATCTTTCATTCAGAGGAAGGAGTTGGAGAGTAGGGTCGGGAACTCACCCTCTGCGCTCCTCCCTGTGAGCACGGAGGCAGTTCCAACTTCATTTACAAAGTGCCTCAAAGCCATCCCTGGGTATTTTGCTGCTACAGTGCATTCAGCATACCCTTCACACTCCCAGTGAATTAGGAGTATCAAGACTTGGTGCAGTTTTTGGACCATTAAAGGTAAAATACTTACAAATATTTCAAAGTTAAGAGTTGATAGATTGAGAAGGTTTGTTCCAGGCTTTAAACCCTTTATCTGAAGACAGATTTGTATTTGTTACCTAAGATATGCAAGCTGTTGTACCAAAGATGGCCTGTGATACATTGACTTGCTGTAAGTATGGTTCAGTTGTTGAAAATGATAAATCTAATGAGTATTTACCAGTCATTTAATCTCTGATAAAATTGGGCTCACTTGACTCTGTGATTTACTTAAGTTGATGTTCAGTCTTATTCTACGTCTCGTCACTTTGATTTTATTTTGTAGCAGTATTCTTCATCCTCATGACTGCTGGGCCACTAATGTATGTACCTTAAGGAGCCACAGATGCATGCAATGAACGGAACTATGGATGCATGTGATGTACAAGGGCCACTGATACATGTATTTTGAGTTACCTCTAATGCATGTACTGCTTATGGCCACTGATAAAGGTCCAAGGTGGGACTAAGGATCCTACATGTGATAGAGCGTGCAGGTCACCCGGCTAGGATAATTTTACTAAATACTCACCTGGGCCCATAAATTACATTAAACATACGACATCAATATTTACCTTGGGTAACTCGCGCTCTACTATCAGTATATCTTGAGATTCTCTATACTACACTGATTCCCAAATCTATAACCTAGCAAGGTAGATACTAGGAACCTAATCACTAAGGGCCAGGAAGTCTAGTCGAAATATTAGGTAGTCAAGAACATTTATAAACATTTGAGAAATATGAAATAACCAGACTCTGGGTAGGTTCAAAAATGAAATAACCAGACTCTGGGTAGGTTCAAAAACTTTATCTAATCATCTTCATCATCATATGTCATGAGCAGAAAATTAAATGCGATAAGGCTAGCCATAACGAACATCAAAAACAGTATATAGCTATGAATAAGACAGAGTATGCTTAGCATTTAGAAATTTAAACTGAAGGGGAAGGCAAGAACAAGGAACATGCTTTATTTAGATAACAACCTCTCGCAACCTGGTTAAAGGAGGGTAAAGAAAGGGAGCATGCTATATTCAAAAAGTCTTTAGAGCAGTCAAGGGAACTTTTATTGAAATTCGAGATTCAATTTAGCTCAAAAATACTAAAGGGTAGGTAATATTTGAACATACTATTCAATTCAGCTTATCTCCTAGAGGGGAGGGTAAGATAAGGAACATATATTTAAGATAGAAAATTTTTTGCATGAACTAAAGGTAGGTCAAAAGTGGAACATGCTCATAGACAAATAATGTCTGGAAATCTCATTTATAAAGGGACAGGGGAGAAAAGGGAACATATGCAATTATGCTTTGCTTATCTATATTTGCATTTCTAATTCTCAAATATTGCAATCACCCACACAGACTTTATATTTTCCTAGGATAGAGTGAAGACCAACCCTGGCCACAGGTCAGATGGAAAAGACTGGTAGGAACCTTCAAGGACTTAGGTGCCAGTAGGCGAGCAGGTACAGCTCATGGACAGTCAGGACAGGATAACCCCAGAATTTGGATCAGGACCAGGTTCAGCAAAGGGTTCGACCAACACCCGCAGCTTCGGTTGCAACTCCTGCGCTACTCCCTCTCTGCAAGGAATCTGCCAATAACCCCGATTGGGTTCTCGAACCTCCCAGCAAAGTGCTTCGCCAGCACTTCTAAGTCTGCATAAACCCCGAAAGGGTTTCTCGAACTTCCCAACAGAGTGCTTTGCAGCTCTCTGAGTTCAGTCACCTATAGAGTGCATTGGGGCAGTGACAGGTCGGCTATTCGGACAAGTCGGACAATTTCTCTAGCTAAACCTACGCTAGTTATACTGTTTTTCGGGTCCGTGTACCCCCCCCCCCCCCCAATGTTGTAAGTGTAAGGATTCCCAATTTTGATTGGACAAAGGAGGAGGTTAGTCATCACGCTACCTAAATTTTAGACTTTCCCAGGCTTCTTATTTACATCTTGTTCACGGCTATTGAATTTGGGTTCTCATGATGTCTTCATTTCGTATAACAATAAATGTTCTATTTACAAATACATTGTATTAGTTTTGAGTTCGTAAGTTTAGGTTCTCAGGAGCATCTTCAGTCCATCTGCTCCTTGGCAACTTTTCAAAGGTCATCTGCTCTGGAGACTCGCGGATCTCGCGTAGACACAGTATTGTTCAAAATGGAACACCGCATAATTCAACGGCCCAAGTTTCGAAGTGTACATGAAATGAAAAAAAACATAGACAAAAATTAATTCACTGTATAACATGAACTACTATACTATTCCCATTGCTTTATAATAACTAAAGCATTAAGTTTTAAGCAGAACTAACAGCTTAGCAAAAGCAGCAATGCAAGCTTTTAGCATGTGAACACAGAGCAGCAAGATGAGCTGTATTGCGCATGAGCAAACACTTTCCCACCAGAACTGCGAGTACGTCACATGGGTATGACCGACGCATGCAGTCTAAATTCCCACGTAGCAGCGACCATTTTGAGATGCAAGTGTATTACGATTTAATAAACACATAGGCAAGCGTACCTGAAACACCCCGTGTAAGGAAAAATGTGCAAAATTAGTAAGACTAACATTGATTGCTTTACTAACATTATTCGAGGTCCATGATACAAGCAAGTCACTTAACGTGCGAATCCTTGCTCCATCACATGCACTCCACCTCTTCTTAGCCTGGAACATTTTTACATAGGATGAATGAAGTGATGCAAATGCAGAGAGTCGCAGTTTTACAACAGCCCATATGAAAAGTGAAACCGAATGCTTTTCACACTGTTCGCTAGAAAAGTCAGTTTTGATAAACATACCACACGGGTTTCCTTTTTTAAAGCATGTTTGGCCACTGGGACACATTTCTTAACTAAGAACCTTTTTTCATAATGTGGGATTGAGGTCTTCAATGTCAGTGTGGTGAGCCGTGTTTATGCTATGTTCACCCCATTTAACCTCTTCAATGCTGATGACTGAACCGCTCAGTCAGCCGCGGTGGCGCTGTGCTGATGACGGAACGGTTCCGTCATCGCCCGCGCGGATTCTGCGCTGGGCGTTCTATTGAGCGGGCGGGGCCATGACTGAACCACTCCGTCATCAGCACAGCTCACCCGAGGCTGGTGACGGAGCGGTTCAGTCACCAGCGTGTGAGCGCCGCGCGGCTGCCCCGCCGCCTTAGCGCTGAGGCGGAATAGCCGCCGCAGAAAAGGTGTTAAGGTGGCCCAATTGGGAACAATCTGATGTCCGTTAGTGCTAGTGCAGCATGCAATTCCCATTGTGTTAACATAGCCATAGCTTTACTGTACAGTTGCTATAAAAGCTTATAGTATGGTATAGTGTGCACTTTTTCTTTAAATTATCACTCCACTTAAAAAGCATAAATAAAAGCATTGCCCTTTACAATGCCAATAGTTCCAACTCCAACAAATGCATGACCTATTGCATTGCAAATGCTTGTCTAAGGAATGTCACCACCAAACAGCAAGCAGGGGAGGCAGAACAGAGAACTTGTTGCAATACACCCTATAAGCCAATCAACTTTTGTGTACCAGGTGTTTGAGAATGTACATGTGTAAGCCTTTGCCTTAGTTTTAGGTCTGGCCTGTCAGGTCCTGAATGTTTTATAATTAGCTTCTCTTCACGTCTCAGTCCGACGAACTGCTTTCCAAGTAACTGCTCTACTGTATTTGTGGTACCTTACCAATATTAATGTTACCTGTCCATGATCAAAGTACAATGTATGCGGTTTGGGGCAAAAACATAATTTCTTTATAAATGCATATTTTGTGCTTTATTACAATATATCTCCAACAGCTCCCCATCGCTCAATATGACTTCTAAAAATATAGCCTTGTAACCTGCTTCCTTGGTATGCCATAAAGGTTGCTGAAGGCACTGAAGCCGACCTAATTCACAAGCCATAGGTGAGGGTCTATAACACTGAGATAGGGCCTTTAACAACCAGTATAGCCAGAGACAGGTAGGCTATATAAGGCTTATTACATTCCATCCCCTGAGGATAGAATGAAGTTTCAAATTTAAAAAAAGTTAAACAAAGACCAACATTGAAATTATGTTGGAGCAAAAGGCTTACACCAACCGTTATCCCTGATCCAATTCATTGTTTTCAGTGGAGCGCTCCACATTCAAATCTATCTTTTAATATTGATTACACTCTTCCATGCCTCAAATTGATACTGATGTGCACCCACCGACCATGTAGACCACAAACATAGCCTTTCACTACAATGCAAAAAATATATAGCATCCATTTCCTTACCTTAAACGCTGGGGTTGTGTTGTAGGGATGCAAGAGCAGCAAAGGAGGTTGAGTCCTCTTGTTCTTAGCCTGGCGAATTTTACCAAATTGTTGGGCAGAGGCTTTACCAGATGCTGAAAAGAAAAATATTACCTGATTTAGTAGTGTCAACCCACACACAAATTATATGCCCAAGCCAAGTGATGCCTGTGAATATCATTTTAAGTGAAAAAGGGCTCCTTTGGATTGGTGTTGGCAAATCAATGGTAGGTATTTGCAGAAGTGCTGGGTACTATTACTCACATGATTTTAAAAAATGAGGATTTTCTGGTTTTTTTTTTTTTTTTTTTTTTTTTTGTACTGTGATCTATAGACTGGCACACTTCACCCAGTACCTGCCAATTCACTTCCCCGTTCTGGAACTGGGTCCAGGGCTATGGTAATGCCCAGAGAGTTAATAACGTGTACCAGGCAGATCACAAAGTGCATGGAATGTAGATAGTTCAATGGGTCACTTACTGCTTTTGTCAGAGATGCTTTTGTTACTTGTTGTATAAAAGTTACAAACCTAACCTAGCAAAAAAACCTGCAGGGCATATGTTTGAGCGTTATGATTTTACTCTCTGGTCATTATCCTAATGATGCTAAAAAGGGTTTATTTGAAATTCCTATTAATTCAGCCCACACACAACCCCAGTGCTATGTTTTAAAATGAGTTTGTGCTGTTCCAGACCCAACGGTCCGTCTTTAACTATACCGCCTACTTTCTACCAGTATAGCTGCACCATTGAGTCTTTGTCCCATATAACATTTCCTATGCACTACATAGGGATTTATACTGGAGTTTGAGACTCGATTACAAAACTGTGTGAGAGGCTGCGTGCTTGCCTTAGCCTCAAGGTGTCATGCTAAATAAAACCTGTTTGATGTGGCACAAGCAAGGCACTCTACGCCAAGCATGACCGATGACACAAGTGGGAGATACTTGGGAAAATGTAAAGTCTATAGGCACCTTGCATCCTCTCTTTTGGATGCTGAGCCCCTGCAGAGTGAGCAAAAGTGTGCCTTGGAGACGGCGCCTAAATTGCAGCGGAGCAGATTCTCCTAAGGTGAATACATGTACCGTGAGTATTTCTACAATATATCGTTTTAGCGTACTACATGGACACATCGCAAACCAGGCTACTTTCTTTGAAAATGTTATGCTTTCAGGGGGGGGGGGGGCTGGTTGTCTGTTTTTAATTTCTAACCGTGGTCAATGGAAGAGGGCCTTTGCTATTCTGCAAGTAGCCTCCCCCGCCCCCCACTATACTCAAACTGTCTGCTCTCCATTTTTCCACTGTAACTTGTGCAACGGTTGCCCCCTACTTTTACTCAAAGTGTGGCTGGCATTTGTTAGTCGATGTCATCCAGGCTTGTCCACTCCTTCCTCCTGATGATCTTCCTTGTACATAAGTGACGGGGTCTGTGGTCTTGTTCCGCTCACTGAGAGGAGGGGGAGACTGCCAGAGACGTACAGGGTGGCCGATTTGCCTAGCAACTGCAGAAATTACCTATCACTGCATGGCTTTACAATAAGAGTGGCCATTGCTACATGGGGCAGACCCACCAACCCCTGCAGTGCCATGCATAGAAAAAAACTGCCTAAAGACTGACGCTAGATTAGACCTGGCAACCGTGCCCTGCACTGCAGCCAATACAGATCTTTCAGAGAGCAGCGCCACGATTGGTGTGAGCAGGCAAACTCACCGCTCATTTAGTGACTTTGAGTCTGTACTGCACATTGAGTGATTGGGGGGTTGCTCATAACCGCAGAGAAGCCTGTAGTGCGCATGTCTGGTTGGCCGGGGAAGGGCAGCCCAACCTGTGCACTCACTATGCTCACTAAGTGCAGCAGTTTGCTCATTGTTGCCACTCCTCTGACGTGAAGGTGTCCATAAGCCTGCCCCACCCCCTTGCCAAGGCAGACGTGTGGCGCTTGCTGATTTCATTTAAATAAGGTAAATATTTGCTGATATATATTCTATAATGTACTATGGAGGTAAAGGATGGCAATTATAAGTGGGGCAACGCCCCGGCGCCCTAACGCAGAAACCGACACTGGGTGGTAATGATGCTTGAACTTGGCCAGTGACTTTTTTTTCAGAGCAAGTGATTGATTTTGATTCGAAGATGGGTCCAAAACTGGGTAGCGAAGCATGCCCGTTTTAGAATTGGAGATACTTGAGCTGGGCAGTTTTTTGAATGTGCTGCTTAGCTATTTGTTTTTAGCAAACAAGTTCCATCCTTTTTTAACCCTAGATGATGGGCTAGGCAAAGAAATAACAATCGTTCCCCTGCTATGTTATGGATTGTTTTGCTTCTTTTATACAGCAATTTTATGGTGAACCATGTGTCCTTAATCCGTTATTGTCTGTGTAATTGGTACAGTGCTGCGGTAAATCAAAGAGCTGCTGTGTAAATGAAGCCAAACAGTCCATAATGAAGGAGAAGAAAGTGTTTTTTCAGTAAGCAAAGGCTAAATCGAACTAATGCATGGTTATTGCGAAAGTGGCTTGTAGGCTTCCTGCAATGGGAGCGATGACTCTTAGAAGATGAGGAAGAGTTGTTATGTTAGCAATTTATCTTGGCGGGTGGTTTGATTTTTGTTTTTCTTTCCCCTGGGGTGGATTGCTAAGGGCGAACATTTGAACTTCAATTTTTGTTCTTGCTATAGCCAGTGTGGCAGGGAGAAAATGGGCGGTGTTTCTCAGGTTTCAGTTTATTTATAGAAATAATTGTAATGAGTTTGTTGACTTCATTAGTATTTCATCTTGAGCGTTTAACCAAAGGCTACTGCATCCAGGACAAGAGCCATGCCTTTCTTGAACGCCTCCAGCATTCTGCTTCCAGGCAGCTGATGGGTCAATGTTGTGATGGCACTTGGCATATGTATGGGATGTACATTGAGGGTTCTGAACAAGCCGGTGGCAACTGTTGTGATTAGGGTTTTTGGTAGTGACATTGGTATTGGTATTCGGTGAACATGGTATGTACGTGACCTTCTCCATTGGTTTCTGTACAAACATTAGGTAGAAAAAGCTTTACACAGTTTTCACCTTTGTAAATATTTGCCTGTCCCTTGCTGATCATATATTGATGCATGGCAACTGTCAGTTTAAATACCTTTGAAACCAAGATCACTGGGTAGGTAACATCTGCGTTCTAAGAAAGAGAAATATAAATAGCACTTTTTTCTCCATTTATTGTATATAGAAACACAAAAATGCATCCTTTGTTTCCATCCTTCTGTATCATGGTTTAGTTTCTGTAATCGGAGTAATTGGCCTTCCCAAACACAAAATATAATATGAAGCTGCATAAAAATCGGAGGCCTGTGGGCACTATAAGCCTTGCTCTCAACCAACTCAAAATTGCCATTTTATTAGTAGCCAGTTCTTGGTGCAACCTGATGTTACTCAAGAGCAGGCTATCCTTAATTGCATCTTTGTTTACACGGCAGTTCCCTTTCAATGCCTGGTTTACTTTCAGTCCTTTGTTTGACTCTACTCCTAGAGCTATCTGATCCATTATTCAAGTCACCACTATCAATCCTGTGGCAAAAGCTTCTTGTAGACCTTAACGCAGTTACGTGGGCTTGGAGCTTATTGTTGGTTGCTTTGTCTTTTACTTGTTGCTTATTTCAAGACTTATCTTTCTCTTGTGTTTGTCCCTCACCTGAAGAATGGTTTCTTTACCACCCTAGTGATTTTGCTGGCTTGTTTCATTCCTCTGCTCACAACGGGGGAACTTTTTTCCTTTTTCATTCAGCGCTTTTGGAGTGCATGTTTTTCTTGCTCTCTCCCTTGTGTGGTCTCCCTCTCAAACATCCAAGGCCCACTTCATTGCTCTGTGTTGCTCGCCACACCTCCCAGCTTGTATGTAAAAGCCTAGCACAGGTATATTTCTGCAGGGTATGACTAAATAGCAGACATTGTATGGTTTTTATGGCTCGTACCTGTGTTGTAGTGCGCAGCACGGCTCGCGAAGCAAGAGCCCTTTTGTATAGGGTTCTGAAAGCTGCTCACACGCTTGTGCGTGTGATCAGGCTTTTGCCGGCTGCCATTGGGTTTAGCGTGTTCTTTTTAAATAAAAATTATGCACGCAATTGGACAAAGGGGGGCGCATGTCCCGCCTTTGCTCCGCCCATTCCCACCGGTGGCCAGCACGTGCAGCAGCGTGCTTTCCGCGCTCCTCTGTAGTTCCGAAAGTGTTCTTGATATGAAAATGAGTGGAAATCTGTCTGTGCAAAGTTTGCTTCCCCCCTCGGCCCCAGTTCTTGTTGTGTGCCTTTCTCCATTTAATCGAGCTTTGGGTACTTGCTGTGTAACCAAAATGCCATTTCGCACACCCACTTTCACATTGCTTGGATGCAATGGTACTTTTGTGCTGTGCAAGTAACAAGTTGTGATTATTGCAAATAACTTTTCCCCACTTCTGAGACATAACCTGCACTTTCTGTGACGAGAGTCCCACACTTGGCATGTTACAGTGCATCTCACACTTAAAGTGTAAAATGGGAATTTTGGGCCAACGATTTGTACATGCGAGGCCTCGAAGGCAGTAATGCTCCCTGTTCCAATCATCTCGGTGGGTAACCTATCTTGGAATTCCGTGCTGCATCGGACAGAGGAATACATTCTTCAAGGGTTTAAGAAGGTCAATAAATGAAAAACTAAAGGGTTCGAATTGTCACAGCATACCGTCAATGCGGAGTAAATTTAGACTGAACTCCCACCCCCCACAACCACTATCGGCGAACAAGGCTTATTTGAAAATTGCGCTTTGTGCAGATTTCTGAATTAGTCGGCAGTGAATCCAGTTACTCCCTTAGAAGTGATAAGAATGGGGGTGGCAGTTGGTGTCACGCACGGGTCAGTGTTCTAGACGTGCCCTGCATTTTGGGGTGTGGTGGCAGGCGTTGGGTGGGGTAGTGATTAAACCGACCATGCACAGTACAGGGTTCGGAGTTTGGGGAGGGCAGTGGCTGTTCCACCCTTCTTTAATAATTGGTTCGAGCAAAGGGCAGGTCGCACTTAAAGTAGGATCAAGCTGGGGCAGTGGGTGTTTCCCTGGAATGTAGGGATTCATATTTCGAGGTTGCTGTGGTGAGCGTGTCACAAGTGTAATGTTTCAGAGATCGGGGCAGTGGGAATTTCAGGCACAGGAACTAGTTAGATCCGAGGGGGGAGGGTAGTTGGTTTCATGATTCATTGGTCTGCAAAGGGCAAATTACACGCGCTGGACTATTGAATAACAAAATATTAAGTTCTTGAACGGGAAACCAACCGTCGGTGCGCCTAAAATATAGCAATCAAACACTTGTGAGCTCTTTTGTCCATCCATGTGCTGTTAAAGTAACAGACCTGAGACACAGAGCCTATAGAATATCACATCTTCCTTATAACGTACGTTTAGAAGAAAGGTGCTCTTACACATAAGGTTCGTTGATGCGTCGGTGGGAAAAGGATGTCCTTCCAGGAAATATATTTTACGTATGGTTGTGATGACGGAGGCTGTCGAGTAGGCGGGGGTGGGGCATTAAATGACACTGATGTGGTGGTCCTGTTTATGGTCTATTACACAGAACGGCCAGCTGTTCATCTGACCACATCACGAGATGACGACACAACCTGCTGATACCTGGTCTCTTTTCAGGGCCCTAGCGACTTGCCCGACCTGCGGTTCCTTTTAGTGTCCTGTTGTCCCTTGATTGGAGCGTGGCTCTTCACTGCAGCCAGCGGCCTTTTTGCGCGCCATAAAGAGCGGCAGTGAGGGGCAGTTTGCTTGCTTAGGAGAGATATTTATTTATTTTATGCAATTTTATATAGCGCGATAAAAAAAGGGGATGATGAACGGAGCGTTTGAGCAAATCAAACACTCACCCCCAGTCAACTGATCTGGGTTTAATCCATCACCATTCTTTAGCTCACTCAGCCACCCCAGTTCAGACATGGCCATATGCAAATCAGTCTGACCCTGTGCCTCATGGGAACAGTCCAGCCCGAACTGCCAAGCCATGTCTTCCCTGGACCGGAAACAAGCATCCTGGGACCGGTTTCGGATTTTATATAGCGTGAACATTACCCAAAGGTGTCAGAGCGCTTTACAAAAGAACCAGTTGCAATACATAAGGATTTAGGATTACATCAGTTACATAAAAGATAAAAACTGAAAAAATTGCATGTGTACAAGTTGTAAAGTCGCACAAGGAAGAGCTACAAATGGATAAACTCTAAGAATCACATAGGAATGGTAGTGATCACAAGGGTCTACTACATATACTAGTGGCTAGAGTTATCTATATATACATATAGTAGATTTGCTTAGGATTACATTTTACTAGCGAATAGGCTGGACAAGTATATATCACATATTTACAGAGTTAACGGGGAAATAAAAATAAAAAAAATAAAAGGGGCTAGAGAGCGGTAGGTGGGGGTGAAGAGTCAGAGGCTGAGATTGGTTAGAGGAGAGAGGGAGGCCTGAGTGGTAGAAAGAGAAGGCAGTACAGCAAAAGAGAAATGACTGAAGGTCGGCAGGGTGGAATCCAATGGACCAAAGGAAAGGACAAGCATCCACAAAATGGCGGACCCGGGTCGTGGGCATCGATGGAAACCATCAAGATGGCAAGATGCACCCAGGTCAGGACCCAAAAACCATGAGAGCATAGTTCCATTAAGTGGGGTCGGAGGGGGACGCAGTCCCTGCACCAAGAGAGGGCAGTAGAATGTCTGCTGTTTGCGTGCACAGGCACAGCCCCACAATGGCATCAGGCCGACGACCCGTGCAACAAGGAGAGCCGGGAACTGGAGCGAGCCTCAGAATAGGTAGGGACCACAGAGACCGAAATAGAAGTGTCCCACATCTTGCCTGCCCCGCTGGGAACCGTGACGAAATCAGGCCAAAATACATGAACTAGGAGGGAAGCCAGAGGCACCGTTAAACCGCAAGCGCTGCAGAGGCGCACTCTCCATCTTGTTCTCAGCAAGCTCGCATCTGTCCCGGAGAGTTCAAGGCCGGTTGGGGGGCAGGTCATTGGAGCCCCCCGCCGTCAATACCAGAACATCTGGGGGAACACCAGGGTGATTAGCAGTGCCCCCGCTCAGTCTACCATCCCACAGTGTGTGACAGCAGACAGTGGAGACCCCATGCATCCAGCACTGCGCTCACCCCTCAAGAAGCACGTCGCCCGCCGCCAACTCTGCTCCGATCTCCCGCACCGAGAGTGGCTAGGCGAGGCTCGCTGAAGTGCAGGGGGTCTGCGAGAGCGCCCGCGCTCAGTGTGTAGTGTGGGGAGGTGTCGGCAGCCACGGGCAGTGGATCGGCCTCGGTAGCATTGATGGCCGGTGGCGTAGCTCCGCCGGTGCCATCTAGGGTTCCTCGACATTACACGTTTGTGCATTTCACGTGTGATAATTCTTGGAAGTGTCATTTAAGATTTGGTGGGGGTAGGCCTGGGAATGCCATCTATTTTGCGACTTTGGAGTGGCTTAAAGGGACGGGGCTGCCTTGCTGATAGTACGGAGATAGCGGAGCAGGTTGAGCCCTCGCTGTAAAGCTTGGCAAATCTGATGCTGACGGCACAATGCAAAAAACTTCGTCCTGGAAGTATCCAGAGTGATGACTCTTATGCTAGTCACACGATCACAGCAATTGCTTTAGTTTTCTGTAATCTTTTAATAATAAAATGTGCTGGCTTGGGGTCGAGGTGCCCCATGACTATCAAAGATCGGGTTGCTGGTTACATAGACCGCTTGTCTTCATTCCACCTTCTGTATCCATCAACACCCTGCATGCCCCTTTCTCACGCACCCTTCCAGGTTTTTAGATTCCTCCACTTGGAGGTTTTTTTTTTGCCATCATTCTCCACTTCCTTCTCCCCCGCCCCCCCGTGTGTTTTACGCTCTTTCTGTGGGTCAGAGGTCGATGATTTAAAATAGGTGCCGATCCCCCAAATGAATTCTGGTGGGCCCTGCCTGCAACCACGGCCATAAAGACCATCATTTAGAGTGGAAATTTCCTGATACTGTGCTACTGCGGGTGCCAATGCATTAAATGGTTTTGTAGTTATTGCAACACAACTTTGAAATCCAGATACTCTAGCCCTCCTGCTGTAGATGTCCCCTATAAACATATTTGTTGATGCTTTATTTAGTTTCATTATTGTATTGCAGACTCAACGCTTTTGTTTTTTTTAATAAGCTGTGTTTGAGTATTTCCACCTTTTTTAGTACACCAGACTAGATTTCCCTAGCTACCAGTATTACAGGTGCAGCCTGATCACTGCAGAGAGAAGGAAACCATTTAGTTATCTCGCACCCTTCCCTTTGGGTTACATCAATGTGAGAAGTGTTTTGAGGACAACAGGCCTGGCAGATGAATCCTGGGGGACTAAGAAGCTCATTGCTATTCCTACCAGCCAAATGAGTACAGAAACAAAAGGCAATTGGGGAATTAATACCATGGGTTGTTAAAGGAAATATGGATCGGAATCGTCATAACAATGCATACTTTAGTAAAGGCAAAAAGCAATTTAGAAAAACTTAGTTCCAAATATTGCTTGTTGATGAGAATCCTAACCTACATGTGTCCTGTTATCTACTTGGCTATTTAAAATGTTTTCTGCATGACTTGGTGCAGTTTTCCTGTCTGTCTTGCTGTTTTATCAGTGAAATGGCACTTTGGAAGGCTGCAGCTTCCAGTTGTGTATATGGTCCTTCCCTAATCTCCCCCACCACCCAAAGGAGAGACCGGATTGCATTGTTTTGTACCTTTGTGCTGTACTTTCCTGGGTAGGATGCCATTGTGTTCCCTTGCTAGCTGTGAGCATCTAGTAATTTGTTGGTTAAGAGCATTGATAATCCGTTAGTCTGCTTGATAATTTAGTGTCCTGCCACTGAGCAAGGCTACATGACAACCAGTCGTAATCCGGGGATCTTGCACTTATTCTGAGTGAGTTCTGTTAGTGCAATTACACTTAATTGGCTGTTATTATGGATGTGGGCTTCTGCGTAGGCACTCCTCTGAGAAAGCATTGTATTAATTACATCCTATCATTATGACAATATGTACACCGCAAACCTTGTTTGACGCTGACAATTGCATTATTATTTGTGGTGAAGGACAACAATTTACATGTTTATTTTGTTCTCTGAACTAATAGGCCCACACCCCTGTAGTACAAATACTTTGGTTGCCCTTTTACAGGACGGAGATGTGTGAGGACCTTTTCTGACAATAAGGCAGGACTTGTATCCATATGAATAAGTTGCACAACTTTGTATAAGATTCAGTAATGCAGAGGTTTTGCTGTTTGACCAGGTTTCCTTAGAGGGATCACTCAATCAGATTTGTAGAGTGCTTCTTGTCACTCATGAGGGTATCCATGTGCTGGCAGGGTCTAGTTCATTAGCCGAATAGCCAGGAATTCCAGGGCTTTAGGAACTCTTGAAGAGTTGGGGAGGTCTGTTGATGAAAGGGTAGCTTGTTCCACGTCTTTGCTGCTAGGTAGGAGAAGGAGCGACCTCCACATCTGTTAAGTCTGATGCGAGGGGTGAGGGTTAAAGAATTGGACGCAGAGCTGAGGTGTCTGGTGGACTGATAGAAGTTCAGCCTGTGGTTCAAGTAGGCGGGTTACAGTTGTATGGATCAGGAGTTTAATTTTGCATCTTTTTCTGTACATGGAGCCAGTGAGTATTCCCTGAGGCAGGGGATGATGTGAGTTTATTTAAAAAGCTCCAGGATGAGTAACTGCGGCATGCTGTAGTTGTCGCAGGAGGTGAGAGCAGATCCCTGCATAGAGACAGTTACCGTAGCCCAAGCAGCTCAAAATGAGGACCTGGTTGATGGTGCGTCTTGAGCTTTCAGGTAGCCATTTGAATATCTTAAGAAGCATGCAGAGAAGATAAAGAATCGGGTAGAGAAGACAGAGTTGTCGTTGGTGTTCATGGTTCACTTGTTGTCCAGAACGATGCCTAGGTTCCTAGCTTGGTCGGTGGGGCTGGGTGTGGGAGTAGGGGTAGATTTGAGTTTTGAAGGCTTGCTTCCAAAAATCAGTACATCTATCTTGTCCATGTTGATCTTCAGGCAGTTGGCGCAGTCTGTCATTAAGTTGCGGAATTTGGTCTTGGTAGTGTCTTCGGAGAGGATACATTGTGTGTCGTCTGAGTAGAATGATGAGTCGCGGATTTTGGTGATTCTGCCAAGAGTTGCCATATTAGTGTTGAAGAGGGTGGGGCTGAGCGAGGATCCTTGAGGTACTCCACAGATTTCCTTGGGTTTGGAGGTTGAGGGGATAGGGAAAGGCAGACCTTTTGCCTTGTCTTTCACCCCCCCACCCCCACCCCCACCTCCACCTTCACTAGTGACCTTGGAGCTCCGCTTTTATTACTGATGGTGGTTTCTAGTATGAACCTGTGTGCTTTTCCAAACTGTAACAATTTGAAGCTTCTTGTAACTCTCCCTGGTTATATCCTAATGCATCCAGAAGTCTAAAAGCATGTTGGTAAGTTTTTAATTTCAAAATAAAATTGCAACATGGAAACCTCTTGCTGGCCTACTGCCATCTTTTGATCAACCTGTTTTGATACACCAATATTTTTTTTAAAAAATGCATATAAATAAAAAAAACTTTATGGGCAACCTAAAAATAATTTGGACCCTTAGTTCTAATTTTTTTTTTTAATCACTAACCTGCACATGTGGAATGAATGCGTCCTTTACAGTATTGGAGATTTACAACTCAAAATTTGTAGGAGTTGACAGAAGTAGGCCTGTAAGCTATATTCCTAGCAAGTATTGGTCAGCTCCATTTTCACATGAGCACTAAATACACATGTATGTATGCTCATGCGAAACGGAGTGATTACAGATTCACTTTACCTGTGACTCCGTTTTTTTTACAGGCAGTACAGAAAATATTTCACCATTGATCTTGTCTGGAGTAACTTTCCGACCTTTTCTAGTGTGGGAAGAGATTGGAAAGGCTTTGGTGTATCCTTGAACATGTAAGTTTCTGAATGCTGTGCCCATTTTTGGCTATTTGAAGTAGTTTGCTCTTAGGGCTTAAACTCTTTTTCCACATAAGGTATCTATGCCAAATTTGTGTCCTTTACCCTAACCTCTTGGGGATTCTAAAAGTATTCAGGGTTTGTAGATTCCCCTGTAGGGGATGGAGTTAATAGGCAAAATATAGCTCCTGGTTTTCACTCCAATTGCAAAGTACCAACTACTCCCCCCCCCCCCCCCCCCCCCCCCCACACACACACACACACACAATGGCATGGTTTTCAGTACTAAAGTCATCTACCCAAAGTTGCGGAAAGTGCAGAGCTAAAGTAAATATGTTGTTAACTAGTTTCTTTTTTTTAACACTGTTGGGGCATTTTTCAAAAGTAGCCCATTTTTCTTTTTATTTAATTATATTTTTTTGTGCTCTCAACCTACATCATTTGTGGTCTCAACTTACTTAATGTGTGGTGTAAACCAGTGTGAACCCCATGGGTGATCTAGAAAAGCTATAGATTAACAAAAAGTAGAAAAAATATTGAATTCAGCAAGGTGTCCTGTGTAGAACCCCCTCAAGGTTTTCCCATGGAAACTAACTTTAAAAAAATACCTAAAACGAGTAGGAAAGAAACAGACATTTGTGACAATGTTTTAATCTGTAACTTGTCGATGGCTGATTTTACAAAAGTAATATACCAGAACGTCTGCTGGATCCTTCTGGTTGTGGAGATCTCTAGGCAGGTATATAAAGTTCACTACACCAGAACCTTTCTTATAACTACATCGTAACAAAGTTGTTCTAAGAAATCTGAAATTCCTTCCAAAAGTGATTACTCCTTTTCATTTAAACCAATCTGTAGTTACCAGTGTTTTTCCAAAACCCTGACTCTGTAGCAAAGCGCTCTACATAACCTAGACATTAGGAGGTCTTCTCTACTATATAGATGGGACTAAATCTTTTCGGAAGACACCAATTATTTGCATCTTTCTCTCCACCTCATAAAGGCAACCCCATCTCTAAGGGTGGAATTGCAAGGTGGATTGTAAACTGTATACAAGTCTGCTATCAAAAAGCAAAACGTACATTAACAGTTCCTCCTAGAGCGCATTCTACACGCAAGCTAGGAGCCTCCATGGCTTTCTTAGGGAACATCTCCTTAGACATATGCAAGGCAGCAAAATGGTCTACAACACAAACCTTCACTAAACACTACTGTGTCACTATACTAATTAAGCATGGGCAAATTTTGCGGATCTCGCGTTCGCGGATTTTGCGGATTTGGGAACTCTCAAACCGCGAATTCTCGCGAATTTGCGGGATTTTTTTTTTTTACGTTCGCACGGGTTTCTGCAAGTTCGCGAGGGTTTTGTACAATTTCGCAAATTGCGAAATTGTACAAAACGCGTGCGAACTTGCAGCAACCCGTGCGAACACAATAATATGAAGAGAAAGAAGCTCCTGGTCACAGGAACAGCACGGGGATTGTGCTCATGAAAGTCAAGGATGCAAAGGCCTCTACCCAGCATCACAGCTGACTTTCCACGGTAGATTTGGGAAGGGGCACACCTGTCCAGCCTCGAAGACGCTCATGATTGTTTTTGGGCTAATGAATGAGTCACTGAATTTGAGCATCAACTAGTTCGAGCGCCCATGTGTGTGTTACTATGCAATCGCCCCGAAGGGCGCAGGGGTCCCTTGAATGAGCTGTCCATCATAGTGGGTGAATGGCGGGAAGACTGTGCAAACCGCGAGTGTGTGCGCGGGGCCAAACGTGCGGGGCTTCCATGCGAGTTCACATGCCTCTTGTGTGCATAAAAGGTCAGAGAAAGATCAGTTCAGCCTGGCCTGTTGTAACTATTTGAGGATGGCGCCGGCAAGCTGCCAGCGGCATTATAAAATAGTTACTAAGTTAGCTTCAACAGGAAGCTCTAATAGATAAAATTGAGCACCTGCTTTATTTTATCTATTAGAGCTTTCTGTTGAAGCTAACTTAGTAACTATTTTAGGATGGCGCTGGCAGCTTGCCGGCGCCATCCTAAAATAGTTACAACAGGCCAGGCTGCAAGTTTTGAACTTTTGCCCCCGGAAAAATCCGCCGCTCGCGGATTTTCGGTAAATACGCGGGAGTTCGCGGATTGTGAATTTACCGAAAATCCGCGAGCGGAACGGATTTTCCACCCATGCTTAATACTAATTCAACACTAATCCTCTGGGTCCCGAAGTAGCGTGCTACCTGCCGTAAAAGTGCTTGGATGCCTCGTCAGGGGTAGTAAGCGCTATATAAATGCAATTACAATACAATATGGCATTTAGGAGCCACCTTTTCCACTGCCGCTTGTGTGGGGCTCCATGTCCGAGTTTACCTAGCACCAGGAGGCGCCATCAGCTGCTTTGGGTTTTACGAAAAACAATGGTCCTTGACACAAAGATAGGAGGATATAATAATTAAAGGCCACAATGTGCACTATAATAGCAAACAAAGTCCAGCCGGACTTGCAAAATTTATTAATTAGTTCATATAACCAGTTGAGAAGGAACAATAAAACAGTGGGACACAATCCTGTATCCTCAATGCTTACACAGACTCAGAGACAGTACAGACATATACAAATACATCAGGCATGTAAACGAAAAATGAAGCAAGAAAGGGACTCTGTAATATACTTGCTTCACAAATGTGGGGAACAAAACCAATTCTGCACATAATAGTGAACTAGTGTTAGCCCACATATAATGTCGACGGCGTTTCGATCCTTTCATAGATAACGGATCATCATCAGGACTACCATTGTTTGCCTGATACAAACATCAAGATGGTGAATTGCCCACGGTAATGCCAATGGTGCTCGGGCGGACGTGGTCACGGCTAATTACCCGAGGTGCGTTAGAGCGCTTGCATCTGAGTCAATAATAACCCAGCTGGGCGTAGGGCATAGGATAGCTGAAACTGAAGACTGATGGTCTCGAAGAAGGCTGCGTGGGTCTAAAATTAAACCTGCAACATCACGGGATGAAGCCACTGTAAGCAGATCATGGATTGCTGGGCGTCCCGTTGTATGCAGCGTGGGTCTTGTGTTGACCTGGTCACTGCTGGAATTGTGGCGCTAGTGAGGTAGATGTGAGGTCGTGAGCGGGAATCCAATTTGGTTGATAGACCCGTAACTTCAGCACTGAATTACGCTGAGTCGGTACCTGCGTCCGTAGTGGAACGGCATGGAGGTGTCCCGGTGCACAATCGCGCTAATTTAACACTAATCCTCTGAGTCCCGAAGTAGCGTGCTACCTGCCGTAAAAGCGCTTGGATGCCTCGTCAGGGGTAGTAAGCGCTATATAAATGCAATTACAATACAATATGGCATTTAGGAGCCACCTTTTCCACTGCCACTTGTGTGGGGCTCCATGTCCGAGTTTACCTAGCACCAGGAGGCGCCATCAGCTGCTTTGGGGGCAGGACCCATCTGCGCTAGAAAGTGCTGCCCCGACTTCTGCTGCGCAGTACAGTTTTCACTGATGCCTGTGGGGGACTCCATTTCCCATGATACCTAGTGCCATCCGCTGCTTTTTGGGGGGAAGAACCCATCTGCACTACGAAGTGCTGCCTCGACTCCCACTGCGTAGGATGTGCCCATCTAGCGACTGGAAGATATAGGGCCCCCTCCCCCACCCACCTTTTTGCTCTTGCATTTAAAACTCGATGTTCTATGCACCAAATGGGCAAAGAACAATTTTCTTCTTTACGTTTAATTTCCAGCTGTTCCTTATCTGTCTGTCATAGTGGTTGACCTAAGGAACCCGATTTGACTGTTTTTCCTTTGCTCTTTGGGATTCGTTGTCTCTCCCTCCCCTTCGCTACTGATGTTGAAAGAAATTGGGAAATGTATAGCGCAAGCAGTTCCTCTGGGGAGCTCTGTGACCATCTAGGAGGGCTTTTTGCAATTTGCAGTAGTAGTGATTTAGAAATAATTGAGTTGGCGGGATGCTGCCTCTCACGCTCTTCCCCCTCCGAGAGTTTTTTAACCCCTGCCATTACGGCTGTTCAAAATAGTGCTGGGAATAACAAATCTACTACTTCAGCAGACCTAGTAAGCCTGTTAATAGTTGCTGATGATCCTTCAGTTGAAGAAATAACTACAGAAGTAGGCAGTGGCACAACTGGAGTTCAAGTAGGCAAAAGGAAAAGAGTGGCGGCAGGCTCTAAATGAAAACTGCCTCATATTACAACTTACCCCCTGCTCCTGGAAAAGTTATGGCAGATGTGGATGTAAATTTTAGGGCATTTGGAGTTTCTTGATGGTGATTTTAAAGTATCTTTAAAAAAAAAAGTAAATATCTTTATTTGCATTTTGTCAAACTGGTTGCAGTATATATAAGCGAGAGAAAGGAGAGGGGGGAGGGAAAAGGTGAGACGGGTAAGGAATCGCGCTCTGAGACAGTGAATAAACAATCATCACAGGTGCAAGAGGGTCAGCAGTCATTTCCGGAGTATTCACAAACTGTGGTATACATGAAGTCCATGTAGCTAGTGACTGACCGTAGATTGCATATTGGTTGTACCAACTATCAGAAGGACCACTGTTTAGTGTCCATACTAATCTAAAACGTATTTATCCTGTCTATAGAATTCAGCATCCATTGTGGCAAAATCGAATACATTTTTGCGGGGGGGAAATCTACAACTAAACATAAAACAAACAAATCATCGTCACGCCCTGGTTAGAGTATGTAGAGGAAATGTGTTGTCTATGTAGCCATTGTTCATTAGATGTGTCCCCATCCTCCTGGTGATTAGGAGTTTGTGAGAGTTTGTGATGATATCTTCTCTTCCTTGGCTCATGTGGATGTCAGGCGTGTCTGCTCCCAACTCAGTGATCCTAAAGTAGCTTTACTGTTAAATGTCCCTACTCTTTTGCCACAAGCACATGAGGATTTTTGGGGACTAAAAAATAAAAATATTCGCTGGTTTTAAAGATGAGGTGGGCTGGATGGTGGATTTAGCCTCTGAAATTTCTATGGCCCGAAGAACCCTTGGTTAGTCCCAGACAAAGTCACCAGGGGACTGTGAGTGATCACTTCAGAACTCCGTTGGTGGTAAAAACTCTTGACGCCATGGAAAGAAATCAACGCCATCTTTAAGCTACATCCAGGTGCTACATTTAGGTTATTTTTACAGACCATCTAACTTACTCAAAATTGAATTCAGCTGCTGTTAAAGGTCTTTCAACATTAACCAGCTGCCGGCACAATATCCCTACTGGAAGCTCATTCAAACCCTTGGCTGCTTTGAGGGAATAGATTGATATAAGGATTTATCTTCTCCACTAAAATGCTATTTCGTCTTCGCTGCCTGATTCCAATTATGATCCAGTTACACTTATCAGAACTAATTTTGTAACATTGGCACTCAGAATCAACTTGCCCCAGGAAGTTGGTTCTAGCAGAGTCTGAGGAATGTCTTGTGGAAGATTTTATTAGGATCTTGAGAAGAAGGTAATAAGTATAGCCTCGTGGAACATTGCTGGAGCCCCGCACAAAAACCTTGAACCAGGATTGCAATTATTTTATGAATATTCATGATCTTCTGTGTTCCCAAGAAACATGGTTGCAGACTGAAAGACCCCAATACCGATTTATTTTAAAATCAACCTGCTTTGCCTTCTAAGGCAGGTAGAGCAAGTTGGGGGCTGGGTTCTTTTTTGTGGACTTTTTCCAGAATGCCAAACTTCATTGGGTTGGTGATTTTTAATATAACCTTTTTTTTTTTTTTTTTTTTTAGATACCTGGGTTGTTGGCCTTAGTGATGGCCAATTTGGTAACCCTATGCTTTAAAAAAAAATGTTTATAAACTTCTTTCTATTAAACATACGTCAGCATCAAAATATTGCATGATCATGAGTCTCCTATTCTATGCATCCTCTGTACAATAGTGCGCAATCAGCAATCAATATTCACATATGACAGACTGAGATTCTGATTGTAACGTGTTCAAACACAGATCTCTCCCCCTACCCTCTACCTCATCTAGTTCCCACGAATCTCCCAGTTGCCCCTATAAGGTTCGCACTGTTGCCATACTTTTCCCCATTTCTTGGGACAACCCCTACTTTCGTATATAATATTTTCTGCGGTACAGCACCAGTCCATGTCTCGCTTCCATTGTGTCGCTGTTGGGGTTTGCGTGGCCCCCCTCAAGCTCAGGCAATGTGCCGTTTGGCAACCATTGCAGCCACTAATGGCCATATTTTTCGGTATTTAGGCCATGCTTGTTCCCCTGATACATAGTGCATGCCATCGGGCTTCAAGAGGAACCTCCTGTCCCACCACCTCTGACATTATGCGTATCACCTTCCGCCAATATCTCTGGATGACCGGGCACTCCCAAAGCATATGAAAGAAGGTACCTCTTTGATTACATCCCCTCCGACATTGTTCCGTAGGCATGCTCCCCAGCTTGTACATGAGTATACAAGTGGAATATGATCTGTGGATTATTCTTAGTTCAACCAGCCTGAACTTTGCTTGTATCGCCACCTCCCTGGGACTTTGTAACACCTGTGCCCAGTCATCATCTTCTAGTAGGCTACATCAGTTTCCCAGGACTCTCTTAACCTTATCAGGAGATACGGGCACTATTGATTATCTTTCTATAAGTGCATGGCAGTGCTTTTTTCGATATTGGGTCTAGTAGCAATCTATCTTCAAGTGGTCTTTTTTCAGGTATCTGCCCCCCCCCCTCCTTTTAAATATTTGTTCAAAGCATGTCTCAACTGTAGGTACCTGTCTGTAGTTCAGAGAAAGTAAGCATATGTTGCCCCTGCCACACATCTCCCAGTCGCATTACGTTGATCATTTTCCATTTCCCAAAGCCCTGCAAGCTATCTACTTCACGGAGCATATTGCTGTCCCAGAGAGGGGTCTGTTCCGTTAATTTATCCGCCCAGCCGAGATACCGGTTGGCCTTTGTCCACGTGTCAACAACTATCAGAGTATGTGGTGGCCTGCCTCCCGGTTTTTTCTGACTATACAGTGCTCCTAAATGACTGACCCCCTGTCCCATTTGCTCAGTGGTCCACCATATACGCTGGGTTGTTCCTATCTGCGCACACCCAATCGTTAATTCCCATTAGATGTGAGGCCCAATAATATATTTGTAAGTCCAGAATAGCCAGCCCACCCTCGTAGACCCCCTTCTGCAGTTTGGCTAGCACGATTCTTGTACCCCCACCATCCCACAGCCGCGTCCTAAGTTCGCTGTCTATTTCCCTAAAGAATTTGTCAGGGATTGGGCACGGGTTGTTTTGTACTACATAGAGCATACGGGGTAATGACATCTTGTATAGCACCGCCCTCCCCATCAGGGATAGCAGCAGCTTTCTCCAATGAGTAACGTCCCTCCTGAGTTGCTCCAGCTGTGGCTGTAGGTTCTCGGTCAGGAAGGCTGCGTCAGTTTGTTATTTGTATACCCAAATACTTAAAACTCTTTAACTTTTTTTTTTTTTTTTTTTTTTTTTTTTTTTTTGGTAGACCTTTATTGCACATTATCACATTTACACAGCGGTGTGCCCACAACCCACTTATAGGGCCGGCCGCAATCAGAGCACCACATATTAAGCAGGGCAAGCAATATATCTCTTCATGTCAAACCCATATGCAGTGTACGCTATGCCCATGAAGGCACCACAAATGTTCCAGAGGCAATGTCCAATGTACCCTATCAATTCCGGCCGTATGCCCTTATGTGATCTCGGTCTTTTTCCATTTTTAACAAAACCAAAGTCAACCGTCAACTAACCCCAACTCCCTCCCAACCCCTTCTATCCTGGTCCTGATGATGATTTCAAATCTAGCAAGTGTACAAACCGTATGGCAGCCGGTTCAGTAGGGTACAGAAAGTGTATGAACGAGTTTGGCATCACCCCTCAGTGTCTCTTACAGCACCCACAGTAGTGCAGAGCAGCAAAGGGTAGTACAGTCTCATCTCCTCCCAGAGCAGGTGCAAGCGTCCCAGAGGGTATCAGTAGTCACACACCCCGCTTAGTAAGGATGTCCCACACATATTGAGGCCGCATTCACGCATTCTCCTGGCCCCCCCCGACAAATTTACTATCACACTCCTTTCGCTATCCGAATCGTCCAGAGACAGCACGTATAACGTAAACGGCTCCCATACATCCCGCGGGCGAGATTTCTCTGGCAGCCCCTCATAATAGCATTGCAGTTGGTCTCTGCAGTAGGCCATGTCATTCAGCCACATCTGTACATTAGGCGCCCTCCTACCCCCCCATCCAATAGCGACCCTCCTCTTAGCCAACTGCAGAGCCAGGACCACAAGTCGTCTCGATTGAGCAGGTACCCCGGAGGCAATGCCCAAAAGGCAGAGACGTACGTCCAGGTTAACCTCGCTGGAGATCATGACAGTCAGTCTCTCAGTCACCTCCTTCCAAAAATCATACACTCGCGGACAACCCCAGGCCATGTGTATAAAATCAGCATCGTCAGCTCCACATCGGACACATTGGGCACTGGCCCGGAGCCCATATCTAACCAGCTGGACCGGCGTGTAATACCATTGGTGCAGAAATTTAAAGTGCAGGAGGCGAAAGTTGCCGTTGATCACACAGCCCCCAGTCATGTTACAGCATTCCTCCCATTCTCCATCACTCAGAGGTTCCGGCAAGCTCTTATCCCAGCGCGCCCTGGCCAAGACCGCCCCCCCTCCTTCATCCTCCTGCGCAGCCTTATAAAGTCTAGAGAGCAGTTTAGTTCTATCTTTGGCTGTGTAGAGCAGCTGTAATGCCCCAAGCGTTAATGGCTCCGCCGGATACGTTGGAAACAAATCTCGCACTGCTGCCCTCAAGCGGGCGTACACAAAAGTAGTCATAGCTGTATTAGTGGAGTTTGCCGTCATGGCCTGTAAAGAGAGAAAGGAGGTCCCCGGGAAAAGATCCCCCATGGTCTGAACTCCAGCCTGCCTCAAAACCTGCAACCCCCCGACCTCACTGGACACTGATATATCTGAGTGGTATAGTAGCGGCATAGCCGGAGCATATAACGGCAATCTGGCAGCCCGTCTACCAAGGTCCTCCCAAGCGGATGCCGTGCGCCGTACCGTATCGATCTCCCCCTTCTCGAATACTGAGTGTTTGTTGGTTATCATCGCCCTTAGCGGATACGGCAAGACTGCACTAGCCTCAAGCGCCACATGTGGGGTGTATGGCGGAGCAGTGATCCAGTAACTAGCAAATTGAGCTTGCGCGCATAGGTAATAAAGCTTCATGTCCGGTAGGGCGAACCCACCCAGTGCATGCGGTTTAATCATGACATCCCAGGTCACACGCGGTTTCTTGCCAGCCCAGGTGAGCGAGATCAAAAGGGACTTCAGCCGTGCGAAAAAGTGCGATTTCAGCGAGACCGGGACATTCACAAAGAGATAAAGAAATTTCGGCAGCACCACCATTTTAATCAAAGAAGTACGATCAGCAAGTGTCAAAGGGAGCCGAGTCCATCTCGCCACCTGATCTTCCAGCTTAGAGATGGCTACTCCATAGTTAGCCCTTATAACTTCCTGGCAGTCCCTATGTACCCAAATGCCCAGATAGCGAACCGAGTCCGTCGCCCACTCCAGAGGGAACTCCAGCGGAACCCGGCTGGTCGCATCCGTGAGTGGGAGTATCACCGATTTGTCCCAGTTTATAGTCAACCCGGAGTGTCGACCAAACCTAATAAATTCGCGAAGTATATTTTCAAGATGAAGTGACGGATCTCTGACATACAGGACCATGTCGTCCGCATACATCGACACAGCCAGAGACCTGAGGGGGAATTTCAACGCTGCCTCCGAGTACCTCTGCCGCAGAATACAGGCCAGAGGTTCCATCATGATGGCAAATAGTAGTGGCGATAGAGGACACCCTTGCCTTGTTCCCCTCTGGATCGGAAATGACGAGGAGACATGCCCGTTGACCCTGACTCTTGCAGTCGGTGCGGTGTACAATAGAGCGATAAGGGAAGTGAAGAAGAAAGGCACCCCCATACGGTGCAAGACAGTCAGCATATATTTCCATGCCACCGAATCAAAGGCCTTGGCCGCGTCAAGCATGACTGCAGCCGCAGGGAGATCTGGCTTGAGTAGGTGCAATACAGCGAAAAGTGTCCGCAGATTATGCGTCGTGGACCTGAGAGGAATGAAACCTGATTGATCCGGCAGGACCATGACTGGCAAGAGTAGACGTAGTCTCGTAGCCAACACTTTGGCAATAATTTTGACATCAGTATTCATAAGTGAGAGGGGGCGATATGAATCACATTTATTTGGCGGTTTCCCAGGTTTAGGCAGCGCCACTAAGAGTGCCTCTCTCATGGACGCCGGAAGCCGTCCGCGCTCAAACGCCTCTTCCAAGACCTGCGCCAGCTGAGGGATCAGGATATCCGCATATTTTTTATAAAATTCGGAGGGCAGACCGTCCGTGCCGGCCGCCTTTCCGTTCGGAAGTGCCGCAATGGCGTCCCTGAATTCAGCTTCCGTAATATGGTGCATTAGGAAGTCTTGCTGACCTTTGGAAAGCCATACCAAGGCAACGCCCTCCAGATATCGGTCCACCTCCTCCTCATCAGCCGTGTCCCTCCGTTCATAAAGTTGCGCATAATGCTTGAAGAAGCAGGCTAAGATACCCTCAGTGGTGGTCACCACTTCCCCCTGATCCTCAATCTCTTGCACCGTGCAGTGGCGTGCCCACGGCTCCCTGATGTGATCCGCCAGTCCCTTCCCTGGCCGTCCCCCTTCGCCATAGTATCTAGCAGTAGCATGCTTAGCCAAGAATTTCACCTCTTGCTCCGCCAATTCATTGTATTCTGTGACCTTCACCCTGATGTCTGCAAGTGTCGTGCCCTGTACGCCCTCTTCCAACCGTCTCTCGAGGGATAGTAACTCCCTTTCCAGCCTGGACATGGAGTCCCTGATAGACGTGAGCACCCCCGATTTTAAGCCTATACATGCACCTCTCACCGTCACCTTGAAGGCCTCCCACACCGTGCTTATATCACCAACAGACCCCACATTATTGACAAAGAACTCCTCCACGATCTGTCCCAGGCGTTCAGAAAGCACTTGGTCAGTCAGTATCCCGGGAGAGAGTCTCCAAGTGAAGGGGGCCGGGGCATGTGTTGGAATCTGCAATACCAGTGTAGCAGGAGCGTGATCCGAAATAGTGCGGGGCAAGTGAGCAGCATCCACCACCCAACCACACACATCCCTAGTCGCCAGCCAGAAGTCTAGTCTCGACCATGTATCGTGTGCTGAAGTGTAGCAAGTACCCACTCGCACAGTTGGATTACGTAGTCTCCACACATCCAGCAGTTGCAGCCCAGTCATACCCTCGCACACCGCTTCCGCCGCCCTCTTGCGCACCACAGGCCTGTCATGTTTCTTGTCCAGCACTAAATCGAGCGTGACATTCCAATCTCCCCCGCATAGGACAGCTGATGGTGCAAGCAAATAAAGTTTGTTCCAGAGCATTACATAGAAATCAGGATCGTCAATATTTGGACCATACACATTGAGTAAAGTAACCAGCATACCACACAACTTGCCCTGCACAATAATAAACCTCCCTTCCTGGTCAATTTCCTCGTGCACAACTTCAAAGGGTAAATTTCTCTTGATCAAAATCATCACCCCCCGAGCATAGGAAGAGTACTTAGTGGCCAGTCGCACCCCCGCCCACTGTCTGCCCACCATTTCAGCCGCCCTGCCCTGAAGATGCGTTTCCTGAAGAAACACCACCTGAGCGCCATGTCGATTCAAAAATGCAAGCATTTGTCTCGTCTTTTGTGGCCTATTAAGACCCCGCACATTCCACGTTATGCATGTGACCCTACCCCCCCTGTCCATAACTCTCATTCTGTAAGCCTCCCAAGCGCCAATAGAACCTCCACCTTGCCCATCCCAGAAAGCTCACCCCTGCACCCCACCAACCATATGCGACATGAGCAACTTCGTAGAAGCAACGAACCCTCAACCGGAGGAGTCGAGCGTACGGTATCAGCACCACAGACCCCACATCCCAGACCAGGACAGTAAACAATCCCCCAACAGCCCTCAAACCCCCTTCCCCCATCCCACCACCCACTTCAGCGCACCCAATTAGCCGAAGCCATCCCGAATCCCAACATTGCACAACCCCCAACATTTCAAACAACAGTGTGTGGGGGTCTCCCTTATCGGGGGCGTAGTGGCACACTTCTCCCGCCAAGAGGTGACGGGAGCGTGGACCACGCTCAATCAGAACATCTCCAACCTCACAACCCTGATCTCGTGAGCAAGCACCCAATATTGTGCCAACAGTTTATAATACATTACTAGGAGAGCCCCGGATGTGCCTACCACCAAGAGCGCCATAGTTTCAGTCGCCAGCCCTGGCATCCATAGGGCAGTCCCAGTACGAGCCTCCCAGAGCTCACCACCTTTCAATCGTGTGTGCTGGGTACAGAGTCGGCCAAACGTAAGTCGACAGCAGATATAGGGATGCCACCCTCCATCTTCCCCCCCCCCCTCCACAATATCCATGTTCTCACTCTCGTGTAACAGCAGCCCCAGTGAATTCCTCAGTTCGTTTAATAGAAAGCAAATGAGAGGTCAGCGGGGAGTAGTCCGCAGGGCGCTCCGCAGCAGCGCTCTCGTCGTAGGCAAACAGTCAGAACAGCTTACGCGGCCTCGTCCTGCCCCTCATCCTCTGCCACATTTCTCCCGTCCGGCTCTTTGGCGCGTTTTTTCAATTTTTTGGCGTAGTCCATTGCTGCCTTGGGGGAAGAAAAAATCTTGTTATCCGCCGGTGGCCCTATCCGTAGGCGCGCAGGATACAACATGGCGTACACAACATCATTAGTTCTCAGCAGTTGTTTCACCGGGGCAAATTCTTTACGGGCTGTTTGCACCGCCATGGTGAAGTCTGGGTAGAACTCAAGCCTATTGCCTTGATATTCAACGGAGCCCTTCTCCCTTGCGAGTCGAAGAATTGTGTCCCTGTCCCTGTAGTTCAGAATTCTGGCTACTATCGGCCGCGGCGGCGCCCCAGGCGGCGGCCGTTTGGCCAGCGAGCGATGGGCGCGCTCAACTATGAAGACCTTAGAGAGTTGTTCAGCTCCAAATATGTCAATGAGCATCCTCTCCATATAGTCCTCCATGCGTCCCACGTTCGTGGATTCTGGCAGGCCCGTGACCCTTACGTTATTCCTTCTGGACCTCCCTTCCAACTCCTCGTTCTTCGCCTGTATGACCGCCAGCACCCTTTCCATGTTGAATACTTTAGACGATACGGTGGCCAACCCGTCCTCCGTGGCAGACACCCTCTGCTCCACTTCCCCCATTCGTTCGTTCTGGCGGTCAAACTGCGTCGCCATGTGGTCGAGTCGGTGATTGACCGACTCCATGGTGCCCTCGATGGATTGTAGGGTCTTCTGCATAGCTACTAACGTGGCTTCTAGATTCGGGGCGCCCCCCACAGCCCCCTCCCGGTCAGTGTCATCCGGGGACTGGGAGTTCATAAGGGCAGACTTTTTTGCCTCAAAGGTAAGCTTCGGCTGGTTCCTCTCCGTTCGGCCCATGACGGCAGCTCAATCAGCACAGCCAGATACACAATTCAGCAGACCTGACTCGTCCGTCTAGGCCAGCCCAGTGGGTCCGATGCAATAGCCGGGCGTCCTTCGCAGTCTCAGCGCTCTACTGTGCACCTGCCTGCAGCGCCGCCAAGGTCAAGAAGCAGCACCCCCAATCGATCCCTGACGGCCTCTACGCTCCCCTCCCCCGATGCCGCGGGGTATGCCAGCTGGTAAGGCTGTGGTCGGTAAGGCCCCCTCAGCAAGCAGACACCTCCAGCTCCTGGTCACTGCATTCCACTCGGGTTCTGACAGCTACAAATCCGCGGTGTGGGTTAGCAATTTGGCGGGCTGCCGCAGACGTCAGGTAACCAACATGTCCACTAGTGGTAGCCGTGCAACAGCAGGCAGAGCAGCTAGGGCATAGGCGCTGCAATCAGTGTCTCCGACTCTCCGCCTTGTCTCCCCGCCGAGCCCCTCTCCCTGCCCCCACCAGAGTCGGCTCGCGCGGCGCAGCCTCGGCAGGCCCAGCGCCACCTCCGCAGCCCCGGGCTTGCTTAGCGCCCCGCCCCACTCACCAGCTCCGGCGGGGCCGGGTCCTGGCCGCTCTAAACTCCGGCGTCTCACAGGGGACACTTCGCAGGGTAACGTCGTCTCCGCCCCGATTCCGCTGGACCCAGCCCTCTCCTTCGCCGGGTGGAAGCCGCAGGATCTAGCGGGCGCCCAAGTTGGCCAGCAGCGGTAGTCCCGTTCCACGAGGCGCGGGCAGTGCAGTCAGCAATCTCCCGACTCGTAGCACTCCGTTCCCAAGTGCGCTCCGGACAGCCTCGGAATCCGGACAAAAGTTACGCAGCAGGCCCCCGATGTCAGCGGGGCCCCCCCAGCTCGATCACAGGGTTCAGGTTGCAGAGATTTTAGGATAAATGGGCGAATTTTACGTGGTCCTGACAGAGCCTCACGCAAGTGCGGCCATCTTGTCCGGCGCCCTCTAGCGCCCCCCCCAAAACTCTTTAACCTTCAACTGTGTGTCGGCACCAAGTGTTTTGGTCCATCTCATAGCATGTACAAGAGGGACTTATCACAATTAATTTGGTACTCCGAATACCCTTCAAAGAGTTTATAGATCTGCAGCCGTCTGCTTATTGTAAACTGCGGTCGCGTAGGACATCGTCAGCGTAGAGTGATATTCGTTCCCCCACCCCCCGGAATACCTGGGTCACCTCTAACCCAGGCCACAAGTGGCTCGAGTGCCAACGTGAATGAAATCTGTGACAGAGGGCATCCCTGCCATGTGCCCTTGTGGAGTGCTTAAGTCTGTGCCTTTTACCCGAACTCTGGCTGGAGGATGTGAGTATAATAACTTTACCCATGACTGGAAGTGTGGACCAAACACAAACCACCCCAGGACCTCAAACAAGTAATGCTATTCTATACTATCGAACACATACAGCCGTCCAGTGAAAGGAGCGCTGCCTCCATCTGTGGGTTTGTCTTCACTAGGTGCATCACCCCGTAAAGGCGTCTAAGGTTGAGTCTGGTGCTTCTGCGGGGCATAAAGCCTGATTGGTCAGGGTGTATCAGGGTCGTAATGGGGACCAGTAAATGATTTACTAGGACCATAGCCAGAAAGTTAATTTCCGCGTTCAACTGGGATATCTGTAAAAATTGCACTGGTCTTCTGGCTTACCAGGCTTGGGAATTACCACAATGGTAGGCATTTGCTGGTCAACCAGTAACTGTACCCGTGCCTCATTGAACATGTCTAATGGATACAGTTCCACCACAATTGCTGTACATTTAAAAAGCTTGATGGACAGACCATTTGAACGCTACGCTTTTCTCTCATTCTGTTTATGGTGAGGCACTAAATGACCTACTTTTAAAATATAATTTAGTCTTTCCCAGTGATGTTTGTGGTTCAAAAAATGTTTGTGTTCCAACTTTTATAGGGAACCAAATGGGTAGCAGTATAGATTACATTCTTTTGTCGCATGAATTACCTCCTTATTTATCCGATTTTGTGATAGCCAGTAATTGTGTGAGCGACCACAATCCTCTTTATATCAAACTGGGCTCCTTACTAAAACCCTCAAAGTGAACCAACCGGATCATTTGAAGATAAATAGGAAAAAAGGTCTAAAAGTGAAATGAGATAAGATTAATCCTGTAGCTTTTAACGATCTTATTGTTGAAGAAGCAAGGGCTCTAATCATGGCCCGTTTGCCTGAGTTGGTTCTGGTTGCAATTCAAGTAGAATTATCCTAGATTTTGTAAAATATATATTTTTTAAATCGATGAAGCTCATGTCCCCTACTCCTGCCTAGGAGAAGTTACCTTCTCGCAGGTTTAACTCTGCATGTTTAACTGTACATAGAAACCTGATGGTCACATTGAAAAAACATCCTCGGGTAGCATCTGAAGCTAGGGATGCTAGGCAAGCTAGGGGTTTTTGTAAACCAGTCTTGGCAGACAAACATCTGAGATCCGAAGTAAAGCTTGAGACGACCTTCAGGAGGCTGGTAAATTGAGAGAGTTATAAGTTTTGGGATGTGATTAATAGACCCTTTTTCAAAGATTTAGATAGTGATTATTAGACCCTTTCTCAAGGAGCATGATTTCCCCAGTACTGAGGCCATTATACCGATGGAGGCATGGGTCTCGTATTATACAATAATCTTTGCTCCAGAAGATGTTGTCTTTAGGAGGCTCTGAAAAACAATCTTTTTTTATTTTCTATTTTCCTGCATGAGTTATACACGGAAAATCTTTCTAGCCCGCTCTGGCCAATTCTCTCTCCACCACCCCCCGCCCCACCCGTTTCCTGGCTTTATATAAATGCTGTAAATCTTTGCCGTTTAAAAAAAAAAAAAAGTTGTTGCCTCAAATGGGAATAAAATCCATTCCCATTTTGTGTGGAATGCGCAGTTCTGATTGCGGGTTCTAAAAATGGCCTCCAGTATCTTTGATTTCATTTTTAGCATAAATGGAGGGTTTTGGTCCTAAAAGTCTTCAAATTCTTATATTAGTTGTGGTCGCCTCAGTACAAAGTCGAAAGGGGACTCCATTTTAGGAAAGGTGAAACATTTTAACTACCCTGTGATTTTATTTAATCAGTTACTAAGTTGGACACCGCTTTTAACACTCAGATGGCAGATTTTTAGCATGAATGTTGAGGTCATTTTTTGATTTGCCTACAAGCTACAAAATATACCAATTCCAGAAATGCTGAATCTTTTTAGAGTAAGTGTATTTCAGCTGGCTTGTATGACGCTGGTCTCTAGAGGGTCCAATAACTAGGAAATTCTACAACGCATAGAAAACCAATTTATGCAGAATTGGCAGTTCTAGGAGGCACATCTACTTTTATTTGCCACGAGGTACTTTGCATGCCCAGGGGCGGTTTCTCCTTTAGATTGGAGGAGTGTCGCCTTGCCTTCTGCAAGCACAGCAGTAAACCATTGTGAATAGTAAAATTGTCTTATTCATTACCATTTTATTGACTTGCGAGCCTTCGGTGAGGATGGAGTGACTCTTCTCTGATTGGATTAGCTTCGCAGCAGGGATTGCACCGTAAAGTGTTGAGTGCGCATGTCTATTTGGCTGTCTGTCTGTGGACAGCCGACCCGACATGCGCACTTCTCCCCGCACCTATCTAACAACTGTCCTAAAGTGCCACAGGATTGCTCAACCCCCTGTCGCAAACGGAGCCCTGGGGGTAGCCTGCTTCGTCCATTCCTGACTCTTCTTGAGCAGCTGCAGGATTGGTTAGGTTCACGTTTCAGCTGATCGAACCTCGAAAAAGACTGACTACATTTTTTGCAAGGGCAGTCCCCGCTACCTCGGAGGCTGCAAACCTAGCACTATTTCTCCAGTCAAAGCATTGAATATTTAGTAGTCTATTGTGCTTCAATGCCGGTGCGTGAATGTCATCGGGGTATAGGGAGCACTAAACTGTGCCTCAACATGAACCTATTTTCCGTGCATGGAGGCCCAGACATGGCTCACTTTACTTAGTAATGGGCAGGCATGCTCTGGGCTAAAGGGAGAACCGGTGAAATGTAAGGCACGGGGTGGATTCCAATGGGAACTGGGACAGGACATGGACAGTGGGCTGTTTTATAAACACATCTGCGCGTGGGGACTGTCCATGCTGGCAATGGGGGGGGGGGGGAGGAAGAGTAAGAGGGGGAGGGGGGGTGAGGAGGGGTTGGGCTAGATTAGGAGGGGGGGTTGTCAGGTGTCCCCCTCAGGCCTACATTCACGCATTTGCAGGGGTCCCAAAACGCTTCTGGAGATATCAAGAGTGTATCCCCTGTGAATGGACAATTTTCGATAAATTGAAAGTAAATCAGTCACAAAAAATGTTGCCCAGGTTTCAAGCCAGTTGGTCTGCACAAACACAACGACCTGACTGCAACCTTTGTTTGGTACACCATGCGCTCGGTTTTGCTTTAGTAACAATGGTGACTCTGCAGCGGGTTTATCGGACTGAGATGCACAGCACTAGTTCTCGGTATAGCCTGTACCCCGGTGCAGGACTTAAGACTATTTTTAGTTTGTACCTGACAGTGCGCAAGTACTTTGGTATCATTTTACCCTCAAAGAGCACGTAGACCTCATTCCCTCATTCAGCGACCTGTCCTACCTCCTCCTGGTCACCATTCAGCTACGTGTTCGAATTAAAACAGTGGTGCTGATATGAAAATAAAACCAGGCTTGCTACCAGGTTCAAGGGTGGCTGCGGCGCCTCTTTGCTTGGCAGCTGGTACCCTGGGTACGAATTTGCTCCCTTAGAGTGTAAAAAAAAAAAAAAAAAAAGTTTGTTAAATGTAGACTTAATAACAGCTGGATTCAGCATGCTGTCTAAGTGATTTAGTAGCTTAATTGCCATCCACGAAGCAAGAAAACTGGTTTTACTCGCGACTCTCACTTGAGCAATGCTTGTGATCCTTGGTGAATACGTTGATTTTTCTGTCTCCATTTTCTTACCTGACGGTAAAAAGATTAACTAGAAGCCTGTTCGTCTGCTGTGTTAAGTGCTACAAAATATCTGGCGTCGAAGCGCTTTAGTTAACGGAGTTAAGATAAAATACAATGCTCAAGTCTTTCTCTCTACGATAATGGTAACAATTATAAGTGTTATTAGATTTTCCCAGAAGGTTGTCCCTCGTAATAAAATGTGTACGCTGCCGGCTGGGTCGATAAAGGTTTTTACATACTGCCTGCTGTTACTATTGCGCTGATAGAACGCTGTAAAAACCAGATGTTGAGATTGTCCTTCTCGATGGTGCTCATTACATAGAAGATGACAGACTGAGTTGGCCCCTCCCAGTTTTCGACTGGAGATGAGGACACCCATGCGATCTTGCATCAAGTACGTTATCCCTCTGAACTTTCTTCTAAGTTAATTTCATTCATATTGCTTGCTCCAATCGCTTCCACAATTCGAGTGTTTTCCTTTTTACAGGTTAGACTTCCCCTCTACCAAATAGAAGTTTACCTTATGAAATCAGCCCTGGTGGTCCACCCCCCCCCCCCCCCCCCCCCCCAACTCCACGGTGGCCGCCCGTACCCGGGAAGAGAGTAACAAAACTACGCCTGCACTGGTAGATCATTCGGTATTTTTCCTAATTTGAAGTTGTGCGCATACAGCAAGCGATGCACTGCCCATAATGCTGTCCCCTCCGTGCACGCAGTACTCTACGCACAATGCCCTCTCTTCTGTAACTAGGCACCCACACTGAGGGCACTTGCTCTCACCAAGGGAGGATCGGACAAGATCCTACTTGCAGCCTTCTGGCGTCAGAGTTCTGGCGAGGCAGTCGCACCACCTATGTGGTAATTAATACCTGCTAAGCTTTGAATGTTTTCATGTCGGTTAATCGGCCTGCTAGTAAAAGAAGGGTGCAGAACAATAGTTGTACTTCCCAACCAGGTGTGTAATTATTATTAGTTACAGCAATGTGAGATATCTGTATACATTTCGAGCACATATTGTGCATATAACTGGTTAGGCAGATTTGGGCAGATTCTTTCCTCTCATCACTTTCCAAGTCCACCAGCCACCACTGAGGATGCTGTTTGGTCGTTTTGATTGGGTTAGCCCCCTTATTATTGTGGGTGGGTTAAAAAATCGTCATCTCCAGAGGCAGGACTGACAAGAACTTGTATTTCTGATTGCTTGTCATTAGATGGGGTGGATCATATTCAGTGGTCTTAGTATTCGAAGGCCATACCTTTTCATAGTTTGGGCATGCTAGATGTCTTTTCATAGTTTGGGCATGCTAGATTTATGCAAGTCCCCACATACAATCGAATTTATTCATAAGTCATGTGTTTGTGTTTATTCATGCACTGATCCAGATACAACTCTCAGTCCTCCCAGGCTAAGCAAACAATTGCTAATTATGTTTATACATTTCCTAGCATCGAGCTTTATTTGGAGTGGATCACAAACCCTACATATCTCAGCTGGCTTGCTCATTTTAGATTCTGCACTTTTCATTCTATACTTGCTTTTCCCCTATTGGGGGGGGGGGGGGGGGGGGGAGCCTGGAACCAGGAACCAGGACTTAACCTTTTTGTGCCCGTGACAATATCTCGATTCAAAGCACCAGCCATGTAACTTAGTTATGCCATTTGTTCCAACACGTAGCTTTCTAGTTCTGCTTTTGCATAAGGTTATTTTGGGACAGCATAAGGAAGAGTTAATTTTCATGCTGTGCTTAGGATACGTTGCTATTTGCTTTGCAGTGCTTAGGTTTATAAAATCAGCTTTCCATATCGGGAGGAGATATGAAACTCTTGATGGACTGAATTGTGTGCATTCTGTATTTTGGAAATAATTTTAAATCACTTCTTTTTTGTAATTAAACTTAATTGAGTATTCTTTATTATGAACTCGTTCACTTGTCATAGACTACAAATTTAAATCTTATCATATAATTGTGACATGACAATAAGTTACTGTTCATTATTTTTATCTGAATTTTTTTTATTCATGTTTTATTACCTTTTGTGCTTTTACCCGAAAAAATGAACGGAGTTTAGATGCAGTGGTTATTTGTTCATTTCTGAATTTTGGAAGTTCCCACACTAGCATATGATGTAGAGGGCATTTTTAAAAATGTTGTATTTCTTACACACTGGCTTACATTTGCAATGCACATATGCATTAAAATCCAAAATGTTATACTATTCTGTGCTCCCAAATGTTTACAGATAAAAAAACAGTAACTCACTTGAGTGGGTAGGCTTAGTGCTCGCCACACGAAACTGCCCAAAACGCAACATGAACACATCCAATTTTTCCACTGAAAACTAGACTTTTATTTTTTTTGCTAAGTGGGAAGCGGAAGTGGGAAGTGGTGGATTTTAGGTCCGAGTTCAGCCGGCACCTAGGGAACCCTGGTAAACTTGCAAATTTTTGAAACCTAGACACTGGGGGAATCCAAAGTGAGTGGCTTGCATGGTTATCATTTGTTAATTTTACCCAGAAGCCCTTGCAAATGTCAAACTTATGTTAAAAAAAGCACATTTTCCTTACATTTTTGTGATGGCAAGTTCTGATCTCTGCGGGGAGCCACATATGTCCTACCATTCTTCATTCTGCGTTCCCACTTGTCCCCCAAAGAACGTTACCCAACTTGTGTAGGTAGGCCATGAGATCAGAACACAAAAAAGGCCCTAAAGCGCTACGTTGAGAACTAAGCAATTTGAGTAGCTACATTTTTTTTTTTTTTTTTTAGTTTGACATTTGTTTTAGAGTTGTTTTGTTAAGTAATCTGATTACGTTGGTCAGAAGTCCTCGTATTGATCCTGTGATGCAACCAGACCACAATTTACTTTGTTACGTTTAGTTACCGAATATAATCACTGGCACAGATGTTTGACACATGCTGTGTTTCTAGAAACCGTCCATATACTGGTTTGTTGAATTTCATTTACTGGTTCTATCCCCTTCCGACCTGGCTTTTTTTTACATTTCTTTTTAATGGTTGGTATTTTTAGAAATGTACATATTGCATTTTTGTTTCCCACTTAAAGCCCTGCGTTTGCCTGGTAGTTTTGTAAGGTGGTACAGCATGTGTAGCGCGGTTTGTAAGTGCGGATGCAACGCAGACTTCACACACTGCACCTGTGTCTGGTTGCGCTTTCTTGCCCAAGAGCGATACCAAATCACAAAGGCGTCTGAGATGAAACTACCTGACTCAGCCAGCCCCTGTGGTGAGACGGAGCACAACATTTATTTTTCGAAGAAAACATTCTGAGCAGCCCGTGTGTTTTGTTGGAGTGGCTGTCCGCGGGGGCGGAAGTGACTCGTGAGAAATCACTGTGGTGTGTTATGAAAAAGCAAGCAGCCGTTACCTCCAGAAATGGTTTCCTTTTTAGAGAAGGCGAGCCCACCGCGGAGAGGCTGAATAGAGTTACAAGCACACTGTAATGCACCTCACAAGCCTGACGAGTGGGTATAGAAATAATTCCTCAGGAGAGCCAGAGAGCAGGTTTTTCCAGATTGAATATAATCGGTCGGGCTGGCCAGCCCTACTCGGAGTCTGAAAGCCTGTAAAGCAGTGCCTGGCATCGTAAAGCCTTTGTCGTGGCGGGATTAGTGGCTTTAAAAATACAAGCAGCACCACCAAGTTACTCCGAGGCGAAGCAGAAATGCCTCTGAGAAACCAGCATCATTTTTGGTATTGAGGGGCGTGTTTTCTTTCTCTCCTTTTCCCATTGGCTGGAATGTAAAATTCCAGCCAATGGGAAGAGGAGAGAATGAACAGAAAAACGAAAAAACACACCCCTCAATCCCAAAAAGACTGGGCTTGAATGGACAGACGCCCCTCTCGTCCAATGGCTGGCTTCCGTTTAGGAAGCCAGCCAAAGGAGAAGAGGGGCAGGTTCAAGCCCCACTCTAGGAGACATAAAGTCTCGGAGCAAGACTGCGCTTGTGGTCCTCGACCTAAAAATACAGGAAACCCAGTGAAAAAGGAGTGGTCCCACCATATTTAACTGAGTAGTTTCCACTATAACCCTGTTTGACATTTTTTTGAGTTATCTTTTTTTGGAGGGGGGTTTATTGGGACCTGGCTGTTTAGTTTACTCGCGTTTTGATTATGGTATAGATACAACTGGGTTTTTTGATGCTTATATTTACACAATCAGTTGAGGTATCACTTGCATGCTTCACATCGGCCGCAATGCATGAAGGTAGTGGTCTCTCCACATGATGTGCAGTTATTTCCGTAGAGGTAAAGATTCTTAATTTACCTTTTAGCAGTTGTAAGACTAGTTCCCTGATGAAGGACTGAAGGTCTGAAACACATTGGAAATTCTGAATTAAATAATGTATTTTGATTCGTGTTGATCAAAATATCACAAAGCATCATACTAAATAAACACATAAAAAGTAATTGAATAAGACTGGGATGAAGCATTTGAATCGTTTCATAGTTTCTCATTCATTCAAATGTGACTTTGGACTATGAGTGTTACAATTTTCTACATCCCCAGCTAGTGTTTTTCTTAATTTAGACAACCAAATTATGCGTTGCTACTCTGAAGTCCTGCTGACTCCTGTCCTGTAAATCATTCTGACCCTATCCAACAAGTCCTATTTTGTTTTATACCCTTTTGCTTCAAAAGGCATTGTCTGCCGTGCTAAAAAAAATTTATTGGACTCTCAGCCTTATCCATACCGCCCCACCCCCACCCCACCTTACCATTCTAGTCCTTCATGAGCCTGGACCTCACCAAAGGTTTCTTCAACTATTACCTACAATGATGGGTGAGAAGTGCATCACCATCATCATCAGTGATGTCATCAGTGATGTCACTAATATGTGACATCAGCAGTGGATTGCGGGTGCGACATATATAGTTAGTCCAACTAACTATATAGGAGCAATTTCAATGGTTTTTTATGTTAATTCCTAACTATTTAAGGCCTGAAACCTATGGTTTTTTTCAGTGAATTTTCTAGGTTTTTTAAATGCTAATTCCTAACTATATAAGACCTAAAACCTATATTTTTTTCAGTGGAAAAAATATATATATATCTAGGTGTCTTTCGATTACATGAAATGGCTACTTTAAAACCATACTGCTGAGAACATTCACTCTCTAGTCTCACATTGAGAACATTTGAAAAATAAATTTTCTGGCTTAATTTGTCCTTTGAGGAAAGACCGGTTGTTAGGGGTGATTTTGTTTTATATAGCGCAAATGTGAGCTAGGCGAGTATCAGAACGCTTTACAACAAGGATAGGAATTACATGAATATACGCAAACCAACAAGATAGGAGTGAGTCGCAGTTAAGGTAGGGCGGATGCAGACCATGGAGAATAATGTTCTATACATAAATAAGCATGGCAGGTGAATGCTGAGATTCAAAGGTGTCCAACAATGTAGTGGTCAATCGGGGGCATTCAATAAGCAGTGGGGCCAGGGCCGTGTTATGGCAAAAACATAGACATTAGGATTTTTTGGTTTTTTTTACTTCCTTTTTGAAGGTAGTGGTGGAAGAAATTCATCAGACTTCAGGTGGAAAAGTTCCAAATTTTTGGGGCAGTGCATGAGAAGGCTCTGACTTCGACGAAGAGAAAGGTGGACTAGACAAGCTAACGAGCTGCGAGGTTATGGCATTTTATTTTAAAAGTTTTTTATATAGCATTGGCTCGCCCCAGAGGTATCGGAACGCTTTGATCAGGATAGTATAAGGCAAACCTGGTATAAAACGCATAATAACAAAGTAAAAGACAACATAAATTACAAAATCAAGGAAGAATGAAACTGGAGTTGGAGCAATACAATACAGATAATATAGGTCGAGTGGAGTACAGGAAGAGGGCCATATATTACTGAGACAAATATGGTATAATGAAAAGAGATCAGGAGTCGGGCACAGGTTAGGATCCCAAGTCGTAGTTAAGGAGGTGGGTTTTGAGTTATTTTTTTAAGCTGGTGTAAGAGGGGTTACAGCGTAGGTTTTTCGGGAGGGTATTACAGATAGTAGGGGCATTGCCAGAGAAGGAGCGAGATTGTGGTGTTTTCTTTTTATGCAGAGGTGGGATTAGGAGGAGGGTGTTGGTGCTTCTGAGGATGAGTAGTACCAGCGATGAGTAGTTTCTTGGATAGGTACTGCGGAGTGTTTTGGTGGAGAGCTTTGAGTAATGCAGGCTGTTTTGTAAGTTGATCTCCCTTCGATAGGGAGCCATTTAAGAGATTTGAGAACTGGGGAGATATGATTGAAGCGTTTGCAGTTTGTGATGAGCCTGGCTGCAAGGTTGAGCACAGCTTTAATTGGAGCAAGGTGGACCTTGGGAATTCCTTTGAGGATGGCGTTTCCATAGTCAATACGTGACAGAACCAGTGATTGAACTGCAAGTTTAAAATAATCGATGGGTAAGAATGGTTTGATTTTCTAGAGGTGAAGGAGAGTGAAGAGGGCTCCTTTGGCAGAGTTTTTGATGTGAACGTTAAGGGTGTTGTCAATTAGTAATGCCAAGAGATTTGACAGTTGGACATTGTGAGTAAGCAGTTGAGTGTATTCAGGACTGAAATCCATGATTGAATGGGGAGACAGTTCTTTTTAGGGGAGATGAGGATGATTTCAGTTTTATTTGGGTTTAGTTAGAGATGATTTGACTGTAACCAGGATTGAATCTTGTGAAGGGAGTTGTTCAGGTGTAAGATGTCAGCGTGAGTTTTAATCTTGTAATAGATTTTGGTGTCATCAGTGTATAGGTGGTAGTTGATGCCTGCTTGTTTAAGAATGAGAGTGAGGGGTTCCATAAAGAGGTTAAGTGAGCTATTGCCAAGAGTCACATGATGCTGAGCTGCCGCCAGCTATTGAACTGAGAGCTATTTGCTCCGGAGGCAGTCGGTCTGGCCACCGCGCCACACCTCTCCCTTAGATCAAGAGATCAGTTTGTAGCGCCAAGAGACCCCTTGGTGTTTTAGGCGCATAACGTCTGCATCACCCACAAGACTGCTGCTCTGAGTTTTGTCAGCACTGTAGTGTCCATAAGCTTGCTGAAGTACAAGGGCACAGCCTGGGACTAGCCTCATAGATGCTTAATACGTGCCCCCGTGGTGCGAGTACATCTTTACCAACATCCTGGGACTGCCCTGCACTTCCCATGGCCCTGGCACTGGGTGGATACAGAGGTCATGCTGCAACCGGAGAGGATGAGGCAGGGTCCAGAGTCAGGAGAATTCTTTATCAAAGGAAGAGCGAAGATACAGCTTGGAAATCTGATTCAAGGTAAGGGCAGAGGAGGACGACCGGGAACCTTCCGAAATGCATTAGATTATAAATAAATTATCGTGACAGATGGAAATGTCTAACTCTTCTAAATCTTTCCAAAGGGAAGTCAAATGTGTAAAATGAATTGAAAATATGGAGCTGGTTGAGAAATGTATGGAGGAAATAATTTAAAAGACAAAATGGAGGATTAAAATGAAGACTTTGATTCATTTGATGCATCCATGGCTGTGCATCTTGTACAGGGATCTAACCCGGTTCCTTTTTGTTTGATGTGGTTGTCAGTTAGCCAGTTTTGAATATCCATAAGGGTAGAGTTTAGTGAGATGAAGTCTTTTGCGGAGGTGATTTTCAGATAGTGGAGTGTCCTATATCTATAGATAGATAGATATATCTATCTATATCTAGATATCCAAAGTCCAGTGAAAATACCAATACGGAGTATCATCAACCACGGCGTTTTCCAATGCAGGAACGGACCACAACTCGGGTTAGTTTCAAATATAGTGCAAATTAATTTTCTTCTCACCAACATGACGCGTTTCGACCGGGTTACCGCGGTCTTGATCACATGACATGCTATAATTCCCGCGTCATTTAAATACCACATTACCTCATCATAATCCCTCCCAGTCAGTTTTATAGAAGTGAAAGAGACTGTTGGGAAAAATGCATGAAGACACTTATTATTCTAACAACAATTGTGTTGTAAGTTAAAACATGCAGAATATGTATAAATAGATATACAATCAAGGGTAAGTGCCCAAAATCAAAACCCCCAGCTGAAACGGACAAATTAATGTCATACTTCTATAAGGGCGATGAGGAATAAAATAGGTACACCCAAGTGCAAACAATATACAAAGTACTGTTAGTATAAATAGTACTCAAATTCAATTTTCATGATCTTAACGGATGCAAACAAAATAGCTATTTACAGAAAGGATGTCACATAACATAATTGAAACAGAGATTGGATACGTCAAATATGTTATGCGTGACTCAAACGAGAACCCATAAAAGTGAAGTTTTTGGAAGTTCATAAATTTATATAGCAATGAACAGTGTGCCAACATGAAATTCATTCATTAAGTAAACAACTACACCAATACCAGATAAACTAGTAAAACTAGGAACCTAGTTAAACCAATAAAAATCACAGTATAAAATGTGGTTAAAAAATCTCAATGATCGGGGGGCGTGGCTAGCAGCCGATGATGGCGGCAGCAAACTAGAGAGGCTCCCGTAGCGAGGCGGCTTCCCGCATCAATCTGCATGCCTATCCGCTCAACAACTAACCCAGAAGGGGTGCCCCGGGTCCGGTGACCGAACGACATTTGAAGGAGAAGTTTGGGAGCGTTGACGCCCCGGGAACGGGTGGAAACAACTACCTCAGAGTGCGGCCTGGTGGCACGAGTGCTGCCGCGGTGGCTGGGTTGTGACCTGCCCGAACGGAAGTGGAGCATTGTCAGCGCTGTCAAGCGGAAGTGCCCGTGGCGAGCGCAGACCCACGACAACGGAGCTTGAAATTTGCAGATCTTTTTAGATCAAATAAGGGATTGCATTATCGCTCCAACGTCAAAGCACTACGGTGGACAACGGCGGCGATAAGTGTAACTGAAGTTGGAAAGTTAGTGCGTAGTCGCCGCCATCTTACATCTCGTCCGCCATTGTTGGCACGAACTCTTCACCGAAGGGACTAGACGCCATCCTTGGATCTCAATCAACAACTGGTGCGTCTACCAACTAAGAAGACTGGACACCGCCGAAACAAGGGCGGCCTAACAGACCATCCGCCGTGATTGATCCACCGGCAACACGCAGTGGCTGACTGAACACGCCAGCGTTTCACTATGGCGGGGAAAGGACTCAAACACCACCACTCAGGCTAAGCTCGATAAATTTGCTTATGATAAACAATCACTCTCCCAACCGGAGCAGCGCAAATCTATGGGCAAAGGCACGGAAGGAGACTGGGCAAAGAAGGCTACCCTGGAAGACGTCTTGCACGCCCTGGCTCAGGTACAGGCAACGGTGGGAGCGACTGCTACAGAAGTGACCCTGATACGAGCGGACCTCCAGAAGATAAGTGAAAGAGTGAAGCAGGTGGAGGTGGTAGCTAAATCATTGGTGGAGGATGTCTCCGATCTACAGGTCGCAATGGAGAAGCTGCAGGCCGACAAACTGCTCAAAGAAAAGCTGTACGACCATGAAGGACGCTCCCGGCGGAACAACGTCCGCATTTTGGGGGTCCCGGAATCTGAAACCAAAGGGGCCATGGACTTGTATGTGGAAGATTTGATAAAAAACCAACTAGCCCCCAAGGGACTCTCTAACTTCTTCACTGTTGAACGGGCCCATAGGGTACCTGGGGGAACACCTAAGCCAGGGGCCCCGCCGCGTCCGATCCTAGCGAGACTTTTTAACTTTAGAGATCGCGACACGATCCTCCAGGTGGCCAGAGTGGCACCAGCCATTCAAATCCAAAACTCGCGGATATCCTTTTTTCCGGACTATACAGCGGAGGTGACGAGACGGAGGAGAACTTTTTTGGAGGTGAAAAAGACACTGCGCGAACAGGAATTGCCGTACTCTATGTTGTTTCCAGCCCGGCTACGGGTGGTCGCCGACAAGAAAGTTTGGTTTTTTGACTCCCCTGAGGCAGCAAGAGACTGGCTTGAAGGATGGCGCACAGTGGAACGCACATCTGGCAGACAGCGCAACAGACAACGGAACGATAGCCGGCCTGGCTCACAGACTTCAGTTGGAAGAAGCGCGAGTGCATCACCGACGCAGGACCTGTCCAGGGCTGCCGGGGGCAAATAATGTCATCATGCCGTGAAATGTTTGGACACTGACTCCCTACCACATTGTTTGCTCGTACAGGTCGTTAGTGGGCGCCGACCTTTGTACTCCGAGGGCAGCAAGGGAGCCGCCTGCTTTGGGAGACTCTCCCCCAACGTGCAAGTACTCTGTTTGTGGGATTGGTCAAGCGCTCTGCTAAGTTGGGGTGGCGGGCAGTTGAAGGTCCGTTAAGCAGGGATGCAGGGAGGGAAGGGATGGGGGGGGTTGTTCTTATTTCGTTGGAAATTCACTAAGTCGGTCAGGAACTGGTGTTCACATTGTGTGTGGCGTAACTAGAGTGGTGTTACTGCAGGTACGATTGATTCTCTTCGGACGGTTTGCATGTGGCTGCTTGATTAAAGGTGGCGGATGAACAACTAGTGGCCGCGGGGAATGATGGGTCACGGTCGAATGCTTCCTCCCTTAGAATACTTTCTTGGAATGTAAGGGGACTAGGGGACAAGGTGAAACGCGGCCTAGTACTAAACGAGCTGAAACGGCACAGACCCCAATTGGCACTCTTGCAGGAGACACACTTGATGGGAGGGGCTACTAAGGCCTTAGATAGGAAAGGGTACAAGATGATTGTGCATTCGGAGTTCACATCGGGCTCCCGGGGTACGGGTGTCCTGATTGAAAAAAAATCTTCACACTTCATTCCAATGAGCACTAACTGATAGTCAGGGATGCTTCGCAGCGTTGCTGGGACAATGGGACGGTCGTCCATTGACAGTGGTTTCAGTATATATCCCGCCGTCCCTTCACTCAGTAATGCTTCCAGCCCGTGGTGATTTTTTGTTGTCTCTCCCCGAGAGTGATGTCATTTTGGGTGGGGATATTAATGCAACTGCGGATTTACAGCTTGATAGGTTTCCGGTAACAGCTTCACCTGGGGGACCCTCTGTTTCGGCGATTCCTAGTGGCAATGGGTTTAGTAGATATTTGGCGTCACGTTCATCCTCATGTCAAACAGTACACGTTCCATTCCACAGTCCATAACAGTCTTTCCCGGATTGATTACTTTTTGGCTTTATGGGGAAGGAGTACAGCGCGTCGACACTGCAGACATACACCCTCGAGGCATTTCAGATCACTCCCCGATAACTCTAACCATTTCCACCCAGGCAAAATCGCGTCACCGCATATACCCCATTCAAGCATCATACCTCAAAGTCCCAAAAATCAAGAAGGCTCTCCAGAAGGCTACAGAGCGATACTTTGTTGAGAATGGGGCAACTGTGGCCTCCTCCGAGGTGCTGGGATAGGCATACCATATGGGTAGAAATGGGGGTGGGGGGGATTGTCCTCCCTCACTTCGGATAGGGTCCTCGGACATTACATAGCAACATATACTGTCCTATGAATCTTTCATACAGCTAACCTGCACTATTACTTTTCATTGACCGCATTGTGATTTCCTGATTGTTCTTTTTGTTCTTTTCAAAAAACAAAAAACGAAACCTTACTTAATTTGCAATGTGATTTTGGCTAAATACCTTCAACTCGATTTCGTGATGTGCGTTTTTACAGTAGCAGCGTAATTACTGTGTGGACTTCATTTATGCATGGCTATCACTGCTCTTTCTTAGCGGCCGGCCCCTCGGGGTTGTAGGCGACTTGCTGTGTAACTATAAGACGGTACAATAAAGGTTTAAAAAAAAAAAAAAACACAATGATCGTATTGACTTACACTTAAAATTAATCAATAAATAAATACAAAACACCGCAATTGTTACAGTACTGCATGGGTCATTAAAAAAAATATTTATAATAAATATATTTCATCTGAATAGCAGCAAGAGTTTTGAAAAAAATAGTGTTACTATTTACAGGCAGAAAGCACCAATTGCCATAAAAATGTCATCACTTTGTGCAATATGCTACCTGGATAGTTATAGAAAGTTTACAAGGTCTTCCCCTGTATTAAGCCCATTTGGCATCTTCGTGTCTAACCGTATTATGTATTGACTCTCCAATGGCGCAATTTTTTCTCTGTTCCCACCTCAAATAGATTTTGGAACTGCGTCAATTACAAAATAACTTGGATCTTGAAGGTTATTTTGATGCACCAATTTAAAATGCCGTGCAACCGGATATGCGGGATCCGAATTTACGATTGCTCGCAGGTGCTGCAAAATACGGTTAAAAACAGGGAGCTTGGTGCTGCCAACATATTGAAGTTGACGGGTACATTTGAGTATATACACTGAAAAATCCGTTTTGCATGTATAATAGCCAAGAATTTTATAAGGCATATTTGAAAAAGGATCCTCAAACGTCAGTTTGACACCAAACTTGCAGGATCTACACGAACTGCACTTAAAAAAACCTTTCCTATTACTCAGCCAATTCGCAGAATTATTAACTTCAGGGCTAGTTCTTACTAAGGCATCTCTCATAGAGGGAGCTCGTCTAAAAGTGATAGTGGGTTGTGCTTCTAATTCTGGAGCCAAAGTCATATTGGTCTTTAAAATAGGCCAGTGTTTGCTTACAATCTTTCTTATTTGCTTCTCTTGGCTACTAAAAGTGGCGATAAGTCTTACCACTGGTTTAGGTTAATCAGCAGATTGCTCTGTTATAATCCTAATTACTGACATCAACTATCGCTCGTTCTGGTATCCTAGCCAATGCTGATTGTAAGTCCCTAGGGTCATATCCCTGGGCAAGGAACCTACACATAGATTCTGATAGACATTTTTCCAGATCTTCATTTTTGCTGCATATTCTCTTAATATGCAAAAACTCCCTGTAGGGGATGCTTTTAATAAGGTGTCTAGGATGGGCACTGCTGGCATGTTGTATTGAATTTCCAGCAGTAGCCTTTCTATGTAGTTTGGTGCAGATGCAATTATCTTCCACATAAATCTCCACATCTAAAAACTCCACTTTAAAACTGCTAATTTGGGCTATAAATTGGAGGTTCAAGGAATTGCCATTGATGTTAGTGACCAATTCAATTGCAAATTCTTTTAAACCTTTCCACACAACACAAACATCGTCCATAAACCTCCACCATTTAATGACATGCCTAGAGACCTCTTCTGCATGAGTGTGCGTGAGGACGTGTTTCTCCCATCAGCCAACATGCAAGCATGCATAGCTGGGGGAGAAACACGCCCCCATTGCCATACCACGCAATTGCTGATATAGTTCTTTGTTGAAAAGAAAAAAATTATTGGTCAGGCAAAGTTCTGTCATTCTTGACAACATTTTGTTATGTTCATAGAAATGTCTGGTGGCATTCAAACCATCCTGGTGGTCAATACTAGTATATAGGGAACTGATGTCCATCATATAAAAGCAATACCCATCTTCCCATTTAACATCTTTTAGTTTTTCCAGGAAATGGCTGGTGTCCCTAATGAACGAGGTGAGGTTCTCAACTTATTCATGGAGAAAAAAATCCACATATTTGGGCATGGCCTCCAATAAACGACCCTGGGCAGAAACTATTGGACGCCCCGGAACAGGGGTAACTTGTTTGTGAATTTTGAGCAATAAATACAGGGTGGGAGTAATTGGAAATTCAGTTTTTAAAAAATTATGCTCATCCTTATTGATAAGACTCTCCCTTTTCCACTGTGCTAATTCCTTGAAAATTAGTTCTTTGACCTGGATCAAGATAGGGAAGGCTACTTTCTTATAACAACCAACATCATTTAGTTGTTTCATAGCCTTATCCATATACATTGATTGTGGCCAAAGAACTAATATATATATATTCTATCAGGTTTGCAGAATTCAGAGCATTTGCCAAAAGTTCTAGGAATAAATTGAAGAGTATTGGTGATTGTGCAGATCCCTGTGGAACCCCCATAGAAACTGGAGAGGGCTGCGATACGGATTGATTTACCTTTACTTTTTGTGATCTATTATGGAAGTGAACCAATGCAATACCAGACCTGAAAAGCCCAACCTGTGTTCAAGGATAGATAAGAGATTGTTGTGGTTAAGTGTCAAAAGCTGAAGAAAGGTCCAGGAGAATCGGGAGGCATGCTTTGTTTTCATCCAGCATTTTCAAGATGTCCAAATAATGTGAGTGATGGCAGATTACGTTCTGTGACCTGGACCAACATAAATCCGGATTTTAAAAAAGAAGTTAGAAATACTCCCATGTATGCACAAACGTGCATCTACCCTAATTTTTCCAGCAGTTTAGCCAGTGTGTGGATGGTGGAGATAGGACAAATTATTGAGATCAGATCTGTCTGCATTCGTTTTTTTTTTTTAGAATGGAAGGCCATCGCCAAGGTCAGATCTGTTTGGGGTCTTGGCCTTTTGTTTGATTTAACAGGCTGACTTTTAAATGTTATGTTGGGCAGTAGTAATTAATAAAGATCTGCTGGCTATGAAGTGGCTTACAAATCAGAAATACAAATTTATACTACAACATGCTCATAAGTGAGTTGGTTAGATGTTGTCCATTGAACCCTTGGTAGTTCAGGGGTAGGTACATTGAGGTGCAACCTGGAGAAAAACTTGATTATTCAAACTGCTTTGCAATGTTAACTGGTCACATATACCCACATGTTTTTTTCGGATGTATGTCAATACATCGCATAGTAATACCACGCATGCCATTACAACACTGGTATTACTACAATGACATCGCATGCCATTACATCGCATATTTTTACCACGAGTATGCCTTTACCACGCATGCCATCACAAAGCAAAGGCATGCATGGTTAAGCTATACTCGTGGTAAAAGTATGCAAGGTAAGTAACAACCCTACCCCTACACTCCACACTACTCCGCCCCTACACTACCCCCTAACCCCAAAACACTACCACACTACTCCCCCCTACACTACCCTAAACCCTACTACACTACCCACACCACTCCCACACCAACACTACCCTAAACCCTAAAACACTACCATCCCTGCACTACCCTAATACACTACACTACCCAAACTAATCCCACCCCTACACTACCCTAAACCCTAATACACTACTACCTTACCCACACTACTCCCACCCTAAAACACTACTACACTACCCCACACCAACACTACCCTAAACACTACTACACTACCCACACTACTACCACCCCTGCACTACCCTAATACACTACTACACTACTCCCACACCACTCCCATACCACTCCCACACCAACCCTACCCTAAACTCTAATACACTACCTTAAACCCTAAAACACTACTGCACTACCACCCCTGCACTACCCTAATACACTACTCCCACCCCTGCACTACCCTAACCCACTACCCACACTACTTCCACACCAACACTACCCTAAACCCTAATACACTACTACACTAACCACACTACTCCCACCTCCACACTACCCTAAACCCTAAAATACTACGCACACTACCCCCACCCTTACAGTACCCTAAAACACTGCTTCACTACTCCCACACCTAGACTAACCTAAACCCTACTACACTACTCCCACCCCTACATTACCCTAAACCCTAAAACACTACAACACTACCCTAAAACCTAAATCACTACACTACATAAACACTACTACGCTACCCTAAATCACTACACTACATAAACAATACTACAAAAACACTACACTACCCTAAAACCTAAATAAATACACTACTACACTACCCTCCCTAATACACTACACTAAACAAACACGACATCACTACAACACACACTACCCTAAACCCTACAAAAGTAACCCCCTCCCCATGCACAAACCCCTTACCTTTCCGCTCCCGTGTCGCCGTTGGATCCTGCTAGCTTCACGTCGTTATGAGCACAACGACGTTGATAACCATTACATCGCATGGGTTGTTAAAAACGCTTGCGACGTAACGGTATGCGTGGTTTTACCACGTGTTATTACATCGCATGCGTTGTAACGCATGCGATGTAAAAGCAACACGTATTAAAACCTGCGTTGTAATTGCTATTTTTTTTCCAGTAGCTTGCAAATGGATTGACTTGCCTATGTATATAGGTGCATAGAACAATAGTACTTTGGTACACTGTAAAGCTGATAAAAGGTGTTAGCTGCTCAGGGTCCAAAATAGGTGCTACTGACCTGGGTAAAAACTATTTAAGCTGAGTGCACCCAAAGAAGTACCTTTTGATTTTTAGGTCGGCAGTGGAAACATTTGTAAACTATCTTGCAACAAGTCTATGGAGCAAAGCTAGCAGTGGAGAACAGAGTCCTTTGCAATAGGTAAGTAAAGTGCAGGTATGAGTTAAGGAAATTACAAATTATGTACTTAGCCAGGATAGGGAGTGAGGGCATAAGGGTTGATATTTAGGGGGTTTGATATTTTGGAGAGTTTGGATGTTTGACGACTGTTAAGCTTGTTTATTTCTGCATCTTGATCTCCAGATTTTCCCATTACCTCATTCCATCTCTTGGTGACTTCAGTTTGATTGACTGGCTGGTAGATGTTACAGGAACTTTAGCTAGCAATCTGGCCTTTATTCAGTGTTTTCACTCCAGTGACATGTTCTAGAGAATAGGTTTCCCTTGTCCTAGTTATTAGTTGAGGAGTGGAATCCCGACTCAAATAGTGAACAGTCCTTGTCGGAATGAACCTAAAAAATTCACTAAATTAATCTGTGCTTAACCCTCTGGTAGCTTGGCGGAGACTCCTTCATACTTAACTTACTTAACTTAAATCCTAGCTCAATTAAGAAAAATAGAATAAAATGTAAAAGTGACACCTAAACTAGCGGGTGGGAGGATCTGGTGTGGGGGTGAGGGAATCTCAAGTTAAGGGTGACTGCAATGGAGCGTGGGGGGCCGGCTACAGTCAACCCCTTCGCCTTTCTTGAAGGTTTCTGGGGAAGGTAGTTTCTTCAGCTGGGCAATATAGCATGTCGTAACAGAGGTAGTTGTGGAGCCTCTGGATGGAATTGCAGTGAAGATTTTTACCTTCATACTTGGGAGATTTTTGGGGAGGTAAGATTCCTTCAGTGGCTGCAGGCTGCAGCTGAAGAGGGCTCAAAGGAGGCAAGATTTCTTCATGAGATGCAGCAGATGCTGCTGTGTAGAAGAACGTAAAGGCAGCAGTGGCAAAGTCCGTCCCACTGGTAAGTCTCAGTTGCCTGTCTTTCTCTGAGCAGAAATTCTTGAAGTTTCTAAGTCCTAGATTTTAGGGATGGGCAGTAGCAGTCCTACCAACACCACTTCGAAGAGTCCAGGACCTGGGGTGTGGAGGGTGCCACACCAGGGTTGGGGAGGGATTAGGACTCACTCCAGCAGAGGCCAGCAGCAGTCTTCAAGGCCTCTAGAATAGTGTTTCCCAGTAGCTAACATAGGAACTAGTCTTTGGAGTCATCTGGTGGCCTAAGGTTCAAGGGGGTGGGTCCAGTCTTTCTTCCTCATGCTGCAGGGCAGTCCTAGCCAAGCAGCAGGGCAGTCCTCATGAGTCTTTCACAGGTCCTGAAGTGATCTGATTTGGGGTCTGAGTGACACCTTTTATCCCCAGTGCCAGCCTATGGGTGGGAGGGGTGCCCCCTTTGTCTCGCCTCCTTTCTGAGCTTGGCCCCAAAATGTCTGGGGTGACAGTGGCAACTACAGGCCTATGCCTGGTTCCTCGGAGTATGTTAAAGAGTGAAAGCCTTTTGAAGTGCATGTGGGACTGGGTGTAGCCCCTTCCTAGCTGTCCTGGCAGGATGGCCATCCCGTCCACTTCCAAGCTTTCTTTGTCTCACTGTCTGGCAGCAATACAAAACAGCAGTCATGTGACCCAGGCTGATGGTAGAAAGGCAGTGGATTTGGGTACAAAAATTACAAATTTCGAAGTGCCATTTTTATAATTGTAATTTAAAATGTGACTTTACCACTAAAGTTTTTAAATTGCAATTAGAGACAAAGAAGTATTTCTCTGTCTGCTCCCAATATAAAGTTTGCATGTATTAAACTTAAGGCAACCCAGTGTTTTACTTTGGGAGAGATGGTCCTTACCACAGGGAAAAACAAGTTTTGAAATGTGTCACTTTCAGGTCATGTAAAACTTGAACCCACATGTCCTGCTGCTTAAATACAGTGCACCGTGCTCTAGAACCTACCATGGGCGTTTGATTTTTATGCATTAAAAATGAAGGTATTGGCCTGGCAAAATGTGTTTGCCAGGCAGAAATGGCAATTTAATCTGCACTATAAGCTGCAGTGGCAGTCCTGAGACATGTTTTAAAGTGTTTCTTTAGTGGGAGGCCCGAGTCTGCTACAGGCTGACTAATGCTGCGTCCACATATTTATTCTACCACTGGTTTCAAGCTAGCCTGGCTGACGATGAGTGTTGTCCCGAAACCAGTCCAAGCATGCTGGTTTCTGGTCCAGGGAGGTCCCGGCTTGGCAGTTCGGGTAGAACTGTTCCCAAGAGGAGCAGGGTTAAGACTGATTTGCATATGGCATGGTCAAAACAGGGGTGGTGTAATGAGCAAGAGGACAATGAATTTAACCCAGGTCTCTTGACTAGAGGTGAATGTTTGGCAACAAATGATGGCCGGAAGGCTGAATTAATCAAATGCTGACTAGTTACATCTAAGTGCAGGCCCTGGGTGCATGTAGTATCATATGAGGGCCTTACAGTCAAACTAAGTGTGTCAACCGGGACCAAGGCAAACAAATCAATATTTTAGGAAGAGAGCACAAGCTTATTAGCCCTGGTTCGAAGTGGTAAAGTGCACAGTATCTTAAAGCCCACAAAAATGAATTCAGCAAAACTGAAGGAATTAAGGCAAAAGGTTTGTAGTGACTACCACTCAAGGGTGTTGTCTTATAGATGTGGTAATTTTATAGTGTTATTATAAAGTGGTTGGATACAGTGTTTGTGCTCTTGCTAGTAGTCTGAGCATGCTGGTGATCTGTGTATAAATAACCAAGAGATGCTTAAAATGCGTAAAGCAGTTGAATAGTCTGATTGTTGACCATCGGCTGATACTGCGTTTTGCCTCCCTCATTTTGATGACTGTCGCTTACATGCTGGAACAGGCGGTGCACTGTGAATAGGCTTTTGTGCCCAGAGACATGTAGGGTGACCAAAGAATGCTTGCATTCAGTTTACTTTGTTTGCAGCGAGGAAGAAAGGAGCGCTTCGTTTGGGTATCACTTCAGTATAGCGATTCTCAAGTAGGGTTTTTGGGCGTTAGTTGGTAAGCATCATCTGCATAACAAAGTAAAATGTATACACGGAAGGAACTGGTTAAACTAGGAACTTTGAGTTAATTTCTCTTGAAAGGTCACTCAAGTCTGTGGAATATAGTAATCTAACAAATATACCCGATTGACCACATTTACTAACCATGCACAAAATTAACTGCTTTCGTTGGTTTGACTATTGGGCACGGTTGTGATTTTACTAAATTCAGTACTACTTTGTAATCACATTCTACCAATAAAAGCTCAATGGCTTTGACAAATGAGTGCAAAAACAGTGCACTGTAATCATGGAATGGCATTTTTCATATTCTAAACAGAAGAGTATGCAGTTCCTAAAGAACACTGATGGTTGACCTGTGGTGAATGTGTATAGTTCACCTACTTAAAGTCACGAAGAAAAATCTTCCTTTTGGAAAAGGAACCTTCGCACACCACCGAGCAGTGGGGTGTCTTGCTTCATCATCGGGTCTGCTCCTAATTGGTCTGGCGCTGCAATACCCGATCGGCACCCTTGCGGGCCTTTTAACTGAGATCTTTTTCCTTTTTTGCCGTAAGGTGCTGTGCGTGTGAGGGCCCTAGTGAGTGTAGATGTAGAGTGTAAAAAGTGAAGTTAAAACAGGAAGTAATGGTCCACCCAAAACTATTTTAATGATCGTGGCCTCTATTCTGATTAAAATCGTGAAAGTTAGCGCACCCCTGTTACAAGGTCACAGGGTAGTGTGCATTGATGGTCAACATGTTTCTTGCCATATTTCACTTAGAAGGCAGTTTTTCAGGATCTATAAAGATATCTATCCACACTTTTTGGTGGTGGTAACACTTTTTGGTGGTGGTAAGCAATTGACAAATAGTTACCAGCCTTACAGCACCCTAAAAGGTGGTACCTGTAGATCAATTGTAGTCAACCTGTAGGGAGATATAAGCATGAGGTACATCAAAGCATAATATAAACCAACTTAATAATATCGGTGTTCATGAATAGTGATAAAAAGGAATGCATCACTCAGTGGTAGTGATCCTGTACTGCGATGAAGAATCAGCAAGGATTAAAAACCAACAGTTGTAGATGTGAATCCAGGAGCATTATACTTTCAGGGAAGGCTCCTAATGTTGGAAGAAAACTCACCCTGTCAGGGTCATGAGGCTGTTGCATCGGTGGCCGGAGGGCTCAACCACTGAATAGTTCAGTGTCCTTAGTGGGTGAGAGGGGTAAATGTCAAGGATCAAACTTTTTTTTTTTTTTTTTTACTTAACTTTTAAAAGCTCTTCAATGGGAGGCCGTGTAACCCCAATGCCGAGGTATGATGCAGAGCGTGTCACATGATTTCCAGCACGCACTACCCAGGGGGCTGCCGCCGCTATTGTTCACATGGTCTTTCCCAATGGGTAGCCCCCGTGTATCCAGCGGTGAAGTCCCTGGCAGTGTGGGGGTGGGGGGGTGGGGAGGGCAGACAACAATGAATCAACAGGAGAAGTGGGTCACACCAAACAGGGGCCAGAGAAACTCACAAATATGCAGCGTATGACCCAAACTCAAGCCACGGCACCGCTGGCAGGCACTCTAAGCCATCCATCCGTGCGGCAGGAACCAACACGTTGTTCTTACTTTGGAATCATGTGTTCCCGTCCGTGGACCTACCCCTGTTCTGCCGGCCCCGTTGGTACACTACAAGTCACGATGGTTCGCTGCGAAAATACACAGCCGGGGGTGGGCGGGCTGGGAAACTTCTGCCTGCACGTAACCAACGTGCGGACATGCGCGGTGGGCGCAACTGGCACCATTGCATGGTTGGCAACCGTGTCCACGTTGGTTGTCTGGCATTTGCCAATCAACGGAGGGTGGCACTTATTATAACGAAGGCCTCTCAGTAGTTAACATATAGGACATTCATAAAAGAATCCTTGTAGTAAGAGTATCTTATAGACCCAGTGCAGCTATGCATATTGTTCCTAATAGGACGCAGATGTGGAGATGGAATTTCTTCATGGAAGTGGGGTGTGTGTCTCAGTGGTGTGATGTTGTTTACTGAGACCATATTTACTGAAACCCTGTAAGCGTCTCTCCTGCCCAGTTTAAATGTCCCCTACGTAGCGGATGGATGGGTGTATGTTGTGGGGATCTACACGTGCACAATGTCAATGGCTAGTGGCACCTCTAAGCACAGGATAGTCATTAGAGTACTATAGTCTGACTATGGCTCAGCTCAGAAGTGCTGCCCAAGGTATATCTTCATTGAGGCCCTCTTTATCACTGGCTAAATGAAGTACCCATCTCTGCTCTATTCTGAAGAGGCCATTTTTAGTTATGCCGCGGTGGGCTTCTAGTACACACCATTTGATGGAATCAGGTGGGTGTTTGATTGTGAAAATGTGTCATTTTCGTGTTGGTTTTGTAGCATCGGAAGTTGCTGCGGTGTTCTGTAATACGAGTTTTGACCGGTCTCATAGTCATCCCTATGTACAGGAGACCACATGGACAACTCAGCATGTAGATACAATTAATTGTGTTGCAGTTGGTGTGCCTTTCCAATTGCCATCTAAACCCATTGGCAAATGTTATTTCTTTTGTCATTTTCGTGAAGGGGCAAGACCGTACATGACCCACAGGGTTAGTGGCCCTTCACAGGTAGCAGTTCCCACAGATCTCGTTGTATGTATCCTTGGTCTGGTGTGTATCAGTAAGTCTTTAAGGTTGCTAGTTTGTTTAAATGCAAACTTCGGTTGTGGTAGATGTAGGTCTCCTGTGTTAAGGATGCCCAAGTGTTTCTTGATGATGGATTTCAGATGGTTTGAGTCGGGAGTAAATGTGGAGACACAGGTTAGGGATTCCTCACATGTCTTAGGTATGGTTTCAAGTAGACCTTCTCTGTTCCTGGCTCTTTTTTGGGCAGAGTCAATATTGGGTTGGGGGTAATCCCTGTAGCGTAGATGATTAGCCAGGACAGTGGCTTCTTTACGGTAATCATTCAAAGAGCTACAGGTCCTCCGGATGCGGAGGAACTGTCCAAAAGGAAGGTTTTGTTTTAGCACTCTGGTGATGACTGCTGAAATGGAACGGGCTGTCTTTACCCGTTGGTTTTCGGTAGATGGTAGTATTGATTTTACACTCTTCCAATCTTATTAGCAAGTCCAGAAAAGGTGTCTCTCGTTCTGAGATTGAATTTGTGAATCTGAGAAAAGGATTGAGTGTTAATCTAGTTAATCTATTGGCAGAACGCCTCCCAGCTTGTGCGATCCCTCTTCCACAGGATCAAAATATTGTCGATGAACCTTTTCCAAAGGAACACATGTGCCTGAAAAAGGGTTGTTGGAATCAAGAATCTCCTTTTCCTTGAACCCCGCCATGTAGAGACCTGCCAGGCTCTGCGAAAACGTGCTCCCCATGGACATACCCTATGTCTGATGGTACAGTTGTTTATTGTATTCGAAATAGTTCCCAGTGATGGCCAGTGTGGCACACTCAAGGATAAAGGCTACAGGAGTGGGGGACCTCCACTCGTGCTTACTCAATGTGTCTTCAATGTCGTCCAAGGTAGCCCTCTGTGGGATGTTGGTATAGAGGGCCTCAACATTCAGGGTAACCAGAAGGTACACTTCTGGATGTTGGACCCCCTTGAGTAAGCGCAGGACATCCTATGTATCTTTGACAAAGGAGGGAGTGGCTCTAACCAGTGGTTGGAGGAAGTAGTCACAAAACTTCGACAGGGGTTCTAGGATCGAGCCGATCCCTGAAACTATTGGTCTCCCAGGTACCGGTGAAATGCCCTTGTGTACTTTAGGCAGGATGTAGAAGTATGGGATTGGGGGTTTGTTGCACTGAGGAAGGAGGCTTCTTACTTTGTAATCCAAAACTCTTATTTCTGCTGAAAAAACCATGGTGGTGATAATGGCCGTTAGTTGGGGTGTGGGATCCTCTTATGTGGGTGTAATATCTGATTACCCAGTTGACAGTGACATTCTTTATCCTAGTCCACAGTGGACATGATGACTGTGGCCCGCCTTTATTTGCCTGATTGATAGTTATGGCGGCGTCATTTGCCAGGGCTCTGACACCTGCCTGTTTGCAGGATGACAAATTGTGGAATGGATTCACCTTTTGGCAGGTCTCCAGATCTCGGAGTACTGCTTGCTCAAAAGTAAATACTTCGTGGGGTACCATTCCACTGTTCAGGGTGAACGTGGATGGGTTGTGTAGTCCTGTATCATTCTCATCAGGTACTGGCTTGTCTTTGAAAAACTCTTTCTGGTGTATTTTCCAGAAGACACTCTGTATTTCACTGGTTTCTCTGAATTGGTCAAATTGTGGGGTTGGGACAAATCACAATCCTCTCTGAAGGACAGATTCCTCTGTAGTTGTCAGGGTTCTCTCAAAGATTGATTATTAATTTCTCTTCCCCCTTGTCTGACTCCTTGTCTCTACAGAGGGCGTTGGTTGTTCTTGCCACTGCACTCTTTTCGGTTGACCTCCTCTGCGCCCTTTTCCTCTGCCCCAACCTCTGTCTAAAAAAGGAGGAGCAGATCCTTGTTGGTAAAACGGGGGGTGGAGGAGTTTTGCGGAGGTCCCTGATGGTACATGGGGCATTGCCAGAATTGAGGTCCCTGGTATTGGAGTGGTCCAAACGATGGGTAGACCTGGCCCATGTGTCTGGGATTTCTATTGCTCCAGCTCCCACTGCTGGAATCGCTTTTGGAGGATGACCCTCTTCTTGAGGTGGTGGATCCCTCATCGGAATAAGTTAGACCCTGCAGCCCCTGATGTTTAAACTGCTTTTAGGTAAGGGTATACTTTCTTTGTCAAATTTTGTGATGTCTTTCTGAAGCTTCATGAGATTTTCCCTGTTATCTGAGATTTCTGCATTGATCTCGGCAAGTTGTTTTGTATACGGTTGACTGAACCGTCACCTTAATGGCTCCTTCTGCAGTCTGTATTCCTATAAGCAAGGCAACTGCAATCCTCTTGGCAGTGTTAATGATGAGAATGAGCCACTGTCTAGTGCACTTCCATGGCACTAGAGACCTCCTTTTTGAACACTGCGTCCTGTAAAAAGTCACGGAAAATTGCTCACCATTAAGCTGTTCGGTGCTATGTTGGCCAGTAAGTACTCCGTCACCATGGCCCCTTGTAGAGTAACTAACTCTAAGCCACTTGCGTTTGAGGGAAGATAGTGAAACGCAATCATCTGATTGGCTGCCTGATGCTACGTTCCCATCACTGCCCAGCAGTGAGGGAGCCCTCAGATGCTACTTCATCGCCAAAACTCAAACCTTGATATTCCTCCATGTGATGTTTGGGATATTAGGCGAGTCAAAAGAAATAGTGACCCGGAAAGAGTGTTTCCTGTGTCAATGGGTGGGCCAGGGGAACAGGTTGGTCTGGCCCTGGTATTCTAAGGGGAAGTCCTGCAGGGGTTACCCGTGCTTGACTATAGAACAAAAAGGACTAAGGGCTATCTTTATCCAGGTCCAGCATACATGTCCAAACTTAGTATAAACAGAGTATGCAGTTCCTACAGAACACTGATGGTTGACGTGTGGTGAATGTGTATAGTTCACCTAGTTAAAGGCAGGAAGAAAATTCTTCCTTTCGGAAAAGGGACCCTCACACACCCCCCAGTAGTGGGGTGTCCTGCTTAATCATCGGGTCTGCTCCTAATCAGGTCGGCGCTGCAATACCCGATAGGCGCCCTAGCATACACCCATCCATCCGCTACGTAGGGGACATTTAAACTGGGCAGGAGAGACACTTGCAGGGTCTCAGAAAATATGGTCTCAGTAAATAACATCGCGCTACTGACACACACCCCCCACTTCCCATCAAGAAATGCCATCTCCACATCTGCAGTCTATTATAAACAATATGCGTAGCTACACTGGGTCAATAAGATACTCTTGATGCAAGGATTCGTCTAACAATATCCTATGTTAACTACTGAGGGGCCTTCGTTATAATAAGTTCCACCCTCCGATGATTGACAAATGCCAGACAACCAACGTGGACACGGTTGGCAACCATGCAATGGTGTCGGATGCGCCTACCGCGCATGTCCGCACGTTGGTTACGTGTAACTGGAAGTTTCCTAGCCCGCCCGCCCGTGTATTTACGCAGCGAACCACTGCGACGTGTAGTGTACCAGCGGGGCCGGCAGAGCAGGGGTAGGTCCACTGACAGGAACACAGGATTCCAAAGTAAGAACTAAGTGATTCCTGCCGCATGGATGGATGGCTTAGAGTGCCAGCAGTGCCGTGCCTTGAGTTAGGGGGCCAGAGAAACTCACGAGTATGCCGCATATGACCCAGTTTGGTGTGACCCATTTCCCCTGTTGATTCATTGTCGTCTGGGACCCCCCGCCAGTGCGGGTTGAGGCCACCTGAGCGTACTCATCCGGGTTGCTGGGCTGCCCACGATCAGGTCATTTGATCCCTCGTGCGTGCGGTATAGATGATATCCACCCAGACAGGATGTTGTGCTGTTATGTACCATGTGATGGTCCCGGCACACTGTCGGGGGGGCTTCACTGCTGGATACACGAGGGCTACCCATTGGGATAGACCATGTGAACAATAGTGATGGCAGCCCCCCGGGTAGTGTATGCTGGAAATCATATGTGACACGCTCAGCATCATACCTCTGCAATGGGGTTACATGGCCTCCCATTGATGAGCTTTTGCCAGTTTTTAGTAAAAAAAAATTGAATCCTTGACATCTACCCCTCTCACCCACTAAGGACACTGAACTATTCAGTGTTGAGCCCTCCGGCCACCGATGCAACATCTTTAATCAGGGTAGTGGCCTCTATTATTAAAATAGTTCTGGGTGGACCATTACTTCCGGTTTTAACTTCACTTTTTACACTCCCTACATCTACACTCACTAGGGCCCTCACACGCACGGCACCGTACGGCAAAAAAGGAAAAACCTATCTCCGTTAAAAGGCCCTGCAAGGGCGCCGATCAGATATTGCAGCGCCGACCCGATTAGGAGCAGACCAGATTATGAAGCAATAAACCCCACTGCTGGGGGGGGGGGTGTGGGTGTGTGTGAGTGTCCCTTTTCCGAAAGGAAGAATTTTCTTCCTGCCTTTAAGTCGGTGAACTATACACATTCACCAAACATCAACAATCCATGTTCTTTAGAAACTGCATACTCTTCTGTTTATAGTTAGTTTGAGCATGTATGCTGGACCTGGATAAAGATAACCCTTAGTCCTTTTTGTTCTATATATTTTTCATATTAGATCATGGTTTTACTTTTCCAAAATGGCTGCAATGTTTCAAAGAAGTCTGCCATCTTGGATGGTTATAACAAAGCTACACTAAGCATAATGATACATGGGTTCACTGCAATCCCTATATAAGTTCTCTTTAATAGTTGCTTTTTGACTCTACCAACAGGAATCTGGCTCCGGGCATATGGTAATGGAACTGCTAGGTGCCTTGCAAAATCCTTAATGTATGACAGACGGTAGGTACTTTTATTCCTTAAATAATTCCCAGGTGACACTGTTCATAGTGTATCATGGTTTACCGCTCCAGGATCGCCAACATGTTCTAAATGTGGTGGTCATGTTAGGCCTTGAAACCACTGTACAGTTTGCACACTACCACTGCAAGACTGCTAACGCCTTGGAGGTTTAATTTAGATTTATTTTTTTTATTGCAGCCATGTGTGCTGTTTAGGCAGCCACGTTTTGATCGTTTCTATAGACTTATTAGGTTTGAAAGTGGTAACTTGATCCCCACCCCCTCCACCCCCAATTTTATATGCCCCTACCTGTGCTCCTACCATAATGTGTATTTGTAAAGCTCACCTTATCCAAGTCTTGGGTGCTCAAATGACATATGTGGCTAGTAGCTTATACTGAGCAGTGGAGTTCCAGATACTCATGTGGAAATAATTGCTCAGATTCATAGAACCATCAGATGGCTTAGACCAATCGTCAGTCTTGTGCTCTTACGGGATCTTGTGATATCTGTTCTTGGAGTCTCAATTCAAAAGAGCACATTCTCTCCAATAAAAACCTTTAAAATAAACCCTCCATTCGGCCAGAAGTATGGGCCTTGGTAAATTTTGACTGTTTATGCACACACTAAATTCATCTCATTTGCTTTCTTCTTTGTTAGATGGACATTTCACCATATGGCATTTTGAGTTGTACATAAAGTGTAGTCTTTCGAGGAAAAATTATCGCCCATAGCTAAATTCTGTAGAAAGCCTACTTTTCAATAAACATTGGCAAAGCCAATAGGTCTCAGCAATCCGAGAGCTATTGGTGTTGTCCATGACAATGTCTTTAGTAAATGTGTTATGGAGTGGATGTATGTGGTGTGGAGTGAAGTTATTTGTTAAGATTGGAATGGTTTGTTGTGGAATTGTGACGTAGGTATGTGTGGTGTTGACTAGTTATATGTAGTGGAATTACATGGCGTGTGCAGTGCCAATATGTGAATTGTAATTATGTGGTATTGAGTGTACTGGAATTATGTGACATGTTGTTGTCATTTGAGAGTGATGTAGCTAGCAAATGGAAAGTCTGTGGGCTGAAGCCTACAGATTGAACACTACACATCTGAGACAGCGCATGTACTTTCTAGCGGAGACCTAAAAAGGCCAATTAAGGTACTCTGCTTTCAATATCCATCTGAACCGCACTCCTAATTCGTGTCTAAATTTGTGACCAGTGTCCGTGATGCTTCACTTATTGTGCAACGGTTCAATTCTACAGCATCACATAGATGAAAATGTTAACACCACTAGGGCCAGCAGATTTGAAAAAAAGTTTTGCTGTCTGATGCAATGCTTATTTTATTTTCCAAGCCTGTAAAAGATTCTGTAGCCAGCCGAATATGTATGTATAAACCTATATTTGGGCGTGATTTCTTGTTTTGGAATTAATCCTGGATCCCAGCCTTGCCCAGTCCCAGAAATTGGGAATCTAGAGGTCTATTTTGATGCCAACCTCCTGTTTAGGGACCAGACATACCATCTCTCATCCTCCTACTTTCTGATCCTGAAAATTCTCTCAGTTCTCCTTTTCCTACCACCTGAGCACCAAAAATCGGTTGTCGTGGACCTGGACCACCAACTTCACATGCTCCACCTCCTTTTGAAGATCTTAAAGTGGATCCCTACTGTGCACAGGAAAACTGTCACCCATGTACTTGTCTGCAATAGACTCTACTAAGACAATGCACTCAAAGTTGGCACCATCAAGAAACTCCCAAAAACTTCAGACCATCCAGAACGCCTCTGCCAGACTCATCCTGAAATTCCACGCCGCAACCACCTAACCAGCCTCCTGAGAACTTCACTGGCTACCTGTCAACCTGTGAATCACCTTCAAGCTTCTCATGCACACCTACAAAGCCCTTGACAACACTGAACAGGGTCCTGGCCACCGTTCCATGGATCCGCAAGATCATGGCTAAAGGAAGATCCTTCTCCAACCTCGCTGCTGGCCACCGTTCCATGGATCCGCAAGATTATGGCTAAAGGAAGATCCTTCTCCAACCTCGCTGCAAAGACTTAGAATTACCTGCCTCTGCACCTCAGGCTATCCTCGCTGCAGCAATTCAGGAAGAACCTCAATACCTGGCTCTTTGACTGTCTGCAAACTCGGCAACCCCTCACCTTGAAGCCCTCACGAGTGAGTAGATGTACTTTAGAAGTCCCTAAATTGATTGAACTCGCTAGAGTACCAAAGCTGCTATTTCCTTTAACATGTGTTTAAAGGCCTATACCTGCAGCGGAAAATACAAAACTACAGAGTGCTATAATGAGTCTGAAGGTGTCAGATAGCACTGCTTTGTTTTGTGAGCTATTATACAATTTACAAGCATGCCTAATACAGATGTTAGTTGTGTTTTTTTATAGCGCCATCAGTGGATATATGTCACTAGGCAGGTCTATTGTATGCCCCTCTCGTTAAGATAATGCTCAAGTTTAGTTTGATTTACATTGAAGCATGTCTTTCTGAAAGATTGTGCACACTATTGCAGTGCCAGAATAAAACGTATCAATTATGGAGCTTTACCGCTCACATCTTCTCTACTCCTACCCCCCCCTCCAAGAGAGCCTCCCTTCAGATACAACCCTGTCGCGTATTATGGAGCTTTACCGCTCACATCTTCTCTACTCCTACCCCCCCCTCCAAAAGAGCCTCCCTTCAGATACAACCCTGTCGCGTATTATGGAGCTTTACCGCTCATATCTTCTCTACTCCTACCCCCCCCCCCCTCCAAGAGAGCCTCCCTTCAGATACAACCCTGTCGCGTATTTTGAGTGCCTATCTCGTTCTTTGACCTGGATTTTTTTTAAAGGCGTTGACCATCTGCCAAGAGCCTTCATTTCAACACTGAGTCAGTCTGCCCTTCTCGCTTTATTATGGAAGTAATCCTTCCTGTTCCTATGATTATACTGTATCTAACTATGGAATCCTACCATTTATCGTTTTTTTCAGGTTGGAAAGGGTACTCTATTTTCACCCAGCAAGCATTACCCCACGAATTGGAGTTTGAATATCTCGGATTGAAACCGGAAAAAACAATTTACATGTAGTGTCTACTTTTTTAGGTCTCGCTGAGCCAATGCACACACACCACCCCCCACACACACCACCCCCCACACACACACCACCACCCCCACACAACACCCCCCCACACAACACCCCCCCCACACAACACCCCCCCAACACAACACCCCCCCACACAACACCCCCCCCACACAACACCCCCCCCCCACAACACCCCCCCACACAACACCCCCCCACACAACACCCCCCCACACACAACACCCCCCCACACACAACACCCCCCCACACACAACACCCCCCCACACACAACACCCCCCCACACACAACACCCCCCCACACACAACACCCCCCCACACACAACACCCCCCCTCACAACACCCCCCCTCACAACACCCCCCCTCACAACACCCCCCCTCACAACACCCCCCCTCACAACACCCCCCCTCACAACACCCCCCCTCACAACACCCCCCCTACACAACACCCCCCCCTACACAACACCCCCCCTACACAACACCCCCCCTACACAACACCCCCCCTACACAACACCCCCCCTACACAACACCCCCCCTACACAACACCCCCCCTACACAACACCCCCCCTACACAACACCCCCCCTACACAACACCCCCCCTACACAACACCCCCCCTACACAACACCCCCCCTACACAACACCCCCCCTACACAACACCCCCCCTACACAACACCCCCCCTCACAACACCCCCCCTACACAACACCCCCCCTACACAACACCCCCCCCCACACACAACACCCCCCCCCCACACACAACACCCCCCCCCACACACAACACCCCCCCCCACACACAACACCCCCCCCCACACACAACACCCCCCCCACACACACAACACCCCCCCCACACACACAACACCCCCCCCACACACACAACACCCCCCCCCCCACACACAACACCCCCCCCCCACACACAACACCCCCCCCACACACAACACCCCCCCCACACAAAACACCCCCCCACACACAACACCCCCCCCACACACAACACCCCCCCCCGCACACAACACCCCCCCCCGCACACAACACCCCCCCCGCACACAACACCCCCCCCGCACACAACACCCCCCCCGCACACAACACCCCCCCCGCACACAACACCCCCCCGCACACAACACCCCCCCCCGCACACAACACCCCCCCCGCACACAACACCCCCCCCGCACACAACACCCCCCCCGCACACAACACCCCCCCCGCACACAACACCCCCCCCGCACACAACACCCCCCCCGCACACAACACCCCCAACACCCCCCCCGCACACAACACCCCCCCCGCACACAACACCCCCCCCGCACACAACACCCCCCCCGCACACAACACCCCCCCCGCACACAACACCCCCCCCGCACACAACACCCCCCCCGCACACAACACCCCCCCCGCACACAACACCCCCCCCGCACACAACACCCCCCCCGCACACAACACCCCCCCCGCACACAACACCCCCCCCGCACACAACACCCCCCCGCACACAACCCCCCCCCCCCGCACACCACACCCCCCGCACACAACACCCCATCTAACTATCTATCGCCCCTCACTCTATCGATCGCATCACCACAGCATCACTCGTCGCCACCACAACATCACTATGCGCTACCACAGCATTACTGAACGCTACAGCATCACTCGTCGCCACCACAACATCACTATGCGCTACCACAGCATTACTGAACGCTACAGCATCACTCGTCGCCACCACAACATCACTATGCGCTACCACAGCATTACTGAACGCTACAGCATCACTCGTCGCCACCACAACATCAGTCCGCGCCACCACAGCACAGCATCAATCTGTGCAACCATTCAACAAGAACTGGTTCAAATATGTTCTCTCAATGTTTCAAGCTTTAATACAAATGTCACAAAAAGATGTTAATATTTCACTTCTGTTTTTGGATTTTCGTCACAATAAAATACACTGAACATAATCTGCACAAAAGTTAAAGCTATTGCAATTATAAATTACATTAACTTTTATTTAAGTAATTAAAAAAATTAAAAGCCATTGTTATTTGTAATATCAATACATCTAAGTCACGTAAATACAACACATTTCATTACAAAAACTATTGGCATTGTAAATGACAAAGCTATTAATTTCGGTTTTTTCAAAAACACATGAATGGAATATTTGTCATTTACAATACCAATAGCTCAAACGTTCCTAATGCGAGACCTATTGCATTGCAAATGCTTGTTTTTAAGGACTTTATTCACGAAAATGTGTTTCCATGCAAGTGTTTTAAAGGGTCATTAAAAAATTGTAAAACCCGGTCATAATATAAAAAGAGGTTGTCTACTTGTAAAAATGTAAATTTCTCAGTTATTAATTTAGATCTTGGAACGAAGTCCATTTTAGCAAGTAATGGAACTATGTACTCCTGGACAAACCAGTCATCTCACTGTGACAATCTGAGAAAGAAACTCTTTAAATCTAGTCCGTATTTTACAGTAATTGTGTTGCAGAGCAGTTCATAAGATCCTTCAGCGACAGTCGGGTAGCGGAGTCTTGAGGCAGTTAGACATTTGGCATTTCCAGAACTCTGGTTTAATGAGACTGTTCCTCCACTCGGTTTTTAAAGATGGCATTTACCTAAACTGATTATAAAGGGGGGGCTCTACGGAGACCTGACCTAAATGGAGCCCTTTCATATACTGTGTGGTATAATCAAAGGCTGCATAATCCCATTCTTTTTACAGTTCAAACTGTTCAGAGTATCAGAGCTACAGTATGGTACAATCGCCATATAGTTTACCTCGTTCAGTGATACGAAATGGGACAGTTAATTTGTTTTCCAGGACACGTATTTTTTTTTCTCGTTTCTTATTCAATGTAGAAGTAGATTTTTATTTTTTGTATTTTTGATTACGGTCACCATCTCGGCTTGTGATCGTTTTAGGGAGTAGGTCCCGTCTATCAGGCAAGATTCTGCTCTTCCGTTAGCGAGGTTAGGCGGGCCTTCTCTTTGCTGGTTATAGCCAGAATGTGTGTTCCCCCCCCCACCCCCCCTCCTCCAACATAAACATAAAACATTTTGTTAAATAATCAACATTGAGTGTATGTGTATTTCTCTCGGTTGGTACACAAACCAATCCCAACGTGACTGTCCATTAAAATCTGAAGCTCGCCTCCAACCGCCCCTCCCCAATCTTACTGCCCAAGCCACGCACTGGTTGTCCGGAAAATGACTTTTAAATGCCTCTGAAAAATAAGGCCTGAAACGCGCATACCTTGCGACTCTTTGGGTTGTTTAGCTGCCCAAACATCTACTATTACAACTGCAGGTAGCGGTATGACCTTTAGCCTTGTGCAGCGAAGTGCTGTTAGATAAATGCTCTCTGTGGAAGGAGGAGCGTGCTGATTGGCATTGGCTCTGTTTTTTTCCAGGTTGAAGGTCGTCTGCTGCTGCTGCTTTGTGTCAGTGCATTCTTTAGTTGGTTCAGGGGGTTCTAATCGCCGTCGGGCAGGCGCGCCGAGTGCGGTGTGCTGCTGCACTTGGATCAGACGCTCGCCCAGCAGGTAGCTTTAAACTACTTTTCATTGCCGTTTTGCCTTTAGAAATTAACTTAATGTGGATTAAAATTGAATTTCCAAGGATCTCTCACTGCGAGGTCCTTATCAGTTACAGTATACAGCAACATTGCAAAAGAGCATTCTATTTGATTTTCTTGAAGCGAGTGGAAAGCGTGGCAGTGTGTGTTTATTGGGTCCTGTGACGTGTAGCAAACAATCACCGCTGAGACACGAGCGGCCTGTCCCACCGCAGTGATTGATTGTAGTGGAGCACAGCTGTAAGAATGTCCTGTTCAATCGAGTCCAGTTTGGTGATGGCTGCCGCATTCTTCCACACGCCGTTTGAGGATACACGTGAAGTGTTGTGTGGACGGTGTTTGGCGAGTAAGCCCCCATTCTGTCATTCAGCCTGTGCTCTGCCTTCACCGGTTTATGATTAACAGTGTGAAAATACACGCAGTCCGAAACCAAATGACTCTTTCCAAATGTTTACCTAAGGCTAGAACAAACCTGTTATTAATGCTACTTATAACGATTTCATTTCTTGTGGTGAGCGAATCAACACTATTTTTTCGCCGTTGTTCATTATGTGTCCCATGATCCACAGAACAAAGGAGCAATGAACACAAAGTAAAGTTCAAGGGAGATGCAAAATATACCGTAAATATGTAATTTAATCTTCTGTGCACTCCATGTGATGGTAGTGTCTATGCACAACCGTGGGGGGAAAGCACATGCCGCACATCAGTTTGCCTCCCTCACTCAGTGCTTGTGTTTATAGATCTTTGTAAAGCGTGTAACAGTAGGCCGAGAGCAACGGAGCTTGGAGGTGCAATTCGGGATCATTTACAGTAAAGTAGGATGTATGCAAATGGTCAAACATATTGTATAGTAATGTACTGCTCTCTGAAAAGGTAGCTCCTTTACGTTTCGCTGAAGGGTTGTAGCAGCTCAGATGTTGATGGAAATGTAGATTGTCGTGGATACCTAGATGGAGAAGGCTTCTGTCAGTGTGTTTTTTTTTCTTCTTTTCTTTTTACTTTAGCGATGTCCTGGCTTGTAACGTGGTGGTGTCCACCTGGGATAATTAATCTCTGACCGCTATGTAGGGTTGCTGTTTCTGATATCCTTGAACATGACTCCGCTTAGCAAACACAAGGAGATGATTATCAGCAAAGTTTCAGCACTCCGCCAGACACCCCAAGTCACAGATCTGGGTTGAATCCATCATCGTTCTTTAGCTCGCTTCACCACCCCGGTATACTGCAGATGATGCAGCCTTGAAGAGGGAGCCAATGTAATTCCGTCCAGGGTTAAAGCATTTGCTCCGTTTTTTTGGGACTTTTTTCTGTGCTGCTGCATGAAGAATGCTTTTCATGGGAGACTGGGTGCTGAAAGGGTGACTACACAGAACCTATTGCCTCTGACTAGGTGCAAGAGTGAACGCTTGGATTGTTCAGAAATAAGGTTCCTGGAAATAGTTTGTTTCCCTGATTAGGTAGTTGGTACCATGATGTCCTTTTTTTCTTGGCAATGTGTTTCTTGGCAATGTGTTTTTTGAAAGGTCTATCCAGGATGAAACGAGATGATTTTGCATTTGTTAGACCTTAAAATTAATTTCTGAGAGCTACCCTTTCAATTTAATTGTTAATGTTGGGGAAAGGAAGAAATTCTGTATTTTGGTTTGAGTTTTAAGGAATTCATTCAATAACAAGAGGAGCTTAGAGGGAGTATTACGGGTATTTATGGGAAGAAGGCCCTCCACTCATCAAATACAATCAAAAAAATTCCCAAAACCCAGGACTCAAGTTAGTAGTTATCTAGCAGGCATGCGACTGTGATCAACTCAAATTCTCAAAAGTAAAATTTGGGAAAAAACACCCGATATTATTTCTATATTAAGGTGTTTGTTGTCTCTAATGCCTTAACGTCCTAAACCAGACTTTTTAGTCTGTAGTTATCACTGATTGTGGGGGGGTTCGTAATTTTTCAACTCGGCGCAACCCAAAAAAATGTCAGCCCTATTTAGGACCATACACAGATCCACACATGTACCAAAATAATAAGTGAAAAAATGTGTGGCGGAGAGGAAGGCACCTCACGGGCGAACACCCTCGGGGCAATCTGGTCAGATGTTTACCAGAGACTTGGCCCCTTTCTCATCATAGGCGGCCATTCCTATTCCAGAATTTTGGTGAGTAAGTGAAAAGAAAAGAGAGAAAGTGCATATCCAGGAGATTTAGAGCGTGACTCCTTGAACAAACAAAACAGAGTGAAGGATAAAATCAACAACCACACCACTTAAACTACTTTTATTTATGAATCGGGTGTGTGAAGTTGAAATAAAAGGAGGGTAGCTTAAAATTGCATACCACTACCTGTGACCAACATGTTTCACTGCCCAGAAATCTTTATGGCAGATTCATCAGGGTCAATACTCTGTTACTGCACCCCCTTCCAACATCTTTTAAACAGGAAGCTGCCAAGTTGAAAAATAAACATAAAAGACTAAAATCACGACCAGTTCATAATCTAGACCACCCAAATGTTTGTACTTTTCATAGCAAAACATATTCAATGTTAGTTTGTATGTCCAAATTAATTTACCCTTATTATTTATTTATTTATTTATTTTGTGTACTTATAAAGCGCAACCTATCACCCAGAGGGCATCCTGGCGCTTATTCAGCTATGCTCCCTCGTACCAGCTGAACACAGGGTACTCCGCCGAACAGTCGGTTGTCACATCAACCTGTAGGGTATTTATATGTAGTTAATATCATGGGTATACGTTGGCCAGCTGTCAGAAATGCCGTTTTGTGCATGGACTGCAAACCAAACAGGGCAATTGCGTCACCCTAATACGTGTATAATATATACCCCTGCAAGAGCATAAACAGAGAATGATGGAGGACCTCTCTATTTTGCCATGTCAAAAATTGTTGTCAGACTAGATGGTGGCGTTCAATGGTAACTGTCAAAAATAACCGGCTACCTGTGTTTCATTTATAACAAAATGTTCACATGTCATACATATTTTTTTATTTATTTTTTATCTTATATGGCCCAGTGTTAAACAATCCATGCATGACAACCTCATTGCTGCTCCTAGGCCAATCATAGATAATTCAGAGACCCTGCATCCATAACCTGTGGGGGGAGGTGACAAACTGGGTAATCGCCCATCAGGCTAACTATCAGTAATGTACCTGACATCCTCACAACCTTAACAAGAGTTATATCAAATAAGGCAGACAGTTCATGCCAATATTAAATTACCTCTTGGTGCATAAAAACCGATATGCATAAATTGGGCTGACAGCGGAGCCCGTGACCCAGAGCCCTCTCCTTACCAAACAAAACGGAAACTGGGCGTTGTATCATCCCAGGAACACCAGGCGGGAGCTGAAGAGCACTATTTAAACCTCCCAAAGCAAGGTAATCCCGCGTCGCGCATCACAATCACGTGATCGGCAGACACCCCCGTCACGTGATGCTGGCTACAAAGGGTGAAATACTTCATTCGCCGAACACGGACGCCATTATAGAATGGCTAAATCAACCGGGAAAGGTGGATAGAAGTTATCAGAAGCCTCCTCAAAAGAAACCCCGAATAAGGATGTAATATCGAAGGCTAAATCATTTAACACTTCTTGTATGTATCAATATTACAGCCCTCATTTAACACTTCTTGTATGTATCGATATTACAGCCCTCATATAACGATTCTTCAGGACTGTGTACCTACTCATGAGAGTGAAGGTGGACACATAATATGGGCGCCATTACAGAGTGGTGAAAACATTACGGACTAACCCTCATCATATATATCACTATTCATATGAACTGTGTAGATGCTCATAAGAGTAGAAGGGAAAACATAGCTTAATGTGGGCGCCATAGCAGAATGGTAAGGACATTACGAAAATGTGTCTGAATAGCTGAAAAAGTATTTATACACTTGGCATTCACTGGGGGAAAAACACTAGGAATGAAGCATTTGATGTGGATGTACATAAAATGTAGTACAAGTGTATTGCTAGTATCCAAAAATGATGGCAAAATTTCAGCTATTCAGACACATTTTCGTAATGTCCTTACCATTCTATATAATATCGATACATACAAGAAGTGTTAAATGAGGGCTGTAATATTGATACATACAAGAAGTGTTAAATGATTTAGCCTTCGATATTATTACATCCTTATTCGGGGTTTCTTTTGAGGAGGCTTCTGATAACTTCTATCCACCTTTCCCGGTTGATTTAGCCATTCTATAATGGCGTCCGTGTTCGGCGAATGAAGTATTTCACCCTTTGTAGCCAGCATCACGTGACGGGGGTGTCTGCCGATCACGTGATTGTGATGCGCGACGCGGGATTACCTTGCTTTGGGAGGTTTAAATAGTGCTCTTCAGCTCTCGCCTGGTGTTCCTGGGATGATACAACGCCCAGTTTCCGTTTTTGTTTGGTAAGGAGAGGGCTCTGGGTCACGGGCTCCGCTGTCAGCCCAATTTATGCATATCGGTTTTTATGCACCAAGAGGTAATTTAATATCGGCATGAACTGTCTGCCTTATTTGATATAACTCTTGTTAAGGTTGTGAGGATGTCAGGTACATTACTGATAGTTAGCCTGATGGGCGATTACCCAGTTTGTCACCTCCCCCCACAGGTTATGGATGCAGGGTCTCTGAATTATCTATGATTGGCCTAGGAGCAGCAATGAGGTTGTCATGCATGGATTGTTTAACACTGGGCCATATAAGATAAAAAAATATGTATGACATGTGAACATTTTGTTATAAATGAAACACAGGTAGCCGGTTATTTTTGACATAGTTACCATTGAACGCCACCATCTAGTCTGACAACAATTTTTGACATGGCAAAATAGAGAGGTCCTCCATCATTCTCTGTTTATGCTCTTGCAGGGGTATATATTATACACGTATTAGGGTGACGCAATTGCCCTGTTTGGTTTGCAGTCCATGCACAAAACGGCATTTCTGACAGCTGGCCAAAGTATACCCATGATATTAACTACATATAAATACCCTACAGGTTGATGTGACAACCGACTGTTCGGCGGAGTACCCTGTGTTCAGCTGGTACGAGGGAGCATAGCTGAATAAGCGCCAGGATGCCCTCTGGGTGATAGGTTGCGCTTTATAAGTACACAAAATAAATAAATAAATAAATAATAAGGGTAAATTAATTTGGACATACAAACTAACATTGAATATGTTTTGCTATGAAAAGTACAAACATTTGGGTGGTCTAGATTATGAACTGGTCGTGATTTTAGTCTTTTATGTTTATTTTTCAACTTGGCAGCTTCCTGTTTAAAAGATGTTGGAAGGGGGTGCAGTAACAGAGTATTGACCCTGATGAATTTGCCATAAAGGTTTCTGGGCAGTGAAACATGTTGGTCACAGGTAGTGGTATGCAATTTTAAGCTACCCTCCTTTTATTTCAACTTCACACACCCGATTCATAAATAAAAGTAGTTTAAGTGGTGTGGTTGTTGATTTTATCCTTCACTCTGTTTTGTTTGTTCAAGGAGTCACGCTCTAAATCTCCTTGATATGCACTTTCTCTCTTTTCTTTTCACTTACTCACCAAAATTCTGGAATAGGAATGGCCGCCTATGATGAGAAAGGGGCCAAGTCTCTGGTAAACATCTGACCAGATTGCCCCGAGGGTGTTCGCCCGTGAGGTGCCTTCCTCTCCGCCACACATTTTTTCACTTATTAGTTTGGTACATGTGTGGATCTGTGTATGGTCCTCAATAGGGCTGACATTTTTTTGGGTTGCGCCGAGTTGAAAAATTACGAACCCCCCACAATCAGTGATAACTACAGACTAAAAAGTCTGGTTTAGGACGTTAAGGCATTAGAGACAACAAACACCTTAATATAGAAATAATATCGGGTGTTTTTTCCCAAATTTTACTTTTGAGAATTTGAGTTGATCACAGTCGCATGCCTGCTAGATAACTACTAACTTGAGTCCTGGGTTTTGGGAATTTTTTTGATTGTATTTGAGTTTTAAGGAAGCCATGGGCATCCAGTTCGAAATGATATTTTGGCAGTTGAGTGTCCTGAATGGTAGACAACACAATTCGATCTGGAAATGTCTATGTATTTATTGCTATTGATGCTGCTGAGGCAACTGCTTACTCACATTTGCCACCTCAAATTTCCACATAACCAATACTCCCAAAAACATGTCGATCAGTAGAGAAGCATTTTAACTTGTGAACAGCCAGATGTATTTTTTCCCTCTGCAGTTCCGGGAACAGTTTCGATGCTACGTTAATTTTTGCAGTCTGTGCTCTTATTCAGACCAAGTTAATATTTCACCATAGGCCAAAGGCATTCAGTAATGGTTCCTAAATACAATTCCTTTTGGTTTCATTTGTATTTTCTAAAGGGTGAAGGTATTATAACATTAAACACAGTAAGGGGTACAATGCCTCAGACAAGCAAACATTTGTTGTGTGTTGACTTCACTCCTTCTAATCATGTAGGCCGGCTGCTGGACCTCTGGTATAAATGTCCCTCGCCACAGAGCCAATCTACCGCAAAGTGCAGGGCACAGTGGCCCCATTAAAAAAACTTTTGTCCCTTACCATATATACCACCCCTTGTGTTCCCATACTCCAATTAATGTTTGAACACGAAGACTCTAATTAAGGCACCACAATGTTGCCCCCTTTCTTGCATTATGTCTCTATGCCCAACAGCTGTGCAATGTTAGTGTTTCTAGACCATTCTTGCCTACTGTCTAGACCCAGCATTGCATCAGTAACCAAATATCTTCCCCCAGCACTTGGACTGTATTGCTCAAACGTTGTCTCAAAATACTTTTAATTTGGGGCACGTCCAGAGAGTCTGCAGAAAAGTATGGTCTTACATAATGTGGATCCGAGAAACTCTCCTTGTGACCTTTGTCAGCCCAATAACTAACACTTTGCTAAACATCTGGTGCACAAAAGTAACTGGGGAAAGGATCAACATGTTCCCAACCACAAGTGACAATTACTACAGCCTAAGGTTCACTCTGGTTGGTAACGGGAACAGTTTTTGCCATGTGGAAATAGTATGTAGGTGGACCAGCCCCCCACAAACTGGATACTTCACAGCTTGGGTGAAACCTACTTCTCATGGCCTAAGTGGTCTATAAATCAAATATAGGCTGACTTCCTGTCAGTCCTACCGTCGCAACACGAAGACCACCTGTCTGGTCCTGCTCCAACTGTTTGACTGACTGCTCCTCATTCAATGTGCTACTGAAGTGCTTGGAAACTGTTACAAAGTGGCAATTCTACAGAAAGAGTGATGAAGAAATACTTTAGTAGTTATCTGTTGTCCGGTATGTGATGCGATAGTCTCCTGTCCACTTTCCAGCTTAAATTATAAAGCCTGTCCTTTTCTGTAACTGCTATAAAAGAAGTGGAGAAGTGTGGCTCACTGGTTAGAGCGGCAGACTCTGAAGCAGAGATCAGGCCCGGGACCAGGGTTCAAGTCCCGCCTCGGCGGGTCTTGGGCTCAATGTCCGGACTCGATAATTCTCGCCTTGGTGCCTACTCTAATCACGGGTTCCACGCTGCAACTCTGGGCAATAGCTTTCTTAATCTCCACAACGGCCCCTACAACACTGGGATGCCTGGCTTCACCTTGGGGGTGCCCAGGAGGGGCATCTCGCAGGGAGAGCCAGGAAGCGTTATACAGCGCCTGGACGCCCCGCTGGGGCAGCTGTGTGCTTTACAAAGTACAAAACCTACACAACATAAGAATGGGCCCTGGATATTCAATTGAGTGTTTTGGAATTTCTCCTACTCCCAAAAGTCTCTCGGTTTTATTCTAAGTTTTGCTGTTTTTATTAAAACCTAGTTATGGAAGGTTGGTAGGCCGCTTTGTTCAAGAAAATATTTTCCCAATGCAGGTTAGAATCCTTTTTAAAACCGAATTACAATTTGCTTGTATTCTCCATCTACTAAAGCATACAAATCCAAGTTTGTGAAAATCTGTTTCCTCTCTATCCGTATTTGAAAGTAACATCTATAATGTCTGAAGTCTGCTTCTACTCCTGTCTATTTCATAAAAGATTGATCTTTCAATCTACCAACAAAGGAACAAAATTCCTATTCAATGGTTTAAAGAGCCTTTAATTACAGGTTTCTTTATCACGGGAAAAAATGGAAAACCTTACCCATGTTTTACAATACAATTGCTTCTCATGGAAACATGATACATTTGTAATGCTTAGATCAAAGTCTTGCACACAACCACTCCTTTACCTGATTATTAATCTCAAATTTGTGAGGCCAGTGATCACTTTGCAGCATGCAGTCTGTTCTTCTCAAACCTCCAAACAAGTTACCCTTTTTCAGAATTTGAAATTCACGCCTCCATGCAAGTTTTCTTAACCCCATTTGTGCTACGTGTTTTCCCGCTGTGCGCTGAGTTTTTAAAAAAAACCTGCGGTTCATGACGAGCTCAGCTCGTCATGAGCGTACGACAGGCGTAACTCATGACGAGCTGAGCTCGTCATGAGCGTCGAAGGGGTTAAACTTTTTATTTTTTTTATTTTTTGACATATTCAACACAGTTCTATCTAATCAGTTTTGTGATCATAGCCATATTCTCTTGACTTTTCGTATTGGTTAGTTACATTTTTACCTCAATTTTTTCCTTCATACGTTATTCTATATGCAGTTTCTTTATCTTCTAGTCCTTCTCTGAGTGATTGCTCCCTCTTTTCTTTACATACTTTAGCTATGTCCTTACTATTTAAATAATCCATGTGACTGGAACTGATGTGTCTGCAGTTGCTTCTATGTGTCTCCTTCACATACAGCCTGATTCATCAAAGACCCGTTTTGCGAGTCTTTAATAGCGATTCATAAGGAATCGCTATTACAGACTCACAAAACGGGATTCATGTAGGAATCGCAAAATAAAATGTGATTCCTACACATTCCTTATTTGCTATTAGCAAATTGCTAATCTCAAATAAGGAATAACTCCCCATTCATTCCTATGGGCCTTTTGGCCTATAGGAATGAATGGGGAGTATTCCCTATTTGCAATTACAATTAGCTAATCGCAAATAAGATAGCGATTTAAAGGGTGCCAGGGGTGTCCAGAGGACACCCTGTAGCACCCCTTAAATGCTAATTTTAACAGGTGTTGCGCGCACACATGTCCAAAGGACGTGTGTGTGCAACATGCAACTTAGAAAAATGCTTTTAAAAGCATTTTTCTGAGTTTTCGCTATTTACCACGAGGTTTGACCTCGCGGTAAATAGCGGCCCAAAATTGCGATTTTGCAATTTGAAAATGGATGATGAATTGCATTTAAGGAATCTCAAATAGAGATTCCTTAAATGTAATTCCTCGCAAATTTGCGAATTCGCTATTACCGAGTTTTGCATTTGGGATGATGAATCCCAAATGCAAAAATTGCGCTTGCAAAGGGCCAGATTCTGAGAATCTGGCCCTTTGCGAACGCAATTCACCATCATGAATCTGGCTGATAGTCTACTAACTTAATATCACAGCTGTAAAGTGCTATGACGCTCTCGGGCCTTGATCACATTATCTAAAGGTGCAATAATAAACTCACGGGAAGTATTCCTTTGGAAGTACCGGTTTCAGATCCGCTGCTAGCGCATTTTAGAGATTCAGCTGAACGGATACAGTATATTTCCAAAGATTATTCGGAGTTGTAGGAAGGACAGAAACCGGACTATAGTGAGACTTTTCAGCAGCCCATGCCTCGTTAGCGTCAAATGACCTTGGATAACTGAGATTGGGCCACGGATTAGCACCCCCTGTTACCTATATATTTGGGGGCAGATTTATGAAGGGCTTGCGCCACATTTACGCCGCCGTTGCGTCACGCAACGGCACGGAAACGTGGCGCATCCCTGCGCCCTATTTACAACGTGACGCATCTAGGAGATGCGTCACGTTGTACAGCACTGCGCCATGAGGAGGCGTTCCTGTGCAGGGGGGGGCGTTCCTGCGCAGGAACGCCTCCTGAAAGTGGCTGAGTGAAATCTATGAGATTTCACTCAGTCACTTTCAGGGCAATGCTGCGTCAAAACCCTGCGCCTGCTTGAAGCAGGCGTAAGGCTTGAGGCAGCGTTGAAAGAATAGGCCCCCCCAGAGCACTGCTGGAGCAATGCGCCACATTTCCGGCACAGATGCGTCACGCATCTGTGCCGTTTTTGCCCCATGGTGCGCCGCATCATAAATGCGGCGCACCATGGGTGGCGTAGCTGTGGCGCACTGTGGCGCATGTTAACTGGCGCATCCCTCGGGATGCGCCAGTTAACATAAATCTGCCCCTTAATGTATTAAAAGATCCGTTCCTTGGATTTAAATAATGGTTAACTGAGCGACTAGGACCCTTCACGCCTGGCCATGACCCTGCTTGGAGAAAGCCTAATGTGGGCGCGTGGATTTCCTGGCCGCAGGCAGGGAGCACGCTGGAGAATGTCACTGTCAGTTGTGTAGTGTTTGTCTGAAACAAACCCTGCTTTCTTGCGCCTTTCCCCGGGGTGGTGGAGGGACCGGGCGCTCGCCGGCAATTGGCCTGCCACCCTTCACCCCTCCGGTGCGCCTTGTGATGTGTCTGCGAGTTACCTTTAGCCTAGTGGGCAGTAGTAATTTGTTTCCGCACGTGACTTCTGTCCTTGTAGACCTTGGCTGCAGAGGAGGCGCTGGCTGACGGGACTTTTACCCACTCCCCCCTCGGTGGTTGGTTCTCGGCTTACTGCTTGCGCTTCATTCAGCCGCGGGAGGAGCAGGTGGTGAGTGTTTTAAACTAGCTCGGATGGTGGTTCCTTTCAGCCTGCCTTGCCACGCGCCAGACCTCCGACGCGGACAGTGGCCTGCATTTTACTTCAGGAAATAAAGCGCGGCTGACATTCCCCAGTTTCGGCGTGCTGTGCCGAATTGCCGTAGTCTGTTTCTCGTGTAAGATTTGGTGTAAAGTGAAATGTAATTCAGTACTTTCAGATTTCCTGCTTCTGCGCGGATGCCATGTGTCTGCATTAATGAGGCCAAACATACACTCTAGAGACATACTTTTTTCTTAACTCTCCAGCGACCTAACTTGCTTGTGTGCCTTACTGTTTTATAGTCTCGCAGCAGCGTGCAGTAGCAAAGTGACTTCCTTGCATAGACCTCGTTAGCATCACGCACCTGACGTTTGGCAGGTGGTGCCTTCTTTTGGAACATGCCTAACTTGTTAGCCACGCCTAAGCGAAACTGCAAACCTAGTCACCTACCCTGCTGTAGTACAGGATATTAAGCCAGTGATATTATATAACCCGTGACTGTTGCATGCAGATAACGTCTTTTGTTGAGGATGCAAGTCTGCCTGAGTGACCGTGACCGTTGGAGACCTCCCCAAAGAAGCGCAGGTGTTTGTGGTGCGAACCTTCACCTGCTTTAAACTTCGCGCAGCAGATATTGTTTTGAAAGGTGTTGCAGTGGGGCAGTAGCTCTTATACACATGCCTTTGTGTGCAGCGACTAACTAATCTTAGGTTGGTAAGCCTAGTACATTTTTGTCTCCCCCTCCCTTCCCAGCTGTAATGTTATCTATCCCGCTTAGTCCTTTTCTGTGCATATAAGTTACGTCAAAGGGACATTTTGCAATCGGATAAGTAGTTGCTGAACCGTCTCGGATAGCACACACCTTTCCAGTTTGACAAGGTGATTTACACCTGGTGTATATACATTTTCTTCTAGCGATGAAACCGAGTGACTGCGATTGCAGGGCTGTAGGTGCGCAGGAGCTTTTATAATTGGTATATTTTCTTTTGCAGATCGGCCATAAGGGTTATCGGACACAATGCAGGCACATGAACTGTTCAGGCACATGCGGCTGCCGGAGTTTGGCGATTTCCGAGAGTATGTCCGTACCCTTCCTGCAAACACCACACTCATGGGCTTCGGTGCCTTTGCAGCCATCACGACCTACTGGTACGCCACGCGCCCCAAAGCTTTGAAACCCCCCTGTGATTTGGCGATGCAGTCAGTGGAGGTAGCGGTAAGTACACCTGCATTTATATGTCCCATCTTGAACTTTAAGCTTTACAGACATGGGCGTCCTATCAGTCTTACTTATTTTGGCCCTACCACTAAAACAAATAAAATAAAAACTATAGTAGAACTGTGGTTTGTCCTCTTTTAGACTATTTTTTAGCAATCCCTAAATAGCAACTCTTTGCTCCCAAATCACATAACCTAGTGTCAGAAATTTTCATTGAGGATATTTGTATGTTTTTTTTAAAGTCTTAGTTCAGTAACAGGTTCTATTAGATGTAATAACAAGGATTCAAATTGCATGTTTAGAAGTTTCTTTTGGAACCATACCCTAAAGATATATTGTGCCTAGCGTTCACAAAGTCATTAACACCAATACCGGATTTGAAACCTGGTTACTCATGGGTCTGTCATTTTCAAAGTGCATACTTAGTTTTATTTCGCATTGCTCTGATGTGCTAGCACTGAGAACCTTGGTTCTGAAGCAGGGCTTTATAAGGTGCTGATTCGGTTCCTCCCCGGAGTGTCCAAAGTCTTGAAGGCTGTGGGGTGGGAAATGATTATCTGTGGTCTCTCTTGCCTCATTTGAGTCTCCGTGGACACTAGGTAATGCAGGCAACAATGTGGTGTTGCCAACCTCCGGTTGCTTGAGGTGGATTTCTGATTTCTTTTTGTGCCCTCCTGAGTCTGTTACACAGCTGTTGTCAGCGCAGTATCCGCCCTTTCTAATAAAGTGAATGCAACTCTCTGGCTTGGGGATGGAGGCAGGCACACGCCAAGGGAGTTGTGTGGGACAAGCCATAGGGTAGTTATTTAAAAAAAAAATAACTTGGGATGGGGATTGGAGGTGAGGATGGCCATGTTGTACATTACCCACCCATGACTCACAAATGATTAGTCGTGCTTTGGGGAAACCTTTTTAGAGTTTTAGGGTTTTCCACTTCAGGGTTTCAAAGGATTACACTTTTCTCTCTATCGCTTGCAGCATCTTTGTGTAAAGTGACGAGCACTGCTAAACTGGAGTAATAACACACTGCTGGGATGAAGTACAGTGGTCCTCTCCTCGGTCTATTCCTCGATATAGTTAGACCCGAGAGAATTGGTGAAGGGGCGTATGCTTCTTTGCCACCTCCAATGTACCTCTACACGGTAATGTGGTGGATAGATGAGTCGGGCTATGGCACCGCTACCCTTAATTTTCCCTGCCACCTGCATGTCAGTGTAACCTTGAGAGAGACCTGTTCTCAGCCATGTTTTGTGATCGGCTGTGATTACAACTTCTGAGGGAAGGTACTGGAGGGAAGTGATGCATATGACGATGGAGCGAGCAGCAGGCCACAGAGCAAGCTGTAGAAGGGTGCCAATCACTTTTTTTGGGAGGGCGGGGGGGGGGGGGGAGGAGGCAAGGAACACCTGAGGTTTGTGGGAGGGTGGCTGGACAGATCTCTGAAGAAGTGGAGGTGTATTGGTAAACCAAAAACGACATATGGAACATCCTTAACTTCTGACCCGGAGTCTTTCAGTGTCAATACAGAACATAAAAACTGTATGGTAGGTATCAAAAAACATCTCTATCATCTCAGGGTTTCAGGTAACTCAACAGATTGCATTCTTGTCTATTACCTGGAACCCCTCAGTGGAAGACCACTCTGATACCTAACCTTTTTAGTTTAGTTCTTTAACTGTTGGCGTATGACACGTTTGAAGCTGGTGCCAGTATTCTGCAATAACTGATCTTCTGTATTGCTCTGAATCACTGAACGTTTTACACACTAATAACTTTTACTAATTGCAGTCTCTGGTGTATTAATTTACTGATTTCTAGAATGATTAAATAAAGTTTCTACCAGTCTGTGATGAGTCCGTGACATGCAGGCGAAAAATAGTGGTCAGCTAGAGGTGCATTCATTCAACAGTCTGTTTCCCCTTGTCATCTGCATCTATAGTGGCATAAGTTACATTGTGCGGTAACGTAGCTCAGCTAGACACTTGCTGCTGAAATCTGTGTGGTACCTGCATTTCACTAGTTCAAATGTTGGTAGGAGCAACTAAGCCTTCCATTTTTTTTTTAAGGCCAGTAAACTTCACCCGCTGAGATTGGTAATAGTAAAACCTGATGTTTACAGTTTCAAAATACAAATTGATAATGGAGTAAAATACAATGAATTAACCAGACGACTGAATAAAACAAGGAGTATATTGAAAGATGTCCATGCAGGACTGATGCTAGAACATAAATGAGGAGAGGACTATTGTCGAGGTTTTTATAAGCAATGCACAGCTGTTTAACAGGTGTTGGATAGGTTTGTTTCCATTACTAGAAGAGGCACTTCTTGGTACAATTCTCCATAGAATTGGATAATTTGGGCTGGGTAACTACCAGCTGCAAGGAATAATCAAAACCCTTGTCTGGGTGAACCCTCAAAGTCCCTAAATTAACCAGCGCTCAACCCCAGGTATCCATGGCACACAACAGAATTACCCTGGGGCAATGCGTAAAGTATTTAAGCATGTACCAAAATAGTAAAGTCGAAATGCAAAACCATAAAATTCCCAAACCGAATTGAGTGAAATATATTAAACAAAATGGCAACAAAATGACAAATCTTATAAAGGCAACTGGAGGTATGAGTTTCTGTAATATTTAGTAGGAATAGTGCCAAGAACCATGAAGTGGCAATGATAATCAAGGGTTGCAATAGAACAGGACCTAGAAGCAATTTAATGTAGACTGCGATGGAGCGTGGTACTCAAATATTTCACCTTCTGAATGTAGTCCCAATCCACCGCAGCGGTACACTTCTAAAGCACCCAGGCCCTCAGGGTGGGCACTTATAAACTCCGAGTGTCCAGCAGAGGTCGGCAAGCGGGGTCCAGCTCCTGTCATTTGCCACTGGTCAGTTGCAGGAAAAGACTCTGATTGTTGTGTGCCTGTAACTTTAACTGGAGTTTAGCCCTATTACCGCAGCTTTAAATGGCGGTTTACTTTATGACCCTTGGAGTCCACACATTTTTGTCCTGGCTACAACAGATTGCAGATTTACAAAAGGGGGTGGTGATGAACAGAGTGTCTGAATTGAGCAGACCACTCTTACCCAGTCCAAAGATCAGGGCTTGATCCATCACCGTTATTTATCTCACTGCCCCAACCCAGCTCAGAACCTGGCTATATGCAAATCAGTCTGTCCCTGGCCCAGTGCATCATGGGAACAGGGCAGACTAAACTACCAAGCCAATTCTTTACCAGAAAGGAGACAAGCTACCGGGGACCGGTTTCTGGCATTTCAGCCTCTTCGGCCCGGCTTGCTTGAATCCTGATGGAGCAGTGAGAAAGGGACTCATGTCTGAGTATACCCTGCCACACCTATAGTGGCCAAAATCGATTTACAAAAGGGGGTGGTGATGAACAGAGTGTCTGAATTGAGCAGACCACTCTTACCCAGTCCAAAGATCAGGGCTTGATCCATCACCGTTATTTATCTCACTGCCCCAACCCAGCTCAGAACCTGGCTATATGCAAATCAGTCTGTCCCTGGCCCAGTGCATCATGGGAACAGGGCAGACTAAACTACCAAGCCAATTCTTTACCAGAAAGGAGACAAGCTACCGGGGACCGGTTTCTGGCATTTCAGCCTCTTCGGCCCGGCTTGCTTGAATCCTGATGGAGCAGTGAGAAAGGGACTCATGTCTGAGTATACCCTGCCACACCTATAGTGGCCAAAATCGATTTACAAAAGGGGGTGGTGATGAACAGAGTGTCTGAATTGAGCAGACCACTCTTACCCAGTCCAAAGATCAGGGCTTGATCCATCACCGTTATTTATCTCACTGCCCCAACCCAGCTCAGAACCTGGCTATATGCAAATCAGTCTGTCCCTGGCCCAGTGCATCATGGGAACAGGGCAGACTAAACTACCAAGCCAATTCTTTACCAGAAAGGAGACAAGCTACCGGGGACCGGTTTCTGGCATTTCAGCCTCTTCGGCCCGGCTTGCTTGAATCCTGATGGAGCAGTGAGAAAGGGACTCATGTCTGAGTATACCCTGCCACACCTATAGTGGCCAAAATCGATTTACAAAAGGGGGTGGTGATGAACAGAGTGTCTGAATTGAGCAGACCACTCTTACCCAGTCCAAAGATCAGGGCTTGATCCATCACCGTTATTTATCTCACTGCCCCAACCCAGCTCAGAACCTGGCTATATGCAAATCAGTCTGTCCCTGGCCCAGTGCATCATGGGAACAGGGCAGACTAAACTACCAAGCCAATTCTTTACCAGAAAGGAGACAAGCTACCGGGGACCGGTTTCTGGCATTTCAGCCTCTTCGGCCCGGCTTGCTTGAATCCTGATGGAGCAGTGAGAAAGGGACTCATGTCTGAGTATACCCTGCCACACCTATAGTGGCCAAAATCGATTTACAAAAGGGGGTGGTGATGAACAGAGTGTCTGAATTGAGCAGACCACTCTTACCCAGTCCAAAGATCAGGGCTTGATCCATCACCGTTATTTATCTCACTGCCCCAACCCAGCTCAGAACCTGGCTATATGCAAATCAGTCTGTCCCTGGCCCAGTGCATCATGGGAACAGGGCAGACTAAACTACCAAGCCAATTCTTTACCAGAAAGGAGACAAGCTACCGGGGACCGGTTTCTGGCATTTCAGCCTCTTCGGCCCGGCTTGCTTGAATCCTGATGGAGCAGTGAGAAAGGGACTCATGTCTGAGTATACCCTGCCACACCTATAGTGGCCAAAATCGATTTACAAAAGGGGGTGGTGATGAACAGAGTGTCTGAATTGAGCAGACCACTCTTACCCAGTCCAAAGATCAGGGCTTGATCCATCACCGTTATTTATCTCACTGCCCCAACCCAGCTCAGAACCTGGCTATATGCAAATCAGTCTGTCCCTGGCCCAGTGCATCATGGGAACAGGGCAGACTAAACTACCAAGCCAATTCTTTACCAGAAAGGAGACAAGCTACCGGGGACCGGTTTCTGGCATTTCAGCCTCTTCGGCCCGGCTTGCTTGAATCCTGATGGAGCAGTGAGAAAGGGACTCATGTCTGAGTATACCCTGCCACACCTATAGTGGCCAAAATCGATTTACAAAAGGGGGTGGTGATGAACAGAGTGTCTGAATTGAGCAGACCACTCTTACCCAGTCCAAAGATCAGGGCTTGATCCATCACCGTTATTTATCTCACTGCCCCAACCCAGCTCAGAACCTGGCTATATGCAAATCAGTCTGTCCCTGGCCCAGTGCATCATGGGAACAGGGCAGACTAAACTACCAAGCCAATTCTTTACCAGAAAGGAGACAAGCTACCGGGGACCGGTTTCTGGCATTTCAGCCTCTTCGGCCCGGCTTGCTTGAATCCTGATGGAGCAGTGAGAAAGGGACTCATGTCTGAGTATACCCTGCCACACCTATAGTGGCCAAAATCGATTTACAAAAGGGGGTGGTGATGAACAGAGTGTCTGAATTGAGCAGACCACTCTTACCCAGTCCAAAGATCAGGGCTTGATCCATCACCGTTATTTATCTCACTGCCCCAACCCAGCTCAGAACCTGGCTATATGCAAATCAGTCTGTCCCTGGCCCAGTGCATCATGGGAACAGGGCAGACTAAACTACCAAGCCAATTCTTTACCAGAAAGGAGACAAGCTACCGGGGACCGGTTTCTGGCATTTCAGCCTCTTCGGCCCGGCTTGCTTGAATCCTGATGGAGCAGTGAGAAAGGGACTCATGTCTGAGTATACCCTGCCACACCTATAGTGGCCAAAATCGATTTACAAAAGGGGGTGGTGATGAACAGAGTGTCTGAATTGAGCAGACCACTCTTACCCAGTCCAAAGATCAGGGCTTGATCCATCACCGTTATTTATCTCACTGCCCCAACCCAGCTCAGAACCTGGCTATATGCAAATCAGTCTGTCCCTGGCCCAGTGCATCATGGGAACAGGGCAGACTAAACTACCAAGCCAATTCTTTACCAGAAAGGAGACAAGCTACCGGGGACCGGTTTCTGGCATTTCAGCCTCTTCGGCCCGGCTTGCTTGAATCCTGATGGAGCAGTGAGAAAGGGACTCATGTCTGAGTATACCCTGCCACACCTATAGTGGCCAAAATCGATTTACAAAAGGGGGTGGTGATGAACAGAGTGTCTGAATTGAGCAGACCACTCTTACCCAGTCCAAAGATCAGGGCTTGATCCATCACCGTTATTTATCTCACTGCCCCAACCCAGCTCAGAACCTGGCTATATGCAAATCAGTCTGTCCCTGGCCCAGTGCATCATGGGAACAGGGCAGACTAAACTACCAAGCCAATTCTTTACCAGAAAGGAGACAAGCTACCGGGGACCGGTTTCTGGCATTTCAGCCTCTTCGGCCCGGCTTGCTTGAATCCTGATGGAGCAGTGAGAAAGGGACTCATGTCTGAGTATACCCTGCCACACCTATAGTGGCCAAAATCGATTTACAAAAGGGGGTGGTGATGAACAGAGTGTCTGAATTGAGCAGACCACTCTTACCCAGTCCAAAGATCAGGGCTTGATCCATCACCGTTATTTATCTCACTGCCCCAACCCAGCTCAGAACCTGGCTATATGCAAATCAGTCTGTCCCTGGCCCAGTGCATCATGGGAACAGGGCAGACTAAACTACCAAGCCAATTCTTTACCAGAAAGGAGACAAGCTACCGGGGACCGGTTTCTGGCATTTCAGCCTCTTCGGCCCGGCTTGCTTGAATCCTGATGGAGCAGTGAGAAAGGGACTCATGTCTGAGTATACCCTGCCACACCTATAGTGGCCAAAATCGATTTACAAAAGGGGGTGGTGATGAACAGAGTGTCTGAATTGAGCAGACCACTCTTACCCAGTCCAAAGATCAGGGCTTGATCCATCACCGTTATTTATCTCACTGCCCCAACCCAGCTCAGAACCTGGCTATATGCAAATCAGTCTGTCCCTGGCCCAGTGCATCATGGGAACAGGGCAGACTAAACTACCAAGCCAATTCTTTACCAGAAAGGAGACAAGCTACCGGGGACCGGTTTCTGGCATTTCAGCCTCTTCGGCCCGGCTTGCTTGAATCCTGATGGAGCAGTGAGAAAGGGACTCATGTCTGAGTATACCCTGCCACACCTATAGTGGCCAAAATCGATTTACAAAAGGGGGTGGTGATGAACAGAGTGTCTGAATTGAGCAGACCACTCTTACCCAGTCCAAAGATCAGGGCTTGATCCATCACCGTTATTTATCTCACTGCCCCAACCCAGCTCAGAACCTGGCTATATGCAAATCAGTCTGTCCCTGGCCCAGTGCATCATGGGAACAGGGCAGACTAAACTACCAAGCCAATTCTTTACCAGAAAGGAGACAAGCTACCGGGGACCGGTTTCTGGCATTTCAGCCTCTTCGGCCCGGCTTGCTTGAATCCTGATGGAGCAGTGAGAAAGGGACTCATGTCTGAGTATACCCTGCCACACCTATAGTGGCCAAAATCGATTTACAAAAGGGGGTGGTGATGAACAGAGTGTCTGAATTGAGCAGACCACTCTTACCCAGTCCAAAGATCAGGGCTTGATCCATCACCGTTATTTATCTCACTGCCCCAACCCAGCTCAGAACCTGGCTATATGCAAATCAGTCTGTCCCTGGCCCAGTGCATCATGGGAACAGGGCAGACTAAACTACCAAGCCAATTCTTTACCAGAAAGGAGACAAGCTACCGGGGACCGGTTTCTGGCATTTCAGCCTCTTCGGCCCGGCTTGCTTGAATCCTGATGGAGCAGTGAGAAAGGGACTCATGTCTGAGTATACCCTGCCACACCTATAGTGGCCAAAATCGATTTACAAAAGGGGGTGGTGATGAACAGAGTGTCTGAATTGAGCAGACCACTCTTACCCAGTCCAAAGATCAGGGCTTGATCCATCACCGTTATTTATCTCACTGCCCCAACCCAGCTCAGAACCTGGCTATATGCAAATCAGTCTGTCCCTGGCCCAGTGCATCATGGGAACAGGGCAGACTAAACTACCAAGCCAATTCTTTACCAGAAAGGAGACAAGCTACCGGGGACCGGTTTCTGGCATTTCAGCCTCTTCGGCCCGGCTTGCTTGAATCCTGATGGAGCAGTGAGAAAGGGACTCATGTCTGAGTATACCCTGCCACACCTATAGTGGCCAAAATCGATTTACAAAAGGGGGTGGTGATGAACAGAGTGTCTGAATTGAGCAGACCACTCTTACCCAGTCCAAAGATCAGGGCTTGATCCATCACCGTTATTTATCTCACTGCCCCAACCCAGCTCAGAACCTGGCTATATGCAAATCAGTCTGTCCCTGGCCCAGTGCATCATGGGAACAGGGCAGACTAAACTACCAAGCCAATTCTTTACCAGAAAGGAGACAAGCTACCGGGGACCGGTTTCTGGCATTTCAGCCTCTTCGGCCCGGCTTGCTTGAATCCTGATGGAGCAGTGAGAAAGGGACTCATGTCTGAGTATACCCTGCCACACCTATAGTGGCCAAAATCGATTTACAAAAGGGGGTGGTGATGAACAGAGTGTCTGAATTGAGCAGACCACTCTTACCCAGTCCAAAGATCAGGGCTTGATCCATCACCGTTATTTATCTCACTGCCCCAACCCAGCTCAGAACCTGGCTATATGCAAATCAGTCTGTCCCTGGCCCAGTGCATCATGGGAACAGGGCAGACTAAACTACCAAGCCAATTCTTTACCAGAAAGGAGACAAGCTACCGGGGACCGGTTTCTGGCATTTCAGCCTCTTCGGCCCGGCTTGCTTGAATCCTGATGGAGCAGTGAGAAAGGGACTCATGTCTGAGTATACCCTGCCACACCTATAGTGGCCAAAATCGATTTACAAAAGGGGGTGGTGATGAACAGAGTGTCTGAATTGAGCAGACCACTCTTACCCAGTCCAAAGATCAGGGCTTGATCCATCACCGTTATTTATCTCACTGCCCCAACCCAGCTCAGAACCTGGCTATATGCAAATCAGTCTGTCCCTGGCCCAGTGCATCATGGGAACAGGGCAGACTAAACTACCAAGCCAATTCTTTACCAGAAAGGAGACAAGCTACCGGGGACCGGTTTCTGGCATTTCAGCCTCTTCGGCCCGGCTTGCTTGAATCCTGATGGAGCAGTGAGAAAGGGACTCATGTCTGAGTATACCCTGCCACACCTATAGTGGCCAAAATCGATTTACAAAAGGGGGTGGTGATGAACAGAGTGTCTGAATTGAGCAGACCACTCTTACCCAGTCCAAAGATCAGGGCTTGATCCATCACCGTTATTTATCTCACTGCCCCAACCCAGCTCAGAACCTGGCTATATGCAAATCAGTCTGTCCCTGGCCCAGTGCATCATGGGAACAGGGCAGACTAAACTACCAAGCCAATTCTTTACCAGAAAGGAGACAAGCTACCGGGGACCGGTTTCTGGCATTTCAGCCTCTTCGGCCCGGCTTGCTTGAATCCTGATGGAGCAGTGAGAAAGGGACTCATGTCTGAGTATACCCTGCCACACCTATAGTGGCCAAAATCGATTTACAAAAGGGGGTGGTGATGAACAGAGTGTCTGAATTGAGCAGACCACTCTTACCCAGTCCAAAGATCAGGGCTTGATCCATCACCGTTATTTATCTCACTGCCCCAACCCAGCTCAGAACCTGGCTATATGCAAATCAGTCTGTCCCTGGCCCAGTGCATCATGGGAACAGGGCAGACTAAACTACCAAGCCAATTCTTTACCAGAAAGGAGACAAGCTACCGGGGACCGGTTTCTGGCATTTCAGCCTCTTCGGCCCGGCTTGCTTGAATCCTGATGGAGCAGTGAGAAAGGGACTCATGTCTGAGTATACCCTGCCACACCTATAGTGGCCAAAATCGATTTACAAAAGGGGGTGGTGATGAACAGAGTGTCTGAATTGAGCAGACCACTCTTACCCAGTCCAAAGATCAGGGCTTGATCCATCACCGTTATTTATCTCACTGCCCCAACCCAGCTCAGAACCTGGCTATATGCAAATCAGTCTGTCCCTGGCCCAGTGCATCATGGGAACAGGGCAGACTAAACTACCAAGCCAATTCTTTACCAGAAAGGGGACAAGCTACCGGGGACCGGTTTCTGGCATTTCAGCCTCTTCGGCCCGGCTTGCTTGAATCCTGATGGAGCAGTGAGAAAGGGACTCATGTCTGAGTATACCCTGCCACACCTATAGTGGCCAAAATCGATTTACAAAAGGGGGTGGTGATGAACAGAGTGTCTGAATTGAGCAGACCACTCTTACCCAGTCCAAAGATCAGGGCTTGATCCATCACCGTTATTTATCTCACTGCCCCAACCCAGCTCAGAACCTGGCTATATGCAAATCAGTCTGTCCCTGGCCCAGTGCATCATGGGAACAGGGCAGACTAAACTACCAAGCCAATTCTTTACCAGAAAGGAGACAAGCTACCGGGGACCGGTTTCTGGCATTTCAGCCTCTTCGGCCCGGCTTGCTTGAATCCTGATGGAGCAGTGAGTCAGTTGCAGGAAAAGACTCTGATTGTTGTGTGCCTGTAACTTTAACTGGAGTTTAGCCCTATTACCGCAGCTTTAAATGGCGGTTTACTTTATGACCCTTGGAGTCCACACATTTTTGTCCTGGCTACAACAGATTGCAGGTCAGCCCTTCAGGGCTCTTGAATGACAGACAGCAGGTTCAGTCCTCTTTTGATCTCATTGGGTCCAGGAGTGCTCTGAAGAGGGTTCCTGGAAGTGCCACATTACATTTATGCTCAGCTTGATCTAGTGGGTAGGAATAAATCCTTGACTTGCCCTACAGAATGGGGTAATTGTTCCAGGGGCCATCCTCACCACTTTGATGACTTTCGGCATCTTGAAAATGTCCAGCCACATTAAACCGGAGCTCGGAGCTGGGGGTGTGTGTATGTTATGTACTGTGGTACTCCTAGTGTCCTCCAACATATAACACCGACATGCATTTTGGCGCAGTCACTGTACGAACTATAAACCCAGACACAAGTCTGGTAGAACGAAAGTAGGGTTTTCCAGCAACAAGACAATGGGTACACAATTTTTTTTGTCATCCGGTTTTCCTTCTTTCTTCAAGTGTTCCCCAATTATATATAAATCCAGCAGGACTGTCAAGCTAGATTTGGCACCCAGACAGGTATTGTCACTGTAATGGCAGAGTGCTCACAATCCCTTCTGTGCAAATTCTGTGAGGTTCAGAGAAGTTCTCTGCCCATTCAGGTCAGCCTTTTCTTTGTTCCTGTGATGTACTATGCTTTTTCACACCCATTTAAATGCTAAATAGTGTCTGGCACAAGTGGGATAGCAAATGCAAATTGAGCCTCCAGGAACGTCAAGAAGGCAAAAGGCAGCTTTCTAAAGTACTTTCCCTTAATATTAATCTTCAGACTCTACAATTGAATTGCATTTTTAAGACCCTTAAATAGTTCTTCAATTATATTTCTAGATAGTCCCCCTACCCGAAATGCAGAATTGGGATTTTTAGTCTGTACTCTGGTCTCCTACTTTAGACAGGCTTGCCACAGTGAAAAATAGCTTTTGGGTGCTAGGCACTGTAAGCACGTCAACATTATATTTCTACGTTTCATACTTTTAAATACCATTCACAATGTATTTTGGGTCACAAGGCGTACTGCATTGGGGTGACTTATTAATATTCAAAATTGAGGTTTTGACCTTTCAAACGGGGTTATTTTGAGGTGTCGAATTGCAGTGGTTAAACTGCTGGTCAGGCTAGACTGGCAGGCCTTCAGCCATGTTTTACACTGTCACTTTAGTGGATGGAACAATAGGTGATGTTTCTACCCAGGGCTGGCAAGTTAAATTTCACGTCCACACTCTGTACAATATAAAAGGGACCAAGCCAATTAGGGTTAGGTAACTTAAACCATGTTTGAAGGGGAGCACAGGCATTTACTACCACTACTACTACTACTACTACTACTACTACTAAACCGTCAAAAATACAGGGTCCAGCAAAAAGCGAAAAATTACCTCTGACACACACACGGCATGTTTCCATTCATTTATCTTTTTAAAGAGATGGAATGGCTTTAAGTTAAAGCTTTATTACATTGGCTTACAGGTAGGAAAGTCACCTGTTAATTTTTTGGCTTTTTTAAAGGAGAGGTTTGCATTTTTGAGGTTAGGGGTGAGGGAGTTCTAAAGTGTTTTGGCAAACAAAACTAACACATTTTCCATGACAAAGTTTTGTGTTGTCCTTGATAGAAAAAAAAACAATCTGCTCTGTACCTCCAGATTAAGATCTGTTACAATTGGGAACTTTTAGCGAGTAACCCTAAAATGTAAGGCCTGAAATCTTTCAAGTTCACATTGACCTATATGTATATGTATATTTTTTTTTTCCTAGAAGTCTCTGTATTTGCCCAACATGACTATAATTATTTGTAACATGTAATGTGGCTCAAGGTGAATTCACATGATCGATTATGTTAATATTTTCACAAATTTAAATTGTTCTTGTGTGTTGAATGTAAGATAATTATTGGTAGTTATCCTCTCTGGGCTTTGTACCTGTTGCTTAATGTGAATATTTAGGTAAATGTTTGGATTTCAACTAATGTTGTTTCCTCATTGTTTACTATTCGGTGCTGTAAAGGGTTGAAAGTCCAAATGTTGCAGAGGTAGACACAAACTTTGTCTCTTGAATTTTATTTTTGGAGTACACTTCCTTCACTAAATTCAACTACACTATGATGACTCCACAGCGTATCTGCGGAACATTAGATACTGCAAAAAAAAAACATCTACAGTTGTCCCATGTTTGGAGCAACCTATGCACTTGTTGATTTAATTGATCCTGAAAATGCCTTCTTCCAACAGCTTTAAATCCTTATCCTTCGAGATAATCATCCAATTGGTAACGAAGTGTAAATATCTATCTCACAAATATTGAAACTGAGCTTAATCAAAATTCCTTTTTTCTTGAAAAATACTTCCTGTATTTGTATACATAGTTGAGTCCTTGTATGTACCTTCTCTGACAAGTGACTTTAAATGGAGTAGATGCGATAACTGGAACCATCTTGACAAAGCTCTGAAATCTGGCATTCTACAGGACTATATTGTGGGTCCTCTTTTCTGCAGGTAAACAGCATGTAGAGTAGCACTTTGAAGTCTCCTGAAGTTAATGAATAATGTCTTGTTTTTAGGGCTCGCTGGTACTGCATCCGAAGGATGCGTCCAGCTGGAGCCTCTTTAGCTGCCTGACACGGGGGAATGAAGGACACGAAACTGTCACGAGTTTTTTCTCGTCTGGATTCAGCTGCGTGCACGCGCACACTCACGCATGCGCACATCACAGTCACAGCCACACCTCCTCCCTCCCCCCCCCCTTCGCCGCCGCACCTACACACACACACACACACACACACAGAGCAGGCTGTTCACAACACATGCACACGCAGGCAGACACGAGCGCACACATACAGACACACACTACACCTCCCCAGCCCCCCCCCGCCGCCGCCGCCGCCCACACACGAGAGTACACGCACAGACAATCCCCCCCCCCCCCCGCGCCCCGCCCCGCCTCGCCTGCAAGCTCTCACTTACCGGCTCGGTGTGCAGGTTCCTGGGCCGTCTTTTGGCACGCCGCAGGGGTCTCCTCACCACTCGGGAGCCCCGTGTTGCCTCTGTTGCCATGCAGTCTGCCCTCGCTCTTTCGCCCGGTCTCTCTGAAGCGCCCCGGGACTTCAGCGTGGAGCCTGCATGTTTCGGACGTCCTCCTCGGCGGTTACTTCCTGTTTCTTTGACGAGCCCCGCCCACGTCCAAACAAAGGCTGCCTGACTTCCAGAGTGCGCCCGCGATGAAGAGACGGCCATTTTGTCAGCACACAAGCACCTAGCACTGTGTTTATTTGCATACTGGACTGTCACTGTGCTTTCGGTAACGACGTACAGCTTCGGAGACTGCACACGTTGTAAGCATATTGTGGTGCACGTACAACAGACAGCTGAGTGCATAATCAATCTATGTGAGCAAAGAACATGTTTTCATAACCCTTGCTATCCTTTCCATTTAATTGTTTTGTTCCATTATTTGATTACATTTCCTGATATTTGACAAATGATTTCCGTGTACATGCAGAGGATTAAGCAATTGCAGTGAAAGGACACGCTTATGATGCTATCGCTAATTCTGTGGTTTTATGTATGTCCTGGTGAAATTTCTGTTACACAGTGTAATCTCAGTTAATTTCTGGCATTTGCTTTACATTTGTGATGAAATCATGGCAATTACGTGATTACACCGTGACCAGATCAAGTAAAGAAGCTTCTGTTCGGGTCAAAATCCCATGGCATAAACACAGGAAACAAGGTTTGCAAAGAGAACGTGTGCAGATGCTGTTCGTGCACGCGTGATTTTGCGACTTTTTCTTAGTGCAAAATATGTCCTTGTATCCAAGAATGAATGCGAGGATGTACATGGCAAAACAGCTGCCAAATGCTGGACCGATGTTTTTTTGTTATTTCGTGTACTTATTGAAGAATTCCATGTATTTTTTGCAAAAGAATTTACGCAAATATCGCACACTCCTAATATTATATTACATTTCCTATTAATTATCACACACCATTTGCACACAATTGCGAAGGTTATTCTTTCTGAAGGATTTATCTTCATGTTGGGTTTTTTGTTTTCATTATGACGGAAATGAACCTCAACTACGCAGCTAGGGCATGTTTTAAAAAAAATTATTTCTGAATGCAGTGCACATTTTGTGCCTTGCTTCTCTTGGAGCGTGGGGACGCAGAGCCTACATGGAGTGGCTGTATAAAGGACATAGCACCACTTTTTATTGAATAGAAGGTCAATATTTTATTAAGCGTAACATGAGCATACGTGCATAGAGGATGGGCTGGTGGAAGGCTGGGAGAGAATTACAGGCAGGGATGCGGAGAGTTTCCATTTGTTCGTTGATTACAGTTTCCAAGCAGCTGTGAGCACCAAGAGATTACGGTGCGTCCGCTCTTGTTCCTTGTAGACTCTTACTCTAGCGCTCTCTAGTTTGCTGTCTTGCCTGTGGGCATTTGTCCCCAGCCAGATTGCATCTTTAATCAGTGTGGTTTCTGCATGTCGTAAACTCTATCACAATATTAATAGCTTTTTCGGTTTTTTTTTCCTTTCTAATTTACATGCGCTTAATTTATTTCATGCCAGCCTTTTAAATCAGAAACGCGCTCCGATTAAGGTCCATCGAGAGCTTTACATTACTGTTGCATGTGTTGCGCTTTTAGTTGACTGTATGTAAACTTTATTAAAATAACTTCAGCCGTTCCGGCGGCTTTTATCATTTATTTGGGGACACTGACACTAATGACTGACAGTAGTGTCAGTGAGTCAGTGCCGAGCGTCCACCGCCCAAAAGCTAGTGACGCCTGGGGCAGACCGACCCCGACCCCCCCGCCGCCCCCTTAGCTACGCCACTGCTTCAGGGACCTCTTCGGGGATGAGATACAGGATGCTCCTGCACTGATATTGACCGCTTGACCCTTGCAACATTGTAATGGCCTCTCCAGGGCACACCATTTAACTGAGGAGGGGAGATTAAGTGTTATTAATCTAGTTTCCTTTTACCTATCTGCAGTATGCAGCAACAATGACATGGTTGATGGAATACTTGAATAATCTCAGAGACTAGTGATCACTTTGTCCCCAGACATGGCACAGGTGAGGGTTCTATGCTCATTACCATATGATTCACAAACTGCTGACGTGCCAAAATAGGCCAAGAATGATCTGGGGGTTTGGCTTCTTGTGATTTCTGGAGGGTGCCAAGTGCGGCATGTCAGGATTGACTGTTCTCATGAATGCAACGTCAGTGCTAATTTGCACAAGTCAGGCCTCTTTCTAGTGTGGCATGGTGGGTGAAAAACAATGGACTGGAATGGGGTCCGAGCAATGGCCAGTAGCTGAGATGAATGTAGACATTGCATCCATCACCTTGTTTTCAGCAGTTAACAGTCTTTCTGCAATATACTGTGTGAGCAGAGTCGAATTAATTCCCTCATTTCAATGTAAATTTGAGAACATCCACTTACAACTACAATGGACCTAATTTGCAATTGTGTAGCAGGTATTGCTGAACGTCCCCTGCAGTACCTTATAATCTTATGGATATCATGGGAGCACTAAAACTGGCACATATTTTTGTAGTACAGCCTTGGGTGATGAGGTACTGGGTTTTTCAGAACCGGTACTAATCCGGTAACCCAGCGGTGTCAGGGCAACACCCAAAGACCCCGGATTCCCCTGTCTTGGCAAACAGAGACACGGGACAGTGAGTACAGAGTGCGTGCAGAGTGACAGTGCGTGCAGAGTGACAGTGCGTGCAGAGTGACAGTGAGTGCGGAGTGACAGTGAGTGCGGAGTGACAGTGAGTGCAGAGTGACAGTGCGTGCAGAGTGACAGTGCGTGCAGAGTGACAGTAAGTGCAGAGTGCGTGCAGAGTGCGTGCAGAGTGACAGTGAGTGCAGAGTGAGTGCAGAGTGACAGTGAGTGCGGAGTGACAGTGAGTGCGGAGTGACAGTGAGTGCGGAGTGACAGTGAGTGCAGAGTGACAGTGAGTGCAGAGTGACAGTGAGTGCAGAGTGACAGTGAGTGCAGAGTGACAGTGAGTGCAGAGTGACAGTGAGTGCAGAGTGACAGTGAGTGCAGAGTGACAGTGAGTGCAGAGTGAGTGCAGAAACAGTGAGTGCAGAGTGCGTGCAGAGTGACAGTGAGTGCAGGGTGAGTGCAGAGTGACAGTGAGTGCAGAGTGACAGTGAGTGCAGAGTGACAGTGAGTGCAGAGTGACAGTGAGTGCAGAGTGACAGTGAGTGCAGAGTGCGTGCAGAAACAGTGAGTGCAGAGTGCGTGCAGAGTGACAGTGAGTGCAGAGTGCGTGCAGAGTGACAGTGAGTGCAGAGTGCGTGCAGAGTGACAGTGAGTGCAGGGTGAGTGCAGAGTGAGTGCAGTGACAGTGAGTGCAGAGTGACAGTGAGTGCAGAGTGCGTGCAGAGTGACAGTGAGTGCAGAGTGCGTGCAGAGTGACAGTGCGTGCAGAGTGAGTGCAGAAACAGTGAGTGCAGAGTGCGTGCAGAGTGACAGTGAGTGCAGGGTGAGTGCAGAGTGACAGTGAGTGCAGAGTGACAGTGAGTGCAGAGTGACAGTGAGTGCAGAGTGAGTGCAGAAACAGTGAGTGCAGAGTGCGTGCAGAGTGACAGTGAGTGCAGGGTGAGTGCAGAGTGACAGTGAGTGCAGAGTGACAGTGAGTGCAGAGTGACAGTGAGTGCAGAGTGAGTGCAGAAACAGTGAGTGCAGAGTGCGTGCAGAGTGACAGTGAGTGCAGGGTGAGTGCAGAGTGACAGTGAGTGCAGAGTGACAGTGAGTGCAGAGTGACAGTGAGTGCAGAGTGACAGTGAGTGCAGAGTGCGTGCAGAAACAGTGAGTGCAGAGTGCGTGCAGAGTGACAGTGAGTGCAGAGTGCGTGCAGAGTGACAGTGAGTGCAGGGTGAGTGCAGAGTGAGTGCAGTGACAGTGAGTGCAGAGTGACAGTGAGTGCAGAGTGCGTGCAGAGTGACAGTGCGTGCAGAGTGACAGTAAGTGCAGAGTGACAGTGAGTGAGGAGTGACAGTGAGTGCAGAGTGACAGTGAGTGCAGAGTGACAGTGAGTGCAGAGTGACAGTGAGTACAGTCACTCAGCACCACCACATTATCACTCAGAACCACCACAGCATCACTCAGCACCACCACAGCACCACCACAGCACCACTCAGCACCACCACAGCATCACTCAGCATCACCACAGCCCCATTCAGCACCACCACAGCCCCATTCAGCACCACCACAGCATCACTCAGCACCACCACAGCACAAATATGTTCTCTCAATGTTTCAAGCTTTATTACAAATGTCACAAAAAGATGTTAATATTTCACTTCTGTTCTTGTTTTTACTGTGGTGGTTGGAGTATTGGTCGCACAGAAATCTGGTACCCTTGCTTCTGACCACACAGGTATTCAGAAGAGCTGCTTATTTGGTGGGCCTAAATTCCACTAGCACCATATCCATTCAGTGGCAGGAGGACATTAGGAGATTGGTGCTTAAAGAGCCCAAATGTCGTCATGATTCTAACATTTCCCTCTATTGCTGATGTCAAGTGAGTTTGTGGAGCTTTATACCTCATGAAAACACAGTTCTCTGCAAACCTTTCACACACCTAGCCATTAGACAGCCAGCTCTGACTATCAACCAACTTGCTGTCCCTGGTAGACTGGTCTTAGTTCTTTATGAACCTACTTTCTTAATTTTACATGATCTGGGCAGACAAGCCATTTAAGATATAATTTTGTAGGCGGAGGTAATCCCAAAGTCTGAGGTATTAAACATTTTTTTCCCTTCATATTGGTTCTGTGCTTTTTTTCTTCAGATTGCAGCTTACAAAGTCTTTTGTTACTTATATTCTTCTTTGAGTGAATCCTTTTTTGCTTTCAGGACCACTATGATGCTCGGAGTTCTTTCGCGCCCTCTTCATCATTTTTGCCCTGTCCTAGCCCTCACGTTGGTGTTTGTACGAATGGCTTACCAGATCTGACAGATTTGTAAATACATCTTGCAGGAGAAGGCAAGGAGTTGGCCCATAAATCATTCGGTGGAATTCTTTTTTTATTTTTTTTATTTCCCTGTATACAGTTCTTTCTTTGGGACAGTGACTCCAAGGAAGGGTCAGGAGTGCCTGATCCTTGCCAGATTTTCAGGATAAAAAAACCTACATATGATGAGCCTTTAAAAGTTTACAAAGTTAGTGGTTATGTAAATCCGGCATGATTTCACTTCTTCTGGCTCTATGTTGGACCTGTTTACATTAGAAAATGTATATCCAAGCAGTACAAGAGTTGTAGAAATTGAAAGGGTGGAACACCAATTCCACCTCTCCCGTCACCCCTTCTGCTTGTAGCACTGATCTTAAGAATGCTGCAGTCAATAACACATCCCAGAAAGTTTACTCTTGTCGTACAGTGCCACCCTCAACATTGCAGCTTATAACACAACTTCACTGCTATCGACAAATGCTATTAAACAGTATTGAAGGTCTGCCTCAAGCACATCCACCGAGGTTCAAGATTTGTGAAGAAAATGTTTTCCTTAACAGTTCATCTCCTTGTCACTGTAGCCTTGTCTTGCTTCCCAGTGATGCCACTGAATATTTGCCTTCTACTGCATCATGTGCATTGCCACTTCCCTTGAGCTGATAACATGGCTACCACTGCATGTCCTATCAGTTTCTAATGAATTGTCAGTGGTTGGCTGGACTTAACTGTGACTTTTTCTCAAAGTCTTGAATTCGATGACTATTAACCTAGCCAGAGTACCACTTGCTGTATTTGTTGCTCAGTTCAGTGGTTCTGTTCGCGTGTGGAGCTTTGGGATAGTTGAAACTCATCTGTTCTTACCATTGTATGTGATAGAGTCCACTATCTTTATTTGAACACTGCTATTAAGAGGTAGAAAGATGGTCTTTCCTGTGTATTTTTCATTCATGCTAGACATGTAATATTGGTCTTTTAATCTGCTTGTCATCACTTTAGTTTGTATTTAACTCCTGTCTCAGATGCCTACAAGAGGGAATTCTGTTTGTTGGGTGATTGCTGTGTCACCAGCCAAATGCTTTCCTTTTCAATGGAGTTGCTGATCAAAATGCCTCCAGAGATAAAGCACTGTCTCTGAAATGTGCTCCCAGCAGACTCGATCCGTAAAATATTGTTTTTTAGGTCTCGCTGAGTCAGCGTGCATGCGCTGCTCGAAGAGACATTTAGTAGCTGCTTTAAAAAAGAAAGCGCTACCGTACCGCCTACCAGCTTGCTAGAATGCGCACAAGCAGGCGCGACGTGCACAGCACTTCCTGTCGTGTGTGTGCACAACTTGTGTCGGCACTCTGGAGCGTCGCTTAACAAAATGGCCGGCTAGACGTGTTTTAGTCCAGCTCCTGCCCTAAAACTTCCAAAATCCTGAAATATCCTGGCACTTTTCGATTAAACTGCTCCTGGGGTGAGGAGCCCCCCCGGACCTTGACCGCCACTACTTTGAGGGGAAATCGCCGCTGGTGAGGGCGGGGGACCCGGCGGCCCTCTCTGGACGCAGGGTAGGCGAGGTGATGCGCAATCCCCGACTAGGCCCTCGGCACAGCCGATTGTGCCATGGTGCGGCTGAGGGAGGTGCCGCCGCGGATCACTGAGTGTGCCCCCTACGCGAGGCCAGGGAGGAGCGGCCAATGTGCGTTTTCGCGTCCCGGGCGCCGACTGAGGCCGAGGACTGAGCCCGCCAGATCGGGGCGGCCAGGGGAGTTGTTTTTCTTTCTCACCCTGCACCAGCGGGGGGCCGGCTGGCTCTATTGGGGGCTTTGAGCCTGGGAGTGTTCGGGTGGCTAACGGCGGCGGGTCGGGGTAGGGCTCCAGGCCTCCCGACTGCCCGAAGTAGTGCAAGACCCTGCGGAAGATCGTTGCCCCCCCCCCCCCGCGGAGAGCAGCGATGAGTGGCACGATCCTCCAGAGGTCAGTGGGGGCGACTGACAGCAGAGTAGGGCAGATTGCAGACAAGGCACTGTGACCCCAGCGTGGGTGCTATGCGTGCGGTAAGGAGGGTGAGGCCCACATAGGTCCCGACGGCCCAGAGACGCTACGAAGGCCGCAGACAGCTGAGCATTCCCTGGGACCGGGCTGCCTGGGTGTACACACACTCACTCACTCACACACTTTGGGCGACAGTTCGACTTATTGGTGCTCCTGCTGTGGGGGAGACTGGGTGATGCCCGGCAGAGCCACGGAGTGGACTGGAGGTGTGGATTGACACCCCCCCCCCCCCCCCCGGGGGGGGGGGGTGAAGTTTCAAGGTTGTGACCGGACGGGACGGTGGTGCAGTGACCTGCAAGCTGGGGCCTGGCCCTCCCCTAGCCTTGCTCTTTGGTGGTGCGGCGACCCGGGTGTCCCTGCGGTGGAACCAGAGTGGTCCGGTGATCAACGGGAACGCGGCTGACTAGAGGCCTGACCTGCAGCTGGACCAGTCGGACCCTGGGTTGCTGCTGTTCGGACTGCACTGCACCTTCTAGGGAGAACACCAGGTACGCAGGTCCCTCCTGGGAGGAGTCCGGTGGATCACCCTCGGTGACCACATTACTATGGGAAAGGACCGACCGACGAGGGGTGCTCAGGCGAACAAGATAGTACAGTATACAGTCCCAGGCCCTACAGTGGCGGAGCGCCCTGGAATGGATCAGAGGATGGAGGCCCACCCAGATGCGGCGGCCCGAGACAAAGCTGATATCCTGGCAGCGATCCATGACTCCAGGGTAGCGCTTGAAAACAATATGGACGGAATGGCCATGGACATCAACCATTTACGCCTTTACCTCAGAAAGGTGGCGGACAGGGTCCCCACCACGGAAGGGGATCTGACTGTATTACAAACGAGGTCCGGCAGATGAAGGAAACCATTGCGGCTCTCCAGGATCACTCGGCCCGATCGGAGGATCGGGCTGAGGATGTGGAAGGGCGGTCCCGGAGGAACAATCTCCGCTTCCTGGGATTTCCGGAACGCACAGAAGGGCCGGCGGCGGACCCATTTCTTGAGGACTGGATGGGCAAGCTCTTCCCGAAACGGCAACTATCCAACATGTTCGCTATCGAGAGGGCCCATAGAACTCTGGGGCCGCCTCCGAAGCCGGGGTCTCCACCTAGGGCCATAAAAGTCCGGTTCTTCAATTTCAGGGACTGGGACTTTATCCTACAGCATATCCGCAAGACCGGCCCACCCAGGTATAACCACGACATATACATTTTTCCAGACTACACTAGGAAAGTACAGTACCTCCGGAACGACTTTCTACAGGTTAAACGGCGGATGAGGACTCACAACGTCAAGTACAGTCTGCTTTTCCCAGCCAGGCTCCGAGTGCAGCACGGCGATAGGACGCACTTCTTCGACCGCCCATCGGACACAGAGGACTCGACCACACACAAGGATGGCAGGAACAAAGACGGCGGAGTGCACGACGGCGGAGCCAACAACGCGGTGAGGGAAGTCAGCCCCCGGGAGAACGGGCCGTCGCAGAGACGGACGCATCATGGTGGGTCCGGATGGCGCCTTCCGGACAGAACTAGCGGCGATCCCTACCCTAAACCAATTCTCACCACTGTGTTTGGTGCAGGAAACTCAGTCGGACTCAGGGGGAGCAGCTAACCAAACAACTGAACCTGCACAGGACAAATGACTGGTAAATCGGGTGGTCCGAATGTAACGCATGGGGTCTTGGACACTGCGAGTATCTTACTACTTAATCTTGAGGGATCATTGCAGCCTGACTAGTTAGAGATGGGGCTGTTCCCCGGAGTAATAGGAGTATAATGATGGGTGGTTGGGGGGCGGTAAACCTGTTTATCACAGTGCCTGTATTGTGCCAATTTTCAACTTAAGTGGCCGATTGTAGAGTGCTGCACTAGCCAGCTAGGCCTCGGGCGGGCAGGGCTGCACGGTACCAGTCAGTCGGCTGAAGGTCCAACTAGGAGGGGAAGGGATTCTTCAGGACTATTAAGTGTTCAATTGCTGTGTTTATCTGGTTTAATTCACTAATTCCGAGTTGAAGGGGGAGGGGTTTGAGGGGGGGTGAAGTGTCTTTGGGGCAGGGTTCGAGGTCTCCTGACCGGTTTCGGATTGGGTGATGCAGTACTACCTCTTGTGGGTGATGTTGAAGTTCCTTGTTTTGGTTCTGGGAGGGGTGCTGCCTGGTCAATTTATAACCTTGTTATGCAATGTCTAGGTTGTTTACCTTTTATGGGGTCATGTTGTACTGTGGAGAGGGTTCCGACAGGCACTAATGGGGCGCTGCGACCTCAAAAAATGCTAACTGATGATGGGCTATGCATGTAAATACAAATTCATAACGTGGAATGTCAGGGGGCTCAATAATAGGATTAAGCAGATCCCGGTGGCCACCTATCTCCGGCGTTATGGGATCAGTTTTGCATTACTCCAGGAAACACACCTTTGGGGGGGGGGGCTGCCTTAAGTATGGCCAGCGTATATGACGGGGACTGTTTTTCGCCACATCTTACTCCGGATTTGCCAGGGGGGCGCTAATCTGGGTAGCACTGGGGGGTCCCCTTTAAGGCCATACACACAACACTGGATCCAGAGGGCAGGTTTGTAATAGTGGTGGGTACTCTGGATGGGCACAGTGTATGCTTGGTGAACATTTATGCCCCAAATAATGACGATGGGGAGTTCCTAGGCCGAGTGTTGGGCCAGTTACATATAGACCCAGACACAGAGCTCCTCGTGGCAGGGGATTTTAATTGTGCGTTTGACGGGGAATTGGACAGATGCCCCCCGAAGCTAGAAGCCAAAACCAAAATGAGACGCGATGACCCAGATGCTCCAAAGTTATGATCTGATCGATGTGTGGAGACACCGTAACCCCGCTCATCTGGTGTACTCATGTTACACGCCTGCTGCAAACACCCACAGTAGATTAGATTATTTTTTCCTTCAGGGCATGGTAATAGACAGGGTAGAAGAGATCTAGTATTTGGGGCGCTACCTATCTGACCACTCCCAGCTCTTGATCACATCTAGTGGGTGGACCTCTGCCCAAGATCCTGCTATGGAGACTCAACTTGGAGGCGTTCGGGGATCCCACTTACAAGGAGACTATCTTGCAAGGGCTCGAGTCATACCTGGAGGTGAACTGGGGAGTCATCTAGCACACGGGCGACTGAATGGAACGCAATGAAGGTGGTCATTCGGGGGACTTGTCTGTCCACGGAGGTGGGGGTACGACGGGTGCTGGAACTGGAGCTTCGACAACACAAGGACCGGTTGGCGGAGATGGAAAGACAATTCCCCAAAGACAAAGAGCAACGTCCTGAATGGGCGGCCACGCGACAGCAGCTAGGGGACACCTGGGCCTCACTTGGCAAATTTAATAGGAACGCCAGCAGGCGGAGATGGTACGCAAAGGGTGATAATGCGGGGAGGCTGTTGGCGCATTTGATTAGGGTGGAAAACTAAACCCACCTGATTCTGGCACTGCGGAATGCAGTGGGCCAGATGGTATATACACAGCAGGCGATTACCGAGGTGTTCCGATCCCATCTATACAAAATATACTCTGTCCTCGGTGTCTGCAAAAGGGTGCAATTCACAGAGGTGTACCTCGAGGGGGTCCAACTGCCCAGTATTGAAGCGGAAAGCCAGGAGGATTTGGAAGCGCCACACCGAGAGGAGGAACTGCGTGCTGCAATAGCCCACCAGCAAATGGCAAAATCCCCGGGAATGGACGGATTAGCGGCCTAACTCTATAAGGAGTTCCAGGGGGTTTTGGTCCCGAAGCTCCTTGAAACTGCAAGGGAGGCCTACGACCGGGGCTTGCTCCCAGACTCCATGCGGGCGGCAACGATAGTCATGATCCCTAAGCCGGGAAAGGATCCTCTCCTTCCCGGATCCTATAGGCCTATATCCATGTTGAACGTGGACTTAAAAATCATCAGCCAGGTACTTGACTCCAGACTCCTTCCCTTTTTTCGACGCCTGGTTCATGACTATCAATCTGGGTTTATTCTGGGCCGGAACACCTTTTGGAACATCTGCCGCCTGGCCCACGTCATGCAAACCTTGGAGGGATGGGCTAAGCAAAGCACACTAGTCTTTTTGGATATCGAACAAGCGTTCGACTCGATCCGCTGGGCCTACCTCTGGAAGGTACTTAACTGGGGCTGGGGGAAGGGTTTGTAAAATGGGTTCAACTACTGTACACCAGGCCGGTGGCCAGAGTCCATACGGGTTGTGTCTCGGATGAGATACCCATATCGAGAGGAACGCGTCAGGGGTGCCCCCTCTCCCCCCTGCTCTTTGCCCATGCGATGGAGCCGCTGACATGCCATCTCCGTACGGTGCTTGGAGGCCGGGGCATTGAGGTAGGAGCGGTGGAGCATATGGTGTCCTTATATGCGTACGACTCCTTGATTTATCTGCGCAAGCCGACTCATTCATTGCCGATCTTGATGGCAGAGTTATGGCAGTTCACGGCTGCTTCTGGCCTCGCTGTAAACGGGACAAAATCCCAGCTCTATGCGATTGTAGACCAGTCTGAGTGGGAGGGGGTCCTGCGTCCGGAGTTGGGGCTTCCATGGGTGGATTACACGGTCCGCTATCTAGGGATCTGGATTAGTCGAGACTCAGATGCTTTCTTCCAACATAACATGGGGCGGATAATCCGGGGTTTGAGGGGAAGTATTGCCTTCTGGAACACCCTTAAGCTCTCCTTGATGGGGAAGATCGCTCTCATCAAGATGGTGGTCCTCCCGCGCGGTCTGTACACTATCCAGGGTTCCTTTTATGAGTTGCCACACTGGGTTTTTCGGGAACTGGATTCCCTCCTTTAATTAATTAATTAATTGTGTGCTTATATAGCGCAGGAATCACTCCCGAAGGGGTACCTCCGCGCTTCGACCGCTGCGAAACCCTTCCTGGCTTCCCTGAGAGATGGTCCCTTAATGGGTATCTCCAGGGTGAGACCAGGCATCCCCGGCGGTCTGGTGGGGCCGTTAGTGAAGATGAGGCAAGCTAGTGCCCAGAGTTGCCGAGTGTGATCACTGATCAGAGTGGGCACCGAGGCAAGAGAATTATCGAGTCCGCTGACCCTGGTCCAGAAACCTGCCGCGTCGAATCGAACCCTGGTCCCGGGCCGTCCTCTGCTCTCGGGTCTGCCGCCTCTAACCAGTGAGCCACACTACTTCACCTTGTCTTCCTATTGTGGAATGGGAAGCGATGCAGGGTGGGTCTGAATGTCCTGAAGCGTAGGTGGGGCGCAGGAGGATTGGAAGTCCCCGATCTGGAACTGTATTACTTCGCATCGCACCTACAGCACGCAATTGCGTGGTTGGATACGGACCCCTCCTGGGAGCGGTCCTCGCTGGCAGGGACTTATGGGAATGAGCAACTGGGAGCGCTGCTGTGGCAAGTGGGGGGGGGAGGCGGCGAGATCACATTCTCCCCCCACCCCCCCCCGATACGATTGGGGGATGCGATCTGGGATGGAGTGGTGAGGAGACACGTTGGCAGCAAGCCGTTCGCCCTTGACTTGGCTCTCTGGCTGCTGCCGCCCTTTGCCCGGAGTGCTCGGTTCATGTCCACGGATAAATGGGTGGAGGGAGGCTGCCTTATGCTGGCTGATTTATATCCCAACGATAAATTTATCTCCTATCAGGCGGTCACTGCCTTCGAATAGTGATGAGATTTGTACCAGAGGATCTCAGACATCGCGAGGGGTTGTAGCGTGTGAAGCGCTTTGCAAAGTAATGGGGCCCTGTGTTTTTCATGGTTTTGAAAACAGTAAGAAGAAGTTTAAAAAGAATCCTTTTGTGTAATGGTAACCAGTGGAGGGAAATCAGCGCCGCTGAAGCTGAAGACCTTCTGGGAAGTCCCAGCACCAATCTGGCAGCTGCATGTTGTATGCTCTGCAGTTTTTTAAGGGTGGACTTTTTCACTCCAGCCATTAATCCATTGCAGTAATCCAGTCAGGAGTATTAAAGCTACCGCGACTGATTTTCTAGCTGCAATGGGGAGGAGGTCAAAGAATTTTTTTAAAGATTTAATAAGTCCAAAACAACGTCCAGCAGTGAGCCTGACGTGGTCATCGAAAGAAAGGGATGAATCGAATTGCACGCCTATGTTCCGTGCTGAAGGTACAGCGCTGGGTGGGGCCTCAGATCCTATGGGCCACCAATCTTTTGGGCAGAAAGATAGATCTTTACCCAGCGGTATGATTTCTGTCTTGGCACTATTGCATCTTAAATGGTTTTTGTTAAGCCACTGGAAAACATCAGAGAGACAATTTTGGAAACGCAAGTCTGCGTCCGTACACTTTTTGTCAATGGTGACGACAAGTTGTGTGTCGTCAGCGTATGACGTGACGAGGATCCCATGAGATTCTATCACAGCGAGAAGGGGAGCCATGTAGATGTTAAAAAAGAGAGGACTTAATATGGACCCCTGGGGAACTCCTGATGTAATAGGTTTCTCGCTGGATAGATAGGGACCCAAGGACACAGTTTGGGACCTATTAGATAGGAAAGATTTAACCCATGCCAGGACTGTGTCTGTCACGCCGATCTCTCGCAGTCTGTTGATCAGGAGTACCTGCGTCCATGCAGCCGCCACCTCTAAGATCATGATGCACCAGTTTCTCTTAGTGTTATGGGACTTTTAGAATGTTCTTAAAATATTCACATTCATTGCCCATTGTTCGTGTTTATTTTTACATGTGTCACACCAGATGTATACCTGATCAATATGAGAGCTGCCATTTTTATTATTATAACCTTGAATAATGCGATGGCCATTCTGAGCGCTTAACGAGCAGGAAACGACTTACCCTGGTATATGGTGTTTATTACATTTTATTATAGTTTGTAATGAAGATTTAAGAGGCAGGCAGGTAAGGCTTGTTTAGGTGATTATACCCCTCCCAGTAACGCTAAAACGGCACTCTGATCGCCAGAGGCAATTGTTATTAAAAATCTGCTATCACCTGTATTTCACTACTCCAAGCAGCCAGTGGAGTTTGAAAGAATTGGGTGAGATGTCATAATGTTACCACAGTCTGGTCAAAATTCTTGGTGCTGCATTTTGTACCAACTACACTCCAGTTAAGTCAATTTAGTACAACCTCAAGAACAGTGAGTGGCAGGTGTCACACAAGGAGACAGCAAATACTCTTGGACTATTGTGATATTTTTGAAGTGAGGGGTGAATGGGAGTTAGCCATAAAAGATTTCACTCTGAGATTGTGTGGGCATTTGGTTGTGTGGGAGAGGTGAGAAATTGGTGTTAAAGTCAGTTGAACAGGCATGACTTGAACAGGCATGACAGACACTTTGAAGACCACTGCCCCTTCCGTGGCCCCCGTCCTGTTTAATTTGCAGACTCCCAATTTCAGAACTGAAATATACTTTTCGATATTATTTATAACAAAATCATGGTTACTCTCCATTGACAAAGCCAAAAGTCTGGTCTGGTTTAAAATGTATGTCAGTTGCTGGGTTATATATCTGGATGCAGACGCTTTAACAACTGATTCTTGCTTTCTCAAATATGCTTGAAAATGCACCATTTGCCCACTATGTTTTCAAACTTTTCTCAGGGGAAGAACACACCCCCAAAATCCCTTTATGGTGGTGTGCTCACAATGCTGGCTTGCCACCAGGCGCTCACTCAATCTTTTACGCCCCACCACTTTCAAATGTCACCAGCCACCACTGTGTAGTGTGTGGCTCTGTGAGGATAGCTGTTTTTGTAGGTGGCTCTATGTGTGGGTGGCTCTATGTGAATGACTATGTGGGTGGCTCTGTATGTGTGTGTGGGTGGCTTTGTGTGTGTGGCTCTGTGTGGGTGTAAATGCAATAGGTCATGCATTTGCGAGCGATTAAGCTATTGGCATTGTAAATGACCATGCCATTTATTTAACAATTCCACTATTGGCGATGTAAATGACAATGCCATTTATTTATGATTTAAAAAAAAAATCCAAAAAAATGTCTTAAGCAATGCCAATAGCTCTACCTTTAATAATGCCGAGACCATCGCATTGTAAATGCTTCTCTTTTCCTCTCTTCCGTCGCCCATTTGGGGGACAATCCAGGCCTATGCCCTGGAAGGCCCTTCCCTTTCACCAGGTTAAGAAGTCCCATAACCCTAGTGGTGAGATCAGAAGCTATTGCCCCATGCCCTACACAGCTACACAAAGTCTTGAACCTTTGTCCCCACCCTGAGGAGAAATTCACAGAGAATGAAAATGCACAGCAACAACCTCAGAGCTATTATTAATTGATCAGAGAAACTTTTTGGACTGATTTATCACATGTTTTGCTACTATCCACTCCCAAACTTGCTTGTGTAAGGGAGTTGGGAGGGTGTGTATTTCCAATTGTGGCATCAGACTGAGGGTTGGGGTCATTAAGAGTTTTCCAGCCTCTGTACTGTATGTGCCCCTGAGGAGCCAGAAGTGGTCTACAGGCACCAGCTACCCACGTGCTCAGTCTCCATGGGCACGGGCTTAGAGGGGACCGTAGTTTTGCTAGAGGGGGTAGGGGAGGAATAACTAACCCATTTGCACCCCCAGCCTAATCTCACTCCAGACCCTCATCTAAGAGGTGCACTGTTTCAGAGGTCTTTTATCTGGAGACTGGTCAGGCTTCCGGTCAGCTGAGAAGGCCTTGAAACTAAGAAGCCCTCGAACTGGTGACAGGTGTTTGGGGACAAATGGTGGCCTCAAAAAACAGACGGTATGGAACACTGGGATGGGAGGAACCACTCTCACCCACCTAATGAGGTGATGGTGAGAAACCGCAGGCACCCAGTTTGCATGGAATGTGAGAATATGCTGACAGGTTTTTTGTTTTTGACCATTTTGTCAACCATTTTCTCAAATATTGTGCCACATTGGGGAACACTGCTGAAAAAACTAGGGCATTGACATGTGCTAGTACAGTTTAGGACACTACGGCAGACGAGTGGGATGATGCATTCATCACCATTTTTTTTTATTTTTGTATTTACCTGTTCTAAGATGGTGGGCACCACTTGGAAAGTTACATTTTAAAAAATATGTGCAGAAGTGCCTTTTTGAAGACTGGGTGGCTCAACTCAACAGTACACGTCCGCTACTGGGCCCTCCAAATATTTGAAAGCCTGCTTTCAAAAGAAAAGGTCCACAAAGTGCAAAGGGAGCTGTGGAGGAGCAAAAGAGTAGCTGGAGTGGGGAAGAAGTAAACAAGGGGGCAGCAACAGGGAGTGGATGGCGGGGCAAAAGAGCCCCTTGAGGCATGATGGGGAGGAAATGCAAGCATTGGCATAACCAATAGGTCTCGCTTTTGGGACCTTATAAGTATTTAGTCATGCAGCACAATATCCTTGCTGCAACAGCATTAACTGTTGCATGGTTAAACACTTATAAGGCCCCAAAGGTGAGACCTATTGGCTATGCCATTGCTTGTTTTTTTTGTAGATGGAATTCTATGAAGTAAGAGCGCCATGGTTTTCTAGCCAATTTGATGCTTGGTGGAAGCTATCTGTTCACCTTGCAGTTTTTTTTAATGAAAAATCATCCATATTCATTGTTTGTACCTATTGATTATTCCTCGGGTATGCTGCTTGTCGGTGTGTTATGGGGTGGTAGAAGAACAAGTAATGTTTGCTCTTCCTAAAAAACTTCAGTTTCTTCTTGGCCCAACTGGCAATTTAAAAAGTGCCTCCTTATTCTCACCATCCTTCTAAAGGAACTTGACATTTTACATGGACGAGCTATATTTTTATCTCTACCTTCCTCTCGCGGTTTTATAGGTATTAGAAGTCGGTGAAACCTGTACTTAAATGATTTCCTCCAAAATGAATTATTGCAATGCCTTCGGGGCATTAACCTGTTATCTGCTGCTGTGCACCAAGTGAGAACAGTAGCATTGAGCATCCTGTATCAACTTGTGCATGAAGAGTAAGGTTACAAAACTATTTTTTCCCACTACTCAAAGCCCCAATGCGCCCATGTTTAATGTCTTGTGTACATGTTTGGGAGCCATTTGTAGCAAAGGGTACATGTGAATTAGAAAGTATCAGCAGTGTGGACGACCTGGTTATGACTATTCTCGCCTAGACATGATTTGTGCAGGAGATTTGCTGGTACATTGCATTATTTAGTATAAATACCACAATGTGCCTGTTTAGCTGATGTGCAGTAGAGAATGTGGCCATACAAGGCTAGAATGATCTTTTAACGCCTTAACCACAACGGTTTTTCCGCCATGGTGCGGGCGTTCTAAAGGGTGGGCGGGACTGCGTCGGCAGCACTGGGGAGGGAGTGCTCCCAACGGCCGACTGGAGCACGGAAGGGTTTAAGGTCCAAGGAAAGGATTTCTGGGTCTCTGGATGTTTTTTTTTTAGGTGCAGAGGTGCAACAATCTCTCAAAGCTTTGGTAAAACAAATCATTTGTTGCCTATTACAGCAGTGGCAGCTGGCACGGATGCATCATTGTTATTAGTTTGAGCGCCGTGGTTCGTCGATCACACGTGGACTGGTACCCTGGGCATGTCATCCATCCAGGCTGCAATGCAGTCTGGTTGGGGAACATGCTAAATGTGCATGAATGTTTGGCCGTCCGAAGACTGCCGGCCAAACATTCATGCTCACTTGGGGAGTGAACAATACTCTTCACCTCCCCTACCAGAGGAGCAGCACCACCCCACCCAGCTAAGCTACTGCGCCCACAACAGGAAACCATAAAATTATATTATTGAGTTAGCATTTTATTTTTTCTTGCACTGCTGAAAAGCAGTGGGGGTGACACTCCTCCACCTTAGCGCAGGAGCCGCCACTGTATTTCAGAAGTATAGTGATGAGGATTTAGAATGGGATGGAGCAGCAGGGAGGTGCATTGTTCCAAGACTTTCATTGAGGCATTGGCAAACTTCCCATAACACCCTTGCAGATCTCAGAAGCAAACCTAAAACTACCTAAATTATCAGTCTGCTGTATTTTTGTAGCCTGGTTAGTGCTCAAGGTTTTACTATAGTGTGGTGTATGTGGTAAGGGAAGAAGCAATCACTTAAGCTAGTGAAAGCATTGTAAGGTCTAATCCAAATTCAGGAGTTTAAAGCCAACTATTGCCAAAACGCCAATCAAACCAAATTGCAAAGAAATAAAATGTATTTAAGCATTTCAGAGTTAATCAATAATGGCTAATGTTAACAGGAAGTCTCTGGACGCCTGTAGTGTCTTACAGGAAAATGTTTTTTGGATTATAGGCTAAAATTAGGCTCACTAGTGAGTGCAGTCTATTTCCTAGGGCTTGCATCTTGTCATGGGGGACAAAGTTTCCTTCATCACATGAAGGTGGGTTTCCAGATAGGGCTGCCATGTCAGCCCTATGTTAGTGCAGCTCTTGTGGTGTTTTTTTTGGCAAACGGATTTCTCTTAGTGTAGGAACGGTCTAAGGCTGGCTCACAAAATATTTTCCTGAACTGGATCATTGAGGTTTCTGACTGGGCACAATGAACAATAACATCTACTTTAAAAAGAGAATTCATTGCATGATATTAAAATGTGTGTCTATCCACTGCTTTCTTCCCCAAAGCTGCCCTGCACAGTACATGGTTCTGTATTATTCAAGCAAATAAGCTGCTTCCCCACATTAATGAATTTACAGCCTCATACAGCTTTCAACCAAAAACTCCATTCTTGAATTGGTGTGAAATACAGAATAAAAATTCATATATATGAACAAATTCTGCATTACCGTAACTTTATTTGAAAAAACTTTCCATTTTATTTTAGAATTGTCCAAGCAATAATGACAAACACTTTTTGTTGTTGCTTTGAAGTGATTTATTGTGCCATGTGTATATACCCTTGTTTGTGCCATTCTGGTAGGAATGTGTTACACATCTTGCTACACTTTTCTGTTAAGTTCCCATAATTTAAGTGAAACAATTTAGCAGAACTCCCTTGCCCCCTTTTTTGAAGTATGGTCGGATGCACTAATATTCAACATGGTATCCATACGTACCCTGAGAACTTAAGGCAACAGTTGCCAACCACCCAGGGATTGGTAGATACACAATTACACTTCACACACTAAAACTTTGAGTGCCTTGTTTCTTTTGGGCCCCGTTGTCATGAGTCCTAGACATTTAACACATATTGGACTTTTATGGGAGGGCCTTCGGTCTCCTGGCCTAAGTTTCTCCTGGTTCCCCTTAAAGGTGACCCAGAAGCAGTGGACTGGTAGACCAGACTCCCAGTTAACGTCTTAGTTTGCTCTACCTTGGGATCAATATTTCCCTGCTCCCATGCCTTACGTGGAGTTGCAACCTCACCCTTCTTTTGACCTAAATAAGGAAATATCTTTAAGCGTGGCACCGTGCAACTCAATATTTGAAGATGATCCTGCCATGGTTCCTCTAGGTTCTCCAGTACTTCATACTGATGAGCCCACTGAATTGTTTCTGGGAGCAGCAGTGTAGAATACACGAACTCCCATGGGCTCACCAAATGCCTCGGATGTGATTCGGAAAAATCGTACAATTAACTTTCAAATGAGTCGCAGATGTGCCCCTGTACTATTGGGTTTCTCCATCTCTTGTGCTAAATGACTGGTTTAATAGGGGGAAAAGACCATACATTTGCAACTGAGCAAACCCTAATGGGTTACAACAGTATAATGGGTATGATGTGTCTGTTCCCTTTCCACCCTCACTTCCTGAACTCTCTAGGGTGGTGCACTTGGCATGGAGATGAACATTGAGATTAATTGGGTGGGACTGTAGGATCACTTTGGAGGCCCTTTTTGTGGTGGAGACAGTGGCTTGAACATACTGCGCTGCTGGAGGACCTCAGCAAATGCAGCCTTAGTGGTATCTATAAGCTGGGGAACGTCTGGCAGGTTTCTTAAAGGAAGTTGTTTCAGGAACTCGGTGTAGAATACTATAACTCCAAATTCAATAAATCCCTACAGCTCAGTCATGCTTTACTACTCCACTTCCCTTCCCTTACAGACCCCCAAATGGAATCGGATGGAGGCCAAAATCCTTAAGGGCTCATTGGGGAAAAACGGTATCTTCTGCACTTACAAATCCCTATTCCTTAATGCTTTGCCATCCGGGCGCTGTGGGCGGATTGGGTAGACAGAGGTGGGAGACTTGTCGCGAGGCCATTCTTATATCCTTCTATCGTTGAGGGCGTCTACCCAACAGTCTGTATCTTCTTAACTTTTGTTCATGCAATTAAAATACTTGCACATTACCTACCTGATGCTGTTGAGGCTCTGGTGAGCACACAAATGTATAGCACCCACATGCTTTTGATGTCTAGAGGAGGCCAGTGACCACTTTCATGTGGTATAGAAATGTTCCTTAATCATGAAATACTGGTCTATTTTCAGCACCTTAGCCCTCATACTGGGAAGATGCTTGTTCCATGGTTGGTCTGGGCACTCTGATTGAGAAAATACATGCATCTTAGTTTTTATTGGCAAGAGTTTGTCCCCACAAAGTGTGGGGAAGAAGGTGAAGCTAATATGAGTTGGAGTAACTGAGGTAATGCCTAAGGCTATTCATTTGCAAAATGAGCTAGCACACTATCTGGGAATCACATGATAAAAAATCAATAAAATTGGTTTAAAAAATAAAAGCTTTTGAACTTAAGTTCAGTAGACCTAGTCCCATATGGTGCCTTAAACGGGGCATCTTGTATGAGCGATTGCTTCAGCAGACCAAAGAAGTCCAATTGGATGTTAATAGCCCAAATGCATTTTGGTAGGTTGTGTGCGAAGAAATACATGAATTGAGCTTTGATTTCTGGGCTTGAGACATACCATGGCAAAGAGGCATTGTATCAAAAACACAAGGCGATGGGAGGGTGATTTCAAGAAGTCTTAACCAATGGCATTTGTGGAGGGTAGCATTCCAGCCCATTATTTTGCACACCATGCACAACAGTTTGGACCCAGGCAGGCATCATGGCAGTTCTGGCTGGACTGTTATTGGTTCAGGATCAATTATTTGTACATGACTGGCTCAAAGCGGAGGTTTAATTTTATGCACCGCAACAATGAACTGGGATGCCACCAGTGGCTGAGATTTAGTCACCCATTTGTTTTGGCATACTTCAGTGTGATGCACTAAGTGAGATGGGTATACCCTGACTTGTGTCCTGTGAACACTGCCAGTGGAGCAAAGCTACACCCGACTGAGCCCTAACAAGGGCAAAACCAGCCTTGGGTTGCTTATGTTCGAGTTCAGGAGGAGTTGGCCTGGCAGTTTGGACTGGACTGTTACCATTGGAGCAGGGTCAAGATTAATTTTCATATGGCTGGGTCCAAACTGAGGTGGCATGGTGTGCAGAATACATGCAAATAGGAGTTTTAGAGGTAAAGAAAACACAGGTTGCCCTCCACTCAATGATCAGACAAAACACAAGACCTGGTTTGAAAGGCACCTCTTTTTGGGCTATATAATTTCAAACGGTGGTGAGGTTTCACTAACTGTAAATACCAAATATTCCTCTTTTCCATCATGAGGTAATCACCAACCGTTTTTTGCCTTTACTTGAAGCTAAAAACTGCTTTCATATCGGACAGTCACCACATCTTTTAATATTTCCATCACCATACAAAAATTATAAATAATGTGAGGAATTCAAAAAGGGTGAAGAGGCAAGATGACCCCTCACATGCGCACCACCAACGGGCTCACTGGTTACCAATGATGAGAAGTAGGCACAAACTGGTGAGTTCCTACCAATCCAGCAGAAGCTGCAACTGGCCAGTATACAATACTCCATGTTATGTCCTGCCAGGTCACATGTTCTCCATCGTGGCAAATCACATGTGTTCAACAACCCGCAGCAGACACAAGATTCTTTGAAAACCACCCTGCGGCGCTTACCTACGTTAGAGACTGGGACCCTGGCTCCGAACGGTCTTCGCAGGCGCCTGACTAGGAATAATTGTAAACTATTCAGGCAACAACTGCTTTCGAAGCTGGTAAGACTACATGCACTGATGAACTGCGCACATTGATGATGGACTTTTCATGATTGTATTCCTTGCAAAGTTTTCATTTGCTATGACAAGTCTGCTATATAATAAAGATCTCCCGGGCTCCCTCGCAACTGCAAGGTGCGCTGACTGTCCTTCTAGCGTACATCTCCTGTGGGAATGCCCCCCTTGATTAATGTTGATTCTTTAACATGTCACTTATAGTGATAGTCTTTTGCTTGATGCCTCCTCTAGGCCAGACATTGTTTTGTGAAATAAGGGGTGGATTACTGCCCATTAGGACAACTTTAGGACACTCGGCAGATACAGCATTGTGTGGGGCAGACTTGCCGGCCACACAGTTACATTAGTATGTTCTTATGCACCCAACTTTGATCCCCTTTTTTTTTTGGGTCGATCTCTGGGGCAACATCTTGGAAATGGGATCCACGTTCATTATATGGGGTGGAGACTTTAATTTGGCATTGGACCCTAGGATGGATCGATATATATATATATATATATATATATATATATATATATATATGATCTCCCCAGGCGACTAAACCCCTATGGTCGATCATCAAATGTTTGCATGCTGTATGAAGACCCTCCGTGCATCAGAGAGGGCACTTTACTCTCCAGTGTGCATTCTGGCTGCTCTTGTCGGGGTTCAACACATGGCTCAGAGGTGTTGCATCTAGCACGTACCCTCGCTGACCATTCCCCCGGTACTCATGAAACTCTCTCCACCGGGTAATATATCTCCATACTGGTTGTGGAGGCTCCTGCCCATGACTCTGCTGCACACAGCTTTCTGTAAAGAGATACGTCGGGAGATTGAGTTATTTTACACGCAACCTTAAGTGTGGCAACGCTACCATGTGTGTGGGAGAGCTTTAAAGTTATGATGAGGGGACTGCATGGTCAAGAGCAGGGGAATCTTCAAATCTAGAAGTGGCACCCTGCATAAAATGGAGACTGATATAAAGAGGACAGAAGAGTCAATTGCATCCTCTCCTGATCGGCACCTCAAGGTGAGGCTTAAGGAGCTCCTTACAGAGTATACAGCCGAAGCAGAGCGCAAATCTAAATTCAGATCGAAATATTATGTGGCCCGGGCATATGGGGAGGGAGAGCGCCCAGTCGGGGCTCTCTCGGAAGCTACTAGGACCCTAGGTTCGTCAACCAACTACTGTGCGTCACTTTATCGCACTCGGGAATGTGGCATACCAGACATGGCATCCTATTTTGATGGTACAGCGCTGGGTTGGATAAGCGACTCCTGTAGAGAATTTTTACTGCCGAGTTCGAAGAGGACGAGATATGTGTGGCAATAATGAGTCTTTGTTCGGGCAGAGCTTCAGGGCCTGAAGAGCGGCCTGCAGATTTTTACAAATGTTATATTGAGCAGCTGGTCCCCCAAACTCAAGCAAGTTTTTTAAGAAGCTAAAGAGGTGGGTGCCCTCACCCTGTCGATGCGCCAGGCCATGATTTTATCATTACTTAAACCGGGCAAAGAGGCCACCAACTACAATGCATACAGACCGCTGTTGCTGATTAATTGTGACACCAAGATCCTGGCCAAGGTCATTGCTAACAGGTTAGCATTACGAATGGATTGGCTGGTCCTTCCAGATCAGGCTGGTTTTGTGCCAGGTAGGGCCACTTCACACAATTTGAGAACTACCTTTGCGCTTCTACACTATCGACCTGGATGTCTGGGAAGCAGGAATTGTTGTAGACGCTACAAAAGCATTTTATTCCATTGAGTGGGGATACATGTTCGCTATACTGAGCAGGATGGGTCTTCCCAACGAACCGATCACCATTACGAGGGACACGTGTCAGGGATGCCCGCTATCCCCTTTGAATTTTTGCTTTAGCCATCGAACCCTTAGCTGCCAAGATTAGACCACATCATAAGGAATATGCAGTTCAATATCCCTCTAGTCAGATACTGATATCACTGTACGCTGACCATATCACCCTCTAGCTATGCGACCCAGGCACTAGCATCAACACGATTATTCGGGAAATCATACCACTTGATGACATTTCGGGAATAAGACTTAACTGGAATAAATCCCACATATTCCTACTTACTCCCAATACTGCACAATTTACCCCTGATTTCCCATGGAGTTGGGTTGATCAGGAAATAAAATATTTGGGAGTGGTTATCACCAGAAAGAGAGAAACAACCCTCTGAGCTAATTACGGCACAGCGATTGAAACTATCTGGTCCTGGAAAGATAGATGGGTCACCCTGCCACTCTCCCTGGCTGGAAGACTGGCATTGATGAAGATTAACATTTTGGACAAGCTTCTATACCTGCTTGTCAATATTCCCAATAATCCAGGTCAAACCTTCAATACGCTTCGATCCTTGCTTATCAAACTGGCATAGGCCGGAAAGCAGCCTAGGGTGGGATGGAAGGGTCTGACAATGCCATTCTCTAGAGGGGGGGGCGGGTTGAGGCCCTGGACATGGAACTGTATTATCTTAGTGCGCAGGCACATTACGCTACTTAATGGCCCCATTTCTCCTCCCCCCCCCCCCCGTCCTCTGACCCCCATACACACCCACACACAATATACCGCACCTGGCTATTGGACAGGGGTACATGTGACCCGTGCCCCTAAACTCCTTTTTGGAACCACTGTCCCTGGTGAGGGGGTACCTTATCATACGGTTAGCTGCTCCAACCATGCATGGAAGCGACTGTCCAAAATAATTTGCAAACCAGTGGTTTACTTCCCACTGATGCTACTACTGCATCTACCTGTCCCTCCTTTCACTCAGGAGGCCGCATCCCGTGGGTTGACCTAAACCATGAGGGGCAATTTAAAAGCCAGCGGGATTTACTAGTGGGGGTAGGGCTACTCCCTTGCAGGGTTTTCTATATAGAAGACCTAAACATGAGATTTGGGACAATGTCCCGGGATTCTCAATGGAACCTTCCATACTGGAGGTCCTACATACAACCTTAAAATTGGCAGGGCCGGCACACGCGGTATCCCGTATATACTAAGTAGCGCTGACTGAACGGCCGCAGATGACACCTGGGGTTAGAGAGGAAAGGGGTATTGACCTGGGGGAGCCCCTAACAGAAGAACAATGGGTCTACTGCTTGCAAACAGAAGCCATTCTTGCAAGCAGTCGACTGCAGATAATTCATTCTAAATTTTATAATAGAACTTACCATACCCCTGAAAAGCTTCACAAATTTAAACTACAAGACGATCGTTGCCAGCAGTAGTTATTAATCAAGATCTAATCCATGAGGGGAAAAGTTTAATTGTTAGGACTTGTTTTATTTCCTTTTCCCTACATTTTCCAAAGTGAACATGTTTTTCCCTGGTGGCCAGCATAGGTTAATTGTGGGGCATTTGTTTTGTCCATGATGGAATGATGCAATTGATTGCCTTCTGAACCTACTGTAATGTTATAGCCGTGTAAGGAGTGCTACCTGCATACAGCCATTGAAGCAGACTTCTTTGCGCAGATTGTCAATATTCACTTGCACATGATCATCACTGGTTGGCAGTTAGCTGAGGATTCAGTATAAGTGCCTGTGCTAAGTGAATCTGTTTTTATGAACCTAGCCATCAGGCAGTTGGACCCAAATTTGAGGAGTAATTTACAGCTGAAATTAACAATTTCTTCTCAAGTTCTTTGGAAGAGTTTTGAAAACAGTTTTGTTCCTTTTCTATTTTTTTATCCTATTCTAGCTGCAAGGAGTCTTTCGTATAAATGTAGGCTTCATACTTCCAAATTACATCAAACCAATGTCCAACAGTGAATGTAGTAAAGTGGAGGGAACTCCTAGGTCCAGTATCTGAGAGCTCCTTTAATTGAGGAGCAATTTGCTTTACATTCAATATGTGATGCTTACAGTAGATGGAACTTAAATGTTACCTGCTTTATCAAGAAAAGTATCTAGATTATTTATAAAGGGCTTAGATTTTGTTCAATCTTTTTCCTGCATATTGGAGTGTTTCGAACTCTGGTGCACGCAGTGAATTTCCTTTGCCCTTCAACCAAATGAGACCGTGTCCCCTTTGGCTCACTTCCTTTGGTGTTTCACTTGGCACATAATCATACATATCCAAGATGGTAGAGCCATCTACAGGAAAGGATAACTTTGTTAGTTTAATTTGATAAACCCTCCAATATTTAAATAATGAAAGTGTAATCGAACTGTGATTCCTTATTGGGTGGACTTGTATAATTTATGGGTATGTCGGACACACCAATCAAGTATTCGCATCTTTAAAGAATGTAAGATTTTTAGAAAAGAATTACCCACATGGGCCCCTCATTGAGCCATCCTTGGACTCCGGGAGAAGGCCCCAAAGACCCTACATGATCTTCCATTAACTCGGACGTGGTCAGATTGAGTTAGTATCATTGTCATATTGATGCATGGTTTTTGTGAGTGGTTGAAATTTGTTTCCTTTATTGCGAGGCAAGTTTAAGATAAATATTATTGATTACATTTTTGTCATCCCAGAGAGCTTTATCGATCTATCAATAAACTCTGCTTCTACACAGGGAGTGCTGTAGCTCACTGAGGTAACTTTAAACCTGGGCCAAAATGATCCAAATAGGAAATCCTTTGAGTGGTTGAACAGATGTTTAGACCTCACTGTCTGGGTAAAACTCCTGCTAATGGGATCCTTTTTTGAGATGTTGCCTGAATCCTCAATGAGAGCTTTTAACTTGAGTTTCTCTTAATGAATTATTGAAATCTGTCTCTACTGGTGCCCAACGTTTATCAGTAATAACACAAGCCAAAACGTATAAGCTAAAAATAATTCACCTTATTGTGTGCCAGTGTTGTGACTAGCCACCTCCGACCGGCCACTTACAATTTGTTTGGTATTACAACAGAACATTACCTCCTACCCTCTCATTTACGGATATGCTGTCATTTCCATTTTTCTAATTTAACTTGCAGCCCTACTCCCCTTTCTGTCTCCATTGCACGTCAGTAATGATTTTAATACTCTGGCTTTCATGAGTGCTTCTGTCAGCTTGAGTGGGCATAGAAACAACTGGAATTCACTGAGGCTTAATAGTGTCCACTCTAATCTCCACGCAGCAGAACATCATCTTTTAACGTATTCTGGGGTTCTGCGCTTGAGCAAGTAACTACAATTAGTTCCTTCACTGGATTCCCAACAGCGAGGCATACTCCGCTGAAAAAAAATTCTTTAGAGTATAAAAGGGAAAGTTGATGTGACTGCAAAAGCAAGTCTAGTAGCTACTGACATTTAGGGTGTTTTGCTGCCCATGTAAAATGTAATCTGGTGAAAATTCAAGTTTGCCTTCGTTATTACTTCACATCAGAAAGACCTAACCTGGTCCCCTACCCAGTAGGAGCAAATGTTTGGGTTGATATTGATCTTATTACTCGTTCTATCAACTATATTTTAGGAAATAAGTATTACATTGCCTAACAACATATTTTAGCAATTTATTGGGTGTGTCTTGAGTTGAAGCTAACTGGCCTGCCTGGGTTGAATGCAATATAATTAGATGCACAAGAATTTAAAGGTTTGAAGAGTCAGATTGTAAGGTCCTTGGGTACAATCTGTCAAAAGATATTGCACACATTTTGGGCATTCACCTACATTTATTTGGGATGTGATGACTGCACCTGTTTAGCTATGTTCCTTATTGACTGTTGAGCAGTTCACACTTCTTGGGTGAGCATTTGCAGGGCAATTTTCTTTTTCCACATCAACTGAATCTACTAACAGGATTGTGGTGCTACCGGTTGAGGGTGTTTTAGTTTGGTAAAATGACCATTGGGTTTTCAACAAAGGTTGTACTAAACTGATCTTACTTGCCTTGTTTAATTTATTTGGCTTTATCATAGATGGATTTTTTGGTGGTGTTGAGTGGCTGAAGAATAACTGGGGCATCCACTGATCAGCCTCCTCTCTGAGCAGGCTTGCCTCTGAATTTTGTGACTTAATCTGAAAATACGTTAAAATTTACTACCAACCGGGTCACTTACCTCTTTAAAGTTCTAACATATTGTGAGATTTTCCACCTTAGCAATGGGCCTGATGAACAGAACTGTCTGGTTTTCACTTAAGTAACTTGTGAGATTTCAGAAGTAACGTGTATTGTGCCGAACACTCACGTTGTTTACCAATGATTGTACTGTATCTTGTAAAGTGTTAATCTTGTCAAGGATGAAGGAACAGTTGCGTCTTTGTAAAGCCTGTTATAACGGCGCCTCTGAACTGATCATCAGAGAAACTGTGGCCGCCTAATTTTGCATCAGCCACCGCAGCATAAATAGCAGAAGTAAGAAAAAGACAGTCTGTAGTTTTAACTTGGCTGACTGCTCGTTTATGGTCTCCATAGTGGCTGTTAAATGATAATTGTACACAGTGTTATCCTTAAATGACTCTGTGCTAGTACTGGGAGACAAAGATCTTATTGAAACGAGTTTCCCAGTGTGCGTTAATGGATTATGCATTAACACACAAAAGATGATGGGAGGAATGTTTGTAGTTTGACAGTAAGACTGTCCCTTGAAGGTCAAGGTTGATTTGCATGTGGCTTGGTCCAAATTGGCTGGGCGTGATGGTGGGCAGACTAACAATGGGTTGGGATTCTACCCCAAGTGATTGCCTGTGGTTGGACACATTTCAAGCGTTCCTTTACAAACTATGTTCAAATTGATTTGTACTGAGTGCAGAAGGCCAACAGTGGACTACAGATGCCGCAGAACCCCTGATTGTTTCCCAAATTATCTTGCAATATTTATGTTCATATGGTGTGCATACACAGCTCCGGTACCCACCGTTGAGGGGTACAACCCAAAACGGGATAACAAAGTTGCAGAGACGGTGAAGAGGTGCACTACCAGAGTGTCAAAGGATTAATAATGAAGCTCAATCAGTTCCTTCGTAGAGAGAAAAGTCTTTAATCATATAAATCCAAGTGCATAAGTAGAAAACAGCCAACGTGTTTCGTTTTTGATAGAACTTCGTCAGGGCAAAATTTGTATTAGATGATAGTCTCACTATGTAGTTGGATTCAAAAGTTGAGGAAATAAATATTCCTATGTTTGGGATATTGTAACATGGGCCACCATGATAAGGGCCGAAACCAAGGCGTTGGCTGTTTTATACTTATGCACTTGGATTTATAGGATTAAAGACTTTTCTCTCTACGAAGGAATTGATTGAGCTTCATTTCTCTCCCGATGCATTTAAGTGTCCCAATGCTCTGCACAGCCTGTCGTGCCACAAGCCCAGAATTTTTGTTTTGTAATGGTTAGACCTTTCACCAATGGTACCTGTATGTTTAGTTCAACACATTAGACAACGACTTAAGTTTTGTCCAATTTATATAACGAGAGGGCTTGGGGCAAAAATGCAAGCTTCAGACCTCTGTTTAGGCAAACCACGAGTCAGAAAACGCAGAAGGTTTAGGGGAAAGCATTCGTGAGACAAACTAAATCCTCATGGCGTCTGCAATTTTTTTTAGCACCAGCTCTGTAAAATGTTACATTTTGTTTTCTTGACCGTGCAAAAAATTGTTTCCAATTGTTTCAAATATGCAGTCTGCTTTGACGCGACCCAGTAAAGTATTACTCTTGAGCGTGCTGTTACCAGTTTTAATCACGCTCTTATGGAGTGCTTGCATTGCAAAGCATGAGGGAGTCATTTTCACATCAACAGTACTCTGATTCTTCACACATTAAAGTATTTGTCTCCTAGGTAGATTGCATGCAAAAAATTGTTTTTTGTTTCTGCTGAAATATTTTTTATTTAAGCTTCGTCCATATTCAAAATGCAAACCAGAACCAGTGACTTTTCCAATCATTGCTTGATATCGAAGTTTCTTTCAGCTGTATTATCAAAACTGAGACAAATCCGCAGAATCGTCAAGTTGCTTGAACATTACCTAAATATTATTCTTTTGTTCATAACACAGCCTAGATTAAACTAGCGACTTTGACAATTTGAATACTGGACTGAGTAGGACAAGTGCATCATCAGGTCAAGGACTTCTCAGCCATTTGAGACTCGCGTCTAAAGGACTTATCCTGGGCAATGCTCGAGGCTAAAATTCCTTTTCTTGTAGTTTCGAAGGTAACCGAATTGGCAGTAATAACTGGCTTTTTTGTGACAAACAACTTCTTCATTGATTTATCCCAAATTAGGTAAGTATGGAGATGACTTCATCAGCCTAGGGTGAAGTTAAATCTTCTACTTATCTTGACCATTGATTGAGCAGGCAAGAGGCCGTTCAGAAGTCCTACTGTTGTGTACATTGTAAAGTGCTGGCTTCTTAACAGTCCCTCTTTCATAAGTATTGATATATCCGATTTGTTTTTAAATCTTCCCTTTTTATTTTCAGAATATATATTCTGCTGCTTACTAGCAATGCAAATGAGGGAGTTTGAACTCTGGAATTCAGCTAACCTTCAATCCATCCCTTTTTTATTTCTATATAAACCCAATGCACTTCGCTGCCATGTCAGATTCGTAAAATCAGTTAAATAGTGGTTTGATTAAGATAATTGTCTTGTATAATTATCTGCAAGTGGTTTCTTACCCAGTCATCATGCATTGTAAGGCGCTCCTTATTAAAGCTTACAGGTCAGATGATTGTGTCCAGTGATGTTGGCAACAAAAGGGGCACAGTAAGTAAACCCCACAAGACTAGCTCCCCTATTTGCCTCCTAACCTCCTCCACTGACCGTGCCCAATCCATATTTACACCAACAGAAAAACAAGGAATTTAGCTCCCTTGCCTGTCTCAAAAAGATTCGATTTTCCACAAGTTTAGGAATCCTTAAGTCTCAAAAATGCATCAGTAGTTACATTGCATAAGATATAAAACAGAGTTGTCCTTGATGGGATTCAAACTTGTAATCTGCAGATTACCGTTTTGTTTTAATGGCAACTAATCGGAGGTATCCTCAGTTTAACGCTCAGTAATGTGGTATTGGCAACTTTGGTTTGAGGTATCGTAATAATTTGGTCTCCAACAACTCAATTACAAATCATACAGTTCTGCTGTGACCCCCTCTAAATCTTCATTTGCTACCGTGAAATTCATAAATAAGTAGGATACACTATGCCTCAAATATTTCTTTAATCTCTTGTAATGCGGCTGCTTTAATTTCATTCTTTGTGAGTGGCCTATTCCCTGATTTCACAGAACATGAGATCACCCTAGTTGTGCTTTAGAAGTCAGACCCTCAACAAGAATGCACTTTTCTGGTAAACAGCTTCTACAGAATGTCTAAAACGACAACCATATGTTTCCTTTATCTTTCCTTTACTCCGTATGTTGGCATATTGAAGTGGGCTGACCCATTCACCCAACATGGCCTGTAGTAGACGGAAAGAAATGTGAGTGACACAACAGACTAATTGAAGAGGGCTGGCTGAATGCCCCTATCATGAAGTATACTTTATAACCCAAAATAGTCCAACACCATCAATTTTAATCATCCACAACAACATAATCCAAAAGGTTTTATGTAAAGTGCTCCACTTACTCATGTGGTGAGGTCCACACTACATAACTGCCACAATTATACACCGCTCTTGATATTAGTAACAATATTGCTAATATCTTTCTCAAGCTCAAATTCCAAAATATATTTCTACTGATCCACAAAAGCAGAGACCTATTGGCCTTGCCAGTACTTGATGCTCGACCATATAAATAGCAGCCAGTTTGGTTGGACCTAGGCCTCCATGGTACTGTTAATCAGTTTTTCCGTGGTTATGGCTAATGTTTTTTTTTTTTTTAAACATCCAAAATCCAGCTCATCCTATCCTCTGCTAATGATGGAATCTCTTGACAATGCGTTCTAGAGCATTCGGTCTGAAACCCATTTATCCATGTTGAAGCCAAATTATGCCAGAAAACTCATGAAGTGTCTAAAATCTGCTACTTTCTGATATCCGGAATCTCATCATCGGCGACATGTACTTGTCAGTAACTCCCTTGTTTAAGATGAGACTTTGTAATTTTATATACTAATCTATCCTAGAGGTGTTTCTACCCCAACTGTAGGTGCTGCCAAACAAGACTATCTTAATCCTCTCTAATCTACCCAAATCCTCAGGTTTGTCCTGTGCTGCAGTGGCTTCTGGCTTTCAGTCAAGTAGTCTCCGCTTTACAGCTATGGTTCCAGTTCACCGAGCCATTTGTTGAAGACCCCCCCCCCCCCCCCCCCCATCCCCCCTCACCCAGTTTTTCCATTATAACTCCCTCTATTCTCCTGGTACACTTCCAATTCTGATCTCCTCATCGCTTCTGTTTATGGTCCCCGGATCTCGTAATGTCAGTCGAGGACAGACTCCAGGCCTCCTCAGTAGCAGTTGGTACAACTAGCTCCACCTTTGTTCATACCAATATTACTTCTTTTTAGGAAACGTATGAAATACTTTTGAATCAACCATTAGCTATTTTATGAGAGAACTGGGCACTTTTCTCTGGTTCAAAGCCAAAAAACCTCTGGCAAACGTGATTTTAAATAACTCTCCATATACTTTTCAATCTGAAGACAACTAGTTTTGCATCTCTAATATGACTCTGCGGGATTTATTTTTGCTCTTAATGTCCTTCCTAGAAGTAATTCCCTGAAGTAGACAAACTTTTTACTAGCACTGAAGCACCTTTGAGCATTCACAAATGAACATGGCGTCTTCATGTATATTTCTTGGGGTTTGCTGTGCTGCATGTGTTGTGACTGTCTTACTGTATTCCTCGCACCTTGTGTTCTTTTTATAGTTCCTTTTTGTTAGTGCTATGCTGTCAGCGGCCATGCAATCACTCTTGATAATTTCAACATGAAATGAACTGCGGTGTTACTAATTTGAGACTGTCATTGACCTCACTGACAAACACATTACCGCTCTATTTAAGGATCAAACTGTCTAATGTAGTACTTATGAAAGTTTTTTATAGTATGTTACAGGTCTGTAATTGTATTCCTCCCCTTTTTGCGATTTTTAACTGAAATATATAAAGTTGCAAAAAACCATTGCAAGGGTGTTCAGTGCTTTAGATTAAAACTGACTTTTTACCTGTTGAAGTGTGCACTTTCTCTTCGTTTATTGCACGATGAAACTATTTAGTGGTGGAAGCAGAAACTGGTGCTCAGTTAGGACAAAGCAACAAGTAAATCCATGCAGGATGTAAACTTTTTTAGGTCTCGCCTAGGCAGCGCTTGCGCGGCCTCTCTTGAAATGCTCGGTCTACTGTATGGGCTTTCAGCACGCCCATCCATTTTCATACATTCCCTTGTGTGCCATTCGAAATTCCGTTGTTTTCATTGGTGAATAGTTTACATTTGTCCCTACTTCTGCTGTTTCGGTCACGCCCTGAGAACTGACCCGTTACATGGCCGACGTCGCTGTCTGCAGTATGTTAGTTTCGGTGCACTACTTTTTTTTATTGACCTCTGCTTTGATTGGCCTCCTGAACGCGCTCAGCTGAGGTCTGACAATCCTGTCCTCATCTTGTTTTCCACTGTCTCTGGTTTCATGAGCATTTTTTCAGCCGGAGGCTGTTTTTCGTCCTATAAAATTTTTAGTTCCATTAGCTCAAATCTCCAAACCTTAATTAATATATTTACTTAATGAAAGTGTAGTTTGAATAGACTGCTGCAAGAAGTGAGATCAACCTATTTATAGTGCGCTTTTGACAGCGTGATTATTTGGATACGATTAAATAGATAAATCTGCTATGGCTCTGTTTTACGAAAATGGAAGCAGCTTTAAGTTGTGCGCTTTCAACATTTGATGATTTCTTTTAGGTTTCAATCATTGGTGAAATAAAACCAATAGTAAGAGATGCCTCCTCGTGCTCTTCAAATGCAGCATGAATTGTGAGGTTACTTAACAATATATTCTGCAGGTAGACAGTAGACACCTTAGCAGCACCTAAGCACTAGCACAGCACCATCTCAGGACTATCTCGGCACCAGTGTACCACTACAGGGTAGCACTACCTCAGATTCACTCCACAACAGCATCCCTCAGCACCAGCGCAATATCTCAACAGCACCACCTTCGCATCAGCACAGCACTACCTCTGCATCCGTGCACCACCACCAGCGCAGCCCCACCACATCACCTGAGCACCAGCACACCGCCACCTCTGCCTCAGCCAAGCACCACCTTTTCATCAGTGCACCAGCAGCACAGCACCATCTCAACATTGTTACAGCACCTCCGCATCCGTGCACCTCCTCCATCGCAGCCCCACCTCAGCACTGCACCAACTCAGCTTCGCTCAGCACCAACTGAGCACCAGTGCAACACTGCAACAACCCTGCACCATGTCTGCATCGGTGCGCCATCAGCGCAGCCCACCTCTGCGCCAATGCAACACCACAGCAGCATGACGCTGCACCACAGCAACATGCCGCTGCACCACAGCAGCATGACGCGGCCCCACTTTGCAACCTCTGCATCACGCTGCACCACCTGAACAGCATCATGCTGCACCACCACCTCATCCCAGTCACCACTGCATTGAAGCAGCAGCACCACCAGTGCATCACCACCTCCTCACCAGCAGTGCACACCATCACCACCTCCTCACCAGCCGTGCACACCATCACCACCACCACCACCTCCTCACCAGCAGTGCACCATCACCACCTCCTCACCAGCAGTGCAGCACATCCACCACCGCACCACACCTCACCACCAGTGCACCACCACCTCACCACCACCACCGCACCACCACCGCACCACCACCACCACCACCTCTTCACCAGCAGTGCAGCACCACCACCATCACCAACTCTTCACCAGCAGTGCAGCACCACCACCATCACCTCCTCCTCACCAGCAGTGCAGCGCCACCTCCTCCTCACCAGCAGTGCAGCGCCACCTCCTCCTCACCAGCAGTGCAGCGCCGCCTCCTCCTCACCAGCAGTGCAGCGCCGCCTCCTCCTCACCAGCAGTGCAGCGCCGCCTCCTCCTCACCAGCAGTGCAGCGCCACCTCCTCCACCACCACATCACCAGTGCAGCACCACCACCTCCACCACCACATCACCAGTGCAGCACCACTACGTCATTATCACTCTGCACCATCTCTGCCCCAGAACAGCACCACCTGTGTACCAAAGCAGCACCATAACATTAGCATCACTCTGCACCATCTCTGCCCCAGAACAGCACCACCTGTGTACCAAAGCAGCACCATAACATTAGCATCACTGAGCACCACCTCAGCATCACTACACTACCACCTCAGCACCAGCACAGCAATATCTCCGCATCAGAGCAGCAGCACAGCACCAACTCAGCACCACCTGAGCACCCATGCAGCGCCCACCATTTTAGCATGACTTGGCACCACCACAGCAGCACTGTCTCCTCAACAGCACTCACTCTGCATCTGCGCAGCACTCACTCTGCATCTGCGCAGCACTCACTCTGCATCTGCGCAGCACTCACTCTGCATCTGCGCAGCACTCACTCTGCATCTGCGCAGCACTCACTCTGCATCTGCGCAGCACCCACTCTGCATCTGCGCAGCACCCACTCTGCATCTGCGCAGCACCCACTCTGCATCTGCGCAGCACCCACTCTGCATCTGCGCAGCACCCACTCTGCATCTGCGCAGCACCCACTCTGCATCTGCGCAGCACCCACTCTGCATCTGCGCAGCACCCACTCTGCATCTGCGCAGCACCCACTCTGCATCTGCGCAGCATCACCAGAAGAGCACCAACTTACTGCCACTTCAATATGAGCACAGCACTAGCGCAGCCCTACCTCTGCACCACCCGAGCATCACTCACCACCAGCACAGCATCACTAGGCGCCAGCACTGCATCACTCAGCACCAGCACAGCATCACTCACCACCAGTACAGCATCACTAGGCGGCAGCACTGCATCACTCACCACCAGCACAGCATCACTAGGCGCCAGCACTGCATCACTCACCACCAGCACAGCATCACTAGGCGCCAGCACTGCATCACTCACCACCAGCACAGCATCACTAGGCGCCAGCACTGCATCACTCACCACCAGCACAGCATCACTAGGCGCCAGCACTGCATCACTCCGCGCCAGCAGAGCACCACCTCGGCCTCAGCGCACCAGCACCGCCTCGGCCTCAGCGCACCAGCACCACCTCGGCCTCAGCGCACCAGCACCACCTCGGCCTCAGCGCACCAGCACCACCTCGGCCTCAGCGCACCAGCACCACCTCGGCCTCAGCGCACCAGCACCACCTCTGCCTCAGCGCACCAGCAAAGAAATCAACAAGAAATTCATTATTAGTTGGAGTACAATGTTGTTTATTCACACAGTACTCCTCCTATTCGGTACTACATAAGTATGTGAACTATTCGTTACTATATTCTTACATTTTGTGCCCAAAAAAAGGGGAAGAAGGATGGGGAATGGGAGGTGGTACAGTGAAAGGAGTTGGCGTAGGATAAGGAAATTAGTGAAGGTCAAAAATACATTATTCACAAATAAACAATTTTTTGGCTTCTCTGGGAGCCAAAGGTAAATGCCACACTTGGTCACAGAATTTATAAAACCATGCTTCATTGATACATTATGGACATCTTGCTCGGGTAGAAGCTGGTACAGGGGGGTTGCTGTTGTCTACCTTTCGACCCTGGGGGTGTAGTGTGGTTGTCCAAGATACTGTGAAACACAAGGATGAGATCCTGAAACAGTTGAATGATGGAGTTGGCTACAAAAAGTTATCCGGAGACCCCTCTAAGGACCTGGCTGCCGAGATACGAGTGACCAAGGAAGGCCTTGAACAAGGTTTCCTATCTGAACAAGAATACCAATATCTCAACCAGCAGAATCCCTGCCTACCAACCATCTATACCCTACCTAAAATTAATGATTTCTTTGAACCTCTCCTCTATCTACTCTCCCGTTCTGGGACCTCTTCTAATATAAACACTGCATTAGCACAGCACCACCTCAACTTCACTCAGCACCAGGACAGCATCAGCACCAGCCCAGCCCCACCTTGGCATCAGCGCTTCCCCACTTTGACACCAGCGCAGTCCTACCTCTGCAGCAATTCAGCATCAATGCCACACCACTCAACATCAGCGCAGCCCCACCTCAGCACCTTAGCATCACCTCTGCAGCAACATAGCATCACTTAGCGGGTCCTTCTGTTGTCTTCAGATCATAGATTCATCCTTCACTCTATCCCTCTTACTCTCTCCTTGCTCTTCCTCCCTCTACATCCATGGCTTTAGTCTCCACCCCCCTACAAAAAAAGTTCATGCTTATCAACTGCACCAAACCTAACTGAAAATCTGGATCAACAGCTTGGAGCTTGACCTCGATTCTTCTGATTTTGTTTAAAACCCAACTTCAAGACACTGTCCCCTGCAGAGAAGTTTTCCAGGTAATTGTTTGGAGATTCTGCTCCGCCGATGAGGTGTGAAACCTCCCCAGGCTATAGGTGGCCGCTTCAAAAGCTTTGTTTTTGGTGGGGACAGAGGGGGCTGGTATCGGATTGGGTCTTTGGTCAGAGAATTGAAAGGTACCTTGGACTGTTCTCTGCTGTTGTAGTGTTATACTGGGCCCTAAAAGAAACATGACACTTATTTACTTTGTGGGTATTATTCTTCTCTTACCTCTTGCTACCTTACACACTCCGTTGGTCATCCAATGGATCTTGTTCAATGCTGAAAGGGAAGGGACTGTATGTTCGGAGCACGGGCAACTATTCAATGAGTACCATGAATAGAATAATTAACTTCTAATTCCACCCATTATGTAGTATTTCCCATACGAAGCATAGGGATATTAATCCAATGGTTTACCCAGAAGAACGGAGTCGAGATCAGCAAAATGTAGTTTAAATGTTTAGTTATTATTTGTAAGTAAAGAACACTGTATTAAAATGATAAAATACAGCCCTATTATTCAATTGGAGCAAGATTTAATTAAGTTGCAACTAAACCTCACAGAATCCGAAATAATGGAGAAGATCTTCCTCTGGCAAGACAGATTGGACTCCTACAGCGTATGTTTTAAGAAAGTTAGTTGGGCCTCATGCAAACCCTCAGCAAAGTTCAATGAGGTCCAAGTGACCAGTACCAGTTTGTTTAAGACTGCAACCTGTCTCAGTATGTTGCACCAGAACACCAGTCGATAGCAGCATCCTGTCCTAAGTAGCCAAAACACTTTGGATGTCCAAATGTATCCGTCTCCAATTCAAGACTGTGTACCGCTGCCAAAACCTCCGTTCCCAAAGTTGAATATACTCCAAATGTGTCCGGGGTCACACTCCCTGCCATCAGCAGAAATGTCAGACCACTTTAGTCCCATTGATCAGTTTGTGTGGAATGAGAATCATGCAGCAAGGAAAAGGAATCAGTCCGTTTCCTTAAATCGTGTAAATTTAGTCGTATGAACAATGATATTTCAGAGAGAAAGAGGAAAAAACGGATTTGTCGATTCTCTTCAACCAAGCATCAGTTCTAATCTTTAACTGAAAGTGTTGCAATTGTATTTAAGCTGTACTGTGGATGTCAAAAGAAACGTCCTTGAGTTGAAACATAAATGGTAACATTGCTGAATATTCCCACAAGTTTTCAAACTGTTCACTTCAGAAGTTCACGTTCGAAATGAAGAAATTAACAAATATGAGGCTTAGGTGAAAGACAACTAATGCACGATGAATTATAATGACTTTCTAAATCTTGCAACAATAACTGACATTAATTTCATGAATGTATTCATAAACACTCCAATCAAATCATGATGAATTTGTCTAAGTGTAAGGTACTCGTAAACGTTTGAAAGTGTTGGTTACTCGCATAAACCTCTTTACGTCTGTGCTATTCAAGCACACATGTGAAATGCACGTAGGAGGAAAGTTGTGCGAAAACAACTTTAACTAATCTTATGCAACGCCTACTTTACTTTGTGCCTTTTCGGGGCACACGTTACAACACGATTTTCTTTCTTTTCACATGGCATTTTTATAATCCGCATCTCAGTCATTGAAATTGATTTATATAGTGCATGGCTTCCCAGAGGCTTCCCCGCGCTGACGATAAGAGCTGTAGTGAGACAAAGGCCCCTTAATGGCTAGATGGAAATAACCATGTCTTCAGCTTTTTCCTGAGTATTAGTTCATTTTGCTGCCCTCTAAGGTCCAATGAAAGGGCATTCCACAGTTTTGGAACCAAGTGGGAAAAAAGATTGGGAGACTATCAGACTGCATGACATTTTTCCTAAATTGCTCCGATATAAGTTCTAATATCTTTGAGCATCCTCAGGAGTCCAAAGCAGATGCCTGACAGTTTGTTTGCCTGCTCACTCATTGAGTGCTCTATCAAGCCACAGACCTACATTTTTTTACCACCAGTTAAGGAACTAGAGGCTCACCCATGCAAGGAAGCCATGAATTTAGGGGTCTCTGGATGGCCCTGTTACCCAAGATCATGAATTCGGTCTTTTTACCTTTTTTTTAGAAAGCTATTTGACATCCAATTGGCCAGTTTGTTCAGGCAGGGGCCCAATAAAGCGTCTCCCTGATGGTGGTCCTGGGGCAGGGCGACTATCAGCTGGGTGTCGTCCGCCTACGAAATGCCTAGGATGTCAAATTCCTGTATAATGTTGGCAAGCTGCCTTACATATATAATAAATAAGGTCCGGCTTGGGGAGGAGCCCTGTGGCACTCCAGACTTTAAGGGCAGACTGTCAGAGGCAGTCCTGATCCATAACTTGGAGCGACCGAACCTCTCGAAAGGAGCATAGCCACTCCCAGGTTTTGTCCTGGATGCCTATTTCCTTCAATCTGTTTTTTAGCAAGGCACGGTTGACGGTGTTGAACTAAGGTCAAGTAGAATAATCGCGGCCGACCCTCCGCCGTCACGTAAGATTTTAAGTTCCTCTGTAATAGCCAGGAGTGCTGCTTCTGTACTATGAAAGGCATGGAAGCCCATCTGCGTGGGGTGGAGAAGTGTGTTCTCTTCCAGGAATTTGACTAAAGTTTGGTTAACATGCTTTTCCAGGAGTTTACCCAGGAGAGGAAGAAGGGAGATGGGTCAAAGGTTGCTCTGAATGTCCAGGTCCCAATGGTTTTTTAAAAAATTGTTTTATGGCGTGTTTCCAGGCCTGGGGGATCGACCCTGATTCAAGTGATTAATTAAGGATTTTAACTAGAGGGGGAGGACACCCTCCGTCACCTTGAGGATAGCATTTTTGGGGTGCAGAGTCCAGAGGAGAGCCTGATTTGATAGACTTGAACAACTTGAGAGTAGCTTCCTCATCAAGGCGGGGGAAATGTGTAAGACTGGAGGAAGAAGCTGGGACACTGACCGTATGGGACTCGGCTGGAACCGGCTGAGGAGTGTTTTGAAAGATTAATATCTGGTAATTACTTCTATAGAAATTTTGAAGATAAAATGTAACAACTATTCTACTATTTGCATGCTTTTACGATGCAGTATCTGAATTCGATTTGTAGGTCTTTTCCAAAAAACGTAAAATTTAACACCAGTTTGTCATCCGTTATGTAAAGTGTTACAAAAGTTGTTTTTGTCATACATTTCTTAGATAACATTTCTGCTTTCACTGCATTAAGCCCCTCAATCCTCCTCAGTGTGAAAAACTTCAAAAGTTGTCAGGTCCGAGTTTATGCTTAACTGTTTGAGTGTTTGAAGTTTTTCTATAATGAAAGATTAGCAAATGGTACTTTTAGTGTGACTCCGATCCCCTGGCCTGAGTCCAACTACTGGCACCTGGATTGAAAAGTGATGACGACAAAGCCAGGACTGGCTGAACATCTCATACTGTACACTAACTGTGATAATATTAGTGACAAAGTCGGACCCTTGGATCTAGATGAAACATTTCAAAACTTTGCTCATCCTGATAACAGTGTAGCAAGATAAGCAGAGCAATTGATCATAGCTGGTCACGGAAGAGCCATTGGTGTCAGTGATGAATGCATTTAGCTTGGCAAAGCTATGGTAATCCGTTTTTAAACACTTTATTTACTCTTGTAGGTATTTGGCCTTTGTGTGTACCAATATTTTTTTTTTCTTTTTCCAGGGTGGAGAACTTGCACGAAGATGTACACTTATGGATACTGATGAACCATTGACGTACTATTACGATGATGTAAGAACTTTATATGAAGTTTTCCAAAGAGGATTACAGGTATCTCGTAAGTAAAAATGTATGCTTTTTATTTTTTAAGAAGTCTTCTGACACTCCTAGGGTTTACAATTCGGTTTCAGTAGTTAAAGCGATGTGGTGTTTTTAGCATAGTGTAAAATGACTCGCAGCAAGATTTTTAGTGTTGCTTTCCCTTTCTTAAATAGGTTTTATTTTTTAATTTCAGATAACGGCCCCTGTCTAGGTAGTAGAAAACCAAACCAGCCTTATGAATGGATCTGCTACCAAGAGGTAAATGCAGTTTGATTTTAAAAATAGTCGTTCAAGCAATTTGTTTTGATTTCGGTTAAAGTTTCAAACACAAATGTCTGAAATGTCACATTTACTGGGAATGCAAATTTAAAAATTAAGTACTGATGAAGTGAAAACCCAAAACCTTTAATTGGAAGTGATTTACCTGCCAGTTTTCTCTATGACTTGGTTGGCACTGCAGCATCATCTGGCTGAAATGTATTTCTATTTTACAGAGGGTGGCTGGAATAGCAATTTGGCTGCCAGACCCGGGACCAGGGTTCAATTCCTGACGCGGCAGGGTCTTGAGCTCAAATATCCATGGACTCGATAATTGTCACTTCGGTGCCAGACCTAATCATGGGTTCACACTCTGCAACTCTGGGCATTAAGCTTGCTTAATCTCCACAACGGCCCCCCCGCGGCGGGATGCCTGGCTTTCACCTTGGGGATGCCCTGTAGGGGCTATCTCACAGGGAAAAGCCAGGACGGGTTCCCAAGGCAAGCGCGGAGATACCCCTTCGGGGGTCGATTCTGGCGCTATATAAGAAACATAATAAGAAACATAAGATACCACCTTCTGCTTGAGCCAAGGCAACAGTTGTGCCTGTAGCAGTGCATCTAAACTAAACACACTAAATTGGAAGTATGATCCCTCTGATAAAAGTGAATGCATTGCGATGTTGTGATGCGTAACATTGCCACACCACTCTACCTTTAGTTGCAATTACTCTTCAAAGGAATGCTAAGTCACTGGCCTGTCTTGAAGAATTTGAACATACCTCACAGTAAACCGGTACCAAGTGCCTTGCCAGAGGTTAATACTGCTGGACTCAACATACTCCGCAATATTAGCGATGCGGCACAGCTCTTTACTATGCTGCTTGTTTCTTCTTTCTGGTTCTGTCTGACCGATGGGTTTCTGTACACGGTCCCAACTTCATCCTTTTAGCACTGCTGTCCATCAGCTGGGCACGCTAGTGAAACTTGATATTGATTATTATTTCTTTAGTTGCTTCCTATTAGAGATGCAAAACCACGCACACTAGTGTACAATATGAAGTAGACCAAAAAGTTCACTGTTGGGCTAGCATCATCTGATTTGAACTGGATCCACCTGGGCTTGCTGTCTTTCAGCTTTTTTTTTGGGGGGGGGGGGGGGGGGGGGGGGGGCAACAGCCACACAGAGGCGAGCCCGTTTACTGTTTTAGAGTCCAGCCCTGTAGTAGTCTCCTATCTGCCCAGATCCTCCTGGAGTTGAGGGTGGAAACAAGTTGGAGTAGAATAATAACCTTCTTTTTGATAGTGTTCGTCATCCTCGCTTTTGTATTTTTTTAAAAGAAACGTAGTTGCTTATTCAGTATGCAATTTATCAGGCATCACATGTGAGCTTTCTGCTGCTGGCTGCTTAATCCGTAGCAATGCCTTCCCCCTTGCACTGCCTCCTATTGTGTAAGGCATCTCTTGCCTCCCCTTCTTGACGGTCGTTTCTGGAGGCCCACCTGCTCATCCCCACTTTGTTATGGTACATTTTCTGTTCCCTCCTTTTCCTTCTCTGTACCCTTTTGCCACCTACCAATACAGCTTCCACTTAGCCTGACCTAACCTTTGAACCCCCTTGCTTCATAACTAGGTTTGTAATCCAGTTGCTCCAGACCTACATCCTCTAGTAAACGGATTGGGCCATGACCGTGGATGGCAATGACCAGAGGTGGGTCTTGGATGGTGACTTATTTAATTGAAAGAAATTGGGAGTAAACCGCCCACAAATGACCAGGCACGGCAACTGTCTGCAGGACATTAATGGAAAAGGCAAAGAAATAACAGGTTTGTTTCGTTTGCTCATTAGTGGTCTGCTGATGAGTCGTAGTCTTAATTGCTGGAATCTTTGCATTTCATTAACATCTTATTTAAGGTATTGATCTGTAAGAATTATCAGTGGCACTGCACAGCAAGTCTTCCCAATCCAAATCTATAAAACATGCAAACTACCTTTCGATGCTCATCTAACCCTGCACTGTGCGTTGATCTGATTTCGTACAGAACTCTTTAAGTGAGAATAACTATGTCCCTTGCTAATTGTTGAAAGAAGGGGGCTAGTTTCCCGCTTTGTCTTAACCTTTTATATAACGCTTCAGACAAAGCCTGCAAGAGTGAAATGCAAAACTCTGCTAAATATCCTCACCTCCCTGTGCAGAGTTCAAAGCACACAACCAAACTGAGCAGGGCTATGGCTCTATAACCATGTAATCTTCATCAGTGGAGAATGACAGACATGCTAGGGCACTCCCTACCGCAAGTCCAACTAAAGCATCAAAGGTTGAAGATGGCCTGCTTATTTGCATCCTGGGGGAAGGATTAGGGTGTGGCAGGCCTTTTTGCGAGGCATTTCACGGGCATACGAAGGTGTTAATAGGAAAGGCTGCTTAGCAGAGATTACTTAATGGTTGACTACTAATGGGATTAAACGAAATATTATATAGATATCCCCAGTGAGTGGAATTGTAGAGGCAAGGTTTAAATGGTTGAAAGGTGAGCGCCGCACTTAACAATTTAGAACACTAAATACTACCACGGTTCTCATGGCTGTAAATAACAGGTGTTACTCTTCTCTCAAAGCTAAAGGTGCTCCATTTATCAGTATCCTAAGGAGGAAGGCTGATTTGATCTACCAGGATTCCAGCTTGTGACCGGCAGGATACATCTTAGCACAAGCCATTTATCCACTTCCCTTTTCTTGAATTCGAAATTCCCATTTTCAGTTGTTTGTTTAGTTGATTGTACTATCGGAGTGGTGATTATTTTCTTCAGTCTGCCTGACTTATGTAGATAAACTTTATTTGTTGGCTCTTTCATCAGAACACTATAACGAAGTCCTTTATGCCACATTCTCAGCTGGTCCTTGTACCTTAAGTTGAAAAGGAGAAGCTTGGGCATCCTCTCTTCATAGGTACCCCTCAAACCAATATTGAGGGAATGGCTAGGGGAGGGTGCTTAGCTGTATTTACCGCCAAAACTAGGGGTTTAAGAATAACTTGGTGTAGCATTCAGGCAACCAAAATGCTCACTGGCACCGAAGAGAACAGATGAATGTGGTCATTGAGGGATCCATTTAAAAAATAGGAATGTTAACAATGTTAAGACTGTCCTTGATCTCAGTATTTCAGGGCAGGTCAATACTGTCGCAACCCTTTGAAGCTTACTTGCAGATACCAATTAGCTGTGGAAAAACAGATTCATGAGTTTAATCCAGCGAGCGTAGCACTACTAGTTTAAGGCCAATGGGATGTTAGGCTGTGTAGCGAGTCTGCATGTTGTATCTTTGTTCAATATCAAAGGCATTCATGAATGTCTGTGGGTCTTCTCCTGGTTGGGTAGTAGATGTATATTTTACTTGAAGTAGCCATGGGAATTCATGCTGCAGGTGACAGCCTTAACTCTGCTTTAAAAACTGTATTCCTCTCAGAAGTGGATTACATTAATCTGTTTGTCGTTTCTGTCAATGTATGACCAGACTTCAAGACCCTGACGGTCCTTCTGTCATCCTGCATCTTTCTGGTTCATTGTAAAGCCATGACTGGAGACCTCTGCAGGAGTATCTAGATGGCTAGCGAACACAGGCTCATACCCACTAAAGATTGGGCCACAAGGTTTCAGCTTGGAGTGTAATCCTTGACATGGACAGGATGAATTATCTTTCATTACTTCTATGACTGGGAATTCACTAAATACTGTGGTTAAATGCGTCCCAATGGCATTGGTTCAAAGTCTGGGTATCTTCTGCTGCTTCAAGTTTGAACCATTTGGCAATAATTTTGGTACATTTAGGGACCAGTTCAGTCAATATCTACCTATTCTCCAGTGCTTGTGGACAACAGGACAGACCAAATCCTACCCTTTTCCAGGGCGTGGCCCTGGGATTTCCATGTTTTTTTTAAATATTAAGGGTACAAAGGGTATGCAATCCCTATAGGGAAATAACAGGGTAGTAGGAAGGGGGGCGAGGGAGTTCTAGGCTTGTACGGAAGGATGGGGGGGGGGGGGGGGTGGAGGGTGGCACCTTTAGGAGCCGAGGTCCTCACCCAAGTAGTGTTATGCGTCATCAGGCAGCTCCTCATTGGACCGGTGCTGCAATTCCCAAAGGGCCCCACAGGGGGGCTCTTTGCTTGAGGTGGTCTTTTTGCGGCTGTGAGTAGGATGGAGCGGTGGGGCAAGTGGTAACAAGGAGTCAGAGTAGAAGTGGAGGGTGTATGAAATGAAAATAAATATAGGGATCCCAAAGGTTCTTTATTCGCTGAGTTCCTATGCTTTCTTTAAAGAAACTAGAAAGTCCTAACTAAGGTCCGTGAGGTCAATCATAACCTGCTAGCACTTCGACTTTCTAGTTTTTATAACCATATCTAAAGGAGCCACCTCCCAGCCTTCTGTACACACCCAGAGCTCCCTCGCATCCCTTCCTCCCGCCCTGTACTTTCCCCGTAGGAACTGCATACCCTGTGTACCTTCAATCCAACTTAGTGGCCCTTATATTGGACCTGTCTAAAAGCATGTTACCTATTTTTCCTATGCTGTTTTTAAATATTGTCTTCCTTCAACCCAGCAGAGCATCGATTCCATACATTAACTTGACATTGTTGTCTGGGGCTCATCTTTGAAGTGGCAATGTGTTACCATGAAGGATTCTGACAATTACGTGTGGGGTATCACATTCTGCTGTCGTATAGCTAACTGCATCGTCCTCCATGGTTATAGGTGCCCTCTTCCTTCAGTTAGCCTGATCCTGCAGCAATGCTTGTGTTTGTGAGTCAGCCATGTGATCAGCACTTTTTGCTCATGTTACTGACTGGACTGACGCAAGGCAAATTCCCAGGTTATCAATCGAACCTTGGTATTTATTTTAGGCTGACTTCTTAATTCACAGCCTGTCTGCATTAAGCAGCAGCTAACTTTACTAGTCGTATGCTTGAAACTCTGCTTACTTCTACATAGGCTAACCTGGATTTAGGACATTATGGACACAGTTTGAAGTTGTGAACTTCTCACCGACAAGTCGTTTTCAGGTATTTGTTTAATTAGTTCAATGTCAGTAATGGCCTAAAGAGATGTAGTTACCCCACCTTTAACGATCAGTCTTTTGACATGTCTTAGATGACCCACCCTGTAAATGGATTATCATGGTGCAGGGGCTGTACTCTGTTCCTGCTACTGTGAAATGAGATTGAATTTGTCAATAAGGAAGATTCCTGATGTAATTGAGTCATTCACTGGGTTACTGCTGTCTAAAATAGGGGGTGGGGGTCTGAAATATTAAGTTTCTTAGGCGTAATCTCCCAACCTTGCCAACTGGCATCATTTTTTTGTTTTTTATGTTGTTGATGTCCATGCAGGAGGGTTCGGTATAAAGGTTCATAACCTTTTCTATTTTCAGCACAACCAATACAATGAAAATATAGTAAAAAGGATGCTTACTCTAAACTTTGTATTGTCACACGGAGACAATGTGTCAAGCTTTAACTCCACTCCCTTTTAAACACAAAATGTAGTTTTGTTTTTGCTCACTTTCAGTGTTTTACGGAATGTGGTATTGCAGTAATTGGAGTCTTTTGTAACTATTTTATTTCAGGTTGCTGACCGGGCAGAATATGTTGGCTCTGCATTACTTCACAAAGGTTGCAGACCTGCTTCAGATCAATTCATTGGAATTTTCGCCCAAAATAGACCAGAGGTACAACGTGGATATTTTTATGTGTTGGGCTGGGTTTATTTGTGTGTAAAGTATACTAGATGGTATACTAGATGGAGTGGGTATCGCAGTAACATAAACGATTTAAGTTAAAGATCTTTTGTTATAGTGAAGCCTACACAATTTAGTTCCCACCATTGGTTACGGATTTGGAGTTAGATCTTAATCCTTCAGTACAATTATTTCAATTGTTTTTCAAACCCCTTAATCTTTTTTAACTTTTCCAGTTAGTAAAATACTCAAATGATCTAATGTCGTGGATGTTTTATATAGTGGCATGGTATTGATGATCCTTTACAGTAACACAAGTAAAAGTTAATATTTTCAGTGCTTTTTTTTTTTTTTGCATCCTGCAAATTTCCTGTTACTTTCTCCAACTTTTTTAATACGGTGTACAACTCTACATACAATGTCAGACTTGTTATACCACAGGCAGTGACAGCCACTTTCCAAATTTATTTTATAACCTGAGGCATAATTCCTTTTACTTTCCCAAAAACGATGTACACAGGTTGTAATCTTTTTCATCAGGAAGCTTAGTGCCTACTATCTAGAGAAGTTGTGATATTTGATTTTTATACAATGCCTAGTGGTGCTAATGTAGAGAGGGGCCCAAACAGCACCGAGCTTACTTGCTCTGAAACACTGTCCAGTTATGATGAAGAGCCATTGTTATTAAAGTTTCCATAACTTGGAATAGGCCTTAAGAGTTGGATGAGGGTTTGATCAATTCATGCACTGCACACTTCTATTTTTTTTTTTTTGACCGATCTTGATTCATTTGATTTGATGCCTTGGCGCCTATTAGGCCAAAGTTGTTGCTTTTGAGGGAAATTAGAGTGAGAATCTATAGTAAGAAGTCCTATGATTATTTTCAGTGTGTCAAGAAGAAGCAGAAGAGGGGTGAAGGAAGACCTTTGGGCCCTATGAAGTGTTTTTTTAATTTTTTATTCCAGCTCAAGAGCACAGCAATGTTAATTTATGAAAGTTATAGGCTGTATGTTCTGCACTCGCAAATTGGTCATGCTGTCTGATGTCGCCAGAGTAGGCAAGAGGAAAGTCTGCACTGAGTCTGGTCTAGCTGTGAGAACACATACTCTCCTATTGCTCAGTAATGAGCACTAGAGGCTTTTCATTTTCAAACGAACAAACCAACTGCTTTTCTAAAACATGATCTGAGATTACTTGTCTGAGCATTGTTTCTCCTAAAGGGGATTGTTTGCTGGCGTTCAAATCCTGTAAATCTATAGCCTCTTACCATTCTCTTAGATAATACCCATATAGCAGTACGTTCTAGGAGCCACCATGGCTTCTGTGGGCAGAGGTAGGATTCTATAAAATGGTATTACATTCGAGACCCTCTGGCTGTGTGAAGATTTGGGGGGTGCTGGATGATTTGGCAGCTAGTGCATTGCTGCCTTTCTTCAGCTAAGAGCTGGTGAGGAGATTATGCCCACTCTCTGACCTCGTTGTAACCTAATCTAGCTGCTGCGATCTCCTTGGAACATGCTGAGGATATTGGTGAAATTCAAGCTCTAACAAGGTAAGACAGCAGCACCCTAATTAAGATGCGTAGGATGACCCAAAGATGGCGTGCAAGTCGATAAAGCCAGGTCAGGACACAAATCGTCTTTATATCCTGTACCTTCTTAGAGGGATTGATTTGATTTTAAAGAGACATCTTTAAACTTATTTTGAAATCCTATGCATGCAAAAATCACCAAGGTTATGGATGTGGAAACGGCTCTGGATGTAAGATCGTAAACCGAAATTAATAAAATTAAACCAGCTCTTGGATTAAATACCAAGATGGAAAAGCCAACACATTTTAATGGGAAGAGAAAGCTTGTAAGTGACAGTACTTTGAAGTGCATCTGTCATTGTCATTTCTATGATGTATTAGTGTAAGTTTTCACCGCACGTGCAACAGTAATTCAGCCCAGATACGCATATTGAAACCAAGCTAGACCATTGAGTGAAAGAGTCAAATCTACTCTGTGTAATCCAGTGCAGTACCTCTGTCCTGCGCCATATGCTTTACATTCATAACAGGTACTTTCTTTGGCAGGCTAGTTGAAAGCATGTTGAATTCACCATTTCCTTAGCTTGGTTAAAGTCTTGCGAAAATCAGAAAAACATGAAAACCATAAACTGAAGAGGTGGGGATTAGGTAGATGGCCCACAGGTCTAGATTTCCATGGAAATGTATGAAGTACCTCTCTTGCAATATAAATGTGGGGGAGGGGGATGTAACTTTCAACTTGGTTTAATTCAGGTTTGCAGAAACAGAAATTAAACTAGGAGAGGATACACTCTACAGTGCAGATATATGGCTTTAAAAACACAAAAGGCCGGTAATGCAACATGAACACATATATTCGCATGAGCATGCCCTTTTTTGAGTGATAACACTTTTTCTGATGAATATTATTGCTTAATTTTGATTTGACTGCACATTGAGGTGCTTCTGTCCAGTGTAAGTGTTCTGACCCCTAAAACATGTAGAAATCAGCTAATCCCTGATCTGGATATTGAATTTTCCTAGAAGACCATAGTATATGATGTAAAAAATGCACTCCTTGCACGAAAAGTTAAATGTTACCTGTGGACTGCAACCATTATTGTTCCTTTCAATAGTGTGGCAAGCAAAACAGGTCTTCAGGTCTACCCATATAGCCTGACTGCTGCAATTTAAACCTTTGACTAGACCTATCAAAATAACCCTTTTTACAGGGAAAGCCTTCCTTTTAAATATTAAGACACCCCAATGAAGGCATAGTGGCCCACAAGGGGAGGTGAATGTTATTTTTAAAGTGAGACATGTAGAAATGTAATGTTACTATATGCCTATAGTGAATGGCCCCCAACAGCAATTTTTACTATGGAAGGCTCAGGCTCGCCTATGAGGATACTAAAAGGTTAATTCTGCTTTCTCTGGGTTAACCGCAGCTAAAAATGTTACAACCAGTGTTTTAATCTGTATTAAAAATCCAATCGAATGGTAAAATTAGATTTTTAATTAATTTTGTTTAGCGAAATTTGTTTATAGTGATGCATATCAGTCCAAAAATAATAGTTGGGGTTTCCAGGAACTTCATTCACTTAAGAGAAGAGGTGAAGCCTGCCCATTCAGAATGTAATGGAAGGGAAACCTAGAACAGGGGGAAGCCTTTGCTCTTAAGGCCCAAGGTAGCCACTTGGGCACCAGCCTGCTGGAGTGGGCGCTAGTTTCAGATGTAGTTTCATGCATCTTTAAAGGAGGGTACTGCTCATTTCCTGAAAAGCAGAGACCCACTGACTAACACTAGCTGCCTCCAAGGGCAGAAGGCATGTGCCATTTTGGATTTCAATAGAATAGTGCACTCTGGGATATTTTACATTAAGACAAACAGGATGTACTGCAAATGTGGGTAGGTTTGCATTTGGAAACTTTCCCCATTTGTTAGGTGTCTCCAGGAGTCTCTTCCTCCCACTAGCTACTGAACTGTATGAGCTCCTCAGAAAGCTTTCAGAAGGACTGCACCTGGTATTTGAGACCTGTGAAGAGAGCAAAACAGAGTGGTCTCAGAGGGTCAGTTGGCTCACTTCCTGTGTGGCTACAGGGACACAACAAGCTGCAAGAGGGCTTTTTTCTTGAAGTGCTTACCTAACCAGCTACAACTAGACCAACCTCTGCCTGATTTAATTTTACCCCCTGCTGTATCTGAGGTATTGGGACACTTGGCTGTGACTAATGGACTGCACCTGCAATCTCTGAAAAGCTGTGAGAAATTCTGACTTGAAGCCAACAGAAGGCCAGGACCCAACCACCTGAGCTGATCTGGCTAAGGCTGAAACAAGCGTTTGAGGCATGTGTGGCTTTAGGTACACATGCTGTGTATACTCCTGCTACCTAGTGTTTGGCATGGATGTGTGCCAGTGGTTTTTCTTCAAATAATTCTTCTTGAGTCACAAGTGTGATTCGATCATGCGCACTGCAAGCAAGAGGTGATCTGCTCTATTTTTACATCATTTTTTTTCTGCCTTCAGGATTGGACATGTTTTATGCCCTGGATTGACGTTCTTGCAGTGATCTTTTTGGTTCTCAGTCTATAGTTCTCAGTCTGTAATTATATTCAATCACTTTTTCCTTTTTAGGTCGAGCTGATGTGGCATTCATGCGAAGCATGAATGCATCAGCTCGACATGAATGCATCAGCTCGACAACTTATGTTGCCCGTATTTAGGAAAGTATACAGCAATCAGACGCACGCTTCCACATTGTCAGATTTCACCTCGGGAGCGTGCGTCTGAGCTGCGCTTGCGCGGAGTAAAGCCCTTGCTCACACACAGACACAGGCAGCCCCCACCCCTCTGCATGCACGCACGCACGCACACACACACACACACACGCGCACGCATGCACACGCAGGCACACAGCAAACATACAGGCACACTATCCCCTGCCTCGCATTCTCTCAATCACAGTCACGCATGCGCACACACATTCCCACGCACACACTCCCCACCCCCCCCCCCCTCCCCTCCCTGCCCCCCCCTCCACAGGCACGCACGGACTTCACATCAGCCCTGGGCCCCACTCACCGGCGGGGCTCTTCCGGCGGGGCTCCTCACGGCGCGTCTCCTCTTCTCAATCGGGGCTCCCTCAGGTCAGAGGAGCCCCGCAACAGGCGCCACACTCCTCCGTCTCCCCGGCCCCCTCCTGGGGACCCGGGCTACCCCGGACGGCAGAGCGCTCCATGCGCCGGCAGCTCGCGGACCTCGGGAGGCGGGACTTCCGGTCGGCCGCGAGCGGATTGGCCGGCCGGCCAAGAGCTTCCGGGTCGCCGCGGCACTCTCGCGATCAACACAACATTAGAATTTTACATATTCTACAAATATCTGTGATCTTTTATCCACAGTTGTGTTAAAACATTAGCCTTTAACCAGTTCTATTCCTTCTCTTGGTCCGGACTATCTGGCCTCACAAGGAGCTTTCGCTTTTCAGCTAATAAGTCTGTAACCCTCAACATACTGCTCACCAATATTTTGAAATGCATCTCCTCTCTTACTCCAGATCGCCCTGTATTCATATTTAATTTACTTTTCTTTAGGTAGCAGTAGACTAAACCTTTTAATTTTAAAATTCTATATATAATCTAATATACCTCGAAAAAGAACTTGAAAAATGGGCAGGAGCTGAAGGCAGGTTACTTCTTAGGGAAGCTAGCAGGGGGGCTAGGTAAAGCGGGCCAGAGCGTGGGAAGGACTGGTGAGCGAGCTGATAGCCAGCAGGCAGGACAAAGCAGGCAGGACAATGGTAGTGGGGCAAGCACTCCGCAGCCAGCCTCGCTAGAACAAGGGAGCGGATGAGGAGAACACCTAATCTGAATCTGGCCAACACTGTAACACACACGGAGACGGGAAGCCTGACCCACGAGAACCTAATAACACACAGGGATTGCAAATATCCACTCAAGCGCAACTCCATGGGGGAACGTTTTGTTACAAGGGAATGTTGAGCAGAGAACGCCGGAGAGTAATGATTATGTATAATACGTGCAAAAAGTGCAAAATATGACGTGAACAATAAGCAGTATATACGTGTATCGACTGTCTTGAAAAAACAATCTGGTTGGAAAAAAAAAGTGAATCTGTCACTTACACATCTGCCATTAACTAGATTTCCAAGGTAAGGAGCAAAAATTTGGTTTCTACTATAGGTGCTGTTAATACTGTAGCCTTTTCTGCTGTAATCTTTAGGAATTCTAGTTGTGCTATGCTTTGCCTCTAGACATGTTGATCCCTCGCAGACTGTGCTGACTCTGCCCCTCCTGATTACGAAACTCACCAGCGCAGTCACCACGCAGTCTCATCTCTGTCTTATGTCTGCCCTGCCACCATTTACTTCTGACCCTCACCCCTCCTCACCCTCTCACCCTCTCACACCCTCTCACCCCCTCACCCACACAACCCTCCCGCACCCTCACCGTCCCGCACCCTCACCGTCCCGCACCCTCACCGTCCCGCACCCTCACCGTCCCGCACCCTCACCGTCCCGCACCCTCACCGTCCCGCACCCTCACCGTCCCGCACCACCCTGCACCCTGTCACACCCCTGCACCCTGTCACACCCCTGCACCCTGTCACACCCCTGCACCCTGTCACACCCCTGCACCCTGTCACACCCCTGCACCCTGTCACACCCCTGCACCCTGTCACACCCCTGCACCCTGTCACACCCCTGCACCCTGTCACACCCCTGCACCCTGTCACACCCCTGCACCCTGTCACACCCCTGCACCCTGTCACACCCCTGCACCCTGTCACACCCCTGCACCCTGTCACACCCCTGCACCCTGTCACACCCCTGCACCCTGTCACACCCCTGCACCCTGTCACACCCCTGCACCCTGTCACACCCCTGCACCCTGTCACACCCCTGCACCCTGTCACACCCCTGCACCCTGTCACACCCCTGCACCCTGTCACACCCCTGCACCCTGTCACACCCCTGCACCCTGTCACACCCCTGCACCCTGTCACACCCCTGCACCCTGTCACACCCCTGCACCCTGTCACACCCCTGCACCCTGTCACACCCCTGCACCCTGTCACACCCCTGCACCCTGTCACACCCCTGCACCCTGTCACACCCCTGCACCCTGTCACACCCCTGCACCCCATCACACCCCTGCACCCCGTCACACCCCTGCACCCCGTCACACCCCTGCACCCCGTCACACCCCTGCACCCCGTCACACCCCGTCACCCCGTCGCACCCCGTCACCCCGTCGCACCCCGTCACACCCCTGCACCCCGTCGCACCCCGTCACACCCCCGCACCCCTCACCCACCCCTGCCATTATAAATTACAATAACTTTTATTTAAGTATTAATTATTGAAAAAAAATTAAGCCATTATTATTTGTAATATCAATACACGTAAGTCACGTAAATACAACACATATTGCATTACAAATGCTATAGGTGTCACATTTGCGAAAGTTATAACTATTGGCATTGTAAATGACAAAGCTATTAATTTCGCTATTTTCAAAAGCAAAACCTAAATAAAAAAATTGTCATTTACAATACCAATAGCTCAAACTTTCCTAATGCGAGACCTATTGCATTGCAAATGCTTGTTTCTCTTGTATTGAGTCCAAACTTCTAGTTAGTCTGGCACTGTTTGCTTGTCTTATCCAGTCCCCAATGGGTGCCTCTTTCCTTCCATTCAGTCGGCTCTCACATGCCTTGCCTGTAACTGAATGGGTCCCCTTTCGATGCTGTCCTCTGTGTCTTGCGAAGTACCCCAGGGCCAATCTCCACCAGGTCTTTAATCTCTGCCTCTTAACAGAGCATAATGAGACGTCTTGCCACACATGTCAGTCTTTTCAGTTGAAGACCCTTAAAGACTGCAGGGTTCGCCGACTCAAGATATTGCCCAAGAGCGTGGATGTTACCCCAGAGCTCTTCGGTACCTAGGACCTTGAGGGATAACCTTTCCAACCTCTGACGCTTTCTCGCCCAAAGGGTTCTGGCTCAGACCTCAAAAGGTCATGTACAGCGTTCTCGACATAGCTCCAAGCTTCTACTCCACAAGGGGTATTCAGCTGCTCTAGGCCCACAGAAGCAGGCCATGGTCGGCACCGACTGCCAACTTTGGACACCACGCCCAGCTTTAGCTCAACCCTGAAGAAATATGTATAAAATGAACCTCTTCAGCGCCACCCACTCCCAGGGGTGGACACTTATGTACCCTAGCAGGGAGCCCCTTGGGACTCATACAATGTAAATCTGCTTGACAATACTGGTCATGACCTCTACTCTGCCTGACCTTCCCCCACCAGATGACAACTCTTCTTACCATGAGGTTCTAGGTAGGGCTGCTGCATACCAGAACGTGCCGGTGCATAGAGTGCCTGTAGAAGACTTCCTCAGAATTTCTTCGGCTCATCGCTCCAAGCAGTATCTTCCCATGCTGAAGGGGATGATCAAGCCTTGCCTGATATCTTCCAGGAGCCGGTCAAGGCCCAGGTTATTAACCCACAGGTTGACAAAGTACAAAGCCTCCCTTTCAGACTCCATCTGTGTTAGGTGCCAACTCCCACCAGATTCCCTATTGGTTCATACATTGATTTGATCCTCCAGTTGATGAGATGCTGGAGAAACCTATAAAGACACTGATTGGAAAAAGGCCTGGGTCCTTTTCCCACTGGGGTCCTTTTCCCCACTCCGCCTGCCTAACCATCTTCCACAAAGGGCTATTTTAGGAGCGCCTAGAGTGGAAATCACATCAAAGGTATAGACAAAGATAGCTCCCCTAAGGGAGCTGCCCCAGCCCAACAATGACTTGCAACTCCCGCCCCAACCCCCCGATTGCACAACACCTGACAGCAGGGGGCTACTTCAGCTGATATTCCCTGCTTGAGAACAGGTCACCTCAGAACAGTGGGTGTTAGACATCATCCACCATGGTTGCTACCTAGAGCTCACATCCACACCCACAACATACCAGCCCCCAGACATGTCCTTTCCCCAGAACAGTCTGTTTCGGGAAGGGGTCCAAGCATTCCTCAAGGCTTCAATAAAACCTGTACCACAGCACCTTCATGGCTCAGGGCTATATTCCCTCTGCTTTCTCATACCCAAGAAGGACTGGACCTTCAGGCTCATTCTGTGCCTCCGATCCCTGAGCAAGTATATCCTATCGGAACTCTTCCACATGGCCACTCTTCGGGTGTCATACCTTGCAGTAGTAGCCGTGTACCTGTGAAGAAAGGGCATCCATGTTTTGCTCTAACTGGATGATTGGCTAAATCGGAGCGCAACGTAACAGTGCTGTGTACACACCCAAGTCACGTTAGACCTTGTTGTAAGGTCTTTTCTTGTCTTCCTCCTTTCCACCCTGTCTTCCCTCTTTGTTCAGTCTGGGGACATCTAGAATGTTGAATGATGTCACAGAATGTGATGTGACTCATGCAAGTCAGTTGACTCATGGCTGAGCTGAAGGAAAGCAGCTCCTGGTGGGGCGTTCTTACCAACCTACTTCTTGGCCTACCTACTACCATGGCTACCTACTTCACCTCTGTAACCAACATTCCAATAAACTACAACCTGTAAATACTACTTGGACTCCTGTGCTGTATTTACTTTCAACAGACCTCCTACAGAAGCTGGGCTTTACCATCAACGCGATAAAGTCCTTTTTATAAACGCTTCAACTTCAACCTTATTTGAGTGCCGTCCACCATGCAGAGGTTGGCATGGCCTATCCAGTCCTGCAAGAGTCCAGTCCTTCGAAACGTTGCTGCCTCTTATTCAGCCAAATCAACAGGTCACAGTATGGACAGTCATGTGCTTCCTAGGCATTGTGGCCTACATAACCCATAATTCCTGCACGCTGCAGGAATGCTTATTGCATCCGTGGTCTCAAAATCAGGGTCATTGGGAAGATCTAGTGCTGATCAGCCGCTGTGCTCCTCTCTGAAGTGGTGGAATGTTAACAACTTGTTGTGGAGTGGGCCTTTTTTGACACGTACTGTGATCACTGTCACACCCAACTCACTCCTCAGTGGTTGGAGGGGTGGTCTGAGGTGGGATGCACCTACAAATCTTGACTGGTCCTGGACCAGTGGGGTCCCATGCACTGGGATCTCCACATCAACTATCTTGAACTGCTAGCTGTCCAAGCCCTCAAGGCCTTCCTTCACCACATACGGGGCAAGGTAGTCCTCGTACGGATGGACAACGTGACAGCCATGAATTACATCAAGAAGCAGCGGGGCACTCACTCTCCTCAGCTTTCTGTATTAGCTCAGTATATCTGGTACTGTGCCTTCCGCCACAGGATCCACCTATTGGCGCAGCACCTCCTGGGAATAGACAGCGACGTTGTCGACCTTCTCAGCAGGCTGAGGCAACAAGTCTATGGGAGGGAACTCCTCCCAGCAGTCCTCTTACACTTCTTCCAGCAATGGTTGTTTCCAGACCTTTTTGTCCACAGCAGAAAGCGCAAGTTACTCAAACTTCGCCTCCAAATTCTCTCACCCACAGTCAGTGGGCAGTGCACTATGGATAAACTAATCCTGGATAGCCTATGCATTTCCAATCACTCCCACCCCCTGCCCCCCACCCCCTTAATCCATTCGTTGCTCGGAAGCTATGGCAGACTTCTTTTCCTAGTCGTCCCGACGTGGGTCAGACCACTCTGGTTCACTATTCTGTTCTACCCTCTAACTTTTTGGGCGGTTTCGCAGGAGACCCCCCCTCCCCCCCACCCCCTCCCCCCACCACCCACCACCCTCCACCTCCTTTTAGCAGGCCAGACCTTCTCACACAGAACCATGGAGAAATATGGCACCCCAAAAGTCTCAACCTTCCGATTTGGCTCCTGAAGTGTTCTAAGTTGGTAATCTCGGTCTTCCTCCAGAATGCATGAACATTCTTAAGGCAGCATGCAGGCCCAACTACTCATGCCTGCTATGTTGCCAAATTGAAAGGGTTGCTTTCTACTGCCTTCCAAACCACATTGACATCCTGGTAGCCACAGTTCAGAACTTTGTTTGTTACTGAACCTCCAAATGTGTGATCTGGCTTTCACTTCCATTTGACGGCACCTGGTGTCTGTGGCTTCATATCTCCAAAATAGCCAACATATGATGCTCTTCAGGATTCCTGTCATTAAAACATTTAGGGAGGAGTTCAGAAGAGTCATACCTCCAGTTCTGGTGTGAAATCTTAATATTGTACTCAGACCTATGCCCCCCGCATGAGCTGCTGGATTCATACCCCTTAGAAATTATTTCTTGTAAAGTAGCTTTTCTAGTCGCTATCACATCACTAAGACATGTTAGTGAGCTCGAGGCCTTAACCTTGGAAGAGCCTTTGTTTCAGGTCCATAGAGATAGGGTGGTCCTTCAGCACTAACCCCAGATTTCTTCCTAAGGCGGCTTCTCCCTTCTACCTTAACCAGTCTACAGAACTTCCAGTTTTTTTTCATAGCCTGACTCGGTTGCAGAAAGGGCTGTTCATTCCTTAGCAGCTGAGCAAACCTTAATGTCCTACTTAGACAGAACAAAGCAATTTTGAAAAACCCAGCAACTGTTTGTTGCTTTTTCTGAACCGCATAAAAGGAACACCTCACCAAAATCCGCACAGCAAGATGGATAGTTAAATGTATCCAAACCTGTTAAGCAAAAGCTAAGAGTTTTGTCTCCTCCTCCTAGGGTCCTTCCAGCAGAAAGAAAGGGGCCTCCATGGCCTTCCTTGGAAACATCACAATAGTGGACATTTGTAAAGCAACTACTTGGTCTACACCACACACTTTCACCCAAGCACTATTGTGTAGACAGATTAGCCCGCCAACAAGCAAATGTTGGTTAGGCTGTACTACGTACCCTCCTTCGGCCTTCTGCAACATCCAGATTAGCCACTTCTTAGGGGAGGATTGCTTTAAATCATGCGTATCTACAGCCACTCTTGCCTCTAGCAGAAAATGTTACTCTGTAAGCAATCTGTTTGTGGCATTTAGTGCTGTAGATTCACATGCGCCTACCCTGCGCTCCGGATGCCATTTGGCTTTTGTAGTTACCATTATTTTGTGCTTCTTTTGCATGGCCATATTCACCTTTCCGGTGTCTCTCTGCTCCAGTCTTGTCCTCAACCATCGTGGAAAAGCAATCAAACAGTGGAGCCAAAGACCATGCGCATTACAAGCAAGGGGTGGAGCCACACTACGTTGTGACTCAAGAATTCTTTGAAGGAAAAACTTGGCAGGAGTATGCACTGACTGCATGTGAATCTACACCTCTACATGCCACAAACAGATGGTTACAGGGTAAGTAACAATTTCCTTCTCCTGCATGAAGCTTCCATTTCAGAGGGCCTTCGGTGAGCAGGTATTCAACCTCATGGAACTCTTGTCTGATACAGCCGCCAGCATCCCACTGATATACCTTTTTCTCCATTTTAGGGAAGACCATACTTTCATTACACAGCAGAGTATTCATGGTAGGCATGCACAGATGCTGTGCTTAGATATGACATTATGAAGTAGATTGCCCCTCGTAATCGGTGAGGCCAGGTATGCTGAAATGTTTACCAAATGTCTTGTGGGCGAGCCTGAAGATGATGCAGTTGGGCATAGTTCTCCCCATGTTCCCTTGAGAGCGGCATCTTTCAGCCGCTTTACAGTTTTTGGTAGGGGAAGTGGCGGAGCTCTTCCCCAGCAACAAGGCATTTGGCTCTTGGCCAGCAGTAACAGTGTGCCCACTAATCTTTTTTTGGGCTCAGAACATGTTTAGTGTCGCCCAGCAAAGCAATCGGTGGGTTGCAGTGGATTTCGGTTCAAATTAAGTAACTTTCTATCCTAAATATCACTGCCCAATAGTGTTTGGGGCGTGATGGGGGAGGGTGACGGGCACAGACATACTGTAGTTTGTCTGTAATTAACTGATACCAATTTGATTTGAGTACAACAATTTCCAGACCTCTGGGTCAATATCACAAGATAGGTCTACGTTTGATTTCTCAAGGGCTGTGGTGTCCGTGTTTGTGCTAATCTTTGTGTACATCATAGATAACCAACCCAGTCTATGGTCTATAGCGTATTTGAGTAATTGAGTGGGGGGTAGAGGCAAGACTCCAGGGGCTCCTTGGGGAAGGCTGGCCATACAGAGGATGTAGCATGCTGTATGTGTATGTAGTCTAAAGGTGAGGTGGCCATGGCTGCCCACAACTGATCTATATTGAAAAACGAGCAATCTACGAACATCTGCTCCACCTTCAGCAGGGTAGTATTATGCATCCTATCCCTTATCCTTACCTCCTGGGTTGGAGGGAGATGTTGTTTATTGTGAGGAGGAAAATTGCCCAAAACCGCATCTTTTCATCATACGCCAGATGTACTACACCATGCAACATGCTGTCAATGTCATGAATCTGTCTCGGGGTTTAACTGTCATGCAAGTGTACAGGTCGCCCAGTATGACCGGAGATTGATCAGGACATACTGGGTCTTGTATGGCAGTCGCTACCACTTATAGTTTTTTATTTTGATTGAGCACCATAGTAAAATATCTCCACGTCTGGTATAGCTCATACTCCCCATGCCCCTAACCACCAAGGTCCTACAGCAGGGTCAAAGTCTCCCGTTGAAGTCTTGGATTTCACCCCACCCACACTAACCACATGAGGGCCATCAGGAGTTTAGCAAAAAGGCCAGATTGAGTGCTGTCGGAATATTTTGAAAAGTATAGGAACTGTCCCACTGATAGGCCCCTAAGTCTCTTTTAACCCGTTCAGTGCTTCGAACGTCCAACGGTCGTCGCGTGCACTACCTCGCTCGTGCTGCGCACGACCGTTGGACGTCCGAATCCTGTTAGTGCAATCGAACGTCCGCACTGGGGCGGAATGTTTGGGCGCGCTTAACGGGTTAAGAGCTCACAATCTATTAGGATGGTGGGCGGACCTGGGTCCGCTTTCCATCCTAGCGGAAACGGGACTGCCCGCCTGCCATGTGGCGGTTCCGCGCCCCTGATCATGATGCGACCACCGCGGTGGCGGTCGCATCTGGCATTTTAACATTGCGGTGGATGCTGCTGGCTGCAGCACCCGCCCCAATGGTAAAATGTCATGTTGTGCATTTCATTGCACAACATGGCGGGCACTGCTCGATGCCTGCCACCATGGACATGCAGGGGGGGTACCATAGGTACCCCCCCTGTGCACCCCCACCCCCTGGGGGTCCCGCAACGGGCCCCCATTACAAATCCCCGCCAGACTTTCCATGGCGGCATCGCCGCCATGGAAAGGCCTTGAAAACCATACATCATAATATGGATGGCGATGCCTGCTAGGCACTGCCACCATATATGTGCCTCATTTCCACCCGGCCGGATATCGTAAAGATTCCCGAGCAGCGGACAAACTTTCCATCTGCCACGATACCCACCGCCATCGGAATCTGGCGGTGGATAAATCACGTTACGATGGCGTGACGGTCGGAGATTGTTACGCCATCATAATTACCCCCTTAGTCGGAACATAGAAATCTTAACCGGGCAACGGCACAAAAAGTATCAAACTGGGAGAATTTCCATGGACCGCCAAATTTGAACTTTTCTGCTCTGAGCTTTTCCCCTAAAACAAACTGCTTCATCAGGACTTTGTCGGTTTTGTGGCTTTGAGAGGACTTGATGAAGTAGCCTTGCCCAGCTAAAGGATTTTGACTTCCATTTCAGAGACTAAGTGCATGAACCGGATTGTTGTATATGAACAGTGCTGCATTGTGGCCTGCCTGAAATCGTGCCTAGATCAGAGTCTCCTACGAACAGTGATCATGGATTGCCATTTTACTTTTTCTTGGAGCCTTTTCTCTTTAATCTTAATTTCAAATGTGTTTTATTAATTTTTAGATCAAAAGCAGGCATCACAGTACGATGGAGAGGCAATAGACATATATTGCTAGCGAGACAGACACGTCTTCTCTATAAATCGAACAATAGGCTAGGTACATATGCCAGAGCAGAGGTACAATGCCAAGGCAGCGAATGATGGGCGTTGTAAGAAAGCAAAACTGTAAGAACAAAAACCAGGAACCAACCCCCCTTCCCTTCACCCCCCCCCCCCACCCCCACCCCAACCAGAGTGCCGTACATGGGAAACCATCTCAGAAGCAATCAGGCAGTGGGTACTGCAATGATACATGAAATCACGGAGGGTCATGTGTAGCTTCAGTAAGTCGCAGAATGCAGAGCTATCTGGGGCATGTGATCTCATTAAACTCTTTGGACAGGAGGGATAGCAGCAGGAGCCAGACCTTCTGAAATGCAGCTGTGGAGTGTGTAAGTGTAGCCTGAATGCGTTCCATCCCCAAAGTGAACCAGAGTTTGTGTAGCCATCCCGTGTGTGTAGGCCTGGGGTCAAGCCCCGGAGCGATAGGACATGTTGCGTAGCCGCTTGCATGGCGATCCCAATCTGGCGTCCCAGAGTCTATTGGAGGGGAAAAGTGAGTACGTTTGGTAGGCCCGAGATGGTGTAGGCTGAAAATCTAGGGACTTCGGTGTCGAAGGTAGAGTCCATGTCGTCCAGGACAGTCTCCCAATAGCCCCGAACCTCACAGCAGTCCCAGAGGAGATGGGTAAAGGTGCCCCGTTCCCCACATCCCCTCCAGCACAATGTGCTACGAGTCGGGATCCCTTTATGGAGCAGGGCCGGGGTGAGATGCCAATACATGGCTAGCTTCACCGCTGCTTCCCTGCCTGCAGTGTTGTGTGATGTGTGAGGCTATATATATATATATATATATATATATATATATATATATATATATATATATATATATATATATATCTCTCCATTCTTTGGGTGTCAGAACCCTGCCAAGTTCCGTTTCCCAATGCGTCAGACCCGCTGTTTTGGCTGGGGGCGTGAGCATTTTGTAGATAGATGAGATGTCTATCCGAGTCTTGTCATTTTTGTCATGAGCCATTTCTCAAAAACAGTTATCGGTCGACCAACTAGGGGGGCGTTGACTGGATGTGTGAGCCAGTGCCGGTGTTGGAAGTATTGGAAAAGGTGAGGCTGTGTTATGTCATAGCCCTGTTGGATGTCCGAGAGGGGGAGAAAGCCCCGCAAATCGAAAAGGTCGCCGGCAGAACGGCAGTTGGTAACGCGCCATTGCGAAAAGGCGTGGGGGGTCATTGCCCGGCGATAACTCCGGGTTGTCCAGGATGGGGAGGGGAAGGTTGTTAAACCTCTTTTAACGGCGACCGTGTCCCAAACCCGCATGATGGTGCGGTGATAGGTGACTTCAAGAGGTATTGTGGCTGGTGCTGCTGGAAGAGGAAAGGAACCCTCCACAGGGGCGTCTGGGCCATCGCTCTGTCCTGAAATACCCACAGTTCCTCGGATTCCGGCCTATATCATTCCACCAAAAAGCGGAGTCGGGAGGCCTGGAAATATTGCAAAAGGTTGGGTGCTCCGAGACCTCCCCCCCCCCCCCCCCCCCCCCCCCTCATCTATGCTCCGGTATGCCAGCCGTTTCTGTAGGTGCGACTGTTTCCCCTCCCAGATGAAATGGTGGAGGGCAGCTTGTAGGTCCGCAAGGACACCTGCGGGGGGCAAGACCGGGAGGGTTTGAAAGAGGTATAAGATCTTTGGTAGTACTGGCATCTGCGACGCGCCCCAGTAGGGAGAGGGGTTGCTAGGACCAGCGCGTAAGGTCGGTCCGGATTTGGGAGGTGAGGGTTTTGTAGTTGAGCTATCGTTGACTCCGTCAACGTGAGTCACACCCAAGTATGGGAGTTGTTAGGTCAGCTGTAGGTAGCCCCCGTATGCGAATGTATTCCTGCCAGGGTGGGAATTTTTGCCCAGGGGCAATATCAGGGATTTCACTCTATTGATTTTGAAGCCTGAGACGGAACCAAAAGCCTCCAGCTCCTCCAAAAAAGCGGGGACGGAGCATTCTGGATGATCTAGAGTGGCTAGTATGTAGTCGGCATAAAGGCCTACCGTGTGAGGTTCTTGGCCGAAGGTGATGCCCTGGATAGCAGGGTTATCCCGGATCTTCTGCGCTAGGGGCTCTATATATAGGGCAAACAGGAGGGGTAAGAGGGGACACGCCTGCCTCGTGCCGCGCTGGATTTCAAAAAGCCTCGAGCGGAGGCCACCCAAGCGGACCAGAGCTTGGGGGCGGTGGAAACAACTTGAGATCCAGGACTGAAAGCGGTCTCCTAGCCGAAAGCGCGTCAAGACTCGCTGTAGGTAGGTCCAGTTGACTCGATCGAACGCCTTTTCAGCATCGATGGCCAACCACGCGGAGTCTGAGTCCTGGAAATGAGCCTTGTCAACCAGATGGAGTACCCGTTTGGTGTTATCGCTGCATTGACGATTAGGGACAAAACCTGACTGATCAGGCTCCAAAATCCCAGGCAGGTATGGACCAAGGCGCGCAGCCAAAATCCCAGTAAAGAGTTTCAAGTCTAAGTTGAGTAACGGGATGGGGCGGAACGCGGAGCAGTGCGGAGGTTTCTTACCCGGTTTAGGTAGCACAACTATTTCGGCCGTCCGCATGTCTGGGGGGATGGAGCTTGGGCCTTCAAAGGAATTGAAAAGCCGGGTGAGAACCGGAGCGAACAGCTGACTGAAGGTTTTATAAAAACCGGCTGAGAAGCCATCTGGTCCTGGGGATTTGTGCGGGCGGAGGTGGGATATAGCGGCCAGCACCTCATCCAGACGGATGGGGGCGTCCAGAGTGTCTGTGTTTAGCTAAGACAGCTCGGTGATCGTCGCTGAGTCCAGATAAGCATCGACGTCCTCGGTACACCGCATCGGCCCCGTATAAAGAGGCGTAGAAGGTCCAAAACTCCTCCGCAACCTGAGTCTCCTCGGTGAGGACTGCGCCCGAGTCATCAGTAAGGCCAGAGATTTTTGAACATTGGGTTTTAGCTTTCAGGGCGCTAGCCAGTAAGCGACCGGTTTTGTTGCCCCCAACGTAATACGTATGGCGGAGGCGGAGAGCAGCAAATTCCGCCCTGTCAGTGTCTAGGCTGGCTAATTGGGTCCTGGCTGCCTTCAGTTGCCTCCAGACCCATGGAGCATAAGTGCGGCTATGAACTCTCTCCAGCTCAAACTTGAGCGGTGAGGTCGTCTCTTTTTGCTTTACGGTCCTTGGCCTCTGCCGCGGCTATCGCAATAAGTTCACCGCGGGCCACTGATTTCAGGGCTCCCCACATCGCCCACACCGGCCTCTCAGAACTAAGCCCTGGCTTCCCCAGCCAGGGCTTAGTTCGATGGGGCAATAATACAGTCTTGTGTGGCTGCAGGAGGACCCCGGTGATCGGAGGTCGGGGCAGAGCCGCTCAAAGCACCGGGCTGGCCGCCATTTCCCGCCCGTGGATCAGCCGCTTCACTCCGTTGGCACGGATCCGGGGGCCCCAGCAACCCGGCAACCACACTTCGGGGGCGACTGCAAAGCACCCTCACCGGGCGGTCAAGGTACCAAGGGCTGGGGGGGTGGGTAAAACGCTCTTTAAGGGGCTCTAGGAGGGATCTGAGCAGGGAGCCACTGAAGCCCGCGTCCGATCAGGTCGCCATCTTGGCCACGCCCCGAGCCTCTTCTCTTTAAATAGTTTTAAAACATATTTCTGGTTCTCCCAATTGGATTTTTTCTTTGCTTTCATTTTGCCTATTACATTTTTGGCGATTTGTATTGCGCTGACTTTTTAACAGTTTGATGCGCCTTACACATTTTCTCTAAGTGAAGCCTGTTTGCTCTGTAGCCAAAGATACCAGAGATTGAGCTCCTGTTTAAATTACTGGAACCTTTGCCCTCTTTTAATAAGTCCTATTGAACCAGACGGAAGCCCACATGAGAATTCTCAGAGTCCATCCGGTTAGGATGTACTCCTAGAAAAGCTACGTCTAGCTCAAGTAACAGAAGCCAAAATGTCATGTTTACAGAAAATAAGAAATGGAATGGGAACATGGTTTCCTATCAGTACTTTAAAACCACTGCATCGACTGCATAATGTAAAACTGTGGTTATGTTGGATTCTCTTAAGCTGAATTTTCTAATGTTTAAAGTCAGTGTGTCGGTGCTCTAAAGGAAAATTATTAAGTTGACATTAACTTTTTCATTGAATGACGCTGAACTTCCTGTGATTCTGCGCAAATCACTTAATCTCCCTGTGCCTAACAAAAATTAATGTGTCCTCATGTAATGCTACTGGTGCTATGTAAAGCGCTCCGATACCCGATTTGGGTCAAGTTCGCGCTATATAAAACTGTAATAAAAAAAATAAAAAATGCTATACACATTGAAAACATGCTGCTATATGCATCAGCATGGGGAAAGCACTCATAATCAAAATTATATTAAAAAACATTGTATAAAAACAGTGATAAATCGAAGCTGCTACATTAGTTGGACAGATGGAGGTTGAAATGTCCAGAGTGAATCACACTTTCTAAAAAAAAAAAAAAGTGATACTCTATGTGGAGTTATAGACAACCTGCCTGCACATAATAGAAGGGGGCCTGTATGAATTAAGGAGTTCAATTCCAAAACCTTCCTATAGAAGCAGCCTGGCATTCCACACCGAAGATTCCTCAATTTTGTGACCTAGTAATGTATTCACTTCTGGGGCCTTCATCAGAATAAAACAGGGCACTTTAATTGGGTCTGAGAGAGGGCACCCAAATGGATCAATATTTCAACGACTTTTGCTGCCTTAAGTACTGGAATGTAGTTCATTTGTAGAAGTATACATTTGGAGGCGATGTCCTGATATGGCTGACGGAAGAAGGGCACGGTCTCCTTGGCCTGCTGTCCCTGAAACTAATACTTCAGAATGTGGCACTAGTCCTTTTTCAGACCAGATCACTGAAACGCAATATGAATTTGAAAACAGTAAAAGTGCTTCATTCCCTTTCAACTAAATCAAAAATTGGGTGAAAACATGCAGACGACACGGGGACTGGGCCTTTTAAGGATATGTATTAACAGCACAAACTGCTTTCCAATTAACGGGTTAAGGAAAATTAATAAAGAGGCAGGTTTTGGCACATTTAAAATTGTGCTGTGAATAGTAATACAGTAGGATCAATAGAAATAAGCCAAATTGAAATTGTCAAACTTTATATGGAATTAGCAAATTGAAACCGTGACGATCATAAACCCCAGAAAGCGGCGAGTAACCTCAGGTGATGAATATAGTACACGATAAACCAGTCCTAATTCAACCCGATCTTCAAAGTTTTTCTGAAAGGCAACAAACCAGATAGCCTGCTCGCAACAAGACTTAATTGATCCCAAACCAAATATTTTATGCCAAAATAACATTGGCAAATTACTTCAGATGTATGAGAAGGGCATTGAAAGTGTTCTATCAAAAGCTATTAAGTTAAGATAATGGAACTCAAGTTCACAGGAAGCCTGTCCCTCCTTATTGAACATAATAACAAAGACTGACCTCTGGGAAGGCAATAAAGGTGCTTTTATCAATGTTAAAATAGACTTTCAAACCAAACACATTTTCCGACTGATGGGGGAATAATTGTAATGATCACTATTCCCTTTTCATCTGCTATTTCAATGATGAGCCACATGTTGCATGAATCCTCAGTCCAGGTATGGACTCTAGGGGCAGACTGTATCTCTCAGAATGGAAATTGTTTTGACAACGTTTTGGCCTTGAGGTTGATTGGAGTGGGGAAGGCGTTCTTAACCTCATAGATGCTCGTAAACATCCCTCCCCAGTGCTGCGCTGTCCATTGGAACTAGTGCTGAATGGACGTCCAATGGTCGTGCGCAGCACTGGGGAGGTAGTGCTGCCGTCGGCCAACGCCCCGACGCAGCACTTAAGGGGTTAACAAAACTAAATATTTTATGGCTCCTTATTAGAGTATAGCTGATAAGCAGAGTACTTGCTTCATGTGGATTTGGTAGGCCAATATAGAATGTATGAGGTAAAGTAATATCACCAGACTTGTTTACTATTTTGTGTACTGATACGTAATCCTGCAGTGCTCCTTTTACTTTCTTTTTTTTTTTTTTTTTTAATAAAACCCATCTTTTTAACTGATTGTTTTGTTATCTTACAGTGGGTGATAACTGAACTTGGTTGCTGCACATATTCAATGGTGACTGTGCCTCTTTACGACACTCTGGGACCTGAAGCCATTAGTTATATCATAAACAAAGGTACCTTTTTATATCATCATTTGTATTTCCATTTTAAAGGTAGCTTGAGGAGCTAAACTACTATTTCACTAGAACACGAGGGCCTCTGCACTCACTACCTACATTGATTAAAAGGCAGGTTGATCTAATCACTTCCTACACCCATTTTGTTCTTGGTTTTTTATGTTTAATGATTGTTGGCCCATGTTATAACTGGCTTTCCATTTCCAAAATTGTTATTGATTTTGAGGGTTTGCGGGAAAGGAACATACAAATTCCATACAATGCTGTATGTAAATGAAACCTAGTATGGTACATTATATACTTATGGTAAGCTATTGAAAATATTATGGTATAGCCTTGTTGGTTGAAACCTCATCAATAAAGGGAATTCTATCAGAAGATAAAATATGGGAAAAGGAAAGTGGGCAAGGAATAAAGAAACCGCATAAGATACAAAGAGGGGCAGAAGGGAATATGAGAATAATAGGCTGAGTGGCACGAGTATAGATGGTGCTGATAGTGAATACACAAGTTTAGTCAGTTGTTGGCTGTGGTGCATTGTTGAAATATGTACTAAATTGATCAAGGTGGTTATGCTGGATTATCCATTGAGGGGATGTTCCAGGGTTGTTTGATTCATCTGGATATAAAGATCCAGTTTATTCAATAATTGGAGCGTGCCCTCGAAGTTAATAAGTAATTACCTGCACTTCTTGTGAAGCAGACCCATGCCCACCAAGAACGGTGGGTTTATTTTTTGAATGATTTCCACTCACACAGAACATTTAAATTCCTATTGTTGAAAGGTCTAGTAGGCTCTTATCATGGGACTTTAGTTTTATATCGGGGGAGTGAAACCAAGATCCTAGTAACACTGTTTATTGGAATCTTAGTGTAATTTAGTACATTTTCGATTTCCTTCCAAAATGGTCTTTAGCATCTTACAGTTGAAAAGCATGTGGTTAAGAGCCAGGAAATTTGTGGCAATTCCACCATAGATCGGATTCTCGGAGTCCTAGTTTTAAGAGTTTCTCTGGTGTTAAGTGGGCTTTATGTATCGTCTATTTACATTGTGATAGGAAAGGAGATACTTTGTTTTTTAGAGCGAGGGACCAGATTGTCTTCCCAGTGTGTTCAGTAATGGTTGTATGGTATAATGAGGACAGTGAGTTAGTCCAAATCCTTTTGGGATTTTATTTGTCGGCTTATTACCAAAGTAGGATGAGTTTAAGAATGTATAGGTTATTACAGCAGCATGTTGCAGTTTAGTCAGCTTTGTGAGCAAGTTGAAAATGATTTGTGGTGTTTAATATATTTCCTTGTAGCACCTCAGAGTTTAAGGAATTTTTAGAGGTCTATACTCTAAGTTGTGGATGGCTTATAGGTCTGCAAATGTTTTGGGGGTTAACGGCAGAGCCAAGGTCCTTTTTTTTTTTTTGTTACCAAAGAAGACAGTTTAATTTTCCTTCATTTTTGATGATGACCCATAGAGAAATGAAATCTGAGGATTGAATCTTGTTCGGAAATTTTGTATCTAATATTTTGAGCGCAACCATGGTGTCCCTGATTCTGAACTTGGAAAGTTGTAAATTAAGCGACTTCATGGTCCATCTTTGTTAATGAAGGGTTTTGTAAAGTGTTCTTCGATGTGTAGCCATTAAGGTTTGCCAAAGGTGGAAGGGCTGAGCCACTAAGAGGCTTACTTAATAAGGAGGGCAAGTTGGTATTTGTAGAAATACGGGATGTTTAATCCTCCATTACATTTGTCAAATTTTAGTTTTGAGGGAGATTCTGCCTTTTTTCCTTTTCCACAGAAAATCGGAAAGCGAGGAGTCCATACTTTTGAAAAAGTTGGAGGATAGCTGCTGTGGTAACATGGAGGAAATAAAGATTATTTGTGAGCTATCCTTTTGATGCATTCTGCACGTCAGCACCACTTCATGAATTTAGGGGTCCAAGATTCAAGTAGTTTAACGTTTTTAAAGTAGGGTTTCTGCAGATAGTTTCCATGTGCCATCTAGATTATTTTTAAAGTGGATCCCTAAGTATTTGATTTGGGATGGTTGACAGCTTAATTTTTTTATTCGCTATGGAGGGCAAGCATAGGTTTATTTAATTAGACTTCTGTTTTTTCAAAGTTTAGCGAGTAACCCGAAACTGCAGCATAAGATATTTCATCCAATATTGCAGGGATAGCATGATTAGCATCTTGGGAGGAAATTAAGAAAGTCATCTGCATAAGATGCAATTTTGTCTGTCCTTCCGTGAAGCCAATCCTGTTATGTTTGTATCGGCTTAACTGACTTTCAGTCCGTGTTTTGCACTTTTTGCACAGATTGCCTTGAGAGCGCATTGAGAATACACCAATGTTATTAACATGTACTGCATATTCTAGACTAATAGTTGGATACGTTGCCAGCTTTATGGAATTTTTATTCCGATCTACCTTTTGTGATAAATCTAGTCCTGAAACATAAATGCATAATGCAAAAATTAATATAAATTAACACTGAGGTAAAAGGGGCGCACAGTATCAACAATGTACATTTCTTACAATTACTGTGTCAAGTGGTGGCATACTGAGTAGGTGACACTACAACTGTATACAGAGTGATACGGATAAAAATAAACACGAACCATAGAACAGCATACAGCGAGCTCTGTCAATTCATTAATGCGAAGTTTTAAAACCAGGGAACTGACCAGAATTTGCCAGGTGCAAATACGGGCTAGAGGTGACAACAATGTATGCATTTGGTCAAGAGTAATATAACATTATATGCATTTAGTTAAGAGTGATACGTCAGAGGCATACAATGCGCATTCTGGTTTACATATAACTGCGTTTATAAAACCACTAACCACTAACCACTCATAGGGTTAATTGGAAATAAAGGTATATATGTATGTACAGGGACTATGACTTACAAGAATTACCCATTCTAGCAAAATAATAAAATATTCAGCCTGAACATCTTAGGCCTCAGTGGGCCAGTAAAGTGTCTGGCGCTTTTATCCATACTTACAAACGCCAACTGCTATATCTGCCTTCTCCAAGAAACCCACCGTTCGAGGCATAGGAGGTGCAGATCACACACTATGCATAGGTCGCCATTTGGTGTTGGGCCCGGATGTTTGCACTGATTTTTGTCTTGGAAAAGTCTTTGGAAGTCACAAGATAGGTGACTCCTCCTTTGGATGATAGTGCACATGGGCATCGGCTCCTTCTTCAGTTTGTTTTTTTCCGCCATCGGTCGCGGATGTGTTTATTTCGCTCCAGTTCGGTACCGTTACCTATCCCACTTACGACATTCAATCCTTCACCCTTTTCTCCGGTATTGTTTTGATCGCGATCCCTAGTTGTCATGCATCTCTCCAAGTTCGAAGTCCTCGATTCCGGTTGTCAATGAAGGCCTTTGGGCCTACCTGGGCCTTTACATCTGGCTCATGGAAAGGACTCCCTTTAAAAGTGTCCTCAATGTGGGTCGAAGTTCCCACACACAGATCTTTGAGGTGTGTAAACTCTGCCTTTCTCTGGAGCACAAGGCCAGAGACTGTCCAGCTTGTGCCGCTTTCCGCTCCAAGAAAACCATTTGGGATGGTCTAGCTCGAATAACAATGGCTCACTCGTCGGCATCTATTCCCAATGACATCTTAGAGGGCGTCTATGTACCAGACAGGAGCGGCTCGAAGGACTCTTCAGTGCCCCCGAAGCCGATGACTCCGATGTCGAAGACATCACTCCTGGGCAGCGGGTCGTAAGTAGTGACGTCGACCCTCGACCCCCCCCCTCCCCTCTCCACTAAATAAGGCTTCAATCACACCTTCACCTTCAGGCCCAGGTGCACATCGAGCCAGTACTTCTCAGGCCCGCCTCCGGCCTTTGCAAAGAAGACTAAAACTAAGCCTTCAGGCTACTTTGGGCTCGAGTCAGCCTACCGTCTGTACCGAAACCCAGTCCCTGGCACCGAAAAATAAACTGTCCTCCTCCTCCGTGCCGACCACTGCCTCTGCATCCACGCAATCTGCAACGAAATTTACTGGCACCAACCCCTCGACTCAGAAAAAACCATCGGTTCCTAGCAAAAAGCCGCTACCAATGAGTACAGACTCTCAACCTTCAGAGCCGAAAAACACTTGGAACCAAAGAAACAACCGGTTCCGCAAGCTCCTGCAGAGACTATAAAACCTCATGGTTCAAAGCCTAGAGAGCACAAATCTGCTCCAAAGTCGGTGATGCGCAAGCCTTTGAAACCGAAAATATCGGCGCCGAAACACCAGCCTCCACCATAAGAGCTTTTTACACCAGATCCCACCCAAAAAACTCTTTCTAAAAGACCCAAAGACTGGTCAACTGACTCTCAGTTCTAAAAAGAGACCACTGGACACTCCTCCACCTGCTCCACCACCTAAGACACATAGCAACATTTCCTCTCAGGATCCCTTCTCCACATCCCCCACCACATCACTCTCCTACACCATCTCCTCACCAGTAGACGATGAGGACACCTGACACAGGGGAGGGTGCAGACGATGAGCCACTAGGGAATCCTTGTCCGCCTTCTACCCCAGGCCCCTGGGACGATTACTAAACACCATATGTCCCTAACCTACCACAAGACCACATCTACCTCTCTAGACCCTCCCCTCCAGAGGACAGCATGGGTTTCAACCAACTCGTTCAGAGCTGCACAATAACACAGGGTTGACTTGCATACAGACCCTGTTGAAGAGGATTTTTAATGTTTTGATACTTCACAAAGGTCCACCTCTATTCTACCTATGTTAAAAGGGGTAATCAGACATGCACTGAGGTGTTTAAAGATTCTGTTAGGGCTGGGGTTATTAAGCCCAGGATAGAGAAGAAATACAGAGCTGCCCCAGCAGACCCAGTATACATTAAAGGCCACATACTGTTGGATTCCTTAGTGGTCTCCAACGCCAGAAAAAGGGCTAACTTTCAAACGTCTGGGGACGTCCTACCTCCCGACAAGAGTCGAAACTCTTGGATGCCTCTGGTAAACGCACAGCGTCACAAGCAAGTAACATATGGCGTGTCACCAACACTCCAGCCTTGTTAGCTAGATATCATAAGGCACATTACAACGAGCTAGATACCCATTTGCAGCACCTTCCTGACAAATTTAAAACCAAGGCCAGCAACCTCCTACAAGAGGGTAAGCTTATTACTAACACCTCCATTCGTTGCACTCTAGACTTGGCAGACACCGCGTCCCAAACCATCAACACTAGTGTCCTTCTGCGTAGACCTGCTTGGCTACGCATTTCAGGTTTTAAACCTGAAGTACAATCTCCCATCCTTAACCAGCCATATGATCAGGAACACTTATTCGGACCTACTGTGGATTCATCTCTAGAAAAGATGAAAAAAGACACTGACACGGCTAAATCAATGGAAGCCTTGCAATCGCAAGCTCCCAGATGTTCCTTTTGTCCCTCTTACAAGGGCACCTCGAGGGTACTCCTCTGACAACCACTCCACATCTTATAAGACTCCCACCCAGACCACATTCACCAGAGGTTATCAAAGAGGAGGCTGCAGAGGCAATAGTAAAGGCAGAGGCAAAACCAACAATACCCGCTCTGCCTCCACCCCTACACAATGACTTCCCTCTGCTCCCCAGGACCATTCCACTCCAGTCGGGGGAAGATTGCTACAGTTCCTTCCTGTCTGGAACATCACCACAGACTGTGGATGAGACAAATCGTTCAATCAGGTTATTGTCTAGAACTCACCTCTACCCTTCCAAACATACCACCCAGACAGCGCCCAATGTCACCAGAACATTAATCGCTGCTAAAGCAAGAGATACTTTCCCTCCTACAAAAACATGCAATAGAACCAGTTCCCCTACATCAACAAAACTCAGGGGTTTACTCCCTGTTCTTATTCCCAAAAACGACCGTTCTCTCAGAACCATTTTGCACCTCAGACCCACTTAACCTATACATACAATCAGACCATTTTCACATGGTCACACTTCAACAGGTCCTTCCTCTTCTCACTGAAGGCGATTTTCTTGCCACTCTAGATCTCAAGGAAGCCTACTTCCATATTCCCATTCAAACCTCTCACAGGAAATATCTCCGGTTTGTAGTGGATGGTCAGCATTACCAATTCAAGGTACTCTCATTCGGAGTCACCACAGCGCCCAGAGTCTTCACCAAATGTTTGACAGTGGTTGCAGCTCACCTAAGACCGCAAATTCACGTCTTCCCATTCCTATACGACTGGCTCCTAAAAGCCAAGTCATACAGCCAGTGTACATCACACTTGTGCTACAATCCAACTACTCCACGACTTAGGGTTTACCATAAACCACAAAAAAAATCCCACATACAACAGTACCCTTGGTGCCACAATAAACACCTCAAAAGCACTTGCACATCCCAGTCCACCCAGGATGGCAAGCATACAAAGCCTCATAACAAAATTTCAGACGCAACACTCTTCCAGCTCGAGTGTTCATGAAGCTGATAGGGATGATAGCCTCTTGCATCTTTATAGTACCACACGTAAGACCCCAGATGCGTCCCCTACAGGAATGCTTAGCACATCAGTGGAACCAGGCTCAAGGTCAGCTGACAGATCTGGTGTTGGTGGACAGCCACACGCATCGTTCTCTGCAATGGTGGAACAATCGGAGTACTTGTAAAGTGTGCTACTTACCTGTGAGGGTCCCAAAGCGCTGAAAGGAGGGGTGCTGCTACTGCTCGAAGAGCCAGGTCTTGAGGAGCCTTCTGAAGGTGAGTAGGTCTTGGGTCTGCAGTATGTGGGGAGGGTGTTCCAGGTCTTGGTGGCAATGTAGAAGGATCTGCCGCCAGAGGTCGTCCATTGGATGCGGGGGACAGCGGCGAGGGCGAGGCTGGCGGAGCTGGCGGGTGGGGGGTGTGGAAGATGAGTCTGCTGTTCAGGTAGGCTGGTCCGGCATTGTGGAGTGCTTTGTGTGTGTGTGTGCGTGGATGAGGAGCTTGAAGGTGATCCTCTTGTCGACGGGGAGCCAGTGTAGGTCTCAGGTGGGGGGTGATGTGGTTGCGGTGGGGGGCGTTGACGATCAGTCGGGCGAAGGCGTTTTGGATGCGTTGTAGTCGTTGAAGGTGTTTGGCTGGAATTCCTGCGTAGAGTGGGTTGCAGTAGTCCAGTCTGCTGCTGACGAGGGCCTGTGTCACCGTTATTCTTGTTTCGGTCGGGATCCACTTGTAGATCCTGCGTAGCATGCACATGGTGTTGTAGCAGGAGGAGGAGACGGCGTTGCCCTACTTAGACATGGAGAGGGAGGAGTCTAGGATGAAACCTAGGTTGCGTGCATGGTCGGTGGGTGTTGGTGCTTTTCCCATTGTGCTCTGCCACCAGGAGTCGTCCCAGGCTGAGGGGGTGGGTCCGAGGATGAGTACTTCCATTTTGTCAGAGTTAAGCTTCAGACGGCTGCTCCTCATCCAGTCGGTGACTGCCTTCATTCCCTCGTGGAGGTTGGTTTTGGAGGTGTGCGGGTCCTTGGTGAGGGAGAGGATGAGCTGGGTGTCGGCGTAGGAGATGATGATGTTGTGATGGCGGGCCACTTGTGTGAGGGGGGCATGTAGGCGCTGAACAGCGTCTGGCTGAGGGATGAGCCCTGGGCGACGCCGCAGATGTCGGTGGCCTCTGATCGGAAGGGTGGAAGGCGGACGCTCTGGGTTCTACCGGCGAGTAAGGACGTGGTCCAGTCGAGAGCCTTCTCTTGGATTCCGGCTTTTAAGAGGCTTGTCTTTAGAGTGCGAAGGCAGACCGTGTCGAAGGCGGCTTGACTCATCCAGGAGGATGAGGGCTGATGTTTCTTCGTTGTCTAGTTGGTGCCTGGTGTAGTCTGTGGTGGTGATGAGGGCTGTCTCTGTGCTGTGGGTTTGTCTGAATCCGGACTGGGATGGATCCAAGATGTTGTTGTCTTCCAGGTGGCGGGCCAGTTGCATGTTGACTATTTTCTCGATGACCTTTGCCGGGAAGGGGAGCAGGGAGATGGGCCTGAAGTTCTTGAGGTCCTTGGGGTCCGCTTTTGGCTTCTTGAGGAGGGCGTTTATTTCGGCTTACTTCCAGCTTTCCTGGAATGTCGCTGTTTTGAAGGAGATGTTTTGTTTTTTTATTTGTTTTTTTTAAACGTGTTTTATTGATTTTTATAGTTCTGAACATGTACAGGTATGCCCCAATCTTTGATACATATCAAGTTATACAAGGTGTTACATCTTAAAGCCGTACTTATCACATATATAAACAATAGATTTCTGCTTCACATCACTGATTGTACATTCTCTTACGTAGTGTTTGCTGTTCTGTAATACAGGGCAGTACATATAATAAAACCCCTAACATTACCCCAACTGCTCCCCTCCCGTAAGGTCTCAGTCTCTATCCGCCTATTACACATAGCCATAGACATGCAGTGGCCAATCTTGCCGTTATTTGTACATAGTCCGCACATACAAAAGTGTGATACAAAAAAAAAAACACCACAAAGGTCTGTAGCACTCGTATGGCATGGGTCACATTTCCATTAATCTCCCACTTACTAGTCTTTGGAGACCGAGTTATGAGATCGCAACCCCTCTAACATGACTTCCCATTCAAGGGAGATCAGGGTTTTACGTAGGCCTCCGATTTCTTGTCTACGCAGTGCCGCACCCTCTGCACCACCCCAGCGCAATAGTTCTGTATGCCAAGATCGCACTTCAGGGGATTTACGAGCTTTCCATTGCATGGTGAGGTTTCGAATAGCCAATGTAAGTGCAAGGTTTATGAATCAGTATCGTACCTTGTGGGTAGAGGTGGGAGTGTGAAGACCCAAAATGCAATGCCCCAGTGTCAGTAATAGCAAGGTGTATAGCTGCCTCAGTTAAGTTTCGGACTGTATCCCAATATCCCCATATCTTCAGGCATTCCCATACCATGTGTACGAAACCCGCTCCCTCTAGAAGGCATCTCGGGCATCAGTGCTGCATTTGGGTAAACATCTTATCTAGTCTGTTCGGGGTTAAGTATGTACAATGTAACACCATTGTTTAGATAAATTTGAATTTGGCATTCCTTGGTACTTTCCTGGGGTGCTCCAATATTTTAGACCATTCTCTATCCGACCGGTCTTTTCCCATTTCGAACTCCCAGAGGGTCTTCAGCGCTTGCAGGGGTGCTCTTGTATGTGTGCTAATACCAGCGTACAGCCACTTAATCAGATTGCGTCCATTGCCCATATAGTATACCATTTTAACAGCTTTGTTTTCAGGGGGGGGCCTCCTTTGTGGAGTCCAGTGGGTCTTAATAGATCTAGTCAATGCTGCATGCATTAGGTACCGGTGTGCTGGGGCGCCTCGAAGGAGATGTTGATTACCTTTCGTAGTTGGGGTGCGATGGCTGCGTCTGCTTTGTTGAATACATGGTGAGGGCACGGGTTAGACGGAGATCCCGAGTGGATGGAGGTCATGACCTTGCGTGTCTCGTCATCCATGACGTTGGACCAGGAGGTCAGGCGGTTGATGCTGGTGGTGTTCACAAGGAAGGGTGGAGGCTGGTGTAGTCCGGGCAGTCGTGGTGTTGAAGCTGCGGTGGAAGAAGATGGCTAGTGAGTCGCACAGATCTTGTGAGGGCAGGATGTCGTTGTCGCTGGGGTTGGAGAGTTTCTTTATGATGCTGAAGAGCTCCTTGCTGTCATGTGCGTTGTTATCCAAGTGGTCTTTGAAGATCAGATGAGGTGGTGGTGTATGCGAGTGGCGTCCTTGTGGGCTGCGTGGTTGTCCAGTGTGCGTTTGCGGAGCCATGACTGCTCCAGTTTCGGGCATGCGCGTTTGGAGCTCGTCTGTGAACCAGGTGGCTCTCTTGTTTGCGTGGCTGTTGGAGGGTTTCTTGAGCAGGGTGAGGGTGTTGGCGCAGTCGTTGATCCACTGTCTGAGGTTGCAGGCTGCGACGTCTGTGTTGGTGGGGTCGGTGGGTTGTTTCTTGGCGAGGGAGGTGATCAGCTGGTCTTATACGACTTTGCTCCAGCAGAGGCGAGGCAGCTGTTTGATGCGGTGGTGAGTGGTTGGTTTCTTGAAGGTGAAATGGATGCAGCGGTTGTTGGTCCAGTAGAGTTCTGTGGTGTGGTCGAAGGCAACGTGGGAGCCTGTGGAGAAGACTGGATCCAGCGAGTGGCCGACGGCGTGGGTGGGTGCACTGAAGAGTTGTCGGAGGCCGAGGTTGTCGATCAAGGTGGCGGAGTTGGCGGCGTTGTTGTTGTTCTCGAGGTGGAAGTTCAGGTCACCCAAAACTTTTCCAAGGGGCGACCGTTCATCGAGCCGGTTCCACAGATTGTGCTAGCAGCAGACTCATCGCTCTCCGGCTGGGAAGCTCATCAATTACATCACAACATACAGGGCAGGTGGACGCCTCAACAAAGGTTACTCCACATCAATCACCTGGAGTTACTAGCCATTTTTCTGGCGTTAAGTCATTCCAGAAACAAATATCAGGCAAAGCTGTCCTAGTCCGCACCGACAACATGACAGCAATGTACTGCATACAGAAACAAGGCTGGACACACTCCCTACAGCTCTCAACTAGCACAAAGCATATGGATATGGGCTATTCCCCAGAACATTTTTCTCCTAGCTCAACACGTTCCAGGAGTCCGGAACAATATAGCAGATCTGTTAAGTCGTGAGATGCAACAGATTCACTAATGGGAACTTCATCTGCAAGTTCTTCAACTGTTTTTCCACATGTGGAGACAACCAGAGATAGATCTCTTCGTCACACAGGAAAACGCCAAATGCCCAAGCTTCGCTGCCAGATATCCACACCCACTGTCCAAAGGCAATGCGATATGGATGAATTGGTTAGGCAAATTCGCGTTCGCTTTTCTGACTCTCCCACTCATTCCATTGGTGGTGCGCAAACTGCAGCAACACTCACTGACTCTTATCCTAGTTGCTCCAACATGGGCCGGACAACCGTGGTACAATATATTACTGGAACTATCTGTAGTCCCACACCAAAAACTACATCTCTCCATGCCTCTTAACCCAGAACCGTGGAGAGATCGGACACCCGTACCCAGCACAGCTCAACCTAGCGATCTGGCTCCTGAGATCTTAGAGTTTGGTTACCTTAACCTTCCCCCTGAAAGTATGATTGTTATCAGAGAAGCTGACGCCCCACCACCAGAGCCTGCTATGCAGCCAAGTGTAAAAGATTTGTGATATACTGTCACAATAACACCATCAATCCTTTAGATGTGTCGATCCAACACATCATAGGTGATCATCTACATCTCCAAAGGTGTAATCTAGCATACACATCTACTATGTTACACCTCGCTGCCATAGCAACCTACCTACAAAATAGACAACACTTGTTGCTATTCAGGGTGCCTGCCATCCAAGCATTTATGGAAGGCCTTAAAAGAATAATTCCTCCTTGGGTACCACCCTCACCTGTATGGAATTTAAACCTTGTTCTCACGACTCATGGGCCCTCCATTCGAACCTCTGCATAAATGTGAGTTACAATTTCTAACATGGAACGTCACTCTCCTGGTGGCCATTACTTCCCTTAGAGTCAGTGAGCTACAGGCACTCACTATTCAAGAACCATTTTTACAACTCCATTATAACAAAGTGGTTCTCAAAACCAATCCGAAATTCCTCCCTAAGGTTATTTCTCGCTTTCACCTCAGTCTGTAGAGTTGCCAGTATTTTTATCACAAGCACACAGTCTCAAAGAGAGCTCTTCACACTCTAGATGTTAAAAGAGCACTGCTTTATTACAGCTGATGCCCATGTGCGCTATCATCCAAAGGTGGAGTCACCCATCTTGTGACTTCCAAAGACTTTTCCAAGTCAAAACATGTGCAAACTTCCGGGCCAAACACCAGATGGCGACCTATGCATAGTGTGTGGATCTGCAGCTCTACATGCCAAGAACAGATGCATACTGGTAAGTAGCATTTTCCTTCACGATGCTGACTGGAAACACTTGCGGACCCAATGGTTTGGCTAGCAGTACTTTACTTCTGGTCCAGGAAAACTAGCGGGGTGGTAGTCCTTTTGGCCATGCGCTCCTCTGGTCAAGTCATCCACACACAAGTGTAGCTGTCGGGCAGACTACTTTCCTTATTCATCTCGATAAATGCATACACATTTACACTTTACAGCTATGCATCGAACAACCATTAGGAGGCTTTTATCCTGGATCCTGTGGGCCAAGTGATGGCCACCCCTGATAGGTTGGCTCAGAGGATGAGGCAGATGGCGGCGGGGGAGGGGTGGGGGGGGGGATGGGGTGTTCACTTTGACAGACCTTCAGTGGCAAACTGACCCGGAACTGGTGGACTTGTGACCACTACGTCATCCCGTAGTAATAGGCTATATCTACTTCCCAGCAGCCCACCAAACCAATGCAAGAAATAGATTTCTTTCTGACCTTGCCATGCTTTACATCCACTACCACATTGGTGGACGTTGGCGTGGCTGCTCTCTAACCATTTACTCATCTCACACTGCACGTCCCTGACTCCAAATTAGTCTCACACCTGGCGCCTTGATAATAAACTGACATATGCCTCAACTATATCAGAAATTAGTGACAGGATGTGTACCTTTCTTAGCACCAATGACTCATCCAATACCCCATCGCCTTATTAAACGAGCAGTGTTACGAGGCAGCTTTTTAGCTATCACTGCTGAACTTAATAGACAGAAAAGACAAACGACTCAGACTGGAAGGGCAGGTAAAGGAATTAAAGGAGGCCCAGAAGATGTTTGGCTCCCAAAAGGTACAGTGCTGACCTACAATAGCCTGAAAGCAGCTTAAGGGCCTAGACCTGAATAAGGCGAAATATGCACTCCTTCGTACTGAACAAAAATACTATGCATGGGGCATTAAAGTAGGGCGTCCTTTGGCACAACTGCTATGTGCTAAGGTACTCTTGAGTTTGAGGGGTCTCAAGGCTCACAAGTGCATGAGGATAAGCCAATAGCACAAGATTTTGAGCACTTCTATTCTATACTATACATGGTGGAGGCATTTAATCTGGGGAACATTGCAATCTACTTTGCCCGGGTTCATACGGACCACATCCCTGTAGAGGATGTCTTGCAACTAGACAATGATATTCATCTCAAAGAGGTATTCATGACTCTAGCTCGCCTGCAGTCCATTTAGCACATGGCCAAGACTGCTCCCTCTTGCCCACCTCAATAAAACTTTTAGCAGGTCCAGTTCCCTCACAGAAACAGAGGCTACCATTACAATACTCCCCAAGCCTGGAAAGGACCCCACACTATGTTCATCTATTGCCCCATCTCATTGCTAAGTGCTGATGAGATCCTCACCAGTATATTGGCGGCCCACCTCGCACCTGATATGCAGAACCTGGTAGATCCTGACCAGACTGGGTTTATTCCCAAGAGGGGCTGCAGCGATCACACTAAACGCCTTTTCGATCGCATTCGTCGGTCCCATACATCAGTCTACATACTCGGTCGATGCCGAAAAGACATTTGACCTTGTGCACTGGTGGGATCTCCAGTTGGTGCTTGCCAGAGCTGGTCTCTGAGCCAGATTCCAGCGCTGGATATAGTGCAGGTATACTAACCCTATGCCTGTGGTCAGTCAGTGGGAAGTAGATTGGTCGGGCAGGAGGGCACTTATTTTAAATAACCTTTTTTGGTCGATTCATGTCAAGGGGCAAATTGCTAAAGCCTCAGCATTTAGGTTTGGTCGGAATGAATGTTTTACTTCTGTAAGGGGCTGGGTAGAGAAATTTCATTTTTGTTACAGAATGAGCCTAAAAAAATTCCACCAGTATTCTATGCAGCAGAGGTCCACCCATTAATTACCTTGAAGCATCACGCCAGAGTGGAGTCTAAACTTCAGCTTTTTTAATCCGGTCCGGGACAGTCATCCAGAATAAAAATTATTAATTTAGAGGTGGCATTTGAGTATTAACTTCAGGGCTTTTTGGTCAAATCCTCCACTATGCTTACAAGATTTTTTCTAGTCGTAAACATGTGATTAAAATCTCAATTAGGGAGCATTTGTGCACGAGTCTGAAAAGGCATTTATTGTTACAAAGTGATTCTGTTCAGTTCAACTATATATTTTAAAAGAAACTTTTTTCAAATAATTTTATTAAAGTTCTCATTAAAATTGAAAAAATGGAAGCGTAAAATTTCCTAAATTGATTTAGAGCATTTTCAGCGGATGTCAAGACTACAATTGAACTGTTCATTTGTTACACATGCTGTAATGCAAATTTAAAACCTCCGGGTTAGTAGTATTTTATAAGAAGTTTAAACTTGGTCTGCTTCAATTGACATTTAAAGCATGGGCAAAAGTCTGGAGTTCAAGGGCCACAGAGCTATCCATTTTGTAACACCATGATACAAAGTTTACTGAAGTGTCACAGCGTCTAAGCCTGGGGAAAAGACCAGCACATTAACTATATCGCTCCATTATGCAAAAATTCTCCTGCGAAAAATGTGAGGAGTTATTTTAATGTTTAATTCGCCCTCTGTAAATTTTTTCACTCCTTTGAAAAGATTTGTCATGTTTAAAATATAAGCTGTCTATATGTAATCTAAAAATGTTGAGAAACCACTTTGTACTGCGGGAAAAAATTGTTATCTGCTGTATGGGGAGATCTCGGATGTTTTTACTGTGAACTTTTTACTTAACTGTGTGTTATAGACCGTTTTAGACCACAATTGGTACCAGTAAAATCACCTCATTTATCTTTTTAATACTTTGATCAGTGTTGTGAGGAGGGTTTCATATTTTTATATTCGTGGTCCTACTGTTTTTATTGTAATGTATCTTTTTGGGATAGTTTTCTCTGTGGATTCACTATTGATTATGTTGAATTAATTTTAGGTATTATAGTGCAACATTGATCACATTAAATATAAATTATAGTCCTCCTAAAGGTGAACATATTGATCTGTCTAGTGACCGTTAGGTTTAATAGTGTCCCCCAAGTATAGTTTCCTGCAGTAACTAAATTTTCCTATATGCACACCATATGATGATTAAATACAATTGACACAGAGAATTTGCTCCAGATCATACATTTTGATCGGGGGGGGGGGTTGAATTTAGTTTCACAGGTTCTTAGAACAGCTGTTTAATTGGTAACTATGTGTCCATACAATAAGCCACTCTGTACAACTGTAAGCATGTACAGCAGGCGTATTCCCCTGTCCCCAAGAAACACACACGCTTTTCTGACACTCCACAGCAACACCTTTGAAGCACAGAAAGGGGGAGAGAGAGTAGATATACATAACGGAAAGCACTGGGGAGAAGCAGGAAACACAGAAGTCTTGCATGGTTATGTCTATCGCTTGTCAATTCATCTAACATGGGCGTATTCCAAGTCTAAAGAGGTAAAAACATTTGTGGTAGGTACAAGAGCAAATATACTCCTAATGTACATGAACGTGCTTCAAATATCAAAAGCATTTAAGTTTCCTTTTCTGAAATTCTACAGCTTGCACAGAATGCTCAGGTGAAGGAGTTTGTTTGGTTTATGGATATTGATACAGACAATACTTTGCTTTTGCAGACTCTTATTGCCTACTAATGCAAGTACAAGTAAATAGTTTACAAATGCATTTTGATAGTGATTAACATTTTTAATGTGACCTAAATGTATGCTTATCAAACTGCTGGTTGATGTATGTTACACACATACTTTTGGTTTCTCTTTTATGTAATGCTTTTATCTGCTTGTTTCAGCTGAAATCGCATTAGTTTTCTGTGACAACACAGATAAAGCTAAATGTTTGCTAGACAACGTGGAAAAGAAGCAAATTCCAGTCCTTCGCACCATTATCATCATGGATTCTTTTGAGACTGACCTTGTGGAGCGGGGGAAGAAATGTGGGGTTGAAATTCTCAGCATGAAGTCGCTGGAGGTAAGCTTTACAATACTCTCAAAGCAATTGACTTGTTGTTTTCCTTCACATGGCAACTTTATCTTGGTGCAAGAAGTGCTGGAGTTAAATGTATCTCCTGGTTCTCTAGATGTTGTGACGGCCGTTTTAAAAAAATGTAATTTTAACTTTCGTAAGACTGAGTTAATCTTTAATCTTTTCAAAGGCAAACCTGAAGAAACAAGTGGTAGAAATATATAAATGCAAGAAACAAGAAACACACACTGGGGGTCTAGAACTGGGCCTATTATGCTCCAGAGAATAAACTGACAAACCAGCTGCTCGACAAGTCAGTGGACGTTTGCCAATGCTGTGTAACAATAGAGTTTACGGGGTATATACAAAAAAGACCTGTGCAGAGGGATTCACTTCAAATATAGACCAGACCCATACAGAGAGAAGTAGGATGGCCATCAACGTCAGATGTAGATCATGTATTCTCATTTGGCCATTCCAAATAGGAATGGTGTGTCCCATGATCATAGGGACTGAGCCATAACCTAAACTGGTCTGGGTCTTGTCTCCAGATGCAGTTAAGACCATATGGGTGAGAAGATCGTGATGGAATCCAGTGCAGTGCAAAGAAAATGTGTGGTGAGGTTAAAGGCCGTATATATGCAGCTATTTGTTTAAACTGCATCTTTGCACTGTTGTTGTTTTTACTAAAGGAGTGATCAAGTGATATTAAAGTTTTGGTATTGATTCACTACCCTTTTTTAACCTCACCACACATTTTCTTTGCACTGCACTGGATTCCATCACAATCTTTTTACCCATATGGTCTTAACTACATCTGACGGAAACCGCTTGATCTTTTTCCATCGGTCAGCTATTGTCTTTTGAACTTCCTTTGTCGCTCAGGTAGTATTGCATTCTCTTTGGTTGGAGAGGGCATGAGCGGGCAAGGTGGACTGAAGGTTGTGATGTGTTTGCCCTGTAAAGCAAGATCAGCAATTTATTCTCCAATCAATCAACTTAGTAACTATGGGAGTAGCAGTGCTGCAACACAACCTAGATTGCTACAGTAAAATTGTCATGACAGGGAAAGGTTTTCTGTATACTCTATCCATTTCTCTTGCATACACAAAGCATAATCATATAAGTTTTGTTAATTTGTATTTCATAGCTACTTTGCCTCTGGCAAAAGAGCACTCGTATCCATTATAGGTAAAATGTAAAGTGCTCTTCACTTCATTGTTTGATGCGATATCCAAGACTCCAGTCTCTGGGTTTTTGTTGTGCTGGAAATCGTGGCTCTACGAATACCCATCATTCAATGTGGGGTTCTTCATGACCAGCAGAATGTTGTGTGGCTGTAAATTGTGTATGGGTAAAAGGTTATCTCATGCTGCAGGGTGGAACTACCTAATGCTAGTAGTCTGCAGGGGTTTAGTCTTTCATGCATAGGGAAGAGCTTGCACAGATGACGGTCTACTACTCATCAATTCAGATGGATATGAAGTCTTAAACTTAATGCAAACTATATGGTGTAGTTTAAGATGCACCCCATAGATTTTGGACATGGTTCATTCTTTTACAAATTGTGTTTATTGCCAGCACTTAACCAAATGTGCTTGGGTGTAGTCAACTTTTACTTGAACACTACAATCTTGTCACTCATGGATTTATTAGACCTTGCAGCTATGTTCATGCTCTCATAGGGCCAGATGTACATAGAGATGTTTGCAATTACCTAATAGCAAATGTTTGTGATTCTCTATTAGGAAATTGCAAACTGCAATGTACTACAGTGTTTTTCACTGTTTGAGATTCCGAGTGGGTCTAGCATAGACCCACCTCATTCATATTCATGAGGTAGGTCGTAATTTATGACCCGTTGGGAATCACTAAAATCAGTGTTTGCCTGCAAAAGTCAGCAGGCCACCATATCTGTCATTGCATTGAAGTATAACCACAACTTTTTAATTTTTAGGTTTCGCCTAGTGAAAACAGCTCATGCGCTGCTCTTGCGAGTACCTTTTGGAATAAATTCAGCGGAGGGCTTCCATGCGTGCGTCTGCATGAACAAACATGGCTGCTCTTGCCATGTGTTCATAGCAAACAGCATGCGCGTGTCCGTAGGGACTGTGGACAGCCGGTGCAATTTTGCATTTTGGTGTCCTAGCAACGGAAATGTTTTTTCCTGTACAGCGTCTTGACAAGGAACGCAGGGAATGTCTTGATCCCATCTAAATGCACCAGACTGCGTTTTTGGAGTCACCGGAGGCAGTTAGTAAAACTCTGAAAGAGTCCTCATTAACTTTTTAAAAGTAAGTGGTCGGTGACACCTCACTCACCCCGTGTTCGGTATCATGTCGGTAGAGACAGGTCCAGTAATGGCAGCAAGGAATGGTCTGACCACTGTGAGCTGTCAGTTACTGTGCTCTACTGCCTCTGTGCTCAGAAAAAGCTCAGCCTAGAAGAGGAGGAAGGTCACATGGAGACATGGCGTGTCATGAATGTTTCGGGAGTCCTGCCCACCCAGCAATCTTGTCGTGAACTAGACCGCACACGTGTAACCGCTCAAGTCTTGATCAAGAGAAAGGTAATCGAGGAAAGACGCACACAGACAACCTGCTTGGTTGCCAAATATTTCTATAGTAGAACAGAAATCCACACATCCAAAATGGCCAGTAGAATTAGCTCAGCGTGTTCTTCTTGTGACCTTATTTCCGACACAGGATCCAGCATGGCGGCAGTTAATGTGTTCACGTTCTGTAGAGCCCAAGTTAGGTGTTTTTTTAGCAAAGTAGAATTCTGAATTTCGAAAATGCCAAATAGGACTACAAATTGGGTGGAATTTTTGTGGCAGGACAAAGAAGGGAAGGAAGGACAATTGAACAAGGGCATCGCTCAAGTGGTCGAATAATTTACCAGAATGTTGCACTCCATATTATTGCAAATGGGAAATGACAATCGATGTGCAGAGTTTCAAGCTCAGTTAAGGCACCCAACACTGGTACAGCTTGCAAAGCAGCAGTGCTAATTCCCTCTTACACAACACAGGTAGATCAGCGCAACCTAACACTTAGGCACAGCCTGTGAAGGTCAAAGGTTTCCATACACAAAGCATACATTTTCTGACACCAGACCAGCAGTGCAAACTTAGCAAACAGAAGATTGACACTGACATATAACAGTTTTCCATGCGCAGAAAAGAGGTACAGGACATAGAGGCGATTTAAGGGATGGGCAAATTGGGCAATTACCCAGGGTCTCATAGAAGTGTCCATATTACGAGGTGTATCTTAGTGTGAGGAGCCTTGGCTGACTCGCTGGTTTATATATTGCAATTACATTTTTGTAGCGCTTACTACCCCTGATGAGGCGTCGAAATTGGTAGGAGATAAACAGAGCCTTCACATTTAAAATATTTTGTTAAGCTTCCCAAAATGGCCCAACACACTGCATGCTCTTTGCTAAATACTTGTTCAAAATCTTCTTACATTGTTTCTTATTTTGAACACATACAAATACATATTTTGACTTCAGAAAAGACTGCCTTGATGCTACAGTCTACCCGTTTTCTGTCGGAGCCTGTATGGTCTCCAACATGATATTTGTTCACTCATAGTTTAATGTTCTTCTGTCACGGTCTTGTTAAATTTCTGTTTGAAAATGCACGTGACTGACCTATTTATCCCAGGGTTCATGCAAACTGTTTAGATGTTTTTTTTTGGCTGTAGAAGAAGAGACGGTTTGCAAGGGACAGTTGGGGTGTTTAATTGGACATATATTTTCATACAGTGGTGACTGCTTGGATGGCAAACCAGCATTAAAAATGCAATAGGTCTCGCCTTTCATTAAGTTAAAGCCATTTGCTTTACCATACGTAATGCAAATGGCTTTAACTTAATCAAAGGCAAGACCTATTGCATTTTAAATGCTCGTTTGAAATGCAGCCCATTTTCCTTGAAGGAAAAGGGGATGCATTTCAAAAACAAAAATGAATCTATTTTTCATTAAAAAATTGCCAGTGGTCCGTGGGACCACTGCCTGCTCTTAAAAAAGGTTTTTACATCCATACACTAAGAGGAAGGGCTCCCTTTGGATACCCCTTCCCCCATTTGCGAATGGGTTACCAACAACCCGTAGCTGGTGGTAAAATGCGAATGTTTTGCAATCTAAGTTGGGTCGCAAAACATTCACATATACTACTGCGGGGGAAGGGACACTCTTAACATGCCCCTTCCTAATACTGAATCACAAACCCATTTTGCGATTTAGTACTAGGTTACCAAATCGCAAAATAAGATTCTGTACGTACAAAAACTTTTTTGCAGGTGCAAACTGCCCGATTGTGCAAATCTGGCCATGTGCAACATCAAAAAAACTACGTACATCAGGCCCATAGTTGTATGCCATGTAAATGGCTCCAGATCTCTGCACATAGCTCTCCCATACATTTCATGTTTGAATACCCTTCTCTTTCTTATATTTGTAAGAAATTTTAGTGGCATTTTTGATTTCCTATCTCGTTTGTAATCTTACTTGAGTGAAGTTAATTCTCCTTTCGTTCTGTACAGGGTGTATAGAGATTAGTAAACCTAAGTTGACAAGACCAAATCAATAAACCAAATAGAACTTCCCTTCCCTTGTCCCTGGAGAGTATCGATTTATGTACACATCAGTGTCATGTAATCGTACAGGTATAAATTATTATTTCTGTCGCAAGCTAAGTTTAGTAGACAGTGCTCCTACTCAATATAGGGTCTTACAGGCATATGTTCTAAATTATTTCTCGCCATTGTTATGCAGTTGAAAAGTACTTGGTTATAGTTCTCGGGGGTAGGTCCCCTTCAGAGTTTTGTCTCAAGGTGTTAATGTAATGACTGGCAAAGTTTTCCATTGCGTTGGTGCTTCACAGCGTCTGTTATTCCTCCCTGTCCTCTTTGAACCTCTGGATTAGCTTGTTCCCGATTCTGCTATGAGCTTTTTATGCAGACCATTTATTCTTTTTGAAGAGCTATGCCTTATTTCCGCCCAGTATAACACCTCGCATTTCTTGTGTCACATGTGAAGCAGTAGTTGCTTTTCATTTCATGGCAGTAGCCCCTATAGCTAATACTAGCGCGAAGTACACACATTTCAGTTATCTCATGTTTTTGTTTTTGGGGCCTCCCAGACCTTCTACCCAGTGTGTACTCTGTTGTGTCTACTATTGTCTGTCTGTATTCTTTCAATACCGGGAAAGACCAAAACATATGCTAGAAATTATTTTTCGCTCCTACTCCTGGAGCGGGCCTTGGTAGCCCCAAGGTACATCCAACCTATCTTGCATGGGGTGATGTATGCTTTATGGAAAATATTAATTCCACTTTCTAATATTAGTATAATTTAGGATTTTATCCAGAATCGAGACGTTCAGGGCTAACTGCAGTCATTTTGGTTCTGAAATTTATCAAATAAGATGCTCTGTCTTATATATTCTTAATGGTACCTCCCCACCCCCCCCCACACGGCTGCCCAGAGGTCACGATACAAATCGCGACAGATGGGTTCAAATATCTGGGCATAAATATCACGCCAGATCCTACTCAATTTTACGAGCGTAACCTGCTACCACCCCTTAGGAGACTCCGCAGTGACGTGAAACACTGGCACTCCCTGCCCCTGATGCTCTTGGGCTGAGCGGCTCTGTTCAAAATGATTGCTCTCCCCAGGTTTTTATACGCTCTACAAAACGCACCAAACCCGGTTTCGCACTCCTATTTTAAGTCAATTGAGGCGGAGGTGGGCCACCTCCTCTGGAAGGGAAAGCCCCCCGCATAGCAATGTGCAAGCTTGTAAGGAGCTGGTACGGTGGTTGATTTGCCCTACCCAACATTCAACTATACTACTGGGCCTCCCAGCTGATAGCAATTAACCACTGGCTTCACGCCCCACAGGAGAAACTGGCCCCACGCCTGGATAGGCACACCCATAGCACAGACTGAATCCTTGGTGCACTATATAATAAAGCTCGGAAAAAACCACTGATCGGCCCGACAGCACATTCAGTGCACAACTAGTACACAGCACTACGAGAGCTTGGCTGGGAGAGAGTGCTTACACAACACACATCACTTTGGGACACCCCGAGACTGGGTACGCTTCGCAACATTAAAGGATTCTTTCGATGGGACCTTATTGGTATATCTAGGGTTGGAGAGCTGTGGAAGAAGGGGGAGACGGTTCATTTTGCCCAGTTACAAGCGACATACCAGATGGCCGATATGGAGCAATTCCGATACCTACAAATCGAACACGCACTTACAAGAGCCATAACCCAGGGTACTGATCTCCCGGAGTCCTCACCGCTCAGACAGTCTACTAACAGACTGCCTAACCCAAAAAGCAATCTCTCTTGCATACCGCAAACTAATAAATAATCAGAAACATCCCACACACAACCTGAGAGAAAAGTGGCAGGCTGAGCTTGGAGACATGGACGAACAGGACTGGCAGGAGGCACTAGCATCCCAGCGTGAAGTGGCAATCCCATCCAGGCTCCAACTGGTGCAATTGAAAAATACTGCACAAAACCCACCAGAACAACACTTCCCAAAATAAAACGGACCGAAACCACCTTTGTCTATGGGGCTGCTGGCTAGCAGGCACTTTTTACCACACACTGTGGGACTGTCCCATAATTGCACAATACTGGGGGTCTGTCATGGCCACGATCACCCAGGTATGTAGCTTCGAAGTCCCTCGAACCACGGAGGTGCCTTCTCAATATATGGGAGCCAACCAACCTTAATCATGCAGCAAAGGCCTGGGCAACCCTAGGGATCACGATGGCTAAACGGAGTCTTGCTCGACATTGGGGAGCACCAACAGTCTCCCTACATCAGCATTGGTGTCGTGACTTAGACAGAGCAATGGTGGCAGAAAAAGCGGTGTTTATACAGAGGGTGCCCCCGAAAGTGGGTGTGGGGAAAATGGTACTCATTCCGAGGAAACCTGTGCGCCTCTTCCCCCTGAGGAACCCGACCCAGACTTATGTGACTAATGCACACATACTCTCATAGAGCCACATAGACATACTATTATCAGCGATTGAAAAGTGCACGTCGAAAGTTGAAAAGTGTAAATATCTGCAGGGACAGAGGCATTCCCTCTGGGGTTTGCGAGTCCGCACTAGGATCCTTCCCTGCATCGGTGACCAAAGCCCTGGGGCTGTCTCTACCAAATCCACCCAAATAACAACTTGAAACCCTAAAGGAGTTAGAGCAGTTAGAGTTAGAGCAGCTCTCCGAGGTAAGAGACATGCCTTTTTAAAATACAAGGAGCACCTGACATGGATAAAATGCTGAGATTGTGTCTGCGGAAAAATTGCTTAGCAGTGAGTTTCTTATTAGTGGTACAGTATTTTCTGTTGTCCATCAACAGGCCACACTTGTCTCCTCAAGCCGTTCACATTGATCCCAGTTAACTATAATAGTGTTTGATCTTTTGCAAACAGGCAGGTTTGTTTTCGCCACCTGATGCTGCCTTTGAGAACTTCACCAGGAGACAATGCAATAATCAACGAACACAACTCTGCATTAGTCAGATTTTCAGCATGTGTTCCAGTTTTCTACTGATACTTAGCAAATGAAAGCATGAGAATTTCAGAGGAGAGCCAGGATGCCTTCTGTGTGAACTTGCTTCTTTTCTCGATAGAAGGTTTAGTAATTACTGGGTAAGTGAAATTTTAACTACAGTAATGGCAGGAGGTAATGGTAGCATCGGTTTGCCGGCTCTTTGCTAAATTAAGATTCCTTCTACTACCAGTCAAAGTTTTAGGAATTTGCCTTGTGTTTGCAATTTGTAGGTGTGTTCAGGTTACAAAATGAAGCGAGATACATTTTAATGTCAATAGAACTGTTATAGCATTTATGTTGGCACAGTAAAAAATTAAATGGTTTAATAATAAATGTGAGCTAGCGTACACTTTCTGGGATGAGAGATTATCGTAATAATTTAATCTTTCGAATCTGGAAGGCTAACCTAGCTGGAAGTACCAGTTTGTTCTACTGCATGCATATCCTTCTAAAACAGTCACCCACCCATTATCAGAATAATAAATAGTATTGATTGTTGCTTTCATTATTAGATTGAGGTGTGTGTGTGTGGTTGCTTTTTTTTTTTTTTTGCAGTTTTTTGTTTTTGAGGGGCATGGTTGTGGGACCATGCGAGGGGATGTCTAGCGCGATCCTATCTTGCATTTGATTGAAAAAAAATTCTTCTGTATTAACCGGTCAAAACTTAGATGAGCAGTCATTTACCAATTCCAGTGTAATTTTCTAGTATGTTTCAGCTGGTCCAGACCACAAAAATCTTTCTTTGAGGAATGTGGTTCGGGAACTTTCCTGTACAGCGACATTCTATTCAGCTCTCCTTTATATTTCGAGTTTGTGTGATTTACTATAATCAGTGCCTTCAGAGAGATGAAGAGTGTCCAGGGCAAGGGCTTGGCAGTTCAATATTTACATATGTTGTACAGTTGATAGTATTTACTACAGGATTTTACTATTCAAGCAGTGCCAAGACGGATTGTTCTGGCTTGCCTTTAACAAACAGCACCTTACTGCACTATTGAACTCGTCTGAGCGGTTACAGGTGCATAAAACAGTAGTAAAGCTACCAGTGCAGGAGATATCGTCAATGGAAGCAAAGCAACGCACAACCCATGAATTTGATAGAGACTCATCCAAGTTCAAACAATAACTCGCTCCCCTGTCCCCCTGCATCTCACAAACTGGAGGTTGGCAGTCGTGCCCTGGTGTAAAATGATATGTATATGCTGTCAGGTTGTTTTCTGCCCCACCTTGTGTGAAAAGATGTAGCTATAGCTTCGATAGTTGTAACTTTTCAGAAGATTTCTAGCGAAATCCACAAAGCATTAACCAGGACATCCAAGAAGGGCTTAAAAAAAGAGGGAGAAGGGTGGTTTGATTCAGCGTGCCGTAAAGCGCACGCAGGTTTAAAAGCGACCCTTAAGAAAGAGCCAAAAAATGTTATTGAAATTAGACCGGCCAGAGCTATCTATTACTTCGCGATCAAAAACCGAAAAAGTGAACTGAAGAAGGAAGCATGGCGAGTTTTACTTAAAGCATGCATCCTGAACGATAATGTGGGCTTTTGAAAGGCGGTTAATGCCCCCTTCTTTGTAGAAAGAAAAATAGACTCTATGGAGATAGCTATAGACGAAGTAACATGGGTAGACTATTTTACCGAGCTATACAAAAAAGATGAGGGGCTGGTTTCTATATATAATGATAGCACGGGGATGGTTGGGACAAACACACAGAATTTGTTTCCAGTAGGTATTGAATTTACCCTATCTGAAACTTAATTAGCCATAGCAGAAAGCGCAGCAGGCCTGGATGGGGTGCCCGTAGATGTTTATAAATCTAATACTAACTTATGGGCACCTCTTCTAACCAATGTTCTTGATAGCAGTAATAGAATAGGTTTTATTAGCACCTGACGAGAGGCGGTCGTGGTCCCAATATTTAAAAAGGGGGATCGTAACGACCGAGGTGCTATAGACCAATCTCTCTGCTAGATGCTCCAATTATGGGCGGATAAAACAGGCGTTCTTTCTAGATTTCAGTACGGCTTTAAGTCTGGTTTAGGCACCATGGAGCAAGGATTAAATCTGGCAATTATAGTAGGGAAATATGTGGGGGCAAAAAAAGGTAACTTATTTTCAACATTTGTCGACCTAAGCTCGGCATTTAACTGCCTGAGTCATGATATATTATGGGATACGTTGTCACAAATTGGCATTGAATCCAATTTGTTGAATTTTATTAAAGAATTATATCGGGGGGCGGGGGCTAAAGTGCATTTTGGTAGCAAGGGTGAATGCACATCTGTCTTTCCTATAAGGAAAGGAGTCCGACAGGGCTACATTCTTGCGCCCCTTTTATTTAACCTTTACATAAATAGTGTGGCCAATCACTTACAAAAGGTTAAAACTGATTTTCCCCAAATTAAAGGTAGCCGAGCCCCTATTTTATTATATGCTGATGACGCGGTAATTATGTCTAGAACTCAGTTTGGCCTACAGAATGCGCTCACCACTTTTTCAGACTATATGGGAGCCAGAGGACTGAAAATATGGGTAACTTTTAATATGTGCTGTTCATTAAAGAAAAACGTGTACTGCAACACTTTCTTAGAGAAGTCAAAGATCGAAACAACTGTGAATTTCTCCTATTTGAGGATAATTTTTAATAAAAAGGGAACATGGACGTCGGCAGCCGATGAGTGGAAACTGTCTTTCTCTCGCGCTATTGGAGCCATTAGAAAATTTGCAAATAAACTGGGGGGACGTCCGGTACACATTTTGTTCGACATCTACAAGTCGAAATGTGTGTCTACCATAATATATGGTGCGGGGATAAGGGGCATTGCCGATACTAGAGATATCCAACTCTGTGAAAACACCTTTCTTCGTTTTTTATTAGCACTTCCAATTTCAACATCAACCTACGTGTGTCACAGAACTAGGTTTGCCCTATGTGTCTGACCTTATTAAAGTAAGTCCGGTGCTATTATGGCACAAGGTTTGGACATCTGAAGAAACTGGACTTAATAGGGAGATCATACAGGACTATCGTGTACTTCAGGGGGCGCATAAAATTGGGTGGTTTTCCTATGTGAAGACATTTTTATTTGAGATCAGAGACTCTGAATATTTCGATTCCCCTAACACTCTAACCTCCATTACTAGACTAAAGTAGAAAGAAATGTGACTTGAACTGCTAGAGACAAAGCGGTGGCAGAAAGATTTGCCCCCGTGCCTCTGTGATGGTGTTTCACAACAGTCTACAATTCACTGTTTTGTTTGGTAAATTTTACTCATTCGCTAGGAAGAAATATTTAATGTTTCTATTGAAGAAATGGGGATTGAGACAGTGCAGACTCGCTTATTTGAAACTTCAGATGCTGGAAGATGAATTGTCTATGCACCTAATGTAAAAAAATTTGAAAAGTGTGATCAAGTGTAGAAAATCAATGAATTGACATCTTAATAGATCAGTATTGTGTACTATCCTGTATTAATTGGATTTGCGATTTATTGTAATGTTATTTTGTGTCTTGTGCTCGCTTTTATGATTTTTAACACTGAAATCGAATAAAGCTATCTTTGATTTGATTTAGACTCATCCAAGTTCAAACAATAACGCGCTCCCCTGTTCCCTTGCATCTCACAAACTGGAGGTTGCCAGTCGTGCCCTGGTGTAAAATGATATATATATGCTGGCAGGTTGTTTTCTGCCCCACCTTGTGTGAAAAGATGTAGCGCTAGCCATCCCTCGTCTGGTGCATCATCTGGCACAGGTGAATAAGCAGGGAGGGGTGTCCACTTCAGGTTCTTTGAGACAATCCACTTGGTGGCACCGGGCCTGTTTGAGCCACGGCCCCTTCTCCCCTCCCTGAGTAATACTGCACTCTTATCCCGTTCACCGGATGAATTCCTCTCCCCATTTAGCTACACTAGAGCCCCTAGTGGCCTTCCAGTACATAGTAATCTCACGCTTTGCTAAGACCAGAGCTAAGTCTATAAACCTAGTGGCAATCTTGCGTCTAGCAGGTCTCGGGAATCCCCCCAGTAAGGGGGACAGAGTGGTGTGTGGGATTGATCTCTTGGTTACATCATTAATATAGTCGACCATTTCTCTCCAGTAATCAACAGGGCAAGACCACTCAATGGGAAACATCTCTGCCCTGTGTTCACCACACCATGGGCAGGCTGCCTCAGCAGTGCAGAAGAGTCAGAGGAGTTTACTGGGGAAGGTCATCTAAATATATACCTTTACTAACTGCTGCCTGAAAATGGTACTTCGTTTGAAAACACAGATCTGAAAGAGACCGTTATGGATTATTCACCTTAGAATTGCACCCAGGCATGAGACTGGATCCAGAGAATTTTTCCTCCGCATTACCTCTGCGTGTCGATAGATGGCGTTGGTTGACTCAGTGTTGATCGGTGGCGTCGTGGTTGCCAGAATGGCGTTGCAGTATCTACTTAGACGCCGCCCTCGCACCCTGACGTCAGTTTCTTCTTTTTCCACGCCAGCCAGTGCAGATCCGGAGAGAGCGGTACCTAAAGTCCTCTTTTGCGAATTTTGTAAACCCTTTTTTGAGTTGATAGACTCCTGGTGCACAGAGAAATGTCATGTCGCACCGGCTTCAAGGCTTGTGACACCTATCACAAATTGATGTCGGTCACAGACCCACATCTTGTGTGCCTTTGGTGCCTAGAGCGTGCCCACGACCCAAAGTCGTGCTCCGACTGCCGGGCCATGAACCTGAAGCTCTGTGCCGTTCGAGGTCCCGGTCAAGAAGTAGGTCGCACGACCGGTCGCGGAGCCACCACCACCACTTGTAATCAAAGTCTTCGTCTTCGGTTGAGTCGAAGCACAAGAAGGCGATGAAACATTGTTGCTCTTAGCGTTCTCCACCGTCTGGTGTCTGACGCGGGGCATGGCAGGTAGTCGTCCGGCTCCGCCCACGGAGCCAGTTGGGTCGATTCTGGCCTTTCATCCCGTTCCCAGTCCCGGAGCAACCCCTGCCCTGCTTCAAATCTCTTACGAAGCCTTACATTCCATCTTTGCGCAGCCCTACTCCACCGGCATGCCCTTAGTTGGGGGCTCTAAGCCTTCGATGCCAGCGGCCTCGGCGCCACAGGGCCCCCAAAGATCCGGATCAGTGCAGGTCAACCTCGTAACACCACCTCTGGTGCCAAATCCATAGACGAAGCCTCCGACGCCAGTTGGGTCCCCAGTCTGCGTCGATCCCGGCCTCCCCTCGATGACGACATGGAGCCGGTACCAGCCCCGACCAGTACTTTTGTACCTCTGTTCTCCCTTGATGTTTCCTGCTGCACTGAGTGGCTCACAGGAGAGGGTGAGTAGGACTGGGAGGGGTCTGAGGACTCTCCTGCAGACCAGTTGGAGGAACTGGAATGGAGAGGGGAGTTTGGTGAGGCCAGTGGTCTGGATACCTCCCCAGACCTTGGCATGCTATCTCCCCCCACCATTGCTGCGGTGGAAGGTGCATTGCATGCAGTGGAGTTGCGTAGGGCAGCAGAGGCCCTAAACCTCAAGCTTCCTACAGTGGCAGACAGGACCAACCTCCCGACAGAGGTGTCTCAACCGGCAGCGGCCTCAGTGCACTTGCTGTTTTATTGAGGCCCTTACGTACATCCTTTTGGGCACTTGGTCGACGCCACTGCCCAACCCAGGGCGATCCCATTTTCCTCTTACCCTCCTACCCCTGAGAGCTTGGTAGTCCAAGCCTCCACGTCAAAGGGCGCATTCTCTAACGCACCACCAGATAGGGAATCCAAGTAGCTGGACCACTTTGGGAAGATGTTTTCTTCCTCCAGCTTGGTACTGCGGTCGGTGAACACTGCATGTCTATTGGACCGTTACTCTCACTCGGTGTGGGACAGTTGCGCAGGTGGTGTCACAGTGCCTTGAGGAGGCCCGGGCCATGCTTTCCTGTGCTGTTGCTGAAGTAAGAGGCGCAGCAAATTTCACCATCCGGTGTGGGCTGGACAACGCCAACTCACTGGGCAAGACTATTCCCACATCAGTAGCATTGAGACGCTAATCCTGATTGAGGTCCACTGGCTTTTCAGGGGCTGGCCAAGCAACACTTTTGGACATGCTCTTTGATGGCCCTCGCCTGTTTGTCCACAAGGCAGACAACGCTCTTTAGCACTTTAAGGCTTTTAGGGCTATGGCCAGTTCCTTGGGCCTTGCTACCACCTCCTGCCCAGCCCAGTCTGCTTTTCGCCCCTTTTGTTGCTACTGAAGGAGTGCTCCGCAATGTTCCGCCCAGAGGGACAGGCCTGCGCAAGCTTTCCAGCCTCTGCGAGGCCGGGGATGTGGATCTCACTGCCGTGGGTCGGGTGGCCGGCCGGCCAGTCCACCAGCGCCCCATGTGCAGCAGCCTCCAAAGTCTCCTAGTCCGACCTTTTAGGCGCATCAATTGCTAGTGGGCGGCAGGTTTTGTCATCCCCTCCCCCACTGGCTCAGCATCACGTCGGACAGGTGGGTTTTGCAGATAGTCCAAAGGGGCTACTCCCTTACCTTCAAGACTACCCCTCCATCCATGCCACCTCAATTCCAACTCAAGTTGGAGGATCACCTTGCCCTTCTCCCACAGGAAGTCGCGTTACCGACCCAGAAGTAGATTGTGGTTTTTACCCACTACCTTCTGGTGCCCAAGAAGGACAAGGGCCTGCGTCCTTTCTTGGATCTCAGTGACGTCAACCACTTCCTCAGGACCTGAGCAAGTGTCAACATCTTGAACTTCTCCTTCCGGTCTGCTCTCCACCCTGGAGACTGGATGGTAGCGTTAGACTTGCAGGATGCTTATTTTCACACATGCATGTCCTGCCGGCCCACCCACGTTACCTGCAGTTTACGGTAGGCCACAAGCACTTTCAGTTTACCGTGCTCCCCTTTGGTCTTACCAGCGCCCCTCTGGTTTTCACAAAAGTGATGGCTGTGGTCGCAGCTCATCTGCGCAGATCAGGGGTTCTAGTCTTCCCCTATCTCGACGACTGGCTGTTGGACTGGCTCGGCCCAGGCTGTCATCACCCACCTCCAGACTACGGCCGACCTCCTGCATTTGCTGGGGTTCTCCATCAATGTGCTGAAGTCACACCTGATTCCCTCTCAGAAGCTCATTTTCATCGGAGCAGTTCTGGACACAGATCAGTTTTGGGTCTACAATGGTGGCTAACAAACCGAGATTGGGTCAACTGCAGATCCCTCTCCCTTTCCCAACCGGAGTTCAGTGGTGATAGATGCATCACTGCTGGAGTGGGGTGGCAACATGGGAGAGGCGGAGATCAGAGGCCTCTGGTCTCCGGTGGAGTCCAGGCTCCATATGTACCTTTTTGGAGCTTCGGGCTGTTCGTCCTGCACTAAAAGCATTCATTCCCTCTGTCCAGGGAAGAGTGGTGCAGGTGTTCACGGACAACACCACCGCTATGTAGTACTGCAACAAACAGGGCGGGTAGGGACGTTGACCCGATGTCAAGAGGCTCTCTGCCTTTGGACATGGCTGGAACATTATGGCATATCTCTGGTGGTTCTACACCTGGCAGGCACTCTGAACGCCAGGGCGGACTAACTCAGCCACAGGTGCATGATGAAATCACAAACGGAGTCTTTACTCAGCAGTGGTGCAAGGTCTCTTTCAACATTGGGGAGAGCCTTGATTAGATCTATTCGCCACCAAAGAGAATCACAATGTCAGCAGTTCTGCGTGTTGAAATTTCCAAGGCGGCACTTGCTAGGCGACGCTTTTCATTGCAAGTGGAGTTTCTTTTATACACCTTTCTGCCTATACCACTTATGCATAGGGTGCTGAAGATCAAACATGACGGGGCTCAAGTCATTCTTGTGGCTTTGGACTAGGCACGAAGAGTCTGGTATCCTGAGCTCTTGAACATGGCCAAATATCCTCTGATCTGTCCAGCTTCCACCTCCTTGCGTGGAGATTGAGCTGCGACGGGTGACAGCTTTCGACCTTCCTCCCGAAGTCTGTTATGTTTGACAGCCAGGCATTCCTCCACTAAAACAGTGTACACCTGTAGATGGAACAAATCTGTGGCATGGTGCACAGCAAAGGCTGTGGAACTCCTTTATGCCACCTCTTCATTCTTTCTTTGGGCCAGCAGGGCTCTGCTCTAGGCACTCTCAAAGGCTACCTTTTGGACATTTTGGCCTTCCTTCGGCTGCCTGACCAGCCTTCTCTTTTTAAATCCCCTATTGTAAATCGCTTCCTTAAGGGCATGGCTCATTTGTTTCCTCCTACTCCTTTCGTGATGCCCCAGTGGTTCTTGAACCTGGTTCTTATTTATTTGATGTGTGCTCCCTTTGAGACGCTACATAACTGTCTTCTCAGAGTTTTAACCCTTAAAACTACCTTTCTGGTTGCCATCACCTCTGCTCGGATGGGTGAGTGAGCTACAGGCCCTTTCTTCAAAACCTCCTTTGCTGGCTGTTCATCCGGACAAAGTTATCCTCCACACTAGGCCTTCTTTCCTTCTGAAAGTGGTTACCTCTTTCCATATAGGACAGACCATCACTTTGCCCACCTTCTTTCCGCATCCTTTTAAAGAGAGAAGAGAGGCTCCACAGTCTGGATCCAAAACGTGCGCTTTCCTTCTATCTGGATCACACACAATTCCGGGTGGATGGACAGCTCTTTGTCGGTTGTCGGGCCGTGCAAAACCGCACCATCTCCTGATGGGTCGTTCTTTGCATCAAAATCTACTATTCCTTAGCGAATAAGGAACCTCCAGTTGGGTTGAGTGTCCATTCCACCAGGGCGGCAGCCACTACTGCTTTGGGATGTGGAGTCCCCCTTCTTGACATCTGCCAGGCAGCTACGTGGGCTTCACTGCACACATTTACCAAACTCTCCTGCCTGGTCAGCCAAGTCTGGAGAGACTGCTTCTTAGGCTGTTCAGTTCTCCAGGACTTTCTAGTGTGAACTTGGTTCGCAGACCCACCACCGGGGTTGGTATTGCTGGGGTATCTATTCTAAGGTGAGGAATCCTTAACTGTCTTGTTCAGAGGAACAAGTTACATACCTTCGGTAACAATATATCTGTAAGACATGGGTTAGTTATTAGTTCTGGATTCCTCACCACCCCACCCATCTGCTCTGTTTTGCGAACTGATTTCTAGGGTAAGGGACTCCCCTTTCAGGGCCCTAGTTTTTGTGCACTAGTGGTTAGTGTCTTGCATGGCTCTGTGCTTCTGGCATGGAATGTCATGTAAATAACTGATGTCCACGCGTGAGGGCAACACGTCTAAGTAGATATTGCCACGTCCTTCCAACGACCACAAGGCCAAGGACTAATGTGGAGTCTACAGACTCCACCTATGGACGCGCAGAGGTACTGCTGAGGAAAGAAAAAATTCTCCGGATCCAGTCGGACGCCTGGGGGTAATTCTAAGGTGGTGAATCCATAACTAACCTATGTCTTACAGATATATCATTACCAAAGTTAAGTAACTTGTTCATCAACACTTGGTTCTTCTTTCTCGTTAGAGTAGGCCGGTTTAGAACCAGTTACTTTATAATCTTGCTGTCTGTGCCATCTGGACCTTGCCATACAGGATCAATTTCATTGGTTACAGTAAATTGATCCTCCCAGATATTCTTGGGTGTGTCATTCATATTGTTTAGGTTTCGAACCTGGCGAGGGGCACGAAGTGCCCCTCCAGTTTGAAAACTATTGTCTTCAGTAGGGATGTCGGCCCCGCCTCTGCCTCTCATTGGCTAGCTCCATAAATGGAGGATAGCCATTGGGAGGCAGAGGCTGTCAATCGCGCTTTCTCTCGAAAACGCGATTCGGGGGCGTTTCTGGTGCTTTTTTTAAGCCCCGCCCCTTTGTCCCGGGCCGCGCTGCCATTGGCTGCCGGCCCGGGAAACCCCCGTGACGTCATTCCCGGGCCGCGCTCTGATTGGCTGGCCGGCCCGGGACCTGACTTGTTTTTAAATTGCCTCGCGATTGAATTATGGGTTTTAAAATAAGGTGATAAAGTAACGAAATATCAAAATGTTAGATAACACTTGGGGCGTCTTCACCTCACACATGCAGCACTGGTATGTTGCCACGGATCCCTAACTTGAAAAGTCTAACGGGGGGCTATGAACCGCTAGAGTCGCTTGGAGACGGTGGGGTACGGCGGCTGAATGCCTGTGCTGGAGTATGTCTATGCTATTGTAGTAACTGTGCGTCCGCCGTTCGTCTAGTGACTGGTCTGGCAGCGCTGCGAGCTGTGACAGGGGCGGGCGGGCGTTCGGCTCTCGGGCGTTCGGCTGTCGGTGTCTGGTTTCTCCCCTCCCTCCAGTGCTGCAGCTTGGCAGCTGGTTGCTAGGATGACGTCATCGCTTCCGCCCCACTTCCTCTCCTCGGCGGTGAGAATCCAACATGGACTGAGGCTGCAGCCATGGGGTTCGGACAGGGCCACCGCCAGCCTCCCTCCCAGCTCCCCACTCGGCGCCTGTAAGCGGGAGCTTGCCGCAGAGGCGCTCTGACACGGCCGAGCTGCGCAGCTCTCTCTGGGACGGCCCTTCTTTTGCAGTTACACCTTGGTTTTCGTTTACTTTGAGACAACCCCCCCTCGACTTATCGCGGATAACTATTGAAACATAATAAAAAGTTGAGGAAGGTCCGAGAATGTGACCAAGAAGATGTGGAGCGCGGAGCCGCAGGGCGCTGCTGCGGGCCGCCACTGAGGAGGAAAATGAACGAGGAAGAACAACCGGACGAGTGAGTTGGGGGCTCAGGCAGGAATGGGTTGTGTGTTATGGGTGGGGGTAGGTGGTTGGTGCATGGGATTTCAGCCTGAGGGGCTCACGCGAGCTGCTGCACGCCCCCCTGCAGCCGTGTTTACTTCTGCAGGGCTCGCGCTGGCGGCCACACGTCAGTTGCTACCCAGGACTTAACGGGGTTGCCCCGGTCTCGGCAGGGACACCCTCCCCTGGCACGGACCATTTGGGGGGGTGCTTTAGATTTTAGGTGTCAACAGCGTTCCCTTACACTTTGGCGTTTCTGAGCCTTCCCCGCCCCCCCTGCATTGTCGAGCCTGCGGCGGCCGAGGCTCGGGACATCCCCCCCCCCGCGTTAAATGGAAGCGCAAGCGTTGGCCATTTTTTTCCTAGAGTCGTCTTCATTTGCATACAGCGTTTTCCATTCATAAAAAAAAGAGCTGGCGTGCGCCGGTGTGAGGCAGGAGGGTGCGCTCTGTGGAGGAGTCCGCGGTCTGGCCCAGCCGTTGGGCAGAGAGGCCCGGCTAGGTGAGGGGGAGTTGCCAGCCGCTTATAGTATGAGCAGATGGCCTCTCTTCCTGCGCGCTCCGTCTCTTGGTAGGCAGGGTGAGGCCTCCTAGTAGCTGCTGCGTGGGCCGCCTCGCTCTGAGCAGTCCTTGGAAATGTACTCGTTCACAATGCCCTTTAAAGCTCATAGGACGAGAACTGACCACTCTGCTTCCACGCGAGCCCTCCAGCTTTCGCTGTGCCCCATGTTCCTTCTTAGTGAGATTTGGATAGCCATGAAATCCCTTTATGTCAGTCTAAAGTGGGGCAGTCGGGTTTAACTCCTATGTACTTTGTTTTTTCTAGATTCTTACACTTTGAGAACGAGCTGTATTGCTGGACTTTCTGTTAAAAATCACAAAACTTTACATTGGTTTCTCAGAGTTTTAAACTGCTGCTCGGCCTTGGGTCTGTTGCTCTTAAAGTGTCTGACGTATTTAAAGCTGCAATATGCTTTTAATGCACATGTTAAGGTAAACAAAATTAAGAAAGTTATTTTAAAAGCTATAAAAGTAGCAACATTAAAGTCTCTGTAGTTTAGTACAAAGTAAGTGTGAAATGTGTATTGCTGAGAGAACTTTTCATGCATATTGTGCCATCCTCCTCATAGAACGTTAGAAAGTGAATTTCAATCCCCAAGTAAAGTGCATTGAGGAAACTGATTTCTGAACTATTGGGAGAGCAAAGCAATAAGTAAACAGTCATGCATTCCAGTCTTCCTTGAGGAGGGGGGGGGAGTCCTAATGGTAATATAACATGACGATCTATGTGGAACTATCAAATCCTCAGTAGCGTTATTAAAGCTACCATTTTCTTTAAATACTATGGAAGAACTCAACCAAAGGTTATGTCGATACAGTAGCTCCAGGTTACACATAGAGCTCCCTGATGGGTGCATTAATCAACCAGGCTACATCACCGGCTTTTCTGGGTATGTTCTACTAATTAATGCATTACGGCTTACTTCAAGTGTCCTTTAACAGTGTTATCAGAGGTGGGATCGCAAAGGTAAAAACAGAGGCTGCCCCAGGTAATTTTCACTGGCGACCTCTGAGTGACCTCTTAAAGCTGTGTGGGTGTGGGTGTGGCTCTGGGTGTGTGTGTGGCTCTGGGTGTGTGGGTGTGTGTGGCTCTGGGTGTGTGGGGCTCTGGGTGTGTGGGGGTGTGTGTGGCTCTGGGTGTGTGTGTGTGTGTGGCTCTGGGTGTGTGTGTGTGGTAGTAATTGCTGTCTGATGAGCTCGTCCAGTAGAGTACAATAGGTATTACATTTGCGAGAGATTAAGCTGTTGGCAATGTAAATGACAATGCCATTTATCTGTTTTCAAAACCAACACATAAATACAAATTTTGTCATTTACAATGCCAATAGCTCTAACTTTTGCAAAGGCGAAACCGTTGCATTGTAAATGCTTGTTTTGACTATTCCTTCTCACTTGCTACGTCTAGTATGTCAGGAAGCAACTCTCCTTTTTCAGAAATGAAGGCCTTTGTTCCTGTGTAGTCTGGACACAGCTACTCCAGACCAAGAACTTCAGTCCCATGCATTCAATATCCGCATGCCCTTTGCATATCTCCTAACAAATATTTATGCACAGGGGTAGGTGGTTCCCAAGGTGTAGGCGCTAGTCAAAATTTGTAAGTTCCATCAATTTGAGATGTCTGGAAATTAAAAAACTTGTATCAATAAAACCAAATTTTATGTATCGCAAAAAACGCAGTTCAACTCCTTTTTGTTTAATTTCTACAGAATTCTAAAACCAGATTGCATATCATTGCCTTTGCTCTTGGAAGCCCTTGTTACAGTTCAACTCACTCCCATCCTCTTTTCGCCTGAAACTAGACATTAAATTTATAAAATGAGTGTTAAATATTAAAAGTTAGGGAGGGGAAAGACAGAAATTTACAAAATGAAAGATTCTAATAATCTAATACCATTAATATGAAATATGGGTGGGATAATCCTCACCTCTGAGTCCTCAATAGAATTGAAAGCTCTTGTTCACAAAAGCCATGACATTTTCTATTCTGCCTTGAGTTCTGTAGGTCTCAGGCAATGCTAGTTTAAAGCTTATTAGAATCGAAGGAAATGGTTTTGAATAGAATTCCTTAAACATAGTCTGAAGACCAGTCAGCCACCATTTGAATGAAATCCTCAACTTGCACCTTCATTAAAGGTTTTAGAAGCTATTGTTCCTCCTATTGAATGAGCTTCAAAAATGTAGGTATTAATACCAGCTCCTGATGGGATCCATTTTATCCTTCTAGCAGTGTGGGAGATGAAACATGAGCTTAAAGACAAACACAAGAGATTAATAAATGACCCGCAGAAGAATTTCTGAACTCTTCAGTGACCGATTAATGTATGTAAATAATGGACCAAACATTATTTTTGTCTCCTCGTAAAGTAAGGTAGGTTATTTGTTTTGTAGCACATTTAGTTCTTTTTTAAAGATAAAAGGTAACTCCCTAGAGTTTAAAATAACAAACCCAACCGCCAATGTCTAAAACTTTTATATCAAACTCATTTACAAGAAGATAAACAAAGAGTTTTACAGATAACTTTTTCCTGGATAAGTATCGGTCTTCCGGCTACAAATGGAGGAATTTCAATCCCAAAAACTATCCCATATATAGGAATATTTAAGTCCAGGTGTGGTAGAAAGACCTCTTAAGTTTTTTAATAAACCGTTCACCAAAAGGATGATTAACTAGTAGTACATATCCTGCAGGTATAGCTGAAACATTGTCCATTTCCCGAAGGATGCAGCAGTGGGACTCCAACCAATTGGAACGATTAAGGGGTGAAAACACTGTCTACTTAAGACACGCGCTAAGAATTATGCTCACCTAATGTGTTCCAGGGAATATGCGGCAGCCCGGTAGCCTTTAGTAAGGTAAGGATAAATAAGGGGGGGGGCCCTGCAGCAGCCAACTAAACCGTATTGTCACAGGCGTAGAGGAACTTACCAGAATCTGTGATCCTAGGCTGCGCGAATGCGGGGATTGTGAAGGAATGTTCACAGGACAAGCGGCGGCAAAATGGCCTAAGGGAAAAGCGAGGGAGTAATAAATACGTGATACGTATTCTGACTATCTGTGTGGTGCTGAGGTCATGCATGGGAGCGGGACTCACCGGACGCGATGACAAGGTTCTGCACGATTGCTGGTTCTGTGAAGTGAGGGCAGGGTTTGTGATACGAAAGTACACTAGTTAGGGTGGGTGTGACCCTAGTGTGATTGGTTCCGATCAACATGTCATCAGGATAGGAAGTGAGGAAGGACGAGTAAGTAGTGGTGGTAAACGTGGCGCCCTTCTTAGGAAGGGGGCTGGAGTGAAGTGAAGCGGTGACATGGAAAGGGAAAATGCATACTGTTAGAATATGTATACAATTGGTTCATTATATCAAGGGGTCAATCATACATAGAGCAGAAGATTGAGCGATTCAATCATATTAGAGCAGTCCAATCCTCAAGGAGGTTTAGTCCTGTATTCAAGCTGTCAGTCTTTAAAATCCATTTAGGTTCCTCCTTGTTCAGAATCCTCGTAATATCACCACCTCTGTGGGGCAATTTTACGGCAGTAATGACAGTCCAACAAATATCATTTTCTGAATGTCCACTTAGCAGGAAGTGCTCAACCAGTGGAGCGTTCGCTGATTTACATCCTATCCTGCTTCGGTGTTGGGAGATGCGTAGGCGGATTTTCTGGGTGGTTTGTCCCACGTATCTTATTGCATGGACAGATGATGGCATATACTACATTGCACGTTTTTCAATTTGTGAATACTTTTAGTTCATTCTTGATGTCCTTAAATACAAACTCCTAGCATTCAATGGTAAATTTGCAAATCACCCAATGTTCCGCCGATACATTGGGATTCTCTACGCTAATCCCAAGGCCCGGGTGCTGGTAAACGGGTCGCTCTCTGAGGCCTTCCCGATCTGCAGAGGCACGCGCCAGGGGTATCTTCTCTCCCCACTCCTATTCGCGCTAGCGATGGAGCCCTTGGCTACGCTTATCCGACAGGACCCCTTGTCCAAGGGTGGACCTGGAATGAGAGCCACGTGGACAAAATAGCCCTCTACGCCGATGTGCTCCTGTAATTGGCGGACCCGGCGACCTCGGGGCCCAAGTGTCTGCAGATCCTTGTCGAATTCGAGAGTCTCTGGCCTTCGGCTTAATGCGGCCAAATCCAACCTGGTTCCGTTGCATCCCTCCCTGGAATGTTTCGACTGGCAGTCGTCCATCCCTCTTAGACGCCACTCGGTTCTGGGGATATGGGTGAGCCTCATGCCGGAGTTGGAGTGGGCATTGAACATCTCGCCCCTGGTAGCCCGAATGAGATCAGACCTTAAAAAATTGCAAACCCTCCCCCTCAACCCCTTGGGGCGAAGCGCACTGTTCAAAATGATGGTCCTCCCCCGCTTTCTTAACACTCTGCAAAATATTTCCATCCCCCTCTCTCGCACCTGGTTCGGTGACCTCGACGGAACCCTCTCCAGATTCCTTTTGGGTGGCGGAAGGCCGCGAATCTCCCTAGCACACAGCCGCATCCCCTCCTTTTGATGGAGGCCTAGGGGTGACTCATCTCTACCTTTTACTATCTTGCTACTAAATTGATAGTCGTCCATGATTGGTATGCGGGCGGCTGGTCCGATCCGGCTTATCGCGTGGAGCTGGAGGAGACTGACTTCTCACAAATCCAAGCGTTCCTTTATGGACACCCGGTACCACAAACCATGGCTCCAATTACTAGAGGGGTCCTCCTGGCCTGGCGTGCCGCCCTGTGCCACACGGGATGGGACCGCAAACTTACTCACCAGACGCCACTCTGGCAGGGCACCTGGCTCCGGGAGGTATCGTCTCTGAGCAGATTCTGTCGTTGGGACCTTATGGGTGTGTCGGTCCTTGGAGACGTCTGGGTGGGAGACCACATTTGTGCCTTTGCTGACTTACAACAGCGCCACGCCCTTCCCCACGCCCAGCATTTTAGATACCTGCAGCTGCGTCACACCATTCATGCACACCTCGCATCTACCGTTCCCTTGTAAATAGTCCCACGTCCCTAGACCGCCTACGCACCTGCTGGGAGGGCTGGGTGGGACCCCTACAAGAGGCAGACTGGAGAGACGCCTTAATGGCTCCACGTACCCTGACCACATCCTCCAAGCTACGCCTGGTGCAGATATACTACTTACACGCGGCCTACCTCACCCCAGAGAGGCTGTCCCGAGCCCGATTGCGACCTTCTCCCGACTGCCCTAGGTGTGGACCATCCCCTGCCGATTTCTACCACATGGTGTGGCTGTGCCCGGAGCTGGAGAGGTTTTGGAAAGGAGTGGAGCGGGAGCTCTCACAGGCCCTAGGTTTGGAGGTCCCCCATGACCCGCTGCGATTGCTGTTGGGGATCTTCGATGGCCTCGATGGCTCGAGGTTGGATAAGCGCCTACGGAGAACAGCGGTGGCCGTAGCCAAGAGGGATATAGCGCGTCACTGGTCACGCCTTGTGGCACCAACTGTGGGGGGATGGAGGAGGGGGTGGACTGGTGTGGCGCCCAGGAAGAGGTCCTATTTGAAGCCCGAGGTTCCCCGGAACTGTTTCCCAAAATATGGGGGAAATGGTTCAACATGATCCCGCCATGAACCCAGATATGCAAATTGCTCCAAGAGTTGATATTGCTGTCACGAAAGCTGTAATGTTGGACTGGAGTGGACTGACCCTACCCATATGCACTGCTGATTTCAACTCATTGTACTTCTTGATTTGTGAGCTGCTGCCAATGAATTTTCTTTGCTGTTTCAAAATACTTAAAGTTAATTAGCAAAATAAGAAAAATCGCAAACCACACAATTACCGCATTTTGAGTGACCCCTTAGTGGTACTAGGGACCAGATGTCATGTAGGGTTGGATTGTAATTTAGTTGTGGGCAGAGCGGCTCGTACCATTTGTTCTTTAATATTCTTGCTTTTCTTGAAAGCAAGCAAAGGAATCTCCAGATCAAGAGTCCCTGCATTCAGAATTGGCATTAAATATTGGCGTGAAAGTAGTGACACATACTAGGCGCTCAATGTCTGTTTTGGGTTTGGGTTCCAGTAGGGTGTCACGTGGACAGTACCACGCCCTTTTCATCGCGTTCCGCACAAGGCGACACGGGTATCCTCTGAAGAGTTTGGTGCATAGTGTTTTGGACTCAGTAAAGTAGTCAGTTTTGAGACAACAGTTTCTCCTAATCCTCAGGAATTGTGAGTAGGGTAGACTGTCTGAGTGCGCGGGGGTGATTACTACTATAACTAAGCAGTGTGTTCCGCTCCGTGGGCTTACGAAATGGGCCCGTTATCAGAATACCATCAGTGTGTTTAAGTAAGTCTAAAAAAGGAATCTATGTCTTGTCACGGGTAAGGGTGAATCTGAGTCCACTGCAATTATTGTTTAACCAGTGGAGGAATGATTCTAGAGTGTCCACTTCACATTTCCAGATGAGGAAAATATTGTCTATGTAGCGCTTCCATTTAATTATGCAAGAGCTGAAAGGGTTGGTATGACAGAATGTTATTGTGCTCAAGAGAGTCCATATACAGAATGGCTAGGTTGGGAGAAAAAATGGGCCCCATTGATGTACCTCACATGTTGGTAAAATTGCTCGTAAGACAAACCTGTAGGAGTTACATAATGAATTGGGTTGGAACGGTGTGTGGTCAGGGTCTCATTTAGTATAGTTTGCATTACCATTAAAGAGTCTGTCTGGGGAATGTTGGTGTATAAGGACTCTACGTCCAATGTACACAAAATCCCATTTGAACAAAAGCCCCACATTTACTTGCTGTAGCTTCAGCCCATTCTAAAGGCTTATATCCCATTAGTCAAGGAGAAGCCGCTTCTGATCTTAATAAACAACCCGACGACCATGTTGTATTGCACCAGAGTGGTGTAACGATAATGGATCCTGTGCTAGGATTCCCTGTATAGTTGGTAATGTCTGGACTTTCAAGGGAGCTCCCCAACTTCAAACCATTTGGCAGGGTTGCTAAAAATCGGAGCACAGGAGCTCTTCAGAGTTTGACTGGGGCATCATGAATAGCATCTTCATTTCGAGGTAGGCTGTGGGATCATCGACCTTGGTTGGATTATTTTTTTGTCCACTGCAGAGAACACTTGATCGCGCTTACTCTGCTCTGAGGTTTCCACCAAGAGGTTCCTGGGGAGCTGCATTCTGTCTGTAGTTGGATGCATGCCGCCTGAACACTTTTCAACTGGTTCCACTCCTTCCTTGAGTTCTGAAGATAGGACAAACCAGGCTCAGATAGTCCTAAGCGCTCCAGATTAGGCCAGGAGAGTGTTATACCCCAATCTGTTAAACCTGAACATTTGCTACATTATTAAACGAAATCTGTCTCTGCATCGGCCGGGGGGAACCAGGGTCCTTCTTCTGAATCCCTACAACCTGCTCCTCCATGCATGGACCTTGAGCAGCACCAGCAGAGCAGATTTGATTTACCCGGCTGTAGTAATGATTTCTCTTTGCAGAGAAGCAACAGTCTGCCAAACCCTGTTTATTCAGGCAATGGTCTGGGGCAGAGATCACCAAGTTGACCATCTGCAGGCCAGACTGTCAGATGTTTTGTTGTTTGCTCGATTTCCATTTGCAGTGGGCACTGTTAAAGGTTATTTTTCAGCCCCTGCAGCCTTTCTGTTTTTACCTGAAAGCCTTTGTTCAAATCACCAGTTGAGGTCCCCTTTTTTTGTTTTTTATTGCTTGTTGGATTTGGCTCTTAAGGCAGGTTCACCCCTAATCTTTTTGCTTTTAATCTGTGATATGCGTGGATGATTTTCTGGTCTGTGCGCACTTTTTCTCTGTGTCCCAGAGTAAAGTGCGTGCATGTAGTTAGGCTGGCCTGCTCTCCCATAGGGATGCATGGGGAATGTCTGTGTCCCTAGTAGTTCCTGATGTGTGGGGAGTGCATGTTCGAATTTGGTATGTGCGTGTTCGTGGGAATGAATGCTTTTTAATGGTGTATGTGGCATGTGTGTGTCATGAGTAGAAATGCCATTTCTGGGACTTGGCATATTACTGTAAAATATGTCTGCAGTGTGATTGGCTGGAGCTGGCTGGTGAGCCTGGCTCCAGGAAGGCTGGATGGGTCTGCCCGGTGGTGAGTGTGAGATTGGCATGCTTGATGGCTTGGGAGGAGTGCACCTGGTCCCTGATGGGCCTGGACTTTCCCCAGACAATGCTGGCTCCACCCCCTGTAGTGCGACTAATGGCCCTAGCCCTGCCAGTGAATAGAGAGGGTGGTTGAGGTAAACAGAGTACTCAAAACCAGCTGCGACTGGTTTTCCCCCACCCTGCACCCTTGAGACAAAGGGGTTTTTCTGTATAAGAAGGGGCTGTGTCCCCATACAATTTGTTCTCTGTTCTGCTTTGGACCTTGCCAGAGGGGGCTGTTGCTGCTGCTGGGGCCAAGAGGACCGCCACTTGGCTGTCTCCCTGCCTGGAGACCCAGTGTGCTGGCTCTGGCCCTGCCTTGCCCCTCTGCCTGCCTCCAGACCCTGCTGGAGCTTTGTTGTGCCTGGAGGCACCCTGACTTTGATTTATAGCGCTAGGAGCGCTTTCCTTGTGCACCAGCGCTCAATAGCGCTTTGCTTCTATTTCTAGCGCTAGGCGCGCTTTCTGTAGCCCCTAAGCGCTTGGGAGCGCTTTGTGTGCAGCCGGTGCCCACCCGGCATCTGCCCGTCCTATTTCGCCGATTTGCGGCATTAGCGAGTGCCACCTCGCTTTATATTTAATTTTGAAGCCGGAGCCCACCCGGCATTGCCCCGTACTTGGATTTTGTAAATACCTCGAGGGAGCCCACTCCTCGGGTACTGAGAGCCCGCCTGCCTGCCTGCCTGGTACGAGCCGCCGCGCTGCCCGCGGCGACCCGGAAGTCTTTGGTCGACCGGCCAATCGCTGCGCGGCCCCCTCGAGGCCGACCGGAAGTCCCGCCCCCGCAGCAGAGAAGCAGCCGGCGTGTCCTGCCCGAATCTCCCGATCGGAGGGAGAGCCCCGGGACGAGTGAGGAGGAGAGCCAGCAGTGTTCCTGCCCCCGCAGCACCAGTGAGGTACCGGTGAGTGCGGGGACAGGGTCCTTTGTTCTTCGAGCGGCCCCAGTTGGCAGAGGGCCGCTCCAACGCTGCAACATTTCTTTGTGGAGCCCCGAGGCTCCTGGGGGCATTTCTTCGAGCCTGAGAGGCTCTGGGGGAAAGTGGTGTTCTGAGCCCAGCGAGGCTCCAAGGACCGGCCTGATTGCCCCCTCGAGCCTCGGGGCTCGTAAACACAATTGTTGAAGAGAGCCCAGAGAGGCTCCAGGGCCCCATAGTTGATCTTCGAGCCCCGAGAGGCTCACAGCCAAATTCATTCCGCGAGCCCAGCGAGGCTCCCGCCCCCCTTGATTGAGAGCCCTGAGAGGCTCTGGGGCAATTCATTATTTTAAGAGCGCTGAAGCTCTATTTGTACATTTGCTTTGCAAGCCCCTGAGAGGCTTCTTGCCCACCTTGTTCTTGAGCCCTCCTGGCTCCCACGTTGCTCAGTCCTGTTTAACAACTGTCCAGCACTTAGTGGACAGTTGCCACGTTTAGGCTTTGGGTCTGTGCTGCCTGCGCAGACCTCCCTGACACTGAGACTCAGGGCATCCCGCCTCTTTCGAGGCTAGTTGGCCTGAGGGACATTTGTGAGTGTTGTGCTTTTTGCACCCCGCGCATTGTAATTTCTTGCTATGTAATTCTTGCGCATGTGTTCTAATCTGCACCTCTGTGGTTATTATCTCATGTGCAATTGTTGACATCCCACTTTAGGTTTATCCACTTTGCTAAATGTGACCTGCATAGAGGATTGTTTAGGTTTACCACTTTGCTAAATGTGACCTGCATAGAGGATTGTTGATATTTATCCACTCTGCTAAATGTGACCTGCATAGAGGATTGTTGATGTTCCATTTTATGTATGTTTCCTTCCCTTTGCTAAGAGTGAACTGCTTAGGTGTTGGTATTCCTTCCTTAGGTCCTGATGAGAAGGTCCTAGTTACCTGCGTGATTACCTACAGTGATTTAGGGGTGCGTAGGAGGTCTTGACTCTGTTCCAGTGATTACTGGACGTGTGTTGCATTTATAATTTTGGTGCTAATCATTCTATGTTTATGTCATAAGTGTATACCTACCAGTATTATTTTCTAACAAGTGCCTACCCCTGACAGTGGTCCATGTGGCCCTGTCCTGTACATAATTCCCCTTGTAAATTCTGCCCGTGCCCCTGGCACATTGTAAAGTTTGTGTGTTATCTAATGTGTTTTGTTTATTATAATACAAAGGCTATTTTTTATATATCCTTGTGTGGAGTCTTTCTTTGTGGTGGGCCTTGGGTGTTGTTGCTGGGGTGCGTGCGCAAATACTTAACTCATACCGCCTCCAAGTTTAGCCTAGACTGCTCGCGCCACGTTACCTAGAGGGCGAGTGGGGGTTGCCTTGGTGTGTGACTCCCTTGCCCTGACTTTAGAAATGGCGATCCCTGACTGACCTCGACGCGAGTCTTGGCCAGCCAGGGTCCCGTTTCTAACATTGCTAAATTAATCTTAAAATGCTACATAGATTCTTAATGTGCAGAACCTTCACTACAATGCCAGGGACTGTGATTTTTGAGATGAAAAAAGCTTCTGTTTTTAGCCAATTTGGACAAAGACCAAATGAATGCCAGACCTGTTGGCTTGACCAATGTTTTTTTCTCAGAGAAAGGGGGTGGTTAGCTCCTCCGAATGAAAGTCTGAATCACAAATGTATAGAGCTGTAAGAGTTTAAACTTTAAGGTGCTAGGGGTAAGCCCCTTATTTCCGCCCCCCCCCAATCCTTTTACACTTACCGCCTCTAACACTTTTTTCCCTCCATAAAATGGTATCCAGGTAACATTTGTCAGTCTTCTTTGCAATGACAAAAATTTGAAAATCTTGCGACCAAAACTTTTTTTCTGAACCTTGCCTGTGGAAGTCTTGCTGTGCTAAGATCATGCCCGTATGAGCTTTCCAAAACTGGTTAAATGCATTTTTTTTATTTTGTAGTGATTTTGTAACTGGAGGTTATTATTTTTGCTGACTCTGCATGTTTGCAGTTGGTGGAAAAAAATGGGTTGCATTCACCTGGTTTCTCTGCCTGGGTGGGAATTTTGTTTTGGACAGATACAGTGGAAAGGGCAGTCCCTGTTAAGAGGAACTGGTTCATATTGACGCTTGTGAGACTTTTTTATTAAGCGGCAGCTATTATGGATTCCAGGCATTCCTTCGTTTGTACTCTTTGAAAGCATTGTCCTTTTGGTGTGCCTTTGCTGTATAAACAATGTGGTGGTATTCTTACGCGATGAGTCCTAGTATTGTGTCAAAGTATTTTGAGGTTTTCAGTTATTTTGCATGAGATTCTGTGTTGCTAATTGTTTAGCTAGTGGTTTGAAGTGCACCATGTCCACTTTTGAACGCAGAACTCTGTGTAGCAGTCTTAGTCCAAAGAGATATTGACTTCGTAAAAAAAATGAGAACATGTGTAAGGTAGGGATGCTTCTGTCATAAAAGGAATGGTTGTGCATTGAAAGACAAAGTTGCTTAATATGTTGCAGGTGTGTGGTACAGATGTTAGGGAGCACTATGTAGCCCAAAGCGCAATAGAGTTGTGTTTGAGCTAAATGGTCTGGGAACCCACAAGGAGGGTAAGTGTACAGTGTTTCGTTGCTGTCAAGAAAGGAAGACATTTTTTTGTACTTGAAAGTTTTTTACCATTTTAGGAATGTTTTGGGCAAGCTTAAAATGTAGTTATCAATGCAGTTTCCATTTGTATATGACAAATGAAGAAGTAATTATTTGAAAGTACACAAAGCTAGAAGAGAAACAAACTAGGGTAAGCCGGTGCGGTTCATTGAGCTGTTTTTCTTTTAAGGAAAACTTCTCTTTTATCGTATATTACCATGACAGTAGACATCAACTATATAATTGGAACTGTTGCGGGTCAATATTCTGCCAAGATTCCACAGGAGCGAAGATGAAAAATCCTCCCACTTCTAGAGAACAGCACTCAGGAGGCGTATGACTGCACTCGATGAGGGCTGTTCACCAAAAGTATGGGGGAACATTCCAAGGAGTGTCCACCACTCTCCCCATACGTAGGTGATGAGGTAGAAGGTTGCAGTCTGGTAATACAGCTGGTACTGTAAAAGAAACGATGTATACAATAAAGCTAAATAAACAAACAAACAATAACTAATACTCCTCCAATGCACTCAATCTCAATGTGGCACTTACCCCGTGCGTAAGCTGAGAAGGTCTTAAACACAAGAACTCCAAGGAGTGCTCCAATGGGCTCCAGGCAGGAAGACTGAAGCAGCTGGGCAGGGAATGAGTAAGTACTCAAAAAAGGATTTTCAAGACCTCCTTCAAAGAAATAACTGGAAAAAGGAGTTTGAGAAGCTCTGGCAGTCTCCTGCGAAACAAACTTCAGAAGTGGAGCAGAAACTACCTCAAGAGGGGTGTCGTTCGGCCCTTAATAAAACAATTAAATGCGGAACATCAACTCCCTCAAACACAAAACAGGAAGGATAATGAACAGTAGAAAAAGAAAGGTACAGCAAGAATAGTAGGGTCTGCTGAGTAGAATAAAAGCGGATAGATATGTAAATATGCAAAGTGGGGTCTCTGGGGAATAAGCGAAGTGAGCGAGGCGGTCTGGCTCCACAGGGCGGTAATGAGCATGACCGCGTAGGTTCACAGGATCTGAAGGGGAGCTGTGCTGAATGGCTCCGAGAGGAGAGAGGAGCGAAAACCGCAGTGCTCCCAAGAGTTAGATGGAAGCGTCTGAAAATGGCTAGAAAAGGCAGCCAGACAAACTTGAATTAAGCTGCGCTGGTCGGCTCCGTGTGGAAGATGGAGCAACCAACGGGGCTCTCAGTTGTGAAGAGTGAGCGACACTGTTCGACTCCGTGTGGAAGGAGGAGCAACCGGCGGAGCTCACAGGTGCGAGGAGTGAGCGGCATCCTCCGGCTCCAAAGGAGCAAATGACGGGACTCACTGGTGTGGGAGGGGAGCAAAGACTTCAGGCTCCAGGAAAGGAAAAGGGACAAAATAACTGGGCTTGCAAAGGCAGAAGCGAGCGGACTCAGGAGGAAACGGGGACTCAGGAGGAAACGGGGACTCAAAGGTACTGAATGCCAAAGAGGAACACGGGAAATGCCGAGAACAAGAAAGGGGGTGTGGGGTCATAGTCAGTAAGCCAAGCACAGGCTAATGTGAAAGACGGCCCCTTAAGGTTAGAAGGGGCCGTCTAAAAATATCAATCCCACTGAAAGTGTATCAAGTTAGGGAAGTACCACAAAGTGCCTTCTCAGTCAGACCACACAAGGCTGAATGCACAAGAGGAGCCCTCCATTTAAAGTCAAGTCAGCACTTATATAGCGCACTACACACCCAGAGGGTCTGAAGGTGCTTGAGGAAGGGGGGGGGGGGTATTTTACTTATCAAATATCCAAGTTTTTAGTTGTTTTCTGAAGGAGAGGTGGTTCTGTGTGAGGTGGAGGTGGGTGGGGAGAGTGTTCCAGGTCTTGGCCGCTAAGTGGGAGAAGGATCTTCCCCCCCCATGGTGGCTCTGTGGATGCGCGGAAAGCGTCGAGGGTTTGATTGGAAGATCGTAGCTGGCGGGTGGGGGTGTAAAAGGATAGGCGCGTAAAAGGATAGGCGCGTATTGAGGCAATCGGGTCCTAGGTCGTAGAGGGCTTTGTGTGCGTGGGTGAGGAGACGGAACGTTATGCTCTTGTTGACGGGGAGCCAGTGGAGGTCTTTCAGGTGACCGAAAATGTGATCTTTGCGGGGGATGTAGACTCGACCTTAAGTCCCCTTTTATTTAACATTTATTTAACTCCTCTGATCCGGCTGGCAGAGAGCTGGGGTGCCAAGATAATGGCTAAGGCCGACGACACCCAGCTTCTCTTCACCTGGAAAAAGGAGAACTTGTGCACCTCTGGAGTACGCCAATGCCTATCCTCTATTTGCCTGGCTAGCTAAATCATGCCTCAAATGCAACGAGGATAAAACAGAAATCCTGCTCTACGGCCAATTCCCCATTGACTTTAAGGAGTCTATTTGGCCCTGTGGATCAACATGCCCAACAGGAGAGAGCGGGATTGCCAAGAACCTGGGCATTTGGTTCGGAGCCGACTTATGTTTCCGCGACCAGATCTCACACTTGACCGGGACGTGTTTTGGAACCCTGACCACTCTTCGCAAATTCTTTCCCCTCCTTCCACAAACGGCCAACGAAACGGTAGCCAGGGCTCTGGTACTCTCCCGTCTGGACTACTCTAACGCCCTTTATTTAGGGGCTCCTGACTATATGATCAGAAAGTTACAGGTAGTCCAGAATGCTACGGTGAGACTCATTTTCAACATCCCCAGGAGACTCAGCGTTCGCAAACAGTTGAAGGGTCTTCACTGGCTTCCTGTGGCACAACGAGTGCGCTTTAAAACTTTGGTCATCGTCTACAAAGCCCTCAATGGACCGTGCCCTTCCTATCTAGCCAAAAGGTTCACACTCTACCTCCCGACCCGTCAGTTGCGATCTACCTCCAAAAAGCAGGTGGTCGTCCCCAGATTTAGAAGAGTCCGCCTGGGTGGACAATCCCTTACGGTAAAGGGAGCTCAAATGTGGAACGCCCTGCCAGACGCTCTTAGACACGCTCCCAATCTGACCAATTTTAAAAAACTGCTTAAAACTCACCTCTTTCAAGTTCATGAATAGCATACTCCTTTTTCCACTCTGTTTCAGTTTCTTCCCCGCGCCAGGACAGTCTTGACTATCGGAGCGCGTTATAAAACCACATATAACTTATAACATAACATGTCTAGTATGAGTCTGGCTGAGGCGTTTTGGATACGTTGGAGTTTTTTCTGTAGTTTGGCTGTGATTCCGGCGTAAAGGGTGATTCCGTAGTCCAGTCGGCTTGTGACCAGTGCGTGGGTGACCGTCTTTCTTGTTTCGGTGGGGTCCAACGGAATGTTTTTTTGAGCATGCATAGGATGTTGAAGCATGATGATGAGATGGCGTTGACTTGTCTGGTCATCGGGAGTGAGGAGTCCAGGATGAAGCCCAAGTTCCGTGCGTGGTCCGTCAGTATGGGTGCGGTTCCCAGGGCCGGTGGCCACCATGAGTCATCCCAGGCGGAGGGGGATGAACCTAAGATGAGGACTTCCGTTTTGTCCGAGTTAAGTTTTAAACGGCTGTTCTTCATCCACTCGGCTACTTCTTTCATCCCTTCGTTAGGTTGGTTTTGGCGGTGTTTGGGTCTTTGGTGAGGGAGAGGATCAGCTGTGTGTCGTCGGCGTAGGAGATGATGTTGAGGTTGTGTTGTCGCGCGATGGGGCTCATGTATACGTTTAAGAGGGTAGGGCTGAGTGATGATCCTTGTGGTACGCCGCAAATGACTTCGGAGGCCTCTGATCTAAAAGGGGGGAGATGGACTCTCTGGGTTCTGCCGGCGAGGAAAGATGATCCATTCCAAAGCTTTTCCTTGTATTCAGACGTTGCTGAGGCGTTGTATAAGGGTGTTATGACAGACTGTGTCGAAGGCTGCGGAGAGGTCAAGTAGGATGAGGGCAACTGTTTCTCCGTTGTCCAGTAGTGTTTGAATGTCGTCTGTTGCTGCGATGAGGGCGGTCTCGGTGCTGTGTTTGGCTCTGAAGCCGGACTGAGAGGTGTCGAGGGATTTGTTGGATTCGAGGAAGGCGGCGAGCTGATTGTTGACGGCTTTCTCAATGACTTTGGCAGGGAATGGGAGAAGCAAGATGGGGCGGTAGTTCTTAAGTTCGGTGGGGTCTGCAGTGGGTTTTTTCAGAATGGCGCTGAGTTCGGCATGTTTCCAGCTTTCCGGGAAGGTAGCGGAGTTGAGGGAGCAGTTGATGACGTCTCGGAGATGGAGTGCGATAATGGAGTCTGCTTTGTTGAAGATGTGGTGGGGACATGGGTCGGTTGGGGATCCTGAGTGGATGGAGTTCATCAGGCGAAATGGTGTCTTCGGTGGTGATTGGGTTCCATGCGCAGAGGTTGTTCAAGGGGGGTTTGGTTCGGAGGTGGGTGGAGTGGACTGGTCTCTGGACTGGCTGTCGAAGCTGTTATGTATGTCGGCGATTTTGTTGTGGAAGAATGAGGCATGGGAGTCTCAGGACTTGTGAGGGAGTGATGTCGTTGGTGCTGGCGGTGGGGTTGGTAAATGCTTTGACTATGTTGAATAGTTCCTTGCTGTTGTGGGCGTTGTCGAGTCGATCCTTGAATGCTGATTTCTTGGTGGATCCGATCAGTTGGTGGTGTTTGCGGGTGGCGTTCTTGAAGGTGGCCAGGTTGTCAGTGGTTGGGTTTTTTCTCCAGGCTCTCTCGAGGGTGCGACAGAGCTTCTTGGATTTCTTAAGGTCATCGTTGAACCAGGGGGCTTTTATGCTACCTTGTTTGATTTGATGTTTTTTCAAGGGTGCTAATTCGTCAGCGCTGTGGGTGATCCATTGTGTGAGGTTGGTGGCTGCTTGGTTAGGGTCCGATGAGTTGGCAGGAGGGTTTTGGTGAAGCGATGTGAAGAGCTGGTCGGTGGTGATTTTGTTCCAGTTTCTTCTGAGAATTGGTTGTGGGTCGTGGTCTTTTTGTAGTTGAAGTGAACGCAGCAGTGGTCCGTCCAATGGAGAGCTGTGGTGTGATTGAAGGAGATGTGCTTGCTGGAGGTGAAGTTTGGGTCGAGCGTGTGCCCGGCATAGTGGGTGGGGGTGTCAACAAGTTGTTTGAGTCCGAGGTTGTCCAGAAGGGTGGTGGTGTTGTTGTCGTTGCACTTTTCTAGGTGGAAATTGAGGTCTCCCAGTAGAATGTACTCCTCGGAGGGGAGGGCGTGTGGGGTGATAAAGTCAGTGATGTCTTCGCAGAATTGTGTGCGGGGTCCTGGTGGCCTGTAGATGAGTGTGGTCTTGGGGTCGGTGTGGATCTGGAAGTGAAGGTGTTCGGCGATAGCGAGGTTGTCGTCAGAACTGGTTGTGACGGGGATGGGGTTTTTATGGACGATAGCGATGCCTCCTCCTGTTTGGTTCGTGCGGTCCTTTCGGATGATCTTGTAGCCGTCCGGGATGGCTATGGTGATGTCAGGAGCGGATGATGCGTTCATCCAGGTTTTTGTTAGGAAGGCGACGTCCGGTGATGTGGTGTCGAGTAGGTTCCAAAGGTCAATGGCATGTTTGTGAACCGAGCGGGTGTTGAGTAGGATGCATTTTAGGTGGTTAGTGTAGGAGTTCTGTTTGGGGTTAGTGGATTTGGTGTGGCTCCTGATGCAGTCGAACTTGCAGGAGTGGCAGGTGAAGGGTCCCTGGGTGTGCCCTGGGGCGGCTTGGTAGCAGAATGGGAGTCGGCCGGGGTTAAGTGATGAGAGGGTTACGGCATCGTACGTTATGCGGGTGGAGTGGGTTTTACGGGGGCCAGGGTGTCGGGCGCTGGGCGCAGTCCAGGCGCGGGCGGGCGTAGTCGGGCTTACCTTTGGCACGCATAGGGCGCATCCACAGCACGTGAACGCTGCGCGAAGGTCCATCTGTCATATATGGATAGTGGAGGGGGGCGGAGCGAGGGAGGGGCAGCTGGGAGGCGGGGGGCGGGGTATGGTCAGTAGGAGCTGGAGGGAGCAGGGGTGGGGCCGCGGGGGAGCAGCGGCGGCGTGGACGGACTAAAGGCACAACAGCAAATGCTGGTCGAGGTGGCAAGGGAGGTCGTGGGCACAAGCAAAAACGATCGCTGGCACAATCAGGGCACAGAATGCGGTCACAGGGACAATAAGCTGGCGCAGTAGTAGATGCGGTCGCAGGCACAATTAGCTGGCACAAGACAAAATGCCGTCGCAGGCACAATTAGCTGGCACAATGGTGATCAATGCAGGCAACGATACCAGGCACAATGGCCGGGCAGGATGCAGGTCGCTGGCACAAATGGCTGGGAAGAGCTACGAGAGGACCGACCAGTTCCGACCGGAGTCAGGCTGGACACAGCTCCTAGTCTTGCGCTATCACCTAAGGTTGTTTGTGGAAGGGAGGGGCAGCTGGGAGGCGGGGGCGGGGTATGGTCAGTAGGAGCTGGAGGGAGCAGGGGTGGGGCTGCGGGGGAGCAGCGGCGGCATGGACGGGCTGAAGGCACAACAACAAATGCTGGTCGAGGTGGCAAGGGAGGTCGTGGGCACAAGCAAAAACAATCGCTGGCACAATCAGGGCACAGAATGCGGTCACAGGCACAATAAGCTGGCACAGTAGTAGATGCGGTCACAGGCACAATTAGCTGGCACAATAGTGATCAATGCAGGCAACGATACCAGGCACAATGGCAGGGCAGGATGCAGGTCGCTGGCACAAATGGCTGGGAAGAGGTTTAGTTGGGTGTAAAACATGGAACTTCCTGAGTAATCTGGGAGCATGGATGTTTTCTGCTGGTTCCCAAGATCTATCTTCAGTACAGTAACTTACCCAATCTACTAAATATTGCAGTTTGCCTCTGTCTATGAGAATCCAATATTGCTTTAACGTCAAATTCTTCCTCACCATTTATAATTATAGGAGGAGGCGGGATCTTTTCTGGACCTTGTGGAGGGGTATATTTCTTGAGCAAAGAGCAATAAAAAACGGGATGGATCCTGACTTGTGGGGGCAATTGTAATTTTACTGTGACAGGAGTGATAACTTTCGTTATTTTGTAAGGACCGATGAATCTTGGTTGTAACTTTTTAGGTCCTTGTAATCTTACATTTTTTGTTAACACCTTTTCTCCCACCGTAAATGTAGGTTCTTGGATGCGATGTTTATCTGCTTGTCGTTTCATTGCTTCTTTAGCCTTATTTAAATCTCTCCTAGCCTGTTTCCATACTGTCTTGATATTAACATGATGTTCTTTCAAAGCAGGAATGTGTTCCAATTCTGTAGGTAATGATATTGGGATCAACTTTGGGTGTAGAGCATAATTAAAGAAGTAAAGAGAAACTGCTGTAGAGGAGTGTGTAGTGTTGTAGGCAAATTCGGCTAAAGGCAAAACCTGTACCCAAGAGGTAGTAATTCTAGCCAATAAAGAACGTAAATATTGTTAAAGGGTTTGGTTTGTTCTGTCAGTTTGACCATCTGTTTGAGGATGATAAGCTGTTGAGTCTGTGGTCTATTCCTAGCGAAGAACACAATCCCTGCCAAAATCTGGAAACAAATTGGGGGGCCTCGGTCTGAAATGATTAGAGGGAACACCATGTAGGCGTACTACATTGTTCAAAAAGATGTATACAAATTCTTTGGAAGATGGCACCTTTTTGAGCGGGATAAAATGAGCCATTTTAGATAACATGTCCACAACTACATATATGGTGGTATAGCCTTGACAATGGGGAAGATCTGTTATAAAATCCATACTATTGGAATGCCAAGGAGCAGGGGGGATAGCAATGGTTTTTAACAATCCTGTAGGAGCACAATGGGTTGCCTTTTGTCTAGAGCAAATGGAACAGGTCTTAACAAAAACAGATACATCGTGAGACCTATTCTCCCACCAAAACAATCTTCGACAAGTATTCAGGGCCTTGGAGCTTCCTGGGTGTCCTGCTAGAACACTATTGTGACACCAATTAATTACTTGTTGTTGCAAGGAGCGAGAAGGAATATATAATTTATTATCACGATAGTATAAACCCTCTCTGCTGGAGTTCTCGGGGTCTTTAATCTATTCCTCTAAAGGGATTTTGGTGTATTGGTCTTCTAAGCAGTCAAGGAAATTTAGACTCCTGCTTCTCTGCTCCTATGATTTTATGCATTGGAATAATGGAGGGACCTTCTTCTCGTGAGTCAGATACTGGATGACCAAGAAGTGATAACGCATCCGCTTTTCCATGTTGTGACCCCGGTGATATGTAATAATAAAATCAAACTCACTGAAGAAAGACACCCATCTCATTTGCCTAGTAGTAAGGGCCTTGGCTGTTTTGAAGAGCTGGAGGTTTTTATGATCTGAATAGATATGACCTGCTTAGATCCCAATAAATAATGCCCCCATTTATGAAATGCTAATTTAATAGCTAACAGTTCTCTTTCTCCTATTGTATAGTTTTGTTCAGCAGGAAGCAAGGTCTTGGAAAAATATGCAACCAGATGTCCAGTATTATCTGGTTGTGACAAAACTCTACCCACGGCAAGCTGCGAGGCATCAGTTTCAACAAAATAGGGTTGAGTATTGACCGCATGCTTGATTACAGGGGTTGAAGTGAATCTGACTTTCAGGGTACAAAAAGCCTGTTCTGTTTCTGCTGTCCAATGAAACACCACCCCCTTTTTCCGCAATCTTGTTAGGGGGGTGATCAACTCAGAAAAATGGTCAATGAATCTCCTATAAAAGTTTGCAAAACCGATAAAGGATCGTACTTCCTTTAGTGAACTAGGACTTGGCCATTGGACTAAAGATTTGATTTTTTGAGGATCCATTTTAACACCTTCAGGAGAGATGATAAACCCCAAGAAGTCTCTCAGTGGTATGGAAGGTTGTTTTATCTTTAGCAAATAACTGATGTTCTTGTAACTTGCTTAGGATCTTTTTTACATGGATAACATGATCCTGTTCAGATTGAGAATAAATCAAAATATCATCAATGTAGACTATTACAAATATGTCTAGGTATTCTCTTAAAATGTCATTGACTAAATACTGGAAGGCGGCTGGAGCATTACAAAGGCCGAATGGCATCACACAGTATTCGTATAACCCAAACATCGTGCGGAAGGCAGTTTTCCATTCATCCCCTTCTTTAATTCTAAGTGATGATGTGCTCCTCTGAGGTCTATCTTGGTAAATATTTTTGCCCCTCTAAGCTGGTCCAATAAAACCGAGATAAGAGGAAGGGGATACTTGTTCTTGATACTGATTTTTATTTAGAGCGCAATAATCCAGACACGTTCTCAAGCCTCCTTCCCGTTTTGGTATGAAAAATAGAGGCGAGTATACTGGGGAGGTAGAGTGTCAGATAAAACCTTTCTGCAGCATGTCTTCTAAATAGTCTTTGAGATACTCAGTTTCTGAAGGAGTCATAGCATATATTCTACTGTGAGGTAGTTCAGAGCCAGGCATTAAATCGATGCGGCAATCGTAGCTACGATGAGGGGATAGCTTGGTGGCTTCCGTTTCACTAAAAACAAATTGAAATTCTGCATAAATGTCAGGTACACAGGAAGCAGCGGCTACTGTGTGTACACCACAACACAAAGGACTAAGACTTTCACTGGCTTCTTTATAACAGTGTAGCATGCAAAAAGGTGAATTAAGGGTGCCTGTCCGAGCTGCCCAATCAATACTAGGATTGTGTTCGTAACCTGCACAGGAGTGATATCACTAATGTGTCTGGAGGAAGATGCTCCTGCCTGGGAAGTAGGTAATGTAAAATGCGCTGGTTGGATGTAGTTTTTTCGTGTCTTGGGAATAGTTCCTGATCCCTTATTCTCGGAAGCATTTTGGGATTTAAGCTGAAAGACTTCGGCTTGTAATCTCTGGTTCTCTAACCTCAGTCTCCCTACTTCACTTTGTAATTCTACCATAACTGCCGCTAGTTTTTCAGCTGTCGGAGGGTGTAAAGTCTGCTCCAAAGACATTCCTGCATCAGAAGTAATCTTCGCTCGGGTGGAAAAAAGATCGTGGGCTTGGCTTTGTCCCGGAATCAATGTTCTGCCAAGATTCCACAGGAGCGAAGATGAGAAATCCTCCCACTTCTAGAGAACAGCACTCAGGAGGCGTATGACTGCCATCGATAAGGGCTGTTAACCAAAAGTATGGGGGAAAATTCCAAGGAGTGTCCACCACGCTCCCCATACGTAGGTGATGAGGTAGAAGGTTGTAGTCTGGTAATACAGCAGGTACTGTAAAAAGAAACAATGTATACAATAATGCTAAATAAACAAGCAAACTTTAACTAATACTCCTCCAATGCACTCAATCTCAGTGGGGCACTTACCCCGTGTGTAAGCTGAGAAGGTCTTAAACACAAGAACTCCAAGGAGGTCTCCAATGGGCTCCAGGCAGGAAGACTGAAGCAGCTGGGCAGGGAATGAATGAGTACTCAAAAAAGGATTTTCAAGACCTCCTTCAAAGAAATAACTGGAAAAAGGAGTTTGAGAAGCTCTGGCCGGCTCCTGCGAAACAAACTTCAGAAGCGGAGCAGAGAAAGAGGGGTGACGTCCGGCCCTTAATAAAACGATTAAAGGCGGAACACAAAACAGGAAGGAAAATGAACAGTAGAAAAAGAAAAGAACAACAAGAATAGTAGGGTCTGCTGAGTAAGAGAAAAGCTGATAGATATGTAAATATGCAAAGTGGTGTCTCTGGGGAATAAGCAAGAAGTAAGCAAAGCGGTCTGGCTCCACAGGGCGGTAATGAGCGTTACTGCGTAGGTTCACAGGATCTGAGGGGGAGCTGCGCTGAATGGCTCCAAGAGGAGAGAGGAGCGAAAACAGCAGGACTTCCAAGAGTTAGATGGAAGCATCTGAAAACTGCTAGAAAAGGCAGCCAGACAAACTTGAATTAGGCTGCGCTGGTCGGCTCCGTGTAGAAGATGGAGCACCAGCGGGGCGCTCAGTTGTGAAGTGAGCGACGATGTTTGGCTCCGTGGGGTAGGAGGACCAACCAGCGGAGCTCACAGGTGCGAGGAGTGAGCGGTGTCCTCCAGCTCCAAAGGAGCAAACTACGGGGCTCGCTGGTGCAGGAGGGGAGCGAAGACTTCAGGCTCCAGGAAAGGAAAAGGGACAAAATAACTGGGCTCGCAAAGGCAGAAGCGAGTACAGTCAGGAGGAAACAGGGACTCCAAGGTACTGAATGCCAAACGGGAACACAGGAAACGCAGAGAACAAGAAAGGGGGCGTGGTGACATAGTCAGTAAGCCAAGAACAGACTAATGTGAAAGGCGGCCCCTTAAGGTTAACCCCTTCCACGTTGATGACGAGCTGGGCTCGTCATGGCGTAGCCTCCTCGCACGCTGATGACGAGCCCAGCTCGTCACGTAACATGCGTTTTAGAAAATCTCAGCGTGCGAGCGGAATTCCGCTAGCGCGCATGAGGTTAAAAGGGGCCATCTAAAAATATCAATCCCACTGAAAGTGTATCAAGTTAGGGAGGTACCACAAAGTGCCTTCTCAGTCAGACCACACAAAAGGCTGAGTGCACAAGAGGAGCCCTCCATTTCATATTCCTAACAGGAACTAAAATGTAAATCCATTATTGCGTGTCTCATCTATTTGATGTTCCCTAGTTCCCATGATCTTTTGCCTGTTTTTTAATGCATCTAATGTGACTAGATTAATCCTATATGCTGCCCCATTATTTTTGGCCCTCCCTGCGCTCTGATGCATCTGTCATATTCTATTTTGCCTCTATGAACTGTTCTCTCTAAGGATGTTTTATACACCAAACTAAAAAAAAAAAAGGATGTGTGACGTCTGAAATTTTGCAGTTAGTTTACAAAATGTTCATCTCCAGGTTTGCCAGACTTTCTGGTCAGCTAGATAATTTGAGGGGACACTTGCGATCACTTTTCCACCTTGGCGCAGAGCCTTCAAATTGGCGAAGTTGGGGTGGTGTTGGAGCGGGGCATAACTTCTCAAGCCTCCTACGTTTTCAGGGTCCGGACTTGTGTGCTGAAGAATATTTATATTTCTATGTATATATAATATATATATATATATATATATATATATATATATATATATATATATAATATTTCTCCAGCAAGCCTGCCATGTTTGTTTATGGCAATTAACATGGCTTAAACCACTCGATTGCGTCCAATATGGGAATGTGGTCCCGGCATGTTTTTTTTTTTTTTTTGTCCCAGGCCCCTCAAATCTTGACATGCCTGATCATTTTATGATACCAGTGAACACAAATAGATATTGAGGTCTGCGTAGAGAACCTTCATTTTAAATGCAGGTGACTAAGCCACTCCTGTGTGTAATTTATCTGCAGCCAAAAAATGCAATGTCTTAGCTTTTGACTAGATGGGTTGAATGTTTTGTAGCTGCCATGTGGGCCAATGTCACATGCAACACCTTCAATTATTCCTAGCTTTTTAGTCCACAACACGCTATATGCTGGCATGTACATATAAGGGGAACCAATTGCTGGTGGCGGAAAAGCTTGGACATGCTGAAGGTGTTGCACATTGAGCTTAGCAGATGTGATGTATCAATTTGAACCTACGTCCTGTTTTGTATCCTTTGTCCATCCTTGCATACCCTTCATTATATTCCAGCACTCCGTTGTTGCCTTTTGATTACTCTTATTTCCAATAATTTTCGTTCCAGTCCTTTTCAGATGCCAAAGACCTGCTATTTCACTTCTCTCTGCCCAGTGCAATATTATTTTAGCAAAGACAACTGTCGGAAAGGCTTCATTATTCCATTATATTGTCAACTTAGAGTGCAGTCTCCTGATCACTCTTCAGTTTTTGCTGTTTAACTAATGGCCTGGCCAAAACTGTTTGGTATCGACTACTGTTTTTTTTTTTTTTTTTTTTTTAATGTCCAATTTGTTTTTAAAATATATCTTGCCCAATGTAGCCTCCAAACTGAGTGTCAAGTCCTAAACAACTAAAACGTAAGGTGCCCTGGAGCTCAATATTTATTTTACTTCACCTGCATGTTTACAAAAATCCCATGGTGACTGGAAGACCAAGTATACTTCCTTGCCCCGTTTCCTCCAACCATGTGTAATCCAGTGGAACTCCTCTATTCCACATATTTCTGCTGAACCAATCAGAGAATGTAAGATTTAGGTTCAACACATTGAGCAGGATATAACATCTTTTCCTACACAACAAAAACAAGATGGAATATTTTTTAGTCCATCAATTGTAGCAATAGGTAATATGTAAAGCAGAGATTAAGATTGCAAGTTAACTATTGTTTTCCATGTCCTCATTCATCTTTGTCTTTACTTCCTTACTATAGGATTTAGGAAAAGCCAACCGTCAAAGACCAAAGGTAAGTAATTTATGTATGAATCTGTTTTATCCTGTGCTATGGTTCTGTCGATATGAAGGAATAGCAAACTAAAAATCTTGTAATACTTTTTTTCTCTTTCTTTAAGCCTCCAAAGCCTGAAGATTTGGCAGTTGTTTGTTTTACCAGTGGAACCACAGGTTAATAGTTGCATTATATTCTTTTTGTTTTCGTTGCTGAAATTCCATTTACTACTCCAATTTGTTTCACACTCCAGCAACAGGCCTTTTCCCTGGTACCTAGAAGAACAGTCTCTGCTGTAAAGATCTGAATGTCTTTGGCAACTGTGTTGTGTACCTTTTTGTTCTTTAATCCTGTTAATCTAATCTATGTTCAAACACCTAAGATGCCAGAAAAACAATTTTCATCAGTGACAGTGGAGTACCTCCGACACCATATGAAGTGAAAGGACCAACTTGCCCTCTTTAAGGGTATGCTTGTCATCAGTTAGAGCATGCTTTAAGGAAATACACATAAAACAGATACGTTTGAGGCATGTGTGGCTGTCGATACACATGCTAAGCAAACCAAGTCAGTCGTCCTGGCCCTGACCGCAACTGGCTTGTCTTTGAGAAAACTGTCAGCACTGAAAATGCTGACATCGAAACAGGCATCCGGACGGGCCCCATCTGCACCAAAACCACAGTTAATACCAACGACATCCACTTATACACTCTGCCCAGAAATGGTCGTGCCACTCCTCCATCGGCTCCAATAATAAATCTGTTGGCCAAAGACATTTAGCAATTCACATCCGGATGGGAAAGATCATCACTTAACTGCTTAAAGCTGACACACGTCCTCCAAAAAGACAGCTTTCTTTCCAAGAAGCATTGGATGAAGCCCCAGTGCCTAAAGCAAGGAAGAAAGCAGCCTCTTACCTGCATTTCCATCACCCATCCAGCTATGCAGGAACCACCTTCTCCACACTCCTTACATGAAGATTCCCCTCGCATACAAGCCACAGGTGTCGCCACTTTCATTCACAAGGAATTAGAAGGCCAACACAACTAGACCGCTGGGTCACTTACAATGCTGAGTCCCCAGCAGACACTGACCCTGATCTTTACCCAGTTAATCCCTCTCCTTCAGGGCTGGACTGGCCGTATGGGCACCGGGTGTTCCCCTGTGGGCCAGAAGGGGAGGGTGTGTATCTGTTTTGGTCTGGTGGGGGCATTTTTGTTACTGGTGGCTGGCTTTGCAGCAGTGCTGCAAAATTGTCCCCTTATAACAAAAGCGGATGTTTGTTTGTTTTTGCAATTTTTAGAGCGCGCAACTACCCAAGGGTGTCTCAGCGCTTAACTGAACAGATGATGGCTATGGCAGATTTTTAATGTGGGAACAGCCAAGTTCCCATGTGGGAACAGCCAACTGCAGCAGCAGTGATCCCGCAAGCACACTCCAGACCCCCTGGCGAACCCATTCTGGGCCTGATCTCCTTCAGATGATTGCTCAACTGAAGAGCTACTTGCCAGGTCCGCAGCTTCTCACAAGGGTTCTCTCCATTCAGAGCCTATAGATGAGGATCTTTTATTTGAGGCACTCTACTCCACACAGCACACAACATCTCCCTATGCTAAAAGGTATGTTGCAACACACTGGGGATATTTTCCAGGACCTTGTTCATGCATGGGTGTGAACTCCCCATGTAGACAAAAAATGTAAAGCTTCCCCTTCTGACCCTCCCCCTTACATTTGAGGTCAGCTTCCACCAAACTCTGGTTGTCCATACAGATAGAAAAAGGTCCAACTACCAAACAATCGGAGAAGCGCCCCTCCTGACAAAGAATAAGAGACTAGACGTAGCGGGGAAAAGGGTAGCAGCACAATCTGCTAACCAGTGGTGAATTGTCGATTCTGTAGGCCTCTTAAGTAGGTATGTCTGATCCACATTGGACGAAATGGATGTGCTCCTTCAGTACCTCCCTGAAGAATTTCGTAAGAGAGGGCATGAGTTAGTGTGTGAGGGGGAAACTGATCTCAAATACTACTATAGGATGTGCCTCTAAAACAGCTGACACAGCTGCTCAATGCATCAATTGAAGCCTCCTTTGATGTCACGCATGGTTGTGCATATCTGGTTTTAAGCCTAAAGTTCAGCAGAACTTTTCGGTCTCATTTGATAGCGAACATATTTTTGGGCCTCAGATCAAATATTGGAAAAAAATGAGAAAAGGCAGCAAAGACAGGAAAGGCAATGGGTGCACTTCAAACACCAACTTTTCAGGGTTCCTTTCGCTGCATGACCTTCCGTGGAGACTCCCAGCAGGCTTCCCCTGAAACCTTCAACATACAACCCGCATATCCAGACACCCTCAGGGAGAGGTTATTCCAGAGTCTCCTACAAGGGAAATGATTCATGAGAGGCATGCACCATCCCCAAAAGATATCCCTACCACATCTACCAAACTCTGACTTACCACTCCTTCCCCCTCAATCACAAAACACTTTTTTGAGGCTGCTTACAGCAGTTTATACCCATTTGGTGGAACATGACTACTGATCAATGGGTGTTGGACATTATACAAAAAGGTTATTGCTTTGAGTTAACTACCACACTGCCCACAATTCCACCTCCCAAACACTCACCAGAGCACATAAAATTGCGCACGGAAGAGGTATAGTCCCTCTTTCTCAAAGGTGCCATTTAAGAAGTACCACCTCATCAACAGGGGTTTGAAGTGTACTCCCTAGATTTTCTAATACCCAAAAAAGATGGTTCTCACAGACCCATTTTCTAGCTAAGGCCTCTAAACAAATACCTTCACTCAGAACATTTCCATATTGTGTCCCTCCAAGTTATCATACCTCTTCTACAGCAGGGCAACTTTACGACCTGAAAGATGCGTGCTTTCACATTCCTAGATACCCATCACTTTTTGCTTGACCTCAGGTTTGGGTCAATGGCGAACACTATCAGTTCATAGTACGACCCTTCGAAGTTACTCCAGCTCCAAGTGTTCACAAGGTGCCTTGCGGTAGTAGCTGCTCACCTAAGGCATGGCATGTCAGTCTTCCCTTACCTGGACAACTGGATCATAGAGTTCCACTCGCCAGTTTTCAGCGAATACACTTGGATCACTTTACATCTTTTACACATATTGGATTCACTATCCTATCCTAAAATCCCACTTCTAACCAAAGCAAATTCAGTCATACTACTGAGTAATTCTCAATTTGAAAAAAAGTTGGCTTCTCCTAATGCTGCAAGAATAGTCTTTTCAGACGCTTGTTCCGCAATTTCAAACAAATATCCAGGTTACAACCAGAATAGTTACACGCCTTCTGGGCATGATGGCCTCATGCATTGTAATAGTACCTTATCACAACTAAACATGTCTGTTGCAGGAATGTCTAGCACAACAATGGTCTGCAGTGGAAGGTCATTGGGAAGATCTAGTGTTGGTCAGCCGGCAAGCATGCAACTCTCTCCTTGGATGGACTAAAGCTTGCTACAGGAGCAGCCTACTCTTAACCAGATTCCACAGGAGACCATCACAACGGACGCGTCCCTCGTCGGATGGGGGGGGCACATTTGCAAATTCACATCAATTACTTCAAACTCTTAACAATTAAACTAGCGTTAAAAGCTTTTCTTCCAGACGTAGTGGGAAAAGTTGTCCTTTTTCGCACAGACAATACTACAGCTGTGTCTTATCAACAGAAACAGAGGGGTTGCGGGTATCTGTCTCCACAACTCTTTGCTCACCCAGCAAATTTAGAGGTGTGCTTTCCATTACAAAATACACCTAGTTGCACCCCTCCCGGGACTGGACAATGACTTTGTCTACCTCAGCAGGTCAATGCAACAAGTGCACGATTGGGAACTCCACCCCCAAGTCCTCCGCCAATACTTTCAACGGTGGAGCTTTCCCCTGAAGACCAATTCACAATTGCAGGAAATGCAAAATGTTGAAACTTCAAATCGAGAAACCCACAACCCCATTTCAAAGCCAACGCACTATGGATAAACTGGTCAGGGATATTTTCCTGCGCTTTTCCTCCTTTTCCCTCGCTTCCATTTGTGGTTCAGATGTTAGGGCAAATATCCGTCAGCCTCATTCTGGTAGCAATCACCTGGGCTCGCCAACTATGGTTCACAACACTTCTGGAACTATCCGTAGATCCTCATGAGAAGCTCCCAGTCAGGCTGGACCTTCACGTACAGAACCATGGATATGCCACCCAGATACTAAGTCACTCAACCTTAACATCTGGTTTCTGAAGTCTTAAAATTGGATATCTTCAACTACCACCAGAATGTTTGCCCATTCTCATGGAAGCACGTATGCCCACTACACCTGCATGCTATGTGGGCAATTAAAAATATTTTGTCAACCATTGTCACTCTAAACAAATTAACTCGCTTACACCAGTGGTATAGAGCATTGTCTGCAGAAGTAGCAGGCAACAGACTTGTAAACTCGCATTTACCTGTCGGACTCCACCTTTGCGCTGTGCCTGCTTACCTTCAAAATAGACAACAGATGTCTTTTCTTACGGTTCCAGTTATCAAATCCTTTATGGAAATCCTCAAAAGAGTAATCCCTTCCAGAAACCTCCCAGTATCATTCTCACTGGGCTTATGGGGTCCCCCTTTTGATGTTCTTCACTCAGGTCGACTCCAATTCCTTTCTTGGAAAGTGGCTTTTCTAATCGCTACATCGTCCTCTCGACAGTTTGGCAAACTCCAGGCATTAACCATAGAAGAACCTTTCTTTCAGGTACATAATGACAAAGTTGTCCTGCACCAATCTTGCAATTCCACCTCGACCAATAGATAGAACACCCTTTTTCTCTCACCCAGACTCCATTTTAGACGGAGCTCTCTACACCCTAAATGTAAAACAAGCTAGAACAAGACCATTTAGAAATACTCTTGATTTTTCTTTTTTTTTTCCCAAAAACTCAAAGAGAAGGTAATTTCCACATCTGTTATTGACCGTTAAATGTAGATAACCTGTTACGCTGAAGCAAAGAGAACCTGATCAGTCCCTCCAAAAGCTCACTCCAATTGCTAAAAGGGAGCTTTTATGGCCTTCCGAGGAAACCCACCACACACCTTCACAAAATGGTACTGTGTAGATGTGTAAGCTCAACAGGCAAAAGTTGTCCAAGCAGTACTTCATACACTTTTTCAAGCCAATGCAACACTCACCGGTTTAGGGAGGACTACTTCACATTTTGTGCACAGCATGTGTAATTACAGCCAAACCTTCCTCGAATGGAAAATGTTACTTACCCAGTAGACATCTGTGGCATGTTGTGCTGAAGATTCACGTGTGCCCAGGCTCCTCCCCGGTAACCTGTGACTGCTGCAGTATTCTTTCTATTTCGGTCACTTTCACACAGACTTGTCTTACTGCATATTAACACTCCATCCTCACCCACCTAATGGCAGAAAATAATCTAACAATGGAGTTGATGCTCACTCGCATTACCAGCAAGAGGTGTTGCACAACCATGTGACTTATTCAAAGAACAACTTGAACATATCTGGGCCCAACGCTAGATGGCAGAATATGCACAGCATGTAAATCTACATGACTACATGCGAGGAGCAGATGTCTACTGCGCGAGTAACATTTTCCTTGCTGTTGCAAAATTGAGATTCATTGAAGTGGCTAAGAATTTTTCCCTTCACATTTCATACCTGCACTGCAATGGAACTTAAATTTAGTTCTGGCAAGGCTTATATTGTCTCCATTAGAGCCCATCCGCAATGTTTTGCTATGGTACAATACATTGAAGGCTGCATTTCGAGAGGCAATCTGATCTCTAAGGAGACCAGGCATGTATTAGGAAATAAATCTAACCATATGCAAGATAACTTTTTCATACAAACCCATCTTCCCACGCTTTCAAGATAGGCCTGATCCACCAACTCCTAAACAAACCTACACCTAGATCCTAATGGGCCGGTAATAGTCAACATCACTCGGCTACCATTCATCAGTATGATTATTGAAAAGGCAGTCTAAGTTCAACTCAATAGCACATTCATGCTTCCTGCCCAACTAGTATTTTGGTTTCAGGTCCTGCTGCATCACAGATACCACTACCTTAGACATTTTAGTTGATGTCCTCATGTCAACAGATGACCCCCTACCTTCAGATATTGCTGTACCTCTTAGTTGGCTTCAACACGGTTGACTATCCCACCCTAATACACATCGAAAACATCCCAATCAACTGTGGTCTCCAAAGGTTCCGTACTGTCCCGTCCTCTTCACCCTCTACATGGAGTCCATTGGTGCTCTAATCAAAGAACATGCAATGATTCACAACTCTACCTGAAAGTCTCCTCTACATCAATCATCCAATGCCTCAGGCACTGCCTCAACATCTAGAACTGGATGTCCAGTGTTTACCTAAAGTTCAACCCAACTCAATCCGAATTCCTGTATTTTGCCAAGAACAAACAAAAAAAGTACACAACTGGTTAAATTACATTAACTTTGACAGCCTCTGACCCTAACTTTCACTGAATGGTATGCCACTTCGATTCTCTTACCAACCTCACCCTCAAGGAAGACATGGCCAAAAAACGGACTGCTTAATACCAATTCTCTTTTATAAAAGGGCATCTGTCTCTTCCACAAAGCAACATCAGCACTACTGTTCAAGCTCTTATACGCTCATCTGGATGGTGGTAACACCCTGCTATGACCTTCCACACTGGCGTCTACCACTCGACTGGATCTAATCCTGTGCCTAAGGAAATACGATCACAATATCTGGATGGAACTCATGCCATTTTCAAAACCAGCTGCATATTTATAAAGCCATAATCACAACCACATTACCTTATAGACGGGTCAATTTCTGGTATTTCTCAGCACACCAACAGCCAGGACATAATTAGACTGTAGGGTAAGAAGAGTAAAAAAGAAAGAAAACAGGCTGCATACTGGTTCTCTCAGCACCCAGGATAGGGAACAACCTCCTCCCATCCATTGTCACCCAAACACCAATGTAGGAAAGAATTGAAGAGTCAAAAGACACCTCTTAAAGGTACACTACATTACAATGCATTGAGTCCCAAACCATCTGTCTTTCCTATCAGATGTTGAGTTTATGCTTACCGTTGATGTTTAAAGTGCCCAGTTGCTGCTTGCTTAGGTTTGCACTATAGAAGTAACCGACCAATCTTTCTGTTTGAGGACCGTAATATACTTAATACAGGAAACTTATTGCATCGTAAAGACCATGCAGTTTTTTTAGCAACGTTCTCAACAAGTACTGGGAACAGTAATGACAAAACACCTTTGCCCGATGCCTAGTACAGACCATTGAACAGTACTATCTAATGACGGACAAAACATTGACGGTAAAACCTAGGGCACGTTCCACCAGGAGAAATTGGACCACACTAGCATTCGTGAGTCTGCAGTGCTGCCACATGGCATACTGAACACTAGGGCTACTTCAAACACAAACAGGATGGGAGAACACTGCCTCATCCCAGCACTCAGTTTCCCCCAATGCGTCATGGTAAATGCAGTGCATTTTAACACTTCAGCTACAGTCTTTAGTTTTTCACCCTTATTGGTGCAACCAGTGCTGTGTATTTCTAGACACGAATGTCAGGAAAGTTTTCCTTTAGTAGTGGGCAACACATTCTCTTGGGGTTTCTGAAAAGCTGCTGAAACGCATGCACTACTTAATAGGCAAAAAAGCGTGCAAGGAGGTGACAGTAGGGAAATATGTATTGAAACATTTGTTCTCATTCCCACAACCTTCAAACTCCTCTTAGTGGAGGCAATACCTGTGAGTGATCGATATCAGCATGCAAATCTAGAAGATTTCAAACTGCAAAAGAAACCAATTACCTTGTATATCTGTTTTGCAGCTTGAGGCTATTCTAGATTCACACGTGACACCCTCCACCTTTCCAATGGAGGGTAGTGAAGGAAACAAAAGTCTGAGACGATGGTCACATAAGGGAGCATTGTGGACATATTGTTGATGTCCTATACAGGCTTTGCCTATATTGATGCCCACAACTAGTAGGAAAAAACATTTTAAATTGTCACTTCCGGACCCAACCGGTAGTCGGAATTATGTGCCGCATGTACATTTCTTAGGGGTTTTAAGCTGCAGAAAATATCACTGATAACTGGCCTCATTTGTGCCCGTGCACAGCACCGCAGGATTTTTGTTGCCCACGCTGCCCTAGTCTAGGAACACTTAAGTATGCGAACAGGAACGGTTCCCAATTTGTTATTGAGGTCCAAGGATTTAATTATTTCTTTAAACAAGAATAGGTTGGAGGCTGGCCCTATCTGGAATCAGGTAATGGCGCTCAGCTCCCCATCCCCTCCCACAGCTCAAACAGTATTCTTCCTCTTCCATTCTGCCTGCATCGTATCCTACATTTGCTGCCTCCCTATGTTCAGTTAGCTGTCAAGGGTGGAATTATTGCTCTGGGTTCCGATATGGTCATTTGGTGCTGGAGATCACTGTAGAAGTTTCTTCCAAATAGACTGTATGCGAGTTAATTGTGGTGTTTTCTACCCATTACACAACTGCCCCCTTTTCTCTGAGCCTGAAGCATGCATATTTCCATCCTCATGGCAAGTTAGAGGAAATTTGCGTTCCTTTGGTTGTAGCTTTGACATAAGGGTGGCAGGAGTTAACCCTCTACTGCCTCCCTTGGGGCCTATCCGGAGTAGGACCTGTTGCAAAGAGGCCATCACCCCACACATACTTATTTTTTTTTTTCCACACGAGTTCAGCTATCCAGTGCCAGAATTGGCAAGCCCCAGATTCAGTTTATCAGTTTTTGGGGTTTTAGGCTAGCTGTATTTGAGTATTCCCTCGAAGCTCCGACCAAATTTGTCATTGGTTTGTGTCATTGTCCTTCATAAATGCTGGTTTCTGATTCATAAGTAGGCTTGTTAGTCCCTTCTTGATAACGCTTTGTCTGCATTTGTTGCCTCCCAGAACTACGGACCTTTTACTTGGTTTGTTACACAGTCTGCATTAGAAGTCGGTTGACCCTGTTGGAGATAATGGCGGCTGCTTTTTGTATTTGCAGGGCGCCCACACAGGACAATGGCAGGCGCTTTTCTTTTGGACAGCTATGCAGCTCTAACTTGCATGCTGAGCAATGTTTTTTTAAACTTTAATACTGAGCGCAGCCGCGCCAGATTCAGGGACCTCCCGCCCTGCTATAAAATAGGTATCGCTTTTGCAAAAGTTTGAACTATTGGTATTGTAAATGAGATTGTGTTTTAATATTATAGAAGGCATTGCCATTTACAATGCCAATAGCTCAAAATCCCGCAATTGCGAGACCTATTGCATTGTAAATGTTGCTTCCCCTAGTGGTCTATTGTGCTTCCACCTCCCCATCAGCAGAATGGGCCGGGAGGCGGGGAAGTGGGGGGGTAGTAAACGTTGCAATCTACACCAGTGAAGATCGAAAGCCTACAAGGCCACCAGAGAAAACATTGAAAACTGGCTGGTGGGCAGTCTCACCCTGGTATTAGGTCTCCCCAGATTCTGCAGTCCTGGAACAGTTAACCAGAGAATTGTTTTTCTTCCCAGATGGGCAGAAAACCCTCTAGGCTACCAGAACAAACTGGCATAGTTAGAGCTATTGGCGTTGTAAGCAGTGTCTTTCACCCGTGTGTTATGGTGTGGAGAGGATGTATGTGTTGTGGTATTATGTGGGTTGGATTGGAATTGTTCGCTATGGAATTGTGTGTTGTGGAGTGGAATTGAGCATGTTGGATAGATGGGGGCAAGAGCTGCACAGAATAGGTAGCCCATATCAGGATGTGTAGCCACCATATATACGAATGTCAAGATTGGCCATCGCCCATATATGCCCACTTCATCAAACAGCAACATCGGAATACTGGACGTTTGTCTGTGCCTGCTTTTGCAGGAGTGCGTTTAGTTAAATTTTTGATTTGTGTATTTAAATGATTATTATCTAGCTAATATAGTGCATGCATGTCACCTATCTTTAATACCCATTAGGTACTTATGTATGTTTGCATAATATACACCTGTATGGGAGATGGATGGATGGATGGATGGACGGACAAATGGAGGTGGGTGTTGGAAAGACAGTGGGTGGGTAAAGGGGTGGACGGTTGTAGATGGTGGTTGGAAGGACAGGATAATATCCTTATCATCCTCCTTACCGTACACAGGCACCCTCACAGGACATGCAAATGTCTCCTAGTACTGTGGTCTTGCAGCATCAGGTTGTATAGTCTATAAGCTGTTTCTGCTCACATACAAAACATAAGTTAATATTGATTTGTACCTAATGAGCTTGCCTAATAGCGGCAAAATTCTGCTTTTTAACCTCATAGCTTAAATTGCTTGCTTGTTCGTTTATGTGAAATTGTTTAATCCTAAAGCATATCTTCTTGCAACTTTTAGTGAAAAGGTGTGAAACGCATGAAAGAGTATAACATGCTGGCTCTTTAAAGAGCAGAGATGCTATATTGTGCTATAAAACGTTCTGAAGAGTGAATCTCCCCTTAACACTGTAAAGCAAATCCCCATATGTTACACTGCCGGTAAGACTAGAGCTGAACATAACTAAAAGGTGGAGGAACAAAGATAACATCTGCCGGGGGGTGCATTGTTTTAAGCCTTCCGCTAGTACAAAAAGGGGGCCAGTGGGAACATCCAGGGTCTGTTGCATCCAAAAGGTATACCTTTATGCAAAAATTACACACAATTCGCAGCTGATAGACAATATTTTTCTCTACAGTCTTGTTTGAAGGTTTAGCAACTGGTAGCTTAATGCGCTTGCCTTTAAATGAAAGAACTGTAATTGTAAAGATGTGAAAAGCAAAGTGAATGTCTCTTCTGTGGGTGTAAACTGTGTAATTAACAGTTTTACAGCTATACATTTGGACTGGCATTAGCTGTGGGCAGAACTCTTGACGGTGCACATAGGACCTCTAGAAGAGAGGCTAGACCCTCCTACAGTAATATCTTTAATTAATTACCAAAGAAGAAAAAAATATAATTATAAAGATATTCCCTTGTCTTCAGTGCACCTCAAAAGATGTTGATAATACAAATGTTTAGGGGGAATACAAGAGTATAATCAATAGTAAAGAAAAAAACACGCCTCCTAAGGAGGTCAGATGTACCTGTCTAAATATTCAGATTCTGTTCAGCATTCTCACGCAATCATTTTTGGGTCTCGCCTGAGCCAGCACACATTCGCTGCACTGTAACGCTTATTGTAAGGACTTCCAACTCCCAGAGCTTTTCCTCGTGTTTTTCAAAAAAATTTTTACTGCCACGCATTTGATTGACCATTTGCGTAATGCTTTCACAAAAGAGAGCACACAAATGGCCAAAGGCACGGGTATGTCACGCCTTATCTTTAATTGTCCCCTCCCATAGCCTATGTCTCGGGAGCGAGCAGCGGCGCCATCTGTTTCCAATTATTGCGCCCACGCTTGTTTACATTTGCCTGACTCGCGGTCGCGTTAATTGGAAACAGATGGCGTTCACTTTTGCAGCAGCGTGTTTCTTTTTTCTTAACCTTAATGTCTTTTCCCCCCTCCCATCTACAGATGCAGCTCCTCGTCCAACCTGAGCAGCACTCCGCCCCTAACAATCTTCTTCACGCCTCTCCATCTCCCTGCTGAATCTCTTGGCCCTCCGCTTACACTTGTATAAATAGAACACCGACTTGCAATACAATAGCAGGCCCCGTGCAAGATTTAGGCCGGCCAGCCAGCCCTGCCCGGTGCTTAAAATCTCCCTGACACTGAATCTGCCCAGCACTGGCAGGCCCCGGCCACACTGGCAGCACGCTTGACTCGTGCTCCTATAATAAAAGCACAACCTTCATGGGGACCTGTGCATAAATAATTAGAGGTGTCCTGAAACAGATGACCGACTAGCTATTTTATTCCACTTGTAGTAATGTCCTGTTCCATCTCGAAGCTCTTTCTGGCCACACACAGACACTCTTGCCTTTGCCATTAGCCGGCTCTGTTCGCACAGCTGATGCTCTTTTAATGAACACCCCCCATAAAGAGGGCTGTAGACACTCCACTTGTCAGGTGGCTCTGGGGGCACTCGCTTGTGAGCTCCGTTTTATGGCCCGAGTTAAGAGCTCGGGATCTATTTCCCATGTTCATTTAGCACAAGCTATTACCAAAACATGGTGACATTGCTTTGAGCCAGGGTAGGCTGTGAGCAGATTCTCCTCCGGGCACCTGTTTCCAACAATGGAGGAGCAGTGAGCATGCCTTACGTAGTCCTGTAAGTATAATACACTTTTTACCCAACTCGTGGTGCTCGTTTTATCACCCTGGGAAGGATCAAAGGATTAGTGGCTCTGTTCGAGATTTGAACCTGTGACTGAGGTCCCACAAGGGTCCCTGGATAAGGATGCATTACTCCACTGAGCCATCAAACCGCGTTTCAAGTACATCTCTTTAAGAGAACCAATGTTTTAAGCTTGTGCACCCCACCTCATTCCTTCAGCCAGAGTTGTTACAGATAATGGTAATTAGCAGAGCTCTCTCTCGTCAACAAAATACACCACGGACCGGAGGGAATTGTGGCGTGGAAGCCATTGGCAGCCACCAGTTCGCTGCCAGGAACCAAGGTTCCTGTGCGCACAGATTTAGAAAAATATGGGCCTAAATTTTAATTTGCACTGTAATGGTGGCGGTGGGGGGGGGGGGGGAGGGGAGGTCCACCCCTCCTGAAATTACAGTTAGTGTGTATCACCTGTGACTTCTGTGCCGATACTGGTTTTCGGTTCACAATGGGAAATAGCATTGAGTGCGAAATTACAGCACCCCTTCTGCTGTTTTTGCACCATTGCTTGGTCAAATACCTGCTTTCAGCAAGTGGATCTGTCTGGGTTTTACTGTACTCCGTACTAAAACATGTAAAGTAAAATCCTGTGCTCTGCATACTACCACCCCACCAGTTTTTTTGGTGCTTCTCTTTAAGCTTTCGTCAAGGGTCTATCACGCAGTAACAAACATGCCCCTAAACCAAGCCAAACCTATTGGCTTTGCCAATGCGTGTAACCAGTATTGGATGTTTCATTTTGTTGTGAATAATTAGAACTGAAAAATTGTTCAGTTTTGAAAATGAATGAATTAAACATTTTGAAGATCTGCGGAAAGGGTGGTAGTCTTCAGAGTGTCTCAAACATTCCCTTTCTTCCAGTCATTACTTTACTCTGCAGTCTGTCTGCTACACACCTACACCCAGGGCTTTAAGTGGGATGAAAAAATTAGGGGGGGGGTCCCTGAAATGTCGGAGCCTAAATTAAGGGCGTGGCTCAAACATATACACTAAAATTCCTCTAGAGTACTGATCCCACACATTTGCATAGAAATCACAATGGCAACCGGCATACCGGAACATTGCTCTGTGTGCCTTGCAGCGGGGCTGAAGATTGAACAACCACGATTTCTGAACACATTTTTGCTTGACCGGAATTGAGAGAAACGTGCACTACCTTCAGCTAGAAATCAATTGTGCCCGTTATAAACACTTGGATGCGACTCAGTTCGAATTATGCACTAGACAAGAGCAATATGCTGCCTGGAAAAAAGAAAGGTAATGAAATATCCTTAAAAACAAACACTCACAGGAAATGCAAGATTAAGTGAAGCACGTGAAATATACAATACAAAAAATTGACGGATGGTATGTTGAACATTGTCAAACATTCACTCTGAGATCTGTGTTTAATTCATCGTTATTTTGACCTTGTTCCGCGTTGGAACAGTCCAGCCCCAATTGCCAGGCCAGGCTCTCCCTCGACCTGAAAACCAGCATCGTGGGACCGGTTTCGAGGCATCACACCATCAGCCAGGCTAGCTTGAAAACATGAAATATAAGCAGGAACGAGATGGAATACCTTAATGTTTTTATTTACACTCATTATTCAGTAGTCTATCGGTGTCTTTTGCATTGAAAGTTAAGGATATAAATACAGGGCCCGAGACTCGTTTTAATGTCTGTTTTAAATCACTACCAGGTTTGAGACACAGAAGGACCTGACCCACTAGAAGCCCTGCCTACAACCCACATCTATGAGAAATGCTCCCTTTGCATAGCTCACACCTCTATTTCTTCAGCACCCTCTTTTCACCCTCTCCTGCATGTACCCCCTTTTATCTTTCTTCTCACCTCACCATTCCCCTACACCACAGGCACTCACTCACCTGTCTGCACTTCATTTTCTTTTATTTTCAGTGTCCGTGTTTCAGCTGCTGTGTACCGCTTTCCCACGCTTTCGGATAGTATCACAATTCCAGTTGGGCCACATGACCGTTTCTGTGTGCGATCTGCAGAGAGGCCAATGATTGGATGAGCATGTATTCTGAACTCCTTTATGACCCACTGAAGGGCACTGTGAGAAACTGTCACTGCCTCAACTCAACACTTGTAAAGACCCAAAGGCGAGACCTATTGGCTATGCCAATGCTTGTTATATAAACCCACTGAACTGCTCCCGAGGACCTGCTTTGTCACAGCTTGAAAACGCTTGCTGTTATAAAAGTGTTTCTGTGCCTTCTTTCTCTAAACAGAGCAAGGCAATATTTCCATCTCTTTTGGATAAGACTGTTTGGGACACCGGTTGGATTAACGAGGTGAGAACTCCTTTGTTAAGGAGCATCTAACTGTCTGCCGTAGAAAGAAGCAAATGTGACTGGACAGGGATTCCGGCCAACATAATGTACTTCAATTTGATTATTGTCCCAAGAATGAAAACATTTAATGCACATGAGTCGGCATTAGCATAAAACCTCATGATAAATTCGTAAGAAGCTATAACAAAAGGATTCCAATGCAAATGTCGCCCACTATGCATGAAAAATTAGGCTGAAGGCTATCATAACTGTTATACAGTGCATACATTTCAACGTGCAGCATAAAAATAAACAAAGATTACTGATGCAACAATTTGCATGTATGTTACTTTTGTTACCCAAGAAAAAGAATGACCGCCACCTCACACTGCAGCCTTATGATTCCTCAAGGCACACAGCAGCACTGTCCGCTTAATTCCGCCATTTGGCTTTCACTCAACTCCACTACTTTTGAGAGAGCCCCAGGCTCAATCAAAATCAACACTAGTCTCTCCTGTTCCAGCATGCACCTTTCAGTAGAAGCTGAGGCTGTAGGGTTTTTTATAACAGAAACCTATGAAGAGTAGAGCGTCATACAGCGGCCAATCTGTTCTGAACGTTTTTTCGGCATAAGCTATGGTCACCCTCCAAAGAAACTCCGTTTTTACATATGACTGCATTACAAAGCTAGTGTCTGTTTTGGGTCATAAATAAAGTAGCGTCGCTCAACATCATGATAACGGTTATTAGCAAAAATGAAAGGAAAGCTAATACTTTTGTAAGGGTTAAATTTAAGAGGGGATTGAAACCGTGTGGGCCAACCATGCCTTCAGGGCCATCGGGGGGAGGTTTCAGGACACTTCTCTTGCAGTGGGGTGAGTAAACCGTGCACAGGTCCTGCAACACCTATTGCCAGCTGGGAGAGCCGAAGAAAACTAAGGCGCTCTGCAGGAAACACCAAAAAGCAATCCGTGCATCTGTAAAATAACAAGCCTCAGGGAGGATATCGATGGGGATGGAGGGGGAACAATGGTGTATACAGAGAATGTCTGCTGAGGTGAGTCCCAAGCATATTTGTTATAGCGCAACGTTCATAAAGCGGGCGCAGTAATGAGTTAGGAAAACAAGATTGGAGGGAGCAGCAAAGAGTTTGGCATACCTGTGCGGCCTAAAGGAAAGTAAACCAATTAAAAAAATTATTTGTTCCTGAGCCGTAAATAAGAAAAAGGAGACATGGGCTCCATGCTAAAGCACTGCTTTAAAGAGGTAGTGCTGTGTCTAGCTGGATATGTAAAAAAAGACACAAACAGCATTTTGTGCAACATGTTAAGTAAACAGTTCTCCCAGAGTGCTAACGAAAGCTACAGAGTAAGGACACATGTAAGAGGGGCTGTCGTTATGGGAGGTAACCGGAGAGAGGGTGGTACAAAGGAAGGAAGGACTACTAAGCGTATTGACTAAGCAATTCATCCTTTACAAAGGACAGTAAGAGGAGCCAATTGTGAAGGTGAGCTGGACATGGGTGAAGCTTAATGCCCATATCATTAAAACCCAGCTAACAAAAGAGGGTTTTGGCTCTAATCCGTAAGGCTGAGCCCAATCAACGAGAAACAACAACCAAAATGCCAATACTTACGTTAGTTTTCTTTATTTTATTTCCCATTTAGGTGCATTTTAACCACTTGATGTAACCTAAAAACCTCTGTTTATATATTTTATTTCTTATTTCTAAAAGCTTTTTCATTTTAAGTCTTTTTTTTTTTTCAAACACAGTACATTTTTTCACATAAATTATCATAAAAGACCACATCCAAATTTTACACAAGACCACTCATGTAAGATGATATTTTCAAGATAACATTTGCACAAACAACAAATGGTCACTAACATAAAACAATAAATGACTGACAACGTGGCCAAATTAAAAGACAAGACTACGAAGAAAACACACCCCAGCCCTATTAGGTTCTACACTCTTATTTAAATTTTTTTCAACCAAATATTTTGGGCATGTCCCAAACAGTGCTTTGAATTTACGATTCCCCCGTATTTTTCAAGATTTAGATTTATTCAATTCTTACAGATGTAGTAATGCAGTTCTTCCAAAACCCATTTAATGTTTGCTACTAAAGCGAGCGCACTAAACAAACAGCTTCTGCAAGGCTGTGGGGGTATAATTGTAATTAAGTAATCCACCTGGATTTTGATGAATTCCACTTTTTTGTGTAATTGACACAATGAAAAAGAAAACGGTTGTTACCCTGGTACTCGTCATGTCCATGGTTTTGTAGTGTAGTTCCTATATTCCCAAAAGGCTCTGCGCATTAGAGTAATATATCCTATAGATGTGACGTAGGACTTAGGTCGACTAGGTATCTATCGAATATATTGGACTTCATTGTGAGTGCCAGCTAGCTCAAAGTCACTAGAAACTTCCTCGAATACACAAGAAGGGATTAGTTTCTGACAACCGCATAAACATGACAACTTTGTTTCCACAAGATAAAATGTATCTTCAGTCGTGTAAACAATAGATAGATATTTTACTCAATCGTGCATGCTTTGTTTCATCAGAGGTGCAGAGAAATAGAGAGACGGGCGTTTTCAATAAAGTATTTATTGAACAGTCTTCTTTCTCCTGCAAAAGAAATGAACTGCTACACTCGTAATACTGGCTGTAAAGTATAATGCGCACAGCAAGAAGAGTATTGTTAAAGCATGGTATGGTTTCTAAACCATAAAATATATACATAACAGACTAAAAGTACTCAACTGGTGCTTCTAAAATACGCCTACCCTGATGTACCTAACCTAAGTCTAGTACGAGGGAAGAAGTGAGGTATAGCATAGGTTTAGTTTATTTGCCAACAATCTATCCAAGATTTCTCTTAGGGTCTAATCAGCTCCGTACCTTGGTTTTAGAATGAAGGAGGTCTGGTATCTCTGTCTCTGACTCGATTTTCCAACACTCCGCACGGGGAGCTTGGAAACACTGGAGCTGGATTCTCAGCGATAGAAAGGCAGCCTCTCTCAGTGCGTCAGCTGGAGGGTCGGCTTCCTTCGACACTTGCTGTAGCGAGCTGCGTCGGGTAAGTAGATAGTCGAACTGCTCCAAACCACTGTGTGTTTGCTAGGGCAAGTGTGGGCATATTTATACCTTGAAGGTGCCTGGTTTGACGTAAAGTCGGACATAACGTCACCAAAGAGCCCCAAGGGAATGGTAGTTCTTTGAAAACGCCATGATTTCTAGGACAAATAAATATTCAAGAAAGGGGATGTCCGGACTGCTGAAGCAGAGTTTTCCAAGAAATCGTTGTGGCTTTTTGGAACGAGTGGAAGTAGCCATGCCTGTATTTGGACTGAATTGGTTATGTCTAAATATGGTTGATTTCTATGCCTATATAAGGGCAAGAATTGCTCTTACTTTTGTGATTGATTGACATACCTGTCCCTGGTCTAAGAAAGGGTGGTAATATTCTCTTAATGATTTGGGGTGAAACAACATCTACTTTAAGATGGTTAACTGGCTAGTGTGAGATGTCTCTTACCAGTATAACATATAAACCCTAATATCCTTGCCGTTTGACCGGGCCTGTCACAGAATGAGCCCAAAGGCTGACTAAAGAGAACATCTTTACAAGGTCTCTTTTCATTACCAGCTTTACCAGAGTGTTGTGACTCAACAGTATTCTGTTTCTCCTGGTTTTAAGTGTTAGGTCAACTGAGCATGCACCAAACTCAGCTGATGTGCCCACATTTACTTCATGTAACAGACCCTCAATACCATCTGATTCCCATTCGGGAGATCGGGTAGGAACTGGAATGTTGTCGTCCCTAGACTGTAGATCATGTTGCTGGAAAATCCCATAACATTTGCTCCTGTATAGTTTGGGTTACTTTGTGAGTTCTGTAGTTTGAGAACTGGGGCTTTTAGATCTGTGTTTTTTTGAGTTGAAGGCAGTATTTCTGTCTTGAAGGCTTCTTGCTGCTGTTACTTAGCAGAAAGGTGGTAATCTACACTGATAATAGCACATCAGTCGTCCTTATCATCCGGAGGCCTGTTTACGCCTCATTTGTACATTGGCATAGTTTTGGACTTCTGTCCAGAGTCATTTAGCTATCTTCCACATGTCTTGTCGTTTTCAGAACATCCAAATGAACTTACTCCTGAGGGCTGTGGGTCTCATTGTTGAGAAAGTGTAGACTCTTCTTTTTGTTCTATAGGGAAGTATGGAGGAGTGGTTGTTTGGCTCCTGGCAGAAACAATATTCTGTTTGTTAGCTTCTGGTGGAGAGGGTTTGGGGTTTCTACCAGGGACTCAATGATACTGTATGCCTATACATTTCTCCGGTCTCTTCATTTTCGTTATGGTGCCACCATTCTGGCAGTTTGGGCTGGACTGTTTCAATGAGGCACAGGGTCAAGACTGATTTGCATTTGGCCATGTCTGAACTGGGGTGGTGTGGAGTGCAAAAAAACGATGGATTTAGGCCCACATCTCTGTACTGGGATGAATGTATGACATTGTTCTGCATTCTGTCCATCCACTGTTTTTACCATTCTGAATGACCCACTTACAAAGCTTTAACCTGTAGAAGAGCATCTTTCGTCTCTGTAAAATTCCTACCACTGTCCACTCTGAATATTTTGCCAAGTTTGGTCACTTGGTTCCTCAAGTTAACTTAGGGACACATTGCCTCCCTAAACATATTGACATTCTTTAGGTGGCCAGGAGAGCAGTGACTGGATGATTGCATTAGAAAAAGTGGCCAGAGTTTTATAATTCTTCTTTGCATATAAATGCAAACCCTCTTTACAGTAAATTGTCTTTTGCCCATCTGGTATTCTTGTAAAATAATACCTGGCATTCCTCATTGCTACAGACGCTTAAAAGGAAGTTATAGATGTTCTTTTCAGAACTGTGGGTGTTATTTTGATGGGTTCAGTCTCTCCAATTTCACAATCCTAGTCCTATGTTGGTAAACGTTGTATGCTGTGATTTGACACTTAATACTTGTAAGTCTGGTCTCCATTAATGTACTTGTCATGCAAGAGCATTTCATATTGACACATCAGGTGTAAATTGTGCTCCTCTTTCGAACTATGTCCAGTCATAATGGTTACAGGAACTCCTCCCTCATGTTTGCTGAATATCCTATCTGATTCAACTCTGAAATATTTAATCTGCTTCTCCCCATGTCCTGGTTTAGATACAAGACCAGCTTGAAGAGACGATCTAGATTTTACAAAGTCGGTTTCACCCTTGTGCAGGCTTATGGATCCATACAGTGATCATACCTCCGGAACAGGGTCTCCAAAGTTCCACTTTTGCCCTGTATGGTCCTCTGTGTTAAGGAACGATCAACTGTTGTGGGACGTATGTCATGTGACACAAGATGCTCGTCCATATAGTTGAAGCAAAGGCAAAAATCTGTGTGGGTGTATTTTATATTGTTGACACACCATCTGCTGGTTGTCATCTATAACGTTTCTAAGTTGGCTGTTCTTTAGGCTATTTTTGTAGACTGTGACGTTTTGCTGTTGACTCTAGATTCAATATATTATTTTACTAGGCAGCTCTCTCCCGAACATTTTTGTTCTTTTGTGCTACTCCTAACTTTTCTTTACCAGATGAATGCCATGACAGTAGAAATGCTGTGATCCTGCCCAGCTTTAACCCTCCTCTGACATAGCTTTTAGTAGTTAGTAATACACATGCCATCAAACATTGCTTTATGCCGATCTATACCATACCATTTCCAGTAACATTTTGGCAACTTATCTGCCACACATTCACAGCAATTCTGCCCTTTGGTTTGATCCTCTTAACTTCAGTATCTGTCGTGAACTGCACAACCCCATTAAACCATTATCATTCTCACACTGTTTTAAGTTGCTTTACTGTATTCTATTTCTCTCTCGGCTTCGTCAAACATGTATGTACAGTTGTCAAATGTGACTCCTTTTTAATGCTCATCTTCTATCTTGTATGGTTTTATCAATTTAGGAAACCCTAAAGGAGCAATGCTAACGCACAAAAATATTTTGAGCGATTTTTCTGCGTTCATGAAAATGACTGAGGTAATTATGAAGTTGAAATCGTCATTTTATTGGTTTTTCATAATATTTTGATGAATTAATGTGTGATGGCATAAGTGGGTGTAGAATGAACGTGAAAGGTGCTGATCTACAGTGACGCTGTGCTTTTATAGCTTAGTGCTATTTTATGTGCGGGTTGTAGGAGTTCCTTTTGCCAAGATGGAGCCAAGTACTTTATTTTAAAAGGTTGTGCATTTTGGAAGAAAAATGCAATCTGAATTGATGCCGTGAACGTCAACAGTCTCGCTACATGTTGTATTTTGAATTCCGATCCTGAGCATCTAAACTGTATCTCAGTTGTGATTGAATATGCACTTGCACTAAAACAGCAAATTACAAACGTACTTTAAAATTATACAACTATCCCCTGCAGCCAACTACTGATCACCCCTCTGCTGAAACAATCATTTTCTGAACCATAAAAATAGGCTACTCAGTTTGGCCATTGCTCAATTAAAAAGCAACATCTAACACCTGGGCAGCTACGAAAACTTGTAGATGACTCTAGCAAACCTACCCAGCTTTACTGGTAGAAAGATATCTTCACTCCTTTGCCTACTTAATCTACTTAGAGAATTCACAATAAAATATCCACACTGCCTATTACGAGGCTTCAGAATGTTCCACATGCTTTCCAGAACAAGTCAGTGGCATCATTTCTTTATAGCTAGTTGCACCACACTACCTGCAAAGAGATTACTCTCTGAACTCAACAGTTGCAGTCTCGCACTGTATTCAGACTTGGAAATATTCAGAATTTGACTAGGCTTTTCATTGCTCCGCTGAAGGCACCCAATTCATTGAGTATCTGTGAAACACCCCATCTGCCGTTATTGGCACGGCCAATTTTGGCAATGGCAGGATGACTGAAGACATGATCTTGGGAAGCTCCCAAACTCCGTAGCCACTGTTTGCATTAGGTAGTAATTCTCTGTCCAGCACACTACAAACACTTGAACTAAACTAGTATTGCCAAACGGTCTGTGCGCCTGTCCACAACAAAACCATGCAGTAATTGACCCAAGTTAGATCAGCAGAATGCATTCCTCTCAGGCCTGCCAAAGAAACTAGTCCTCTTTTTGATTTAAAAACCTCTTTAAAACCGCATCTCAAAAAATTTGATCCCAGTTTGTGCTTGTTCTGAAACAGGCTTCTGATCAATGACCAGATCATGTCCTAAAAAGCAACCTCACACATATTGACAGATAAACTAAAATAAATAAAAAAGAACAATCTTCCCCTATTTACCAAACTTCTAGATTTTGTAAATCCTCAATCGTTCACTTACTTGGCTAAAATGCTTACCATGAACTTAACACTACAAAAGCAGACATCTATTGGTTTAAGAATGACTCAAACTCCTATTCCTAATCCAGTAGCTAGAATCTAAAATGTAAGAAATATAATGTGTATATATAGAAATGCTGTAATTTGAGAGCACATCTTCTATTCCTTTGGACGACTCTAAATGTGAATAGATAAACTTGTGTTAAAATGCAACATTGTGTTCCATTGTGATTGACCCCGGGCAAAATGGAAACAGTTGGTGACATTACTTCATTGGGGCTTAATAAATAAATGACGAAAGTAACCTGTTTTACTTAATTTAAATTGCTTCTATGCAGATAGCAAAATATAATAATCTGCTACTGGATTTTTCTTTCTATTAACAGTTAAGTTTAGAAAGTGTTTAGTGCTTCCAATTAAACCCTAATTCTGAAAGGATTTGTATTTTTTATTTAGGGATGCTAAGACTGCATAAGAGAAGGTAACCCTACTTTCTTTGAAAGGCTGCAGAATCTGTAACTTGGCTGCCCCATGCCTCCAAAAAGCTGTCTTCCAAATGCAAAGGTTATATAAAAATGCAGACCCCTCAGTACCTGCGCTTCACCCATTTGTCAGGTTTTTGAGAGTAGCATCCTCCAACCTATATTAACAATCTTTTACATCAGCTGATGGTAGAAATTCCGTTTTGATAATTGCTTACCTGTTAGTGGAAATTGGTGGTGGCAAATAGTTGCTTATATTATGTGACCTCTCTATCAGTTCTGGTCACTGGAAACAACACTTTTTAATCCACATGCTACCTTGTACATGGTGACCTCTGGCATTTCTAATACCATGTCTAATCTTCTGAAGATGCTACCCATGGACTTTGACAAGCATAGCAATGGTGATATTTCTCTTAAGCAGCAGGAAAGGAAACTATTAGTGATCATTGGTTGCCGAGCTAACTGTCCTCTCCCTGCAGTCGTGGTGTTTGTGATTAGTTTTTATCAGATGAATGTAGCTGTTCTGAAGACCAGGTTTATAACAAAAAATGACATGTTCCCATTGTCTTCCAGAGGGATAGATGTCTCCTCCCCACTGCTCCACTTGTTTGACCCTTCATTTTACCTTCAGTGCAGTTGTTGGTGACAATGACCAGGAAGTGTTTTGATGTGGGCTTTTTCGAAGGTTTCTGAACTTCCAGAAGTTGAACTGCCTCTTTAGTGAGTTTATAGTTCGTGTCTCTGATAACCTGGTGACATTTGATTAAATGCAGTATATCAAGTTATACTTTGAGATAATATACCCATATTGTCACAGTAACTCTGTGTACTCCTGGTGATTGTGATCTGATGAGTACTAAAAGCTTTTGATATTTCTGAACAGACGTTACCAAATAACCACCCCTACAGTATAGACTGTGCGCTTGGACCCTTGGATAGGCAGTTCCAGGGATTGAAAGGTAGAACCTCTGTCAAGTCACCCTTTGGTTTGAAAGTCTTCTCATAATCGCAATGTATGTTTGGTTGCCTATTTGGAATGCAAGAGTCCCAAAAAATGACTTTCAAAACACGCACTGGGTACACTTTAAGTAGGATGGATTCTGCCAAATTGGAACAATGCTGTCACAGTGAATTTCGATTTAGCAAGATTGTGAACATTTTCAGTTTACTCCATAAATGAGAAATTCTGACTTTTCCAGCATTTATCTGCATGGCCGTTAAAGTAGGTCTATTAAAGAGACCTGTAGAGCTGCGACTTAAGCTTACATAATGTATTTGGCAGGGGAAAAGCGCTCCTCTTCCCTATAATTTGCTCATGAGACAGCGCAATGAGGGCGGCCTAGCATTACCGGACTTTCAGTCCTATTACCAAGCAGCACTAATACGGGTATTCGCGGAATGGTCCCTGGGGGCGTCAGAGAAGCATTGGCTTTATATAGACAGACCGTTAACAGGGTGCACCATATGGGATCTCCTACGGAAACCAAACAGGACAGACCACTCCGTGCCTACATTAGCCCGCCTACATCCACCACACTTAAGGTTTGGGATATCCTCACTAAAAGTCTGCACCTTACGACCCTCCCCTCTTCTCACATGCCTATACATTTTAACACTGCATTCCCCCTGTGCTACAAGAGGGTCCCTTTGAGTCCTGGAGGGAGGGTGGTTGCCACAGGATCTCTCACTTGTGTGACAGAGGAGAACTTCTCACTTTTCAGGAATGTAAGAAGCAATTTGCATTGCCTACCAAAGAAGAATACCACTACTTGCACCTGAAACACTGGGTGCAGCAGCCCCTGGTGCAGCTGGCCGCCACCCCAGAGTTTCCCCTATCGAGACGTTTGCTCAGTCTGGGTCCTCTTCCAAAGGTTGTATCTTCTACTTATATGCTCACATACAAGCGATGAGTCCCAGATCGACCCCGCGTTTCAACCGCTTTTGGGACGCACTCGTGGCTATCCCCTTAGAAGATCAGCACTGGGACCATTTATGTAGGGACATAGTGAAATTCAACCGCTCAATGTACCTCAGCGGACTATCAAATTATGTACGATTGGTATCTGTACCCTCAAACTTCACACAATCTTCCCCAGTTCGTTGGACAGGTGCTGGAGGTGTTGTGGGATGTTAGGTGATTTCAGACCTATTTGGTGGGACTGCCCCTCCATACAACCTTTCTGGAAGGAAATGTTGTCCCACATTAAGCTTATTCTAGGCCAAACCTAGGATGACAAATCCGTGATGTGGCTATGTTTTGGGAGCAGCCAAAATGGCAGTTGCCGCTGCATGGGAAAAACAATAGGACCCATCCCTAACCCAATGGCATGCGAGACTGTGGAGGGCTCTGGCGTTGGAGTGCATGGCTGATTTAGTTGATGACACCACGAAAAGCTTTGATTACATTTGGTCTCCGCTGGTAAGCTACTTATCGGAGGGGCTTCCTTTGTCGGCATGCAGCCCACGGCTTAGGGTCCTCAACCTGTTCCTTATCTAATGACATCACAGCAACGGGAACACTGAACAGTGCGTTGAGCACCTGAGTAGAGGCCCCAGTAACCCACTCCTCAAGCTCACTTTATTCTAATTTGCACCATGACATCATAGTAATGTTAGTTTTTTGGTATATTTAAGTTTCCTTTCTAGGTTACTCTCTTGGGAGGGTAGATCGATGCTCAGAAACATGGGCCTGAAAGCAACATGTTATGATGATGCTGTTTTCTGTATCACAGTTCATTCGCCAAGGATCTTGTGGAAAAGCTATAACCTTCATGAGCGAACTGTACATCTGGGCTAAATGTTTTTGACTTATGTTGCCTATGTAATGCTTTTTGTAGCCCTCTCCGAAGAAAATTTCAATAAACAGATTTTGAAATAAAACCGTGACCTGTAATTTACACCAGGATCTCTGTATTAATCGGAGACGTTCACAGATGTGCAGTCATACTTTAATCCAGGGGTCTCCAAACCGGTCCTGGAGGGCCGGATCCATGCCAGATTTTTTGGATATCCCATTGAGATGCATGTAGTTATTTTAAAAATCTGGCATGGATCCGGCCCTCCAGGACCGGTTTGGAGACCCCTTAATCCATGGAACCTCCAACCATCCTGAATTCTCACACCTTTTTCTTTATTAAAATAGCCTTTCCATGAAGTTACACTTTCTTTTTTAAATAATTCATCCCTGCCCTGGATACTGGACCTTCTGGAGCTACATTACTTGTGAAGTAGATTTGGGCAGTAAAGGTGTGCAAAGAATTTCAACACTCATGGTCCATTGAGATTTTCAGATTACTATGAACTCATTATTACACAGTCAGCTTGGCCCGCACTCTGTCAAGCATTATAACCTTCTTTTCATGATGGGAACAGTGGTGTCCGTGTTATCAGATATTTGTGCAGGGAATTCTAATAGGACATAATTACATGATCGCTTTTTATAATCCTCCATGTCTTCTGATTTTTTTGATTGTTTATCCCCCTTGTCTCCCTCAAATCTCCTAGTCCATTATGTTAAGTCTCTGCCTGTTCATTAACTGCTAAATGGGATGACCAGGAAAAGACTTTAATAAAACCATCCTACTTCAGGTATGAGCAAATCGATGCACAGACTGCACAGAAAAAACAGCCTCACTCTCCTACAAGCAGCAGAGACCCACTTAATCAGCGAATTAATATTGCTTGTGTATAGAATTAAATAGTAATGTTGTTTAACAATTTTTACATGAGACAATCCTCTATTTCTATCAAGGATGGTACAAATATATCATTTTGTTTTTGGGTTGACTGTTACGGATGTCCGCTTAACAGTTGTTTTTGTTTGATGTGCAGTTAATTGAATGAGTGCATTTTTCAAGTTATGTATAGTGTTGATAACTTTGATTCACCCACTATTTTTCCTTTTGTGCGGTTTTCTGGTGTTTTGTAAGTGTCTTTGGCATTAGGAAATTCATCTAAGAACAGAGTCCACTTCTACAAGTACTTGGCGTCCTACAGTCCTGGCTAATTTTCCAGTTACATTTTCAAGCTCAGCCTTAAAAAAAAAAAAAAAAAATTGATTCCCTTCGCCAACTCCTGACTAACTTTCTCTGTCTCCGTCTGTGACTCTGGTTCTCCTGCCTTTACCTCTGAAATTGTCTATCCATGAAAACTGTTGACCTTCCCATTTCGGTGACAATACCTCCGCTTTGGTAGTGGGTTGGCTTTTGGTTATTTCTGCCTGTCTTCTCCAACAGATTTCTGTCTAGCTCTTTTATACCAATGAGATGAAGGGCCTCCTGGTGGGTTGTAGTAGTTTGCCTTCTATGCTTGCTTAAGAAATGAATGTGGTGGGCTTGTCAACTAACTCCTGGATGCTAATTCAGACTTAAATTGGGTTTGTGCCTATTGATTTTTATAATTATTTCAATGTTTGTAAGGTGTTAAACTGCCTACAACTTGTAGTACCTTACATGATTGAATACTTAATTAAACCTGTATTATGATGTTGTTGTCTGCTAATCAGATTACATGCTTTGCTTTATTTAATGTCAACTTTCCCACCTCTCCAGTCGGCATTTCAGATTGATACTCATTCTAGGGTCTTTAAAAACCTAGAAGCTCTAAAAGAGGTTACACACCTCCCAAATTGCATTTTCTTTACTTCTATTTTTTAATGTCAAATGTTGGAGAGGTATGAAGGTAGACTTCTAAATTTGAGTTTTTAATAAACTGTTGCAATCATAATCTTTAGGTCTTTGACCTTGTTTTCTTTTTCCCTCTGCATCCTCCACCACTCATCCATTTCCTTCTCTGCAGGATGTAGTTTTCCCAGGAGTAGAAGATGTACTGATCTCTTTTCTGCCCCTGGCCCATATGTTTGAGAGAGTTGTAGAGGTAGGCGTTTGCTCTGTATTTATGCCCAAATTTCACGTTCTGAGTTTTTCTTGTTTCTTACAGAAGTCATATCTAATGAGCCACATCGATACACACATTTCCTATTTGCCTCTTGCACACATGTTTGAACGGCTTGTACAGGTAAGATGTTTTAGAGAACTAAAAAGACTTGTTCCTCAAAGTACATGGGTGTGTGCCACCCACTTCTAAAGGCTATTTTAATGTTTTGTCCTGTGGCGTTTCCATGTACTTAGAGCTGCAGCTTCCCTGTGCAGAGTGCAGCTTCCCCGTGCATAGAAGTGATGTTGAGGGGAACCTTTTTAAGAGTTGCAGACACCTGAGCAGAAGACAATGATTGCCACCCCTCTGGCTTTTCAGCTTTCCCTTGCTTGCTTTGTCTAACGTCCTCCAGCTTTTCTGTGCTACAATCTCCTGTACTATAGACAATAAACTGTTTCCTGTGTCTGCTTCTGTCAGATTGTCTGTGTATTCTGTTACTCGCCTGTCGCTTTACTCAACCGCGTGTTAATATGTTCTGTTGTGTTCATTACAATATCCATTCACTACTTTTTTAAACGTGTTCTCTCTAAAGAATGAACACAAATTAACAACCTTCCTATATAGTGTAATTAATATCTAGCAAAAGCACATTTTTGCAAGTAACAAAGCTAGAAGAAAAGGGGTAATGCAGATTTTTGCCGCAAGGAGGCCAATACTGTAGTAGTGGAGTAGCTTGAAACTGCACCATTGAAACATTTATTTATGCTGGTGGCACCTACTTTTAGGACAGCAAAAAAAAGAAAATGTATCTGAGTATGCAGTGACCGTTAAGATACGGTGAGCAGAGTTCTGATATCAAAGAATTAGGATCTATAGGTGTGATGTACTTTTATTCTTAATTAATATGAAAGATTTTTTCCTGTATTTACCGCACTTGTAACAAACTTTTGTGTACACGAAGGTAGATATTTTTCAGAGCTCAACCTTTCTGTTGAACAGAAGGCCTTCTCCAACTCAAATTTCCAATCCTCTAGTTAGTTTCTAAACAGGAATTCACCTATATCTAATGACTGGGACAAACCTCTCTGCTTATCTTCACCATTTCTCTTGTGATAATTGGCACTTCCTATGCGAAGTAAACCAATCTCGATCCTTCTAATTCGGCTCAGGTCCATGTTAGCTGAACCTTACAAAGAGCAGCTTCAAATCTATAATTCTATAGATCAACTATGGTATTTTACAAAGCAAACCCCGTTTTACTAAAATCCTTACCATCTAAAATGTATAATTACACTTTTTTTTTTCTGGAGACAGCCAAACAATAGTGCAGCATTTCATTTACTATTTTCAATAAACACTCACAAGCAATTTTTTTCATACTAACTGTGCTAAGCTTAAACCTGCATATAACATACAGGCTGTATGAAGGAACCCCATGTGCATTTCCTACGCATGCCTTTACTCCTCAGTCACTAGCCCTACTGCTACGTTACCACGCAAGTTGTTACAATTACTTGCCTTAGGGGAACGCTGGACTTTGGAATAGTATAAATTACTATTCCAACTCCAGTCAGTATACCAGTAGGGAAGGTGTTAGGCATAAAATCCAACACAAGTCCATAGGCGAACCCCTAAGCAAATTGTTGTAACGACTTGTGTGGTAAAGGAACACATGGTAATGTCAGTCTGAGTAGTGACTGCAGAGTAAAGGCAGGTCATGGTTCTGCCTGCGGGGTAAAGAATGTTTCCCTACATGAAAAATGCTTCGCTGGTAATGTATCATGGCTTAAGTCACCAGAACCCTCCCCCACCCCTCCACCTGATGCCATAATTGAACCATAATGAGCTGCTGATGTTTACACCGTATAAATGAGATTTAACAGCTAGCTTTTCCTATGGCATAGTTGTAATGATTTTGAAATCCTTCATTAAATATAGGTATGCATGTTTTCCAGTGACTTTTAAACTTGTATGTTTAAGTTTTCAAAAGCACATTTTGATTGTCATTAAGCACTGCTGTTTTTGCTCTCTTAAATAGGCAATAATTCTGGGCCATGGTGCTCGGATAGGATTTTTCCAAGGTGATATCCGCTTGCTTATGGATGATCTGAAGACTTTACAACCTACTATATTTCCAGTGGTACCAAGATTGTTAAACAGGATGTTTGACAAAGTAAGCTGCACAGAAGTGTATGTGTTTTAAGAACAGTTTTATGTGAAAGCTAGAAAGTATTTATTTGTAGAGTTGTATATAACGCCAACTTGACCCGAAGGCATCAGAGCGCTTCATAATGTTTGCATAGCAATAATTATGTATTTTACAGATTGAGGTAGAAATAGAGGCAAAATTGGCAGTACGTGAGCGAAACATATGGCGGTGTTATTTGTAGCTAGCACCATTTTTCAAGTTAGAAACACCATCTATATATAGATGTTGTTTTTACAGCTTATATTAGCAGTGCTTGTTATGGCAGGCATAAAGAGATAGTGACAGTGCGTAGACTAAATATATGAACATTGTAATCAGTAGCGGATACATTTGTGGTAGAAATGGGTGTGTGTGTGTGTATATATTTTGTTTAGCAGCGCATAGTTACATTTGCACAGGGTTACACGGGGAATAAGTAGACCTACATAGAGCCAAAGACAATTGGCTGCTGTGTGCAGTTGAATAGATGGCTACACTCTTGAGGAAGAACCAGCCTATAGAGGTAAATATTGTTTTACCAATGCATAGTAGCAGAACATATTGTGGTAGGCATACAGACACAATGCAGTGTATAGGCAAGATATATTAAGGCATTAGGATTAATACTGATACATTTTTTAGGTAGGTACAGCATGTATGTGTGTATGTATGTGGTATGTATGTATATGTGTGTGTGTATGTGTGTATGTATGTGTGTATGTATGTGTGTATATGTTTTAGCAGCGCTTAGTTACATTTTCACAGGGTTATATGGGAATGAGTGAACGTACATAAAGCCAAATAACAGTGGACAAAGGCGTGCAGTCAAGTGGATGGGCAGTTTCGTCAGAACCAGAAAAGGTAGCCCTTCAGTTCAGTGCATGCATGAACAATATTGCTCAATGAATTACCCAGAATTTTTTTTAAACAACTGACAAAACAGAGGTGTTATTTGGCAGCAAAAACACCCTCTGGAACAATGCCTGGTGGCCACAAACCCTAGGATCCCTGCCAACTCTGGTTCAGATGGGGAGAAATTTGGGTGTTATGTTCGACAACAAATTTACCTTTGTCGACCATTCTAATTGGGTAACGTCCTCTTGGTTTGTCATACCTCTTACTTTTTAGGAAAGCAGTTATCTCAGCACTTGTTATCTCGAAGATTAACTATTGTACTGCCTTACTGGTAGGAGCCCAATCGCAAGTCCTGAAAACTTCAGACTGTCCAAAATGCAGCTTTCAGAGTTTTGTTGAATATTTTGTTCAGTGTCCAAATCAGAGCACTTCACTAGCTCCCTATTAGGGTACATGTGCAATTCAAAGCTCTCTGTTAGGTCCACAAGGGACTACACTGCAAGGGTTCTTGCTTTCCTCAAGATTCTTTTAAATCGCACTCTCATCAGAACTTTATGGTCCAGTACATCCAAAAGATTACAAGTGCTAAGAAGTAAAGTACATTGGGGTGGTCAAACTTTTTTCCTACTCCGGTTCTAAATGGTGCAATGAACTGCCTGACCATCTGAGATCCCAACTTTTTAAATTCAGAAAGTATTTAAAAATGTGGTTCTTTAAAATATAGGTCCGACTTTAGGGATGTTTAGACTTATCATATCCTTGTATACAAAAAATCCTCGACACACCATCACCAAGACGCCATTTGGTATTGACGCGCTTTACAAAACCCATATAACGCATAGTATGGGCGAGAAAGCTAAAGGTGGGCCACTTAGTGGCAGGGGTAGAGTGGGCCATAAAAGTTTTCCATGGGGATAATGGATTTAGATATTTGTTGAGGAGAAGGAGTTTCAATTTTGCCTTGAAGTGAGGGATGGGGGGATTGATTCTCGTGCAAGTGTTAAGGCATCGCATTCCAGATTCTGGGGGCATTTTCAGAAAGGGGCGGGCTCAGGATTTTTTCTTTCTTGAATTTTAGCGGGATCTGGAAAAGGGTGTTTGCACTTCAAAGCGGTCTCTTTTCTCCAGCTTTTGATAGTGTGAGAGGCAGATTGGTTTATCTGTGTGTAGAGCTTTGGAGTTATTTATGCAAGCAGTGTTATCTTGTGTTGTCTCAGCTGCCACTTCGGTGTTCAACTGCACTAAAAGCGTCTCATGTGGAGGATCATTTTCGGAGCTCAATGTGCACCCATTTTTTTTGGTTGCTACAAAGCTCCGTCTCTTTTTAAAAACGTTTCTCCCACTAAACACCTCCATATCCCTCCCCCCTAACCCCTCCTTACCTTCACCTCCTGTATTATAGAGGAGCACTGCCTGTCACCTACAAATAGCTCAACTTTCTGGCAAATCTTCCAATCGCTCACCTAGGCCAATTAATCAATAGATTGAGCTAGTAACTGCGTGTTGATAAAAGGGAAAAGCTTATGTGGGTCAATGATTGGGGAACCTAGTGGCCTTGATTATTTTGGACTGGTCAGACCTACTTGAGACAGACCATGAGATCCTCCTGAATTGGTGGAGAATTAGACACAAGAATGACATCAAATCATGGCTGGCATCCTTTCTGAAAGGCCACTGAAAATAAGAGATGGGGACGCTTGAGGGGGCCCTTTTTTTAAAACCAATTTCAACCTCTTCTATCTGGGTTACCTCTGGGCTTCAGATAGTCCCTTCCATTCTTCAGTGAGTACATACTTCCTTTGGCTTGGGTCGTGAAATTGTACAGTCTGTATTTCCATACATTGGTTCAGTTGGAGAATGAAAGTTCATAACTGTCTGCTGAATTTGGAGTTGGAGCAAGCTAGTGCTTAATGGGGCCTAGGTAGAGAGTTTGTTCTTGGAAGTACCAATGCTGGTCACCTATGTCTAGCCCGACATTCCGGGAAAGGACCTGTACGTTTTCCTCCGCATTGAATAGTGATGTAGGTGCATGCTTTGATGATAGGCTCTCCATTGGGACACATCTTATGTGAGTAATAGTTCTAACTGGTAGTTCAAACTAGCTATGAATATTTTGACATTTGGATTCCACATAGAAAGGAGCCCTCATCACCAAAGTCTTCTTGTTCCACTTGGTGTATGGCTCAATTAATTTACTAAAGAATTTAGGATTTAAGGTATGTGCTGGTGTTCAGCCACTACTTGTCGAATTCAGAGATTACTTCAAGGTGCCCTGCCTGGTCTCTCGTGTTGCAGTGAAATGGACACCAATATTTGCCAGCTTTGGTTTAGAATATGCATCTCAGTAAGACGGAGGCTATCTGAATCAATCACATTCCTCTATAGTCAGGAAATGAGAGCACATGGAAGAATGTTGGCCTTTGAGGGGCAAAGCTATGGAACACTTTCCTAATCCATGATCCAGTACTTATAAAGCACTGTGTAGTAAGCTGGCTCTTTGTGATATACCAATAATTGGTTCCATCGTGTAAAGAGTTCAGAGATTCCCTCAAATGTACAGGGCTCAATGTAAACCCAAAGTGCTCTATTTGCGACTTTGTGGTAGTGTGATCGAGCAGCCTTAAGCTTGACATAGTGTAACACTTTTGGTATATATGACTAATAAGTGACACAAGGATCAAAATGGAGATCCACCCACATTTTATTTAAAAAAATAAGTTTCTTTCAAAACTACTTTAATACCAACATGTACGTTAAAGTAGGTATTTTTTTTGATAAAAACACTTTTCACTAAAAGTAGACACTGCAATTTTTCAGTTAGCAATGTTAATCTATAGTAGGAAAACTAGGATGCAGTTTTGAAAGTAAGTACACGACTTACAAATCCAGTATTCAGGGTTTCTGGTCAACACTAGGCAAGTTTCAAATTGGTACCAAAAGTGCACCACCAGTGGCACAGAGGTGGCTGGGTGCAGAGGTCCAATTCTGGGTCGAGCGCCCAATTTTAACCAATGGAGACTGAGGGGTGATAGAAGATATGCTGCTCACAGGTATGTAAAGTGGTGTTGAGGGTGGTCAATCTCCGGGAGTTAAGTAAACACGGGGGTACAAGGCCGCATCAGACTTATATCCTCAGCGACACAGGGGCAGCTGGGTGCAGAATGCCAAAACTGTCTGCTGCCCAATGCAGAACAATGGGGGAGATCGGTTTTGGAGAAAGGCTGCAGGCTCGGTCTAGGTGGCAAAATGAAGAAAAGTCACAGCTGCCCAGGTAAGTTCTGATGCTGGGGAATGTAGGGACACCATTGGTCAAGCTCTCAAGGGGCTTCGGGTGCAGAGGTGATCTTTTGCGTCGTGAACATACCATGCAGGTCACTGTGAAGTCTTCGGATTGAGCCTGCAGGCATCGAGATAGTCTGGCAAGGGTCCACCCACTGTGGACTCTGGTTCAGAATCACTGGGGACGATTTTTGTTTTTTAATAACACTGTGGAGACGCGGATGGTGTCATTGGCAAGAGTGATGAGTGAGGTCAGTCACAGAGATGGTCTCTGCCAAGAAGTCTTGCATATACTTCTCTAGGTAGACCAGTGCGATCTCGGAGAGGTATTTGTCCTGAGCTGTGCTGTCAGATCCCGCCCTGAAGGTGTACAGTGTAGTGTAATAGTCTAGGAACTCGTCACTAATTTCAGATGTAGTGGTGAGTGTGTCTAGTGGTGGAGCGGATTTCTGTGATGTACGATTTGCTGTACGGCCGCCTCAACATTTGTGCCAGCACCCTCCCCCGTCTCTCTCCTTCCCCATAGAACCTGGCTGAGTGGTATTTCCCCAGGTACAAGATCTCCTGGTCAGCAGTGTCCCTGTATTTAGTCAGAAGAGCCAATCGCTCTGCCTGCCATGAAGGGTCTAGGGTACGCTCAGGGTTGGAGTTAATTGTTGTGATGTGTTCAATGCGTGCCATCGTGTTGCGGAGATCCCGGAGTACCCCAGCATGCTTAGCAATACAAACACCCCTAATAACTGCATTGAATCCCTCCCACAGTACCGCCCAGGATTCCATGGAACCGATGTTTATCTCGAAATAGTCTTTGATAGCTTCTCTTATTTCAGCCTTAAAAAGTTCACCATGTAGGGCGTGGCTAGGGAAGCGCTATTGTCGTTCATATCCCTCCGGACTTGGAAGTTTCAAGTGTACACTACCGGTGAATGGTCTGAGTATGTCATGGGGAGCGTCGTAAGTGTGTTGAACCAGTCTGTAAATTAAGGGGAGCACTGCCAATAATCTATCCTTGTCCAGGTGTTATGTTGGCCCGAATAGTGAGTATAGTCTGTTAGTGTGGGGTTTTGTTTCCACCATACATCTAGGAGTGAGCGTTGTTCGCAGAGGTCCCTTAGTGCTCACTGCCCTCGTGGTTTGATGTCTGGGGCCCGTGAGGTGCTGCCAAGCCTGGGGTCAAGTAGTAAGTTAAAGTCCCCTCCCATCAATAGCATGCGCTGCTCTATCTTTGCCGGCTGGGCACTCGGCGTGTGGAAAAACTCAGGGGAGTCAGTGTTCAGGGCATAAACGCTAACCAGTAAAACCCTATGGCCACTTAGGGAGCCAGTGACAATGTAGCTGCCCTCTGGGTCTCCAACAATGTCACTGAGACTGAAGGGAAGCCTTTTGTGTATTGAAATGGCGGTGCCCCCAGCATAACTGCTGTAGTTGGCCAAGAACCTATGCGCCCCCCAGTTAGCACCGAATTGTGCAGCGTCTGTGGGGGGAGATGTGTTTCCTGCACATAGGCTATATCTACCTTGTGTCGGAGCAAGTAATGAATCACCTACCTTCGTTTGCGATTATCATGGAGTCCCCTGACATTCCATGAAACCAGGGATAAGGTCGAGGGCCCGCCACGTTACCCAGCCGTGTCATCGGAGAAGTGTGTCTAATCTAATTTGACAGAACAGCGATAAGTGTCAGACATTACTAGCGATAGTGAACGTAGGTGCAAACAATAACCAACGAATCGTACAATCCAATCACCCCTCCCCCCCACCCAGCCCTCTTTCAACCCAAACCATTGTAAGCAATCTAACGAAGTACCAATTGAGTTTAAACTTGACTGATGTGACCCAAGAATAGTACCCCAGTGTAAAGAAGAACACACTCAACGGATACACCATGGACGGGCCAAATGATGTGATAATGCAAGATGAATTGCATTTTCCCAAATATACAAAATTGAGTGATTGAAACCGTGCAAGTGTGTTAACCTGAGCTTGAAAATAGTTCCGCACTAGCATCCGAGCCGATGTGTGGCGGGAAGGGAGGCTTCCTCCTGCCGAGGTCGGATTGTTCCGTTGTTTATATGTCTGACAAAATTCCTGAGCCTCCGCTGGAGTGTCGAATATGCAAGCCCTGCCCCCCACTTCAACTTGCAGCCTTGCAGGGTAAAGCATGCCATATTTGAGGCCTAGATTTCGAAGAGTGGGTTTCACCCCATTGAAAGTCTGGATAGAAGGACCATTTCAACCCCTGCCAATTCAAGTCTCCACGCTCTCTGACAAGCCCCAGCGTTTAACCACAGTCCCTGAAGTTCATGAGGCGTGCTATTCTGGGCCTGGGGGAAGGCCAGGATTAGGACGGAAACCCAAAGACCTATGGGTCCTCTCCACTACAAAACCAGCAGTAAAGGACTCTTTGCCAAACAGGTTGGTGAGTAGATTTTCCACAAAAAGGTCCATGCGTCCAGTGGCTGTCGTCTCCAGAACTCCAAGGATATGGACATTGTTGCAGAGACTGCGAGCCTCCAAATCTTCGTTTTTAATGGCGACTTCCTTGAGGATGCGTCCCACTCACACTAGCCTCTTCAGGGACTGCGCAGTCCCATCCTCAATGTCTGAGATACGAGCCTCCGCAACATCCAGCCATCTATTGTGAACCTGGATTTTAGCCCCTAGTCCTGCAATGTTCTTGCCTAGTGAGTCGAAACTAGAGTCTAGGGCCTTGAATCCTGCCCTCATTTCTTGTAACATGGAAGCGCACCGGTGTGGCGCAAGGATCTAGGTGCAAGGTGGTGTCCTTAACTAGGCCAGCTGTAGTGGGCTATGAGCAGTGTTGGGCTATGGGACTCCAACTGCGCAAGGTATTCCCGCATCTGTGGCACCGGGGCCTCAATGAGCCTGCACGTGCAATGCACAGATGACTATCAGTGCGCTGTCGGACTAAGATGATGCATTAGGTCTGTCTCCTGCCATCCGTGAGGCCGGCCTGATGATTTGTCGCGGGGCCAGACGTGGAAGGTTCTGCAGTTTGCAAACCACAATATTGGCTATGTGGGTCCACAAAGCATTTTTTCCTTTTCCCCAATGGGCACCACTATGGCAGGGTGCCGGGCCAGCACGGGCACGCAGGTCGCTTCGCTCGGCCGCGCATGGGCGGTCTAATTTAATGATTTAATGTGTTCGAGGTCCAGCGCAACTCTACTGTCCACGGCGGAGGGTTTGCCTGGTCACAGTCCTGGGGAGGCCTTAATCCACACTGACCCTGAGCAGTTGCTCAACAAAGGCCCCAGGTGGGCTGTGATATTTGTGAGGGTATTTCTAAAGCGCAGCGATCGCTCCGGAAGGAGCATCTTGGCGCTGAAATCCTGGTGGACCAGTCCTGGTAACAATAGGGGATTAAATGGCTGCTTTGGAGTAGTCACCGGAGAGGTTAAAGATCCAAGTCTTTAAAAGTTTTCTGAAGGGTTTTTCGAGGGTATGTTGTCTCAGATTTTTGGGTATGTTGTTCCAAGCTTTAATAGCCAGGAAGCTTAGAGTTTTTCCGCCCTTCGTCTTCAGGTTGTACTTGGCGGGGAGGATGAGGTTGTCCTGGGATGAGCGGAGGGATCGACTGGGGGTGTAGTGGGGGAAGCGTCTGGAGAGGTATTTTGGACCGGATTTGTTAAAAGCTCTAAATGCAGTGATCAAAATTTTTAAAAATTCTTTTATGAAGGGGGAGCCAATGGAGGGATCGTAGGGCTGCAGAGAGATGCTTTTCGGGGCAGTTTAAGGACCTGGGAGGGGATGAGGATCGGGGGTGGGGGTTGGTCCGAATCGCTGCTGCAACGCCGACCTCAGTGACTCACAGCTTCAGGGCCTCCGCCCTCCCACTGTTTCTGTGAAGCGTCATGGCATCCCCAGTGCACCGGCTTTGAAATTGCGGCGCATCGCAACAGGCTCCTCCTGTGTTTTTCTCTGGGCCGTATCTCTGCAGCTCATGCCTCGACAGTGCACACTATCCGCACCGCCGGCTTGATGTGCATTCACTGGTCGGCACTGTAGTTTTTGGGCTATTATCTTTACGCAGTTGTGGGAGAAATGCCGATGAGCTGGATCGCCCTCCGGAGCTTCACTACCAAGCGGCCATCTTAGCCGCCGGCTTGGCCACGCTTAATCGCTGGGGAACCTTCGCAGGGCCGGTGGGCCACTTGGACTTGGGCAGTGGGCATCTGGTGCAGAGGTGGGTCCGGAGGCGGTTTCGCGGTTCCTCAGGGCAGAGCTCTTCATTTTTAAAGTTGGTTTCTTAGACAGGTCTGCCGTCCATATGCATTTCTTGATCTTTATAAAAGTCAGGCAGTCCTCCCAGGGTTTAGGGATCCTGGTCCATCTTCTTTCCTTCTGTTGTGGCTCTTGGGTGTCCAGGCTTCGTAGGTAGTCTATAATCTGATTTCAGGTTCTTTGGGTGCCGCCTAAATACTAGATTTAAGGCTGTTATAGGGGAGTGAAGGTAGTGACCAATGAGTTCCTTAGCTGGGGTGTCTACACCTTTTATTGTGCTACCCTCCTGTGTGAGGGCTGCAAAATGTTCTTCACTTCGCCTCGATCACCTGAAGGGTTGAGTTGGCGAAGGGAGACGCACCTCCTGTACTCACCTAGTTTTCTCAGCAGTTCTCCTGACAAAAGTGGGGGTTTGAACCAGGGGCTGCCATCTGCTGCTAGCAGCAGAGGCTGGGGTCACATTACAAAGGCGGCAAGGCCTTTGAAGCTTCCATCTCTAGCACTGTGCCTGCCTGGGGGAGAAGGTGTGACACCTCCGCCCAGGATGGGCTTTGTTTCTGACCTCCAACAGCAAAGGCTCTCGACCCAGGGGTCCTGAAACATGTCTGATGGTGGCAGGCTGACTGAAGCCAGTCAGGCCACACAAGGGTTGATAGGTTTTTCAGGGGACACCTCTGAGGTACCCTGTGGGTACATGTTTTAATAAATCTCATACTGGCATCAGTGTGGGTTTATTGAGCAGTTGTTTGGTACCAAACACTCCTAGGTTCAGTGAAGCCATGATGGTGCCGGGGAACTCTAGTTACTGAGTTTCCACCCATGTACACTTTATGGCTTCCCTGGCACTTACAATATTAAGAATAGACTTAAATATTGTAGGGGCATATGTGCCTGGTGGTAGTACATGTGATTTATGTACAATGCTGCCCCTATTTCTGTTGGTGTGGTTCGATCTTTAATCTTGTAGCTGATGGGTGGCGATGTCTGGGGTGGTTGCAGGCTAGGTCTCTGATGAAGGTCCCGTCGGGGGCGAGGGTGGGGATGGTGTCCCAGACTTTGGTGGCATGTTTTCATAGCGATCTGGTGTTGAACAGGAGGCAGCGGAGTCATTTAGGGGATGTCTCGGCCACCGGGCTAGCGTGGCGCTGGTTGCTGTGATGGTGGTTGCCGCTGGGGTAGAGGTGAACCGGCAGTGGCTGCAGGGGAAAGGTCCATGTTTTGAGCATGGTGATGCAAGACAACAGCCGTTTTGGCCGGGGTGCAGGGCAAGGACACCTGCGGCAGATAGCCGGTGAGTACGAAGGGCCAGGGTTTCTGCCATGGGCCAGGCGTGGACTGGCACAGATGGGCTTTCCTGTGGTGCGCCTCATGTGAGTCATTGGCGCAGATGCCCTGCTGCCTTTGTAAGTAGTCCTGGGAGGTAGGAGTGGCTGGTCGGGAGTAAGAGCAGTGAGATGGGTAACAGCAGGAAAAATGCAGGAAATGGTGCAGTACAAAAAATGATACAAGTACCTAAGTGAAAACACTAAAAATAAGTTATTGTTAACAGTGTACAGATTAACCCAGGCAATAACCGTGCCTGAAATAGTAGGGCAAAACCAACAGAAGGGAAATAGCTGTGATTGTTGGTCAACTGGCAGCTGGACTGGCGGTTTTGGGGGTATGAGTGATGCAGCAGTCGAATGGAGTTGGGCAGTGGGGGGGGGGGATCAGGGGAAGGCCTACTGATCTATGGTGCATATGTACAAAAGCATTTTTGTGGTCAGTAAATGCCCAATTTGCAGAATCTGTCAGTTTCCAACCATAAATGCCATTCGGTAACATGTTACCCAATCGCAAATTTTGTTGAGCGATTTGGTATTTGGATGGGCGTGTTTAGGGCATCCCTCTCCAAATACCAAATTACAGTGGTATGTGTGAATGTTTTGTGACCGAATTACTGTTGCACAATATTCCTTTTTTACAGACACCTTAACAGTGGTGGTAATCAATCACAAAAGGGATAGGATCCCCATGGAACACCCACCCAGATCACCTCTCAGCCCCCATTTTTTGTTGTTTTTTAAAGTTTTTTTAAGAGCATGCATTGTTCCTACAAACCACTGCCTACTCTTAAAAAATGAAACTTCTGAGTTAATGTTCTTCTTTTTAAACAATCTGTTTTCCCTTAAGGAAAACTGGGTGCATGTAAAAAAAATGTTTTAATTGCTTCATGAAACAGCAATCTCAGACCTGGTCTACTGACCCCAGAAGGCCACCATCCTAGTGATGGCAGCGATTCTAATGGGTTGCAAGTTGCGACCTACCTCATTAATATTCATGTGGTACATCAATTGTAATCCCATTAGGAATCTCAATGGGTTTTATACATTAGGACTTGCCATTTCCGAATTGAGGTTTGCAAAGAATCTCAATTAAGAAATTGCAATGCCTATAATTTATACCTATGGCCCTTCATACAGGTGGATCTTGTATCCTATGCAAAGAAGATGTAAATTGGCCTGTCCGGTAGGGCATGCTAATGATGATGATGCTTAGTAGTCCATGTTTCCGGTTTGTTTTCACTCTTGGAAATAAGGTCATGGCAAGTGGGACCGATCAACATGTCCTGTTTGCCTGAGTAGATGTAGCTGTAGCATATTCAGTCTGTCTAATCAGTGTTATTCGTGTTCCTTTATGAATAGAGGATTAATAAGGACTAAAAGATGTGATTATGCCTGGTGATTAACATTTCAATTTGCTGCATCTTTTCCCAATTATACAGATATTTAGCCAGGCAAACACTCCCATGAAACGATGGATGTTGGACTTTGCTACTAAAAGGAAGGAAGCTGAACTTCGAAGTGGCATAATACGAAATAATAGTCTCTGGGATAAAGTTATCTTCAGAAAAGTGCAGGTATATTAATATTTGTTTAACGATTTGTAGTTAATTTGATTTTTTAATACACTCCAGAGGAGACCTGAAAATGAGGTGGTACTGTAGCATATAAATACGACAGACTTGCCTGTATGCTTACAATTAAATTTGTTTCTCTACCAAAACATCTTATGTAGACTTATATATCTAGTGGCTCCCATCATTACTCTCTAAGTTACTTTGTCATTTTCTTAAACGATTCCCCTCTCCCTAAGCCCATTAATGTTCTAACCTTTCTACACTTGCTGCCAATTTTATATTTCAATGTTTTGTGAGCGCAGAAGTCTCCATAAATATTGTTAGTCAACAGCTTTGTAGCACACTGGTTAGACTGTGCTTTGATGCCGTTGTATTTTGGGATTTGCCTTGCTCCCAGCCGAACTGTTCCGCCTTTTCAGAAAGCTGATTACCTTTGCTTTTACTTGTTTTATGCTTTTAACTTCCTCCATTTTAATTCTGTTTGAGTTACCAGTAGTTAATCGCTGCAGGGGAGCCTGCAACTGATTTTAGGGGTTTATCTGCAATCCAGTGCACACATACAAATCTACATTTAGTAATACAAAAGTAGTTAGAAAAGCTATTAAACAATATTCTTTGTTGGTGTCTGGTTTCTTTAATTTACGGTTTCTACAACGCAGCCAGCCGACACGTGTTTAGTCGGGGAAAACAGTAGTCCCGACTCTTCAGGGCTGAATGAATATATCAAAGCTCCATGTAGTCCCTGGACCGGTGATAATTCCAACCCGGTAGGGCACAAGAATCCATGTGTTTTCGTATCTAGTCTAAAAGCAGGTAGGTAACTGAGGCGTAAAGCCGTAGATGGCGTAATCGCGCTGCCGGTGAGAATTCCATACCGGCGTCAACGATTAGAAGTCCGCTATCGATGCTGTTAATATTGCCAAATCTCTAATATGTACGCTGTTGTAGCTTAGGTCGCCAGTATGTCCGCACATTCAATCAGTGTTAATACGTCTTTCACAGTTCATATAATTAGCAATTCGAGTCGGAGCCGCCAGGACGCTGTTATTTTGTTCTTCTCGGGTCGAACAGAAACACACACACACGTGTTTTCTTCAAATCTAGCACATACCCACATGAATTGCTAATTATATAAACTCTGAATGACATATTAACACTGAATGCGCGGACATGCTGGCGACTTCAGCTACAACAGCGTACATATTAGAGATTTGGCAATATTAACAGCATCGATAGCGGACTTCTCATCGTTGACGCCGGTTTGGAATTTTCACCAGCAGCGCAATTATGCCATCTACGGCTTTACCGGGTTGGAATTATCACTGGTCCAGAGACTACATGGAGCTGTGATCTATTCATTCAGCCCTGAAGAGTCTGAACTTCTGTTTTACCCGACGAAAGACGTGTCTGCTGTCTGCGTTGTAGAAACCGTAAATTAAAGAAACCAGACACAGCAAAGAATATTGTTTAATTGTTTTCTAACTACTTTTGTATTACTAAATTTTGGTTTGTATGTGTGCACGGGATTGCAGATATTTTGACATGTGGTAGGGTTTCCCTACACTTAGTAAGGGGTTTTTAGGGTCTCCCCTTCCCAGTCAGCACCATACTTAACCGATTCCTTTTTAGACACCATTCAAGCTGAGCGCCACTACTTCCCAATTACAAAAACCCTTGTTCTTGAGCACTGATTTTTAGGGGTTGCTAGACTTTTTTTCTTCCTTCATTTGCCCAATCTGTTTTGTTACCTGCTGGTCTGTCCTGAAGCGCTGTTCGAGCACACTGACCACACCACTGCCAAGTCGCTCGACTTAACTGGCTATATCAATGCCATGAAAGCCTGTCTGCACCCAGACCAGGCCTAGCGCCGGTCCCCCTAATTCTCTGGTGTGAGATTTACTGATACAAAAATACTCACCAACGACCTGCTCAGTTACCATCCAGGTAAGAACATGAACTGGCCTAAACTTGACTAACAACCCCAACAAACAGCAGGCTTGGTTTCAGCTGTGGTAAAAAAAAATAATCTTGCATAACACAGCAATAGATATGCGCACCATCTCCTCTAACTGGCACTATAATAAAACCACTCCCCTGAACTGTCTGCTGTGTCCTGCTTAATGCCAGATCTTTAAGCACAGTTTGGAATTTCATGTATTTATAGACACTTACATAATGCCTTGGCGTTTATTACTGAAACCTGGGCCGACCCTGCATGTATTTCAGATCTTCTAGCGGCCTTACCCCCGGTCTATTCCATCTCCAGACATTATAGACCAAATAAGAGAGGGAGATGGCTTTGCGATTGTTTAGAAGGACAAATTCAAAATCTGCAGTAATCCAGCACCATCACAATATTTTGAAGAGCTTTCTTTTAAAATTGCTCTTACCATTACAAACATTTTGACACATGCTCCTATATCGAATGCCTGGCCACAAGCACATTTTTTTCACAGGAAATTACTAATCTCCTAGAAGGACACATTTTGTCTAATGATTTTAATTTCCACCTAGAAGCATTTCATGACCCGGACACATCAGCCCTCCTCCAGCCCATCTCCAGTCTGGGCTTTCCCCAAATTGTTGAAGTTCCACACACCATGCGGGGCACACCCTAGATGGAATTTTTATTAATACATCTATAACCACCACTTCCAGTCTCCCTCTCGTGTGGTCTGACCACAGTGCTATCTTTTTTTCTTTTCACACTCAACCACCCACTCAACCACCCTTTTCACAGATCTAAAACCAGATGGAGTTTGTTCACCTCTCAAGCCTGGTATAACTTTCAGCTGGGTCTGTTTGCGGATAAACTAAATTCTTCGCTTCCTACCCTCTCAAACACCGATGCAGCAGAGTCTCAATACACCACTTGGGTTAACAACGTGGCGCATTTATTAGAACCACCCAAACAGAAGAAACCTAAACGTAACTTTATCAGCCCCCTTGTTCATAGCTGAGCTAAGGGCTCAAAAATGGACTTGCCATAGACAGGAAAACATATGGAGGTGAAACTATAACGATGCATAGAAGGCTGACTACAAGCTCTGTCTAGCCACTTACAAAACCCTTATTAGAGAAAAGACCTTCACCAAAAAGATACACGAAGCAAAAAACTTCTCAAAAGAAATTTATCAAACAGTGACCAAGTTACCCATTGATACCTCTAACAAGACCAGCCCCAGTTGGCCATCCTTTTGTGATGTTTTGGCTGATTGTTTATTGTTTCTTAAATTTTTTTCTTCTCAAAGTGAAAGCAGTCTACGATTTATTCTCCTCCTTAATCTGACAAGGTCTTTGTCCCCACTACTGCAAGTGAAAATAAACCTAAATTTAGTGAATTCACACCTCCTACTTTAGAAGAGGTTACTAATTGATTGAAATCCACCTCTTCCAGTTCCCCCCACAACCCCTGCCCACCAAGTGTGGGCAAACTAGAAGCAGGGACTATTGCCCCTCAGTTCACATCTATTTTCCAGCTCATGATCTCGACTGGTAGGTTTCCTTGTATCTGGAAGAAAGCTTCCATACTCCCATTATAATTTTTTTTTTATTTAAAGCAGCTCATGATCCCAAAGCCCCCAGCATTTTCCGCCCCATTTCCTCTTCCCCTGCCATCAAAGACCATAGAAAAAATAATGAATAAACCAATTGATGGAACACCTCCAACGTAATGATCACCTAGACACCACTCAATTTGGCTTCTGCAGCGGACTTGGCACGGAAATAGCTCTGTTCAAGGCTACAGAGGAGATCAGGCAGGTGCTCGATCAGGGCTGCTGGAACGTCTGAAAGAAATCCATGTCATTGGTCGGGCCTGGGATCTACTAAAATCATTTATATTGGACAAAGAAAAATGTTAGGATGAATTTGCCTCTCATCCTTTCTCTTTCCCATGCTGGGTTCCCTCAGGAGTCCTTTCACATCCCAACTTTAATATATACGTCTCACCCTTAGCTTGTGTAATCCAAGGTTTCAGCTTTTCTTTGACCTCTTACCCAGGTGACACCCAAATCGTCATCTCATGGAACAAGGATGATCTAGGTATACATTCCAGATTATGCGATTACATGCAGCAGTTAGTACTTGGATGAGTAGATGCGGTCTTAAACTGAACACAGGGAAAACACAAGTGATGTTTTTTGGGGAACAAACTTTCTTTTGGACCCTGTCCTGCTGGCCAGCAGAGATGGGCCCTCTTCCGTTCTCCTATGAACAAGACTTGGAAAATGGGAATATTGATTGATAAATTAAGTTATACTAACCATGTCATTGCCCTGTCCTCCTCCCACTTTTTTCAGTTTGAAAATGCTAGATTCTTCTGTTTATTCCAGTTCACTTTCAGAAAACCCTCATAGCACCTCTGATGACTAAATTGGATTATTGAACTGGATTTACTCACCAATACATCCTAAACAGATTGAAAATACTGCAAAATACTTCGGCAGGACTTCTAAAAATTCCAAGACCTCATTCAGTAGCCACTGCCATCAAAAACCTACCTCCACTGGCTCCCTATCAGACCGCGCATCATGTTCAAAGCACTTTGCATCCATTACATGGCTTAGGCTTCGACTTTTCAACAGTTTGGTACAAAATTGGTACACTCAAAGTAAACTTTACAGTCTGCCATGGCCAAATTCATCGTTGTTTCCAAATTCAAACGCTCCACCTGTCGAGGCAGGAACTTCTTTTCGGGACTGACAATAACCTGAAATGCCCTACCACTTGATATCATGAGCACACTTAATCTAATTACCTTCAGGAAGCTCTTAAACTAGCATGTTTTGAAAAGCCAGGTTTTTATCTGCTGGCTCCCTCGGACGTCTCCTCTGCATCAAATCCAGCGCCAAGACAACCTAGGGTAATCTAGCACTTTCAAAATATATATTAACATAACAGTATTTTTGACGATATCCCACCATATCCATCAGTAACTCCTAATCGTTGGTGTATAATTGGTTTACAGTTCATATTTTGAGTGTGCAAAATAAGAAATGTCGCTGTACTTTTTTTTGTTTTGCCAATTTTTGTGGTTGCTATTGCCTCCACACATTTCCCTTCACTGCATTTTAGCTTGCTGGTTTTGCTCATGCTAAATATTTGACATTTTTAACTTCATGATTGCGAGATACCATGTTCAGTTCTGGACAGCGGTAAAAATCTGTTTGGGGATCAGGGAGTGGGGGGGAGGTGTATCAGTATGAAATGTCTAAACAACTGGTCTAGCAGAAAAGGTAGACCGTTAACCAGAGGGTAGCAGGCAGTGCTCTGCATCTTTCTTTTTGTGTCTTATCTGCAGTTGGCTCTTGGGGGAAGATGTCCAAGTTTAAGCACATGCAGTGCCGTGCCTCCTAGTAGTGGGTCCACAGTCTTGAATCAGTTTGGTATGGAATGTAAATCGCAAGGAGTTAGATTATTATTTAGACTGACTCTTAATATACAGCTTCCTTTCGATTAACAGACTCCTGCCATCTCCAAATCAGGTTAGGCTTGTCCTTTCATTGCACCGTTCAACTGAAATGAAGGTAGTGGGCATGTGCATAGGGCTATATGATTGTTTTTTAACACCCCCCAAAAAAATATTGGAACAACTTGATTAAGACAGTAGTCTAATGTTAGACTGATCTGAAACTGATATCTTCTGGTACACCATCTTTTTTTCTTCTTTTCATTTAGGCCAGTCTTGGCGGTAAAGTGAGGCTTATGATAACTGGAGCTGCACCCGTCTCCCCAACTGTACTGACCTTCTTAAGAGCTGCTCTTGGATGTCAGGTGGGTTTTTCTTTGTGTTCTTCATCCTCTACACTTTAGATATATGAATTATCTGGAAATGCAATGGCACAATAATTTTTTTCAGGTGCTATCTAAGACCTTTAGATTTTACTAAAGTTATATGTACAATATACTCAAGTGTAGGGGGCTTTCAGCAGCTGTCTTCATCATAGGTCTGTTATTGTGCCATTCACATTTCTCTTCTACCCACTGATGCGTACACATGAGGCATTCCACCTCAACCATTGGTTAACTTCACTGAGTGACCACATTTTGTTCCTTCACAAGGACATCATCTGCACACATTAGTCACCCTCAGTGTAATGTGTACTTCTTGAGATCAAACATTTTAGCCACTTTTCCTTATTTTGGTTGACTAGGTGCAACAGCTTGCCCCAACAAAGTTTGCAAAACCCCTGGCTAAACAAAACCAGCATTGCCCAAGGCAAAAGATTGACAGTCCAGTCCAGTCCTATTGGTTTCCCAATGCTTGTTTTTTATTGGTTGGTAGTCTATTGCCTCTGCAGAAGTCGCAGTACCACTGCACAAAATTAGAGTAGACAATTTCAACCATGAAAATGTGTTCAAATGAAAAACAGAATGGGAACAGTCTTGTGCAATAATATTTACATTAGACATCCTCTGCATTTCATAAAGTAAAGAGGGTTGATGAGCTGTACCTTTCTGTAAAGACCATTTTTTTGCGATGTAGGAAAGGGAGAATTGGCCAGATGCATGTCTGTGGTTGCTGGGAATGTATGCTGAAGAACCAAAATATGTGAGAAACTGAGGGAGGAGGGCATTCCAGGTGGACTGTGTTCACCATACTCCATTGTGTGCAGCAGCACATGGTTTCCGCTTTATTTGAGGGCTTATGCTGGATAGGTGCCACAAAGTTCAGTAAGCGGGAATGAGCAGCTGCAGGGTCATTCAGGGGACAAATGTTTTTGGGATTCTTCAGGGAAGTATGTTTGCTGTGAACCAGCTGACTTCAGGAATGAGTGCCAAAAGTGCGGACATAAAACATCTTGTATTTTAGGAAGGCTGGACTGTAGTCTCCACTAGTTGAGAGCTCGAATCCTGGTCCCATCTGCAACAAAGTTAAACTTCTAATTCCAATCAATAGTAACTAGTGTTTTCCTTTTCTTTTAGCTGCATGGTCTTTAAACATGAATTGCAGCAAGTATGCACCATCTGTGGTGCAATCTGCATCCTGAATATTCAGACCCTTCCACCTCATTACTACAAAGCTATTCATTGTGTATGTTCTTCAAACATCCATTCAAGAATGTGCTATCTGCAATGTTTTTAGTTTTCTGTAGCATGACCAGACCCACTGGTGCAGTAGAGTGCTTTACACAAGAATTAGAGTTACAGTGAAATCGCATTATAACTGCAGCAAGACAAAAATATCTTTGTTCCTTCTGTAGAGTTCTTGTGTGGTAGCACATTAGTGTAGGTGGGGAACAATGCTCTTGTAGTATGGATTTATTGGTGTTGATGTGAACTTCTACCTAGGTGTTCATTGCGTTGATTCATCCATCACAGCTACTGTAAGTGAGTGGACTCAAAGCCACGCGCGTATTTGTTAGTGTCTAGTACCTATATTTTAGTGTGCATTAAAGTATTTGATGTTTTGAAAGATCAACACTGGGTTTGACATTTGTTTGTTATGCTCTTAGGTGATTGAGTCCTGAGCTCTAGCACCCCTATGCTACCTACCTGTGAAGCCTGTGACCTCTCACCAATATCAACGACTGAGGGTCAAATGCTGAGGGGGTTGTACTTGACGCAATTTGCAAAGCAATAGTTGGATGTGCACCTGGATATCAGAGCCAAACTACCTCCACTCACAGTAGAAGCCCAGTAATATCTGCTTACCCTGTTCCCCCCCATTGCCCCCACCCTCCTTCCAAATTGGGGTCTGACATTACACAGCCCCTCATTGGAGGGTCCAGAAATTACAAAGCCCCTCAGTGGCAGGTCCAGAAATTATTTTTAGAGGGAGCACACAAAGACCCACAAATAAAGCTAGTAGGGCTACCTATAAGAGTCAAAGTAAACACACTAGAGTGTGTATGTTTGTAATAAACTGAGGCATCGTGAACATCTTTCATTAGTAGCTACAGAGGGGGTGTTTTTTTTTTTTTTATAGGCCATTCCTGTCTGCAAAGCTGCAGACAAAAGCTCATAATTATCTCTATAAGGCAGTTGCAACCTCAGTAAATTGGACAAGAGATTTTTTTTTATTTGGGGGGGAAAAAGGTTCGAGACCATAAAATAGTAAAGCAAGTAAAAGAAAGTAAGATAGGGAGATAGAAAAGTGAAGGACGGAAGGTTGGGAGGAAGGGTGAAAAAGGTAGGAATGGTGGTTAGACCAAGGATAAATGGAATGGATGGATTGAAGGTGAAAGGATAGATGGATTAACAGTTGAAAAATGAATTGATAGCCAAGTGAATGGAAAGGCAAGTGTGTGAGAAGACAAAAGGTTCAATGACAATTAGAAGTATTTATTGATGGATGGCTACATCGATGGATCGGTTAATGGATGTTTGCGTGGATGGATGCATGCATAGATAATGGCTGAGTGAACGGATGGTTGGATGGAATGGCCCAGTTATTGATGGAATGGTAAATGATTGAATGTGTGAAAGAACCACGCATATGCCTTTACCATGCATACCTTTACAATGAAAATGTAAGTATATATATCAGTTAATTGAAAACCCTTTTTGCATGTATGTGTTTATGTATATATTTAATTTAACTTAACGACCCAGCACCTAAACCCTGAAAATACCCTTATTCACCCAATACCCCTACTCACCCTGAACACTACAAATACACTTACCACCCAATACCCCTATCCACCCTAAACCCTATAAATAACATTACCACCCAATACCCTTACCAAACTTTAAACCTGAAAAACACCCTTACCAGCCAGATGTCCTTATCCCTAAAAATGCCCTTACCACCAATAACCTTACTCACTCCAAAACCCTATAAACACCCTTACCACCCAATACCCATACCCACCTAAAACCATGCGTTCCATCCAATACCCCTACCACCCCTAAACCTTAATCACCCTTACCGCCAAAATCCTTACTCACCCCATACTCTTACCCACCACTAAACCCTTAAAGTACTCTTACCATCCAATACCCCTACCCGCCAATCAACCTTAAAACGGTGTCTCAAACCTTTTTTGTAGTGAGAGCTAGGGTCCGGCCTAGAAAATGGCAAGCCAGATTAAGTTGTTGCTGCACTTAACCACAGTGTACCCAAGCGCGGTACTGTGCAGTGTAAAACGGGTGGCGCTGCGGGACTAAAATAGATAATGAAGAGGCCTGCACACAAAACGAAATTATCTTTCCAATAGAAAGAACAACGCTACGTGTTTGCATTTTAAAATATAAACATTTATTTACTTTTTTCCCAAAAAAGGCTGAGAGCTACTAGAAGGGGGTCGGCAAGCTAACAGTAGCTCGTGATCGAGCATTTGGCGACACCTGATCTAAAGTAGGTAGGTAGGTATATTGACTGGAGGGGAGACCCTATAAACTGAACTTCAGGAAACTGCTGAAACTTGTCAGACAGATTAGTGGCTAAGCCATGGAATACGAAGAGAGCACCATCCTTTCCAAGTTTGGAAACCATCTATCATGCTTGCAGAGATTGTAAGGTGGATTATGAAGCCAAAGGGCAAGAAATACATACACCAACATGCCTGATCAGGCAGAAGACTCCCACTTTAGTAATATAAGTGTAAAACAAATGTGGCTGTTGTCAGTGTAAAACTTCCCTCACCCAAGGATTGAACAACTGACTCCACAGCCAGCCCACTGCACCAGGAGTACTATTCCATGTGCAGTACATATCCAGGTAAATTTGATTGCTTTAGCTGCTTGCTCTCTCGATTTGAGGTATGTTTACCCAACTGCACCCACCACTTAATGTCTTTGTGGGGCATCTCCACTCATTTTTGGATATTGGGGCTCATTTGTCAAGCAGAAAGGGGATAGGAAAACAATGGAGACCGAAAAGTGGATGGAAAGACCTCTCATGTTCTAATTATCGCCATTATTTTATCTGAATCCCCTTTCATCAGTACAACCAAAGGGCAGCTCACCCTGGAATCGGTACCACCAGAATACCCACACAAAAAAGGCCCACACAGGGAGAGGTATCAACTCCTCGCCAATATAAGTGTAAGCTGACCAGTATCCAGGAATGAAAAGGAAATGTCCATAAAATTCACTCACAAGAAAGGGGCACTTGTAATTCTAGTCCCAACTACCATTTTGTAGAAAATATTGGCCTTGGTAAGGAAACTTTGCTAGTTTGCGGAGGCAAACTGCCCAAGTGTGCAGATGTAAGAACAGTGAGAGATACCACCACAACCCATGACCCGTAGTCGGAATCTACGTAGGACTATGCTTGCTAATATGAGCTTTGTACATCCTACACATGTTACACTGCCAACTTGGTGCAGTGGAGAAGGCGTACTTGTTTACAGTAATGCTGACCTGTGGGCATGCCTGTTCACTGTAACCTCATACTGAAGGACCCAGCCCTATGTAAGCACACATGATCTTCCATTTCTCAAATAGCCTAACTCTGCATTACGTCAGCCTGCCAGACCGAAGAGCATTCTAGCACCAAAACTACCCTATGTTATGGTGTAATACATCAGAAACTGGGCAGCATTGCTGCAGTGGGGAAGGGTGGGAATGCCAAAGATCAAGACCAGCCGTACACAGGCAGGTTAACAACTTGACAACTACACAGCCATATTCAACTGTCTCAAATTTCCAGAGCTTTAGAAAAACTATTTTTGTCTTACAAGTGAAACAGCTCTTCAGCATTTAGTGACGGAAACTTGTAAATAAAGTACATAATTTAAAATGTTTGGAAATAATTTTTGTTGTTGTGGTGTGACCGATTTAAATACTCCTGTGCAAACCTGAAATATCTGGGTAATGGAGAAGCAAGCAGTATTCGTCATGTACTACAAATTAAAGACAAAGCATTACTATTTGATGTAAAACAGGAGAAAAAGATATCCTTCAAGTGGCTGAATTGAACAATGTGAAAGAAGAAAACCTGGGAACAATCCCAGATTCCACACTGGACCATATTGCGTGATCCTAGGCAAATGTCTTGTGTTTAATTTGGTGGCCTATAATGTTGCTTATTGTATAATAAGAGTCTCAGCCACATATAAAGTGCATATGGCTAATGATTTGGATTTGGTTTCTGCCTGCCACCCGAGCTCTAACCTCATGCAACATGAATCTAGGTTCTAGAATCTACAGTGCTCATGGCAAGTGACTTGGCTCTTGGAAACAGTCATGCTCCGCCTTACCCTGACAACTAAGCTATTGATGAACTAAGTTCACATTAAATTCAGGCTATCAGTTTTAGTTACTGTCTGTCAATGCAGTGAAATACTCTGAAGTGTTTCTGCAAAGAAATACACTTTTTTTGGATTGTGAAGTTCCTTTGCATATTTTGTTGCAGGAATTACTTGCCAGTTTCATGGCTCAGCTCCTACTCTGGCTGGCCCTGTTAATTTGCTAGCTTGCCCATTTCTAAACAAGCTAGCATTTAGAAGCTATTCTGGGACCAGGGTGATTGTAATGGTACCCTTGGGCCCAGCCTTTGCAGTTGGAAACATTTCCGTGAAATTGGACCGTATGGGAAACAGATGCTACATCACTGGGGCAATATTTTGTCGAAGACCAGGTACAGTGAGCAGGTGAATTTTGGCTGGGGTAGTACTTTCAAAGAGCTGGAGGGGAGGCATCGATACAGCGGCCCTTCCCTCAGTGGAGGAGTCTGTGATGTCATTTCTTACAGCCTCTCGCTATTGAGGTTTCCTCATTTAACTTGATAGAGGTTGTTTTACCTCCATCAATGACATCTGTGCACAATGGTACAACCTCTTCCACATGTCCAGTTACCACTTGAGAATGTAGGGCACATGTTCACCTTTATCTTAGCTACAAGGGCACAAAGAAGCAAGGTTAACACTCCCAAATGCTCCATTGTAGTGTTTTGTCCGTGGCTCCTGGGTGTCCCACAGCGTTTTGCTTGCAGGAGCCACCTTGGGTGGCAGCTGCATTCTTCATGGGTCAGGTTATTCTTTCCCGCCGTGCTTTCTCTTTCGCTTGTTTACATTTGCCTGTCTCTGCACATTTCCCTGCCACAATACCTTCATCTCCGCTGCCTTTTTTCCACGCCCGCAGTGCCCCTCTTAATCTGTCCCGAGACCAATATAACGAAATGTTATAATTGTTCCACAAAATGGTACTGTATGTGAAAAAAACGCTTCTTTTATAGATTACTCTTGTTTCAACAATTTATGCTCAGAGCATTGGCATAGGCAATTGGTCTCGCTTTTGGGACCTTATAAGTATTTAGTTATGCAGCACAATATCCTTGATGCAACAACATCAACTGTTGCATGGCTAAACACTTATAAAGTCCCAAAGGCGAGACCTATTGGCTATGCCAATGCTTGTTGTATTTGGGTGTCCGCATGGTACTAATGAAGTAAATGTTTGCTCAGATAGTGTTGACATATGTATGACTTCCAAAATAAGTCAATATTACTTTTATTTTGTTAAAAAATCGTAAAAGATTGTAAAAGCACTTTGTACACAATAATTAAAAGTGGTGGTTTGAAAGATACAAAGAATAAAAACACTGTCGTCATTACTCAATCCTCATTAACAATTGAAATAAGAAATATTAATTTTATAATCTGTGCAGTTTAAAAATGCTAGGATATTACATTGAGGAGCGATCAGGAAATAGTGCAGGAGTAGGTGAGGATAGACCAGTCAGTATTGTAAGAGCCACTCAAGTTGATTCTTGTTTTATCTAGTTCTTTGGCTGCCATTTCCCAAAACGTAATGGCTTTGCAGGACAGTTGCACTGACTAGCCTTCAAGGCATTCTAGGACAGCTGCTCTACATGTCCTTTGTAGTTTTTTCCTGAAAACCTCACGAAGGACAGTTTTCCAGGTTGCAATAAGAGAGGGGCAGATGCATAGAAGGTGTAGTAATGTCTCATCTCCCTGTCCACACAATCAGCATTCTTTCGGCCATATACATTTCCATTTCGGAGTCAGGTCCTTTGTGGGGAAGTGCCCTAACCGTAGCATCGTCCGATAGTGCTTTTTATGATGTCAGAACATTTCGCACAAGTATTGTTGTGGTTTCAGCGTCTGATAAGATTAAATCACTGACCATGCGTGTGTTTTTTTTTTTTTTTTTGCAAATGCAGTTTTGTCCATTAAAGACATTTGTTTGGTTGCTATGTTCACAACTTTTTGAACACGGAGTAGGAGGTGATTGTGTGCTAGGCCTCTTCGAGATGATCTCAAAGTGATTCGTTTAGTACGCTGATGATGGAATTATTTTGTCTCGCTTGCTGTTCAATTTCTGCCCTGCTAGAGTGGGCAAAGGTGTTTTCTTCTGCTTGCCTCATTCACCAGTAATATTTGGCCACCGCTCCTTATCGTGCTGGTTTCTGGTTTTTAAGCCCATATTCCAGTCGAATCTGTGACTGGGAGATGTCGTGGAATTGAGAACAGACTCTTAAAGAGACTCGACTGGGCTTGGTTTAAAGCGGCTGCTTCTTTTGTATTCAGTAGTTCTGACCCATAAGATATAGTTGGAATGAATTTTGCTGCAATTCTCTTTAGCAGGTGACCCGTTGAGCAGCCTTTTAACTTCCTCTCTGGAGTTTTAAAGGCGTAGTGGACTTGTTTTGCTTTCATTTCTCCCTGGTCCAGCTGGTGGTTAAAGTTGAGATTGTGATCAAGTTGAAACCCAAGATATTTGTAAGAATTCACCTGGGATATTGGTTTGCCATCTAGATTCCAGATGAATTTACGTTTTGCCCCGGTTTTTCGATGTTTTAAAAAGCATAGCACCTTAGTTTTCTTGATTTGTTAATTGGGCTGTGATCGTGTATGCTCCTAGTTGGGCCGTTGATCGCTGCAGACCTTTCGGTGTTTGAGATAGAAGAACAATGCCGTCTGCGTATTGGAGGCTAGTGATTGGCGTGTTACCCAGTTTTGGTGGGTCAGTTCAAACTTGTTGGAGATGTTTCTCAAGGTCGGCAGTATAGATGTTAAATAGGCAGGGGACCAACACGCAACCCCTGTTTTAATTCATTTTTAGTTGGAATCTTGCTTGTTATACTGGGCCTGTCTCCTATCCTTACTTTTACCCACGTGTTTGAGTAAAGGTTCATTATCGCCGCCAGAAGTTTGGTTGGTAACCCCCAATTTAGCATTTTGGCCCATAGCCTTGCTCTTGGTACTTTATCGAACGCTGCTTTAAGATCGATGAAGCACGCGTACAGAGTCCGTGATTTTGCGTATGCTGGTTTTGCTAGGAGAGTAGCCGCTGAGATGATGGTGATGGTAACCATTCCAGCCCGAAATCCGTTTTTCATGTTTGCCATCAGATTTGTACGGCTCACTGATTCTTCTAGATCTACCAGCAGATTTGACGCATAAATCGTAGCCTCAACGTCCATTAGTGCGATCATTCTATAGTTAGCAGGGTCCGAGCGTGATCCTGATTTATATATGGGGTTTAAGATGCTTCCTCGCCAGGAGTCGGGGATTGTGCCTGACGCTAGCACGTGCGTGAAGAGCGGAGTAAGGATACCAGACCAGAATGAGGGGTCGTGCCGGAATAATGCGTTTGGCAGACCGTTGGGCCCTGGAGCTCCTTCAGGTATGAAGTTTTTTATGATGTTTAGGACCTGCTCTTGTGAGATCTCTGGGGTAAAATCTGGTAGTTCGGTCTTTACTATGTCATGGGCTATTCCTGCATTTGAGACTCCATAATTTGCAATGTCAGTAGGTAGAATGGCGTATGTATGTTCGATATGCGCTTTACAGTCATCCTCCATTATTTCAGAGTTAAAGGGGCAGTTCTTGCCATTTGATACCTGGTTAATGACTTCCCAGAAGCGCTTGGAATCTGTTTGCTGGCATGATGGAGTTTTGCCCAGAGAAGTTCTCAATAGTTTTTCTTAGCCGCCTTGATGTCCCTTTTTTAGGTTTTTTCTTGATTTTGATATTATACTTCCAAAATAAGGTTATAGCACTGAATGTCTCGTAATTTGCCTTATCTTGCTACATAATTTAGTCTGCTCTTCCGCATGATTTTCTGCTCCTACATAGTTTTGTTTTTTTTGCCTGATATTTCCAGTGTCCCTGTCATCATCAGTATGTTACACACCTTTTACATGTATTTACACACTTGTATGATTTATTATCAATGTATATCACCCTACATTGGGAGAAGTAGCACTATAAAATACATTAAAAAAAATTATGGCATCTAAATTATTAATGTAACTACTCGTATAGACTGATGGAGCTGATATCCCAACAGCTTGCTTCCAACCCTTAGTTTCTCGGATTTACTTTTTAGGCATAACACAATGTGTGCCTTTGGTTCCCGTCCCTTGCCCTGGCATCTCTAGGTGATGGGCTCAAGATAGCTCGGTCAGGATGCTCCATAGACAAAGGAAGGGCTGATAGCCCTTTAAATCAAGCCTTTGTCTTTATCACAGCTGGAAGTGAAAGCCCCCTCAACGCTGCACGTTCCTGCTCAGAATGGAAAGCAGGCAACGTCCAGGGGCTGCTGAATGTGCCCTGGGGTTAGTTAATTACACCCAGGGCTTTAAGTGGGCCGGTCTCACAGAGTCTGAGCACCGGCAGTTTTTCAAAGGGGGCCTCGAAACTGGTCTTTCGGGCTGTGTTTTGTGCCTGCTGTCACTGCAGTCCGTTTTTTTTCTCGCACTGCAGTTACAGCAGACACATCAATGTGCACAAGCTCACACTGCTCTATTCTCACTAGTGGAGAAGTTACGGCATGACGTCATGCCAGGTGAGCGTTTTAGGGGAAGAGGAACCCTTTAAAGAGCCATTTTCTCTCTTGATTTCCCTTCTCTTTTTGAAACTCGGGAGCATCAACACTGTCCTGGTGTCTCCCGGGGTTTTAAGTGGAAGCTTTTTCAATATTTTACAACAAGCCAGAAAAAATGTCGGGGGGGGGGGCTGAACCTTTAATCAGTAGGCAGAGTGGAGCTGCAGGGGCTCTTAGAAGGGCTGAAACAACTGCAAGGCCTAATTAACATTCAAATGGTCTTTTAAAGACCTGTGAAACGTTCGGGTGCGGCTCTGTGTGTGCCTGGGATCTGTATCATCCCGGGCTGCCACACACGACGGGGGGGGGGGGGGGGGGGTGAAGCCCGGTGAGTTCAATGCGTGTAGCGCGCCTGACCCCCCTCCCCCAACCCCCAATGTAGAAGAGTGAAGGGCAGAATTTCAGATTATGTCTCCATTGTTGATGGCTTCGGCCTAAATCGACGGGTTATACGAGGATGACTAGTTTGAAGGAAGGGTGTGTAGAAGACTGTAAATTCTGCCTATCCTGTAATCCTAAAACCCTGTGATAGGACCAGCTTCTGGTCTGTAACCTCGGTTTACTAAGGGACAACAACGAAAGTGTGTGTTCAGCCTGTAATGTCTTTCAATCCAAAAAAGACCACCAGTCCGTTCTGCGACCAAGGTAGCGTGTAGTAAATTACTTCTCTACTGTTCTCCACTGAATGGAATGTACCATAACATCATGGAATGCCTGGGTGTCTCTCTGTGCTCAGTGTCAGTTGGTCAACTCCGACTGAGCTGCTTGGCTCCTGGTGGGGTTTTATCTATACTTCCTAGCTTATCCTACTTACCTATCCTAGAAGGAATCTACAATAAAGGATTATCTACTTACACAGTTGAACTGTGCATCTTCTTTTACTACAACTTGGCAACGATCTTGAACCTACGCGTTGAGTAAGGAGAAAGGACAACTAAGGAACTAAAGGACCAGGAATAAAAGACATTAAGGACTTTCAAAACGTCAATTGAAACCCAAAGCGAACGCCCCGGCTAGCCCCACCAGTGTCCTGTACTATCTGGACAGCCTGCAAAGCCTGCAACCTGGGCGTTTGTTACTGATGAGCCTACTGTCACCCTGCTGCTCTCTGGGAAAAGTCTCTCCAGCAACGCTCTTCCCTGAGGCCTGCGGTGTTTTATCTATTTCATCTGGCCTTCATCATACAGTGAAGCTTTGTGGACTGTTCATCACATCCTTTGGAACCTCTGGATACTCTGTATTGTATAAGGACTCTTGGGAATTGTTTTATTCAGCGACATCAGTCCTTGAAATTTGGCTTGTGTTTAGTACCTATTACATTGTCTATAGGTGTGCTGCATCAGCTGATGGGTTTTTTTTGTGAATTTTTCAACAGATTGTGCTTTCAATCTGCTTACGGCACTTTGGGGTAGTATGTGCTTACAGCCATTGCTTACTTATCACGCCATTTACTTGACTTGTTGATATTTGTTCTGTTTGATGTACAGTTCTTTCCCAAGTTAGGAACACTACTACCTTCCTGTATAATTGCCCATCCAGTACTACTTCTAGCTCCTCTTAAGAATTCGACTTTGGAGAAGAAGCTACAGGACCCTCCACGAGACCGACTCCCAAGGCAAAGATTTGACTTTCCACTACAGGCTTGGACCAGAGCACACAAGCACCTTCAGGCGAAACTGCACCTAATCCAGCAAGCGTTCAACAACTCACTGAGACTCTGCTCCATAACAAGGAATGACCAAGAGTGTCCGGCCTTGTCCACGGAACCATTATCGCAAAAGCATACTGTTAGCACTGCCCACAGTGATTGAGACAGATCAGCACGTCTTTGCACGTCTTTGCTTCTAGAAACGGCATGCCAGGTCTGAAGGCTGAGAGAATGAAGCCTGTTCCAGCACGGGAGTCTAGACAGTAGTCATCACTCCCCTGGCACCCGTTACACTGACCACCTACTGAATGCCTTTGATGCCCGACAATACACCATATAGATGGTTCCCAAAATTAACATATATTTGCATGACGGCCTTCCAATACCAAAGGTCCCCCAAAGAAAAGGCAGCAAACTATTGATGTCAATCTCATAAGTATTTAGTGCTTGCATCATTCCTAAAAAAACAGAAAATGCCACCCAGTGGTGCCAACTCTTCTACATATGTGCTGCCAGACGCTTAGGCATTTTTGGACCAAACCCAGCACCTTGCCAACCGGTCTGAATTTCTATGACCCTGATACCCAAGAGGATACTTCCCTGGATTACAGGATGGAACCTTAGGGTATCCTGTAAAGGTCTCCCCTTCAGATGGCACACTGACATATCATATAGTCCTTGCCAGTGCAGCGTCGCATCATAAGTAGCCATTTACATGGAAAAGGAAGGATGACTCCTGATTGGAAACACACATTCATTTTAAGTTGGCCATGAGCAGAGTCAGTCAGATGACTGTGAACAAGAGCTGGGTCGGTGCTGGGCAGCGGACTGATGGCTGGAGAGCAGGAACGGGCAGTATAAGGCCACAGAAGCCAGGGATCAGGGCTAACCGGCATGCGTAGGCTCGGCGGCACTAACCAATCTTTAATGTTCCGGGGAAGTCGACACAATAGTCCAAAAGGAGAGGACAAAGGTGCCGAAAAAAAAGGGCACAGTGTAGGGTGGGCCTCTGATGTCCGCTTTAGTCTGTGACCATCCTATTGGTCATCAATACTGGAGTTCCCATATGGCTTTATAGATACAGGTCAAGAACGGGAAGCACCCTTACGGTTCCTCTTAAAAGAACAATGACTCCATCAATTAAACCCTAGATCAGATTGGTGAAAACTGGCTCGCAGCTGAAAATCTGCGCAGCAGTGGACAGTTGTCGAGCCAAATAGTCACTTTCATGAAAAACTGTCTACCCCAAAAGAAAAATGACATTCACAAACAATAACAAATGTTCCCCTTGCGTTTCTAGTGTTTTGATTGCAGTTACCTGCCCCAATCCCTCCTCATGTTAGCAATAGTGGTTATTGCCCATCCTCTGTTGGCAACATTCAGGGAATACCCTACTAGCAATGTGTCAAGAGTCTGCTCTTCTTAAGTTAAAGTCAAAAGTGTCCTAGTGCTGCACCGCTCTCAGCAGCAAGTTCCCCTGGGGCAGATAGGCCTGAAACAAGTCTTACCTGCTCCGGGAGGAGTGAAGTGTGCAGAGTCCTGGAGTGCACCTGCCTCCGCAGGCGCTCGCTGCGGCTCATGTCCTGATCAGGCGAGTTGCTTGTATATGGACTTTACAGCTGCACTCAGCAGGTTCAAGCTCTCTCTCACAATATCACACTCTGGCAGCAATCTGGTTTCTTGAACTCCTCCTGCAGGGTGTCTGATGCTCTGGTCCTCAAGCCCAAACTTGGGTGACAATTTTCACACTGCATCCTTACTTGCTCAAAGGGGCTGGACCCGATGCAGTCCTCGTTGGTCCTGGTGACCCATGGGTCACCACCTCTGGCATTCTACGAGTTCTCTCCCGATTAACACTGCACAAGTATTCTCAGCAGCCCCTCCTTGCTAACAGGGTTGCAGCACAACTGCCACACAAGGCTTTGGCCCGGACCAAATGGCAGTTTTTACCCTGGTGGCTCCTGGCATACAGGGTTGACGTAATGTTACTGTTCAGGCTTCGGCCATTACCGCATGAGTCTTTACCCCAGCAGCCACTTCTGGCATTTGGAGTCACTATAATGTTCCATGGAAGGCTTCAGCTCCTACTGCACGGCTGTATGTTCCACAGCTATCTTCCCGGCAGCCCTCTCCTGGAATACAGAGTTGCCAACTCAGACCTGCACATGGGTAACTACCCAGTCTTTTCTGCACACCTTGCACAGGGAGTTCACTCAACAGGGCTCTCCATTGGACTGGTCTCCCTCCAGCACTCTCCTCTTCCTCACAAGGCACGCTGGTCTTTGCAAACAGGCAGCAGCTGGTGCTCACCAAGCAGGGAGACTAGCAGGCCTTGGCCTCCAGTCCTCACAGGCAGAAGTCTTGCAGAGCTTCCGCTCCTCACACAACCCATCCGGCTTCTTGAGGGTCTTACCTTCCCCTTCTTATAGTAATTTCCAAAAACCAAATGTGAGTCTTTTGAAGTTGTATGTTAGGGTTCTGCTTCTTTTGAAGCATCTACTTCTCTTTTTTCTTTTCCTCTTGAAAAGCAGCCTGTCACAGCAGTGATGGCTCCGAAGCGGTTAGTCCCACAACACAGGCCATTGGAATGATTCAAGTTCACACCTGTGTGACAGCCGCAGTGATATGTGCATCAAAATGATAGCCCAGTGCTCCCAGCCCTGCTATTCATGATTTTCTTATTAGCCCCCTTCGTTCCTGTGATGTGTCAGACCCCTAACTTGTGACCTATTACTAAATCAAAGAGCACTCTTTGAAGTGTACAGGGAATGCCTGGTCCTCCACTCCCCATTGTGTCCCACCCCTCTTGCAGAAATGCAGCAATTCACAAATTTGTCTGGGGAAGCATCTTTCTCCCACCACTCCACATTACACCTTGCAGACATGGGCCTCCCAAAATGTAACCCAGTGTTCTCCATGTTTTGTACCATTGACAGGCACACATACCGGAGTGCATGTATACAGCATAAATGCACTGCACAGTACTGTATCCTCCATTAACTGTACCGCACACATGCAACTACCACATGCACTTATTCCTCACACACTGCTCACCGCTTCATCCTTCAGTTATTGTATTGTACCACTCCTAGGCACATCCACCTTCAGCACATGCATACACCATGCGCATCATACTCCGTAATGGGTTATTACTGTATAGCACCTTCCCCAGGCCCACATACACCCAGCATAGATGCACCGCTCCTGCCGTGGGCAGCACTTCACGCCAACCTGATGTGGGACAAGGGTGAGTTAAGCACACAGCAGCACAACTATTACAAAGTGAGTGAGCCTACAGGCCTCACACCAGTGACACATTTAAAAGGACCTGTTGACTCCTATTGATCACTACACCGTATGCTGCCACCATAGGTTTGTGCTCCTTAACTTCTGGTTAAGTTGGTAACCTTCGACTGCTATGAGGGTATTGATTTGGGCGCCTCTCCCGGTCCAACAAGACTGCCATCCATGAGATAGGCTTATGCAATAGTGCACCCTCATGATCCGTGTTTGCCTATGACAGCAAAAATCAGCATTGGAGATCCGGACATCAGTACTATTGGGCGCTCAAAGCAGGGGTGCATGTCCATTACCATGAAGAGGACTTTTCTGTCCCAACAGTGGATCTTAAAATCTTTTCTCTGTTGTATGGCAGGAACACAAACTCGATATTAAGGTTAGATTCTATGGCGAGAAACTTGCCCAGTATTTGGTAAGTGCACAGGGTAGGTATCAGAATTCGGTAGGAAAGAGGGTAGGCAACCGAAGAACAGTGTCAAGGTGGAGGTTTACTACTGCCCGAACTGATGAGCAGAAACGCTTACTGGATCACCAGAGTTTGGATACAGGGTGCCAAGGAGAGTTTAGTTTGTAGAAAAGGGCGCATGTTGACGGGGAAAACTAAGTAGTGTAAACAAGAAGGGATTGCTTATCTGGTAGGGTCTTTGGGGTGGTTGATTAGTGGTAGGTATAGGTTAAAGGACTGTATTTTGTCCTAGTAGGACAGCATAAAGTATGCGCCTAGACAGAATGCTGATTACTATCATAACGGATGAGTGAGCCAGTCAGACAGTAGCCATCAATAGCAAAGGCGGAGACACTGTGTGGCTATGGTCCATGTAGGAGGAGGAAAGGGTCAAGGGGCACGAATGCAAAGTAAATCTGAGGGACCAGTGGAAGTAAGCAAGAGATAAGATAAATGTGAACAGTGGCATTGCTTAATTAAAGTGTCTTCTGGTGGATCGTGGGGAGCCTACCTCCAATGTGGATGGTCATTTAAAGGACTTCGAGCAGCCTCAAGTGAAACTTTACAATGGAGGGGGCATACTTTCTCATTGCCGCTGGGTGACCAAGGGGATATAAGGAAGAGGGAAACTGAAAGTGTGGGGGAGGAGGATTTAAAAAAAAACCTCTTGGTTGTATATTGGCATGTGGTTTGTAAAATGAACATTAGCACTTCCCACCTTGGTAGCCAGGTTTACTGGCTCTTGGCTATTCTCTGATTGCAGCTTTACATCACTTTGGTACTAGGTCAATTATTTCACATGTATTTTTAAGGTGCGATCTTTATTCGCAAGCTACATTGCAAAAGTATTGCATCTATTTGCTGCAGAATATTTGAGAAGTTTGGTTTTAATCACTTACATTTCAAGTTCAAAATGTACCCTGCTTATAAGCAAAACGGAATGCTCTAAGAATGCTACTAATGCGGACTTGACCTACAGCTATCCATTTTCTCTTTCACCTCCTCCCCTCCATGTCCCTTGTAGACACATTTTCACCCCTTCTCTGTTTTCAGATTTACTTTTGCAGCAGTATTCAGTAAGAGGGCCAAGAATTTCAACACCCAGCCAAAAAGGTATATACTTATTTTATCTTGAAGCACTCCCTGTGCCAAAGAAAAATACGATTTTGCATCATTTCGTTTGGTTTGATGCCACCAACTGTTGGTGCTCTAAGGCAGCAACCCGATCTTGCCATCGGGGCACACTAGCCCAGGGCATAGGTCAGGAATATGGAGCTCAGTGGTTGATGCTCTGTTTCCTTCAGGTTGCTCTTTATGTAGCTTAGGTCAATTACTGACACATGCTAGTCAAGTCAAGTCAGAGAATTTATATAGCGCACTACCTACCCAGAGGGTCTCAAGGCGCTTAGAAAGGGGAGGAGGGTTACTTGTCAAATATCCATGTTTTAAGTTGCTTTCTGAATGCTAGGTGGTTCTGGGTGAGGCGAAGGTACGCGGGGAGTGAGTTCCATGTTTTAGCAGCCAGGTAAGAGAAGGATCTGCCACCCATGGTGGTCTTGTTGATGCGAGGTACAGTGGCGAGGGCTTGGCTGGAAGAACGTAGTTGGCGGGAGGGGGTGTAGGACAGTCGTGAGTTGAGGCATTCTGGTCCGATGTCGTAGAGTGATTTGTGTGCATGGGTTAGCAGTCGGAAAGTGATTCTCTTATTGACGGGTAGCCAGTGGAGGTCTTTAAGGTGACCAGAAATGTGTTCGTTGCGTGGGATGTCTAATATGATCCTGGCTGAGGCGTTTTGGATTCGTTGGAGTTTCTTCTGGAGTTTAGCGGTAGTGCCTGCGTAGAGGGTGTTTCCGTAGTCCAGTCGGCTCGTGACCAGAGCATGGGTGACTGTTTTCCTTGTTTCGGTGGGGATCCAGCGAAATGTTTTCCTGAGCATGCGAAGAATGTTGAAGCAGGATGAGGATACGGCGCTGACTTGTCTGTTCATTGACAGTGAAGAATCCAGGATCACGCCTAGGTTCCGTGCATGGTCTGTCGGGATGGGTGCTTTTCCAAGGGCTTCCGGCCACCAAGAGTCGTCCCATGCAGAGGGGGATGTACCTAATATGAGGACTTCTGTTTTGTTTTGTCACCCACAGTTGCTCTTGGCCCTGGTTTTAAGGCTGATTTGACAGCGTAAGTGTCAGCATGACCTATTACAAATTCTTTGAAATGGAACTAGAGTGGCCTTTAGCTCCACCCAACAGAGTTTTGTCTGATCTCTTGCTATTGGCTGTATGGTGTATTATTCCACCCCCTCAAGGGATTCTTGCATTGCAATGCCTGCAAGGCTATTTTACATCTCCGAAATACACTGAATCATCACACATTAAATGTTTCTTAAATGTGTTGTATGTAGAAAGCAATATTTTCTTTTACTGCAGATGACTGCTGTTTTAGCTAGAACTCCAATTCAAGCCAGACCCGTTGGCTTTGCCAATGCTTGTATGTCATATCATCTCACCTTTCCTGGTTAAACTATTGGCTTACCTTCTTTCTTCCTACATCAGTCAGTAGCCAAATGAGCAGTACATAAGCTGTGTTGAAAGACTTAACGCACTATGGTGATCGCACCAAACTTAGTTGGAAAACCAAACCGTTGGTTCATTTTCCGCAGCCTCACATAGGCAGCCAATTCAAAAGGTGTGTATTACTAGTTGTCTTGGTAAATGTATACATATGTTGTACTAAGTCAAAAAAACTGTATTGCTCTGACTAGACACCCCCCTTTTCCAGGGCTTTCCTAGGTAATTTCACATTCATTATGTAAGGATGCAGGTTGGGATAGCAGTCACAAATCTACAAAACATTATTATGGCCGACTATACATGCACGACAAGAGGCCCATGTTGGGCAAACTGTCTTAAACATTTTACATATGTTCTGTTCCTGCTTACAAGTCACAGCTTTGAGGTAGCCACTGCTTTTTAGTCTCCAAAGCATGTGACCTACATCCACACAAACCCAAATCATTACTTATCTGTAACTATTAGTTTGCAGCCTATAGTGCTGTAGATTCACAAGCACCATTCCAATCTCCCCGGATGTGAGTTATGTGTGATCAATAACATATGGTCTTTAGTAACATCTAAACACATTTCAGACAAGTAGTTGTGTCCTGGTGTATTGTGAGTTTTGAGGGGAGGTATGAGTATCCTCAGAACTGAAACCCCTTCTTTGAAGAAAAACAACTTGTAATCTGACCCCCATACTAGTTGGCAGGAGTGTGCAAATTTTGTGAATTAGACAGCACTACAGGCAGCAACCCAATTATTACAATTAAGTACCTATATGTATGTGTGTAAATGTATCTGTATATGTATGTATGTATATGTCATTTGTTTATAGTGTAATATGCCATTTATTTCCATAGAGTTTGGAAAGGGCCACTGAGGCGCAAGAAGCAAAGTCTTGAGAAGCCCATGCTGCCTTATTATCATTTGGCTCTGCATGTGTATAGTTTATACAGTGTTAATGCAGTTTTGCTTTTTCGTACGTATTTGGATAAAAAAGAAGGCAAATGGTTGGATTTGTGCCATGGGGTAAAATCCTATTCAAAAGTCCTTATGAGTGATAGCAGAGTTTGTTTCCTGTGTAGTCACAGCAACATTCAATCTGTGAAGCTGTAAAAAAAAGTTTTCTCGTACCAGCTTTACTTAATGATAAAATGAAATGTGACGTTTGCACGGTGGCAATATATCTAGGAATCCTAGTTTATTGTTGTAGTTGCTCCGAATATGATGTGTCATTGTGTTACATGATTTTTCACTGACTAGCTGTGTGTGCATGTGTATACAATTAAAATTGATTTTATTGCATTCAATGGTCAACAGATGGTAAAAACAATTTGGACCCCTGCACTTGTTTATTGTATTCTTTAAAATACGATCGGATTGCACTGCATTAGGGATAACAACCTATCAGTAGCTCAGTCCTCCTTCTCTTGACTGACGTTGCACTCTTTCTATACTTAAATAGTTCTATGAAGGTTACGGGCAAACTGAATGCACAGCTGGCTGCTCACTGACGTTGCCAGGAGACTGGACAGCTGGTAAGTGTTTTAATTATGGTCTGACATGAAATGCATATAAGGATTTAAGACTGAACTAAATTAAGGTGTCTTGCAAACTAGTCATCAGTTATGTTTTGCATGCAAGTAAATCAGCCAGTTTGATGGGCATTAGTACATTTGGACTGTTAAATTGCAGAACTAAATGGCTACAGTTGAGTTGCCTTTCGTTTGATTAGTAGCCATTAAATCGACCAATTTAAAATTAAAGCTGCCACTACCTCAGCAGTCCTAAGACAGTTGAATTAATGTTTCAGAGCAATCCCCTCCGCTCGCTTATATGGGAGATATATGTTGGTTCCCAGAATACTGCGGATATTATGATGCGATGTACTACTCACTAAAGCTGCATGTAAGATTCTGAATCTTACAAGTTGTGTAAAATTCCATGAAGTCTTTTTCACATCCAGTTATTACATCAGTCAGTCAGACATGCAGTCTTTTGGTCTCTTCTGCCCATTCTCCAAGAGAATGGGGTACAGTTCCACTTGGAGAATACAACTGGTCTTTCAGTATTGACTAATCCCTGGAAATGGTGCGATTGTCAGGTTGTCACACAGCAAGCACATTCTTACACAACCTTGAGTATCTCAAACTTGTTTGCTCTGTCATGAGCTGTGCAAAAGTTTGCGCTTGGTAAAGGCTGTGTCAAAGCTGCCAAACTAGCACTTCTCTGAGGAAGGACTATTAAGATACCCTGACTCTGTAGCTTCTTCCCCTCCATTTGTGTGCTGGGCCAGACCTTTGTGTCTGCAAGTAATGTACTGGCATTGTCTGTTTACTAAACTAATCTCGTAATCAATCAAGGGAGAGAGAAGCTGAGATCCATTCGGCTTCCAGGCGATAAGTATATCAAGAGAATGGATTAATTGTCCTGTATTATTACCAGGGTCTAGGGTTCTGACAATTTAGAAAACCTCTCATTCACGTTAAAGGTAATTGAAAGGTATTTATTGATTTTCCGCTTGGGTGATTACCTGAAAAGCATCATCATAGGGTCTTAATATATGCTTTCCTCCACCTGGAGGGAGACCAACTGGTGATTATCGTAGTGATCAGGAATGGTGAGTGCAAGTGAAGTGAGTTTACAATTACCTCCATCTCTCAAAATTAGGTTTTATTCTATTGAAGATGGGATAAGGTTAAAAGGCAAGGCGGTGCGTGTCTAGACGGGCTAATGTTCTATAGCTATGCGTATGCTAATCAAAGAAGAGGGAGGAAATCCTGATCCTTCAGTTTCCTAATTTCAATCTAAATCAAGTGGGGAAGGATCACTTGTCCTGCGTGCACCAGGGTATGCAGGAGATAAGCAAAAATGTCTCCAGTAAAAACCCCTCATGCACGTGTTGGGAAGTGTGGTTAGCGGTATATCTTGGTTCTCTGCTCTTCGTACACGTGTGTGCATAATCCTAGGGTTAGTTTCGGTATGCCGCCTCCACCAGGAGGATCTTACCCATGGTTAAAAACAGTAGTGATCCAGTGATGTGGACAGTGTTCAGTTAAAAATACCCGTATAACCAGATAATGAACTTTATTGGGTCTGGGTTCGGGTAACACCCATAAGGGAATGCTCAAAAAAAGTGCGTTCTATTGAAAAAATTAGGTTTTCAGGACGCACTAGCATTTCTGTGAAATGAAAATGGCCTGCCTGTTTCAGCCCTGTCTGCCGGGATTCGGACTTAAGGGCTTTCTTCAGGACCAATCGTGGCAAGTGAAAGTGACACAAGTTAGCTATACTGTAGCAAACTTGTGATAGAAAAAGGGACATTTTCAACCGGTTTCTTCTTCAAGGTCTCAGTGTACCTGTGAATAAACATTGTGAACCTATAAAGACAAGACATGAGAAAAGGTATGGGAGACATACAACGTAGTCAATTAACTACTATACAATTCAATCTTGATGCAACTTAAAATGGCAATACTTCATAACCCCCAGTAACTGGCAGTGTCAACTCTCTCTTTCTCCATAAATGTGCACCATGCAGAACAATTCTGGCTATAGTGATGTTATGCTGATAAAATAAAACTCATTTTTCTTTAGTTATTCAGAACCCGTTATTGCATATTGTGTCTTGGTGTTCACTTTAAGCATAGAGCTTATGTAGCCTTCGCATGCGTGAATGTAGAATTACAGGTTGTATATTCGTGCAAAGGACTGATCTTCCCATGCAGTATTGCAAAATGTGTCTACAATGCCCTCAGTATAGCAGAAGCCACTCTCAGCGTGCATTTTTTTAAACATCGTGTGAAGCGATCGCATGCGTGAATGTAGAGTTACAGGTTGTATATTCGTGCAAAGGACTGATCTTCCCATGCGGTATTGCAAAAAGTGTTTATAATGCCCTCCGTATAGCAGAAGCCACTCTCAGCGTGCGTTTTTTAAAATAGTGTGAAGCCGGTTATGCCGATCATCGATTTCCGTAAAATGACGTACCTGAAGTGTAGATCAATTACACCTCCTTCGGGTGCTAGAAGGGCTTCAAGGAGGCTAGACCCAAAGAGAATATTAAACTTATTTAATACGGAATTCAAGATACTTGCGGTTACATCACGCGGTTTCTGGGCGATGTTTGGTACCGAACGCTCAGTTCATCGCGCCTCTCATTACGCTGCAGCTGCCTCTTGTGACCCGGAAGTAGCAGAGCTCTGCTACCGGGTCGGTTTTAATGGCTCTACAGGAACGGAGATAGAAGTGGGACTGTCGAGTAACATTGTAGTTTGTCATCCCAATAGGCGAAAATTATCAAGTTTGTAATGAAATTATCGCATATTCTGACAAAATTCAAATTCGATTATTTTAGACTATTGAAAGCACACAGTGGTGAAAATTCATTATAAGATTCATAGGGCGATTAGAGCATGGGCACTCGGCTGATTTTGTCATCCGTGTTAGCTCGAGCAAGTCTTACATAAAACTCCTTTTTTGATCCAAATACCAAGCCGTATGTTGGTGTAATTTTGTGATTCGGATGACATGGTGAGGATCATCTCTGTTTGGCCCTCATTAACATTGAGATATCAGATGAGGGGAAGTGGGTAATGTTGGACAACACTTTATTCAATATTAACCGTACTTACGAAGAGAGCTCCCAATTAAAAATCAAGCTTCTTATATTTATTAGAGGTGCCTCAAAAGTCGACAGTTCTTGTGAAAATGGGGATCATCTGGAAAGTGAGGATTTTAACTCTGGGGGGGGGGGTGGAGGACTTCCATAGTTTAAAGTTCGATATCTGTATACAGAAGGGAAACTCCAGTTCTTTATCTCAGTAGGCTCAGCCAGGGAATATTGTCATTCAAACCTCTGGTAGATGTCTCCAAAAGGCCCCCTCTATTCTGGTTGCGAGCCCGCTTTTTGCACTTCTTTACCACTCGCCTGGGGTAATCACGGTCCGCCAATTTTTCACAGAGGTCTTCTGCTTGGGCTCTGTATTCAGTGTTCTTGCTACAGTTCCTTCGTAGCCTGAGGAACTGGCTATAGGGAAGATTTTCCCTCAAAGGGCGGGGATGAAAACTTTTTAAAGATAAAAGGCTGTTTTTTGCTGTTTCCTTAAAGGTGCGTGTCTCAAGGGAGCCATTATCTGCATAGATTGTGATGTCAAGGAAATCTAAGCTCTTCCTGTCAGCATTGTACGTAAATTTCAAGCAGTTATCTTTTGTGTTGATCCAGGTGTGAAAGGCCTTAAGGTTTTCTTCATTCCCATTCCAAATTAGCAGAATATCGTCAATATACCGCTTCCAAAGCAGTATGACGATAATAAGGGTTGGTTTCAGTGTGAATATGTGTCCCTTCGAAGGTGCTCATATATAACCCTGCCACACTGGGGGCAAATGTGCTGCCCATCGAAGTTCCGTGGCATTGCAAGTATAGGGTCTCTTTATATTGAAAGTAGTTCTCAGTGAGAGCGAGACGACCGCATTCCAAGATGAAATGTCTTGGTGTCTTATGTGGCCAATCTGTGTTGAAAAGTATTGTCTCTAGCATGTCAAGAGTCTCTTGTTGGGGCAAGCTCGTATAGAGACTTTTCACGTCGAGCCCCACCCGCATCATAGTGTTAGGTGAGTACTCCACGTCCTTGAGTAAAATCAGAAGGTCCCTGGTGCCTTTTAGGTAGGTTGGCGTTTTCTGTACCAAAGGTTTCAGATAATGATCAGAAAATTGTGAAAGGGGCTCCTAGACTGACCCAATACCTGAAACAATTGGCCTTCCTTTTTTTACTGGAGACATTTTTGCTTTATCTCCTGCATACCCTGGTTTATGCAGGACATGTAATGTTCTATAGCACCTACTTTAAAAACGTGAATGGTCGTCCTGTTTCAGCCCCATCGGTGCCCAGTCTTGTCGGAGTGCTTCCTTCAGGACCAATGTGTGAAACATAACTAGTCTGTGACGTGTGGAGGTAAGCTGTGCACTTACCCTTGTTCTCAGTGAGCCTACCGGGCACTGGGTGGTTATGGGTCTATAGTACCTATAACTGGAAAAAGACTGTGACAAAGTATGTTAATTTGATACACACATATATTTATTGCGATCAGTGTCTGTCAGAGAAGATGCTCATAATCCATAGTTATGTAACTGAGAGGGAATAGTAGAACAAAAACACACACAATTGGTTGTAGTAAACGAGGCATAGAACACCTGGAGTTCAGTACATATTAACTCCTCTTTTTCATAGGAAGGTGATAAGCACAATAAAATAAAAAAACTACTTCAAGGCGAAGTTCGCGCTCTATTTGAGTGATTCTCCATGCATGAATAGTAAAAGCACCATTGTGGGCCGGCAGAGCTAGTTCTGTTAACGTAGCTGGAATAAGATTGTAATCTTCTTGAGTAGTTGCAGGCTTTAAATTTAAAGTTCACTCTTTGTAGGGAAGCGGCGCTTCTACTAACGTTGGTTCGGCCTTTCAATGTGTTAGTGACATCCATTAAGCTAAAAAATGCAGAAAAATTCGCTGCGGATAGGTGGCACTGGTGTCCGCGTGGTAGCGACCTGGTAATGATTAGAACAGTAATAGTAAGTCCAAAGGGTAGGTATAATCTGCAAAAATGCTATTGTGCTGGAGGTACACGCTTTAACTTCGAAGAAATTCATTGCTAAGTGTATAGTTTATTTGCCTAATAAAGAATGCAGCGCTTTTTCCTGCGTGACTTCGGCCTTTTTTCAAGAAAGATCACATTGAGTTAGACCATTATTTCCTCCACAATCTTACGTTGCTGGAAAGCGACGCTGGTGTCATCATGTATGCGACCTGGTAAAAACTGAAACGAAATGTGAGCGTGTTGAGGCATAGGCTCCTGGGCCGTCCAGAGTCTCTAGTTTGTGTCGGAATACTATTAAAGCCCAATGTGTGGACCTACTAAATAAGCAGTGTGCGCTGCGTGTCCCCATTATTATGAATGATTGAGGTAATTTTAAACCCACTTCACTTGCACTTTCACCATTCCTGATCACTACTGTAATCACCAGTTGGTCTCCCTCCAGGTGGAGGAAAGCATATATTAAGATCTTGCTTTTCACGTAATCACCTACGTGGAAAATCAAGCTATACCGCTCCGTTACCTTTAACGTGTATGAGGGTTTTTCTAGAAGGTCAGAACCCCAGACCGTGGCAATACAGGACAAGTGATCCATTCTTTCTTGATTATTTATTTGTTCACTAAACTAGACAGACTTGTTGCTGCATCTATTGAACACCTGAGGCCTCCAAAGAAAAGAGGCCTTTGTTTGGCTATGCAATTTTTAAATACTTTAGTTGGACTTTGCTTCAAGCCATTCATTAACCCACCTCTTCTCTTAACCATTGAACATTGTGTTTGACCTCTGTAAGCGTTTCAAACCAACTTATTTTTGTGACTTAGTCATGAGCTTTCAATTAATACTTTTTTGCTGTCCTCATATGGTTGCAGATACCATCTTGGCAGCCAGGAAGTCTGCTATTAAATCCATCTTTACAGTTCACTCGGTTAAGGTTGTATAGGTGTGGGTCTAAAGGCATCAACCCCTTAAGAATATCCTTTCCGACCTTCTACCTACTTGGCATGGTAGCAACTTAGTAAATGGCTCTCTGGAGGCCCTTTATGCTGTCCTGTATCTGCCTGATATTCCTCCCCCGTTTAGAACACCACTATTAGTATAGTTTCTGAAAAGGTTTGCTCTATTTAATTACTCCCACTCAGTTTATTTTTCTTTAGCCGGGTTTAAATATTGTATTGACGGTCTTGATGGCATCCCCCCATGGTAGTCAATGTACAGTCTGATGTTGTCCCTTAATCAGTTTTGGTGGTGGCAATTACCTTATTGGGAGCTGAACCAACACACGCTGATGCTCTCCAAGCACAAAGGCAATATTTAGAAGAAGCCACTGCTGCACAGAGGACAATTTTGTTAACTTTATAACATGACATGAGAAAAGATGGGAGCACAAAATAATTTGGGATGTGGAAAAGGGAGCTCACTCAGAAATGTGGACACTACAGCTCTCTCGTCAGCTGGGGCACAATCCCCCCCCCCTCCCCCCCACATAGTATTAACTACATTATTTGCTAGAGGTTGCTTAGAACAGAGGGGCAAGTCAACAATCTGCTAAATCAAAGAACGTGGTACTAGTCACTGTTCTGGAACCACAGCAGCTCCCAAATCCGAACAATCTTGTCTTCATGAGCCTAGGAGAAGCCTCCACTTTGGTAAAAACATACCCTTTACCCTCACGATTGACCCCGAACCTAGCAGTAAACCATTGTGCTTCAAAGCCTCTGGTAATCAACTGTTTTGTCTGAAGTTTGTCTCCACGAAAGGGTGGCTTGGCTCAAGTGTGGTCAAAAATACTCTAGATACACCCATCTGCAGAACTGATTTCTTTGCAACTGCTAGTCAAACCTTCCCTTTGAATGCCATTAGAAAACTGCACAAGGACAGTTCTGCCTAGCACTTCTGCCCAAGAGAACCCTAGTTGGCTCACTGACAGGTTTTAATGCCCCCGTACTTTCTCTTGTACAAATGTCCTGACTCCTGCCATATGCAGTATACACAGGAATGAAAGGGGAGCACCTCTGACCTTTATTACCTGGTTTGTCAAGTGTGGACTGCATGTGCACCTGGAAGGAGAATCGTATTCAAAGCTTTCATAGATGCATTAGATATCTCCACCTAAAAGACCATCGCTTTAGCTTCCAGGCCGCTCAGTCGCTAATCAACTGCCACCCTGCTTTGGATGCTATCCATCATCCTATCAAGCACCATAATTCTTTCATATATTGAGACTACATCTCTTTACTTGCTGCCCAGGCAAAGTTTCTCCTCCTGTCGACCGCCTCCTCCTCATGTTCTCTGGGCCTTGCCCATGTGCTGCTTTCCAGGCTGGCAGTCTAAGTGGAAAAAGCCCCTGTTCCTTTTGGCCTCTGTTTATTTTCCTTGCATTCCATCCCAGGTTTCTCCTACGACAGCCACATTTATATGGCGGGTATCTGACAGTCCTGTGTATTCTCACTCGGGCGCACTCTACTGTTAGACTTTACTCTGGGCTCCAACTAATAGGATGTCTACCCCACTTGTGTCCTCTGGGTGACCATCTCGCCTGAACTCTTTTTTCTGTCACATTGTGCCTGGTCCAAAGATAATCCTCACGGTGCCAGATGTCCAGAGATTTCATATGCAACTCCTCCGGTATTTCTGCCAGCAGAACCAGTTCTTCCAGTAGGTGTCTTCCTTCTGATGGAGGTAGTCATCTCTGTAGAATTAGGCTGAACACAGACCACCCATACTTGTCGTCAGTAGGTTGGGTGCCTGCTCTCCCACCTACAACTAAACGCAGGACAGCCACAGAAACTACGCTGCTTTGGAACTGTCAAGATTAACTGTAATTGTGATTCCTGGATAATCCTCAGCCCCTCTCCCCCATGCAACTGTAATTATATGTATAAAATCACAGCAGTTACATGGCAGCGTATTTTTTTAAGACATCCAACCTACCCAATTCTTCTTTGTAAAATCTTGTTCAATGTTGGAAGGCAGCTTTTTGTGGTCTCATCTTAATATGCTCAGTTCATCCCACTGAGGATTTTTATTTGGTTGAGAGATTTTTATCATCTTGACATATGCACTTGAACCAATAATTCCCCTTATTCCCTGTAGGCCTAAAGTTCAAACATGTGATGTTGTAGTGAGAAGATAGGGTGGTTACGGGTTTGTAAAATTTAAGCTCTAATCCAGCTTTTGAGAATTGGCACTTGTATACGTGAAAGTGGTAGAGAGACGAAATGATGTGGCCCTTCTCTTCCCAGGTAGTTTAGTCACCCATCTTGACTGCCTTGAACTAGCACATGTAGGAGCTGTGCTGATGGTAGCAAAGCCAATCCTAGGTGCTTCCAGCTTCTTGATAGGAGAATAAGAGAAGTGGCATCGGCTATAACTCCAGCAGTTTAAGCAGAATTGCAATGTATCTGCGATATGACTGCTCTTTGTACTGAATTTAAATTTTCACTGAGGACAAAACTGTCTGTGGGTGTTCCTGTAATGATGGTTATGGTTTGTGATTTACCTGTAATGGGGGGAGAAAATTAAATACCATGGAAAATAGTGAACATTGTAAAGCATCATCCAAATATTGACTGAGATTTATGAAATGGTTCTGTATTCTGTATCTAGATGCATGGCGCTCCTACATCGAAATGTCAATGCTGAATTGTAGTTTAAAAAGTCGTGTTAGTAATTTGTTAAAATATTTAACTTTCTCCACAAAATATATTTTCATAATCTACGTTTACTGCAGAGATGCGGATTGAGTGTAATCAAAGCAGAAAAGTATACTTTTGATCTTAAGTGTGTGCATCACAGTATAGATTATATTATGTCTCTTGTGCAGTATTGTGATATTGGTAATAAATAAATGCTATTAAAACACATTCCTTTTCTAGTTTGTTACAGAAACCCCATTTTTGCACGGTATTCGTTCACTGCTTCTTTTTTTTAATTGGCTTCTTAGGACTAAAATCTGTATTATTTTTATAGGTCATGTTGGCGTACCGATGCCTTGTAATCATATTAAGCTTGTTGATGTGGATGAAATGAGCTATTTTGCTGCTAAAGGAGAGGGTGAGGTGAGTTAAGGCTGATAATGTTGATAATAGACTTCTATTTTAAACTTTGTAACTAAATTAAAAGATAGAAAGCATATTCTTGAATTTAGAATATTTGAGGAGCAAGTCAGTGAAGTGATTACCACTGGGCTAGTAACAGCTAGCTTTGATCAAACCGTGCAATCCCAACAGCTTCTTAGGAACTCTGGTACACATTGGTGGTTTGCTGGACAATTAAGGGTAGAGGGGGGTGATGCAGCCTTATTTGATTCCATAGTCGGCAGGATTGAGGCATGCTCAAATATAACCTCATAACAATAATAGGACTATCAATGTGATTTATTTGGGGGGTTTTATTGCAATTTTACTTAATTGAAAATGTCAAGGTAAAAACATTGGGGTGTACAAACAGGATGCAGTCGCAGGTCAGCAAGGCTGGAGGGCCACACAAGGTTGCAGCCATCAAAGGCAAAACAGTGTCCACAATAGGATAGAAACTGGTGGGGGCGCAAGGATGGATCGCGGTGAACTTTGCAGGGAGCATGGGTTCAGCACCAACAGGTGGAATGGGACAATAGACCTGCAGAACAGAGCCTCGTCAATGACCGATGCCATTGCTGAGGTATCCTAAAAAGGTTGAATTTCATCAGGGCATCCTTTGCACCCCCCTCCAGCGCGATACTCTCCAGGAGCTCCATCCATCCATCTCTCCTCCTCCTATTAAACCTGCAGGCTAGCTTGCCAGACAGCCTGCAGTCGTGCCACCTGAGGTTGTGAGTACAAATGGCAGATCAGAAGGTTGTACATCCTGGGCATTATGCCCTTGAACTGCCCCCATGTGTTGAGGTAGCAGAGAACCAGGGGCGGGTGTAACAGTCCAGAGGACAACCCGTGTAAGCAGGTGAGTCAGGGTGTGGATTCCGGCCCCATAAGCCCCAGTTGAGCATGCCCCCATACGATTCCAGCGTTGCCCCCAGATGGGCATTTTATCATGGAGATGGGCATTACAGAGAGGAGCTTGTGAATCCATGCCCAGGAACAAAACTTCGATTGCAACCATAGAATTCATCCGACCCATCTCGGGGTAACTGATATGTATAGGGTGTGCCAGCTCCAAGGGCTGTCCAAACTATTAGTTTGCTTTAATGTTGCCAGTGGGAGCCTCCATATTTCAATGTAAAACTTCAAACCTATAGATTAAGTCATAGGAGCCACTGCAAATCTGTACTAACGGCAGCGGTGGCTCCTCCACTAAGGCAGAGGAGCGTCCCTCCATTGCTCTTAGCCCAGGAAAAATAAAATGCTATTGTAGTTTTATTTTTCACAGGTTCTGGGCTGAGTTAGGACGTGCAGAGCTGGAGGCACGGGGGGAGCAGTGGTTTGCACACTCCAAGTGCACATGGCTGCTTCTTCGGCTGTCTTTGCATGCCCAAATAGTCATGCTCACTTTGCATGTTCCCCAACAGGCTGCATTATACAGCCTGGTGGGAACAATGCATAGGCCCCCAGTCCGTCTCAGTGCCGATCCACGGCGCTCAGACCAATCAATGCTGCATTGCATCGTCATGATTGGCTGTAGGGAGCCTAGGTGCTTCCTGGTTCTGGGACTCGCTAGAGAAGCAGAGGAGCAGTGTGGCTGGTTGAAGAGATAAGTGGTATTTTTTCAATATTATTTTGCCTCCCCGCCATTCCTCTCACCACTGCCCCTCCACCCTCGTTACCTGCCAGCCACAACTGTTGATGGCACACAACCTAGAAGCGTAGGCTTATTTGAATGCTGTGTAAGTAATGTGTACACCATGAAAACAATGTGAGATTTATTCAATAGGCAAAAAGTGGTGTACCAGTTAAGCTTGTGGTGATTGTAATACACCTATTCTGTATATGGTGTCACAGGATTTGTAGTTAAGCAAAAGGCGTCTGGGATAATAATTTTTGATTAGGAATATGCATTTATCTTCTTTCAGGTTTGTGTGAAAGGTCCTAATGTGTTTCAAGGCTACCTAAAGGACCCTGAAAAGACTGCAGAAGCTCTGGATAAGGATGGCTGGCTGCACACTGGAGATATTGGAAAATGGTTGCCCGTAAGTAATGTACAACCATGTATTGTCTGAGGGTTTCTCTTCCTTTAGTGGCCAGTGACAAAACACCAAAGCGGCTTTTAAGTATTCTCTCATGTAAGACCAGGAACATATAGCATCAAGAAGGGAGTGTTCATATAGGTGTCTTGCTCTCTTGGGGAGTATAATGTTCATCTTTATTTTTTTCCTTCTTGCACCTACATTTGCTTTTCTGGAATAGGGACAGTTACCTGCCACTTAAATAGCTCCAAAAGGGGTTTAGACTTCTATCTTGGACCATGTTGCACGAAGCCCAGATTCACTATCTACTTCGCTGGAGAACTCCTCAACAAGGAAAGGAGGCAAAACAACTGGACATGATTGGTTGTCAGTTAGGTGGCCCACCTGAGATCACCAAAATAATAAACGTGGTAGGAATTTGACCTAGAGCTAATCATTCTCAGTGAGGGGTAGTGCCCAGTGCCAATCCTCCATTGTACAGGTTATTGAGCTGTTCTGCTAGTGATTCATTTGGGGGGGAACCAGTTACTATGAATATTTTCTTAAAGTAATATTCTTGTTCAATTTATAAAATACAATGAAAATTAGAATATGGTTTCTTAAATCTTAGCAAGTCTACATCATGACAGCGGCTTGAACCACGAATGGCAAGCCAGAGTCTCCCTCTGACTTCTATGAAAGACTGCAGCTGTAGTTCTTTAATCTCGGAAAGCCATAGTCCACCATTTGCTTCATCAAAAATCCAACCTATTTTCACCAGAGCATTTCTTAGGGAGTCACTTTTCTTAACTGCTAAACTGATTTTGCTGTTCTGTATTTCAGCCTACTGCAGCAACTCAATCTGCACTCTTATTTATATATTTTTTTCCGTTCTTCCATCAAGACAAGCACAATAAAAACGATATATATTTAGAAGGCAAGCAGCATCCTCCTACATCTCATAAGAAAAGGAGAAGGAAAGCCCCAGTGATTATTCTCCTCAGGCGAGCTCATATACATCATAAGCAAGCTTGTTTGAAATGTTGTTGATCCTTGCGTGTTATGATCCTTGCGTGTTATTGACTCCTTTTCAAAGTTATTTCATTGATGTTTTAATCATAGGGCCATTTTATTTCCACACCTCCAGTCACTTACATCACTATTTTGCAGAGTGTTTTGCCAATATTCCATATGTCACAAAATATTTTAGCTTTTTTAATTAGGTGGCCACTGTGATCTAGGTTATTTACCCTCTAAACTGATAGTAACCATTCCAACACAGCTGGGGGACTGGGAAGCACCCACCTCAAGCAAATCTTCCATTGTGCCAACAATAAAAAAGTAGGAACTTTTTGTGTTTTTAAGTAATTTTAAAGGCAAACCACCTCCATTTATAACCCCAAAAATCACCAGTGTCAAGCTTACCTTGATTTACTGGCATATTACCTCTGAGCACCTTAACCACTTATTGCCAGAAGATCTTGATGAGAGGGCACCGAGAGAACATGTGGACATCTGCCTTTTTCTCACCGCACTTAAAGTGCTTCTTCCCCTCCCGTCATCCCAGATTCTACAGCTTCTTCAGCATCCAGTATGCCCTACGCACCGTGAGCAAATGATCTTTCCTGAGAGGACCAGATTTTGTAGTCCTCCCAGGTTCTATTTCCCTTCCCGTCTTTACCTAATCCCAGTGCCCAGCTTGCCAATTGATGGTATGTAAATTTAGATTGGTTGCTGTCCATGATTCCCAATAAAGCCTCCCGGGAGATAAATAAATAATCCTCCTTAGTTTTCCACATTGATGTACTCCAGCTTCAATTAGAGGGGTTGACAGCTTGTCTGGAAGGCTTACTTCCGTCCCAGAAAAGTTCCATATTGGCACGGAGCCACTCTAATAAGGTATCCCTAGTATCTGTCTGACCTGATCTCATAATTTGCAGGCAGGCTACAATATCTTTAGCCTAACCTTTTTGAAGTACTTGGGATGGCCACATTTTAAAAGGAAATGCTCCCTCTTCATGGGCAAGTCTTATCGTCCTGACCTTAAAAAGCAGGGTGAAAATTGCTCAAAAGGTGAGATCTAATGTTTTTTAGTTGGAACACCCAGCATTACAGATAAGTCTGGGCTTGCAATGCCCTGTGCTCTTTATTTTTGTGCTCTTTATTTCTATGTAGTTTCCTCCATGCTAATTTCACCCCTTTTGCGGACCATATAAAGCTGTTCAGCTCCACCTGCAGTTTCATACAGCCCTCTAGCCTCAAATTATAGGAGTATTGCATTGAATATAAATGTACATTTCAGGAGTATGGACATTTTTTAGAAAGTTGGATCTTCCTAAGAAGCAGAGTGGAAGGCCTCCCCAGGCTTTATTGAAATTTACTTGGGATGGTTTATCAAGATCTTGCTCCACCTAGATTCTTAAGTATCTCATTTCCTGTTCTACCAACAGACTGTTGTGGTGAGTGTTCCATTCCATGATTTCAGTTTTTTTACTGGTTGATCGACCAACCCAAGGCTTTCCCAAAGTCATCCAAGGTGCCCAGGATCGCAAATCACTCTTATACACCATTAAGTCGTCTGCACATAGGCTAACTATTTTCCCCCAACCACGACCCCTGAGACAAAATCCTTTAAAGCAGGGCTCATCAACGCTTGATCTTTAATTAAACATAATACCGAAACAGCAGAGCTTATAGATGCTAATAGTCTGGATTTAATCTTCATCACCGAGACTTGGGCCGATGAAACCTCTGACACAATTTATTACTGGCTATCCTGGAAGGATACACACTAGCTAGAGCTGATCGGAAAAAGAAACGAGGGGGGAGCTTGGCTATCATAGCCAGAAATGATTTAAAGATGAAGAGTTGCGCCTTAGGCAGCACCCCGGACTGCGAAACTCTGTCCTTTCACATCAAATTAACACAAAATTATACCTTCAATGGCCTTCTGGTCTACAGACCGCCAAAAGCCAAAATTAACCTGACAACCCTACTAAACCCCTTCTTAGAATCCAGCGTGCAATACCCCGACTATACCATCTTGGGGGACTTTAACATTCATCTTGAAAAAAGTGACCATACTGGGACAGCAGTGTTGACTAACACATTAACCCGTTAAGCGCGCCGCAAATTCCGCCCCAGTGCGGACGTTCGATTGCGCTAACGGGATCCGGACGTCCAACGGTCGTGCGCAGCACTAGCGAGGTAGTGCACGCGACGACCGTTGGACGTTCGCAGCACTGAACGGGTTAAATAATCTGGGCTTAGAACAGCTAGTCCATTCGGACACACACAAAGCAGGACACACCCTGGATGGCATTTTTACCTCCAATAAACACATTAAAATACTGGACTGTCTTCCCGTCCCTTGGTCGGACCACAAGGTCATAATCTTTTCTTTAACCCTGGACAATATAGAAGGAACTACGTATGCACAGATACAAAATACACCTACTTCATATACCGACATTAACTGAGGAATGTAACATGGTCACCGACCAAATTTCTAGCTGGATAACATCGGCCATAGAAACAGCAGTACCACAAAAAAAGGCCTTTAGGAAAAAACAACCATCCCAACCATGGTTTTCAGAAAATCTTGGGGCTCAGAAGCGAATATGCAGGAAACTCGAAAGGACATGGAGAGTAAATTATAGCCCAGAGGGCACAACTGAATATAAGACCTCTCTTAACATATACAAGAAAATGATCTTTACCACAAAAAGCCAGTATTTCACCCAGAAAATAGAAGAAGCAAAAAACTCTAGCCAGGAACTATTTCGAACGGTAAAACCACTTGCCAAAGTTAAAACTGACACCAATAGGCCATCCACTACTGAGTTTTGTAATACTCTGGGACAATTTTTTATCGACAAAGTGACCCAAGTCTATGAATCATTCAAATCAGCCAACCCACAATCCCCTACACAGGACTTAAATGTCCATACTAAGGACCTAGCTATGAACACAACCTTAAAACCAGAGTTCAAATTCTTCCTACCTGAGAAGAATCAGGTTCACCAGACTGTTATGGCGACCAAATCAGGGGCATACTCAGACCCATGCCCTCCGAAAATATTTCACTTGTTCCCAGAGCTGTACAGTGAGCAAATGATCAGCCTTCTGGAACTCATATTGAACTCTGGCATATATCCAGCTATCTGGAAATCTACATCAGTCCTACCCCTTCTGAAAAAACCCAATCTAGATCAAGAAGAACCTGGAAACTACAGGCCAATAGCGAGAATTCCTTTTGGTTCCAAGGTAGCGGAGAAACTGTTAAACAACTTGCCCAATTTATTACCGAGGCGAACATACTGGATCCCTCACAGTACGGCTTCCGTGAAGGACACCGCACCGAAACAGCTTTGCTAATGGCAGTGGAAGAGCTCAGGAGCGTGCTGGACGCCTGGGGGAAGGCGGCTTTGATATTATTATATCAATCAATCAGTCAAAACACTTGTATAGCGCGCTACTCACCCGGAAGGGTCTCAAGGCGCTTGGGGGAAGGGAGGCCGCTACTGCTCGAACAGCCAGGTCTTGAGTTGTCTCCTGAAGGCGAGGTGGTCCTGGGTCAGCCGAAGGTGGATGGGGAGGGAGTTCCATGTCTTGGCCGCCAGGTAGGAGAAGGATCTGCCTCCGGCGGTGGCTCTACGGATGCGTGGTACTGCGGCGAGGGTGAGGATGGCGGACCGTAGCTGGCGGGTGGGCGTGTGGAAGGTCAGGCGGTCGTTGAGGTACTTGGGGCCCAGGTTGTGGAGAGATTTGTGTGCGTGGGTGAGGAGCCTGAACGTGATCCTCTTGTTGACTGGGAGCCAGTGCAGGTTCCTCAGGTGGCCGGAGATGTGGCTGCGTCTGGGGATGTCCAGGATGAGTCGGGCGGAGGCGTTCTGGATGCGCTGTAGTCTTTTCTGTAGCTTGGCTGTGGTTCTGTAGTAGAGGGTGTTTCCGTAGTCCAGCCGGCTGGTGACTAGGGCCTGGGTGACCGTCTTAGATTAGATCTATCAGCGGCCTTCAATACGGTGAACCATGACACGCTCCTGGACCGACTAACAGCAGTAGGAGTTCACCAAGAGGCAAGAAAGCTGTTGGCATTGTTCCTGGACAATAGAACTTTCACAGTGGAACTGGGCGAGAAAAAGTCCAAACACTTGAACTCCCCATGTGGAGTCCCGCAGGGGTCCTCGCTGAGCCCAACGCGCTTTATCCTATATGTAAAACCGCTAGCCAAAATCATCAGGGCTTGTGTCTTTCTGCCAGTGTCATACACCGACGACACGGGCATACGAGCGCTATACAAAACCTCAAATCAAATTTCACTCAAGGGATGCTGTTTTGGATCCCGGAGTCTGTCTGCCAGTGGCTTGATGTACAGATTAAAAAGCAAAGGTGACAGCGGACAGTCCTGGTGTGTCCCCTCTTCTAATATTTATCTGCTTAGTAAGATTCCGGTTGACCTGGATCTTAGCAGTTGGATTTTTATGAAGACTCCACTTCTCTTGAAAAGGTCTCTTGTCATGTTTAATCAACCATTGCAGAAAAAGCCCAATTGACCCTATCAAATGCTTTGGCAGCATCGAAGGAGAGAACCAGATCTTTCTATAGTGGCCCAGTCAGATCATGTGTTGGGTCTTGTAACTGCCTCCCTTTTGATCTTTATGAATTAACACCTTCCGCCACGGCGCTGGGGGCTATGGAGTGAGCGCGGCGCTCCGGTGCTCATGACCGAACCACGCGTCATGAGACACGTGTGGCATGTGCTCATGACTGCGTGGTGCCGTCATGACCCCGCCCGCTCATTAATTTGCCCGCACAAGCGGGGAATTAGTGCTGCATTAGTGGAACAGCAGCGGCATGACGGAACCACGCCGTCTTGAGCACACGCCACCCGTGACTCATGATGGCGTGGTCTTTCATGAGCACACAAGGGGTTAATGCACCAAATAGTCTCCAATCGCTTTGTTAATCTCTGAGATCGGCCTATAGGACTCGTATAACTTGGGGGTTTTATTTGGTTGTAAAATAATGTTGATAATTGCCTCGTCCCAGGATTGCAGGCGATCTTGTCCTTTTACAAAGGGTGCATTCTGTACTTCAGTTAAACAGGGGAACTAGCTCATTTTTCAAAGCCATATACAGTTCATTTATGAGGTTATCAGGCCGGCTACCTCCCGTCTGTTATTCCCTAATTAACATGGAGACTTCGTCAGTACTAATCTCTGAACACAGTTCTTCCTTTGAAACTGTTTAATTGGAGTAGCTTGTTCTATCTCTGAGTCCTATTTACATAATGTATCCGTTTATGGGTCTTGAATGGCCTAAATCTTTCAAGTATATTCTACTTTCGTTTTACAGGCCAGTAATTTAACACACCCCTCCTTGTACAACTAATGGGGCAATGTACTAGCTTCCCGTTTCTTTTTAATTCTTGCCTCTAATAAATTAGCTAGGTTGAGCTTAGCTCTTTCTATTCTTTCATTTATTCGGGCCTGATCTTGATAATGAGTGTTTACTTCTCGAGAGCCACAGTATTGTGGATTCAAGAATTCTCATCTTATGCTTTGTCTCCTTAACCTGTACTGTATCAAAACTGATTAGCCTATGTTTGTATCCCATAGTATAGACAACAATTGGTCCTTGACATAATTCTTACCATTGAAAAAGATCATAACATTTTATCAATTTAATTCACTCCACAACAAGACTGAATCTGTAGTCTTAATTACACCGATGATACTAGCCCACATCAACAAAAAATCACACATTTGGTGCCAATAAGCCAATGAAACCAAGAAAAAGTCCAATCAGGACAGTCAATTTAATATACAATATAACAACGATTGAACATCAATGAATCTATGTACATATATTTACATGAATCATAAGGCAAAATACACTTTTATGAAAAGAGAGCGTGCACAGAGAAAGAGATAAAGTAGGTGCTCAAGTGAATGATCAAGAGGATCAGAAAATTAGTGTAGGTCATTCATATACAAAGAAACATGAGCCTGCCCTAGGTAATGCTTGTAAAAAATACTTTTTTTACTAGCCTAATTCTATGTAAAATTCCTTGGTCCTTAATTTGCACCAATTTGCAACAGGATTGTCAGGAAGAGGGGAGGGGGGGACAAGGGACACGGGTCAATAGGTACAGGCCCCCAAGGGGGAATGTCGTCGACGTTTCGACCCAACCATATAACGGGTTGTTTAGGTCCTCAATAACGGGTCTTCATCAGGACGGTGTGATAAGGGGAATCTCTCAGAGTGCACGTCAGTTAAAATTAATTAGGCACCCTTCCGTGGTGCCTTGACACGAGAAAAACGTGCGACGATAGGTCCGCACTCCAGTTATGACAATATTCAAAGCTTTACCAACGTGTATATTCACGGGTGTTTTCAAAGTTTCTATCCAAACGAGTCAGACATCGAATGCCCTTGTTTTGTGGTAAAAAGCGTAGACTATTCTTTCTCCTGCGCTCAGCTCAGTTGCGCACCGCTTCCACTGCCAGTCGCGTTATGGAATGCGTCACTATTAGATCATCGGTATACATTGTTGGGAAGAAGTATGAAAAGGCTTGTTCTATCTCTGAGTCCTATTTACATAATGTATCCGTTTATGGGTCTTGAATGCCCTAAATCTTTCAAGTATATTCTACTTTCGTTTTACAGGCCAGTAATTTAACACACCCCTCCTTGTACTACTAATGGGGCAATGTACTAGCTTCCCATTTCTTTTTAATTCTTGCCTCTAATAAATTAGCTAGGTTGAGCTTAGCTCTTTCTATTCTTTCATTTATCCGGGCCTGATCTTGATAATGAGTGTTTACTTCTCGAGAGCCACAGTATTGTGGATTCAAGAATTCTCATCTTATGCTTTGTCTCCTTAACCTGTACTGTATCAAAACTGATTAGCCTATGTTTGTATCCCAGGCATTGTGCAGGGGGGGCAAAGGGTTTTTTAACTGCAAGAATTAACTAGTTTCTTTTTTCAGTTTGTCCATTCTGTTTCTAAAAAAGAGCTCGATTTACTGTCCATCTCCTGAGGGCTGGTGTTTGATCTAGCCTAAGTTCTAGACTAACCGCTGAATTCAGTCATGTGTTCAGCTGGGTGCTCCACTTTCTTACTCGTTTTACATATTCTAGTGTCCATGTGAAAAATCTATTCTAGAGATGTCTGTATTTTTTATTATGGAAGGTAAACCTTTGTCCTTTACTCCTCTTATCCCTCCAAATATCAGCAAGACCTAAATTTTCCATTGTTTTACCAGGGCTCATGCTGGGTGAGTTAGCCGTATTCCTAGTCGTGGATTTGTCTAGGACAGGATTTATTAGTACATTAAAATCCCCTTCCAATATAGGATCGTCTGTTTGGCCCATAATACCTTGCAAAGGCATACTAGTTACCATATATTTTCGCTTTTACTATAACCTATCTCCCCCGTATATCTCCCAGAGTAGCTCTAATGAACTTTTTAAAAAGGACTACCACTCCCTTCACACAGCATGACTGATTTGTGCATATGTAACGCTCTACCCATTTTTGTCTTTTTAGTATATCCTCCCATTCTGCTTTTAATGTGAAAGTCTCGCGTTTTATAACTGCACTCTATGGAACTCTTAAGTATTCCAATAATATTATTCTACTTTTAACTCTGAGGCCATTAACATTCCATTTTAGAACCGTTAAAGTTCTATACTTGGGTGACTTTTATGAGTTGATTTTGGGAAGGGGGAGTGGGTAATATCTGGCTGAGCGCCTGGTCTTCCAGCATACCACCTCTTTGTTAATGAAGACTATTTTATTTTTATTTTTTCCCACATGCACACACCCAGTGATTAATTAAATAAAAAGACAGACCTCCTGTTGTAACCCTCCCACCCCACCCTGCGGAATCCTCCAGAAACCATTGGGTATTCTTCACAAGACATACCCATTTGAGCTCTCATTAGTCTTCAGTGAAGTTAATTTCATTTCTGGTGTACTTTAATTTGTTCCACTAGCTTTCCCACTTATTTAGGATCCCATATATTATGCATTTTATTGTTCCACCTGATTTTCAGTCTGGCGGGGAAATTCACTTGAGCTGTGACTCCTAGTGATCTAAGTTCCAGGATACATTTTCCTAGCTCCCATTGTCTATCTTGCATTGTTGTGGAAATGTCCTAGCTGATTCTAAGAGTTCTCTTCTTTCATAGTTTCCTGCCTTGACAGCTTTTTTCAGTATTTTCTCTTTGAGAAAATAGGTTTTGAAGTTAATCAAAAGTTTCCTTGGACTCTTTGTAGCCGCCCCTTTTGAAAAAGTATCTAGTTGCATCAGCTGTGTATCTTCTTCATGACGACTACATCAATGCCGGGAATAAATTCATTCCGTAAGTTAACCATGAAACTTTTAATGCTCTAATCCCTCTGGAACAGTCAAAACTCTATTTCTTCTGGCATTGTTTTCGAGTGATTCAACCCCATTTTCAGTCTGAATCTCCTTTTAATTTGTTTTGACCTCCCTATTGTATTGCAGATAATACAGAATCTCAAACGGTGGCTCAAACACTGCGAAGCAAAACATGAAACGCAACACCTCAAAGGGTTTCACTTTACAAAATGCAAAGACTCTCCTAATAGAATAAGGCTTGGGGTTTTATTTATATAATGCGCTCTAACAGAAAGGCTTCCCCAGATGTAATATGAACCACATTCAAATATAAATAGAGATATATATTCGTATTCAAACAATAACACACTTGGTAAATGCAACTATTAAATGCATGGATGATAACATTCTCACATGTTCCAGCCTTTATCTCAACAAAGCTTACAAAAGTCTTCCAGGGTACATTAAATCTCACAAAATAATCCTTGAACGTGATTAACCCAAACACCTTGCAAGCCTGTCTGTCCGCTCAGAAAAGCTCAAGCAAGCCAGAGTCAGAATTCAGGGTGACATGAGGCCATGTCAAAACCAATAGTAAGAACTTCATAATTCTTACCAATGTACAACATAATGCACATTTGTGCACCACTGCTTATAGATCACATACTTCATCTCTCAACATACAACACAGTGCACATTTGTATAAATATCTGCCTTAGTTGGTGCTGGACCTGATCAGATATGGTCCTGACTTGAAATGTACCCAAATACTGCAGCTTTGTTCACTGTAAAAGACTACTCTACCAAGTACAGCCCTAATAGGAAGAGATAATGTTCATATTTCACCTGCAGGATCCCAGCAGTGCAAGTGATTCTATTCCAGTTTCTTTCTGGTGAGGAACAAAAAGATGCAATAGCGGTTATATATTTCAGACCTTCACAATCCCAACAAATGTCTAAAAAAGCAGACCTTCATGATATTATTAGTCCTCCATGATGCTTCTTCACTATACCCATCCAGCCCAAAAATCACTGGTACCTAGTTATAGATGGCTTGGTACCACTTACAATTCAAAGTGCTACCCTTTAGCTTCAAGTTGCGTCAAGAATACTCACAAAGTGCATGGTCCCTGCAGCAGCCTTCCTGTAATGCCTCTATTTGGCAAAGGGAAGATCCTTGGCAAACTCCAACAGAGTTGCAATGTATCCTACAAAACTATTCTCTAAATAGGGACTTTTGCTCAATGTGGCGCAGTCTCATTAACAGCCCATAAATGTCTTTCGGTTACTTGGCGCAGTCTTGAATCCCTAGTGTACTAAAGTCTTCCCATCAGAAGAAAAGGTATTTTGTCTTCAGTTAATTTACCACCAGATAAGAAAATATAGCTCACTTGTCTAGCTTTTCAAATTACTGCTAGGCATGTAATCCTGCATTTTGTCGATATTGCATTGTAGTGTGAAGCTACACCCTCGGCAAGAGAAGTTAGATTCTTAATGGATCCAGGTATTTGTATCCTTAAACAGGATTCCAGTCACAGACTGGATCAAAGAAGCATTAAGGTGGCTAAATCCAGACAGCATGGCTCAAGACATACTCTTCACCCTCAACCTACTCGGTTTGTAATGACAACAGATGTGTCCTTAGAAAGTTGCGGAACCAAATTTCAAGAATTGCAGGCGAAAGCCCACTGGTCAGCACAGAAGGGCCTTCTTGTCAACATGCTAGAATTCAGGGCAGTCCATAAGGGCCCACTGTCCAGCTCCCGAAGACTGTAGAATTCATCAGTGCTAGTCAGAATGTACAATAAAACTGCAATATTTTTGTGTGTTGTTGGCCCCCGTTTGGTGGATCTACCCATAGCTCTTTGGCTAGGTGGAACTGATCGGGTTTCTGGTGCTGAGTTGGGTAAGGAGCTACATTGAGTGCGACAGAGATTGGACCGGACACGCAAGATGGAGCCCACGGTCCGGGACCTCTTTGTTGCTCTGGGCTCCCTCCATACCGCTTGGGTGGGAGGAGCCAGAGAATTTGGACGGAGACTGGACGCCATTGTTGCCCCACCGATGGATGAGAGCCCCGACGATCCTAGGATGAGTGGTGCCGCTTGCGGCTCTGCACCGGCACCGGGTGGCACTGCTGTGCACCTACAGTTGGTTCCGTGGGGGGCCTCGGCTGGTGTTAGAGACGGGTTCAATTCGACCGATCGCGTGAGTGCGGCATTGGTGCCTGAAACTGCATTGCAGGCAGACTACTTCCACAGAACAGTTCCTTTGCCCACCCGACCTGCGTTGCCCTGGATGTGTCGCGCTTTGGGAGGATGGCTCGGAACCTTGCTGTTGCGCCTGAATGTCTGTAAGTGCTGCTTTCTCAGTCCCTGGATGCTGGTGTCTCCCATGGAGTCGGCTTTGCCTTGCTTTCCTGTTTACCCTGGTCGTTTGAGATTGTACTGTATTGCTGACATTCAGTTGACACGTACCGATGGAAGGGTCAAAGTGGGTCAGGGTTGAATTCTTCTTTCATATGTCAAGGGACGGATGCCCGGCCAGCTACTGCGATGGGGATGCTTTATTGCTCTGTATTACGACGCCACTATTGATTGTTGATTCGTGGGCTTATTTGTGATCGAGCCTGAGCTACTTGGTGCGAGCGGGGGGAGGGCAGGGGTCTGGTTTTAATGACTCTCCCCAGTCTTTTCCCTTTCTTTGGGGTTATTTCTGGGGCGACAGGCACGTTGGTTGGGGGAGGGCCATAGCCTCTTCAGACGTGCTGGGTGGGGGTTTGGGGGGGTGGGGTTCTTGGTTTCGCATACTCTTTATTCTATGGCCCTTTTCTTCGGCGAGTCTTTTCTCTCTATATTTCGGGTATTCGTTTTAAGGGCGACAGGCACGCTGTCAGGGGGGGTAGGCCGTAGCCTCTGCAGGGGTGCAGGGTGGGGGGTTGGGGGATGGGGTTATTGTTTTGTTCTCCCTTAGTTACTATGGGCCTTTTTTCTTCTTCTTTTTCTCTTGTGTTTCCTTTCTTTATCTCCTTTTCTTCGGATCACTATGCTGGGTCAGTGGGGTACCTCTCGTTGTTTTCCGCTTATTGCTGTCCTGTGGGAGGTACTAGGGTCGTCCTACGTTCTTGGGAAGGGCGATGACTGGTGTGATACGTGTATAGCTACCTTTTATCCTGTTGAGAGATTTAGCACCGGTATTCTGAATATTTGCTATTTTGCTGCCCTGTTGTACGCATTGCCCACTCGGTACTTATTGTTAGACTGTGCAGCATTTGATCCTTTATATTTTATAAATTTTAAAAATGAACCTTATCTCCTCCTGTATCTCAGTGGTCGCTTTGTTTCCAGTGCAACTGAAATGCTTGCTGTTTTTATCGGTGTACTACTGAGTTCCTGTAAATTTGCTAATGTGCTGCATACTGTAGCTGAGGCCGGCCAGGTGGTTGTAGGCCCGTAACTGTTTGCTAATACTGCACAAAAAAGGTTTTCAAAAAATAAAAAAAAATAAAAAAACTGCAATTTTTTTTATAAGCAGGGGTGGGTGTAACAAAATCCCATGAACTTTCAGAAGAGGCACATTTTTTGGGCTCTTTCCTTAGTCTTATGATCCCAATTTGCCATAATGGTCACAGAATGATTTCACATAATACATATTTCCTCAGATATCTGGGTCGAATTCAATACCAGCATATCTGCAATTCAGAGCAACTACTGTAGAAAAATGTTTTATTCGCATGTCCAAAATTGACACGAGTATTTTCGGTCACTATCCTAAATCTCTTGTTCAGAAATACTGACCTTTTTAAATGGTGGCTTCTGGTTTTGTCTTGTCCTGTATAAGTACATATATATTTTAGAACTGTTGCTTTAATGTTTTGTGGAGAGCTTTCAAATTATTTCCTTTTGTCTCGCAGAATGGAACATTGAAGATTATAGATAGACGAAAACACATATTCAAGCTGGCTCAGGGAGAATACATTGCACCTGAGAAAATTGAAATTATTTACCAACGAAGTGAGCCGGTGGCTCAGGTATTTGTTCATGGGGAAAGCCTACAGGTAGCTATCTTTTTAAAAAAAAATTATTATATGGAATTGTATTTCTATTACAGATGTGGTGTTTTTTTAGTATCTATATCCATGTAAGACAAAATTCTGTCTCTATCATTGTTTAAAAGAATTTCGCCCTTCACAAATTAGATGGTTTAATAGTTAAGCTTATTCTGGAGTATATTCAATTTTGTTCCACCTATCCATGCCCTATATTCTGTGAAGATGTACCTAGGTCACCATCTCTTTGCACTGTAAATTGCTTTTTCAAGGCTACTATAAATCAGACTTGTACAAAAGGTGTGCATATAATTACATTCATGTACAGCCACTCACCTTTCAACACTCGCCTGTGCCACAATGCCTCTATTTCCACCTGTGTGTGCAGCCTTTTGACAGTTGGGCTACGCAAGAGACTATGCACCCATCTCTCCATGTTTCCTTGTATTTTTTTTTCTTGTTCTAGTTCAACGTGATCGACTGTTTCCCTTGATTCTAAATTGAAGACCTGCATTTTGTGTCTTTCTTCGGTGTGGCTAAGATGTGAATGTTTTTTAGGGTCTGCTATGGCTTATGAAGTATATAGTAGGATGCTTATTTCCTACTTGAGTTTCAGTGGTGTATTTTCAGAAGGGATTTTTCAAGTTTGTAGATTTGTTCAATGGATCAAGGGTATAGCAGGATGGTGAGATGAAGAGGGGTGGGAATAGAGGGAGGCTTGATGTGGTGAACCATCTGAGCTTGCAAGCTGGTCCTTAAAGTTGATTCAAGTTTACTCTGTTGAAGTTCGTGTGTGTGTGTGTGTGTGTGCGTGTGCGTGTCTCTTCGCATTCACCAACTCTTTCGCTCAGCAAGGTATCCACGGCACAGCGAAGAAATAAGTTCTGGGCAAATATTTATTTTTAATATTTATTTTAATCCACCATTAGTGCAGAGATATGGGCGGTCTACGCATTTCAGCGCTATTCCTTCAACTGGACCAGTTCAGTTAAAACCTGAGGTTACAGGGATGTTATAATTTGGTTCAGACTTTACACCCACAAAACCACTGAAATTCACCATTTATAGTTCTCAAGTAACTCGCACGTGCCCTACCATAACTAACTTGCACCCCCACCATGCTGTTTTCTCATCAATTTCACTGCAACATTTGCAGTAATATCAATTGTCATCATAGAAGATGTCATGATTGAGTAATATGTGGGGTGATTAGTAGTGTATTGTGAGGGCCCGATTTATAGTTCCCTTTGGCCACGAGTTGTTACTTGAGATAACTAATAACTGGTGAATTCCAGTGGGTTTGCGAGTGTAAAATCTGAACCCAACTATTATGTTCCTGTAACCTTTGGTTTATTCTGTGAATTTCTACTTTTTTAATGATATTTCCCAACTATACCGTTCCTGCAACCTTTGGGTTTTTTTGTGTGAATTTTACAGTTAAAAAATATAAATTGTACTACAACTTGGCCCATAAGTTCAGTGTACTAATATACATTATCACATGTTTATAAATGCATTTTATTCACATTCATTCCAATTGTATATTTTAAAACTAAAAATTAAGGTACGGTTACGTATGTAGTGTTTCTATGAATGCAATGCACAAAATATTTCTTTTTTTTAATTAATTTGATAGATATACGGATCCATTCCCAACCAGAGCACATATTAAATACTAAGACAGATGTTATACAAACATATGTATGTTATCGCAATTTCTGTAAGTGTAGCACTGCCTGTGTGTGAGTCTGTGAGTATCTATATGGGTCTGTGAGTGGCTGTGTGGGTCTGTGAGTAGTTTCATGGATGTATGAGTGGCTGCTTGGGGTTTATGAATGGGTGAGAGTAGGTGTGTAGGTGTGTGGGTCTGTGAGTGAGTATCTGATAGACACATCTAGCTGCAGATTCCTTAACTTAGAATATCCCCAGGCGTGAAACTGGGTCAGGAAAACGTTCCACATCAGCACTGCTACACGCCGGGGGCGGCTCCTCCATGTCTTCGTCCACGGACGTGACCTCAGCAGAGCCATATGCCCCTCCCGGTGCGCTGATGTCAGTTTTCTTCTTTTCCGCGTCCCAACGTGGATCCTGGAAAACCAGTGGTTCCTGGCCTGTTTTTCGGGTCTACTCGATGCCTTCGGCTTCCCGGAACAGTGTGCAATGCCTTCGGGCTTTAAGGCGTGTGAGACCTGTGCTCTTCAGATGTCTGTAACGGACCGCACACCATCTGTATGTGGTGCCTAGGAGTGAGACGCCTGTCAGCGAATGAAATCTAAGTCCTTAAGGTAGTTACTTATGAAATTGCTGACCGCAGGGCTGTCTGGTCCTGCACCTTCTTGTCGCCGCATTCCCTCTGGGGATCGAGCCCATTCCCGAGGTCGTTCCAGCGGACCTAGTTTGGAGGCGGGTAAGCACAAGCATAAGTTGTGGAGGTTTTCCTCCCATACGAATGACGCTGGTGCCGATCTCGCTCCTTGCCGGGTACGGGCGTCCAGCATTCGCATCCTCCGTACCCTCCCTTTCCAGGTGCCGGAGCGACGTAGGCCCAAATGGAGGCTTATTCCAAAGCACTCCACTCTTACTTTGGTCCCCCTCTCCCGGTTGCGCCTTTGGGTCCCATAGAGGTGGAAGGCACTCATGTCTGGTCATTGCCAGGGGATTCGTCCTCTGTGCCGGCTGTGTGCATCAAGTCTGGAGCCGATATGACGCCGACCGGACGTGGCCCAGAGGGCCCTCCCAGTTGCCGGTCTAGCCCGCCCCTTCAGTCTCCGCGTAGCCCTGAGCAGCTTCATGCGCTGACGTCTGAGCTGGCATCGGGCTTGACGCCCTGTTCCCCAAATGTTGCAGTTGGGTCGACGTCGGGCGGCGCCCGTGCTGAGTCCCCTTTGGAGGTCATTGACGTCCAGACGACTCCAAACACAACGTCGGTCGGTGCCGACATCCACGCCTCCTCCATTACTTGAGGTTGGTGTCCCATCTGACTCCTCGGAGGTCAATGCGACTCCCATGTGGCATCAGTCGATGCCGGCGCCTACACCTCCTCTTATTCAGGAGTTTGACGCTGCTCTGGATTCCCCCGATCTGAGGTCGTTTTGGTCCATGGTACAGGTACCTTGTGTGTCCTGGCCTCTGGATCAGCCTCCGGTTCCTCCACTTTTGCTGTCTAGTGGACGGGTTAGTTTCCAACCTTCTTCTACCCATGGTTTATTATCACCTCCCCGGATGGCAACTGAGGCTAGTGCTGCCTATGCATGGCTATTCACAGGGCGGCAGCTATTCTTAGTTTTCTGCCCCCTGTGGTTTCCCTGCCTTCTGATCCCTTGTTAAATGTTCTCTACATGGAGCCTGTTGAGGTGGAGCCTTTGCTGCCCCTGAGGGCATCTTTGTTTGACATCTTGTAGAGCACATGTCGAGCCCTTCCTCTGGTGACCCTGTTGATCGGGCCATAGCTTGTCAACACAGTCCTACCCCGGATGATCTGCTCTGCCTATCCCTTCACACTAGAGCTCAGGGCTTAGTAGTTTAGACAGCTTTGGTGGTTGGATACATGTGGTTGCCAGTTTTTCGCCTCTGCCAGTGCTGTCATCTGCGCATTAAATACGGCTTGCGTGTTCGCACGCGCATCCTCTACCCTTTGGGACTTGGTGAGAACCTTCTTCCTTCTATTCCAGAAGGCCCACTGGTAGAATTGCTTCGTCTTCTGCATGATGGCAGGGGAATGGCACAATTTTCCCTCCGCCTTTCCCTTGATGCCACTGACTCGGTGGGACAAGCTCTTGCTTGGTCTGTGGCTTTGCACCGCCATGCATGGCTGCGCCACAGTCATTTCCCAGACAAGTTCGGGATGCTGTTAGGGATCTGCCATTCAATGGCGAGGACCTTTTTGACCGCCACGCGGATTCTGCGGTCTCCCGCCTCTTGTCTGGGCTACCGTCATCTTGCGGCATGACTTCCTGCCTTAAATTTTTCTTGGGCATAGGCAATATAGTCTTGTTTGATTTTGATTTTTTTTATTCTTTTCAACAACAAAAAACACGGACTGAGGTTCTTGCATAGTGCCTGGATAGTGTAAGCGGTTGTTTCGCCTTTCAGTATTCGTTCAGTACAACCGGATGGCTGGTTCGGTCATCCTTCAACTCCTCTGAATGTGTATTTTACCCAAGAGGACCCCCCTCGCAGGGGTTGAGATTTGCCCTATGTGGGGTATTTGCTGGCTATGGGGTGACTGCCTTAGCCTTGGTACGCTTCTATGGAGTCTTCCTCACGGACATCTTTCTGGGGGTCAGGCTGTTCTACTTTTCTGCTGCGATCCTCCCGTTAGCATCACTCTATTGCAATTCAGTTGCAATTGGCTCCAGTTGTCCGAAGTGCTTCTGGGCCTAGGCATGAGTTCCTTGCCAGTGCGGCCTCTCCCTCGCCTGCCTTGAGGTCCTTATGGTTTTTCAGCGTTGCAGTGATCCTCTGGTCTATAGTGGCTGCTCTTCTTTGACGGCCATGGTCATTCGGGCCCTTGTTCCCTTCACTTCAGGCGCAGTCATTTCGCGGCAGACCTCCTGTCCTCGCTTTGTGGCAGGGACAAAAGCCGCTGTAGGGCATGCTTATTACTATTGGGGCAAACTTGGATACACAGCCCTTACTAGACTTGTCTTTCAAGGTAGCGGATTTACCATGTCAGTCTCTACTGTATGTGGTCTTATGGCCTCGTTTCCTGGCCACTTTCCCAAAAGCAGTTTTTCCACATTCCCTGCTGCTTCCGCACAGGTGTTTTCCACGCTTCTGCTTTGGGTTCATTCTATAACACTCTCAAGGGGAGTGTTCTAGTCAGGATACTCCTTCTTGGGTCCTGGGACCTTTAGGTTGGTCCCGGCGGTTTCCACTATCTTGCCTAGCTCCATCTCCATCTCCTACTCTGACTTGCGGGGGACTGCTGTTGCTCCCGGGCGACGGGCGGATGTCTCTTATGGGCCTGGACATTATCCTGTCCAGTTCTACTTCCATATGTCTGTTGGTACTTTTTGCATCCCCTAGTCTATTGTTACGCTTCATTTTTGAGCGTCTTTCTTCTTATTCAATGTCTCCTGTGCTCTTACTCAGTAATATCTTGCTGGCAACATTCCTTCATGTATTGTCTGTGGTCTTTGACCAAGTCTGCTTGTTCAACAAGTTCTTACGTGGGTGTCCGGCTTGCCTGGTCCCCTTTTTGCTGGTTGCCTTCTTGCTGTTGTCTCTCGCATCTTGGCTGTTCACACTACCCTATAGGAGGGTCTTGCTATGCTTCGTGTGGTTCTAATGTCCATGCTGCCTGATTATGTACCTTCCAGTCTTCCTCTTTGCTATCATTCTTACTGTAAGTCCTGTTTGGGCACATCTGCTTGTTGCCGTCGGTCCTTTCACATTTCTGTGACAGACTGACTAAGTACTGGTGTGTGTTCTGTTCTCATACCACCAGCATTTTCTGGCCATGTGTTGGTATTCTGCCACTGCTGTCACACGTATTTTTGCTGGTGCGGGTTTCAACTGTACTACTTTTCACTGTTGTGCATACTGCACCGGTATGCGCTACCTCTGTCATACCAGTTGCCATCTCTCTGGGTCTTACTTGCGGTTAGCACGCCGGATCCTGCGAATCTATCAGACCCTAGGTTCAGTTCCACTTCTTGTGAAGTCCTGAACTTTCCTTTTCACACCTACATGTCTAGTATGGGTTTTCTTTCTCTCACCCAGTATACATACGGGAGTTTTCATGCTGTTCTTGGACAGCTTGTGGTTCCTTTGCCTCCCCATGTTTTCCACTCTTTTATGGGCTTCATGGATTGGTGTGGATGCGCTGGCTTGCGGTCCCCCTGTGTTTCGTCACCTTGTTGGCGGCTACATTCCCTCTGGAACTTCATGGGGTTCAGTCGCAGACCCGCCTCCTCTATGGTATGGCTTTGGTATCTATTCTACGTTAAGAAATCTGCGGCTAGATGTCGCTATCAGATGGACGAGTTAGTTACCTTCGGTAACAATGTATCTGGTAGAGACAGTCTAGCCACAGATTCCTTAACGCCCGCCCGCCCTCCCCGTTCTGTGTGGACCTTTTCAGGAGTTTTTTTTTTATAGTAGCCTCCCTCAGGGTGGCTTGCCTTTCTACAGGGTGACTTTTCACTCCACTCAGACTCACTATGTTCATTTTGTTTACACTGCTCTACTACGCCCTTTTCACGTGATTTTGGCAGTATGCTCATGTCATGTGTCCTTTCCAATCCTGTACCTGGATTGTACAGTGTGGGATCTATTCAGGTTTTTTCCCAACCTCTCTCTCTCCCCTTCTCAGTTGCCTTGGGGTCTCTTACCACCCCTAGGACCCATTGGTTCAAGTTGAGGGGCTCTGCCACATTCGATCTGTTTTTTATTGGGGTTACAAGGTCTTTTTCTGGTGAGGTCTTATGGTGAAATTGTCCTTGAACCCTATGTCTGGACTTGTTGTCCTTCATGGTTATACATTTTAGTTGCAGGCTTTGTCATCTGCCATGCTGTTTTTTCACATTTTAGTCTGCCTCCACAAGTGGTTTGACCTTTGTATTTGTGGGGTTGCTTCTCAGAGCTGTGCTCTGCTCTTTCCTTTTACTTTTCAGGATACAGTGCCTGGCACTGTCCTTTATGATTCTATTTTTCTTCATTTTTGCACACTGTTCCCATATCCTCAGTTTTTGGTGGTGGCACCGCGCTGTGGCGCGGAAATGTTTTTCCGACTAAAACTGACATCAGCCCACCGGGAGGGGCATATATGGCTCAGCTGACGTCACGTGCGTGGACGACGTCCAGGCGGAGCAGTGCCGCGCTGCTCTCCGGCGCGCAGAGGTGCTGCTGCAGAAAGTTTTCCTGATCCAGCCTGACTCCTGGGTATATTCTAAGTTAAGGAATCTGTGGCTAGACTGTGTCTCTACCAGATAAATTGTTACTGAAGTTAAGTAACTTGTCAGTCTTTGAGTGGGAGTAGGTGTTTGAGTCTGTGAGTGGGTGTCTGTATGAGTGGAAGTAGGTGTGTGGGTCTGTGAGTGGGTGTACGTGTTTTTAATTGGGGTCCAGATCCACAGCAGAGCACACAGTTTGCGCTGAGCGCCACTGTGAATTTGTTGACCCTCGTGTGCTAAAGCTTTAGGGACAATTTCTTGTCTATAGGGGTGGAGGAAGGTCCCCTCACAGGCCCCTCCATCAGTCCCATGGTGCCAGGGAACCTCAACTCATACCCCTTCGTTCACTTTAAAATTTTATTTTCCACCTGTGAACAGAGTCCCAGTGCACAAAATGTTGGCTGCAACTTTCCGCTTCTTCAGGCAATAACTGCATTGGTGTTGGCGCATGGCTCCACTGATCAGCCAGAGTGGATCCGTGCCTCTAGATATATTCAGCAGTTCTGCCTGTAGTTATGTCTAAAATCCTAATGGGAAATTGTGTTGGGACGTATTGTCCTGAAAGCTATTATTTCAGGTAGAATAAGTGATAAAATATGCAAGGGCAGTGCATCGTAAAGGTGCAAGTCCTAGTTAATGTAGCGTGGGCTAGCAAGTTCACAAAACTGTTTAAAGGTGCGCGAGTTTTTGTAATTTGGAGGTGGGTGTGTATGTAGATAGATATAGTTAGATAGATATATAGATCTATCTAAACACAAGAAAGAGCCCAACTCCGTCTTACTTTCAAGAAAGGACGTTTAATGGTCTGCGCCACAGCATTACATCCACTCCTTTCTCCTTACGCGTTTCGACGGTCTTGCCGCCTTGTTCACAGGTGAGTGGTTAATATAGTCCCAGTGGTCATGTGATCTGTTCAAAATACTGCAGACCCCACAATGCAACATGTGAGGATCGCCAAAACGTGACTTGCTGCATGTTCTTGATACATGCTATATGGCGTTTTTGCTGGCAGCAGTCCCGAAAAAGTTCTGAAACATGATGCTTGTCTTTCAAATGATTAAAAGCGCAATGCCCGTGTCTGCTGCAGCGCTGCAAGTTATTCCTGAAACGCGGTGTCAATAGGGAGAAGTATTTTGAACGGAGTTGGGCTCTTTCTTGTGTTGAACTTAAAGTTACAGGATTCTCCGTTCCTGTTATCAAGAGCCCGCCCTGCATGGGTCGACGGCCCCCAGTAAAATGGAGATTTTTGGGAAATAAATATATATATATATATGTATATGTGTGTATATGTATGTGTGTATATATGTATATATCGCACAAACATCCCTCCAAGAAGAACGCGGAAAGCCAAGGGGAATACAGGACAGGTAGGCACGTTTATTACTTGCTACAGCAATGGCGGCGAATGCATTTCGGCAACTCTCGCCTTCCTCAGCGCCCAGCATTGCAGCATGTCCTTTTCCACGAATGTTCCTTCCTGTTTAAATGGCTCCAGCACATGACGCTCCTCCCCCTCAAGTGATCGACCCATCCTGTCGGTGTCCGTTGTAATGTGGGACTTCAACACCCAGAAGGCACTGTATCGGCCCAACTGAGTGGATGGCGTGGGGGAGTGAGGCGGACTGTGGGTCTCGCTGGTAACAGGCAGGCAGTGGATGGTTGAATGCCTCAGGGAGCAAGAAAATCGACGGCCGCCGTCCTGTGTCCCCTTAGAACCTCCGCTACCAGTGTACCAAGGACAATTAATTGGGTCCGGGCAGTCAATGCGGACTGTAGCGTCCCTCGAAGTAAAATACTTCGTTTGTCCCAACAAAAACATCCAGGTATGTGTATATATATGTATGTGTGTATATATGTATATATGTGTGTATATAGGAGGGAAGGGCAAGTAAACAGTGTAGCCGCAAGCAACAATAAGACAATCGTAAACCTTTCACAAATACCACTCAGTGACAAGGAAAACAACCTACTGAGTCTGGGCCTAACATATTGCCCTGCAAATGACTTAAACTATGCAAAAACGCGACTTGATATATTCAGGGGCACCAGGAAATTGGAACTGCAGAAATATCATCTTCTAAATAAGAAAAGTAACTTGAGCAATCCAGTTCTTGAAAGTACTAATATCACAGCCTCCCAAACTGACATCCAAATAGGGAGTACACTACAACAAGAAATCCAGGAACTATGGGATGATGGGCTAACTGGGACAATGATCGACAGAAGTGAATTTGATTCTGTGGACAATAGCGATCCATTAAACATTGGGACTGCCATAATCGGAGGCCCTTTAACAGCATTTCGGCCCAAATCCACTTTCAATCCCATTATGATGAAGGATTCCATTGATCTGTTTCATGAGCAGGTCACGGCCCAACTAAAAAATCTTAATGTCCACATACACAGAGGTAAAAAGAGATCTAATAAAGAACGGACGGAATACTTTGCCCTAATGTCTAAACTTAAAAAGAACAATAAAATAGTCATCAGACCATCTGACAAAGGTGGCAACATAGTGCTGCTAAACAAAGACATGTATACCAAAGAGGCTTTTACCAATTAAATGACAAACTGTTACATGAGGTGTAATTCCATTGAACTGAAACAAATGTACGCGACGTTCAGTAAGAAACTTTCACATTGAAAATCTGATGGCCTGATAACAAACCAGGAGTTCAGATTTTTGAGAAATAACTTTCCAGTAGTGCCAACCATATACTTTTTACCTAAACTCCATAAAGATCCAAGCAACCCCCCAGGACGACCAATTATCTCAGCAAGAAAGGGTTGCTTGGAACATGTCTCTCAATATGTAGATTTTTTTTCTACAGGCCCATGTTAAGACCCTACCGTCATACATCAGTGACACTAGTGACTTCCTACGTAAACTGAAATATCTGAAGTGGGAACCAGGGTACCTACTAATAGCGCTTGATGTTAGTTCCCTGTACACTAGCATCATCCACACTGACTGATTAAGAGCATTGGATTACTATTTGGAGTAATCAATGGGTAACATGCAAAAACACAAAACTATGCTAATCGAGAAGGTAGAATTTTGTCTTAACAATAACATCTTTATGTTTAATAACCTTCTCTTCAAACAGATCAGAGGTGTTGCCATGGGAGCCAGCTTCTCCCCCAGCTATGCATGTCTTCACATGGGCTGGTGGGAGGAGCTGGTTCTCGGGGTGGAACACCAGGAGGCCCTGACTACCCATGTGGTCACCTGGCTTAGGTTCATTGATGACTTGTTTGTTATTTGGAATGGCGATATGCACACTGCAAATGAATTTGTGAAATGTATCAATTCAAATGAACTAAATCTACACTTCACAGCAGTCATAAGCCCAACATCAATAACCTTCTTAGACACCGAGGTATACATAGAGCATGACCAAATAGAAACTAAGCTACATCGGAAAGCCACAGCAGGGAACTCGACACTCCATGCTACAAGCTCACATGTGCACCACTTGATCACAAGCATCCCCTTTGGGGAAATGCTCAGGTTGAGGCGGATACAAAGTAAGAACCCAGATCTCCTAAAAGCACAACTAGAGAGCAAATCCAGATCTCTAGAACGCGGCTACAGTGAGAAACTCATCAATACTGCCATTAGCAAGTCTATGAGCAAAGAGCGTTCCAACTTGCTAATAACAGGCAAGAGTAATCAGAGTAGCTTGGGAGTACCTAATAGCTCTGTAAACATTGTGAATACAGTTTCCAAAAAGGACAATTCATTTAGACTGGTAATTCAATACAGCCAACAGCACAGGAAAATTGAATCCATAATAAGAAAACACTGGCCACTAGTATCGAGTGATCCAGTAATAGGCTCCAATTTGCTTAAGAGACCCTCCATCACCTACAGTAGAGGCCACTCAATGAGAGATGAACTTATAAAAACTAGCCCAGAGGTGATTGAATCAACAGATTGGTTAAAAACGCATAGTGGATTCTAGAATTGCAAGGTGTGCAAAGCTTGCCAGCAAGGTGTCAACACTAAAACATATGTTTCACCATTCGATCAAAAAGACCATAAAATCAAAAAGCTGCTAACCTGTAAGACAGAATGTTAGAAAAGTGCAGCTTCCCAAATGAGTTTATATTTTTATTAAAACAACTTTATAGGAATTCTCAGGCTCAAATTTTAAACAATTCTGTAAATATAGGGACATGCCAAATAGAGGCACTAGACAAGGCTGTCCCCTCGCCCCAATTTTATTCGCCCTATTTATAGAGCCATTAGCAATTGCAATCAGGGAAAAAAGTGCCCATATGGTCCCGGTTCAAGGAATGACTAACATAAAATTATATGCTGATGACATTGTTCTTTTTTTGGACCCAAAGATAGATACCCAGACGGAAATTATGAGAGTTTTTGCAGACTTTGAAAAAATAGTGGGTTATAAAATCAATAAGAAACAAATTATATTATGCAATTGCGGTGTGAATTCTCTCTTATAGAATTTAGACAGAAATACAACACCCGTCCAAAGAGGTATTTAGGATCTATGTAACTGAGAGAAGATCTTTCTTCCCTAAATTGTATTCCATTTGTCGAAAAAGGTGCACTCTCAGCTAACATGATGGAATCAGCTGCTGTTATTAATAATAGGGCGAGTTGCGTTAATTCGAATGTCTATTCTTCCGCTGTTTATTTTCTTTTTAGTGCAGCTCCCTGTGCAATATGGACCTCTTCTTTTTTTTTTTTTTTTTTTTTTAAAGAAATAGACCGTATGTTCGCCTCTTTCCTATGGACAAATAAGGGACCAAGATTGGCACCCAGCACTTTAAACTATACTGTCGCAGAAGGAGGAGTAGCTCTTCCGAATATCAGAAATTATTATGCAACATTTGCACATCAGTTTTAGATTTTTCTTTTTAGATCCTCAAGAGGCAGATAACTTCTTCATGAAAAAGATTCTAAGGGAGCATAACATAATAGACCTTACAAGAGTTACTAAGTACCCTAAAGTATGTTACAAGACCCTACAATGGCTACTTAAACAAAAACTCAGCTCTTAGCACACTACAATATTCTAAGAATCAATATCTCAGCCATGCGCTTTACAAGTCTGTAAAATAAATAAAATAAAATATGTGTATATATATATGTATATGTGTATATATGTGTATATATGTATATGTGAATGTATATATGTATGTATGTGTGTGTGTGTGTGTGTGTGTGTATGTGTGTGTGTATATATATATATATATATATATATATATATATATATATATATATATATATATATATAATGGTTTTATAGCGCAGGCTTTCCATTTTGAAAAAGCTAGAAATGGAAAGCCTGCGCTATAAAACTATTATCAGCGAAGCCCTTAATTGCCCCACACAACGTAAGATTAGTAACTGGATTAAAATCTTCGATGATAATCTTTCATTATATGAAAAAGTTAGGGTAAGATGGAAGAAAAGGGAAGATATACAGATTCTTAAACTAACCTGGAATAGGCTTAATAAATGTAATGAAGTTCTATTCAGAGGGGCAAACTTTAAATGCATGCAATACTATTCAAAATGGTTGATATATAGGACACCCTCTTTTCTTCATAAACTATACCCGCAAATAGAAGATAAATGCTTTTGTTGTGCAGAGAAAGGAACATGGACACAAATAATTTGGGAGTGCCCAAAAATACAGAGTTTCTGTGAGGAGATTGAGAAATATCTTACATTTTATAATTGATCCCCTCCTCTCACTTGATAGATCCACTGCAGTTTTGGGGTGCTCTCCTGCTACCTCTGCACATGAGGAAGGCTGGTTTATCGCAGCTTTAATAGCAAGATCCCTAATCCTGCAACTGTGGAGAACAGAGAAGGTACCTACCTTTAATGCATGGAGGGCGAAACTGTCTAGAATACAAGAATTGGAGAAGAAATATGCAATAAGATCAGGAGCAGTAAGAAAGTATGAGAAATATTGGAGTGTGTTTGAAACATAGGATAACATCTTGTAGTTGGTATAAGGATAGAACATTCGGATATAGCACTCTGCACGTCACCTTAATGTGAACTTTCTGCACTTTTGTTACATTTGGTATAAAAGATGGGGCACGTATGTATCCTGATTTAGCACTTTGCACTTTCATTTATTATGATCATTTTCTGTATTACAGGAAGATCGTGATTACACTGAGTATCTCGAAATTAATATTTATAATATTGTAACACTTTGTACTTTAGACTTAAACCAATCTTTTCTTTCCTCAATATTTTAAAATATGAATTTATATATATTATTGTATGTCGTAAAGTCTATGAACTCTCAATAAATAAAATAAAAAAATTAAAGAAACAAATAACCTCTTAGCTTCAGGTTTACTACAAACAGCTTAGAATGTTAATCATTTTGACTCTGCCATGCTCAAAAGAAAGGTCAGCTGCAAGGTCAATGTGAGCTTAGCGTCTCTCAATCTCCCTGCTTCATTCTGCAGCATAACAAAAATCTACCTCAAATGTAAAAGGAAATGAAAGTGCCAATCTCAAAGCGTGTGGATGTAACAAAAAAGGGCAGTGGTAAAGGGGGCTCCGATTAATACGAATGTTATGAGAAAACAAGAGTGTCTGGAACTAAGCATAAAAATTGTGCATTGCATCTTCCTACACCTAATAAAGCTGTTGAAAGATGTTATAATACCTCTAATGAAGGGATTCAGGAGCTACCAAGATGGCGACGAAGTAGGACACACTGTTCTCGGCTCCTGCCCGCCGCCTTTTTTTTCCGGCACAGCACAGGCCCCCTGGGGCCACATAGCCTGGGTGCAGTTGTAGTGGACCGAGGTGGACACTGGACCTGGCCGGTGGCCGAAAGTCCGACTCCCGAAGCTGGCGAGAGGCCCCGTTGGGAGCTGCGAGGGATTACCCCAGCCGTACCGCGTTGGGGCGGCCTCAACGAGGTGGTTGTCGCACCTCTGAAGCCAGCATCCTCCATCCCGGCTCTCCCAACACTGGCCCGCGGCCCGGTGATCCTCCGATTGGGGGGGATCAGAACGGGGGGGGGGGGGATCAAGACGGGGGGGGGGGGGAAGGGAAAAGCAGCACAGCAGTTGACTCACCGGGGAGGCTGGATCCGACCAAGCCTGCAGAGGCAGACTGAATGCAGAGCTGAGAAGCGAGAACAGCATCGGAGACCCCAGCGACGTCCCGGGTGAGCGCCGAGGGACCCCGCAGGTCGACGCGGACAGATAGCTGCTGTGGCCTGACTCCACTGTGCGTGCTGTATCGCGGGAGCCCTGGCGGTGCGCCATGCGAGCCCGCGGCTTCGGAGGCTCTCGGCCTAGTGGGCCTGACTGCCCCGGCCCTCCAGATTAGGCCGGTAGCGGGACAAAGACTGCTGGAGGTACCACCTGCGAAGACGCTCCGGAGACACAGGTGGGGGTGTATCGACCCCAGAGCTTCCTGCCCGACACGAGGTGAGCGAAAACTGCAGCGGTGATGGGCACGGTCGGGGCCTACATGCGTGAATACTGGGGATGGGCTTGAGAAGACAGATTGAGGAAGGGGCCACACTCTGGGATCCTCTAAGCGAACCGGCAACGCTTACAGCGCCTACCTTGGAGAACAGAGAGGGGACTGGGAGAGCCCTTCGGGTTGGCGCTGAGGACCTCCTAGTGACTGGTGCCTGCCGAGATGCGGCCAGTGGAAAATCGGATTAGGGCCCCCCACCGCAGCAGCGGATTCCAAGCAGAGCTTGAGGCGCTGCACGGTAGGGGGGCAACGGCCGTGGATGGACATCGGAGGCATCTCCCTTGCTCACACTTGCCATAGGCTGGGACGGGTATAGGCCTCTGGTGAGCCCACTCATCGGGATTGCCGCTGGGAGCATAAGGTGTTGCATAAATAAGTGTTGTTGAGTAGACGGTGGAATCATTTGAGCACCGCTGCCAAAGTTTGCAGGGACGTGGATGGATTGGGTGAAAGAGTGGCGGCTCTCGACGAGAAAAGCGACACCACAGTATCCAACATCACCCTGCTCCAGCAAGAGGTCATCCGACTTCATGTGAACATGCAAACGCACATGGAGAATCCTGAAAAACGGTCCCGCAGACACAACATTAGGATCCGCGGAGTTAAGCCCTCAGATGACACCTGGGATCTCTTCACATTCACGTAGGACCTCTTCCGCCACATTCTTGGGGAATTGCAGGACACGGATGTTGTGCTGGACAGGGCGTATAGGGTGGGGCTGCCACGTGCCCCTAACGCTCCTGCAGCGGACATTTTAGTGTGCATCCAGGACTTTTAAGATCAAGGAAGCCATCCTCACTAAAGCAAGAACCCTCCATCCCATCTCATTTCAGGGTCACTCCCCTGTGTTGTATTAGGTCCTGGCTCTACTTACCCTGCAACGGCGGCGGCAGTTCCGCCCAGTGACTGAACAGCTCCGACAGCAGGGTGTCTCATATTCCTGGGGGCACCCTTTTCGCCTTATCTTTTGCCATGAAGTTATCTACACCAACTTCGCTCCTTGGTGGAAGCATGCCGCGTTCTGGTTCTAGCGGCACCAAACAAGGACGACTAGGAACGCAGCATTACCACAGGACCTGAGACTTCCCCATCGGGATGGCAGCGCCAGATTAGGCGACGGCGCCCTCGGCGTCCACACAATGCGGAGATCGCCAGAGGTCGGCAGGACGCCCTTACAGCGGTCACCGAAGCTCTCACCGGAGAAGATTCCACTGTCAAATGACTGCCCCACTGCATTTTCCCCTCCATTTGTCCAATTGATGGTTGAGGGAGGGCGGCGGGAGGAGGATGCCTCCTTTTGGTTCCACGACAACCTCCACATGGTTCAATGACCAGTCATCTCAGGACGGCAGACTATTTCGGTTTTTTGGTAAAAGTTCTTGGGTTTTGTTTTTGGGTTTGGGTTCCTTCATCCACCTTCCCTGGATGCCCTTTGACAGTTTTCGCCTCATGTTATGCTGGCCGGCTCTTACGTGTTTCGCCCCCAATAGGTTCCCCGATGTCTGTTGTGACCGACAGCGCCTTCCGCACCTGGTCCTGACACTAGCCCCCTGATGACAAAGAACTCTCTTAAAGTCCTTACTCTCAATGTGAGGGGCTTGAACAATCCAATCAAACGCTGGACTGTCCTTCATTATCTAGAACACTCAAAGGGAGACCTCAACATTGTTTTTGATAATGGGTTGGATTGTTCCTGTCAAAGATCGAGCCAAGCGGGCGTTCTTCCACCCGCGGGGCGCGAACTGCTTCACGACATTGGGCTGACCGATCTCTGGCGTCACTTCTTCCCACGCACCCACAGTCACACTTTCTGGGGCCCATAAGACTTATGCGTAACTGGATTATTTCCTTTGCTCCTCATCCCTTCAGGCCCATGCACTAGATGCTGACATACTGACGGCCTCCCTCTCTGACAACTCCCCTGTCCTTGCTACTTTTCGGCTCCCGCGCCCTTGCAGACACTGGCTCCTGCGTGACACACTGCTACATCTCTCACCAGTGATTGCCCAAATCCAGAAATCCACCGCAGATTATATCACCCTTAACGCCAACTCCGACACTTCCCTAGTGACTCAATGGGCAGCTTTAAAGGCGGTCCTTAGAGGAGAATTCACAGCGATCTCCTCAGCTCACAATCTGGAAAGGGACCAGAAGAGAGCGGAACTCGCACAGAGGGTTACGGGACTTGAGCAGCTGGACCAACGAACCGGCGCTTCTCGTGCATGGCGCCAGCTCTGTGTGGAACGGAAACAGCTGGCTGCTCTGGACCAAGACAGGGCAGAATATGCGGCCCTTAGACTACGCCACTCCTATTACGTGGGGGGGGGACAGATGACGCCGTCTCTTAGCGAATAAATTATGCGAGGTCAGATAGAGGGAGTCAAGAGTATCCGGACACCGGGGGTTGGGGGGGGGGGTGAGCTAATGTCCGATGACTCAGATCTAGCCTAAGTCTTTTGTGACTTCTATGCGGACCTCTACACGGGAGACCCTCTAGATCTCCAATGTAGCGCCGAATATTTAGCAGCTGCTGAAATGCCTTCCTTGTCTCAAGCACAGGCGGACCACCTAGACAGGGCTATACAGATAGAGGAAGTAATCTCAGCGACCTCCCGCCTTAAAGTGGGTAAGTCACCTGGCCCAGACGGCTATACGACAGCCTTTTATAAAACCTTCTGCAACCAATTGGCCCCATCTTGGCAAGACTGTTCAACACTCTTGAGCGATTCCGGGTGAGATGCTTGAGGCGGCTGTGGTCGTTATTCTGAAACCGGGAAAAGACAGGACAGCATGTGGTGCGTATAGGCCTATATCACTACTTAATGTAGATCTTCAACTATACACAAGCATTTTGGCGGCCCCCCGGTTTTATCCCTCAGACAGACCAGTGACAAACACCAAGCGTATTCTACACCTGATAAAAAAAGCATCCCGCACTCAAGGCGAGTTCATGCTCCTGGCAATCGATGGTGAGAAGGCATTGGATAGGGTGCACTGGCCTTACCTGGAGATGATCTTAATAGCCGCTGGCTTCGGCGAGAAACTTCGTACCCGGATCTTGAATTGCTATCAGTCACCCATGGCGAAAGTCTGGGTCAATGGCCACACCTCCTTGCGTTTCCCCATCAGGAGGGGCACCAGACAGGGATGCCCCCTGTCGCCCCTCCTCTTTGCGCTCTATATGGAGCCTTTAGCACTTAGGGTCCGAAGGAACCCTCGCATAACTGGGATTAAATTCGGGGGGGGGGGGGGTTACCCATACCATAAGTCTGTACGCAGACGATATTCTGCTATCTGTCGGAACCAATCACAGCTCTGCGCTCCATCGTTATCGAAATATATAGCTTTGCCCAGGGATGGGGCTTCAAAATCAATATGGACAAATCCGTGGCCCTTAATATCTCCCTCTCTCTGCACACCCTAACTCACCTCCAGGAGGAACACCAGATGCAGTGGGTGACTGCCGCGATCCCATACTTAGGCGTCCAGCTTGCCACCACCATTCAGGCTACATCTGACATCAATTACTCTGCTCTCATTCGCAAAGAACTTACTTGGTGGAAACTTCCCGATGTCCTGGCTAGGAAGAATTGCAGCTACGAAAATGACTACTTCCTCAAATTTTATACATCTTCCAAACCCTTCCCCTCCGGCCCCCTCTAGGCTGGATTCAACAGACTCAAGCGGACCTATCGCACTTCATCTGGCATGGCCCTAAACCCCGATTCTGGGACCAGGTTGCAGTCCTGCCACCAGAGAGGGGAGGGGTGGGAGTCCCCGACCTCCACTATACTTCCATGCCGCTCAGCTCGGGTACCTAGTAGAGTGGAAACATTTGGAGTCTGAGAAGCATTGGCTGTTCCAGGACCAGGCAGTAGCGGGCAGGCCACTGCAGGGGTCCCCTTCCTCTCCAAACATCGCCCAGCCAATCTCTATGCCTCATACATCACTAGCACCACTTTGGACTCTTCGGACCGCACCAACATCTCGGCACAGCTGACCACCTTCCCATCACCCCTCACACCGATTTTTGACAATCCGGAATTCCAAGCTGGCACGGATACCCGAGCCTATCATGATTGGAGATCTTCCCCCTGTAGATCCTTAGGCCACCTTTTTGACTTTGAGGGTGTCATTCCATTTCTGCAGCTCAGAGAATACTATGGTCTTGCAGAAAAGGAGCGTTTGCCAGATCTCCAGACACTGGGCAGTACAACCACATATTAAATCGCAAGCACAGCGCCTGCTATCTTTCTCCGAAACGTGGCTGATAACACGCACCTCAGACAAAAAAATCATCTCTGACCTTTATAAAATGCTCCTTTCAAACACCACTCACACATACAATGCGGGCCGAGCCCATTGGGAGAGCGATCTGGGGAAAACCCTGAGTCCTAAGGAATGGTAGGGCATCTACCATAGGGCACAACACTCTACCTACCATATGGGCCTCACAGAAACTTTAACCAAGATTGTCACCTATTGGTATTACACGCTGGAGCACATCAACCGTTTTGACCCCCGGCGGAGTGCTTATGCTGGAGGGAGTGTGGGGAGGTGGGCACGTTGGAACACATCCTTTGGAGCTGCACCCACATACAACCATACTGGTCACAGGCCCTCGACGAACATTTTGAGACCCAGCTCCCTCGCTTCCAGTCCTACAACCTCCTGGGTTTGTCCAACCTGCTGACGTACCCACTCAAATCCAGGAAGGGTCATTTATGGCGATAGCCCTAGGAGCGGCCATACAGAATATTTTGATACACTGGCGCTCTACCCAACTCCCCACACATACAGGCTGGCTTCAGAGACTCAGGCATGTGTTGGGTATAGAAAAGCTCACCCTCACACTGGCCAGTAGGGGGTCGGAGTTTCCCCGAACTATGGCGTCCCTTCCTGACTCTCCTGGTAACAGAGTTTCGAGAGCTGACATGCCTTCGATATCTCAGATTGTTGCGTCTCCCAGACAGCAGCTTCCGAGCAAAGACCCCACGGGATCAGTATACTGCCACTTTTAGTTTTTCTTTCTTCCTTCCCTTTTTGTTTCTGGTGGACGAGGTGTGGGTGGTCTGGGTGGAGGGTATGGAAGGGGAGGGTGGTTTAGGGAGGTTTCTCACTTATGTTCTTCCTTTGTAATGTCCATTGACCCGCTCCATGCTTATTGCCTGTGGTAATGATGCTTATTGCGACCCTGTGTTCATGTCCGCCCGATGATAGAGGAGCTGAGGGTCTTTTTTTTCCTACCTGTTTCAAATTCAATAAAGAGATTTAAACCATAAAGAAGGGATTCAGCTAGCCAGGGCAAACCACTCTGGTGAAAGGAGGAACTACAAACAGTTTTGCTGGCAAACAGATTGCCTTCGGATGTCACCATAGGTAGGACACTGTTTGAACTATTCGGCAAGGTAAAAAACCAGGTGCCATGATTATTCCTGCATCGATGAGTTGACAAAAGGGGTTGGTGGATGAATGAGTTGGAGCAGGGAAGGAAAGATGGCTAAAGAGAATAACAGCTGGGTAGGAAAAAGCTATTAAAGAGTAAGGTAAGTTCAGGGCACTGGCAGGGTGTGTGTGAAGGAAGTTTTATTGTGCTGCATCGTCAAAGTTTACGAAACCATTGAGAGTATTTAAGTTGTTAATTAATACTTTGAAAACTAGTAATGGGAGAATATTGGATTTAAATTGTTTGTGTGTGAAAAGGGGAGAGAGGGTGGTGAAACTTGTGTTGGGAAAAGAGGAAGTTATGGAAAGATCTAATGGTGGTTTTGGATCAGTAATGTCAGATCTGAATGCCTCACAGATTTTTTTTCTTTTTTAACTGCTTATCTTTAGGTCTATATATTGGTTTGAAATTGTACTTGGGGCACTATGTTTAGCTGTATTCATTTAGTATATTTTAATGTACTCGTTACCCTTTATATTCTGTCAGAATGTAAAAATTAAAGATGTGGCCAAATGTTACTGGCTTAAAGCTCATGTAATTGGTGCGGTTTTGCACGCTCCCCTTTCCAGCCCTCGTTCTTGCAGTACATACAATAGGTGACTGATCTCACACATTGTGTCACCTCAAAAGCACAACCACTGTTGAGGTAGTGGGATGGAAGCCCCCACACCCTCCCCTCGTCAATCCTCAACCTTCAAAAGTAAAACCACCGGTGACCTACCCTCAATCACATCCTTGCCCCTTTTCTGGCAGTATCTAAAAGCACAAAGTATCAGTTATTCTGGTGCTAAAATGCTCTATGCAGAACCCATGGGGTTTTAAGGGCTGCTCGCTAGCATTTTTTTCAAAATCTTCTGCAAACCGTGGGGGTCGTAGGAGGGGCGGCCGAAACACCACCTACCCCCTTTACATGTGGATGGCGCTTCCCCCTCAAAATGATAAATACTGAAAATGCACGTACACTTATTCGTTCCGGTTTAATAGCTATTTAGCAGCAATGTAGTTCTAAATGAATTACGTTTGCATGTACTTTAGAGGAACCATTGTTATTAAACAGTTGATACTTCCTTTAACATCTTTATTTTCGGCATTTAAATGCAATAATATAACCATGTGAATGATGGTGTTGGTTCAGTACTAAACACATACCAAATTAATTAAATGTATTCTTTCCTATACTATATAGGATTCAGAAAGGCACCTCCCAGAGTACATGGCCGCACCATTTGCCGCATCATTTATATGTTCATTAAATCCTTTGGTCAAGTTATCCGGGCGCTCGTGATTACTGAGTTAACCCTGCCAAGGTTTTAACCTGTGAGATCAAAAGGGCCCTCCAGTTTAGAGAAAATTGGCCTAGTTCTTCTAGTCGAACAATCTCCAACAATAGGCACTCTAGAAAGTTACTTTGTTTGACATCTGCTTTGGATTTGAGATCTGTTGCGACATTCACAAGATGATCCCTTTAATTTAAAAAACAGTCACTGTGGTTGGAGTGTTGCAATACTTGCCTTTTTTGTGTGCATTTTTTCCATTGAATGCTCTCTATTAGTTGTAGTAAACTATAAATGTTCTGGCGTTTTAAAAAATTGTTTACGAAAATCTTATTGAAAAGCTGATTTAAAAACTCAAATTAACAGTCCAATCTTTTCCCGAGGCAGTTTGTGTATAAAACCAAAAAAAGAAAGCATTGCACTACATTGGTAAGATGGCTTGATAATTGAAGTGTAATAATACATTTTTTTTGTTTCCATGTTCTATTCCTTTGCTGACATGCATCCATCTGTTTAAAGAACCTTTGAAGATATCTTATATACTCTGTTTTTGCACTGCCAGGCTTTCCTCGTTGCCATTGTAGTACCAGACCCTGATACGCTGACAGCTTGGGCAAAGAAGAGGAAATTGGAAGGCACATATGAAGAACTATGTAAAAACAAGGTATGTTAGTGTTACTTTATCCTACACTCAACTTGAGTGCAAAAGTATAAAGTTAAACATATTCCTCTCGCAGCCTTGCTTCTTTAAAAAAAAAAAGATGCATGCTTGTTTTGGCTCAGTGGGACCGATTCTTGCTTGTCTGTGGAAGCTTCTGTATGTTTACATTTCGAGCAATCCGATTATCAATATTGTCTGTGACACCTTTATCACACTTTTTGAAGACTCTTGTGTTGAATATTTTTACAAAAAATCTTTGGTCCCATTTCTGCTGAGCTGGGATTTAATCTGAAAGATCCTCTATTAATTACAAATACTTTCTTAATTTTTGAAGATTTTGAGATAAGAAATGCCATAAACCAGTGTAATAGGAATAAGGCTGCAGGACCAGATGGTGTTCCTATTTATTTCTTTTCCAATAAACCGGACCTGTGAGCCGCTTTTTAGGTCTCGCCTGAGCCAGCACATGTGATGCTCTGGCGAGACTTTTAGTTAGCGGGCTTCAAAAAGCCGACCACAGCTTTTTGTGAGGCATAGAGCGTGCGGTTACGCACGCTCGTGCTTCGCTCCCTCTTGCCTACTCTCGCTTCAACGCTCCTCCCCCTCCCCCCACCACAGAGCGCGCCTCGCGGCTGCGCATCTTGTTCAGGTAGGAGCGGATCAGTGTCTTTCTGAGCACCGCCTGGATCACAAGTGTTTGCAGTAACAGGCCACGTTACCTTATCCTTTGCGTCATTCTTTCTCGAATTAATCTCTGCTTCATACCCCCTCTCCGAGTCACACCCTGCCTCTCTCCTTCACTCTCCCTGTCTTGTCTCCCCCTCTCTCCCATCTTGCAACCTCCTCCTGGCTCATCCGCGTGCCCTTTTCACCGCCCTATTGTGTGATTTGGGCTGTTTGCATGAAAATGTGCCATCAACCTTCCTTGCTTCTGTGAGCAGTCATCCTCCCTCACTTCAGTGCGCTGCCCCCCTACTTCACTTGTCAGCCTGCTCACCGCCTCACTTCTGTCTGCCACTTCTCTGCCTTGCTTGTCAGCCGCCCCACTTTTGCGTTGGTCAGCTGCCCCCTATAGCCTCTGGTTAGAGCGGCAGACCCTGATGCAGAGGTCTAGCCCGGGACCAGGGTTCAATTCCCCGCCTCGGCGGGTCTTGGGCTCAAAATTCCACGGACCTGATAATTCTCGCCTTGCTGCCTATTCTAATCATAGAGTCCCACTCTGCAACTCTGGGCAATAGCTTGCTTAATCTCCACAACGGCCCCCACAACGCTAAGGATGCCTGGCCTTCACCCTGGGGGTGCCCAGGAGTGGACGCCTCACAGGGAAAACCAGGACGGGTTCCACAGCGGTATTCGTACAAGCGCCTTGAGACCCTTGCGGATGAGTAGTGCGCTATACAAGTATCAATTTACAATTTACATTTATCTGCTGCTTTACCCTCTCATTCAGCTGCACCTGCCTCCACTTCTGACACCCCTCTTTCCTTCAGTCATTCCAGTATCTGATTCTCCCCCTTTCCTTCTGCCACCCCATCTGCTTTCTCTCCTTTCTTGTTCTCACACCTCCGAATAGCGCTGCGTCAGTGTAATCTGCTGCCTGGCACCTCCAACATGAAGAATAAAACCGAGCACGACCTCGAAAGCCAAGTGGAGGTAGTTTGCACAGAGACCCTGCACAAAGATCGGTTGCTCGTTAAGCAGGCCTGTCTTTAAATGCGCTAGCAAATTAAACCAAGATCTATTGATTTTGTAAATGCTTTTTAGTGGATCGGTCCCCCTGTTTGTTAATCCTTGTGTCACCCTATGACCCACCACCAAGGTTCTTCACACGTGCTATCAATGCATGCTTGTGCAGATTTACATAAATGTGCAATATGGCCTTCTTGCAGGTTGTTTTGTTACCTCATGACTGCAAACCTCTAACTCTGATAACGGCTCAGAGAGGGTCATTTTGCAGCTCTTCACTTCAGATGGGACTGCCCAACATTTACGCTATCGTAGTTTAATGGGGTGCAAATATCTCAAAGGATGATGGCGATTTTTGCCTTATGGTGAAAAATACGAACCAAAAAGAAACACAAACAATATACACACCATGTTTAAAATGGAAGGTTTTAAAAGTAAGTACTGATTACTATGTTTGTTTAAATGTTTGTACTTGATGCCAGTCATACATTCCCATGTGAAAAACATACGCCTAACTTTAGTTCTAAAAAAAAGACCAAACGGAATAGAAACCTTTTATATGTATATTTGGTACTTATAGCAATCGTGCATCTCAGAGACCTCTTTAGAGCGTAAATATAATAAACTCATAACCGGATCAAAAAACGCACATGCCTCGCATCATCTAATGTATCACAAATAATTGCTTTTGGCTTCATAGGTTTTTAATAATCTCAACCTGAGGAGTTTTGAAATATAAACCATCAAAGTTAAAAGTGCATGGCTTCTTGAATTTATTTTTTTCATTGCGTAGCAGCTCATATACACGTGTTCATTACATAACACTTTAGAAATTACTATATTTCTAAGGGCTTGTGCTCTGGTCAGCTGCAGAATGGCAGATTTTCCTACTAATCCCCACACGAGGCTTCATCACACATCTACAGAGTGCCAAGGCAGGCCTATTTGGTTCGCCAATACTTTTTTCCGGATGCTGTTTTACATCCACAAAAAGAACAAAAATAAAAAGAGGAAATGGTTACTGCAATGGCATAAACAAAGGGAGTCAACAGTGAAGCGAGCACGGGTGGAGGGGTTAAGTAAGCACTAATGAGCCACCTGACCAGTGGGGAGCACAATGGAGTAGCTGAGTGGGGTAAAAAATAACAGGCATTGGCATAGCCAATAGGTCTCGCCTTTGGGACCTTATAAGTATTTAGTTATCCAGCACAATATCCTTGGTGCAACAACATCAAGTGTTGCATGGCTAAACACTTATAAGGTCCCAAAGGCGTGACCTATTACCTATGCCAATGCTTGTTTAACCAATGGTTTTGATGCAATAGCTAGTGCTGGACAACCAGAATCGAAATCAATTATAGTCCCCATACACAAAAAAGGTGATGGGTTAATCCCCAAAAATTATCGACCCATTTTGCTGATGGACAGCACTGCAAAATTAATGGGTTACGCCCTACTAAATAGACTTGAGGATTGGGCCAGTCCAAGAAAAATCCTGATTCCGGTGCAACATGGCTTCAGGAAACACAAAGGCATGGTGGATCAATGTTTAAATTTAAATTTGATTGTCTCCAAATATACCTTCGCTAAACTCGGCATGCTCTACGTGGCATTTATGGATTTGACAGCAGATTTTGACTGAGTTTCCCACCCCCAATTATGGCTTATTACGGAAACCATGGGCATTGATAAAGCCATCATCTCCTTTATAAGACAACTATGCACAGGCTACAGCCTGTGTACGATATGGAAATAAGGGAGAATATGCAAGGTGCTTTAGATCGAAAGAGTGGTCAGACAGGGGTGTGTCCTTGCCCCTCTTCTATTCGCTTTGTGTACTAATGGGGTGGAGGCCCCCCTTACTTGAATCCACTTTAGATGTCCCCATGATAAATCAAACTTCCATTCCCAGACTCATTCATGCAGATTAATCAGTGCTAATTGCCCAGACTGGCTTGGCACTGCAGAAACTGATAACTGAGTACGTGTCTTTCATGGAAAAGCTGAACCTCCATGTAAATGAAGCCAAATCATTTGTGCTAGTGGCTGGCCAACAGGCAAAGAAAAACCATGTCCTTCAAATAGATGGCCTCAAAGTTGACAAATAGATACCTTTTCGTATTTGGGAATACTGTTTAATAAAACTGCCACTTGGAACCATATGATTGACAACAAACTTGTTTTTAGGAAAAGGTATTAACGCAATTTTTTGTTTTATTGAAAAATTGGGCGCTAAACCACTAGGTGTTATAAAACAGATATATAGGGCCAAAGCTATTTCTGTTGACTCATATGGAGCAGGAGCATGGGGATACACGAACTCAGTCACTTCAGTCCACGGAAGACACTTTCTTGAAAAAATTAGTAGCCCTTCCTAGAAGCTGTGCTTCTTTTAATTGCCACCTTGAGCTAGATGTACCATATATAATTGACCAGGTCTGTTTAGCACCAATCCGGTTGTGGCACTCAATCTGGCAAAGGGAATCATTACACTTGACTCAAAATATCGTTAAGGATTGTCCGTCGCTTGATAAAGCTCATAAGATGCCATGGATCTCGTATGTTCAACGTACTCTCACTACAGGTCGACATTATCTTTTTGAGACCCCATCTACTTGTGGGTTAATACCTAAAAAATTAATTAAAACTATATTTTTATGCAAAATGGAAAGAGTAAGATATGCATATAATAACCAACAAGGAACGGTTTTAACTTATTTGCACATACCTGTTATCCCTGAGAGAACCGCTTTTTATCTGTCATTTGTAACAAACCTTCAGCATCTATTTGTACTGTTGAGGTTCAGATTAAACTTTCCACCCTGCATGTTGGGCTATCCTTTTGGTATCTACTCGCAACAAACTTTACCTTTTTGTCAATGTGATTGAGTTTCGACTCAAACTGATTTGCATTTTCTCTTTTTCTGTAAACACTTTGCACTTTATCCAAAAAATGTTATAGCTCCAATCGTGCAAATATAATTTTAGACAATGTCAAGTAGCGTTATATTTTTTGCAAATGTTACAGGATCATTTTATCTGTTCAGTAGCGTCTTATCTTTAGCGATAGAAGCATGAAGGCCTTTGAAGTAATTTGGATCTGTTAAATGTGTTTTATCTGATTCCTTTTGAGTGTTTCTTGTCTATATTTTATTGTAAATTGTGCTCTGAGCTTTTATGATCTGTGCTTTTTAGATCGAATAAAGTAATTTGATTATCACACTTCACTTTAACAGGATGTTAAAAAAGCTATTTTAGAAGATATATTGAGGCTAGGAAAAGATGCCGGTCTAAAATCATTTGAGCAGGTAAGTTTACTTAAAAAGGATATATATAATATTTTTCTTGTTTGAGATGACTTGGTATGCTGTTCCATGATTTTAATGTTCAAACATTTGTAGTAATATGGCATGCAACATTTTCTGATTAGATACATACACAGCAATGACACTATTTTGTATGCTGAATCACAATAGATTCACTTTTCATGGATGCCAACTATGTCCTTTTCAGTGACGTCTCTAGACTGCAACTAGGGCTCTGATGCCCTGAATATTGGCGACCTCTTTAGAAAATTAGTTTTTTGCCGTTGGGTAGGTCGCATAAGAGTATAGAGGATCTGGTGTACGAACAGCTGGAGGACGAACCCTCACAGATTCAGGTCCTTTGATTTTCTTATTCCAACTATGGATGATGTATCAATCACTAGTGTTTATCTTTTTAGGGCTCCAAAAGCATGATGGAGGGTGATTTATAAGTTTTCCGTCCATGTGTCACTGATTGTGACCTCCAACCTGTGAACGCCGGGGAGTTTGCTTACTTAGCCTGTGAAAAAAACAAGAAGACGCTTTGGGTCAAATTGTAGAAAAGGTGCCTGCTGTACACACCCTCTGTACCGAAGCTTCAGCATATCATTCAGTTAATGAGGAGCATGATGCTGACATCTTCACTTGGGCAGTGATAGATATTCATCCTCCAACACATCTGGCCACTCACTACCTTGCTCAATCAAAAAGAAAGTGCAGAAATAGTTGTACGCCAAGATGAGATGACAAGGCTTTAGAATATATAAAATATTATAGCTAGTATCATTAGAGTTTTAGACCGTAAATTCCTAATTAAAAGCAATAGGGCTGCTGGGGTTTTCTCCATGTTCTCCATAATGTCTGAACCCCAGTGGCCCTATTGCTTTTTATTAGGAATGCAGTACATGTGCCCCTCCTTGTTTGGTATCCTACATCTTGAAAAGGAGCAGAATGCTGATCAGCTGCAGCAACATGAGAGCTTGCCAGGACCTAGAATATCATCTACAAAGACAGTAGGATTTAGGTTTGCTGAAGCATGTATACGGTGTGCAGGTGTCTCTCCTATGTGCAAGATGACTCCCGGACCGTGTTGCTAACTACAGCCCAACAGAACATTCACTTGGGCCCAAGCTTCTCAGCATGGAGATAGAGGGAGATGTTGGAGGTACAGTGTTGATTCTCAGGAAGTAGAGACTAACGGAGTGCAAGATGTCATTCTGCCTCTTTGGCACAAAGTCTTACAGAAATACAGGGCTTTCATTACATCCGGCTATGATCACATACGGTACGAACTCCTAAACCACATAAGCAAGGCCCTTTCTGGGCGTCCTGGCATATTCCGTGTTTACTGGGTGGTATATTGCAGGTGTACTGTAGCACTAGTTTCTCATTAACTAAACCTTATTGCTCTTCAGTTGCATAACTAAGTTGTTACATTTGGGCACTTGCTTATCTCAGAGTAAGAAGGACCACCAGTCAAAGCATACTTCAGGAGCGTAGGGGTTATAACGAACTTTTAATGTGACACAGTAAAAAAAGGAATTAAACAAAAAAGCCTGATAGTATTGATAACTAGTGAGTGGGGTCTTTGGAAAAGAGTAGAGGACTTATTAATCAATAGTGACATTTTAACATAATGGGGTTAGATACCCACAGAAAATCACAGTGTGATAGCATATTCTGGGGCTGATGTCTGATTGAAATGTTATAGCTCCTTGGTTCACGATGCTAGAGTCCTCTTAGCATCACACCTGTAGCCAGTGCTAGCTTATTGGGCTTGTTACAGTTGACTGGAACCCTTATGTCTCGTCTTTTGTGAGAAGATTTCTCCTGCAAAGGACTTGGGCAAGGGAAACCGATGCAGACTCTTGGTAAACTATGGTCGTGAACCAATCTTTAGTCCTACACTTGTAGCCAAGGCAAAAAAGTCACATACCCAAAAAAAGTACTCTCAACCAATCATGTAAACATCAAATACACCATCCAGTAATGTAAGAAACTCCCTTGGAGAATTTGCTAATAATCTAGTATGTCCCAATCTGGCACCAGTTCAGCTAGAGCAGAGTCTACAGTTAACAGAAGTCCAGCAATGATTAAGGAGCCCACTGGTCCCAATGCCTTTTTAATGAGACCGCTAGAAAGGGCAGCCAAGATCATGCTCCTGAGTCCCAACGCTACATTTTATGTTTAGGGGAAGCCCAACCGGAATAAAGAAACGCATAAGAAACCCCAACCACTGATGTTATTTTTGAGCAAAATAAGTGTCAAATTTCAGTCATGTTCTCAATAAGCCATCCCAGGTCCTGGTATAAGGCTAAGTGTTTAACTTTACTAAAACACCCTATCCAAAAACAGCACAGCTGAAACTGTCCCCAGGATACTTACTGGCACAGTCAAAAGATAGCATTTTACTGTAGAGCATCAACGTGATCAGGAATTCTACTGACAGCAAGATGCGAACACCATGCATCTTTCCCTTTTATAAATAAATAAACAAATACAGGAATGGAAACAAAACTAATGGATAAAATTCAATTACTAGAAAACAAAGTGATCGTCTTACAAGGTACAAAAAACAGGAAGTCAATAGAGAACATAATCCTCCAATATTTTGAGTTCTTCCCTCACTTACCACATGTCCTGGACCACTGATTTCTTTACCTTGTTTGCAGATCGTGCCAGCTCAATTACCAGCCATTCCTTCTTGATCCGTCCCATGGGATGCACCATCACCATCTTCTGTTCCATATTTCCATTTTTTTTCATTCACAGTTTTTCAATTAATGAATTGACCACTTTGACCTATATAGTGAATTTGGACCATACAGCACCTCCAACTGGTGCGTTCACAAGCACCCAATCATCCACCTTCCCTTTACACACTCTAGTCACTTTTCTCCTGTCAAAATAATTCATGATTTTTTCTGGACAACATCATTCATGCACACCACATTGACCGCTTCTCCTAGGCTGACGGTAATCCGTGCATTCTCTCCCTCTCGGACAAGGCCCCAACACAAGAAACAAGATCACTGCCTGCATGACCGAAGTTGCTAACTCTATGAAAGCCAACTGTATCAATCTTAACAGCGAGAGGAGCCAACTGGTAGCCAGCCAAACTCTAACCCACACCAAGCACCCATGCTAGGAAACTCTGAATAATCATTGACTGCAAACTGGTTAGGGCTGCACAAGTCAGTGCTATCACTGTATCCTGCTTCCTCACCCTGAAGATGCTGAGTAAGATCTTCAAATAGCTCCCAGGCAATACTAGAAAAACTGTCACTCCCACCCTAATTAGCAAGCTGGACTACAGGAACATCCTCCACACCGGTATCATAAAGCAATTCAGAAGAGGACTATAAGCCATCCAGAACTCTGCAGCCAGACTAGTCTTCAACCTCCTGCACAGAACTCTCATCGTACCACACCCCAGGGTGCTCCACTAGCTCCTAATACAAAAGTGTGCTCATTTCAAACTCCTCGTACACAAATTCGAGGTACTACACAGGTTGGGCTCCCACCTACCTGGACAGTCTCATTCCACAAACCACTCCGATATCCCTGCTCCCTCTTGCACACATACACAGAACTTAGGTCAGGAGGACAGGTGTTTTTATCACTCCAGAACATTAGAATGGACTCCCACCCCATTTCAAAGCTGCCTCTCTTCAGTTCTGTAAGAAGCTGAAGACCAGGCTTTTCAATTAACCAAGGCAGGGCCAAATGTAGACCTGCTCAGCACCAGGATAGTTTCACAGTTGATGGTACGCTTTATAAATGCACCTAACAATACACTTCTTTTTCTTAGCCCTTATAGAGTGCATTTTATTAAAACACCCCTTCCACAATCAGCACAACTGCAGCGGTTCATAGAGAACTTCCAGGTAGTCAAAAGGTACCGTTCTGCATTAGTGCTATATTATGTCCGCAAGTAATAGATTGTCCGCAAGCTAACACGTTTGACTTAACATTTTTCAAACTATTCGATGGGATACTGTAGATTTGTGGAACAGTTTGCAAGATGATGGATTGATGAATAAATATATTGAAGTCACCAACTTGCCTAGCGCTCTACTGGGTGTGCAGGGAGATGACAAAATATAAGTTTTTCGGAAGTAGAGTATGTTTGCTTTTGACTGATTTCATAGCCAGGACATCTGCATTGTGACACATACAGTAAGCTTTGCCTGATGCATGCAGATTCCATTGTCGTAAGACCATCACTGGAAGATATAGGTAACTACAGACAACAAGGAATTGAGTAACTGTTATTGGTGGAATCCTCAAATTGTTTGACAACCAAGTCTGACCACTAGTGACTAATGTATTTCCTGGGATTGGATGCTCAAGTGAAGGACTTTTATGTGCGAGGAAATTGTCCTTCTATATCTGCAACATCACCAAACTGATTCTTTCCTGTATGAAATACAAGATATGATGTATATGGCTGGCCCATCTGTTTAGGAAAACCGTGGAGAATACATTGCCTCTATTATGATTTCAGTCTACTCTAATTATTTTGATTCCAGGATACAAAATGTTCAGCTTTGTGTTTTTGAAATCATCTAATACAGGAGCGGAAAAAAAGAAAATATCCTTCTAGCCACAAAGTTAGAACCTATATTTGTGCGATTCTCCCTGCCATCAACATCCCCATCACCATAGTTGCATAATAAACGCAGAATCTACACAAAAAGGAGTCTGTGAACATGTGTAAACCATTCCCTTCGACATGGGGAGGCCTCAATCAATATCACCCCGTAGGTACGCCTACCTGGCGCCCCAGATCTGGCGAGGGTGGTTGGGACCACCTCTCACCAAGTAACCACTTTCTCCATTTGTGTGTAGTGTTTCAGGCCTCTTCTACAAACCAGGATGGTCGGGTCTTTCTGGAGCTCCACCTGCAGGCTATGTGTCTCTTAGCAACCATACACCTAATACTCCACAGCAACCGCTCACCCCTGGAGCCACCCTCCTCTTAAACCAGTGCTAGTTTGAAAGTGATCTGCATCAGTCTACCTATTACCTTTTCCAGTTCCTGTCCAACCTGCTCCAAGTACTGCGAACCCTGGGACAGTCCCATATGTGTAGGAAGCTTCCTATTTCCTCTGTGCACAAAGGGCAACCCATAATTGACCTGCTTTCTATTTTCCACATATGTTTTGGGGTGTTGTAACTACTACATAGTTTCATTTGATAAATCTGATGCTAGTGTTCTCCCAAGAGGGCGTATTGGTCACCAGATATTGCATTGACAGTTCACTGCGACAACAGAAAGCTTGAGGAATGTGAAAGCAGTCTAGATAGGTGTCGCACATTGGTAGCTTAAGATACTTTCTCATTCTTTCCTAGCACAGAAACCACAGTATGGCCCCCACACACTTGCTAAAGTATTGAACATGACTAAATTGTTCCTCAGTCGGTCACATTTTTTATACGGATAAGTAACCTCTTTTCGTTCAGTCATTATAGCTCTCCACATAAACCAGATTTTGCTCCCATGATACATGCACAATCACAAAATACTCAAACCTTCAAAAGAATCTACAGCGTGCTAAATTATTTCTTACATCCTGGATGCTCCCTAGTGAAAGGTCTTCTGACTCCTGAGAGAAACTACTCCTACAGTACTAGGCAAATCAAAGTGATTTTTCAGCATTGCGACTCAGCACCCTCATGCACCATCCGGCAGCCCTGAAAAGATCTCCTAGAAAGCGACCCTTCGGGGGACCTGTAGGAAATTGCAGCGCCGGCCCTACGAGGAGCAACTGCCTGATTAGGCATGACACCCCTTGGGGTGTGTGAGGGCATTAAAGGACAAAGGGTCTTTTCCCCCTTACCTATGGGTCCTCTATACCTAGGATTCCTTTTCGCTTCCCTTTTTTCCTTTTTATTACATGGGTGACTTTTGCACCCTCATGCATAGGTGACTTTTAGCACCCTGCTATAGGAACAGTGTCCTCTTGTTTAAATGTAGGCATTAGGAGCATGGACACTGGATCTTTATCAGCTCCTAGGTCCCCCCCCCCCCTTCCTTTTTTTCATATAGACCAATTATTTGTTCACTGATTCCAAGTTCAAAGAAAATTGTCAGTTTTGCGTGCATTTTATCTACTAGAAAAATTGCTGGAAATGTACTTATGATACAAACATATCCGTAATAATTTACTGCTATGTCAGAATTTTCTGCATATTTTCAGCCTTTAGAGGTCTGTAAGATAATCTTGTTTGAAACAGACCATGTAATAATAGTTTATTCTAGCAAACTTGCTAATCAATTGTTCAGCATATGTGCGTGTTAGCTATGCTCGGCACCTATGATGACAATAGAATGTAAGTGTTGATTACTACAGATTCTTAGAATACATTTCATTTTTCTTTTCAGGTGAAAGACCTTGTGATACATGCAGAGTTGTTTTCTGTACAGAATGACTTATTGACACCAACACTGAAGGCAAAGAGGACAGAACTTCGAAAACGCTTCCAGTCACAAATAGACGAAATGTATTCCAGCATCAAAGTTTAGTTATTCAGGCATTCTGGAAAAACACCTATTCATTACATACAATGCTGATTTATTTTTCCATGTCTATTGTTTCACCCACCAATCAATTTTGATGGAAACGGTGCAATGCTTAAACTGCGCATAATTGTATCTGCCATAGGAATATTCAGAAAACAGAATCTTGCCTTTACTTTTACTTGTACAGAAGACCTTAAGATGGTGGCATGTGATATGAGTTAAATGGTGAAAATTAAACCAGGATCATGGGATTGGGACTGAAGTCTTCCATCCTATTCTTCCCTAGCCCACCTCCATCTCCTTAATGCGTAGAACAAACTGACATTGTAAAGTTCAGTGTCTTGAATGTTTTGCAAATAATAAATAGGTTGAACTGGAGCATTTATTTAAATGCAACTGGGATGGTGGCGATTACTCTTAACTGGCGTTTTAAATTGGAGTGCATTACACGTTCACCCTTTGACTAATGGAAGGAAAGCTAACAGCCAAAGTCCTATCCTGAAACTTATTTCTGTAATCGTCCCAGAAGTATTTTGCTGTGTTATTACTGACTTTACATATGTGCTTCAGAGCTCAGGATGAGTGACTAATGGCGAGTTTTATAGAACTACTTAAACTTGTAAGCAACAATTAGCCAAAGGTGTTTGGATTATCCAGTTTAACCTACCGATTGGCAAAACTGCTTTCTGCCATGTTTGGCCATATTGTAGACCAAGTAAAAGAAAAGGGTGCTGAAAGTAAGGGTATTTAGTTGATGTACACTGGACCATGTAGACATGGTCGTACTTCTAAATATCCCTCTGCTTGTTTTCCTAAATGTAACTTTATTTATTGATCCAGCTAATGCAGGAGTACACACTGGTCTTCTAGCAGAGTTAGTTTAAGAAAAGGTGAATTTTAGCCCAGTGTCTATTGAAATGTTAGCCATGGTAAATCCTATTACATTTTTATAACATTTTTACTGGTGGTAAGTTCTTTAAACATGCATTACTATGCGCTATGTTTTTGGAAATATGAGGGATCTGTGTAAATACTGTACAAGCACAACGTTTGCACTAAATACAACATTGATTAAAATAATGCACTATTCTGTAGCATAACTGCTTTCATGTGAATTCAAATAATTGTACAAATATCTTGGAGTCAATTTTATTAAACTAAATATGTAACCTGTCTGAATGAAGGATAAACATTTGCTTATTGTGTTGGTTTTGTCTGTCTCAGACCAAAAAAGAATATTAAGAAAACCAAAATAAATCTGTATTTCTGATTAATGTGCATTTGTTTTACTTGATGATCAACCTCTATTATTTTAGTCCATAGTGTTGTCTCTGGTTCTTTGGCTGGCTGTGTACATTTGGTATGTAGCCTTAAAAAACCTCTGTTCGAGGCATGTGAGCTGTAAATCACATGCTTTGCATAGCCTGCCATCTAGTGTTGGGCCCGGATGTTTGCACTTTGTTTTCCTTCAAAGAAGTCTTTTCCAGTCGTGAGGCAGGTGACTCCTCTTTTCGGTGATAGTGCACATGGGCATCAACTCCATCTTTAGATTGTTTTTTTTTTCGCCATCTGGTTCAGACGTGAATTGCGGCGTTCCGGTTCGACGCGGTGCGCAATCCATTACCCTCAAATATATTGTTTCTCAATCACGTTTCCCATTCTCCGCGTATCGTTTCGACTCAAGATCTTCCATCGGAAGATTTGTGGAGGGCCGTTGGGCCTACCCGCATCCGGCTCCCTAGCAGTCGATGGAACGGACTGTCCTGGATGTCGCGCTAAGTTTCCGCGCACCGACTTGCATGAAGTGTGCAACCTCTGTATATCCCCGGAACACAACTAACAAGACTGCGACGCATGCCAATCGCTTCTATCCAAAAAGAAGCTCCGGGACCATCTGGTTGGACGTCACAAAATGCATTAACAAAGCGGCTCCGCACCGGACATCTTCAGAGAAGATTCCGACCAGGAAGTATTACATGCACAAGGAGCCGAAGAAAAAGGGAACACATCTCCGTGTCTGAAACAAGAGCAAGTAACACCGGGTCAGCGTACGGTGAGTACTGACACCCCCCTGCCCCAATAGTCTACTAAGAAAAAGGCTCCGGTCCTTCCTCTGCCCTTGGGCCAAGGTCGGCACCAAGAGTTTCGGACGCCCCGCCCTCCAGCCCAGCACTGAAAAACAAATCAAAGACTTCCAGTTCGGGATGGAGTCTTCCCCATTCCGCTTCTGAACCGAAACCTTCGGCATCGAAATCCAAGCATGTTGTAGTGGCCATCCCTTTGCTACTGAAAAGGAAATCTTCGGAGCCGAAACTTTCGATGCTGAAAAGGATGGCACCCAAAGGGAAAACACCTCTTCCATCTAAAGAGCCTTGTTTGATGTTCTGCCTGCTAACACGAATCCAAACCAAAAAGAACTGGTTATTCATCCAGATAATGGGCATATTCATCTAAAATTGCCAGAGAAAAGGAAATGGGTTTACAAGAGGATTACCACATTCCTTTAGGTACTAACCCTTCTCCTCCTCCCATTTTACCTCCTTCACCCATTGACCCAATTTTACTCATTACACCCACAAATTCCCCACTACCACAATCACCTGGTCCACAAGCTAATGGGGATGAAGATAGACCACAGGAAATTAATGACCCCTGGGAGGACTATAAAACATATCGCAACACTGATAACAATCCGGATCTAGAACATTCCAAACCCTCACCACCTGATAACATAGGGTGTATATATAGAGCTACTTAATAGGGCTGTTCAATACCATGGGGTAGAATTACATAAAGAGGCTATTGAAGAGGATTTTCTATTTGAGACCTTGCGTTCCTCTCAGATCAACACAGACATTACCTATGCTTAAGGGAATGCTTAAGCATGCTGAGGACATTTGTAAAGTCCCTGTGCGGGCAAGGATTGTCACACAAATGGAGAAAAAATACAAACAAGCGCCTACTGACCCCATTTAAATCAAGGGTCAAGTTCCGTTAGACTCCCATCTAGTATCGAACGCTCGCAAAAGAGAAAACGGGAGATTCCCCTCCTCCTGATAAGAAGTCTAAATTGATAGATGCCTCGGTCATAAAAATAGCAGCGTAAGCAGCCAACCCCTGGCGAATTGCAAATACACAAGCTCTTCTACTTTGCTATGGCCGAGCTCATTGTGATGAGCTAGAAATGTAATTACATTTTTACCTGACGAGCACAAAACTAAATCCAATGACCTAATTCAAGAGGGGAAAATAATTTCCAACACATCTGTTAGGTGCGCTTTAGACGCAGCAGACACAGCAGCTCGTCAGTCGACACCAGTGTATTGATATGCAGACATGCTTGGCTCAGAATTTCGGGGTTTAAGCTAGAGGCCAAAGCCTCTATTCTCAATCAACCTTTTGATCAGGAGCACCTCTTTGGTCCTACAGTGGACACTTCTTTTGAGACAATGAAAAAAGAATGTGAGGTCGCTAAATCCATGGGTGCTTTGCTACTCCCCTCCAATCTGGCTCCTATCGTCACTCCTTTTACAGGGGTGGCTCCAAAAACACCTCATCAGAATATCCTGCCTCGTCTTACACGGGCAATAATCAATCACCCTCGTCCAGAGGTTACTTTAGAGGAGGATTTAGAGGGAATAATGGCAAGGGAAGAGGCAGAGGCAACTGAACACGCACTTCCCCTGCAAGCACCAAACAGACTTCCTTCCTCTACCCCCGATCATTCCACTCCTCTCGGGGGACGTCTCTCCCAATTTCTACCTGTCTGGAATACAATCACCTCAGACAGATGGATTCTACAGATTATCCAATATGGTTATTGCCTCGAACTTCGACACTCCCCCAAACATTCCTCCAAGATGACATGCAATGTCACAAGAGCATTTGAACCTTCTCAAACACTAAGTTCGCTCTATTAGAAAAAGGATCTATAGAACCAGTCACATTACAATATCAAGGGGCTGGTGTATACTCCCTATACTTTTTGATTCCCAAAAAAGATTGCTCTCTCAGGTCTATACTAGTTCTCAGAAATCTGAATCTATTCATCCAATTGGGTCACTTTTATATCGTGACACTCCAACAGGTGCTCCCGCTCCTTCAGCAAGGTGACTTTCTGTCCACTTTATATTACAAGGATGCCTTCTTCCACATCCCAATACACCCTACTCACCGCAAATACCTTAGGTGTGTGGTAGAGGGACAACATTACCAATTCAAAGTGCTCCCATTTGGAGTCGCTACTGCTCCCAGAGTTTTCACCAAATGCTTGGCAGTAGTTGCAGCTCATCTATGAAGACAACACATTCACGTCTTCCCATACTTAAACGACGGGCCCATAAAAGCCAGCTCATGAGCAAACTGTTTACAACACACTTACAAAACAGTGCAGCTGCTCCACGATCTTGGAGTCACAGTAAATCTGTCCATGTCCCATCTCCAGACCTCCAACACGCAAACTTACTTGGGAGCCACTGTCGATACACAACACTCTGGCCTGTCCCAACCCTGCCAGAATCCGCAACTTTCAAACTTTAGTTTCCCAGTTCCAGCCTCAACACTCATTGCCAGCTCGAGTGTTCATGCAGTTACTAGGAATGATGGTGTCTTGCATCCTATTAGTTCCCTATGCAAGACTTCAATTGCATCCCCTTCAGGAATGCTTAACACGTCAGTGGAATTCGTCTCAGGGTCAGTTATCAGATATAATGATGATGGTGGCCGGCCGCACTCCTCGCTCTCTGCAGTGGTTGAATCTACAAAACCTTTCCAAAGGACGGCCCTTCATCAACAAGACTGTGCTAACAGCAGACGCACTGCTCACTGTTTGGGGAGCTCATCTCCAAACTCGCACAATTCAGGGCATGTGGGGCCTGCAGCAAAAGCAGCTTCATATAAATTATCTTGAGCTTCTGGTGATATTATTAGTCCTCAAAGCCTTTCAAGTTCACCTTGTAGGCAAAGCTGTCCTGATACGCACAGACAACATGAAAACAATGTATTATATACAGAAACAGGGGGGTGGGGGGGACACTCTAGCTGTCACAACTTGCCCAGTCCATCTGGAGGTGGGTTATATGTCACAAAATGTATCTGCCCGCAGAACACCTTCCAGGAGTCAACCATCGGATTGCAGATCTGCTCAGCAGGCAGAGACCGCAGATTCAAGAGTGGGAACTCCTCCCTTGAGTTCTCCTCACGTTCTTTCAGATGTGGGGTTTCCCAGAAATAGATCTGTTCACCACACACACCAATGCCCAAGCTTTGCCTACAGGTATCCACACCCATTGTTCAAAGGCACTGCAGTATGGATGAACCAGTCTGGGATATTTGCCAATGCTTTACGCCTCTCCCACTCGTTCCACTGGTGGTTCGCAGGCTCAGGCTGGCATCCCTGAAACTAATCCAAGTTGCTCCAACATGGGCCCGACAACCTTGGTTCACCACCCTGTTGGAGCTCTCAGTAGTCCCTCACCAAAAACTACATCTCACATCCAATCTGCTCACCTAGAACCGTGGAGAGATAAGACACCCAGATCTTAGTCATCTCAACCTTGCGATTCGGCACCTGAAGTCATAGTTTGGCTTCCTCTAACTTCCACCAGACTGCATAAACATTATCAAAGAGGCTAGATGTCCAACTAAAAGGGTTTGCTAGGCAGCAAAGTGGGAGCTGTTATTTATTGTAATAACAATCAAATCAACCCGCTTGATGCTTCAGTTCATAACATCATCTGCTAAATACTGTATTTACAACGTTCAAATTTAGCGTACACATCCATACGCTTACATCTTGCTGCACTAGCTGCATACCTTCAAATTAGACTGCATTGGTCTCTCTTCAGAGTACCTGTTAAGGTATTTATGGAAGGACTCCAGAGTCATTCCACTAAGACTTCCACCTGCCCCAGTGTGGAATCTCAATATTGTCCTCACCAGACTAATGGGTCCACCCTTTGAGCCATTGTACAAATGTGAGCTGCATTTTCTCACTTGGAAAGTTGCTTTCCTCATTGCTATTACATTACTGAGGATGATAGGTGCGCTTCAGGCACTAACCATAGAGGAATCACTTTTTTGACAAGTTCACCAGTGGTTCTTCGGACTAATCCTAAATTTCTACCCAAAGTGATTTCTGCCTTCCATATCAACCAATCTGTTGAGATGCCTGTGTGCTTCGCTCAACCAGATTCTGTGGCAGAACGTGCTCTACACACCTTAGATGTTAAAAGAGCATTACTCTCCTTACATAGAAAGGTCAAAACCTTTCTGTGAGACGAAACCACTCTTTTTGGCTTCTGCTCCACCTCCTAAAAGTAATCCCAATTCCAAATCTGGTATTGCACGGTGGATAGTCAAACGCATTCAGACCTGCTATGCAACAGCAAAAAAGAACCTTAACAATTCCCCCTAGAGCGCACTCCACTCGCAAACTTGGGGCTTCTGTGGCTTTCTCAGGAAACATCCCCATAGCTGGCATCTGCAAAGCTGCAACATGGTCTACACCTCACACATTCACAAAACATTGTGTAGATGTGTTGGCAAGACAGCAGGCTGATGTGGGCCAGGCAGTTCTACGTGCACTCTTTCCAACCACTGCAACACCTACAGGTTAGCCATCTCTTTGAGAGATTACTGCTGTGTAGTCTATGCAAACCGGTACAAAAGGGGATGGTGATGGACGGAGAATCTGAACCAATCAAACACTCACACCCAGTCAACGGATCTGGGTTTAATCCATCACGGTTCTTTAGCCCACTCTGCCACCATAGTTCAGACATGACCATATGCAAATCAGTCTGACCCTGTGCCTTATGGGAACAGTCCAGCCCGAACTGTAAAGCCATGCCTTCCCTGGTCCGGATTCAAGCTTCGTAGGACCGGTTTCTGGCATTACAGCCGTCTTCAGCCAGGCTTGCTTGAATCCAATGGCAAAGTGAGCAAAAGTGTAGTCTATGCAAAGCATGTGATAAACAGCTCACATGCCTGGAACTGAAAATGCTACTTACCCAGTATGTTCTGTTCTTGGCATGCAGAGCTGTAGAATCACATGCTACCACCTGCCTCCCCGGGTACCTACACCTGTTGCAGTAATATCTTATTTAGATACATACACATGGACATCTCTGTTCTACTACTCTGATTAACTCCATTATCACCCTCTGCGGGAAAACAATCTAACAATGGAGTTGATGCCCATGCGCACTATCACCGAAAGGAGGAGTCACCTACCTTGTGACTGGGAAAGACTTCTTTAAAGGAAAACTAAGTGCAAACATCAGGACCCAACACTAGATAGCAGGCTATGCAAAGTATGTGAATCTACAGCTCTGCATGCCAAGAACGGATGCATACTCGGTAAGTAGCATTTTCCTTTCCCTAAAGTAGAAAACTTCCCACTTGACCTATTTCTTTGTTGCCAGCTAACCTAAAATTAATGGGTCATCACCTGTCGCTCAACATTACTTCAAAGGTAATCTGTAACTCAAATTTCATTTATTACTTTTTCACGTAGTTTAAAAACAGGAAACAACTGGTTTTCATTGTAGTACATGATTTAAACAATACTCCTCATTTCCATGACAGTATATACACATGATCAGTTTGCTTTTCTCATTGTGATAAACCTTGTCAGTTTATTATTTGTAAATCCAATGTACATTTAACGCATCGTCCTAAAGGACTAAAATCCACTCATACACCATGCATTTCATTTGCACTTCAGACCTGCTTGCTGTTCTTTCCGTGGTGGTGATGTGTTCAAGTTATTTATTTATTTATTCAGAATAGTCATGAAAACGTGTGCATTTACAGCCAAATCTCTCATCTGCACGACCCTCGGCCATCAATCCTTGGATCAGTGTTCCTCTCTAGCGAAGTGTTTCAGTGCCACTTTTATACCCTGCCTTGACCCCAAGACCACACTCAGAGGCACCCTCATCTACAGGCCACCAGGACCCCGCACACAATTCAGCGAAGACATCACTGACTTCTTCAGCCCACACGCCCTCCCCTCCGAGGACTACTTCTACTAGGAGACCAACTTCCACCTGGAAAAGAACGGCAACACCACCACCCTCCTGGACAACCTCACCAATCTCGGACTCAAACAACTTGTTGACACCCCCACCCACTATGCCGGGCACACGCTCGACCCAATCTTCACCTCCAGCAAGCACATCTCCTTCAATCACACCACAGCTCTCCATTGGACGGACCACAGCTGCGTTCACTTCAACTACAAAAGACTACGACCCACAACCAATTCCCCACAGAAACTGGAACAATTACCACCGACCATCTCTTCACATCGCTTCACCAAAACCCTCGCGCCAAATCATCGGACCCAAACCAAGCAGCCACCAACCTCACACTATGGATCACCCACAGCGCTGACGAATTAGCACCCTTGAAAAAAACCATCAAATCAAGCTAGGTAGCAAAAAAGCCCCCTTGTTCAATGATGACCTTAAGAAATCCAAGAAGCTCCGTCGCACCCTCGAAGACCTGGCGCAAAAACTCAACCACCAACAACCTGGCCACCTGCAAGAACGCCACCCGTAGACACCACCAACTGATCCGATCCACCAAGAAATCAGCATTCAAGGATCGACTCGACAACAACGCCCACAACAGCAAGGAACTATTCAACATCGTCAAAGAGTTTACCAACCCCACCGCCGGCACCAACGACATCACTCCCTCCCAAGACCTCTGCGACTCTCTAGCCTCGTTCTTCCACAACAAAATTGCTGACATACATAACAGCTTTCGCGACCAGCCCACCCCACCCACCTCCGAACTAAAACACCCTTCCAACAACCTTTGCGCCTGGAACTCAATCACCACTGAAGACACCATCTGCCTGATGAACTCCATCCACTTAGGATCGCCAACCGACCCATGTCCCCACCACATTTTCAACAAAGCAGACTCCATTATCGCACCCCATCTCCGAGATGTCATCAACTGCTCCCTAAACTCCGCTACCTTCCCGGAAAGCTGGAAACATGCAGAACTCGGCGCCCTTCTGAAGAAACCCACAGCTGACCCCACCGAACTTAATAACTACCGCCCCATTTCGCTCCTCCCATACCCTGCCAAAGTCATTGAGAAAACCGTCAACAGTCAGCTCGCCGCCTTCCTCGAACACAACAAATCCCTCGGCCCTTCGCAGTCCGGCTTCCAAGCCAAACACAGCACCGAAACCGCCCTCATCGCAGCAACAGACGACATTCGAACTCTTCTGGACAACGGAGAAACAGCTGCCCTCATCCTACTTGACCTCTCTGCAGCCTTCGACACAGTTTGTCATAACACCCTTATACAACGCCTCAGCAACGTCGGAATACAAGGAAAAGCATTGGACTGAATCATCTTGTTCCTCGCCGGATGAACCCAGAGAGTCCGCCTCCCCCCTTTTAGATCAGAGGCCACCGAAGTCATCTGCGGCGTACCACAAGGATCATCACTCAGTCCCACCCTCTTCAACATATACAGGAGTCCCCTCGCATCCATCGCTCGCCAACACAACCTCAACATCATCTCCTAGGCAGACGACACCCAGCTGATCCTCTCCCTCACCAAAGACCCAAACACCGCCAAATCCAACCTACACGAAGGGATGAAAGAAGTAGCCAAGTGGATGGAGAACAGCCGTTTAAAACTTAACTCTGACAAAACGGAAGTCCTCCTCTTAGGCTCATCCCCTTCCACCTGGGACGACTCATGGTGGCCACCAGCCCTGGGAAACTCACCTAAACCAACGGACCACGCACGTAACCTGGGCTTCATCCTGGACTCCTCCCTCTCAATGACCAGACAAGTCAACGCCGTCTCATCATCATGCTTCAACATCCTACGTATGCTCAAAAAAATCTTCCGTTGGATCCCCACCGAAACAAGAAAGACGGTCTCCCATGCACTGGTCACAAGCAGACTGGACTACGGAAACACCCTTTACGCCGGAACCACAGCCAAACTACAGAAAAAACTCCATACGCATCCAAAACGCCTCAGCCAGACTCATCCTAGACATCCCCCGCCAAGCTCACATTTCCAGTCACCTGAAAGACCTCCACTGGCTCCCCGTCAACAAGAGAATAACGTTCCGTCTCCTCACCCACGCACACAATGCCCTCTACGACCTAGGACCCGCATACCTCAACACGTGCCTGTCCTTTTACACCCCCACCCGCCAACTACGATCGTCCAATCAAGCCCTAGCAGCAATTCCACGCATCCAAAGATCCACCATGGGGGGGAAGATCCTTCTCCTACTTAGCTGCCAAGACCTGGAACTCTCTCCCCGCCCACCTCCGCCTTACACAGAACCACCTCTCCTTCAGAAAACAACTAAAAACTTGGATATTCGATATGTAAAGTACACCCCTCCCTCAAGCGCCTTGAGACCCTCTGGGTGAGTAGTGCGCTATACAAATTCTAAACTTGAACTATTTTATGACCTATTGAACATTTAAAAATAACCCGATAATCAAGATACCAGGTTAGGCTAGAGCAAACCATTTATTCAAGCAAGCTGAATTATCATTTTCCACTGAGAAATATTTTTACAACCTCGGTAATTGTGCATTTGTATTTAAAAGCATACACCTGAATAAATGGCTGTGTATTACAAAAGTGGAGACTGAAATGGAAATGTATGAAGATTATATAACCCACTGAATGGTAATGAAACCTATGCAATGAATATATATGTATGTTTTTATGCGGAAGCATAAATGAAAAAGCTAGCCTAAACAGTCTTTGTTTTTTTAAACTATTTTGGCCCAATACATAAATTCAAAAATGAATCCAAGTGATTAAAAGCAAAACAATATTATATAGCCAAGTAACAGCAGCTTCTGATTTTCTTGAATTCGTGTCTTGGGAATACATGGACATTTTTAAACCTGCAGCACCAAAAGAGGTGAAACACAGATGACCAATATGACTTTTCTGTAGCGGATGCAGCATAAAATGTTAGACTTCTCCCATCCTTAGATAAGAAAGTATGTCTTTCAAGAAGCGTGGTTGCTGAAATCACAGATAAATATGGTGTCAAGGGTGACAGTGGGGAGGGCGTGGCCATGGAGGCGACACAGATGGCCCCCTTTGCCTGAAGCTCCGCCGGCCGGGCGCAATAATCCTTTATTTGTACGATGTAGGAGCATCTTAACATCAGCAGACACCCACCAGCAGCCCCCGGAGACCGTGGGGAGCATCCTGATGCCAGACACGGGCTGCGGAGATACCCTGTGCTGGCGCGAGATGGGCCGACGTGAGGACCTGGCAAGGCCCTGCTGCCTTTCCTGGCAGAGGAGACTACCTCTGCGGGGGCGGTGAGTCCTGGCGCTGCCCTGCGCTCCCCCCCCACGCTCCTCTCCAGGCTTTCCTCCCCCTCCTCTCCCCTGCTTTGGCTGGGTCCCGCCGCTGGCGCGGCACTCTCTGGGCTTTCCGGGCCTTGTGGGCGTGTCCGCGCCGGGGCTTGGCGTACTGGTTTCAGCAGGGAGAGAGGCGGGCTTGCGAGGAGGCCCCAGTGTTCCGCTCTGGAGCTGCAGCGGCGCTGGTCCCCATTGGGTGCGCTGATCCCCCCCCCCTCCCCTCAGCTTCTCCTGGATGTGTATCGGTCGGAGTGGACAGCGGCCTACCCTGGGTTGAACACGCGCGAGCGTATCGCCGAAGCCTTCTCAACCCCTGATACTGCAGACCTGGGGGCGCAGGCTGTCCTGTGCCCTTGACTTTCCACTGATGACTGGTGACCATTGGAGGCATTAACTTCTTCCAGGGGGCTAATAATACCAGTGCCTCATTGGAACCCGACTGCACGCCTGTGTCCTGAGTCCTGTACGTCCCACCTTGCTCTGTGTGACCAGTTGATGCTACACAGCTGCAACATTCTGTGATCTCCCCGGTGCTCTACCCTGCACATATCACGGATCCTGTGTGGCCTCCCCCTCATTCTCATATGGGAGCCTGTCAGCCCTCCATTTGCTCCTTGGTGTTGTAGCAGCTGCCGCGTTAATTTGTCCGCCATGTATTGATTCTGTTACTTGGCGCCTTGGCTGTGAGACACCCACGTGCTCATTCTTCGTCTCACTGCGCTCTGGACTCTCCATGGCTGTAGAACTGTTTGGCCACAATCAAGTCCCTCTCCCCTCTGCTTTTGAGATGGGGAAGAAAGACCCTAAACAGCGTGTGCTGTAGTTTGATAAGGCTACTGGCCCCGCTTCGGATGTCCCTCCTGAAATGACTGGTGGGGATGTGGGCCCAAACGACGCCGGGGACCCTGCCTCCCTTGCGACTGCAATGCTAGCTGAGATGAGAGCCAGCTTTAAGGCGTTGGATGGTCGATTTGACGACCTGGACAAGAAATTGGCTGAAATTGGAACTAAGATTCAGGCACATGATTGATGGCTGGATGTCGTGAAGGCGAGGGTCTTGGACGTTGAGGACGATGCGTCGGCCTCCCTGAAACGACTGGACAGAGTGGAAAAGACCCTCCAAGAGGTAGCTATCCAGAACGAAGAGTTAGAAGATCGCAGCTGCCGAAATAATATCCGAATCATCGGCGTTCCGGAGACGACCGCCACTGGTCGTATGGACACCTTTGTGGAGCAGCTGCTTGCGGAGCGGTTTGGCAGGGAAACCTTAACGCACGGCTTCGTAGTTAAGCGCTCTCATAGGTCGCTGGGGCCCCGTCCTCTGCCGGGCCTCCCCCCGCGATCCATCATTGCCAGGCTCATGAACTTCAGGGACAGGGATGCGGCCCTCCGCTCGGCCAGCGACATGGGAGACGTCCAATGGCAGGGTAGCAAGTTGGCTTTTTTTCCCTGACTTTACCATCATGGTTCAGGAGGCGAGGCGTAAATACCATGGAGTGCAGGCTGCCTTTAAGAACCTGGGGCTCAAATACGGCATGCTGTATCCGGCAAGATTAAAGGTAGATGTGGATGGTAGGACTCACATATTTGACACTCCGACGGCACAGGAGTTCTGCCAGAACTATAAGAAAACCCGTTCTTGGACACCTGATGTGCCGCACCCCGCCTCCCCATCGCAAGGGGGCTCACAGGACAGTGTAGAACTTTTCTCCCATCCCGGGACTGGTTGACCGGTTTTATGCATTTATTGCTCTGTTCTGCTAAGTTTAATTCATGCACACATTTCTCTTCTACATGATGATATCATACTTTCTATTGCCCGACCGGCGTGGCGTTGCCACGTCCTATTGTGAATACCACAATATCTTTCTATAATATGTTATCTTCGCTATGTGCGCCTTTGACTCCTACAATAATGTTTCTGATTTCATTGCACAAGCATTTGGTTAGTAACAATGGGGTATGCCTCTTTGGGGTTAGTAGGAGGCTGGGTGGTGGGTGGGGGGGGGGGGGGTTCATTTGTTCAGTTTAAATAGTTGTTGCTGTATTAATTATCAAGTTGCTAGTTTACGGCGTGTGAGACATGCATTGTCGTGCGATTGAGGTGCTTATTCTTCAATGGTCAAGCTAGGACATCTGCCTGGTCCTTTCAGGCTCTCTATGATGTTATGGAATGTTAGAGGATTAAATAATACTGGGAAGCGTAAGCAAGTCCTTAACTATATTGTGAGACACCACATCAACATAGTGTTCCTGCAGGAGAAGCATCTGTCTAACTCTGACCACACTCCTATAGCGACAAGTTGGGGTTCCCATAGATTTTGTTTCCAATTATAGTCGTTATGCCAGGAGGGTTGCAATTTTAGTACACAAGTGAGTCCCTTTTTCACTGCACAAAACCTTGATTGATGCTGAAGGTCGAACCCTGATCGTCACTGGTTCACTAATGGGGCACAAGATTTCACTAGTTGGGGTTTATGCCCCCAATGTAAACTCCCCTTCCTTCTTCCACGAGCTGCAGGTTCGGCTCTTGTCACTCGACCCCGGGCTATTGATAATTGGGGGTGATTTCAATGTATTATTGGACCCAACCAGAGACAGTACTTCAGTTTCCCCTGACGCCAAGCCCCGTGCCAGACAAGCCCTCAAAGACATATGTACTCACTTTTCTTTGATAGATGTCGAACTTAGACTCAATTCACATCTTCCAGACTTCACACCCTATTCGGGGTTTCATAACACGTGGAGCAGGATTGATTATTGGTTGGTATCCCCGGGGGTGGCTGGCTGGCTGGATGGTATACTCACTCTTCCCTGCACATTTTCAGATCATTCTCCTGTTGTGCTCCGATTAAACGTCCCCAGACCGGGCAGCTACGAACGACAGTGGCACTTCCCTGGAAATGCGCTGCTGTATGAGGTTTTTAGTGAGGAAGTTAGGCAAGCAATTGAGGAGTATTTTGAACCTAACACCGGGACGGTTGACACCTGGGCTGTCCTTTGGTAGGGGTTTAAGGCTTATATTAGAGGAGTCTGCATTGCTAAACATGCCAGAGTCCTACGGGATCTCCGCTCTACATTGAATCACATTGAGAAGGACATTGCTGCCTTGGACCAAGAGCTATTAGTCGCGGCCTCCAGTACGGGAGAGGCAAAGCGCCTGGCCCTGCTGCTTGAATTTAGGGAAACAGCTGAGCGAGAGTTACTAGTCCTTAATAAACAACACGCCGCGCGACGATATGGCGAGAGTGAAAAACGTGCTAAATTATTGGCGCACACTCTACGCCCGCCGTGTGACTCTGATTACATTACGGAAATTGCTGGTCCGCATGACGACCTACTACTCTACCCCGGAAATCTGCGATTATTTCCTTTCATATTACAAAAGTTATATACTTCCAGAATTACTGGGGGATCTGCGAGAACAGGGGAACTACTTGGCTGAAATTGCATTGGTCTACTTAGAACGATATATGCAGGACTTTTTGTCTGTTCCCATTTCCCAGGACAGCATAATTGAAGCCATCAATGCATTGCGGGGCTCTTCGGTGCCTGGTCTCGACGGCTTTTCCGCCGATTCTTATAAGGCATACAAAGACATCTTAGTTCCGCGATTGGTGGAGATTTATGCGGAGTCACTTGAGGTGGGCATCTTTCCTCCGACGTTCAGAGAAGCGGTCATTATTCTCCTTCCCAAACCTGTAAGACCCCAAATTATGTAGCCCCTATAGACCGGTATCATTATTAAACTTCGATTATAAAATACTGGCAAAGGTAATTGCAATACGATTGTCTTTATTAATGGAATCCATCATTTTGCCGGCACAATCTGACTTTGTTCCTCATAGGTCCACTTCCCTGAATCTGCGGAGTTTATTCACTGTATTACATAGGATCGACCCTGCCACGCCGGCTGCCGCCGTCCTCTTGGATGCCAAAAAAGCATTCGACTCAATCGAGTGGCACTTTTTTTTTGTCTAATGCGGCGCAAGGGTATGCCAGCATGTTTTGTTTCTACGGTGGCGCTTCTGTATACTGAACCTACTGCCATATTACGCCTCAACGGCACCCTTTCCGACCCCTTCACTTTGTCTCGTGGTACGAGACAAGGATGCCCCTTGTCCCCACTGCTTTTTATTCTAGCCATGGACCCTTTAGTGCGCCATTTTTAGGAAAAACACTTGCACCGCAGCCTCCAGTTCCGCACGGGCCCTCTTTTAGTTTCGCTTTATGTGGATGATACTATTTTATATGTTAGGATGCCCCATCTGAATCTGGAACCCTTGATATTGGAAATTGTTCGGTTCGGCAAATTCTCTGGGCTCCGCATTAACTGGCATAAGTCTGTCATCTTCCCGTTAACAACTGGCACGACTGCCTGGCCCTGTGAGTTCCTACTTGAATGGTGCAGTGACGTGGTTAAATATCTTGGGGTTTATGTCCATCTAGATAATACCTCTATGATCAGGCTTAATTACGGCAGGGCTGTTAGTTCCATCGAATCACAAATCACGAAGTGACTGCGGCTGCCAATATCATTGGCTGGTGGAGTTGCCATAATTAAAATGGTAGTCCTCCCCCGGTTTTTATATCTTTTCAACAATATCCCCATACCTCTTACTAAGACCTTTTTTACACAGCTGTGTACATTGTTATTGCGCCTTATCTGGGGAGACAAGACACCTCGGGTTCGCTGGCAGACCTTGACCCTACCGTATGATAGGAGGGGCTCTGGGGTTCCCGATTTTTATTTGTATTACCTAATAGCACAATGTTATGCACATGTCTGGTTTCACCCTGACGCACGCATCCCATATTTAAAACCGGAGGCAGGTCTGGTGCTCCCACGCCACCTTTCTAATATCCTACCTAAGGGATTCCCTCAGGACCCCCACAACATTCAAACTGTCTCCACCACATGTTGGACGTGGGACAGGCTTCGCAGACTGCTTGGACTCTAGCTACTCTACTCTCCTGAGCTGCCCCTGCCTAATCCTTCTTTGCTTCCAATTACTGGCGAAGTCTTGGTCCTGCGTACATTGGAGAAATTTCACATTCGCACAATAGGCAAGCCATTTCCTGACGACCACATCTTCTCCATATCAGAGGAGGCCCGATTTACAGAGCATTCCTTTATGGACACTTTCGTCATGGCTTATGCACTCCATGCTTCGGTCCACTTTCCCTTCATTTCCTTCAGCCCCCAAACCAACCCCGCCACTGACACTGCTAATACAGAACCCTACTGGCGGACATGTGGTCTCGAAATTATATAAGCAGTGTGGGGCGTCCAGACCTATATCCGACGCTAAGGTGCGTGCGGACTGGGAGGTGGATTTGGGTAGGCCCATCACTGACTACCACTGGGAACAGTGCTGTAGGGCTACCAAAGGTCTCGCTGAACAGCAGGCACAAGTTATTTCATTTTAAATTTCTTCGCAGAATATATCACACTCCCGCACGCTCCCATAGAATAGACCACAACAGGCCCCATCATTGTCTGAAATGTCTGTCTCCATTTGCCGATTTTGCACACCTAGCCTGGACATGTCCCAAGAAACACCAGTACTGGTCCCTCGTTTACTCCACACTGGGAGACATATTGTCCATGCAGCTATTACCCACCCCTGAGATCGCACTATTGGGCTATATGGCCAACTTCCCTAAGAAGATCAGGAAGCTGGCGCCTCTGGGCTTCCTGTTGGCCAAGCGGGCCATGTGAACTGCGAAGAATACTCCACCCTGATCCCTAGCTCGTCACGACCTGTAAATATTTGGAGCCCATACAGAGACTACATAGCCAAGAATCAATCCGAACAGGAATCGCAAACAACAAGCGGCATTGTTCCCGAAGGAATTGGCTAGACTTCAGTTCTGGGAGAGGTGTTGGATTGATGATCTAATCTTTCGCCTACTGCTGATATCAATGTGTTATTGTTTGTAATGTTTGATCGCTGTTGGGATTCTTGTCTCTTTATATTGCGAATCAACTTATTGTTTTCACTGGCTGTACATCCTCGACATCTAGCCATATTACACCTATTTTCATTGTTATCTGTGATTATTTTACATTATATCTGCTATGCATGTGCTTTATTACCACCGATGCTGTACTCTGCACTGTAATGATTAACCTATTTCTGTATACAAAAACTGGAAAATAAAGTTTAAAATCTGGAGGGAAAAAAAAGGTGTCAGTGGGAATGTTAAAGACAACGTTGTTGGAGCATTTTGAAAAAACGCTCCAATTGAATGTGAACAAAAAAAACTGTTGGTGGCCATGAACTTACTGGTGTAGGCAGAGGTGATGACACAGGAGATGGCATTGTAACAGTATCAAATATTGCTTTTTTTAATGCCTGGTGACTGCATCGCAGTACAGTATGCTAGTCAAAAAAAAATTCCAAATGTTGTGAGACATTACTTCTGGTTGTCCCAATGGGATGTTTTCAGGAAAACTATTTTTATAACCGTTCATGCACCACAAAGCAGGTCTCACTTGAAAGGGTTGGAATTTGTGAAATGACAGTCCAATTCTCACTTAACCTGGTCAACCGGTCGCCTCCAAAGCCGAATACTAGTCACCGGAGTACGTTTTTTTGTTCATGTTGGCGTTCATGCTGGCTTTATTTCTTCACTAGAACAAAAATAAGTGTAGAACCAACTACATCTGTAGTTATTGCATCAAACGGCTTTGAAAATTAACGAACTAAAGAAGGAAGGAAGTACTTCAAAAAGTCTTAGTAGGCCAGATCTGGTAGCTTTAAAAATATGGACTATGCCTTTTGTGTTTGAGGCATGGAACATAGTGTGCAATGAATTTGTTAAATGAGTTTGGGAAAAGTGTGCAGGAGCTGCTGAATTTCAGTGCTGATCTGGCTCATTGTACGGCCAATGTTTCCACAACAGACATTAGAGGCATAACTATCTTTTAGAATTGCAACTCGCCTGTTTGGTTGAGGGTAACACTTTGAACATTTTATTTTTGGAAGATAAAATGCAATACCACAGCATTTCACTTTCACTCATTTTCATCTTTTGAACAATAAATTCGTACACAAACTCCAGAGTCTACCTACAACAAAATTAATGTGTCCTAATAAAGTACAAACCATTTCCTAGAAGTGTTATAAGAGGGAATGAACAAAGCAGGTCCTGTAGGCAGTATACAAGCAAGACTGGATTGCAAAGTGTTATAAGTACCATGAATAGTGATAGCATCACAACGGAGTGAATATCCTAGAGGACTGATTGATTTGGATGTGCTATTGAATGCAGTGCAGCCATTCGTCCAGCAATTTAATTCAAACGGGAATTTCCAAATATGTTGCAAAAAAATATTGTGTATGGTTTCTTAAGGGATGTGTTTTTCTGACAAACTTAGAAATGAAAAGTAGTGGTAGGCAAAGAGATTACCCCATTCAGGATCCGATCAGATTTGGGCCTTCACCTACTGAGAATATAGCGTTGCATCTGTTATAGGGATAGAATATTGCCCAGTGCCTTATTTTTGGATATCTTTATCTTTATTGAGGTTAAAGCAGCGGATTTGTTTGAGCTGCCATGGCACTTTATTCATTTTAGAGTTTTTTGTGTCTAATTCATTTGCGTTAATACACGCATTTGAGCTTGCCCTTCTTGTAGAAAATAAAAAATTAAAAGATGGAGGGCAGAAGAAATAGTTAAGATAGCTTATTTGCATTTGGAATGTATTTGAAAGGCATTTTCAGTAATCTTAAATGTACTTCGCGTTATTTGTATCGGTTTCTAAAATTCTTTCTGCAGATTCCCTTTGAGTATGCCTGCTCTTTTACAGCAGCATACATTTGGGTATATACAAATATTTTCTTTTTTACAGGATGAGGTCCCAGAAGAAAATCAGTTACATTTATATCTTTAAAGAACATAAGCAATGTTTTTTACTGCACTCAAACCAGACTGAGGCCACCGCTGGCATTGCCTTACCAAACCATACGTAGTCTTAAGAGTATATCAGTTATACCTAGGATCTGGTCTTCTTGCCAAAGGGCCCGCAGCTTTGGACAGAAACATGTACATGTTTATGTCCATATACTTGCAGATTGACCTTCCAATTGTGAGATGGACACCAAGCTAGTTAATTGATGGCACGAACATTACATTTTGATCTTGGAGCCAGTAATTTTAGATGTCCCTCAGGCTGACAGGGCAAGTGGATATTCAACAGGCTAGGCCACAGTAGTAGAATTGACTATTGTTTGGCTTGAATTGAGCTCTGGCCTGCCATCTTGGGCATGGAAGTGATAGACGAGTAGACTGTAAAAAATAATTCCCTTAGTGTGACATTGTTTCAAACTAACCCCAGCTATGCAAGCAAGGAAAATATAGCTATAGGTGAGCTCTGGCCTAATAACTTAAATCTATTAGGAGGCGTGGCTTGGTGCAGATAATGGTGACCTCCTGAGCGGAGGGCTCCGCAACTGAGCCCCTGAAAGATCCTGAATAAACGACACACGAGGCCCCCGTCCCCCACAGCACGGAAGAGATCGAGCCTGTGGGGACGCAACCTGAGAGTTGAACCTGGTCCGGGCGCCCTGTGCGGCTCGTTCGGAAATGGATCGATGCGGAACCGAAAGTGAAGCCTAAGATGGCGGCCATGCGGACGAGTCTGAACCCCGAGAGGCCGAGAAGGTGAAGTAGACCACAGGCGACAGTGAACTTGGACCCAGGGAGAAGCATGCAGTGAGGTCACCCGAAATGCCCTCTGACGTCATCTGAATGGCGAACGAGTAGCCGGACAGCACCGAGCGACAACAGCGGTGTAGCTGGAACCTGCGTAGCACTGTTGGGACGCCCCTCGGGGGAGAACCGTTGTGGAGGCGATCGCCATACCACTAATGGGAGCAGCGAGGAGTGGCTACAACCAAATACACGATGAGGGTTTTGCTGATGAGGAACCCACCGGGTCGGTGAGACAAGTGAGCCCGATGGTGTTGGGGTGCGGGAGGCCCGGCGCCACGCACAGGCACACCAACAGAAATCGGTGAGGAGGTACTACCACGCCCGCGTGCACGGCGAAGACCCCATCTTTGGTGGATTTTAGGGCGGACTCGGGCACTGGGCACAGGGGGAGTATTACAGTAGCAACTACCCTGGAGAAATAACGTTGGTGAGTTCCCGATGGGGTGCGGCGGACTGCTGGTGACCCCCATGTCGTGCACCACACATTGACTACAACGAGGGGATTATACTGAGAGAAGCCTGCCCCGGGGACCTGTAGCGCACGCTGGGGCCCTACATGGGCACACACCAGTGTCCTCGTGGGCGATCCTGGCTGCAGCCCTTGCCCCCCACTGATACCGCCCTACTCTTGGCGCCGGCCCCGCTGCATTGAGGAGTGGATGGAAAAGTGCCGAGCAATACTGGGCAGAACTCCCCGGAGCTGAACTTTGGGGGCCACCACCAGAGAATGAGTAGCAGTCACTCTCTACCGCTAAACCTCGCCATGGGGAAATTAAAAGGGAGCAAGAATTGAGCCCAATCGGCGTCGGACAGCGGACTGCCTGACCAGGGGAAACATGGAGACCCTGAGCAACCGCGTGATCCCTACCTACAACAGCTAGACAAAATCATATTGGCCATAGCGGATTCTCGTGCGGCGCTTCAGCAGGATATAGCGCAGGTGGCCACAGGGTTGGGCCAGTTGCGAGCGGACCTTAATAAATTGGCAGACAGTCAAATCGGTCGAGGGAGCGCTGCAAACTCTTGAACCAGCCCATGCAGACCTCAAAGCTACAGTAACGAATGCTCTTGAACGTATCAATGCCCTGGAAAGGAGTGCTGCAAACTCTTGAACCAGCCCATGCAGACCTCAAAGCTACAGTGACGAATGCTCTTGAACGTATCGATGCCCTGGAAAGGAGGGCAGAAGATGCCGAAGGACGCAATCGTAGGAACAATATACGCATAGTAGGATTACCGGAAAAAACAGAAGGGTCAGACATGGCACAGTTTCTTGAAACTTGGCTCAAAACGACGGTGGCACCGGAGGGCCTTTCTACCTCTGCACTTTGGAACGGGTGCACAGGGTGCCAGCTAGGCCGCCTCAGCAAGGATGACCCCCCCCCTGGCCCAGTGGTGGTGCGGCTGCTGCAGTTTCGAGATAGGGACCTACTGCTCCAGAAAGCACTAGTGGGCGGCCCGTACCAAGAGGGGAATAGCAAAGTTAATATATTCCCAGATTATACATATGAAACGCAGTGCCGGCGGACCTCCTTTCTGGCCATCAAAAGAGAACTGAGAAGCGAGGGGTTGCAGTACTCCCTCTTATTCCCGGCGAAATTGAGGGTCATTGTAGATGGCAAAACGTGTTTCTTTGATACTCCAGATGACACCTATGCGTGGCTGGAACTATACAAAGCTGGAAAAGATGATACTGAACAAAGGGCAAAAGGGCAAAAGTCGCCTTGGAGGGTCTACCTCAACGGCAATCGAGAACTTCGAACCGAGCTACAAGACCATATTCAAGCATGCGGAGGTTCCAAATGGAAAATGGGTGATACCGCTGATTTAGGATGCATAACCTGGAATGTGAGGGGGTTACATACTATGACACGGCACCATAGGGTACATGCATACTCAGTTCGCAGAGGAGTATACATAGCTCTGCTCCAGGAGACTCACTTGACTAAGGCTGAGGGAGTAGCATTGCAGTGCAGGTGGAGGGGCCAAGTGTATAACACCACATGCTCTGCGTTTGCCAGGGGCACTTTCATTTGGATTAGGGTGGGGGTGCCATTTCAGCTTACAAGACAAACGATGGATCCTGAAGGCAGATTTGTGGCTATAGAGGGCAGGCTTAGAGGCAGGGATATTGCGCTCTGTAGCATATATGCGCCCAACGTCGATCAACTGGGGTTTTTTTTGCGCGGTTGTCTGGCTCTGTGGCTCACTATCTTTCAGGTCCTTTGTTGATGGGTGGCGACTTCAATTCTGTCAAAGACATCTGGTTAGACAGATCGCATCCCCCACTGGCTGACTCTCCGATACATAGACTGACCTAGGGCAGGCTAGATTGGCAGGCCCGATGGGGTCTGGTGGACGTGTGGCGGACTCATCATCCGCTCGACCGAAACTACTCCTACTTCTCTGGAATGCACGATTTACATGTCAGGCTAGACACGGTGTTGTGCTCCCCCACGGTGATACCCGCCGTGGTGCAGACCGAATACCTTACCAGGACAATATCTGACCATAATCCGCTGCTATTCACCGTACACTGGATGGCCGGGATCACAAGCATCCCCACTTGGAGATTGCGCCCTGAAACACTGGATGACCTGGTCTTCCAGAGGGTGGTAGGAGAAGGGATCACCCATTATTTTGAGGAGAATGCAGGTTCGACCGCCACCAGGGCGACAGAATGGGATGCCTTTAAGGTAGTAATAATCGCGATTTGCATAGGGAAGCATGCAGGGGTGCGGAAAGTACTGTTAGGCAACTTGAGCCGAGGAGAGGTTACGCGAGGCAAAATTGAGGAGGCCGGGTCACCCTGAGCTCCAAGAGGAGGTTGGAGCAGCGAGGGAGGGTGTAGCAGCGGAGGTAGATAGATTGCTCTGCTTTGATCACAAGGCTTATACTACAAGAGCTCGTGCAGAGGGAGACAAGGCCGGAACCCTGCTAGCTTGGCTGGCTAACCCAGCAAAGATAGGCTCCCCAATATTGGCCCTGGAAAAAGAGGATGGGGAGGTAGTTCACAGCCAGAATGAGATTCTCCATTGCTTTCGGCAATGGAGAATCCCTGAGGCACTAGGAAGCACCAGGAGATGTTCAGAATACTCCATACGGACTCAAGCCAGATTGTGGTATTCTGCCTGACTATATTCCTGATGACAATGTGGATTAGTTGCACGAAATGTGTATAAAATAGCTGATATTTTTTATTGATATCTCTTCCTTTTTGCTGCTATCTTGAGGTCATGCTGCTAATATTGCATCTGAAAGAGACACGTTAGTGATAGATTCCTTACCTTAGAATATCCCCAGGCGTCAGACTGGATCCGGAAAATTTTGCGTAGCAATACCCCTGCGCGCCGGCAGGCGTCGTCCGCGGGTCCACGTCCATCGTCTGCGTCGTTAGCGCCGGAATGACGTAGTCGGAGAACTTAGACACCGCCCATGCGCGCTGACGTCAGTTCTTTTTTCCGCGCCAGTTAGCGCAGATCCGGTGAAGCTCTACCCCTTAATCTTTTTTGACTTAACTTTTTGATCATTTCTCTACGCCGGTGCCGGTAGGGATGCCCGGTTTTAAACCCTGTTCCAAGTGCGACTGACTGATGTCGGTCTCCGACCCCCCATCACCGGTGCCTCAAGTGTTTAGGCCTCGACTACCACACCTGCCTCGACTGCCGGGCCCTGACGTCTAAAGCTAGGCGGGAGCGGTCCCGCAAGCGACTGGAACTCCGGCAGTCGGCCCGCGCCGCTCCTGGTCCCGGTCCCACAGGAGGTCGAGGGACCGGTCGCGGGGTCGGAGCCCTCGTAGCTCCGGGAGTGGACATCGGTCGTCAGGATCCAAGTCCTCGGGTAAGAGGCATGAGAGGTCGGGGAGACCTCATCGTTCCTCCGACCCACCCAGACGCTCGCGCGATGCGGCCGGGGGTTTGGGTGACACCACCCACGCGGCTCCGACTGAGTCGCGGACGTAGACACCTGCCTCACACCTTCGGGTCCCTGGGCATGACGCGACACCTGAGGAGATCGAGCAGTACCTCATGGCCATGAGGTCTCTCCCTCCTCAGCCGGGTTCCGTGGCGCCTCCCGGCCCAACGGTCCCGGCTGGAGGGCCTAGCGCGTCGGGTGCTTCGGCTCTGACGCCGCTGGGTACTTCGGCACCCGGTGCCACCGGCGACTTCTTTCCCGGCGCCGCAGGCCCTCCCTGGATCCGCTTCCGGATCTGGGTCGTCACCGGTCGACCTCACAACCTCGCCGGCCCTGCGGGTGTCGCCCCCCGCACCTGCTATGGACGCCGTCCCCGATCCTACCCTCGGTCCGGTTCCGGCGCCACTCTCGACGGCATATGAAGATTTCTATTTCAATGAACCGGCCCCATCAGTTGACCCTGAATTACAGGAGATGGGTGACAAGGGTGATTGGGAGGGGTCTGAGGACCCTTTGGCACGGGAGTGTCGGTCTCAACAGGACTGGACATATGAGCTTGGGAAGGCCAGTGGACTTGACACTTCGCCAGACACTGGATTTGTCTCCCCTCCCACCGTGGCTACGGAGGAGGGGGCTGCTTATAGTGTAGTGTTGACGCGGGCAGCCAAGGCCTTAAACCTTGAGCTCCCTGTTGCAGCCGTGAGGACTAACCTCTTCACTGAGGTCCTTAAACCGCAGTCAAGCTCCAATGAGCCTCTGCTGCTGTTTAATGAGGCCTTGTGTGACGTTCTTGTGGGCACTTGGTCCAAGCCCGCCACAGGTCCGCCTGTGGATAGGAATGTGGCCAGACGCTACCGCCCGGCCCGTGCGACCCTTGCTTTTTGTCCACCCATCCCACCCCCGAGAGCCTGGTCATCCAGGCCTCCACTTCCCAGACCGCATTTCCAACGGCTCCGCCCGATCGGGAATCCAAGAGGTATGAACTGTTCGAGAAGAAGATGTTCTCGTCCCTGAGTTTGGGACTGTGGTCAGTCAATACCGCATGCCTCTTGGGCCGCTACACCCACACCCTGTGGGACACGGTCACGGACGTGCTGCCACAATGTCCGGAGGAGGCCCGGGCAAAACTCGTCCAAACCCTTGCGGAGGGTCGAGATGCAGCGCGGTATTCCATCCGGTGTGGGCTGGATACCACGGACTCACTGGGCAGGGCGATGACAACGACGGTGGCGGTTCGATGCCACGCCTGGTTGAGGTCCGCCAACTTTTCGGCTGATGTCCAGGCCACTCTTCTGGCCACGGAAGGAGCGTCCCCACACGTGCTGCCAGCCACGCGCCGCAGAATGTTCAACAGCGCGGTGGCGGCCGTGGAAACTGCCGTAGCGGCGGTCGGGGTCAACGGCGAGGCCAGTCCACACCTTCCCCCGCAGCACCTGCCTCAACCCTCCTAGTCCGTGATTTCAGGCCCATGTGACGCCAGTGGGGGTCAGGGTTCGCCATCACCTCTTCCACTGGCGCACTATCACGTCTGACAGGTGGGTGCTGCAAATCGTCCGAAGGGGCTACTCCCTCCCCTTCGGGGCGACCCCTCCAGCCATGCCACCGCAATTCCATCGCGTGTCGGGGGATCACTTGCAACTTCTGCAAGAGGAAGTCACGGCCCTCTTGGCCAAGGGGGCCATCGAGTGCGTTTCTGGGCCGGAAGTAGGGTGTGGTTGTTACTCCCACTACTTTCTGGTACCCAAGAAGGGCAAAGGGGGCCTACGCCCTATCTTGGACCTGCAGAAGGTCAACGGCTTCCTCCGAAAGGAGAAGTTCAAGATGCTGACTCTGGCTCCGGTCTTAGCTGCCCTGGACCCCGGAGACTGGATGGTAGCGTTGGACTTGCAGGACGCTTATTTTCACATCCCCGTCCTGCCAGCCTACCGGCGTTACCTCCAGTTCACGGTAGGCCAGGAGCACTTTCAATTTACCGTGCTCCCCTTCGGCCTTACCAGCGCCCCACAGGTGTTCACGAAAGTGATGGCGGTGGTCGCAGCTCATCTGCGCAGGTTAGGGGTGTCAGTCTTCCCCCTACCTCGACGACTGGCTCGTCCCAGACAGTAGTCAGCCACCTCCAGACTATGGCTGATCTCCTGCACCTGCTGGGGTTCTCCATCAACGTGCCGAAGTCACACCTGTGTCCCTCTCAAAAGCTCCTCTTCATCGGAGCGGTTTTGGACTCTGCGCAGTTTCGGGTTTATCCTCCCGAACAGCGGGTTTGGGATATTCAGGCTCTGATTCTGATCTTTCAGCCTTTATCCCGGGTCTCAGTCAGGTTGACGCTGCGGCTTCTGGGGCTGATGGCCTCCTGCATCCTTCTGGTGCATCACGCCCGGTGGCGGATGCGGGCTCTGCAGTGGGACCTGAAGTTTCAGTGGGCCCAGCATCAGGGCAACTTGTCCGACCATGTCTTGATCTTGGAGGGCACTGCAAGACAGTTGCAGTGGTGGCTCACGGACCGCGATTGGGTCAGTGGCAGATCCCTTCCCCTACCCCACCAGGAGCACGTAGTTGTGACAGACGCGTCCCTCCTGGGCTGGGGGGGGCCACATGGAAGAGGCGGAGATCAGAGGTCTCTGGCCTCCGGCGGAGTCCCAGCTCCACATCAACCTTCTGGAGCTGCGGGCGATCCAACTTGCACTGAAGGCATTCCTCCCCTTTGTCTGGGGGAGTGTAGTGCAGGTGTTCATGGACAACACCACCGCCATGTGGTACTGCAACAAACAGGGCGGGTGGGGGTCATGGACCCTATGCCAGGAGGCTCTGCGCCTCTGGCAGTGGCTGGAACATCAGGGCGTGACCCTGGTGGTTCAACACCTGGCAGGTTCCCTGAACGCCAGGGCAGACTAACTCAGCCGTCGGTGCATGATGGATCACGAATGGCGTCTGAACTCTGACGTGGCGCAAGGCCTCTTTCAGCAGTGGGGACAGCCTTGGTTAAATCTATTTGCCACAGAAGAGAACGCGCAATGTCATCCGTTCTGCTCATTGGAATTTCCAAGGCGGCACTCGCTCGGAGACGCTTTTCATCACGAGTGGAGTTGCGGTCTATTGTATGCCTTTCTGCCTATACCACTTCTGCCCAGAGTGCTGAAGAAGATCAGGTGCGACCGGGCCCAGGTTATCCTTGTGGCCCCGGACTGGGCACGAAGATACTGGTATACCGAGCTACTCAGCATGTCAGTCGATCCCCCGATTCGTCTGCCTCTTCAGGAGGACCTTCTGACGCAGCAGCAGGGGACGGTCCTCCACCCGAACCTGTCCAGTCTCCACCTACAAGCTTGGAGATTGAGCGGCGACAGTTGAGGCCATTTGACTTGCCTCCCGAAGTCTGTAATGTAATTTTGGCAGCCAGGCGTCCCTCCACTAAGTCGGTATATGCCTGCAGGTGGAACAGATTTGTGGCATGGGCCACAGCAAAGGCTGTGGATCCACTCTCTGCACCCATTTCTGAGGTTCTCCTCTTCCTTCTTTCTCTTGCCCAGCAGGGCTCTGCTCTGGGCACTATCAAGGGCTACCTTTCTGCCCTTTCCGCCTTCTTAAGGCTGCCTGATCAGCCTTCCTTGTTAAAGTCCCCGATTGTAAATAGGTTTTTGAAGGGCATCACACACATGTTTCCTCCTGTTTCTTTCGTGATGCCCCACTGGGACTTGAATCTTGTACTTACCTACCTAATGTGTGCTCCCTTTGAGCCGCTCCATAACTGTCATCTCCGTCTTCTTACTTTGAAGACTGCTTTCCTGGTTGCCATCACCTCTGCCAGGAGAGTGAGCTCCAGGCTCTTTCTTCTACAGCTCCTTTCCTCTCTGTCCATCCAGACAAGGTTGTGTTGCGGACGAGACCCTCTTTCCTGCCCAAGGTTGTCACTGCCTTCCACATCGGGCAGTCTGTTACCTTGCCCACCTTCTTTCCGCCTCCGCCTCCCTCGAACTAATGTCTCTTACAGATATATTGTTACACAAGTAGTAACTTGTGCATTTGTGCTCTTGGAGAAGAGCCTTATCTGTTATGTTATATGTCTAAAAGATGCAATTTAAGGTTTTATAGAGGGGTTGTCTTTAAATGCTGCTACTCAAATGAGTTTACAGATGAATATTTTAAGATCTCTTTGTTTTATGTATTTAGTTTGAACTGTCTAAGAGTATATGCTGTTACTTGTATGATTGTATGCGCCTTATTTTGAGCAATACTTTTGATCTAAGGTGATTGAAATAAAGTTCTTGTGACTGACTGGCTTAGGTCAGTATGTATTGGGCATACAGCTATAACATTTGGATGGATCAGTGTTCAATTATGTTCTATTCTGCACCATTTCATTTCAGTCATTAAAAGTAGTGTTTTCTTTGGGGAGGTGGAGCCAAGATGGCCAACTGGACTGACACGACTGAGCGGAGGTCTGGCTCTCAGTGTTCATGTGATCTGCCCAAGGCATTGCAGTACATAATTCAGAGGTTCACCCAGCTGGCAAACTATTTAGTGAAGGTCAGCGACCCAGATTGAAGTAGTGACGGAGAGCGGCAAGGTGTGCTTTACTGAGGCCTGCCGCCGAGGCCTCCTTGAGAATATGGTGTGCGGACTGGAGTGAAACTACAACCCCTGACCAGGTACACAGTTGGATGGATGTACGCCTGGTGCTAGCAAAGCAGGGTTGGAAGGTGGCGGATCCGAAACAGGCCACTGAGTTTGAGATGATACAGTATTTATACCATACATTGTAGTGTAGTTCCTATATCCCTGATAGGCTTTGCGCATTGGAATAGTATACACTATAGTTTTGACATAGGACTGAGGTCAGTATGTCTCTATCGAGTACATTAAACTTAATTACTTGTGTGTGCCAGATAACTCAGAGGTCACTAGAAACTTCTCGAATGAACAAGAAGGGATTCGTTTCTGAAAACTGCATAAACATGACAAATATGTTTCCTTAGAATGAGAAAGGTTGGAATCTTTCCCGGGTCTCGATCTCTAACACCCCGCAAGGGGAGCCAGAAACACTGGAGCTGGATTCTCGGCAAGGAGGATGGCAGCGCCTGGTCAGTGTGTCAGTTGGGGACTGGACTTCCTTCCGAACTTGCTGTGGCGAGCCGCGTCGTGCAAGTAGGCAGTCGAACTGTGGCCCGAACCATGGTTTGCCATGGCAAGTGAAGGCATATTTATACCTTGAAGGTGTTTAGGAGTGCCAGTATTGATGTAAAAGTCGGGCATAAGAACGTCATGAATGAACCCCTAAGGAATAGGTGTTCATGCATAATAAATGAGTTCTTGGAGAAATCATTATCCAAGCAAGGCGAAGTCCTAAAGGCTTAAGAGTCTGGTTTTCCAAGAACTTGTGACGTAGATGAACGGATGTAGATGGCCATGGCTGTATTTGGTTAGCATGAGCAATGCCTAAATAAGGGCTGAATTTCGATGCCTAAATAAGGGCAATGTGAATTGTACCTATATAACGGCATAAATTGGGAAATTCATACGGAATCTAAATCAACACACAACACTCACTCCACTTTCGTATAAACAACATTACTAAATTCTAAACATGTTAAACCTATCTAAAACATAGCTACATATGGATGGCTAAGAACATGTATAAAAATACACTCTAAAAACGCATTTAAAACTGTTACGATGCATAAAATGCAATGGTGCTGTACATATTAGAGCAATGTTTCATTCTAAGCATAAGTTGGCAATGAATGCTAAGTGAAAGAAAATACATATATATACCTTTGCTCTTCCGTTTAACTTTTCCTGAATTAGTGTTAAAAACCCACTCCTCGGTATTAGTACAGATATAATAGAATAATGTTAATACATAGATATCCATTTCTGCCCTGACACCCTGTCCCTTTTCTCTTAATTACTTTATGAGTTAAAATTACTAATTCCCGGCTGGGAGTTTGTTTTGCACTTTATTCATTGCACTTTACCACAAGCACTTTTATTGTGGTCCACTCACCAAGACATATAAAGTAGGCCAACCAATAGGTATTTGATAACTAGATGCACTTTAATGTTTACTAAAGAACGATACCAATGTATTAGAACAGTTATAAAGGTTAAAACCTGGGTATTGTATATATATTTTAATTGAATATATTTGTGTTAATATTTTAAGAAATAAGACTGCCATTTCATTACCTTGTGATAATCATGTTCATATTAACGATATGTGTATGGTAAAACAGTCTGTCTTCTCATTCAACCATACCTTAAGAAAGCCACCGTCTGATGTCTGTTTGTGTTGACCACATGTGATTGGTGTAAAATATATTTAAATGTGAAGGGGAAATCAGCACAATTTACCAGCAATCAAGGCGACAGGGATCGCGGAAACGCGTTTGGTGTTCACAGCAATGCACTTTAAAATTGGATAAATGAAATCCGGAGACTCCGTTTCTCTCGTTTGTTGCTGATTGGCAGCGTGTAGTGTGGAAACTTGAGATATATATATATATCAGCAAGTGTGAGCACGAGATGCAGGGGAGCTAACCACCACTTGGTAAGGAGGAGCCAAACCAGAATTAAAGAAAGGGAGACACGATGCTGGGACAAGAAGCATTTGTGCCAAAAATGAAAAATACAAATTTGGGGGAAAACAATCATAGAAAAAAGTTCAAAAGTTAGTCCCTTGTTTTTAAAAAATGAAGGTCCAATTCAAAGTCTCTCAGAACACTGTGTGCCAAAATCAAAAGTCAGTGTTAGGGCTTGGAGAAAACATGAAATCTTCTATGTCTCTAGACAAAAAGTTGTCTACCATTGTAGGTGAAAGTTGGATTACCTAGTTTAGAAGACTAACCGCACATAGATGACAAGCATTGCCTTCAGCATTGGCCACATCAGCAATGTTCCTATTGGATGTTACCTGTGTGCCTGTTTCCTCTCGTACCTCAGCAGTAGCAATTTGCGTCTGTGAGACCTCAATGAATGCAGTCATCAGGATTGGTATTGTATTGTAATTGTATTTATATAGCGCTTACTACCCCTGACGAGGCGTCAAAGAGCTTTTTCGGCGAGTAGCACGCTACTCCGGGACCCATAGAGGATTAGTGTTGAATTAGTATAGTGAAACATGCAAGTACATTTTAAGTGGTGGATAGGTTAGTCAGTTAATTGGATTTGCAATAATAGCAGAAGGATAGAGGAGGACAAAGGCTTGTTGACGCACGCTATTCAGGAAGCCTACAAAGGATTAGTGGTGAATTAATATGGTGAAATATGAAGTAATTTCAGTGGTGGATATTAGTCAGTTACTTGGAGTGAGAAGGATAGCGGAGGGATAAAGGGGAAGAAAGATTTGCATTTATATAGCACTTGTTACCCCTGATGGGTGTTCAAGCGCTTTTCTGGCGAGTAGCACGCCACTCCGGAACCCATAAAGGATTACTGTTGAAAATTAGTATAGTAAAAAGTATGAAGTAATTTGAGTAGTGGATATGTTATTCGATATTTGGGTAGTATATTAGTATAGTTTAATATGGAATTTGTGAAGTGAACATGTTAGTCTGTTAATTTCGATTGAAAAGTATAGTGGAGGGATAAAAGAGTGAAGGCTTTATTTATTTATTTATTTAAGGTCTTAGCAGTAGGAGGAGGCTTTTGGATGAGTATAATGGAGTTTTGGAGGGGAGGACTCAGAGGGAAGAGTTTAGAAAGGTTTGTTTTAGGGGATCGGTATAGTAAAAGAGGTGTCAGATGATGCAAGGAGGGGTAGAGTAGGAGAGCATCTAGAAAGGGTTATTTTGGCAATCATATTAGTGGTATGCGGTTTGGGATAAAAGAGTGGATGTAGGATATATTGATAGATGTATAGGATGAGAGATAGGGTAGTGCATTGGAAGGAGTAGTAGAAGTTTGAGATGAGTCAGAAGGTTGGGCTAGAAGATATATTGAGTGAAGTATAGGCTGAGAAATAGGGTAGTGCATTGGAATGCTAAATTAGAAGAAAGTGATAAATATACAGATCCATAATTACATTGAAAGTATATAGATACCTAAATGAAGTAAGTATATGTAGATTAAAGGTATTGATACCATGACGAGACTGCAACGGACACAGAATGCAGCAGCACGTCTGCTCACGAACCTTCCTTCCAGAGTGTCCGCTAAACCTGCTCTCAAGGACTTGCACTTGCTCCCTGTGCGCCAAAGGGTGGATTTCAAAGCCATGTGCATGGCACACAAACTGATCAACGGATCTGGCCCTGCTATCCTCAGTAGCATGGTCACCCCCTACAAAGCACCCAGATCCCTATGATCCGAGAATGAGCACTTAGCCAACATTCCCAAATTCAAAAGGACACGCACAGGAGGCCGACGATTCTCTGTTCAAGCGGCCACTGGATGGAACTCCCTCCCACGCACCCTCAGACTGGAACCCAGTTACTTGGTCTTTCGTAAAAAACTGAAGACACACCTATTCCCTAAATAATGTCCCTCCCCTCTTCCTCTCCCTCATCTGGATAACAATCCCTTACAGCGCGGGGATGCCCTTGGGTCACCAGGCGCTTTACAAGTCGCTAAATAATAATAATAATAATAATAGAGGCACAGGATGAGAAATAGGGTAATGCATTGGATATGCTTTTTCAGGAGAAAAGTAAGACACACAGATCTAAGTACATGGAAGGTACATAGATGCACAATGGTAGTATGTACATGTAGACCAAATATGATTTTTATTTATTTCAACATAATTATTTTACATGTTAATACACAGATAGGTGCATATTTATAGTGAAAAAATGCTTGTATACAGACGGATATGCTGTAAATTTCTGTTTGCGTATGGTGCTCTTGTGGGGAAGAGCCAAATCTTGAGTAGTTTTCTGAAGATAAGGTGGTTGTTGGTGGACCTTATGTTTGGGGGTAAAGAGTTCCATAGTTTGGCTGCTTGAACAGAGAAGGATGTGCCACTCATGGTTTATTTCTTGTATGGTGGGATTTTGAGGCAAGATGCTCCTTTAGAGCAGAGGATCCTTTGTTGAATGTGTTTGGTGATTTTATTCCTGATGAAGAGTGGTCCCATTCCATATATTGCTTTGTGGGTGATACAAAGCAGCTTGAACGTGGATCTTCTGGCAACCGGTAACCAATGCAGGGCTTTTAAGGCAGGAGAGATGTGGTCTCGCGGTTTGATATGCAAGACGTGTCTGGCAGCCGAGTTCGAAATCCGTTGTAGTCTTTTCATGGTTGTTAAAGGTGATCCGTGGTAGAGGCTATTTGCGTCATAGAGTTTGAACAGAACAAGGAAGATGTTCGCTTGGATCTTGTGTGGAAATCCCAAATGAGGGAAAATTTGTAGCAGCGTTTTTATAGTAGCAAAGCTTGATCTTGCTAGTTTATCCACTTGGGCATTCATCGACAGCTTGGAGTCCATAGTCATTCTGAGGTTTCTTACTTCCTTCGATACTTTAGGTAGTGATTCCAGTTCATCAGGCCATGCGGCAAGCGGGTTGTAATGTTTCCAATCACCACACGTATTTCAGTTTTTGAAGCATTCAATTTGAGATGGCTCCAGGTCATCCACTGATCCACGGCTCTGAGACAGCTGAAAATTGGTGATTTTCCAATGTCTTTGGGGCATTCCAGTTGAAGGAGTATTTGCGTGTCATCTGCATAGTTATAGCATGTAAGGTGAAATTTATTGATCAGTACTGGTAATGACTTCATGTAGATGTTGAAAAGCATGAGTGAGATGATAGAACCTTGAGGGATCCCTGCTTTTGTGGAGTACGGTTTGGCCAAGAAAGGTGGGGTATGGATGACATTAGTTCTGTTTCGAAGGTAGGACGCGATCCAGTCTAGAGCAGTTCCCTCTATGCTGGCTTCATAGGGTCTTTGTTTCAGGGTGTCCTGGTCAGCTGTGTCAAAGGCAGCTGAAAATTCCAAGAGGAGTAGCGCAGCAACCCCGTTGCGGTCAACTGCATTCTTTAGGTCATCCCAGATGGCAAGGAGGGCAGATTCAGTGCCTCTTCCCGGACGGAATCCTGTTTGGAAGTCATTCTCTTCAATGAATCGTGACATCTGGGCGAAAGCTGCTCTTTCTATCAGTTTGCCCAGGAACGGTCAATTGTAATAGGTCTGTAGTTGCCAGGGTTCAGTGGGTCCAAGTTTGTTTTCTTCAGTAAAGGGCGTATGTATGACATTTTGAGTTACTCTGGAAATATTCCAGTAGTTAAGGAATCGTTGATGATTCTTCTTACTGGAGTGGCAGCAAAGGTTGTTAAAAGAATTGTCTTGAAAGTTTGTGGCGGACAGGGGTCATAAGGGCTACCAGCAGGCCTGCTTGCTTTGACCAGGTCCATAAATTCATTGTGTGAGATGAGTTGGAAGGAACGGAGAGGCTTGATTAGAACAATCCAGCAGAGTATCGATATCGGTAGGCATGACTGATGGGAGTGTTAGACAGATGTCTAGCAAGCAATCTTCACCTCAAAGCAGGCAGTGTAGAACAGGTAAGATCTAATCTTGCCAGATTGGTCTGAATGACAGAAACCATGTGGTATTTCATTCTCGTAGACGAGGTAAACCTAGAATTTGATCGATGCGCTCACAACACTTCATTTCCAATAGTGCTCTCTCTATGGTGCTTGAAGTGGCGTTGGTGGTTTGGCTTGCCATATTGTAGCAATAGGAGCAAAAATAGGCTCCCTACAACGAGTCCAAAAAGTAGTGGCAGTCTGCCAAACACAGAGTGCACGAAGTTGGGAAATAATCCGAGGACTGCTTGAAGAGGTGGTAACAGTCCTGAACACACGGTCTTAAATACATGTACAATACTGCTCGTATCAGACATGTTTGATACGTTCTAACATTTCTGAGAAATCTAATGGGCAGTTTATATTCAAAAGGGCATGTAACTCTTCAGAAGTCCTTGCGACTTGTAGATCATAGGTTTCATTGGCCGAGGTCAGTGGCACAGTTTGTTGTAAAAGAATGGCTTTCATTTTGATTAGAGTATCAATTCGTACAGAAGAAATGTTCAGTGAAGACCATAAAGGCGACTCCCTGGCTGCCTTGGTTTGTGGGAACAATACTTGCATACAGCAAGTGACCCTGGATGAAACAGTCACTAGATATGGGATACCTGGCAACATGCCACAGCCGCTGTGATCGTTCAACATGAGGTAACTTCTATTAGAAAGTAGTCCAAAAATTGGCATAATCACTGCAGCTGGTCAACCTTGCATGTAACCAGATAAGTTTGTTGTGGAACCATCGCAAGCCCCGTGTAAATTAATACCCTGACAAAGGAGAGAACCACCAAGTGCGTTAGAACCGTTAAGAAACACTTCACGTCCCCCATTTCAACATCTGTGTGTATGGTAAATCCTAGGATGTCTTGATGTATTCTTTACCCAACCTTTCATATTTGCCTTCTGGTATGTTTTAGGCAATACTGAAAATGGAAAATTGTAACAGGCAGAGTAATTTTACCATGTATGGCCCACTCAGTCGCTGGTTTTTCTGCCACTGTGAATGGTAATTTTTCCAGTTTTTCAATGCTCAGCACTGTATAGTCTGTTCTCCTTTGTGCCAGTTTGATCTGTTTATTAGTGAGATTGAATTCTGAAAACTGTGACGTAGTGTTGATTAAACACCAAGGCACATAGCCTACATGCAATTTTTGTAGCGTCCAGCCTAATACCATGATAGAACGTAACTGAGACTGACCATGTTGCAGCATGACCAAATCTTGTTCCATGATGTCTATGGCAGAAGACTCAATGCTGTCTAATGAATATATCCTGGACGAAAGAGTAGTTAACCCATTGTCTACTACAGAGAGCGATTTCTCTAAATTAATACGATCAATTTCTCGTATTCGTTCTGCAGTCTCTGCTTGGGTAATCTTCCATATTTCATTATAAGCAGCATGTACACTGGCATATCTGAAACATTTTTGACGTAGTTTTCTTGGTCCTAGCAATAATTCCCTAGGGTCAGCGCCATCTTTAAGTGAAGATAAGTGTTGTTTTACATCCTAAAGTGTAGATCTCTGTAACCAATCAAGGCATAGTTTCCCTACACTGTAGTTACTACCCCAGGATGCTGTCTTTGAACATATCTTGGGTCTGGCCTATTGATATTGAAACCCTGTGTTTTGTTCAGGAATCTATCTTGACAGTTGTTTGTGTCTGTGGGCCAGAGCAACAATTTTCTCCATTTGTGATCTGATCTGTTGTGATGCAAAATATTATGTACGTCGACCTCCTCCCATTTAGTGCTATTACTTGCAGGTATAGGTACGGTCGGTGTGTTCATGTCTTTAATCTTGGCTAACCCAAGGCAAGACGTTTGTTGGACAGTGTCATTCAAAAACATAATTAGCTCAGGGATAATACAAGCTCAAAACAAAGCTTCTATTCCCTGCACTTGTCAATCTTTTGTACTCCAGACAGTTTTTGTCTCAATATAGTCTTTCCAAAAGTCGAAACCATGTCTAGACAGTTGGGCAATAGAGGCTGCAGAATCAATCTGTTTTGTATTGGTTAACCTATTTTTAGTTCCTGTCTTCACATTTTTAAAATAAAATGATTCAGCATTGGATAAATTGAACCCTGAAAAATATGGAAATTTCATTGCAAAAGTAGTTGAGCTACCCTTTGGAGATATAGGACAATGTTCCCATTGGTTATACATATATACATTTGTAGGCATTGCAGATTGGTGCAAGAAATGATGACAATAATGGTTAATAATGCAGACATTTCTAGATCAGACATCATGTTATTAACAGTCTCAAAGTCCCAATCATCAGAAAAGGTACTAGAGGTAATAAAGTCACTTAATGAAATCTTGAATAAGTGTGGAATCTTCAAAAGCTCCGACGGGCCAAAAATGTCATATTCCGTTCCGTCCCATCTGGTATGGGAACGGCTGTGATTTTCACTGCTGACAAGTCTTTGTTCATTATGGGATGATTTGTGTGGCTGGAGTAGTAAGTTCAGTTTTTTACTTGCTGTGTCCATTTGAATATATCTTCCATTTATCAGCATACCCAGAGTCATTACCAGAACTAACCAAAGTAGAAAGAAGAATATTCCCAAAACAATCCAAAATTCAATCCATGGTGAAACTAGATACGTCTTTTTCAAGAGATGTAAAAAGTGTGTTGCTTGTTCTTTGAAAGTTGTTTGTGCAGGAGTTGTTTCAGGTTCGCTGGGATCCTCAGAAAACATATCAAAGTTAATGAAATAGCCAGAGGCAGTTCTGTCAATGGTTGGAATTGAATCAGTATTCGTTGAAATCTCTGGAACCACTTGATCACCTGTTACTTCGTTGTAGACAGGTGTCTCAGGATGAACTGTTATTTGGGTCTCAAGAGGAACGAGTTTCATAGCTTTGTTGCTTAGTCCTTCTTTTCTCACTGTAGAATCTTCAAAGGTGATGAGTCTACAAGTTTGACCCTATTGGATTGTAGCTAGCGGAGTGCGTCTGCTACATTGTCGGAGTCCACTTGGCCTACTGCTTAGTATCGGCCACATAGTGTGGTTTGATCAGGTCGATGGACACAAATCTTTTCTCCTTTTTACCAGCAAGGGGCGGCAGTAAAACTGTTCTTGATCCGTGGATTGCTAGGACAGGTACTGGTTGTCTGTAAGAAGGCCCAAATTCCTTCTTGTCCGCGATCTTTTCTCTGACTAGATCACCAAGCTTTGGGATCCAGACAGGCCTTGTTGGGACGGTTGTTTTTTTTCCCAGTGGTGGTTGGCTTCAGGAACACGTTGCTTAGTTTCGATCTTAGTTCATTTAAGTCCTGTAAAACAGCCAATCGATCTTTGATATCAATTTTCTTATTTTTCCACCACTGTTCCATGACAATCAAGATCCGAAACAAACATTCTTGTCCCAAATAGGACCTCATATGGAGTGACACCCCCTAGAGAACTTCTTGGCAAATTGTTTAGAGCTCGTTGGACCTCATAAAGATGTTTGACCCACCCATCCCCCAAACCTAATACCCTAGCTGTTATAGACTGCTGGCTACGCTGTAGTCTGGTATCTGGTGGCGTTCCGTACTGCGATCGCTATTGCAGTTTATGCAGTTAATGACTAAGATGTGAATTTATCCCTGGCCACCAGTACATCTCTTTTAATGCTAATATTGTTTTAGAGATCCCCTGATGTATCAGACCCTCTCCCAGATGTGCTTCGTAAATCAAAGCTACTCTTCGTTCCATTTTTGGTATTACCCTATCCCCCACTCCAGGGATTCGAGCAAACGGAACACTGTTCGCATCAATTATATATGAGTATTTGAGTGGAAACTTTTTAGGTAACACTGCACCGCTGCCTTTGCTTGAAGCATTGACAGCCAGTATTTCATCACTATCTATTTTAGTTTTTGAACGAGTGATTGCAGCTACGTAAGCAGTTTGCACAGCCCCCTTTGCGGCTTCATCAGCCAATGAATTCCCTTCGTGAACGCCATCACGTTGATGAATCAGCATGTGTATCACATGAGTGTTTTGTAGTCCATTTCACAACTGAACTACTTGTTCCCAAAGCGTTTTGTGCTTGATTGTGCCACCCTTTGCATCTTTGAAACAATTTTGAAGGCAATTCTGTAAATATTCTTTGGAAGATTGAACACAGTAAAAAGAATCGCACACTATGAGTGTGGGGAATTCGCAATCCGTATTTTCAAGTGCCATTTTGAATGCTTGTAGTTCAGCTCGCCGAACTGTACAATCTCCTAGAGATTGCTTTTTTGTGACCATAGGTCTGAATTTGCCATCACGCATTCGACATTTAAAGATCGCGCATGCCGCACTATAAGCTTGCTTACCCTCTGTAGTGGGTTGTTCAGATCAGTCAGTATAAATTATACATTCATACTGGTCTAGCGGTAGGATTTCAGTAGGCAGAGGGCATTCGTGTTCGTATTGCAGGACTGCTTGTGTTTTCAAATAAGGATCAAAAACGTATTCAACATCAGTTGCAGCAAGAGAATCCACCCATTGTATCCATCTTGGATGTAAAGCTTTTGCATTTGGAATACTAGCTTTTGTAACTGCCTCCAAGGCTGGTACAGGAGTTACGACCATAATGCGTCTCCGCCTGTGCTAGGGCTCTTTCTTTTGCTACAGCGGTTTGAACAGCTGTCAGAATTTTTTCTGTCTATGTAAATTTAATTTCTGCTTGTGTGTACAAATGTGATTTGTATTAAATCAGTACTTTTTCACAGTCATTAAAAGTTAAGTAGGTGAATCTGCATTGACCCGGAATGATTCACTAAGTTGCGTATGTTTACGCGTGTTTGTAAATGTTTTGTTCCTAACATGTCTGTTTGAAGTGAACACAAAATTTCTGTGTTCTTTTGTCCAATGTGTGATTTTAAAATCGGGTTTGATTAATTCGTAGAGAGGTTTAACCCTTTATGCGTAGTTTAGAATGTAAGTTCTTCCAAAATTTAGGAAACCTAGAATCAACTACGTTTTTCAGCTTTTTTGGCGGTTGAAGCAGATTAGCCCAGCACCATGTGACTCTGGGCAATAGTTTGCTTAATCTTCCCGACGGCCCCCAGCGCCTAGAGACCCTAACGGGTGATGGTTTGTGCTTTACAAATGTAGATTATTATTATTATATCCTAGAGAAAGTACGTTGAGATGGGCAATTCTTGATTTTTTTTTTTTATTGAATTAATAACCTTCAGAGGCGAAGCCCAGTATAATAGTGTTCACCCTGTTCAAGTGCCAGTTCAGGTCATCGTCTGTCAGATAGATATCATCGACATATGACAATGCCTCGTCTACATAAGTTTGAAGTAACTCTGTTACCCTTGCTGAGAATAACCCCGGACTATTCTTGAATTCTTGAGGGAGACAACAGAATTGACGCTGGGTCCCCATTATTGAGAAAGCGGTCAAATACCTACTTTCAGGTGCAATGTTTTGACAAAAGAAACCATTTGAAATCTAATGTGGTTTTATATTTTTTATGCACAATGGTATTCATTAATGCTGTACTAGGTGCACTGCAAAAGTTTTGCAACAAGAGTTTAGGTGTCTGTAATCCAAAACTAGACGATATGTATTGTCTGGTCTAGTTTGGAAGCAGGGAACAAAGGATTATTCCTTGATGAGGTGCATGTTTCAATCACCTCTTGGTATTCAAGTTGATCTGAGATTTCCCTGACCTGTTTTTTTAACTTCTTGCTTAATTGGATACTGCCTTTGTGCAGTTGGTTGATTTTTTTAACTGGATTGTATGGTGAGGTGAGTCCTCATCCCATCTTACATGATTTTTGTATAGTGCTGGGACTTGGGCGACTGCCCATTTCCTGGAATAAGTATATTTTAAATGTACTGGAACATTTTTGGAGAAGGCTGGCATAATGATGTCTTCTAAGGTGGTGGAGAGTTGCACAGATCTAGTCTGCTAGAAATTGTATATGAAAATTCACCAGTATCGTCGGTGTACGAGGTTGCTGCCCGGGTGGCGTCTCTTGTCATGGACGTCTATTATAACATCAAAAAAGTGATTCCAACGGATGTTGGAAGCATCCCCTGGCGCTCCACTCTTGTGCAATTGGAATAAACCAAATCCATTAATGTAAACAAAAGTTCATGAGAGGACTTTGTGTGGAAATAGTCTTATTTATAATCATAAATTCGTATTTCATTCCATTTTATTCATTTGCATAAATTGTTATGTTCAATCAAAACACCATATTTTTCAGTCCAATGCATTTCGGGCTGAATCGCCCTTCATCTGGGACAGAAGCTAGAAGCAAGACAAAAGTATTCCATTCAAATGTCTGTAAATCATATAACATACTTAATGATATGCATGTACTTCATGTTGTATAAAAAGTGAAAATACGTGACAAAACCATGGTGCCTACCCCAAGTGTACATGGTGAAAAAATAAATAATATTTGTTTATTTATTTATGCATAATGATGTCTTCGCCATGTTTACACTCCCGGACCAATTCTGTTGGCCAGTCCCGTTCTGCTAGAAGTATATCATAACCCTTTGAAAGCCGCTCCTAAAAGAGTGCTTTCACTTTACTTGGTATGTCTCCCTCCATCCGGAGTGTTATTTCATATAACCTATGTGTAGAACTAACCCTGGCATCTGCAGTCTCAACTTGAATGTCCTCATTCAGGTCCACTGTCTCCAGAAGTCCCGTCAGGTTCTGGCGAGCTATTGATACTTCTGCTGCGCTGTCCAGCATTGTCTGAGCCCATTCTCCGTTCTTGAGCTGTGTTCTCAGAATCCTCGGCATGTCTGATCTTTAGACCTGCTACTTTCTTCTTGGAGAATTGAAGTTTTATTTTTTTTCTTCTGAACATGTTGATCGTCTTTGGACTTCAGGTGTTCTTCTTTGTGTTCTGACAGTCCTCTTCTCTCGGACGTCTATGACGATATCCGAAAGGTACGAGAGGACCGTGCATCAGTATCTTGATACCTGCCAGGTTTTCTCAAATTATCCCTATTCCTGAGGTTCTACCTCCTTTCAGAGGGCTCCTTTTGAGGAGACCTACCTCTGGATTGAGAATCTTTCACTTTTCAATGTTCACTATTTTCCCACTTCTTTTCAGAAGAGGTAGGATTGTTTTTTGTAAAGGACTTTTCAGGACTGGTTTCCCATCCAAACTGTCTCTGTCTAATTCTTCAAAGGTTTTTCCAATTATTCTGGCTAGTTCTTGTGGTTGTTCTGTTGCATCAAATTCCCTTAATTTCTGGTGGATTGCCACTGATGCTGCTTCTCCTTTAATATTAGATAATATTATTGTTGAGACCTGGTTAAATTTTTTCAGTAACTTCATACCTAAATTCAGGGCCCTGTATTAGTTTTTGAATCTATTTCAGGACATCTGGTATTACCGCCATAGACCGAACACCATCTGTTATCTCCATTGGCAAACAGATTGTTAGAATTCTATATTTCTCAAAAGGGCTGGTATTGGGAAATACCACTTCAATTTGAGTAATTTTTTGAGCTATCTAGAATGGAATTTGTTCACGTTTTGTGGGCAATTTACCCATAAATGTGTGTAAAGTCTGTAGTGTGATTTTTAGTGCATTCCCCTGGTGAGAGGTTTGTTGTGGCATAACTAATGATGGTTGGACTGAGAGTCCGCATGACATATTGAACCAATTGTCTAAAAATGTTAATTAAATCTTTGAGTTGAGCCATTAATTCTACATCTGTCATTTCTTCAATGTCAGGATGTGGTGGATAGCCGGCTAAAACAGACTATGTTGCTCCTGATCTACCTAGTGGACCGAGCCTGGTATTGTTTTAGGGCACCATTAAACCAGAGATTATGCTGCTGGTATGTGAGTGGAATTTCAATATCCTCGAACTGAATATATTTCTCCGGTGGTTTATCTTCTTTGTAGAAGTGAAACACGTGTGTTATTGGATTTGATTCTGGGAATACTATCCATGAGTAGAATACCTCTGTCTGGTGATATTAATGTGTCTCTATCACAAAAACTGTTCTACCACCTCTTGGTGTTAGGCCATGTTTTATAAGTTTTATTGTGATGGCTCTCCTTAAGTTTGGAGGAATGATTATCGCATCTTCATCGGTTTCTTGAAAACCTGTACTATTCAAAGCTGCTGCAACTTCGTCGGCTGCAGTTTCGGTGTTAACGACGTAGTCGGCCATTATTTAATGAAAGTTGCAGAGCAAGTTTCAAGAAAACAACGATAAGGTGCACAATATTTTGGAACACTGTAACCTTCAACATTGAAGAAACCAAAAAGCTAATGCATAGGATGTTCGCCCTACTCAGCTATGGCAGATATTATCCCTACCCACTCCAGACGTCTTATGGAGTTTTATTAGTAGGGGGTCTCTGAGAAAAGCACGACTGAGTTACTTCATTATCTACCATTATATTAGTGCCTTAACAAACCGTTGGGCGCCATGTAGATTAGTTCCTATATCCCTGATAGGCTCTGCACATTGAAATAATATACACTATAGTTTTGACATAGGACTGAGGTCAGTATGTATCTATCGAGTACATTAAACTTAATCACTTGTGTGTGCCAGCTAACTGAGAGGTCACTAGAAACTTCTCGAATGAACAAGAAGGGATTCATTTCTGACAACTGCATAAACATGACAACTTTGTTTCCCTTGGAGTCAGAACACTCTCAGAATCGTGGAAACCATAGATAACCGTTTTACTCAGTCAATCGTACATACTTCGTTTCTACAGAGTTGCACAGAAATAGACGGGTGTTTAAAGAAACAGTCTTATTTCTCATGCAAGAGATATGAACTGCTACAATCGTAAGACAGAATGCGAAGTATAATATGTACAGCGTTAGCAGTAGGATTAAATAATACTACAATAGCATGGTCTGTAGCTATGACATATATTCATAAAAATACATACATAAATAACACAGGCTAAAATACTCATCTGGTGCTTCTAAAAAAAATTCTACCCCAGTGTACTTAACCTAAGTGTAGTACGAGGGAAGAGTAGGTGCTGTTTAGCTATAGTTTAGTTTAGCTATAGTTGCCAAGAGTCCCTCTAGGTTCTAGTCTACTCCATACCTTAGAATGAGAGAGGTTGGAATCTCTTTCCTGGGTCTCGATCTCTAACTCCCCGCAAGGGGAGTCAGAAACACTTGAGCTGGATTCTCGGCGAGGAGGATGGCAGCGTCTGGTCAGTGCATCAGTTGGGACTGGACTTCCTTCTGAACTTGCCGTAGTGAGCCGCGTCGTGCAAGTAGGCAGTCGAACTGTGGACTGAACCGTGGTTTGCCATGGCAAGTGAAGGCATATTTATACCTTGAAGGTGTTTAGGAATGCCACTATTGATGTAAGTCGGGCATAGGAACGTCATGAATGAACACCTAAGGAATAGATGTTCATGCATAATAAATGAGTTTTTGGAGAAATCAATATCCAAGCAAGGGGAAGTCCTAAAGACTTAGGAGTCTGGTTTTCCAAGAACTCGTTGTGACGTAATGAACGGATGTAGGTGGCCATGCCTGTATTTGGTTAGAATGAGCAATGCCTAAATAAGGGTTGGATTTCTATGCCTAAATAAGGGCAATGTGAATTGTACCTATATAAGGGCATAAACCAGGAAATCCATATGGAATCTAAATTGACACACAACATTACCGGATCATGCCTTTTTACTCACTAGAATGCGGTGAAGGGCAAAACTGACCCCAATATTGAAATGGAGATTACCAACACGTGCATTACACAATCAGGCATATAAGACAATCCGTGAAGCTGTGAGGGAATATTTTGATATGAACACTGGCATGGTCACTTCAGGTGAAATATTGTGGGTGGCTTTCAAGCTGACCATTAGGGGTAAATGTATGGCCAGTACTTATGGGGTGCGACGCTCTTACTGATACACCCAGTAAGTAAATTGGAGCGTCAAATTGGGGATATTGACAGACTGACACCATATATAATGGCGCGCTGCGAGCAGACAATGGGGTCGGCACTCCCCAGGCTCATCTGTCCCGGGAAAGCAGAGCAGTTGAGGCGCAACACCTTCCCGCACAGACCGCAGCGACCCTCTCGGAGTGACACACGGCAGAGGCTCAGTGAGAGGCCTGCCGGTGCGGAGAGGGTGCACACACCACGGGGAGGAGATAGTAGACCACGCCATTGCAGACACTTACCGCGAGATGAGACGGTGAGCGGGGACAACTGTCCTCCTTGTTCTTTTAGGGCATTAAGTTGTATTTGAAAGCCTCTATTTAACGCTCCTGACCCCAAAATGGCACCTACAGAAGATCGTTGCCAGGGGGGCGACACCCCAACTGAGGCCCCCTCTGGCACCTACAGCATAGTGGCCACCGGGTGGATGGTAATGGCAGCAACAGCTCCGACCTCTAGGGAAGACGCAATCCGCTTTAAGATCAACCGAGTAAGACACCTGAGGCAGCTGTCTTTCCCCTAGCAACTACAACTCGGAAATACTCACCTCGGGAAACAAGCAAACACTGGCTCTGACCTCAAGCTGCTCCTCTGCACAACTCCCCCCCCCCCCCCCTTGTTGAGCAAAAGATAAAAATGGGGACCGGCTGAATGTTAACACCAAGGTCAGAACCTCTTGCCTGACCCCAAGATGGCTGCCACAGCGGTCCCTTCCACGCTGTGCTCCTACTATGGGATATTAAACTTGACATTGACATTTTCCCTCATCCGGCCTGCCCATCAGGACATTGAATCTGTGAACTTACCCCCCGGACCACGGAGACCTAGTTTTCTGGCCGATGCTCGGTGGTGCTACCTGGTAGCTAAAGAGGCGATGGGCTGTGGACTTTCCCCCTCGGCAGTCACCTACCCAGCTGGACGTTGGGCCGATTTTCCTGCGTCTTTGTCGTATTCTCCCTCCTACTACTTTACCCTACCCCATTACCCCTCTACACTACATTTATTTCATCCTCTGTTCTTTAAATGTTTTCCCATTGAGACCTAGCTATTTGGCCAATGCCCGGTGGAGATACCCGATAGCTATAGAGGAGATGGGTTTTGGACTTCCCCCTCGACCGTCACCTACCCAGCCAGACTTTGGGCAGACTTTCCTTCGTCTCTCTGCCGTACCTCCCTCCTACCCCTTTACCCTTACCCCCACCCCCTTCCCCTCTACACTTCACTTATCTCATCTTCTAAGCTCTTGTAATGTTTTTTTCTACCAGCTGAAGTAAATTGTAACTGATGGATTTTGTGGGACCTCATTTAAAGTGCTCTGATACCTCTGGGTCTAGCCAGCGCTGTATAAAACTCCTAAAATAAAATAAAAAATATACAGATTTGGTATGGCAAGAGTGAAGTAAATTGAAAGGGGAGCTTAAGGCAAGAGAGACCCGGAGTCATCATGATTATAAGACCTATAGGGAGATCCAATATGGACAAGGCGATACACCGGGCCAGTTACTGGCATGATAAGTTTATAGAGAACGAGAAGGTAATCCAGTAGTAGCAAAAAAAGATGAGCAAGGGTATACCCTCACCACACATGATGCTATATTACGGTTTGCCAGATTTTATATTAATTTATATGCACAACGAGGTGACTATGAATAAGGTGGGCATGGACGCAATATTAGATGAAGCCTTGTAGTAAAATGGTACTTCTTTTGAGGGTATTCTATATGTTACAGACCATGCCAATGAAGAGCCCAGATGCCTTTTTCAAAAGATTGTAAGTGTTGCAGTTACCCTGGGATAGTCGAGGAGTGCATGCCCACACTTCAGAAGCTAATACCAAGCATCCCATCTACAATATGAAATAGCATGGTTTTCAGACCAATGTACGGATCCAATCACAGACATATTGGCTAGATTGATTAAACCACATCAACGTTTGGCATTGCTCCATCTTCCTTGTGTGTATCAATGTCAGACACCACTACAGATATTTACGCTATTAGATATATGGTAACAGGCCATGAGGGGCGATAATGACAATTATATATATTTGCAACAGTTAATACTGTGGCTGACTGATATCAGTCCTACTTTCCCAGTTTTTTTTGCGTCACTTGAATGAGGGCACTGCACCACGAACATTAGGGGAGTAATACGAGTATAGCAGACTTATGGGTTATGCCACCTTTTGTGCTACTTGTGATCTTTCGAATGGCAATTTCCTGGCATATGCTGGACTGGCAGCGGCAATGCCTAAGGCTTGGGGAGGGTTCCCACAGGAACCAGATACACGTGTTTTAATTCACACATTACCAGAAATGGTGGAAGAAAATAAATGTATTACTAGGATATATTTCCTACTATTACCAAAGATCACACCTCGTATGGATAATTTGAGATTACAATGGGATGCAGATTTGTGTGAACCACTGCGAAACAAAGAACGAAAAGCTATTTTAAAAAATTGCAGAAAAGTCTCATGTAGTGCTAGAAACGGATACATTACAAATGTGTACCTAGAGACTGTTACACCAAGTTGGTTACACAAAGTGGATCCTACTAAGGCAGAAACTTGCCTTAAATGTAAACATTGTATAGGAACTTGTATACTTATGTGGTGGGAATGCCCTGGGAAACAGGAATTCTGAGAAGAGATCTTCATTATCCTGAAAAACATGACTGGACTTCACTTGCAGTGTTCTAATCAGGTGTGTTTGTTGGGGTTGGTATCTCGCACTAAAACTACTAACATGCTGAAAAGATTGTTGAATTAGGATTGGTAGTTGCAGAAAAATGTATAGTGAAATGTTTTATTACACCTAATGTGCCGGCAATTAAATACTGGTTGCGAGAATATCTGTTGTTTACGAGCTGAATGTGGAGTCAGGCGCAAATTGATACATACTAGACAAGGGCAAGATTGTAGAATGTTATGGAAATTGACAGATACAAATTCAGCAGCATATAGACCATGCTAAACCATTATATGATACCTTTGTATAAAATACTGAGATTGTATTATACTGTTTTCACAGAAGAGATGGCTCATGTATAATTACTTTGTATCTACATCTAGCGAGAGAATACTAGATATTAGAGATAAATTGTATGCTGTAAATAGAGTTGCTTCAAAGCAAATGAATGTTAGAGGGGGTAAAAGGAGACAGTTTAATTCTTGCTGTGAAAAATGCAATAAACCTATATTTTAAAAAACGTTATGTTTTCTTTCCATTTCCAACCTGCAACGTGTGTGAAATTTAATATTTGCAATTACGTGTCTTTGCATCTTTAAAAGAAGCAGAGGGGATGTGGCTAGGATGGCAGTCGGATGAGATGTGTTTCTGAGTCTCGCCAACATTAAGCTTCTTTATAAGTAACCTTCTCCCACCGTACACCCCTGCAGGGGAGACACACTGGTCCCTGCCAAGAACCACTGCTGCGGCGGCGATACCCACCCCACCGAAACTCTGTGAAACATCGCCCTTGGGGCTCCGGATGGCAGCGGATCGCAGAGGTGCGGCCTAACAGCGTGGGCATGGGAGCCAGGAGCTAGGGCTGCGGCCTCAAGTCTCTCGATAGACTGGGTGGGACTGGGACCTGGCCGCTCACGTTTGATCGGAAGAACCCGCGAGTTAGCGAGGGATCATGGCCCCCGGGAGAGAGGTATAGCAACAACAGAGCCTCCTGTGACTGGGTGGTCCTCCCGCTGAGGCGGTCTCCCCGGGAAGCTAAGTGCGGAGAACTGCAGCATTGGGTCTTTCGACAGAGGGGGGGGGGGGGCCTGACCTGGCCTTCCGTGCTGGGTCCCAAGATCCTGCAAGGTGTGCGAAGGCCTCTGGGAGTGTGGAGCTGCACCGTTGGAGCCTCCTATCACAGTGCGGTAGGTGGGTTACGAGGCGGTCAGCACAGAGCGGAAGGGGCCCCAAGAGGAGAAAATCAGACAGCAGCAGGGGGCTCCCTGGCCTGTGTGAGAGAACTGATCAAGGGAGACTGGCGGTGGGGATCTCCAGATGAGACGGCATTCCCGGGACACAGAGGAATGAAAATACCCTAAGGGGGAACATTGTGACTCTCAGTAAGGGTGCCAGTGGTGAGAGTTCAGATCGGGACGAGCTCAACTCCCATACCCTACAGTGGTCTGCTGAATAAACTGCCCCCCATTGGTGGGGATCCCAGCCTCTGAATTCCACCCAACCGAGCAAAGAGGCCTCCCCCAGAAGCAGCAGAATGCAGACCCCCCCCCCCCCTCCCGTGGGGGAGGGTGGGGGACAACATCTTCAGCAACAACACTGGTGGCGGGCGGGTTGGGGTGTGCCCGTCTGCCACTCACAAGCAGTCTGAAAGAAAAAGTGAATCTGAAATCTGGCAAGGCACTGGAGGGGCCCGGAGCGAGCAGAGCCTACCGGACAAGACAAAGGCACTACTGCCTTACCGCCCCACCACCACCACCACCACCGCAGACTGCGGCTCCCTTGGAGGCAGTAGACAACTGACACGCTCGACGGGCAGAACCCTCCGATGTACAAAGCAGTGGTGACTATCTGAAAGATCCAGCAGAGATAAAACGGGTAAAAGAAGTAGACTCTGAGGATAAGCTAAGACACTCACCCCCACCAATGCTGCTGACCTTGGGACCTGGGGCCCAGAGACTCGAGATCCGCCCAAAGCGACAGGCCTGCAAAGGCCCAGTGCAACATAATGAAGAGGCTGGGTCAGGTTGGCCCGAAGATACCCTCACGCGAGCAGTCAGAATCGGGCAGATTCTCCACACAGGAGGGGCCTAACGGGGGAGGTGGAAGAAACAAGAGAGCACTTGTGGGAGGCTAATACGGCAGCACAGGCCCACAGCAAACATGCTAGGAAGGTACGGCCAAGAACTCCGAAGGCCGGCATTAGAACCCAGTCAGACGCAATACATCCCACATCCACCCGCAAGAGCCAGCCAACAGACAGACAGAACCCAGAAGATGCCCTTAGAAGCGCGCATAGGCCAGGCGACACACTCCCTTTGTGATCTGAAGCCCCAAAGCGTCACAGGCTGTGAAAGCCTATGACAGCATACGGGAGGTACCAAAAGGGCACCAGAGAGTAAGAAAGACTGCAGAGAGAGCATCACCTCCCACCTCTTCCCATGACTAAATAAGAAATAGAAACTATGGAAGCCCTCGAGCCAAAAAGGAACGCTTGGTGAAAGATATGATGGTGAAGCAACCCCTGTTGGCGATCCACTCTGGGCGAAGAAGGGCAACAAGATGGAGCGGAAGAGATGGACGGCCCGACTACAAAGGCATTCATGTCCGCACTCTTCACCTTCCTCTGGGAAGATCTTCATGCAATGCAAGGTCATCTCTCTCTCTCTGCTGATCTGAAGGAAGTACAGAGGGACCTGGAGGAGGTGGGAGACCGTCACCAACTTAGAGGAACTAGAAGCCAGCAGAGACGAGAAGATTGAAGTGATGTAGCAAGAAATAATTTGCCTGAGGGAGCAACATATAGAGCTGCAAGTAGAAGACTTAGAAAATTGATCAAGAAGAAACAGCGCCGGGACGCCTCGTTGCTGGGGCAGCTGTTCGCGCTCAATAAAACTTAATAACATAACATAACATCAGAAGAGTCATCAAATCAAAATAGAGAGAGAGGACTAGATAAGCTAGTCCGGATCCCCTAGGTTATATGTAGTTTATCAAGAAGGACTAGCTAAGTTGTGTAAAAGGACTCAATTGGTACGTATGCTGGCAAACCATTTGGTATGGTCATGAAGCCCTCACCCACCAACGTAGTTGGTGGCATGCTTCATCATCGGGCCCACCACAGTGACACCGAATGTGTCCCGGGTGTGCTTCGACTCCAGATTACTGAGGAGCTGGTATACTCGCTGAGTGTGCAGTGTTGGTGAATGTGAAAGTGAAATTTTAAAAAGCTATACAGTGGGTCCCAGTACCCGAGGGTGTACTGGGACCCCCTCGGGTCTTTTCATCTATTTAGAGCCAAGAACCTAAAGGACCAATTGGTGTCTACCAGACCAAGAGCGAACTCTTGCCCCACAGACAACACAATCTTAAACGCCTTGGGCCTACCAAAGCTCACTTGCCACCAACCATGCAATAATTGCAGTGTCTGCACTTGACATCACCCTCAAAAACTCTTGCCCTGGAAAACGGCAAAACCTGGACACAGCGCCAGTTCACCAATTGTAATTCATCAAACCTAGTGTACCTCATAACGTGCCGGTGCGGCCTCAGGTACATTGGTATGACAACTCTGAAAGTTAGGACAAGAATGACTGAACACAGGAGTACCATCCGCTGTGGTAAAACATAAGTAAACTTACAGAACATTTTCTCACTCATAATCACACCCCGAATTACTTCACATGGACAGCAATTGAACAGTTTGATGTGACCCATTTCAATGAAATGGCCCTCCTTCTGAAGGAACAACGCTGGATATACCGCCTATCCACGCACATAGATGGGCTGAACGATTCCATCCCATGGAATGCTTTGACAACCTGAGCAGTATAGTACTTTTAATCAATCAGCATATCAAAATTTCCCCCCCCTCTCATCGCGCATTTTTGCATTTTTTCAGTACATTTCCTACTGATTAGCTGTATCCCTGCCTGAATCGTAAAAATACTCAGTGTTTTCCTTTGTGAAACACTTCTCTGAAAAACCCGACATCCCAGTCTGTTTTTCAAGCTTTAAAACATTGCCACTTGAATGACCCACACCTTGCGGGCCTATTCTCGCCTTTTGCGCTGCCACACGCATGCGCTGTAACCCGGCACTACTTTGAGTTCATTGCACATGCGCATGCAACACTTATCCCGCACGCATGCGCAGGGCTCCAGATGACTCAGCGCTTCTAGCGTGACCGCACCTCTTCCATTTTCATTCCCGCTCCAGGTGTTGCGAATCATACGGGCTATTTAAACCCGACCGAGGGCCTCACTCATTTACCCGGGACACCGCAGCAGGACAACAGGTCTAAGGAGCACGCAGATCGGCAATTCCGTGAGTAAACACCCTGTTCTACCGCTACGATCTAGGTAAGCTGCAGCATCTTTCTCCCTACAGGTTTGGTGCTAATCTCTGCCTTTCTACAATGTCTAGGGTCTTTTCTCGCTGCCAGGTGACCCAAGGAAGCTTTAACAGCAAACAGCAAGTGTGAGGATATTGTGATATACTTACCTGTACCTCACCCTGCACTTACCCCACCACCCCCACCCCGTTTTTACGCTTAAAACCACACCAGCCATGCAACCAGCATGGCCACGTTTTTGTGCCGTTTTTAGGTTGTTTCACACATCTTAGTAGCCGGCAAAACATTGTGTTTTTAAATTATCATTCTAATTGACTCTACCCTGTACGTCTGTCTGTGTCCTTTATGTTATGTGTACAGTAAAGTAGAGGGAATCCCCCTCTAACACGTAACGCACCTTAGCGAGTGCGACACTTTTAATTACACCACAATTCACTTAAAATATTTATAGTCACCTTCACATACTCATTGGTCCTGAGGAAAGCCAGTTTTCATCAAAAGGCCTGGCTGAAACATGTAGACCACACAGGACGAAGGAGGTCATAATTCACTCCAACGCGTCCGTTTGCCTTTTTAGTTGCTAACAGGGGCCCAGTAATTAAAGTTTATCCATACACCCTCGGGTACTGGGACCCACTGTATAGCTTTTAAAATTTCACTTTCACATTCACCAACACTGCACACTCAGCGAGTATTCCAGCTCCTCAGTAATCTGGAGTCGAAGCACACCCAGGACACATTTGGTGTCACTGTGGTGGGCCCGATGATGAAGCATGCCACCAACTAGGTTGGTGGGTGAGGGCTTCATGACCAAACCAAATGGTTTGCCAACATACGTACCCATTGAGTCCTTTTACACAACTTAGCTAGTCCTTGATAAACTACACATCAGAAGAGTGCCAGCTCAAGCAGAAGGAGGTGATATCCGAGCCTCCGTCCTCGCTCTATTCCATTATGTGCTGATTTGCAAATACAGCTCGGATATCCAGAATGATCGTATACATCTCGTCTGTTTGCCGACAAGAAATAAAGCCTTCCCAGTGGATATCTTAGCATGTGTACATGACTTCCAAATCAAAGAAACTATCATCTGCCATGCAAGAGACGCCCATCCAGTGCAATTCTGGGGGCATACGCCAACGGTTTTCCAAGACACCTCATTGACCACTCTCTACAAAAGGAAGGAATTCCGTTTTGTCCCAACACACCTCAGGGAGAAGGGAATATCTTACTCCTGGGGGCACACCTTCCACATAATCTTCCACTATGAGGGGCAGTTAAGGCAGCTCAGATTCCTGAAGGAAGCGCAGGAGGTCCTGGGTATTTCAGGAGCACCTGCACAGGAAGAAGGTGGCAAGCTTTCAGAGGACCCTAGAAACAAAGAACCCCATTGGCACGGAGCTGGGAAGCCTTCCACCAGCCAGAAACTGACAGGGAGACAATAGCGAAGGTAAGAAAGGCAGTAATCAATTCACTCACCGAACAAGGCAGTCTCCCCCTGAACTAAGTTGCTTAGACGATGGGAGACTTCATCTCAGACAGGGTCGGAGGGACACACTCACCCTATGCCAGTTCCTACACAAGAGACACCATGAAGACTCCCCAAAGAGCGGATATGTCAAAGACGTCCAGACGACCACCGGTCGATGCCCCCCTTTGGGCTCTCCTACCCTGATGGAATGTCTTCAACTTCTTTTAGCTGAATGGTTTATATGCTCAGTTCAGATTGGGGTTGTTGGGGTTTTCCTTTGTTGGTTTTTAGGTATCTTTTTCTTTTTCATCCGCACCAGTCTCGGGTAGTCCCCCGCAGTAGAGAAAGGCAGATGTATTACGAACCATGTAGCTCTTACGTAGTCTCACTCCAATTAAGCACAGCGCTATGTCCTCCCTCCTACAAGTAAACCATAGGTAAGGACTTAGATTGTGAGCCTCAATGTCTATGGCCTCAACCACCCAGTAAAACACTTAGCAATCCTGCCCCTGCTTGAACTCGCGGGGGCGACTTATGCCTGCTGCAAGAAAAACAGCTCCTACCAAGGGATACTTATGCGCTCCCGACAGTTCCCTCAGCAGCTCTGGTCCTCAAACTCAACCAAAAAGAATGGAGTCGCTATCCACTTGGGCACGAAACTCAGTGACAATATAGTCTCAACTAAATCCAAGGTCAAGGAGCACACTTCACCCTGGCTAATATATACACCCTGAATGCCCAGCAGGAAACCTTCATTATTAATGCTTTATTGAAGGTGCTGGCGTCTCAAGATGCAGCTATCTTGGTGGGGGGAACCTCTCCTCACTTGACCGCTTAGGACAGCATTTCACGTAAACAGGGGCTTTCTCTGCCAAGGGCTTGCATAGGCTAGCCGAGAATGGTCTTTAGGACACCTGGTGCTGCCAACACACAGGAGCGCTAGACTCTGCTTTTTACTCAGCGGCACACAAATCACACATGCGCATAGATAATTTTTTAGCATCAGCAGCACTGGTGCCTTGGTTAAGAGATGCATCCAATGAACCACAATCCCTTTCGGACCACGCTGTTGAACATGGTCACGATGCAGGCAGATACCTCTCAGCTGAGCCCCTAGTAGATGGCAACTACATGAGAGCCTCCTACAATCCCCGGCTGTTGTAGAGGCCATTTGCTCACGCCTCATAGACTATCTACATACTAATTATGTGGGGGAACACCTCCCTGGCAGGAGTCTGGGAAACTCTAAAATTTGTAATAAGGGGGGAGTTCATCGCGATCTCTGCAGCAGAGAATCTGGTGCGCTGAGAGAAACACCAGAACATAGAACAGGAAATAGCTCAGATGGAAGCCATAAACAAATGCACAGAGGCACCTAGAATGTGGAGAGAGTTGGAGAAGAAATGCTTGGACCTGGATAGTGCAGAATATGCCCTCCTCAGGCTTTGGCATACACTTTATCTGTGTAGTGTTCGATGCAGCCGGATGCTTGCACAAAGGCTCTGAGCTAAGGCGAAGGCAGCATCGGTCCTCTCGATTAAACAGCCCTCTGGAGAGGAAGTTCATTCAGAGTAGCAAATAGAAAGTTTTGAACACCTCTACTATCAGACCCTGTATTCTGAACCGGACTCCCCACATAATGATGTACACACTTACCTGCAAGAAAGTCCAGTTACCCGCTTACCCTCGGTTTAGGTCCGCTCTCTCCCCACAGCTCTGCTGTGCCGTCTCTTGACTCCAGACCCCAACCTCTTCCTTGGGAGGTTCGAGGCTGCTGCCCGCTCCAACTGGGACCAGACTGCCTGCAACCACCGTAACCTTTCTCAGCCATTTTTTTCCTTCATTTTCTCCCTATTGTCCCACTGTTATTGTACCCATCTGTGTTGTGCTCAAATTCCACCACTGATTTTATTTTTTCGTGCCTGCCTGTTCCTTTTGCCTTTCGTCTTTGTTGCCCCTGCGGCCCCTCCCCCCCGAATTCTTCCGCCTCCCAGCCTCTCCTCCCCTACTTAATTGGCGGTCGGGCAGCAGACGTGCCAAAGGCAAGCCCGTCTGTGCACGACCCGACTGCGGCCAGCGCCAGGAACCCTGGACCTCCCTCTACCCATCACTACAACACCACCACCCTCCTCCCACTCAACCCTGGAAGACTTAGAGAATGCCAAAATGCCTTGCCAAACACGACCCACGGCCAGTTCTTCCGCCTCCACTGCCGCCAGACCGTCACCACCACCCCAGCCTCCAACATCACCGATGCCAGCACCAGAGACACTCTAAAATGCATCCTCCTCAACGGACGCTCCGTACACAAACATGCCATGGAAATGTGGAACCTACTAGACTCTCTCCTGCCCGACATCGCCTTCTTCACAGAGCTCTGGACCAACGCATACAAGCCCCCCCCCCCCCCCCCGACATCAGCCCCGCAATCCCAGGCGGCTACAAGATCCAGAGGAAAGACTGCCATAAACACCCAGGAGGGGGACTTGCCATCGCCCATAAGAGCACCGTCCGCCTCACGACCTCCAGCAAAACCTTCCCCTCCGCCGAACACCTGAACTTCCAGATCCAGACCACCCCTAAACCCACACTCTGAGGAACCTTTGTCTACAGACCCCCTGACCCCAAACACCCTTCGCCACCACCATCACCAACATCATCGCACCCCAAGGCATTGCCTCGACAAACTACATACTCAATGGATACCTGAATCTCCACCTAGACAACCCCAGCGACCCCAACGCCACTATCCTTTGTGACCACCTCGCCAGCATCAGACTTAAACACCTCGTCAACACATCGACCCACAGAGCAGGACACATCCTCGACCCCATCTTTGCGGCAGGAAACAGCATCCAATTCAGCCACACAACTCCGCCGCCAAGGACCGACCACCACTGCGTACACTTCACAATCAACATACCCAAGGCACCCAAACCAGCCCGACGCCCACCACGAAGGAACTGGAGCAAGGTTACAGACGAGCAACTTAACTCCACCCTCACCCGAGACAACCACACCTGGGCACCCGACACAAACGACGCAGCCAGAGAACTCCACACCTTGATCTCCAACTGCGCAGAGGAGCTGGCCCGCTATGCAACCCCGACAGACAACGCCCCAGGAAAGCTGCCTGTTTTTTTGTTTTTTACTTTGTTTTTCATTTGACAAATACAAAAATAAATTGACATCAATACAGCATATAGAGGCATACCGTTGATATTATTAATGGTACGTAGCACAGGTGGTAGCATTGGGGGAAGAAAGGCACAATGGGGTAACATATCCATTCATAAGTGTATTGCAGTGAAGAGAAAGCATGGGGCATGCCACTGACTCTCAGGGTGTATGTTACCAGGATCGATCCTCTTGCTCCGGCAAGCTGCCTGGTTCACCACTGCTCTCCAAGAAGCCAGATGCACCTGCAGACACCTGGAGAAACACCAAGACAACCGAAAACCACACCACCTACAAGGACGCCATGACTGACTACCACAGTGTAGAGCACTTTTGGCTGGGCATAGAAGATGATGTGCACTTATTATGCCCTTTTTCTACACTACAGAGCGGGGCCTCATTCTCCCGAGCGGTTGCCGGGTGAGGTGAGGTCATCACCCACACAAAGCTGGGTGAGTATCACTATGAGGAAATGCCTCTGTGTGATGTAGCTATTATGCTTTTTGTTTCAGTAATGCGGAATATAAACTGTTCACGCAGGTGTGTTGTTCTGTGTTTGTGTATTCATTTGGATACATGCAGGTGACTTTATCCTGTTTTGTTGTATTGTCTTTTATCTCTTGATAGGAAGAAGTCTTGTCTCCCTTCCTCCAGCGAACATTGGAGAGCAAAGTTCCTGGTAGATATGTGACTTCTCATGAGCGCAATTTCCTTACTGTTCCTCACATTCAAGCAATGTCAGTTGTAGTAGCATCTTTGTATGAAAGGTCCTGAAGAAAGCCGGGGTAGTTCCCCTACAGGCTGAAACATATCGACCATCTTACTTAGCGCCATTAGGGTAGTATCCATTTGCAACTGCTCGGCGTGTTTTTAAACTTTTGATACCTAGATCTCTATTTGAAAATTTTCTGAGTCTAAGTAATCAATTTTAGTCACCACGATAATTTGAGCACTGCACTTTATTAATACTATTAAGTTGAGGAACGATTCACATAGACTTTCTATGTTATCCTGACACTAATATGGTCGGGAGAGGTTTTGAATAATTATCAACTCCCATATGATGATATTCCACCAACTGGGTGGTCTGATGGGATTTATTCAAACCTCTGTGACTCATCAGTCTTTTGTTTCATCTGCAACTATATCCTTTTGTTTCACAGTCGCATGTCCAGACACACACTACCTCCAGACTTGATCTACTCTCTTGTGTATTTTTTACTGACTACCACAACCACATCAGAGCCACCAAGAGGAACTTCATCCACAACAAAATCCTGGCCAACTCCACCAACTCCAAGGAACATTTCAGTGTCTTTCAAGAATTCACCAACCCAAGCTTGAAACTATTTCCACCTTGTGGTAAATATTTGATTTACCGTCCTAATTTCTATGCAGGTAAGTACTTAATCAATAATAACTCAATCGGAAAGAAAGAGGCAGAGTCTGTGGTGTTAGAGTTCTTAGGGGTTTTATTCCTTAAAAAGGAATGGTCAGACCGGATATCATGTTCCTAACACCACTGGGGTGTAGGAAGGGATAGAGCAATATTTTATTGACAATACATAGCTTATATACTTAAAACGTACAGTAGAAACCAATACAGTAGGCGTAACAGCTGAGAGAAACAAGATAAGAGCACACACGTGGTAGTGATACGTAATTAGAAGGCGTGAACTAGGCGTAAACATAGAGGTGTGTGCTAGAAACGTCACAGGTAGGTGTCACAAGTGGGTGGCAACAAAGCAGAATCTTGTAATGTCAGCAGAAATCTGAGGCCTGGATGCGCGCGCAGCTGCATGACGTGTGATTGACGTGAAACTGGAGGGTGCAGGGGACTTGACATTTACACTGGCGGAAAGAGACAGAAGTCTGGCATGTCAGATCAACTCGTACCTCTATCATATCTGATATCTGATGTTTGGGAACCATATTATCTAGAAGGAAAAGGTCTCTGGGGCAGAAGCTATTCTATACTGACTGTGAGTGCGTGTATAAGCGCCTAAGTGTCTGCATGAGAATGCGAGGGGCATGGGCCTACCATGGTAACAGAGGCTATGAATTACTTGCACGGAGACAGTGAGGCCGGGCCCTTTGCTCTGCAGCTGGGGGGATGTTTACTTAAACTAGTAGGCAGGAATGCATTTTCGAGGAGCGGAACAGATAATTCGAAGGTTGAATACAGTCTTGGCAGGCAGCAGGCTGAGCTAAGCGCCGTGAGCCGCACAGGGAGTAAGGCAGAGGTCACGGGTACAGAGACAGCCTGGGCTGAGGCTTTCGGAGTCAGAAAGCAGGAAAAAGGCTCGATGGCAGAATTCAGGGCCTACTTCGCCAGAGCTGAAAAACGTGTAAAGTACACCACAAAAAGACGTTGGCATAGCATACTTAGAAACGGAATATTCAACCCATTCAGGGTGGGTCTGAAAGAGGACATGTTAACGTTGGACGCAAATGTATTTGCGTCTTCATAGATGGCACAGGAGGGAAGTTACATGCACTTTAAGCTGGTACATGGAGACGGTGGGGTACACGTTAGGGAACATTACTTGACCATAAAATTTATATTTCCTCATTCCCTCCTTGTTCCCTACGGACCCTTCATGATATATCGATCCTCATGAATCGATCAGTCTGTTCTTGTAACATCATTTGCTCTTCTTTCTTTCTTTCACGTTTTGAGAGAAAACTGGAATGTTCAATGCACGATGTGGCACACAGTCCACAAATCGCTGGCCCACACTGTAGGCACAGGCAGCAACTGAATACTATGACAAGGGCAATGCCTAGGAAGGATAGGATCTTCCATCCCCAAGCTGTTAACGTTGTCCAGAACCAACCGGACCAAGTCCAGGTGCCTGGATTCTGATGTATCTGACTTGCAATTTTATTAACACCTTAGCTGCTATTACACATTCCTCCCCAGTGCTGCGCTGTCCATTAGAACTAGTGCTGAATGGACGTTCAATGGTCGTGCGCAGCACTGGGGAGGTAGCGCTGCTGACGACCATTGGCCGTCAGCAGCACTTAAGGGGTTAAGACGTGTAATAGCTTGGTATACCGTTGGCGCGTTTTCTGGAATGAAAACACAGCAACTTGACCCGATGACCTTACAAGCTCCGCCTCTGTCTGCCAAGATGACGTCAATAACAAGACGATTCTGAAGAACAACAACCCGCATGGCGGACTGCTCCTCTGTTAAGTTACCTAGGGCGGAGGCCGTTTCATTCACTACAGCTTCAAGTGTTCTAGTTAATCTGCGTATTAGTTTACTATTCTGGACGGGGCCTGTGAAGAAAAAGAATCCTTTATTGAAATCTGTGTATTGCTCCCATGCTGTTTCAGTATAGTCGACAATCGGGAGATCTCTTCGGAGTCTATTCTTTCCTAGATTTGTATTTCTGTGATAATCAGGAGGGGCTAGGAAAACAGGTGGCAGAAGGAATGCAATGTAACAGGTACCATCCCAATCTGGAGGCAAGCGTATGTATGCGGTATGGCCACAAACAAAGTAGGAATGACGGGTAGCTCTAAAGGAAGACTTGCCTTGATCACTGAATTCGACCACAGTAGTACATTTACTATGACCTAAGTGTACTGAACCCTTCTTACTGACACATAAATCGCCAGTGACTGGTAATACTGACATAGCAGGGAGAACTGAAGCAGCTTCGGATTCGACAGTAAGAATCATAAGGTTAATTGTATAATTACCTAATCCATATACTTCATTTTCTAGATCAGTTCCTATTCTAATGGGAAGTCCCTTCTTGTCAGGGTAACAGGCGTTGAGCAGAACTAAGTTCAAGTTTCCCCAAACCCAGCTCCCTTTGAAAACAGCAATATCGGGATCTAAGGAATTAATTATTCTAAACCATGCACCACAGGAGCCATTGTGAGTGAACGGGTACGGAAAGAGGGGCAGAACTCCCTTGTATTTCTGGTAGGGAGGGAGTCGGCCACATATCCAACAGTTTGTAGCATTGTTAGTCTGATGGGAGTGATGTAACATACTAATGAATGTGTTGTTGCGCAGCGCAAGTCTGTAAGATAGTTCGTGGGGAGGTAATTCACTAAAAGAATGTTCGGCAGTGACATTATAAGCAGATTGTTCACGTTTGAAGATAGGGTAATATATGGGAAGCAATATACTTGCAACAATAATCAGAAGACTTAGAAAAAACATAATCAATAGTGTCACTATACAGTGACTGCGGAGTGATTTACAATATGTACGTTTCTTGAGTTGTCTCTCTCTCTCTCTATCTCGATCTATGGGATACATGTCAGAAACTATTTAACCGATTCACCTAGGGGAGGACTTAAACAATTAAACTGTCTGACTTGCTAGATCGAAGTTTCATGCGGTACTCTTCTTGGGGAGTTTTCTCTTGTTTGATAACTTTAAAGTCTTTAGTATCGAGGCAGTCCTTGGAGGGGGTGGACGAGTCGGTTTCGGGTAACCGTTCATTGCATTTTTTAATATGACTCGTATGGATCCACCCCTTTCGGCCTTCCACCTTGATAGCGGTCCGAGTTGTAAGAAGGACGGTCTTCGGTTCTTTCCAGCGGGGCTCCAGCGGACTTTTCCTGTCGAAGTTCCTAATTAGCACTAGGTCTCCGGGACGGACATCATGCGGCTTTACATCAGTGTTGTCGGGAAAGGCTGCGGCAACCTGTGAACGACATGATTGGAGTGCAGACATCAAGGAGGCAAGGTAATCTGTCAGCATATTACAATCAACATCTGTAATTTTCTTAGGTATGGGCGTCCCCCACATATTCGGTGGTCTGCCAAAGACCACTTCATACGGGGATAGTCCTGATCTCGAATGGGCGACCATTCTCATGTAGAACAATGCAACTGGCAGGGCGACTATCCAGTCGACCCCTTTCTCTTTACATATTTTAGCAAGGCGGGTCTTTAGTGTCTGGTTATGCCTTTCTACAAGGCCAGCGGCTTCGGGATGTCGGACACAATGGAATTTCCACTGATATCCTAGCAGAAGGGAAACCTGTTTCATGAGTTCGGATGAGAATGGCTGTCCGTTATCTGAGTACACGACACGAGGCAAGCCGTACCGTGGGAAGAATTCTCGAACCAGCTGCCTGGCAGTGGTCGGAGCAGTGTAATCTGGGACTGGATATGCTTCGGTCCAACGGGAAAGTGCACAAACAATTACGAGGACATATTTGAATCCTCGACAACGGTCCATCTGGATATAATCCATCTGGAGGACTTCAAAAGGGTGATCGGGAGGATGAAATCCACCTTGCTCTATAGGGACGCTTTTACCTGGATTGAACTGACAACAGATCATGCAAGTACGCACTTTCTGTTTTGCTGCTGCTCGTAAGTGTTTGTTGTACCAGAGATTCTGTAAACTGTCTAACATCGCTTTCTCTCCTAGATGTGCAGGACTATGTGCTGTATTTATTATGACTTGGACCATAGAGTCGGGGAGAAACCATGTAGATTTTCCCTTCGTCATCCAACCTTGATCTGTCTGGATCCCTCCTAGTTCAGTCCATTTCTTTATTTCTTCTGTAGTAGCATGTGTCTGAATACCGATTACATCTAGTGTGGGATCCCTGACTGTCATACAATGTGTCGGTACTATTGTCTTTGTCACGTCAGTTGTCTGGGTGTGAGTCAATGCTGTATGTTTTGCTGTCTGGTCTGCCAGGTCGTTACCCCGGGAAACAGAATCTGTAACTTTAGTGTGTGCTTTACACTTCATGACGGATAGGCCTGAAGGCAGATGTATTGCTTCTAACAGTGCTTGAATGAGGGGACCGTGTTGAATCTTGGCACCGTGAGAGGTCAAAAAACCTCGTTCTTGCCATAACATTCCGAAGTCGTGTACGACTCCGAAAGCATAACGGGAATCAGTATATATGTTAACATTTCTGTTCTTGGCTAGTATACAGGCTCGGGTCAGAGCAATGAGCTCTGCCGCTTGAGCGGACAGTGTATCAATACGATATGTTTCTTTTACTTCAGTTTCAGTGGTCACTGCATACGTGGCCACTAATTCTCCTGTACTTGTTCTCATACATGAACCATCCACGTAAAGTGTCAGGTCTGGATTTGTCAATGGAACATCCGTTAAGTCTCGTCGGGGCTTTGTTACTGCATTAATGATCTCTATACAATCATGCGGGGCTGGATCTGTCATAATTGAAGGTAACAATGTTGCGGGGTTTAGAATGCTGCAGCGTCTGATTTCTATGTGTGGCTGGAATAGCGTCAATTCATAACCTGTCAGTCGTGCTATGGTCAAGTGTTGAGTCTGAGTTCTGTTTAAAAGAACCTCTACAGAATGTGGAACTTGTACTGTTAATGGATGTCCTAAAACAATTGAGTCGCTCTGTCTGATTGCTAGTGCTGTTGCTGCTACTGACTTTAAGCACGCAGGGAGTGCCTGGGCTACTGAATCCAATGTACTTGAAAAATAAGCGCAAGGCTTATGTGAACCTGCTTGGTCTTGAGTGAGGACAGACAACGCTGTACCATCACGTTCTGTAACAAAAAGTGTAAAAGGTTTGCTGTAACATGGTGTCGCTAAAACTGGTGCTTGGCATAAAGCTTTCTTTAATTCTTCAAAGGCTTGTGTATGTTCCTGAGTCCAAGGAAGGACAGTCGAAGTCGCTGCCTCCTGTGTTGTTAACTGGATGAGTGGTTTAGCTAGAAATGCATACTGAGGAATCCATTGTCTGCAGTACGAGGTGAGGCCTATAAAGGCCCGCACTTCCTTTTGTGTCTGGGGTTGTGGCATATTTACAATTAACTGGATACGGTCAGGAGTGAGCTGTCTCCCCACTTTGGACAGCAAGTGACCCAAGTACACAACTTGCTGAACACAGAATTGTAGCTTCGAAGGAGACACCTTGTGTCCCTTTTCGGCCAGAAAATGTAAAACTGTCAATGATGCTTGTTCACATTCGGGCTCACTTCGTGCGGTGATCAGCAGATCATCAACGTATTGCAGTAAAGCGGTGTTAACTGGCATTTGAATACAATCTAGTTGTCTTTTCAGTGCTTGACTATAGATGCTGGGGCTTTCTGTGAATCCTTGAGGTGCGCGTGAAAATTTTAAACTTCGTCCATTTAAACTGAATCCGAAGAGATATTGGCTCTCTGGATCAATAGGCACACTAAAGAAGGCGTTCTTGAGGTCAATTACAGTAAAGAACGTTGCTTCTGAATCAATAGCAGTCAATAGGGATGAGATGTCGGGAACCACAGGGTACTGTGGTACAATGCATTTATTCAGTTCTCGTAAATCAATCACCAGCCGATATACTGGCGGTGCATTGGGATCAGTACGTTTAAGAATCGGAATGATAGGGGAATTACAGATATTGGAGTCGGTCTCTACGACCACTCCTTGGGCAATGAGCTCTTCAATGATTTCCAGTAAAGCCACTACAGCATCGGGTGGTAACTTGTATTGTCTGATTCGGGGTAAAACAACACCTGGCTTCAGTGTAACACGGTATGGTGTAATGTGCATGCAGCCTACATCGGTTGGGCCTTGTGCCCACAGGTGATCCGGTACATTTTTCAATCTGACATCAAACTCTCGTAATACATAGTGACCCTTGAAATCTCGCAAAAAGAGTCTAACTCCTTCCGGAGAACAACATATCACTGCTCCTAGAGCCTTCAGTGTCTTTATTCCTAACAAGTTTTCTGGACATGATTTCGTAAGTAACAAGTCTGTAACACGTGATAATGGACCCACAGCCAGGGGGACGGGTTTCGATACCTCATTTACAATAGGCTGTCCTGAAAAACCAAGGGAAACATTCTGTGAGCCTGAGAGGGGTGCCCCTGGGACTTCATCATGGCTGATTGTTGTGCGACTTGCCCCTGTGTCAATTAAAAACTTTCTGTCTTTTCCCAATACTTGACTGTGTACATAAGGACCCTCTTGATCTACAGGAATCTCAATAAGAGGCAAGCCACCCTCCCTCTCTAGGCTGTTTCATGTGTAACGTGGATAATCGGGGTAATCAGATTGGGCATACTGGTACATCTGTTGTGAAACATGCTGAGTCGCGGCAATGGGCTGTGGCTGTGGTACCGCTACTGTCTGTGCTGCATGTGGTGAAACATGCATAGGCTGTGTATTCTGCATGGGCTGTATATTCTGTGAAGTCGGTTGCTGGACCTGGTCTTGTCTAGGCGGACGCGGTCTTTCTTTAGTTTTACCTGTCGATATATTATGTTTCAGGACTGGGCATTCATGTACGTAGTGACCTGGCTGCTTGCAATAGTTGTATGTCCCTTTAACGGGAGCTGCTGAATTCTGGGTCTGGGTCGTACCCTTTCTCTGGCCGTCGGCTGGAACCGACTGGGCCACTAACATTTTCATTTTCGTGTCTTTCATACGTTTCTGTTCATGATCCTGTTCTTCTCTAATTCTGTTCTGATGGTATTGTAACATCTGTAACATCTGGGATGGCGTATTTGCTTGCCATGTACTCTCAACCTTGTATACACGGGCTTTAACTGGTGCCAGGGAATTCTCGACTAACTTTGATACAAAAAGGTGCGGGTACGGCTCGCTACTTGGTTTAAGGCCACTATTAATAAGGAAACATTTCTCGAATCTTGAATAGAAGTCACTAGTATCTTCGTCGTGTTTCGTTTACAGGCTGAGATTGCGTCCCAGTCTTCCTTTCTAGTTGTCAGTAATCTTGGCAGAACCTGTACTATCAAACCTGGTAATGCTTTAGTTTTCTCCCCAAGGCCTAGCCCTGGGGTACGAAGTTTCTCTTCGTCTTCTATTTCTGTCCATACAATCTTTTTGTCTCCCACCTCCCATTCTCTTTCCTTTAGTTTCTCGTAGATGCCGGTGGGCAGCAGTACCTTTAACATTTTCATGATATCTGCATATGTGTAATCTCCCATCAGTAACATGTCTTTAAGTTCTCTGTGAAAACCTGCAGGGTCTTTGTCGTGACACGGTACTAGTTTCTTCATTTCCAATAGTTCTAACTTGGTCAGAGGTGTGTGTACATACACACGTTTCAAGGTATTATCGGCACCCATAACTGGATGTACTTCTCGTAAAGGGTTCTGTCTTTCAAGACGCTCCATATGATACATTTTTCTTTCTGGGGATGGAGCGGGAACATATTCGGAGCTTAAGAAAGTGTTATATCTGTGCCGTTGTTCTAGAATTATTTGTATTAACTGGGTACTTAGGCCTCTCCATCTATCCATGAGTAGTGCTTCTAATGTATCGTGTAAGGGACCTGGATCAGAATGTTGATTTCTGTATAACCTGAGGAGGTGCTGAATCATATAGGTACCTGCTAATTTCTGCTCGTCTGGGGATAGGTTCAGGAATGTCTGCGCTACTGTGTCGTCATTGTATATGTTCGGATTGTCAGCCCATAGTACTGCTGACCGGGCTAGTTCTTGTTCATCCATAGAATTGAGTACATGGTACCCCATTCGTTCTCGAAGCATTTTATCAGTCTCTTGGAACTGATGTTCAGGAGAATTCGGTTTTGATATGCCAGAGAGAAAAACTCTCTTGCTTTCTGGACGAATGCCTTTCCTAAGATAAGTTCCCTTACCTACATACGCTATCGTATCTGTAGTCTTTTCTGGTTCTTCAGGTTCTTCCTCCTCCTCGGAGGAAGCATTTTCTTTCTCTTTTTCGTGTATATCTATTACTGCTTTTCTTATTTTCTTGTACATACTGGCTATACAATTTATTTTATCATGTTTTCCTTCGGATATATTTTGACCCCACTTGTTTAGTGCCTCTAATTCATCCTGTTCTGTCTCAGGCCTGTCTCGTTCTCTTATTAAGCAATTTATGAAAAAACGTAATATATATGCTTGAGTGTCAACTTTCTGATGTGCCAGGGCCTCCTTAATACTTTCAGGATTTTCCCCAGTCTGGACAAAATGATATATTTTATCTAGGTGATCTTTCATTCCTGAGAATAATATTAGGTAATCTGTAGCTTGTCGCAAGCGTAGTGATGCTATCAACATTCTATCGTCTTTGCCGGGTACTGGATCATATCTGCAAACTGAAAGCGGTGCTTTGAGTCTGTCGAGACGGGGTGATTGGAGTGTGTTCTGCATGTCCCTAAGGTGTAATCTGTGTGTTGCTGGCAGGGTCTGGTAACCCCCGGTCGCACCTCCTGAGGCGGAGGCTTGGGCATTATCCCTCTGTGGAGTCTGTATGTGTACTTGAACTTGTCTTTTAGTAGGATCAGGTAGAAACGGATTTGGTATATTAACTTTAAGTGCGGGAAGTGGTGGAGGTGGAGGAACGACAGGCTGTCGGACGGGGGAACCTTGTTGTGGTAATGGCGGGACATGGTCTGGAGGCGGGTTGCCATCTCCGTCACCGTCAGTAGGCGGGACGTGGGCACGTGGATTGGTGTAAGCGGGTGCTACATCGTTTAGATAGGAATTCAGAAATATGTCCTTAGTAGTCCTGTGATTTACTTTAGTTGGAACCAATGGTGGCGGCAGATTTTTCGGTATTTCTGAAGTGGCTTCAGGCGAACCCTCGGCCACAAGATACATGCCATTTACAAGATTGTTTCGTGCGCGGTCTACTTGTTCTGATTTTACTCGGATCCCTTCAGTAACTAATTCGTTTTCTCGGGCTTTATCTGACTCTTCTCTATGTCTGTCTTCTCTACGGAGAGCTTTTTCAGCACGTTTATGTGATTCTTTACGCCAAAATTCTATGGCGTCTTTCTGAGATTGTCTGGCTTTCTTTTTCCATAGTGCTTCTTGTACCTTCATGATGCACTCGGCATCCCATGTTCCGGTAACAGGCCATCTGTGTCTCTCGTCTAGATGCTTAGTATAATCGGCCCATAAATCTAGATACAATATGGCATCTAAGCCATGCTTCTGATACATGAAATTTCCAGGAGTGTCCCTAGGGGGATAGGAATTTCTTCCTCTAGTATCCCTTTCCTAGTTCCTATCTGCTTTAACTGATTGAAAAACGGCATCTTGTTTACTTAGTACTGAATGCTCAATCCTTGCTACTTAACTCTGAACACAGCTAGTTACACAAAAAACACAATAATGCACATTAAAAAAACAGTCACTCATACCACGACATTAATCACATGAAAGACATTTGAGACATATATGACTACCCCCCTATACTGGATGTACTGCTAAACAGCACAGATACACTGCTAAGAACAGTGCAAGAACTAGAATAACGGATATACTGCTAAACAGTACAGATACACTGTCTAAAACAGTGCAGACCGAATTTGTGTACCCAAACCCGTCTTTACCGGATACATAACAATGCACCCGTCTAGATACGTCCCAGCAATGGTACTCACCGGGAAGCACGGAAACAGAAGGCCTCGGAAAACTGGACTGGACTGGACCGGACTCGACTCGACTCGACACGTGGATACTTCGGAAACTGGTGGGCCTCTTGACACCTCGGACCTTGCTTCTTTCGGCTAGGCTCTGGTCGGGATCCTCCGCACTCCTCACCGCCTCGTCTGGGTGCTGATCGCAGTCTTCGTCACCTCCGTGGGCCAGAGGGAGATACAGGAAATCCTGCCAGTACGCGTAGTTCCGTCTAACTGATGGCAGGGGACAGAGCTTGCAACGCACCAACCGGCGCGTGGGGTGGGGGAGGGGTCCCTATTCGGGCGCCAGAATAATGTGGTAAATATTTGATTTACCGTCCTAATTTCTATGAAGGTAAGTACTTAATCAATAATAACTCAATCGGAAAGAAAGAGGCAGAGTCCGTGGTGTTAGAGTTCTTAGGGGTTTTATTCCTTAAAAAGGAATGGTCAGACCGGATATCATGTTCCTAACACCACTGGGGTGTAGGAAGGGATAGAGCAATATTTTATTGACAATACATAGCTTATATACTTAAAACGTACAGTAGAAACCAATACAGTAGGCGTAACAGCTGAGAGAAACAAGATAAGAGCACACACGTGGTAGTGATACGTAATTAGAAGGCGTGAACTAGGCGTAAACATAGAGGTGTGTGCTAGAAACGTCACAGGTAGGTGTCACAAGTGGGTGGCAACAAAGCAGAATCTTGTAATGTCAGCAGAAATCTGAGGCCTGGATGTGCGCGCAGCTGCATGACGTGTGATTGACGTGAAACTGGAGGGTGCAGGGGACTTGACATTTACACTGGCGGAAAGAGACAGAAGTCTGGCATGTCAGATCAACTCGTACCTCTATCATATCTGATATCTGATGTTTGGGAACCATATTATCTAGAAGGAAAAGGTCTCTGGGGCAGAAGCTATTCTATACTGACTGTGAGTGCGTGTATAAGCGCCTAAGTGTCTGCATGAGAATGCGAGGGGCATGGGCCTACCATGGTAACAGAGGCTATGAATTACTTGCACGGAGACAGTGAGGCCGGGCCCTTTGCTCTGCAGCTGGGGGGATGTTTACTTAAACTAGTAGGCAGGAATGCATTTTCGAGGAGCGGAACAGATAATTCGAAGGTTGAATACAGTCTTGGCAGGCAGCAGGCTGAGCTAAGCGCCGTGAGCCGCACAGGGAGTAAGGCAGAGGTCACGGGTACAGAGACAGCCTGGGCTGAGGCTTTCGGAGTCAGAAAGCAGGAAAAAGGCTCGATGGCAGAATTCAGGGCCTACTTCGCCAGAGCTGAAAAACGTGTAAAGTACACCACAAAAAGACGTTGGCATAGCATACTTAGAAACGGAATATTCAACCCATTCAGGGTGGGTCTGAAAGAGGACATGTTAACGTTGGACGCAAATGTATTTGCGTCTTCATAGATGGCACAGGAGGGAAGTTACATGCACTTTAAGCTGGTACATGGAGACGGTGGGGTACACGTTAGGGAACATTACTTGACCATAAAATTTATATTTCCTCAACCTCAAGATCAAAAACCTCTATGACAACTTCATCGACCATCCACCAGCTGCCACAGACGGCCTCCCAGAAACACCGCCCAGCCCACCATCTCCAACTTGACACTGATCACGGCCGTCTCTGGGGCGCCCCACCGACCCCTGCCCCCTCACATCTACCACAGAGCCGCAGCCGCCATCATACCCGAACTACAATGACCCATAAACACCACCTTCAAAACGGGCACCTTCCCAGACGACTGGAAGCGTGCAGAAGTCAGACCCCTGCTCAAGAAGCCCACAGCTGATCCCACAGACTTCGAGAACTATCGGCCCATCTCGCTTCTCCCCTTTGCAGCCAAAGTTGCAAAGTTAACAGTCAACAGGAAACTGACACTATTCATTGAAGAGCACGCCGTCCTTGACCCATCCCAATCCGGATTCTGTAGCAACCACAGCACAGAGACCGCCCTACTCACCGCCACAGACGACATCCGCACCCTCCTGGACCAAGTCCACTCTGCAGCCCTCATCCTACTCGACCTATAAGCGGCCTTCAACACAGTCTCTCACCGCACACTAGTCGCCAGACTACATGACGCAGGCATACAAGGTACAGCCATGGGCTGGATTCGATCATTTCTCACGGAAGAAGCCAAAGGATCAGAATCCCACCCTTCCTCTCCGACCCCACGAAAATCACCTGCGAAGTCCCACAAGGTTCATCACTGAGCCCCAACCCCTTCAACATCTACATGGCCACCCTCGCAGCCGTGGTCCGACAACACGGCCTCAACATCGTATCCTATGCGGACCATACCCAGCTCACCCTCTCCTTCACCAAAGACCCCACTACTGCCAAACTCAACTTCCAGAAAGGAATGCAAGATGTTGCAGTCTGGATGACCAACAGCTGCCTGAAGCGCAACGCTGAGAAGACCGTAGTCCTCGTCCTCGGTACCACCCCTTCTGCATGGGACAGCACCTGGTGGCCGACCGCCCTCAGAAGCCCACCTACCCCCTCAGAACACACCAAGAACCTCGGCATCGTACTAGACTCATCACTCACCATAAACCGACCGGTCAATGCCGTCACCTCCAGCTGCTTCAACACCCTCTGTATCCTCTGCAAGACCTTTAAGTGGATCCCCCCTGAGTCAAGGAAGGCAGTCACCCACACACTCATCACCAGCAGACTGGATAATGGATACGGACTCTACGCCGGCATCAAGTCTCTATTCCGCAAACTCCAAACAGTACAGAACACGGCCGCCAGACTCGTCCTCGGCATCCCCCGACATGAACACATAAGCCAACACCTACGAAGTCTCCACTGACTCCCCGTGGAGAAAAGAGTCTATTTCAAAATCCTCACTCACGCCTACAAATGCCTACGCAACAACAGACCCAAATACCTCCACAACAGAATCAATTTCCATGTACCCAAAAGAAACCTCTGATCTTCCAACCTCGCCATGGCCGAAACCCTGTGCATCCACAGAGCCAGAGCAGGCGGAAGATCCTTCTTTCACATTGCAGCCAAGACCTGGAATGAGCTACCGGCAGACATCAGATGTGCCCCCTCACTGAACAGCTTCAAGAAGACACTCGACCTGGCTCTTCGGCTAAACTGATCTGCGGACTCCACCTCCCCTCAGCGCCTTGCGACCCTCACGGGTGAGTAGCACACTTACAATTCCATGATTGATTGATACCAGAAGCAATAGTATCAATCAATCGACCCAACTCGACCAACCAATACAAATCGAGGAAGTAATCACAGCGATCGCTCACCTTAAATTACATACAGCACTGGCTCCTGATGGCTTCTTGACTCAATTCTACAAAACTTACTGTTCGGAACTAGCGTCCCTCTTGACACAGTTGTTTAACTCCTTTCTAGAAACACGCTCACTCACAGATTCCAATGCAGAAGTCTCTATCAGTGATTCCCAAGCCTTCAAAGGACCCCAGAGAATGCTGGTTCTACCGTACCATATCATTACTCAATATTGATGCAAAACTCTTTGCCGGGATCATGGCCGCCTAGCTAAATTTGCTAATGGAGGGACTAATAAACCCGAATCAAGCGGACTTCATCCCCACATGACAAAGAGGAAAAAACGCCAAAAGGTTTCTTCACCTTATGGACGTCATCCATAGGTCGGGCAGAGACGCCCTGTTCCTAACAATCAACGCTGAAAAAGTGTTTGATCGCACGCAATGGACTTTTCTCTTCGATACGCTGCACCACTTCGGGTTTGGGAGGCGTTCATAAAATGAGTCAGCTGCATATGCCATGCCCCAAGAGCGTTGGTGTGAGTCAATAAAATGTCCTTTGGCTCATTACCGATTGCCCGTGGCACCCGACAGGGCTGCCCATTATCTCCCCTTCGCTCTGTACATGGAGCCACTAGCACAAAGAATTTTGTGACGACCCACAGATTCAGAGCATTCAATTTGGGGTGGACACTCCCACTATCACCCTCTAAGCAGATGTTATCCTTCCATTGACAACCCCATTAACATCTTTGCCGGCGCTATTAGAAGAACTAAGGAGCTTTGGGGAGATCTCCGGATTTAAAGTTAATTTAAAAAAAATCCTAAATCCTTAATTTGTCGGTGGCCCTGCTCATGAAGAAAAACTGACGAGGAAATTTCCGCTGTCATGGGCAGCGGAGTCCATGCCTTATTTGGGCATCCTGCTTGCCCCAACCATCCCTAAGACTGTAGCACTAAACTACGGCACTAGGCTGCTGGGGCTACCTGAAGTTGGCTTGGTTTGGAGAATAGCGGCAGTCAAAATGACGTTTCTACCACGTATTCTTTATATTTTTCGAACTCTGCCACAGATCCCGCCCCCGAAGGCACTCCTTACCTTGCAACTCACGATTAATACATTTTTGTGGGGGTATGAAGCTGCGCTGATCGATCGCACAACTTGTGCAGCCCAAACAAGAAGGCAGTGTAGGGCTTCCATTAGTCCATAGATACCTCCAAGCAGCACACCTCCCCTACATAGTTGAATGGAACCGACCACTATCTGAAAAATACTGGTTCTTTATGGATCAGGCAGTCACAGGAGTAAATATCTTGCAGGAAGCCTGGTTACCATGCAAGCACAGAGCATGAGGGTTGTATTCTTCCCCAGTAACCTCATCAACTTTAAAAGTCTGGGATAGAGTGGCTCAGAGAAAGGACTGACAACGGTCCCCTCACCTATGTCCCCAATAATAAACGACTCCGCTTTCTCTCGGGGACGCAGCTCAGACATGTTCAATAGATGGAGAGAACAGGAATGCTAACGAGTAGGTTCCTTGTATGACCCCATTGGGATAATCCCCTTTGAGCAATTAAAACAGTAATACTCTCTCCCTCAGGCTGATGCTTTGCACTACCTTCAGTTCGTCACTGGGTGTCCTCTTCCGAATATCCAGCAGCGGCCTCCCGTCCACTCAGAGTTTTAGAAAAATGGCTTGCGCACAGAAACAATGCCAAACATCTCCTCTCTGAGCTCTATACGATGCTATCCAAGGGAAATGAGGGAAGTTGAAGCAAGGAGTAACCGCGGTGAGAGGAGGAACTGGGACACGCCCTCTCAGACTAAGATGGGCGGACATACACTACAGAGCACACCACACAGCACCACTGGGACAGAATCCGCTTACAAGGTGATGATGGCATACTGGTATCTTACACCTGCATGCAAACATGGATGGGACAAGGGATGCTCTGAGAGATGCTGGAGGGAATGTGGACAAACAGGCTCACTAGTCCATTTGCTATGGCACTGCCCAAACCGCAGGCGCTTCTGGGAATGTGTTTCGACTTAGACCGGGCATTCGATATCACTATCCCTTGCTTTCAGGCATACAACATCCTGGGTCACCGAACCCGCTGATGTTTCCCCTGCACTCCTTGAGGGGTAGACAGATCGCTCTAGCGCCACTAGCAGCGTGTCAAGTAATCTTGGTCCGGTGGGGCTCATCGAATATCCCTGACTACACCGTTTGGTTGCATAAACTTTGGCTAACACCAGCGATGGAACGCATGTCTTTAGTACCAGAGCAGAAGGAGGAGGCATACGCAGAGCTATGGGCCCCTTTCACTCAGATCCTCTTGATAGAACTATGGGGGATCTCAAGGCTCAAATATTTACAAATATTGCGAATACTTCCAACATGCGGGACGGAACACCTTCACCCCCGGAGGCGGGAACCATGGAATAACCCATGTCTTAAATAGGCCTCCTTTTTACTCATGGCTTAGGCGAATTGCAAATGGTGCGGGGGATGGGTGGGCAAAGGGAAGGATTGGGTGGGGAAGTTACTTTAATTGTTTATGTTGAGTTGTTTTGATCTCATACTATATGATCCATCTATCGCTGCCAGCTTCTGGGTTGTAGGCGCAAAGCTGTGTATGACTATATTCAATGATGTAGGCTGTTGGACAAGGTTTGTAGGCACTCAGCTGTGTAAAGACGCAATGGGTCCTTTTCAATAAACAGAATGGTTTCAAAAAAAGATCATGCATGGTCTTCATTGCACTGTCTTATTTAAAAATATATTTTCTCTATAAGTCATAGTCATACATGCCCCAAACAGGGTATGATGCCTTCAATCTGTCGAAATGTAGCCCTACGCACACTTCATTAACATTTTCTTTCCAATACGCAAATGAATCCAACTTTATAGAATAAATAAATCAGTTATTTGTAATTAGAATTGTTTCAGTTTTCTGGCACCCTGGAAAAATTAAATGCAGGTGAATCAGAGCAGTCATCACTGCTAATATAAGGAAACCTTTTCTGTAAAGTTCTAGTACTATTCTTGGGTGGGGTCTGGCAATGCTCCTTCTGTGCATTGAATATTTCTCTTAGGCGTTTAGATCGATGCATGTAATAGAGTCCACATTGTGGGAAACAAAACTTCTCAAAATGATTTTCGGCATTGAGATATGGATCTTCGTTGTCCAATTACTCATATGAACTTTTATGCCCGATGAACTTGCAGGAGAGAGAGATTTGTAACATGTTGGGAATTTGAAACATTTCTGTCAGACCTAGAATTTGATTTAAAGAATCCTTTCTCAAATGAGCGCAGCACAGTATACTCAGTGCTATTACGACATAATGATCCTTCTATCTCCGTGAGAAGAATGCAGTTGCAATTCCTGAACCACAGGCGACTGCACTTTTTATTTGGGATATAGTTCCCATACACCAATAGAAAAATTATAATCCAGATTAGAATGGACAAGATTCTGGTAGCAAGCTAGATGTAAGACAATGGTAGGGATATATGTTAAAACCAAGCCTTTTGTAGAACCGATTAACTGAAGGGATGATTATTTCCCAGTCATTTTTCTATAGCACTATTTCTTACATTAACATCATTATTGAATTTTCTGTTGGTTCGCAATAAACAATGTGTTGTATCTTCTCCTTTAATAGTGTACATTCCTTGCCAAGAATGTATCTATGTCATGGGTTTAGAATGTAATGTGGGGAGTTGGGATCAGTTGTTACTTGGTCTTGGATTGAACAACTTGCCTCCCTTTTGGGTGTGAATAAACCTCTTATCACACTTTACTGTGTGTTCGTCTTTATATTACTGGCGACGATGGACCCAACAGGTGTTGAAGAACCCTGCGTGACTTGCAACTAAGGATTTCCAGGAACAGTGACTTTACTGTTTCTTTAATGAAGAGTGAGACTCATCTCTGAAGTGGCTGTAGCGACTGAAACGAGTGAAACGACAAAAGCGGGTACAGCGGCTGAAGCGGTGAAATTATTTTCGCCAAGTACGTTTGTACAAAGTTAAAATTTGTTACTGAAGTGCCTACCTCTTCAGCTGCATTTTTTGAAATACCCCGCGAGCTGTGCAAATTGTGCCTCGAGCGTCTTTGTTTGTGTGACGTTACGTTCGAATGCAGCTTACGCGTTGGGAAGCAGCCGCGTTTCCTGCTCGTCACACTGCTCGTCACACGTAGACGCCTCCTGACTTCTGACTCGTCACGCGCACGCTCCGTAGTGACGCGCATGCTGTTTTACACGCATCTAGCGGAAGTATATCGACTTTCACTTGCATTTCATTTTTGAGGCAAGTTTTTGATGTTTCAAAGCGCAATTTGACTGTTTCTGCGCAAATTCGACCAAGAAAATGGAATGAGGTGGTCTAGATGAACTATTAAAAGGTTTGCAGAAAATAAAAAACGGAGAGGAATACAGATCTTTTACCTTTGTTGAATATTGAAGGAATCAATACTGTGTTGTAGTGGGAAGCAGGTACAGTGGATTTTGCAAAAGAAAAGTAGAACAGATTTTATTTCTTATTTTCAATTTATTATTTTTCCTTCATTATTTTAAATTGTTGTGTTAGCTTGTTTAGTTAACTTTTCCTTTTCAGGATGTCTTCTTCTGCAAGTGGAATGAATCAACCGCCTCAATTTTTGAGTGAACAGGGTGAACCAATTTTGCCATGGAAAAAATGGAAACCAATTTTTGACTCTTATTTACTTGCTATTGGTGGTGAAAAGTTATCTGCGGTCAGGAAACAAGCCGTTTTGTTGAACAATTTAGGTATTGAAGGAAGGAACATCTATGATAGTTTGGATCCCATACCTATTGGAAGGGGTCCTGGTGAACCTTCTGATGTGTATGAAATGAGTGTGCTACTCTTGAAAAACCATTTTGGTGCACAAATTAATGTTGTCATGGAGAGACACAAGTTTTTTATGCGTACACAAGGTAAGACTGAAAGGGTTGGAAACTATGTGGCTGCTCTTAAATCTCTTGCGCAAACTTGCGAATTTGAGCTGTTAACTGACTCTCTCATATGGTTGGGATACCCGACACCCCCTCTCAACACAATCCCCATGAATGGGAAGACAGAAACGGTTCTGAACTTTTGGAAGGCGGGAGGGAGTTACCCTCCCGGCCGTATTTATTAAAAATATGAAACAAAATTAAAACATTAAAATAACAGTTTCATATCATATACAATTTCATTTACACATTACGATGTTCTTGGCTAACCTTAACACATCTCTAATACAAAGGTTCTCCTAGCCGATACTAAAACATCCTGTAAATGCATTTCTCAAAATTGAAATTGTACATCCTAACATTACGGGCCAACGGCAAAGTCGTAACCGGTGTCAGATCCCTAATACCAGAACTCCCTCCTCACTTGTGAGGGGCGGGCGCACAGAGGACTGTACCTCTGTGCCAACTTCCAATTTCCCTTGTCTTAACGGGGGCCCCTGTTTACTTGACGCCATCTTAGTGGTCGTCCGAGGACTCGTGTGAGGTGTCTAGAAAGTAGCGTAGACCCCCCTCCCACCCCACACTGCTTACCACATCTGCCGTCGCAGATGTCCTGGCCCCGGGAAATTCCCAGGAGGGGCCCGTAGCCCCTCCTCCCCAGGGAGGGGCCTTGACCGCCTTCCCTTTCGGCATCCCCATCCTTAGAAGGGGACCGCCTACCCGTTTGAGGGGCCAATGGCCGCCTCCCCCTGGGCGCTCCCATCCATAATGGGTGACGCCCCACCTCTAGGGATCTTCCAATTACTGCTCACCGATCATGACCTTACCGCCCGACCAAAAATAAATACAACATTTTTAAACTAAGAGAGAATACCACAGACAATTATACTGAGCAATTCAAAGTATAACTTCTACTAAGCACTACATTTAACTCTGCTGCAATTACTTTGTCGAAATACATGCTGCAAGATCAACCACTTTATTACATATCAAATTCATCAACTTTATTCACAACAACCTGTAAAAGAAACAATATCATGTCACTCGACTTTATTCAAAACCAATCGCTGTCATCAGGGGCTGGTGGGTGGGTCAAAATTGGCTCTTCGTTCCGTCTCGAGCTCACGTGCAACGGGGAGGTGCAGCTTCAGAGCACAGGAACAAGAGGATGCTTCCTTGGCTTGTTGCTCCTTTTATCCTTCTTCGGGCGGGCGTGGACCCTCCTCCAATCCGCCTACGGGGCGTGGCCATCGGCGTAGGTGTCTAGGACAGCCCCCTCTTGGGCGGGAAAAGGCGCGCCCTGGCTACGCCGCTTCGGGCATACCAGCCGAGACTCGCCTCCCGCCCAAAATGGCTTCCTGGGGAGATCGGGGTACTCCACCATACGTTCGGGGGGACCGAGCGGTCGCCCCTTTCCATATGGTTGGGATACCCGGCACCCCCTCTCAACACAATCCCCAAGAATGGGAAGACAGAAACGGTTCTGAACTTTTGGAAGGCGGGAGGGAGTTACCCTCCCGGCCGTATTTATTAAAAATATGAAACAAAATTAAAACATTAAAATAACAGTTTCATATCATATACAATTTCATTTACACATTACGATGTTCTTGGCTAACCTTAACACATCTCTAATACAAAGGTTCTCCTAGCCGATACTAAAACATCCTGTAAATGCATTTCTCAAAATTGAAATTGTACATCCTAACATTACGGGCCAACGGCAAGGTCGTAACCGGTGTCAGATCCCTAATACCAGAACTCCCTCCTCACTTGTGAGGGGCGGGCGCACAGAGGACTGTACCTCTGTGCCAACTTCCAATTTCCCTTGTCTTAACGGGGGCCCCTGTTTACTCGACGCCATCTTAGTGGTCGTCCGAGGACTCGTGTGAGGTGTCTAGAAGGTAGCGTAGACCCCCCTCCCACCCCACACTGCTTACCACATCTGCCGTCGCAGATGTCCTGGCCCCGGGAAATTCCCAGGAGGGGCCCGTAGCCCCTCCTCCCCAGTGAGGGGCCTTGACCGCCTTCCCTTTCGGCGTCCCCATCCTTAGAAGGGGACCGCCTCCCCGTTTGAGGGGCCAATGGCCGCCTCCCCCCGGGCGCTCCCATCCATAATGGGTGACGCCCCACCTCTAGGGATCTTCCAATTACTGCTCACCGATCATGACCTTACCGCCACAGGCCGGATAGTTGACCGGCTATCCGGACCCCCCACAAAAACTCCTACTTAAAGGTCATGGCTGCACAAACTCTTTAACCAAGCTACGAAGTCTCCTATGAGTAAAGCATTCCCCTCCCGGGACAAATGTACCCCATCCTCCAGGTACATATGGTCCCCCCTGATACATCCATGAGGAATAGAATGCAATGTACATGTACGGAACAACCTACCAAGTTTGTTATTCACTTTCTTCACCGACTGATTCAAAGCTGACACAGAAATAGCCCCCCGCCACACCTTCCGTGGAATCATGTGGGACCATGCAATCGTGCACCCCGGAACCCTTCTCGCCAACCAACTTACTGTGGATAAGATTAATTCGAGAAGTACTCGTCGACCCGTGGTCACCAAATCATTGCCCCCAAGATGCACTATGATTACAGATGGCGGTGACCTTGTCCGCCCTAACAGACCCTCCATAAAATTTTGAAACTGGTCAATACAGAGCCCGCCCCTTCCGTAGAAGGTCACCCTGTACCCGTATTCCGCAGCCATGTGAATCATGTCACCTGCTTTGAATACGTCTGCGGCACGCCTCACGTATGAGTGGCCGACGACCCACACCACTCTTCCCTCAGCCGGTGATCTTTGACCGCTGGTCCCCAGGTGTCGGGTCAACTGCACAGTCCGCCCCGCAAAGCCTGCTCGCGAAACTGAAAACCAAACAGAAAACAAGAAGCGTGAGTGCATGACATTAGCTTCACAACATGTGCAACCGCACATACCTCTTATAACAATTCGAGGACCAACGCCCCAACTGTTTCACTTTATCCACACTCAAACCCCTGGCTGTAGCTTCTGTAGCAGCACCTATCCGGAATGAGTGGGTCCCAAAATCGCCCGGGTTCAAGCCCGCTGCCGCGATTGCCATTGTCAACACCCGCTGAAACTGAAACCTGGTCAGTGGGGTGGCGTCGGTATGTCTCAGCAAGCTCCCCCCCCATGATGCCGCCCTCTGCGCTAAATACTCCTCTACGCATTTCACTGGGCACATGTGGGACCCTAGCATGCGCTGAACAACCACACTGTCTCCGATCGCTCCCTGATCGGTTTTGGACTTGGCTATAGTGACTACCATCGTGTCACCTTTAATCTGGATGTGTTCTTGACACAGACCTCCCCCCGTATCCTGCTTGTTCCTTGCTACCAGTTCGCTTATCCGCATAGCCCCATGGAACGCTAATGCAAAGGCGGCCCGGAATAGCACCGTCTCTGACTGAGATGAACAAGTCGCAGGGAGTACGGACATTAACTGGGACAACCTTGCTAGCCCTATCGGGCGCCTCTCGTCCTCTCTACGACCCTCAAGGCGTTGCCACCCGCGCGGCGCCTTTTTCACCAGAAAGGACGCTGTGGGGTCCTGAATGCCATGAGCCTGCGCCATGAATGCAATGGCGGCTCGGTGTCTATTGGCTGTTGCCACTGATCGGCCTGCCTGATGCAATGAAACTAGAAATTTCAGGACATATTCTTCCTGCCCCCAATGTTCCCCCCTAGCTGGACCCAAAAATGCCCAATAGGAACGGAACGCCCCTTCATATGCCTTCCTTGTCCTGGGGGCTAGACTCTCTCCCACGAGGTTTTGTAATCCGGGGCACCGAGAGACCAGAGAAGTTCGGGAAATGGTGCCGCCACCAAGTCCGCAGAGGGCAGATGGCCCCAGAAGGCCTGCATGTGAGAACGAGAGAGTGCATCAGCCGCCTGGTTCAGTACCCCAGGCACATGTTTTGCTCTCAAGTGGACGTTTAATTTCATACATAGCAGGACAGTTTCTTTCATCAGTCTCAAGATCAATTTGCAGCGTGCTGCCTGATTATTGACACATTCTACCACGGTCATATTATCTGACCAGAACACCACAGTGCGATCACGAAACCCCTCCGGCCATGTCTTCAAGGCCACTAGAATAGGGAACAGTTCAAGAAACCCAATGTTACCTGTGAGCCCACTCTCGTGCCACCATGCCGGCCATGTTTGTGCAGACCAATGGTTACCGAAGATGGCGCCAAAACCCACACTCCCTGCCGAGTCGGTCCACAAACCCAGCTCCTCGGAGGAAACCGCTTGTTTGTTCCACAGGACACGACCGTTGAAATCCGCCAGGAATGCCAACCATATGCGCATGTCCTGGCGAACCTCTGCCGAGAGTCTTGTGCAGTGATGCCCTTCCTTAAGGCCAACCATGGCTTGAGCAATAGAGCGAGAAAAGGGGCGAGCCATTGGTATCACTCTAAGGGCAAAATTAAGCTGACCCACAGCCTGCTGCAACTGATGCAAAGTTACTTTCGTCTCGTCAATACATGCCTCGAGTGAGGCCATAAATTTCAATACCTTCTCCTTAGGCAAACGGAAGCACCCTTCTTCAGAATCGAGCTCAATTCCTAGAAACTCGAGTGAAATAGACGGCCCCACTGTTTTGCCCGGTGCTAGTGGCACGCCAAATATTCTCATGAGATCACAAAATTTACTCAAAGCCTGTGCACATTCCGTGACCCCAGCTGCCCCCAGAAACAGAAAATCATCTAGGTAATGCATAACCTGCGTAAAGCCTGGGGCTCTGGTGAACGCCCATTGTAAAAAACTACTGAATTTTTCAAAATACGCACAAGAGATGGAGCAACCCATTGGCATACATTTATCCATGTAATAGCGTCCCTGGAACACAAAGCCTAGCAGACGCTGATCCTGTGGGTGTACCGGGAGCAACTGGAACGCTAACTCGATATCCGATTTTGCCATCAGCGCTCCGGGCCCCAGGCGATTCAACATGGCGACAGCCTCATCAAAGGAAGCATACCGCACCGAACAAACTCCCGGGTCAATCGCATCATTCACGGAAAGACCCTTAGGAGCGGACAGATTATGTATTAACCGAAACTCACCTGGGTCCTTCTTGGGGACCACTCCCAATGGTGAACAAACAAAATTATGAACAGGCGGGTTCGCATATGGACCCGCAACCCGACCTCGGGCCACCTCTTTTGCAATCTTTGCCTGTACTACAACCGCATTCTATTGAACAGACAGTTGGTTTTTACACAGTGCTTCCCCCCGAAAATCCCCCGCCGGGATGCGGAAACCACATGAGAAACCGTCCCTCAACACCCCAGCGGAGACATGATCAGGGTATTCGTTCAGCCAGGGGATCATTGCCATGATGTCGATGGGAGTAGGTAGCAGCGCCCCTCGGCCGCCATTAGACCTGTTTGGCGCCGCCTCTGCCCCCTGTATCGCCATTCTTGGCTCTGCACGAAATCTCGGGGTGTGAAGACTGTCCGCACCCTGCACACTCATGCCTGAACTTGCACGTCCCCTGTGGTCTAGTGCACTTGCCCCTGTTGAAGCTCCAACAGACCCCTTTCTTGCCAGAGTTTCCATTACTCCTTGCGTGCTGGTCATTACCGGTGCCTGCTCGAAAGGGCACCGCCGGGGAATGGCGGGAAGGCTCTGCCCCATTCCCGCCAAACGAAGACGGCTTTGTCGAGTTTGACCTGACCTGTTTCTGCCAGCAAATGGAGTCGAAACAATCCCACGTCAGGGATGAGTCGTGCTCCTTGGCCTTACGAAATTTGTTATCATAACCCAACCATTGATCACCATCGTACGATTCATAAAACTCCATTATTCGTGTCTGGTAACAAGCCAACTCAGTCAATACCTCAGGCCTACGTTCCCCCATGATTGCAGTGAACATCCCAAAAGCCCTGGCCCAATTAGCGATTGTCTCATCAACTCTGAAACCCGCCATTTTTGCTCGCCATACACTTGGATGCAACAATTCCTTCTGATTTTTTACGTGTTCTATTTCATAATGATCAGTCAATAGTGAAAATATGTTCACGTATTTATCCGCCCATATCATTTCCTTCGTGGCCAACGGTATATGTTGTACCACTTTTTCCCTTCTTGAGGGTACCGACCCCTCCCCAGCCATTGGCAACGGCTTCTTACCCAAATCAGTAGCTGAACTCGCTGCTGCCGCTGTTCCAACGCCTGAAGACGGTTGTTCCGCGGGAACCTGAGGGGGAACAAAAGGACAAGGTGCCTTCGCAGCATCTCTCGACTGCCGCAACTGCTTCATTATTAGTTTGGCCTCTTCGGCCGTATCCCCTGGAGCTATGGCCCCCTTAATATTTTTGCCCAACCACGCCGCCAACTGGGCGGCCAACTCGGGTGGCATATCCCCCTCGTTCACCGGTGTAACTACGACCGGGATCGGCTGTCCTGCATCCGGAATCGGAACTGGGGCCTCCACTGGCCTGACCGGGCTCGCCGGAGGTGACTCTGGAACCGGAGCCTCACCCCCTGCCGCCCTGTTCCTGGCCCTTTTACCTCTCCCGGCAGGGACTATCCCCGGCAATGCTGGTCCGATGACTTTCTTAGGCCGGCCCGTACCATTCATGGCCGCCATCTGCTTCTTCATATTCGCCATGTCCTTCACCAGCATACGAAGCATTTGGTCGGTGCTAACCTTCTTTCCGACCCTTTTGCCCGGCATTTTCTTACGATAGTCGACCGAAAGATCCTGGAACCAAAGTCTCGAAGTGCTAGAAGACAAAACACAAGGATTACAATTTCTCAAAATTGGCTCTTCGTTCCATCTCGAGCTCACGTGCAACGGGGAGGTGCAGCTTCAGAGCACAGGAACAAGAGGATGCTTCCTTGGCTTGTTGCTCCTTTTATCCTTCTTCGGGCGGGCGTGGACCCTCCTCCAATCCGCCTATGGGGCGTGGCCATCGGCGTAGGTGTCTAGGACAGCCCCCTCTTGGGCGGAAAAAGGCGCGCCCCGGCTACGCCGCTTCGGGCATACCAGCCGAGACTCGCCTCCCACCCAAAATGGCTTCCCGGGGGGATCGGGGTACTCCACCATACGTTCGGGGGGACCGAGCGGTCGCCCCTTTCCATTCGTGACCAACTGGTTCGTTGCACTAATGATCTGAAGATTCAGGAAAAACTCTTGTGCAAAAATCCTAATTTGAAGGAGGCCATACTTATTGTCGAGAGTGTTGAGCATACCTCTACTTGGGTCAAAGAGATTAGGAAGGGTCCTACTCAAACTGATCCTGTTTCCAGTATTAACAATAAAAATCGACAAATTTTTCAACCTGAAATGAGTGTGGCTGCTGTAGGTAAAGTTCCTTCAAAGCTAGAGAAACCAACTTTAAAGACTGAAAAACCTAAACAAAAGCACAGTTCTAACAGGGAAAGTAAATTCAGATTTCCCAGATGTGGAAGTGAAAAACATGGACCGGATTATCCAAACTGTTTTGCCAAAAGTACCGTTTGTAGGAACTGTGGTAGGAAAGGTCATTATGCTAGGATGTGTAAAAACAGCAAAGTTAATTTTGTAGATGATGAAGAAGAGTACTCTCTGGATTCCATTCAGTGCATTACTGATTTGCAGGATGATGTTGTTAATGGAGTGAATCAAGTTGATGATATTGTGGTTATGCCCTCTTGTGACATTCACATCGCCAACAAGGTTGTCCCTGTGCTAGCTGATTCGGGTTCTTTGTACACCCTTATTAGTTATAAATTCTGGTTCTCAAATTTTGAAGGAGACAAGATCAAGCTTTTGACTCCTGACATTAATCCTGTTGGGTATGCAAAACAAAAGATTGATTTGATTGGGTACTCCATCCAGACCATTACTTTTAAGGGTAGAGAAACTGTTAGTAAAGTGTATGTTGCGAAAAGGGGGGATAATCTTCTGGTGTGGCGTCATCAAAGGAACCTGGGGATTACCTTAAATCCCAATGCTCCTGAAGAGGTCATGTTGGTCTCTCACCTAGGTGATTTTTCAGACATTTTTGGAAAATTTCCCGAGGTCTTCAGTGATGATTTGGGTCTTTTGAAAGGTTTCAAGCATAGAATAATTCTGAAAGGGAATGCAAAACCTGTTGTGCACAAAGTACGGAAAGTGCCAAATCTTATGTTAAAACCACTCCAAGATGAAATTCATAGGTTGTTGAAATTGGGTGTTGTGAGGAAATTGAATCCTCAGAATGGCTTGCGCCAATTATTTTGGCACCTAAGGACAAGGGTACCAAGATTAGGATGTGTGTGGACCTCAGGAGTCTGAATAGTTCAATTTGGGTGGACAGGCAGCCTTTGCCTAATATTAATGAGATTTTGGCTAGGTTGGGTGGGGCTACTGTTTTTAGTGTTATGGACTTGTCAGCAGCGTACCACCAAGTTTTGTTGGATGAGGAATCAAGGCACCTAACGTCGTTTGTGACTCCTATTGGTGCTTACAGATTTATCAGGATGCCTTTTGGGCTAGCTAGTGCAGCTGCATGTTTTCAGAGGATCATGAAAAATGTTTTATATGGAATTGAGTCCGTCTTGTTCTTTCAGGACGACATTCTGGTGTACGGAAGTGATATTGGCAGGCATGATGACATTCTTTTTGGAGTTTTAGCTAGGCTCAAGGAATCTGGCTTGACTTTGAAACGTGAGAAATGCAAGTTCAGAGTCAAATCGGTGTGTTATTTGGGGCACAATATATCTGGGGAGGGTATCAGCCCCAAGATTGATCTGGCGGAGGCTATTTTTCAAGCTCAACCTCCTTCTAACAAAGATCAAGTGAAATCTTTTAATGGGTTGTCTGAATATTACTCTAAATGTATTCCTAACTTTGCCAGCGTAATGCAGCCTATTAGACTGCTTTTAAAAAAGGGCGCGGTTTTCAATTGGGACAAGGTATGCTCGGTAGCTTTTGAAACTGTTAAGTCTCAGATCGCAAAAATGCCAACTTTGGGGCATTTTGACGTGCACAGGAAAACAATTTTGTCCACTGACGCGAGTTTACGTGGTTTGGGGGTTGTTCTTTCTCAGTTGGTGGATGGTTCAGAGAAGGTCATTGGTTTCGCCTCACATTCCCTGAAAGGTGCCGAGGAGCGCTATTCAGTTATAGAGCGTGAAGCTCTTGCTTGTTTTTGGGCTATCAAGCACTTTAGGTTCTACTTATGGGGTTTACCTTTTGTTGTCTCCTTTATGCGGACAACGCGGTCCTTCTTGCAAGGACTGGAAATGGTCTCCAGAGACTACTGGACTCTTTTGGAGAGTTCATGGAGTCCCTGGATCTAAAAGTTAACATCAAAAAGTCACATGTCATGGTGGTGGGTAAACATTGTGGATCCCGAACAAAGAAAACTTTTCTTTGTAATAACATAGCTATTTCTAGGGTCCCGATGTTTACATACCTAGGGGTTTTATTTGACCAAAGGGGGACATGGGGACCTCAGCAGCTCCAAAAAAGTAATGCCCTGACTAGGTCATCCTCTGCTGTTTTGGCATTTGCAAAAAAATTAGGAGCTAAACCAATAAAGGCTCTTCTTAACATCTATAAATCCAAATGCCTTGCAATAGCGTCATATGGTTCCTGTATCTGGGGATATACTGCCCAAAAAAAAAATTCAAACATCTGAAAACAAGTTCCTAAGAACACTGCTGGGTCTTCCACATTCCTCACCCACCTTCTCAGTGTATACTGAGCTAGGAGTAGGATATGTGACGGACCAGCTCAAACTAGCACCTCTCATTTGCTGGGCTAAGACCTGGCTTAACCAGGAAATATCGCTAAACCACCAAATCCTGACGGATTGTATTGCACTAGACAGGGCGAATGCAATCCCTTGGCTGTTGTATCTTAAATCCATGTTTACGCAATTGGGACGCCCTGAGATTTACACCACCCCCAATTGTATTACTAAAGAGGATGTTGGGTGGATAAAGGTACATTTTCTGAACATGCTCAGTATGGAGCGAGAGGAGCAGGAGCTTAAGAAAGTCTCTGTGAGGGCAAACTTTTTATCATTAACATCCCCTCTAACTGAACCGTATCTAATCATTGTCAATCGACCCTTCCACAGACAGCTTTCAACGAGGTTTCGCTTCAATATGATACATTTAACTTTGGGTGATTTCCCAACCTGGGGCAAGCCGGAAAATTGTAACCCTTGTAAATGCGATAATTTTTCAAACCAGGACACGTTGCATTTTGTCATGTTTTGTGACTTTTATCAAGAAATGAGAGGTAAATATCTGCTACCGTTGTTGAAAGAGGCCAGCTTCATACAAGTTAGACCAGCTCTCTTATATTTACAAATGTTAAGTTGTCCTCGGGTCATGTTCTGTGTTGCGAGCTTTCTGGTGGCTGCTGTTCGGAAAAAGAATACATTAGATAGACTGATAAATGCATGTAGGGGATAAAATTCTTTTATTGATGTGACTTCCCTTGTTTACCTGGCACCTGCACTTTGTTTACGCGGTACTTTGCACTTAGGATGCATATGACGAGATCAGGCCTCCAAGACGTATTAAATGATGAAATGTGTATTATGTCCTTATGAACTATCTCTAGTGTAATTTATATTTTTAGCCTGAATTTTAATGAAATACTGTTTTATGTAATTAGACATCTGAATGTATTGTGATTTTGTACATTTTCAAGCACATTGTACTTAAAAATGTTGTCTGTTTTTGTAATTAACTATGTGTATATATATGTATATATGTATATATGTTCATGATTGTCTTTTTATGATTTTTAATAATCGAAATAAAATGCTTTGACTGACTGACTGACTGACCTTTTGTTGTCAGGTCTGACCACAAACCTCTGGTGCAGTTATTTTCCTGTAGGAACGTAGAGTGTACCACTTCTAGGATCAAGAGGTGGGTCGAAGGACTCATGGAATATAATTTTTGTGTAGAGTATTTACCTGGACTCAAAAATATCCCTGCTGATTTCCTTTCTAGATCACCCCTTGATAGGTTGGTTGTGTGTGATTCTGAGCCACCTGTTTCTTGGGTGAGGGAATCAGCACTGAATGAAGTGGAATGGAAGGATAGTTTTTCGAGTGATCCGGCCAGGGATTTTGTTCTGGAATCCACAGTCAATGGATGGCCTATTTTGAAAGAAGTTCCTGATCCTGCCAAGGGATACTGGAATGTGAGGGATGAATTAAACATTGTCCATGGTGAATTGTTCAGGGGCGACAGGTTGATTCCCCCGTTTGGGATGAGGGAGAAGATTATAAATTTGGCACATGAAAAACATCTTGGTCGTAGTCTCACCAAGGCTAGAGTCAGGGAAACCTATTGGTGGCCTGAGTTAGACCGTGAGGTTGAGACTGTTGTGAAAGACTGCAGTATTCGTGCTGGTAACGATAAGTAAAGGAAAGTGAGCACCGCCCCTCTTTCCCCCGTTGCTATACCTGAGCGTCCTTGGTCCAAAGTAGCTGTGGACATCATTGGACCTTTTGAGAATCTGGCTCCCTCAGAAAGGTTTGTTGTTGTCTTGGTTGACTATACTTCGAAGTGGTTATCTGCTTCGTGCATGGGTTCTGTTTTGAGTAGGAATGTCATTGAATTTTTAAAAGATGCCTTTACTTGCGAAGGTGTTCCCGACGTTTTGGTTTCGGATAACTGTGTTCAGTTCACCTCCCAGGAAATGTCTGGCTTTTTGAGAGATTTATCTATTACCCACCATAGGACTGCTCTTTATTCCCGCAGGCAAATGGCCTGGTGGAGAGCATGAATAGGTTAATTAGAGCGTGTGCTCAGACTGCTTTGGAAAGAAGGCTCCCACTGAAACCTATTCTCAGGGAAAAACTGTGGGAGCACAGAAACACTCCTAATAGCGTGACTGGTTTATCACCCTTCAAGAAACTGAAAGGTAGAGTTGCTGGTTCTAAGCTTAATCCTTTGTGGCTTTCGGTTAAGGACAGAGGTTGTGTGGTCAAAGATGAGAGGTTGGAGAACTATCAGGAAAAGTACAAATAAAGGTTTGATTCCTTAAAAGGTGTGAAGAGTGTTTCTTGGAAGGTGGGTGATTTTGTTTACATTAAAAAAGCGGTTTGGTCACTCAAGGGTGAGTCTTAAGTATTTTGGGCCTAGACGCATTGTTAAGGTCATGAAAAATGTGGTTATGCTTGCTGGGGGAGATGTTTGGAGTATGTCTCGTTTATCAAGGTGTGCGGAGGGGGATGGTGTTGTGAAACCTGGTTCTGACGGTTTTGTGGGTCAAAAATGTTCCAATCACTTGCCTCAGAATGTTCCTTCCAATCACTTACCTCCGAATGTTTCTTTTCGCAGCACAAGCACAAGAGTTAGAAGACCTCCTTTGTATCTTCAAGATTACTGCCCTAAGTGAATTGTTCTTGTGTTTTTCTGTTGTTCTTTGCTTTGTTCTTTTTTCTTGTTTTTTATTCCTTTTGTTTTTGTTATTATAATAAGGGAGATGTGTTGTATCTTCTCCTTTAATAGTGTACATTCCTTGCAAAGAATGTATCTATGTCATGGGTTTAGAATGTAATGTGGGGAGTTGGGATCAGTTGTTACTTGGTCTTGGATTGAACAACTTGCCTCCCTGTTGGGTGTGAATAAACCTCTTATCACACTTTACTGTGTGTTCATCTTTATATTACAATGGTTGCAGTTGTTGATGTTGCAGCATTAGGTTCACTTGCTGATACTGGCTCTTGTTTTGCATCATTTGAGCCATCATTTGATGAAGTTGGCACATTTGTAAAGCTGAAAACACAGCAGTCTCCTCACTCTCCAGAATGGGTCAATATAAATGTAGCTGTATTCTTCTTGGAGTAGGGAGAGGACAGACTGATCTAATCCGGAGGCACCTTGGTGTTGATGGGGTTAACTGAGTAGAATTGTCCAAATAACACTTTTTGATGTGATTGATTAACACGTTCTTTTTCTCTACACCAGGAAATGTCAGCAAGATTACTGTGCGAGTGCTTTCTGCCTCAAGAACTGGAATAGGTGGTCTGTATGATGGGACAAAGACTTATTTGTCAGGAATAGTGTCCTAAACTGGCTCTCGAACTTTGGGTAACCACTCATCAGTAACTGTGGCCAGGCCAAGGGTAACTCTTCCCACACGAGACCCCACATTTTAAAAAAAGGGGGCGGGCGGACGGCACACTCCACCAGTAACCCAGCTGAGCGCCAGCCACACAGGCAAGATAGGAGGGAAGGCCCCCAACGAATACCTGGCCAAGCAGCACAGGGACGACCAGGACAGATATATACCTGTGTCACAGGTATGCCGGGAGATCCATGGGTGAAGAGGGCACAGGTGGACCAGGCCAGGTGAGAGCCCGGCATCAGGATGCGGAAAACAGCAGTCTCCACCTCACCAACCCAGTAGAGGTAGCAGCACACTACTAGTCCATTTGCAGCCGGGGGAACACCCGCAATGTCCATGTTTACTCACGAGGCCCGACGCAGAAGGCGTCCCACAGGCTGTGACACACTGTTCGGGCCCCAGCAGCCACCAATGAAGTTGCTACCCAGCAGTTCACCGCAGTCCATGGGGCAACAGTCCATTAATGAGGGGCTTCAGCTGGGGCACAATCCAGGCCTCCCATGGCCAGGATAAGTCCTCTGAGCAAAAGAAGTTGACCAGCACACCCCTGTTCCCAATGTTCCCTCCAAAAATTCATCTGCACATCCCCTGCAGCTCAAGTCTCCCAGGGTTTTCTTTGGTATTGTCAGCCATTCCCCAAAAGCCCTCCGTCTGGGGCCAAGCAATTCTACTGCAGCCTGCTCTGTACCTCCGGGAGCTGCTGCTGCCCTTCACAAACAAGGGAGCCGCTAGGCCACTGTTACCGTCTCAGGTCAGCCCACTGCTGGTATGGTCATCGGCAAAAACAACAGGTGATGGACCGAATGTGGATCAATGTCACACACTCACCCCAGTCCAAAGATCTGGGCCCAAATCCATCGTTTTTTTGCACTCCACACCACCCTGGGTTAGACAATGGCAATATGCAAATCAGCTCTGACCCTGTGCCCCATGGGAACAGTCCAGTCCGAACTACAAAAGCCATGTCCTTCCCAGAACAGAATCAAGCATCCGAGGACCGGACCGGTTTCGAGGTAACACCTCATCAGCCCGGCTAGCTTGACTCCAGTGGTGTGGAGTGCCTGGGACCCACGTCTGGGCATCCCCAGCGCACTTAGGGCGGAATATGCAAAAACAACAGGTGATGGACCGAATGTGGATCAATGTCACGCACTCACCCCAGTCCAAAGATGTGGGCCCAAATCCATCGTTTTTTTGCACTCCACACCACCCTGGGTTAGACAATGGCAATATGCAAATCAGCTCTGACCCTGTGCCCCATGGAGTCAAGCTAGCCGGGCTGATGAGGTGTTACCTCGAAACCGGTCCGGTCCTCGGATGCTTGATTCCGGTCTGGGAAAGATATGGCTGTTGCAGTTCGGACTGGACTGTTCCCATGGGGCACAGGGTCAGAGCTGATTTGCATAAAGCCATTATCTGACCCAGGGTGGTGTGGAGTGCAAAAAACGTTGGATTTAGGCCCAGATCCTTGTACTGGGGTGAATGTAAGACATTGATCTACATTCTGTCCATCAAATTGTTTTTTGTAATTTTCTCCCTGAGTGTACTGGGGTAGCTCAGACGTGGGTCCCAGAGCCTCCACACCACTGGAGTCAAGCTAGCCGGGCTGATGAGAGGTGTTACCTCGAAACCGGTCCGGTCCTCGGATGCTTGATTCCGGTCTGGGAAAGATATGGCTGTTGTAGTTCGGACTGGACTGTTCCCATGGGGCACAGGGTCAGAGCTGATTTGCATAAAGCCATTATCTGACCCAGGGTGGTGTGGAGTGCAAAAAACGATGGATTTAGGCCCAGATCCTTGTACTGGGGTGAATGTAAGACATAGATCTACATTCTGTCCATCAAATTGTTTTTTGTAATTTTCTCCCTGAGTGTACTGGGGTAGCTCAGACGTGGGTCCCAGAGCCTCCACACCACTGGAGTCAAGCTAGCCGGGCTGATGAGAGGTGTTACCTCGAAACCGGTCCGGTCCTCGGATGCTTGATTCTGGTCTGGGAAAGATATGGCTGTTGTAGTTCGGACTGGACTGTTCCCATGGGGCACAGGGTCAGAGCTGATTTGCAAAAAGCCATTATCTGACCCAGGGTGGTGTGGAGTGCAAAAAACGATGGATTTAGGCCCAGATCCTTGTACTGGGGTGAATGTAAGACATTGATCTACATTCTGTCCATCAAATTGTTTTTTGTAATTTACTCCCTGAGTGTACTGGGGTAGCTCAGACGTGGGTCCCAGAGCCTCCACACCACTGGAGTCAAGCTAGCCGGGCTGATGAGAGGTGTTACCTCGAAACCGGTCCGGTCCTCGGCTGCTTGATTCCGGTCTGGGAAAGATACGGCTGTTGTAGTTCGGACTGGACTGTTCCCATGGGGCACAGGGTCAGAGCTGATTTGCATAAAGCCATTATCTGACCCAGGGTGGTGTGGAGTGCAAAAAACGATGGATTTAGGCCCAGATCCTTGTACTGGGGTGAATGTAAGACATTGATCTACATTCTGTCCATCAAATTGTTTTTTGTAATTTTCTCGGTATGGTCATCGGCAGCACCAGGGTTGCCTCCCTGCGTGCCCCTCCTGATCCTCCTCAGGTCCTCTGTGGAAGCTGCTCAGTGTCCCCTGTCAGGGCTCCCCAATGGAGATAGATCTGTGCAGCAGTGCAGCCACCATTTTGTCAGCAAGGTTGAGACAGACAAAGCCTCCAGCACCACTGCTGAGGGTCCCCCACACCTGCCGGGGGGCTCCGATCTCAGAAGGGAGGTCCAGGAGCCACGCCTATGCCCCTTGATCCTCCGTCTGCCTCTCCTGTGGGTAGCTGAGCAGGATATATCAGGCGTTTGACAGAGAGTTCTCCTAGGACGTGGCCATCTTTTGCAGCCACTAGCCACGTCCCCTCTCACGGTATAATCCTGATGTTTTGAGCGAGATGTACTTTTCTGGTGTTGGCTGTTCTAAGACTACTGTGACCCCTGGCTTTTTGTGTCCTATTGGTGTTTCATGTCTATTGGCATATTCAGGCTCCCCATTGGAACCTGGACCTCCAATTAGGTCAACTTTCAAGGTGCCTTTTGGAAAGCGCCTATGTTGCAGATGAAGTGGCTCAGGACCTCCAGTATTGAAGGCTGGGTGCCAATCTAGCTTGCGGCAAGCTGATCTCATTTCCCCTTTCAGAGCTTTCAGTGCCAAAGAATGCATTGTCCCTGGACTGGCGTAGTCACCTTCGACAATGTAGATATCACAGGGGGTCAGGACCTACAGCAGTACCAATATACCTATTCTTCGGAGCTGGGGGCTTATCCATTGGACCTCAATGCCTTCCGGCCCTCCATTAGGAGCAAGATGGTCCACGTCCTGATTGGCAGTACAACTGCCATGTAGTACTGCAACAAACAGGATAGTTTGCCTTTGTACTGTTTAGAGGCTTTGGTCATGGCTAGTTCCTCAATAGACTTCCCTGATGGTCCATTATCTTGCAGGATCTCTCAAAAATGGAGCAGGCAAGTTCAGCAGGTGTCATCTTTCAGACCACAAATTATATTTATTACTACTGTATCAGTTTTTAGGTCCACAGAGAAGGTCATTTTTTCCTTTCTGTTCTGCAGGATGTCATGCTGTAAAGTCTACTCCTCAGACCCACTTCCTTGGAGGGGGTATTGGTGAGGAGTCTGTGGTTAGAAATATTCATCTGAAGAATGTTACTTACCTTCAGTAATGCTCTTTCTGGTGGATACTTTCTCACAGCTGATTCCTCCTCCCTGTTCTGTAGAGTGGACTTTTAGGAGTTTGAGGTTCCATGATAGATTTGTCACACAGGTTGGGGGGTGTGGCTGCTCCACAAATCTGGCGGTCACTCTGTGAAAGAGCTCCAATCACACAGCAGACAATACACCCTAATACCATCGCTCCCTAGGATCATCCAACCTGGGTCAAGCTCCTCCGCAGCAGTTATCTGTGGCGATCTCATCCATGCCAGACAGATTACCCATTAAGTGGAGACCCAAGGTGGCCATACTGGAGTGGGGACTTTGCAGGCTTCAGCGGTGATCATCCCAGAAGAAGGGGCCCGACGGTGAACCGTCTGGAGGCGCAGGAGAGGGCACCTCCGGGGAGTGTTGTTCTTGCTCTCTGCTTCTGACTACCTCAGCATGGACATGGTACAGGTAGGGGTTCCGCAGTGGCCACAGAGCAATGACGTGGCCCAGGTGCGAATCTCCAGCGCTGAACCCGCTTTAGAGGAAGGTGCCAGGGGGGCTGCCAGGTCCCTGCTGCAAGAGGCACTGTCAGCTGGGCCTGTAGGGCAGAGGTCCTAACAGCGAGGGGCAGGCAGGAGGTGGCCTGGGGAGCTGCTAAAGGCCCATCTTGATCCTGTACTCTGGTGAGTGACAGGGGCCCCCAATTGAAGAGTTGGTGAGGTGAGGTGTGCTGCACGAGGGGGGCTATCCTACTTCAGGGTTCCCCATGGGACTAAGAGGGCATCACGGCAAGCCCCCAGAGCTGGATGCAGGTCCCTGGACCCGAAGGGCCTTTCCAATTGCCCTGGCTGAAGGGGGAAATCTGCATGAAGCTGCTTGAAGCCTGAGAACCTGGGCAGTGGCCTTCGAGGGATTTGACTGCATCCTATATAAACTGCTGGCCCCCCAATACTTCTATCTCGGCCGGGTGAGGATTAGCCTTGGAAACAGGTATAGGGGGCCTAGACTAGAGTGTGCTCGCTGGTGTCTACTGCCTTGGGAGGCGTTGCTTATCCTACCTCTGGCCTTTCGGGCAGACATTGGTGACCAGATCCACGAGGGATGTGAGCCACCTTGTAGCACCTTGACAGGTGCGAATTGGTGGGGCCCGTCCTTGTTGATTTCCTCCCCCGTTACACTCCAAGATCTCGAGCAAGTCCTGGTGTGTGGATCTGCATCCCTATGGTGGAGAGCGACTGGGGCTCATAGAGACAGGCATAGCCCGCGGGTAGTAGGCCTGAGGCTGTGCGGACGTAGGCTGACCAGCTGTCTGCTTCTTTCTCTTCCTGGCGATCCAGTAAGGGTCTTTGAAGCTTAATGGAGGCCCGCTGGATCTGTGGGGGCCTCAGCTGCTCAACTTCAGGAATGTCCCCTTGATCCCCAGCTGGGAGTCGGTGCCAATGCTCGATTGCAAGGAGTGATTTTCCTTCCAAATAAGACTTGTTCTCCAGTGTTCCTATCTCACGGTGACGTCGTCATGGCAGAGGACAAACCAACGGCAGCAGCCGACTACCAGGAGATTGATAAATATACCAAATTGGAGTTACTGGTTGCTGGACCCCAGTTTGTGCCTACACGTTCCTTTGGCCATCTGTTTTTTATGTCTCGCCTAGCTACGCAGCGCATTCGCTGCTTTGCCTGGGCAAGACTTTTATTGCCGGTTTGGTGGGCGAAGGGGGACAGGACAGATTGCCGCCCGGATAGGTGATGTGCATGCGCATGGCGTCTCCTCTCTAGCTATGTTAGCTTTCACATGTTCCCACCACACGCTTGATTTAGCTTTCAATTTTCACGAAGCGCTGCAACTATACAAGGCAGACATATACATTTCAGAGCTCAGGCATATCCAATTATATTTTTGTAGATTCGCGTGCTTGATTTAGCTTTCAGTTTAACTGCGCGCTGCAACTATACAGGGCAGACACATACATTTCAGAGCTTAAGCATATCAAGATCTTTTTTCTGTAGACATATTTTCTTTGCTGGTTTGCAGATTGCCTCAGAGTTGCTGTGTCAACAAGACATGGACTGGGAGGTCTCTTTGGAAACAATAAGAAGGCTGCTGATAAAGGCACCCTCTTACCTTCAGACGCAGATTTATGCCCACAGGCAGCTATGGAGTGGCTGTTCGGGGCACCAGGGACCCAACACCCCCGAGTCACAGGCCTCACAACTGGACGCTAGGATGTGCAGACAGATTCTAGCACCTTGAGGCGAATGCATGGAGCTTCACATCCTCGTGCTAGAAGTGGTTAGGTGTGTGTCGAGTCTTCAGCTGGGATTTGTTAAACCATTGCAAGTGTTTGCAGAGGGTCGGGTGGCAAAGACAAGAGGTGACGATTTAAGACTATGGTGCTGGTGACACCTGAACCTTTCGGTACAGTTCAAGCTGTTCAAGAACGTATTGACTGAATTTAAATATAGGAACAGAAAATACGTATTAGGCAACAGAGAAGAAAATGGCAAACACCTCATTCTTCACTGCACAACAGGCAAAACGTGGTTCTTGTTATCCAAATTTTTAAAATCAATTTGACACCCTGGTAACTAAGTGCCGTTAAGTTTGCCTTCTCCGATGTCATGCTGTGCCAACAAGTGCCATTTACTGAGCTAGATCACCACTGTGCATTTAGCACTAGAATTCTGGGAGCTGCAGGGGAGCGCAAGGTGTTCACCCGATAAAGTAGATGCTATATCGAATACTAAACTAGACATTTAACAAATCTTGACTAGCCCTGCACAGTCACACACAAACTTTCACACATCACCGGTTAATGGCAGTTCTGAACCGGAGAACTGTAGAATCAAATCCGAACCTTCTGGGATACTAACAAGCATTTGCAATGCTATAGGTCTCGCATTCAGGAAGGTGTATCAGCTATTGACATTGCAAATAGCAATGCCTTTTATTTTTGTTTTTGTTTTTATTTATTATTTATTTATTTATTTAAAATATTTGTAGAGCGCAGCTGTCGCCTTGCAGGCATCCTGGCGCTAAACAGAGAGTAGCTCCACAGAGGGGAAAAGCTAAGGAGGCTAAGAAGGAGTGAACTAAAATAGAAGGTATTGAACAAGGTTAAGGGGCGGAGGTTGAAGTACACAAAGGTTAGGGGAAGAGCCAGGTCTTGATGCGTTTTCTGAAGGGAAGGAGTTGCGGTATTTGGCGGATGTCCAGGGGCAAACTGTTCCATAGTTTTGCCGCTGCAACTCCAAAGGATCTTCCTCCAGTCCTCACCTTGTTGAATCTTGGGACTGAGACAAGGTAGGCTGAAGCTGAACGGAGGGCTCTGGTAGGGGTATACCAAGTGAACATAGCTTGCAAGGGTCTAGGTCCGACTCCGTGCAAAGCCTTGAACACAAGACAGAGTGCTTTGAAAGCCACTCGTTGCTTCAGAGGGAGCCAGTGCAGTTCAGCTAAAGCCGCAGTGGCCGAGGATCTCCTTGTCCAGTCAAGGGCTAATTTGGCGGCAGCCGTCTGGATCCTTTGGAGTCGGTCTAACAGAACAGCTGGGGACTCAAGTAGCAAAGCGTTACAGTAGTCAAGGCGACTAAGAATAGTACACCTGACTACCAACGCCCGGGCTTGTACCGGAAGGAGTGGCATAATCTTACGAAGAGAGCGTAGTAGGCCCGAGCAGGTGGACACTGTTCTCGCAACCTGAGTCTCCATGCTTAGTTTGTTGTTTATCATAACCCCCAGATTGCGGACAGTAGACACCGGCTGTGGTTTTTCTGAAGCCTCTGGGGGTCAGAAATCGGTTGGGAGCGGGCGGGGAATCTTACTTCCAGCACAAAACAACACCTCAGTTTTGGCGGAATTGAACTGCAAGGAGTTGTTGTGCAGCCACTTAGCTGTGTCTCTCAATCGTGAAATGATTCTAGAGGAATCGATTCTAACCCATCCCAAGAGAAAATAAGCTGTGTATCATCTGCATAGTTAATGGTTTTTAGCCCATGGGTTTTTATTAATGTGACCAGAGGTTTTAGGTAAACATTAAAAAGAATGGGGCTGATGGACGAGCCTTGGGGTACCCCATGGGGCACAGAGGAGAAGGAAGATTGGAAGGGGGGGAGGGACACAGCCTGCTTCCTGTCTCTAAGATAGGACTGGAACCAAAGCAGGGCCGTACCATCAACCCCAGACTCCCTTAGTCCTTTCATCAGAATCACATGGTTGACCGTGTCTAATGCGGCAGACAGGTCCAGCAAGATCAAAGCTACTGCTTGGCCTCTGTCTGCACGCATACGAAGATCTTCCATGGCTGTAAGGACAGCAATTTCAGTCCCATGCGCTGGGCGGAAACCAAATTGAATGTCGTCCAGCATGTGATTCTGCTCCAGATGTGTGGAGAGACAGGAGCTCACCCAGCGCTCGGCAATCTTTGCCGGAAATGGCAGAAGGGAGATAGGCCGGTAATTTAATAAGCATTCGGGGTTCAGAGAGGGTTTCTTCAGCAGCGGGGTGATGAGAGCCTGCTTCCAAAGTGTGGGAACAAATCCGCAACGCAAGGATTGATTACAGATCTTCCGAAGGATGCCAAAGACTTCTGATCCAAAAATTTTCCATATTTTAGGAGGCAGAGTTTTTAAAACCTTAATAAAAGGCATTGTCATTTACAATGCCAATAGCTTATACTCACGTAAATGCGAGACCTATTGCATTGCAAATGCTTGTTAATTCACTTGCTTACCGCGTTACACACGAGCAAGCTATGCCTCATGGCTTGCCCACCGTGGATGCAGGGCTATTTATGGCAGCTCACAGCACGTCCATGCAGTGGGCATGCCGAAGGCAAGCTAGTCTGTGCACGGACCATGCACATCACCAGCCCCCATGCCCGTTTCACCCCAGACAACTGCGCCATGATCTCCTACTCTAAAGAGGCCCTCCTGGCCTTGAAAAATCAGGTAAGCCCTCTAGATGTGTACGTTTTGAACCCACACAATTTTCCTTAGCTGTTCGTCCTCATTATTCGTACAAAGCTACCGACTTTGGTTTATATTTGTAACAGAAACTTGGACAGATGAATCTTCTACTCTGGACATATCATCCGCTCTTCTCCTGGCTTTTCTGTCTATGGGCACGACCGTCCGGGTAAACCGAGGCAGGATCGCTATCATTTATCGTTCTGTCTTCGCTATCCAATGCATCCCCATTGTGACCCTCTCTGGGAGGCCTTAACCTTTAATATGACCTTTTCCCCTTCTCAAACTTTTAAAGGACTAGCCATTTACCATCCTCACAAAGCTCAAACCATCTTTGCTCAAGACTTTATTATCCTCCTTGACCATGACATACTACAAAGTAATTTTACAGTCATTGGAGACTTTAATTTTCATTTAAATAACCCCAATGACAAAAATAAAAAAACACCGTCTTGCTAATATGGCATCATTTGGTCTTGAATAATTTGTTGACTCCTACACACTCTGCTAGGCATCTTTTTCAACAACCCCTTCCTAGGAAATGTTAAAACTCTCCCTCTGGCTTGGTCAGATCATCATGTTGTCCTTTTTGACTTTACACCACTTCCTGCTCCCCGAGCCAAACCTTCTTAAACTTTATCGCGGGCATGGCACAAAGTAGAACCGTTAGTGTTCACCCAACTCCTGGATTCTACATTTCCTAAGTCCTCTCCAAACATCAACAACGCTGTCTCTAATTACAATCTTGGCCTGACCAGGTGGTCTCCTCTCTTGCCCCTCTAAAAAAAAAAAAAAAAAAAAATCAAGATTAAAAAACATCCCATCTCTGCCCCCTGGTTCTCTGAAGACCTTAGGTCTTTAAAGCAGACGTGTAGAAGGCAGGAAAAGCGATGGAGAAGTGATTATGATTAGGGCTCCCTGTTTTCTGTTTTTACTGCTTTTCACAGATGAATACAGACCGAAAACCATTTATTTTCCTGTCTGTATTTATTTTTAAATGTGGATAAAAATGGAAATTGATTTGTTTTTTGAGTGATTCTAAATACTTTCAATCATGACTACCAGGGCAAAAGCTCTATTGATCAAAAGGTAAACTAATTTCAGTAATGAGCCTTAAACAGCAATAGGTATGCACAACCTTGATATTAAAATGTGTATGTTTTCTTATAAGAACATATTTTATCATCTGAGTGTGTTTATATCCCTGAAACCTGTCAGTTGTTCAGGCATGAGTGCATATTTATTAGTCAAATAAATGTAGAAATATACTAATTTCAGGTTATTTTTTTCACAAAACCCAAAATGAATATGGATAAAAACAGATCAAATTTGCAAAAAGTAAATATGGATAAATGCAGACAGACCTGTCAAAAAAATAAATACCATAAAACCGGGAGCCCTAATTATGATGAACCAATAGAAACAGAATACAAGAGATGTCTGGCAAACTTTAAATTCTCGCTTCGGAAAGCTAAAATTGCCTTCTACACCTCTAAAATGGAATCTGCATCCAATTCATCAAAAGACTTGTTTGCTACTATCACGCAGCTAACCTCTTCAACCCTTCTACTTCCATAGCTCCATCTCAATCTTTCTGCAATTCACTTGCAGATACCTTTTGTGAAAAGGTGGAAAGTGTTTATAACACATTTGCCTCCACTACCTCTTTAGCATCATTACTATATTCTTCTAGTCCATCTTCCAAGATAATTGCTACCCTCAACAGCTTCATCCCTCCTTCCAATGATGAAGTCATAAGAATGCTGCAGCTCGCCAAATCAGGCTCACCATTGGACCCTTGTCCTCCTAGTATGATCAGCCTTGCTGCCCCATCATTAGAGCCATGTCTGACAGACATCTATCAGCAGATATGCATATCAGGTGTCTTCCCATCCCAATAGAAGGAAATCTCCATTCGTCCTCCGTTTAAAGAAGAAAAAAAACCTTCAGTAAATCCAGCAGAACCTAACAACTATTGACCCATAGCTGGCCTCCCACTGCCAGCGAAGGTTATTGACAAAATCTTGAATGCACAATCGATGGAACACATTCTAAACACCCCATCCAGTTCGGATTTTGGTTGGCACATAGTACCGAAACAGCTCTTATCAAGGCCACCGAGGAGATCAGGGCAACTCTTGCCCAAGGAAATAGTGCTGCCTTGCTTTTACTGGATCTCTCGGCGGCCTTTGATACAGTTCACCATGGACTGTTACTTAACCGCTTGAATAAGTGTGCGGTGTCCGGAACTGTCTGGAAGCAGCTTAAATATTTCCTGACTAATCAAAAGCAGTCCGTGTCTCTGAGACTTCACATCGCCATTTTGTTCTTTTCCATGCAAGGTTCCACAGGAATCCTTGCTCAGACCCACTTTATTTAACCTCTGTTATTCCGCTGGCAGATCTGACCCAATCTTTTGGTTTCACTCTAACCTCTTACACAGACGACACACAGATCATCGTCTCACTTTCACAGGAAAAACAAGATGTCGCTTCCAATTTTTGCAACTGCATGAGAGCAGTTATCATCTGGATGTCATCTAACTGTCTTAAATTCCACCAATACAGTGGCACAACTCTTCGGAACTCAGTCCTCTTTCTGGTCCCATAAATGGTGGCCATCTGAATTAGGTTCTCTTCCACTAGCTGTTAAATAGGTAAGACATCTTGGAGGTAAAATTAACACAGATCTATCTTGTACAACTCAGGAAAACCCGGTCTCATCTGCCAGTTTTTTCACTTTAAAATTAAAAAGATTTTGCAGCTGGAGGCCTGTACCGAAGACGCAGAAGGACATTTAGAAGGAATAATTTCTGCGCCGTGGGCATTCCTGAAGGAGTGAAGGATCCATGCCAAGGGAAATCGTGTTTGACTGGCTGACCAGCCAGTTTCCCAAAGAGGATGTGTTGAGCTGCTTCATTTTGGAGCAAGCACAGAGAGTGCTGATTGCTAGGCCCCCTGTCGACATCCTTCCTCAACCATTTATTGTGCGAGTCCTTAACTATGCCAATGCAGATGCTATCCTCAGGGCGGCGCGCATACCAGGCCAACTGACAGATCACTACTCCCCCGGGATTATATTCCAACTGTACCTTGAAAGTACAACAACAACGCCGTTCCTTCCAGGAAGCTAAGCAAAAACTGAGAGCCATGGAGATACATGCTTTTATTTCAAGCCTGCCTGAAAGCAATCTTTCAGGGCAACAACTTCTTTTTTGACTATTCAGAGATGGTCTGGGACTGGATCCAGGAGAGACCCCCAGAACACACAACGGACACGCCACTTCCCTGGGGGGAGGGGTCGGCGGAGCAATGGTGGACCCCAAGTGAATGGCACACAGCCTTGAGAAAACTGTTGTGGCAAAGAGAGCAGAGGGCTGGGTCTCTGGTTCGTGACCGCGCTGCCTCTGGGTAAGCCTAACCCACACGGATGCATAGGCGCTCCGTGCTCTCCGGCACAGACGACCCATTTCTGGCATCCCCAGCTGCACCTTATAACAATAGGGGTTTCAACAGTGGGTGATATACACTTGTTTCATACTGCTTGGGGGCTTCGCTGTTCTGTTGGTCAGAACCCCCATAACTCTATTTTGGTTGGGGATGATTTGTGTTTGGGTGGGGGATTTGAGTGATAGGGGTGACGCACATCACATGACAGCCCTGTTGGCCTCGGCCCCTAGTCGCACCACGAAAAGTACTTCCAGTTCACAAAATAAGGGGCGTAGGAGTTGTGGGAGGAGTGTGGTGTTTAGGTATTGTTTTTGGTTGTGTTTTTCTTTCAGGTGCAGAAATTGGGCACAGCAGTAGGTGGGACGTACACAATCCTCAGACACAGAACTCAGACACACTTAGGCAATGGCAGACCCCATTCATCAGAGGGGCCCTGAGCAAGAGCACATGCTCTGAATACATCTGTCCTGGAACATTAACAAGATCTTAGATAACATCAAAAGAGAGGAGGTGCTCAGAGCAGCCCTGAAGACGAATGTGGACATACTGATGCTTCAGGAAACCCATCATTTGGGAAATTAACGCCCCTTTTCAGCCCGTAAACTTTACACCCAGGTGTACCACTCTAGATTCCACTATGGCTCTCGAGGCACAGCTATCTTAATTCGGGGACATGTCCCCTTTGCAATCTCCAAGGTTTTGAACGATGGCCTGGGCCACTATGTAGCAGTGTTGGGCACACTCCTCAGACAGCCCCTCTCATTGATCTGTGTCTTTGCCCCACCTCAGACTTCCTGGTTAAACTTGAGGTCCTTATATGGGAACTGCCGGAGGCAACTTTAATGGGGTCGGCGATGGGACCCTAGACCGTTCTTCGACCACTACTGGAGTTGGCGCAGGCCTACACTCTGCTTTTTGCATGCAATGGAACCTGACAGATGTGTGGATGGGATACCACCCCAGAGAGATAGAGAGTATACCTTCTACTCGGGAGCACACCACTGCTTTTCCCGATTGATTAGACTACTTTTTTATGAATAGCCGGGAGGGTCATTGGGTCCTTGATATTAGATTGTTAGTCCGGGGACTCTCCGATCAGGCGCTGGTAGTAACAAATCTAGCATGAGGCCCTAGGAGGGTTGAGATGAGATGGCACCCAGACCGCTGGCACCTTCAAAAAGACGAATTTCAGGAGTTGTACCAACATACGTGCCCGCTATTCCTTGCCAACAATAGGGTATCTGTGGCTTCCCACATTTCACTCTGAGAAGCTCAGAAGGCCATGCTTCGTGAGTGTATCATCAGCTACTCCAAAGGTCAGAAGGACAGGGATCGGCGTAAGGGCAGGGACCTCGAGGACCACATACTTGAGTTACAGCGCCAATCCATGACACAGCAGCAAGAATCCCTCTTGAGTGACTCGCTACATTTTCAGAGCTTACTCCAACAGGAGCTCCCCAGGAGGCAAGGGGAGGTGTAACTGGCCACCCTGGACACCCTGTGCTTCCACCATACCTATAATAAGGCCAACATGCGTCTTAGCGCTAAGAGATACGTGTTAGCCGTATTCTCGTGATCCCAACCCCTCTGTAAGTAAAGGTGGGCCACGCCGGCGAGTGCTTCGGGAGATAGGAGACCAGTGTGTCACCTTCTTGTGACAGCCTGTTTACCTGCCCTTCTAATCCGGATCGCCGGCAATCACACGTATCTCTTAGCGCTAAGACGCATGTTGACCTTATTATAGGTATGGTGCACAGTGGTCGAAGTGGGGAAAAAAAAGTAGGGGAACTGTGGGTGGAGAATCAGGGGGCGGGAACAACCGAAGATTGAATCCGTGGGAGGAGTTAGGGGTGTGGCTAGAAATAGCAAAACATACCAATTTTTAGTACGTTTAGCATTTCACTGACCAGTTACAGCTTATAACGTTATTTAATTAAAAGAATGGATATGTTTATTTGAGGTTTAATTCAGGAAAAAGCAAACACTCATAGGGAATACAGGTTTATGTAAAGCATGTGAAATATAAGCAGGAACAACATGTTACCTTAATGCTTTTACTCTCATTGTTCAGAAATCCATGATTATTTTTTGTCTCAATTATTGGGGTCATGAATGCAGGGCTCCTCCTATACACATGTGTTAAGCAGGGCTCAGAAGAGAAAGGGACTCTTCAGGAGAATCTAGACTCACAGAAACCCACAAAGGCTCCTTCATATTCATGTCAACCAGCTGGCTGCTCAATCATAATATAGTAAAAAGAACAACTGGTGGACAGAATGCAGAGCAATATCATACATTCACCCCAGTGCAGAGAGATGGGCCTAAATCCATTGTTTATTTGCTCACATGCGATTTCAGTTTGGACCCAGCCATATGCAAATCAGTCTTGATCCTGTGCCCAATGAGAACAGTGTAGCCCGAACTGCCAGGCCAGGTCCTCCCTGGACTGGAAACAAGCATCCTAGGACCGGTTTCGGGCTTTCAGCCCTCATCAGCCAGGATAGCTTGATTCCATTGGCATGGAGAGCACAGGACTCATGTCTGAGCATACCTGTCCCACTCGGGGTGACAAATGCAAAAAGAACAATTGATGGACAGAATGCAGAACAAGGTCATACATTCACCCCAGTTCAGAGATCGGGGCTTAAATCCATAGTTTTTTGCTCACCATGCCATTCCAGTTTGGACCCAGCCATATGCAAATCAGTCTTGATCCTGCGCCCAATGTGAACAGTCCAGCCCGAACTGCCAGGCCATATGTATTCAAGTGTCCTTTCATTCGGGAAGTGAACCCCACGCAGTACCCACTGAACTATACACATAACATATTGCTCTTTGATATGCATGGTACATGTTCTTTGCAGCAGGCATATTACCCCTCTGCACTACCTTAGATGAGTAAAATAGCCACTAGACAAAACATGCTCCCATCTCCCTCCAGCAGGTACATTGATCACCAAAGTTATCTTGGCACTTGTATTGTTGACCGAAACCTGCTGAATATACAAATAACTTTGCAGTGTTTTTAAAACTCCTGCACTTGTACAAAACCGGTCCCCCCCAAACTAAACTGGCCCCCTACCCTTCCAGTCGCCCTGGGAAACGCCTACTCCTGCCCTTTCACTGCTCCTGTCCAGTCAGTACTCCTGCTCAAGCTCGATCAACACTCCTGCTTCGTCAATTCCCCCGACCCCTCCCTTCTCCTGGCCCGTCACTTGTACTGGCCCGTCACTTCTCCTGCCCGTCACTGCTCCTGCCCTGTTCACCGCTCCTGCCCTGTTCACCGCTCCTGCCCTGTTAACCGCTCCTGCCCCGCTCACCGCTCCTGCCCTGTTCACCGCTCCTGCCCCGCTCACCGCTCCTGCCCCGTTCACTGCTCCTGCCCCGTTCACTGCTCCTGCCCCGTTCACTGCTCCTGCCCCGTTCACTGCTCCTGCCCTGTTCACTGCTCCTGTCCTGTTCACTGCTCCTGTCCTGTTCACTGCTCCTGCCCCGTCACCTCTCCTGCCAGTCACCTCTTCTGCCCCGTCACCTCTCCTGCCCTGTCACCTCTCCTGCCCCATCACCTCTCCTGCCCCGTCACCTCTCCTGCCCATCACCTCACCTTCCCGTCACATCCCCTGCCTGTCATGTCACCTGCCTGTCACTTCTTGTGCCCGGTCACCTCTCCTGCCCTGTTGCCTCTCCTTCCACGTCTCCTCTCCTGCCCTGTCGCCTCTCCTGCCCCAGTCACTGCTCCTGCCCCGTTCACTGCTGCTGCCCCGTTCACTGCTCCTGCCCCATTCACTGCTCCTGCCCCGTTCACTGCTCCTGCCCCGTTCACTGCTCCTGCCCAGTTCACTGCTCCTGCCCAGTTCACCGCTCCTGTCCTTTGTCCTTTCATCGCTCCTGTCCTTTCACCGCTCACATACGGTTACTGCTCTAGCTCATGCCCCGTCACCTCTCCTGCCTCGTCACCTCTCCTGCCTCGTCACCTCTCCTGCCCCGTCACCTCTCCTGCCCCGTCACCTCTCCTGCACCGTCACCTCTCCTGCACCGTCACCTCTCCTGCCCATCACCTCACCTCCCCATCACCTCACCTGCCTGTCATGTCACCTGCCCGTCACTTCTTGTGCCCGGTCACCTCTCCTGCCCTGTTGCCTCTCCTTCCACGTCTCCTCTCCTGCCCTGTCACTTCTCCTGCCCTGTCGCTGCTCCTGCCCTATCACTGCTCCTGCCCCGTTCACTGCTCCTGCCCCGTTTACTGCTCCTGCCTCGTTCACTGCTCCTGCCCCGTTCATTTCTGCTGCCCCGTTCATTTCTGCTACCCCGTTCACTGCTCCTGCCCCGTTCACTGCTCCTGCCCCGTTCACTTCTCCTGTCCTTTCACCGCTGCTGTCCTTTCACCGTTCACACCCGGTTACTGCTCTAGCTCATGCCCCGTCACCTCTCCTGCCCTGTTCACCGCTCCTGCCCTGTTCACCGCTCCTGCCTCGCTCACCGCTCCTGCCCTGTTCACCTCTCCTGCCCCGCTCACCGCTCCTGCCCCGCTCACCGCTCCTGCCCCGTTCACTGCTCCTGTCCTGTTCACTGCTCCTGTCCTGTTCACTGCTCCTGTCCTGTTCACTGCTCCTGTCCTGTTCACTGCTCCTGTCCTGTTCACTGCTCCTGCCCCGTCACCTCTCCTGTCCCGTCACCTCTCCTGCCCCGTCACCTCTCCTGCCCAGTCACCTCTCCTTCCACGTCTCCTCTCCTGCCCTGTCGCCTCTCCTGCCCCATCACTGCTCCTGCCCCATCACTGCTCCTGCCCCATCACTGCTCCTGCCCCATCACTGCTCCTGCCCTTCATCATCCCCATAAGGTCACCAATCATAGACTTCAGAACATTGGAATATTTTCTGAAATCACTTACAGACTCCTAAATACTGGGGTCAAACGCCGGGGCTGTCATTGCTTGAGTTGGAAAAGATTTGTCTGCACAGATGGCGTCATTATCAATGGGGCTTTGCAGGGGGGCGAATCTGTTAGTACATGCAATTATTAAATCTGCCAAATCATGTGCACATGGGTCAGGAGGTGGTGTAAATACTGCTTCCAAATATGAGCTTACTCGTTTGGTTATGGGTGCAAAACCGCTCTTGCCCTTGGGTTTCTCAAACCTCTTTGGAATGGTGTGTGTTACACCGGGGCCTGTATGGGGAGGACAACTGTCAACAGAACTAGAAGTGGCGTGAAAACGGCCCCGGTGCACCTCCGGGCCTAGATTGCCGGGAAACAGTCTGGTAGGCATTGATGAACGTTGCTTCAGCAGGTAAACACTGTGAATATCACTGCCACAAAACCCAACTAATAGCAGCTTTAAATTGGCATGTAAATTTGCTGGCAGCATCGTCACAAATGAGGTGTGATCACTAGCTCACAGCAGCCGCAGGGCCATCAGAGTAGCCGTTTTCGCACTATGCTACACTGATGGCCATTTCAGTCTCACTTTGCAGGCCCATTAGACCCAGCGGGGAAGGGGAGGAGGCCGGGCGCAGTGCAGAGGCCTTCTGAATATTTACGTTGCACCACTCATGCGTGAAAAAGAAAAAAAGGTGTACTTTAAAGTATGGCAATTTTACAGTCCCCGGTACGCTCTTTCAAAACTAAGAAGTAGGGGAACGGACTAACATAATTTTAAGAAGTAAGGGCACGCCGTGCCCTTCCGTCCCCGCCCACTTCTAACGCTGATGGTGCAAGTACAGCGAGTCTTTCCCTGACTCCCACAGTTTTTATACCACCTTTCTCACAGTCCTGACGAAGCGTACTGAGGATCCATTAGGGACCCGCAATATGCGCGAAACATGTTGACCCCACTTCACCTCCATACTACTTTCACGGACTGAGAGCAGCGGGAGCATACCTATCCCCCCTACATGTTTTCTGTTTAGAATTAGCTCCAGTCCCCAGTGTTTTAATTTATTTTCCGGACCCTTGAATAAAATTGTATTGGGGTTCTGGTTAGGTCTTTTTATCCTCACACACACACTTTTTCACGAGGCCCACACACCGCATGCACAACTGTGGCACCTCCTATAAAAGATCTCCGACAAAGAGCCCTCTTGCGGGGCCCCTGGGGGGACTGCCTGTGCCACCCCCTTGAGGAGCTAAGCCTGATGATGAAGCACAATACCTGCAAGGGTGTATGAGGGCATCAATTCTAAAAGGAGGAATTACCCCACATTTATGTTGATCCCACCGATTTATTATCTTTCTGAAAACACTACATCTCAACTAGAATCGGTTGCAGAGTTCGCCCTTTTCTTAGGAACAGCTACCATCCACTGTGTTGGCAGTTAATAATATTTCACAGGTGACTAAGAGCGAATACCTTTGCAGCCTAATACAGTTTGTTGTACAGTGAGGGCCCCTTGAGTCCCCATGCGGCCCTACTCCAAGCAGGTTCAGATGTGTTTGCTGATGCCTTGCTTGACTTCCTAAAAGCAGGAAACTCTGGAGGAAGACGTTACCTGCGATGAGCGGTTTGCAGCCTTGCCTCAGATGCGTGCTGGCAAAGTGCTGGGTCCCAATGGCTTTCCAGCTGAATTGTGTCACCTGGTGTGGCTACATACTGGCCTTTGTGAAAGGATAACTGCCCTCAGATCTTAGAACCGCTGAGATTGTGGTAATATCGAAGCCGGTTATGATGGGTACTCACTGCGAGGATTTCAGGCCGATCTTTCTCTTGAATTGAGAAGCGAAAATCTGAGCCAAAATGCTAGTCACCCATCATTTGGAGTCATTACTCACCTAGTCCACCCCGACCAGTCCGGGTCTATGCCCCACCAAAATACCTGGCATAATCTATGAAGAATTAATAAGGCAATTGACCTGAGTAGGACCTTCCAAGGTCATAGAGCCCTTCTGCCCATTGATTTTCGGAAGGCTTTCGATTCAGTGGCCTGGGCGTTTTTGTGTTTGTTTGCCCTTCCGACCCAGGATGCATTCAGTTTGAAGATTGTGAAAATATGTGTACCTTCTCTACACCAATTTGGTCGCCAGGGTTTGTTCAGAAAGGGTGGTATCAGAATGGTTCTTGGTAGCGCTGGGGACCCGTCAGTTTGCACTGGTGATAGAGCAGCTGGCGGCATGGGTGAGGAGTGACTCACTTTTTAGGGTCTTCCAGTGGACTGAGGAGATGAGCAACAGGATTTTGTTCTACGACAATGACGTTGTCTTGTTTTTGGATGATCTGTATGTATTGGGCCCTTGGGCGCTCCAGATCTCAGATCTTCAGATCTGACTCTGGCCTTCTGATGAATGCCCTAAAATCTGCACTTTATCTCACTGCTCCCTGCCCAGTGCATATGCTGTGGGCGACCGCAGATACTGGCCCTCCCCTTTAGGTTTAGGTACCTGGGGGTCTTTGTCACAGATGATACAATGTGATCCTTTAAATGGAACATGGCACCCCAGTTAGCTGTCCTTGGCTCTGCTACTTTTAAAATGATCTCCCTGCTGCGCATACTCTATAATTTGTAAAATCATCCATTCCCAATAGATAAAACTTTGTTTAGTAAGGTCAACGCACAAGTCAAACTTGCTGTGGGGTGGTGATGTGCCTCGTTTCGCTCTTGGGAAACTCTGGAAACTGGTTGTTGAGGGTGGGATGGCTACTCCTGACATGCTCTAATACTAATGGGCGGCGCACCTGCTTATCGTAAATGAATGGTGGTTTGGGGGTTTTCAGACTTGGTATATGCCGCGGAGGGATAGATACCGGGCAGCTGAGACCTCCCGCACCTGCTGTAATGTGGAACTGTTCCTACAGCTCTCTCACCTGCCACAGCAGTGGTGTTTGGGATATAGAACGCGGACCTGAGGACTGGTGAGGTGGGCTGACCATCTCACATTGGAGCACCCTTTGTGGCAGGGTAAAAGACTCCCAAAGGTGACGGCCCTACAGGGATTTTTGGCCTGGGATGTCATAGGCATTGCAATGTTGGGTGACGTGCACAATGGGACTTCAGGTCTTGCAGAGGGAGTATGATATGCAAGGCAAGCAGTTCTTCCGATACCTGCTGCTCTGCCATGCCCTTCTCCCTATTATACAATAAGTGGAAGACATCCCTGAATTTTCCCACTGGAAATGAAAATTGTCCTCAGCAACTTCAAGGAATATAAATTGTCAGTAATTTATAAAATGCTATTGCGTAACGTACCAGATCCAAAGGTGGGGGTGCGGAGGATGTGGGAGGTGGAACTGGGCCAATTGGACAACGATGAGTGGAGTCTGTAGAGGCCCCCCAGAGAGGCATTTATAGCATCCCAATTTGGACTAATCCAGCTGAAAGTGCTTCACAGAGTATATTATACCAGAGCCAGGCTCCATCACATGGGCCTCATCCCCACAGGGAATTGCTTGAGGTGCGGAGATTCACAGAGAGACTTACCTTACATGTTTTGGCACTGTCCAGTGCTGGCCCACTTCTGGGTTGGGGTGCTGGGGCGACTCGGGAGAGTGCTAGAATGGGATATTCCCCAAACTCATCCTTCTCCATATCACAGATGATCGTGGGAACATGCTATCAGAGGCCACTTCTGTAGATGGGCCTAATTATTGCTGAGAGGAACATTGCTAAGGTTTGGAAAGAGACATAGACCCCCCTCTGTGGAAACCTGAGCCAAGGGCATGGATCACTACATGGGTTTGGAACAGCCAATATATTTGTCACAGGGCTGCCCCCAGAAACACTTTAAGACATGGAAGGCTTGGGCAGACTACAGAGTGATACAGTTTGAGCCCTGGGCATACAGGCCATGGATTAATGATGGGGAAACTGGACTCTGCAATATTGATACTTTCAATGTACAAACAAGGAGATAGGGCCATGCCCTTCTATAGTGTTGTCTGTTGTTTTGCTGATTTGGCTAATGTGGAAGTTTCACTGACTTTTGACAGTATTGTAAACTGTGTGTTTTTGTACTGTATATGTGTACTGCACTTGACACACCGCTTCTTTCTTGAGCTGTAAAATCAATAAAATGTTTTTTCAAAAAAATAAAGAGGTCCTAAAAACTAGGGAACAACCATGGAATGGATACTAAAGAGAGTCAAATATTTAGAAGAAAACCAAACTGAATATCCATTCTTGTTCAAATGGGCTGGCTGCCAGTGTCTGTTCACATATTTCTTATACTCCAGCGTAGCCTTTCACAAATGAACCACACATTTTTGGATCTTCTTCAAATTTTGTAAACGTGTTTGTACTGAAAGTAGTTTTCATGTGTCAAAAGTGAAGGCCCGTAATCTTGAATGAATACCATTTGAACAAAAAAAGGTGGAAACCCTAAAGCTCGATGCCAAAAGTTATTATGTGAAGCCAATCCATTTGACCCAGTCACAGAGTCAGTCCATGAAAAATATTGAAGATATTGTTCAGTAGGTGAATTCACCTTTTCAATCTGTCTGTTAGTCTGTGGACGGCAATTCAAGGATTTAAAATTTTCTGGTCCTAAATATTTAGCAGATCCTAAATGTTTAATAGATTACGTACAAACCTGGATATAAACTGTTCCCCTCTATCTGGAATAATGATTTCATGGAGTCTATGACACTGAATTATCTCTTGTAGGAACATCATGGCTAATTAAATGGCTGATGGTAGCTCCTTGAGGGGTATGAAATCGGCGAGCGTAGGAAAATAGTCAACCACCACTAACAGTGCTCTGACCATTGGAACAGGGCAGTTGCACAGTAAAGTCGTTTGAGTCTAGGTTTGTGTGGATGATAGAAGAGTTAAAGATCAACTGTAGTCTTTTTATGGTCTGTCTTATTTTTGAAAAATGTGAAACACTGCTTTATGTGCTTCTCAACTATCCTTTCGATATTTAGATGCCAAAACAAGTCAGTATTTCTTCTGTCCTCTTTATTCGCGAATTCCCTGATATAGGTGTGTAATGACGTGTCGCAATCAGCTTCTCTTGTATCTTTTGGTCTGGTAGGGGGGAGGGTCTTGAGGTGGGGACCCTTCCCCCTATCTTACGTGAGGCGATCATAGTTCTGTTGGCGAAACCAGGAAGGATGCTCAGTCTTTTCAATCCTACCATCTGCTGTTGCTGCTAAATTTTGGCAAAATCCTAGATAAACTGCTCACTGGTAGACTTTCTCTTCTCCTAGAGACCATCATCTCTCCCCTACCCTCTAATTGGGGTTTAATCCACATAGGTCCAAATCTATCAACCTTCGTATGTTGCTCTCCGTACTGAATAGGATTTCCCCTGATGTCCCGGCTGCAATTGCCTTGTTGGATGTCAAAAAGGTATTTGACTCTTTGGAGTGGTTGTATTTTTACTGGCAACTCTTTAGAAGCTCTGCCTCCTGCGAGGGTTTGCATCCCTCATCATACACAGCAGACATGCGTATACGGGCTAGCGGGTCTCTGACCTCTTTATTCACATTGGCCAAAGGAACCAGACAGAGGTGCCATAATCCCTGCTTTTATTCATAATAGCCATGGACCCCCTGGTACGGCACTTACAGCACGGGTTGCGGTTCGGCCCCGGACCGCTTGTTCTGTCACTCTATGCGGATGACATTTTAATTTTTCTTAGACACCCTGCCGCAAACCTTGACCCTATTTTTCAGGCGATCCAGAGATTTGGCCAATAGTCCGGATTGCAAATTAACTGGGGGAAGTCTGACCTGTTTCAATTGACCTTGGCAACTGTGCAATTTCCGTGTGCGTACCTCCTGCAGTGGCGTGATGATACAGTAAAATATCTGGGAATTCATATCCGTTGGGATAAGAACCAAGTCCTCTAACTGAATTATGGCCCAGCGGTCAATAGGTTGACATTGCAGATAGAGAGATGGATAAAATTGCAGCTTTCAGCTTCGCCATAATTAAAATTGTGATATTACCCCGATTTCTTTACTTATTCCGAAATATACCTATCCTCCTTCTTCAGCATGCTGAGGGGCCTCCTTCTACGTCTTGTCTGGGCAGGTCGCAGACCCAGGGTGGGTCTGCGATGAGAGGGGGTTTTGGGGTGCCACACCTGCACCTTTACAATCTAGTTGCGCAATGCCAGTATACCTATTATTGGTACCATAAAGATGCCCGACTTCCTTATCAACGCGTGGAGAGAGACCATGCTGTTAAGATACTGCTCAATGCCATACTCCCAGTTGGCAAACCTTAGGATCCTACCAACTTCCAGCCACTATCCACCACCTGCTGTGCCTGGCACAGGCTCCTGTGGTTGCTGGAGTTTGGGCAACTTTATTCCCCCACCCTGCCACAACCGTTGGCTATCCCACCCTTACGGAAGCCATCATCAGGAACACCATGAGGCAAAACAAATTGCTTACGACAGGGGACTTACTTCTGGATGGCAAGGCTATTTCTTGGTCAGATGACACACACTTTACCACTGCTACCCTAATGGATAGGTTCATTTTACACATCATACAAAGTGCAATGAGTACCTGGGTTCCATCCTACCCCATTGCTCCGGTGGATTTCTCCTCCCTAAAACGTGTCTTGCCCTATTTCCCGCGTTGGATGGCTGCCTGCAGGAGGCCTGGGCCGCAGACATAGGCCGCCCTCTCCCAGACGATGTTTGGTATTTCTGCTGTCAACAAACTAAATTAATATCCCCTAATCACAGACATAAATTGATAAATTTTAAATTCACACCTAGCTTTATGGCCAGAATAGGCCCCCTCCATCCTTCTACTTGCCCCATATGTCACTTGGAGGATGCTGATCTCTTCCATCTCGCATGGGCCTGCATACCGTTTAGTTACTTTCGAGCAGCAATCGTTACGCAAGTATCCCAGATGTTAGAAACAACCTTGACCCCAGATCCATTGATGGCACTACTGGGGTTGTCCGAAATGTCCCCAAGAGTGTTTTCCGCTTTATGACGATAGCGTTATTGTTGGCTTAGGGAGAGGTGGCAATATGCTGGAGGTGCGGTCGCTGTCCCACTCCTGCAATGTGGCTCAAAAGTCTAATTTTCTGTGACACCACCAGCGAGCTATATGCCTCAACGCAACTGCCCACATCCCGCCCCCTGAACATTTGGCAACCACTATGCATGTATTTACAGCAATTGGCACATGACGGAACAGACTGAGTCTCTTCTTTGCTCTAGTTCTCGTGTAGAACCGTAGAGATAAAATGGCGTAAAAGTACAAATCTGTCCGACCGCCAAATGTATAAACAATTACACCATGGCTACATGAACGAAATAAAATTGGCAAAAAAGTCATTTCTTATAGATCAGATAAACAAAGCAGAAAATTCCTCTAAAGAACTTTATCAAATTTTGAAGGAATTTACAACTCCTAGTAATCAGCCGTCAATGCCCGTCTCCCAAGATTGGACCGATTCCCTTTCCAAATTTTTTGAGGAAAAAATTATAGCCATTCATCACTCCTTCTCATCCCAACATAACAGCATGTATTCTGAAGATGTGCGTTGCAGGTCTTCTGACCCTCCCCATATTTTGAATGAATTTGTGAAATGTGACATCAAGTCAGTTACATCTGTCATGCAGAAGATAAAATCTGGCTCTCCCACTGACCCTGTACCTCCTAAACCTTTCTCCACTATTGCTCCGGTAGTATTGGAAAGTTTAACTGGTCTATTTAATAAGTCGCTCTTAGAGGCGGATTTCCCTACAATGTGGAAAGCAGCCAGAGTGGGACCGATTTTAAAGAAACCGACGGCCGATCCAAAACTTCTCCTAAACTATCATCCTATCGCACTACTTCCCTATTTCGGGAAGATGTTGGAATTCCTTATTAACCAACAGCTTGTTGACCATCTTGAGAATCATGGACTCTTAGACCCTTCACGGTCCAGTTTTAGGACGGCGCGCAGCACAGAGACCGCATTGGTCGAGGTTACTGATAACATCAGACTGGCCTTAGATAAACAGTCAGTCATCCTCATCCTGCTCGACCTGTCCGCCGCCTTTGACACCATCTCCCATAGCATTTTAGAAAATCGGCTTTGGGAGATAGGTGTTAGAGGAAATGCCCTTAAATGGTTCAAAAGCTACCTATCTGACTGTAACAACTGTCCAGATAGGAAATAGCATCTCATGTGAGAGACCTGTCGAGATGGGAGTGCCACAGGGCTCTATTTTTAGCCTGACTCATTTTAATCTGTACATGACTCCACTGGCTAAGGTGATCAGAGCCTATGGATTTGATGTCATATTTTACGCAGATGACCTGCAGATCCTGATCACCTTAGGCCCGGATCCTAATGAAACCAAGCAGCGTTTCAAAAACTGTATGTCTCATGTTGACAGGTGGATGAGATCCAACCACCTTCAACTAAATGGTGGTAAGTTAGCGATCATGATACAAAAAGTTTTTGGTCTCTGTGCACACTTGCGTAGGATTTTTTCTAATACTTAGTGATTCTTAATTTAGCGCTACACGTTGTCACACGATGCCTATTCGTGTCTTTAATTGGGACGAATTGTGCGGAGGTTGATCAACTTCCACTAACTGTGCGCTGCAATTCAACTTGAAACTTTAAATTGTTTCTTCTCCTGTTTTAATTCATTGTTTACAAAAGTTCATGACTCCATTTTTTCTTTGACTTTGAATTTTATTGATTAGATAATTTTCTTAGTTCATTGGAAAACGTTTAGCATTCAATATCCTGAAGTAATCATAATATATCCTTTATAACTCTGCCCAATGCATTTCGGGTCAGGTCATGTGACCCTTCGTCAGGGGCCTGTGAAAAGACGAATACAGGACCATCACCTTCTATATAATATGAAAATAAAACATTTCTAATATATACATACAGTAAAATGAAAATTCAAATCATATGCTGATTAGGTCAGGAGTATGTTAAAGTGACTGATAGCTGAGATAGTGGTATGGCGGTCCGAGGTTAAACAAATGGCAGGTAAAGAGTAAACTGGATGACAGGGCGGGAATTGCCAAATTAGGAACGTAGGATACTGGAATAGTGCGCGTAAGTTAAAAGAGCACTTGCACGAGTGAAGGGTCAATTTAAAACTAAGGCAGGGATAACAGAAATGGGTGCGCGTGATGCCGAAGTAGTGCACAGAGAATACAGCAACACTTACGTGAGTTAGAAGAATATCGACGATCACGCTCGTGACGGGCGGGTAAATCAGGAATGCTCTCGTGGATACCGGACGGGTAAATGAGGAACACTCGCGGTTGTGTTTTAAAGGGCGAGCTGAGTTCCGATCATGTGACCGTGTTTTGGCAAAGGAAGTCGAAGAAAGACTTCTCTACAGTATTATGTCCAGGATATCGAGCGTGTAGGGAAAGTGTCGGAATTGTAAATAAACACTCATATTGAATGGGTGAACAGTGTGTAAATCAAAGGAATATAATAAATTACATAGAAAAGGGGGGAAAAAGTCCCGGCGTGAAGGTTACTAGAGGACATATGGAAACTGGAAAAGGACTAAAGAGAAAAAAGAAATAGTGAAAAGGCGAAGAGCAAAGTGTTTGGTATGTGGCTAGATATAAATAAGTATAAAGGAAAACTATTGCTATTTAAAACAAAATAACCATAGACTTCATTAGGATCATGAAGATAATAGTATAAGTAAAGCTGCAAATCAACAATGATACACATATAATCACAATAGAAGATGCCAGTGGGGCATCTGCCTCATAGAACATTAAGTGTCAAGAGTTCCATAGGGGGGTTAGAATGGTCCTTAATGATGCCTTTTATAGGAAACATGAAAATTCTATCCGGTCATTCATCCCGGATGGCTGAAGACTGTTTAATTTCTTGATCCAGAAGAATTCGGCTCTTAGCCTTTGTTTTGTGGGGTCCATGTCACTGCGTTGTGGTATAGTCTCCAATACCGTGAATCTCAGTTGGGAGATTTGATGATTTGCTTCAGCCCAATGATTGGCTATAGTTGATTTTTGGTTATGTAGTCGGATGTTTGATTTGTGTTCTGTTATACGTACTTTAATTTTCCTTTCCGTCTGGCCTACATATATCTTGCCACATGGGCATTTGATGGCATAGATAGTATTAGTGGTATCACAGGTACTGTTGTGTTTTAAGTCAATTTCATAGCCTTGAGTGGGATGTCTCAATTTGTTGCCCACTATAACATTGTTGCAGTGGGTGCAGTTGAAGCATTTACACATTCCTTTGAATTTTGATTTTTTCATTTTGTCAGGTGCGGTTGTTAAGATTTCTTTTAGATTTTTCGATCTTTGGAATGCAAATGTGATGTTTTCATTGTACAAGTCTTTCAAGTCTGGTTCCATTTTAATTAGATTCCAGTGGGTTTTGATGATCTTTTTGATTTTCATGGCTTCTGTAGAGTATTTGAGTACACATACTGTTTTTTGTTCTGTTAGGTTCGACTTGGGTATAAAGAGTTTTTCTCTTGGGATAGTTTTGATTCTTTTCATGGATTCATCTAAAACTGTGGTGGGATATCCTCTTTCAAGGTATTTGTTAATTTGATTTTGCATAGAGATTTCCAGTTGTTGTGAATCTGATGTGATGCGTTTCAACCTGATTAGTTGTGATATAGGTAGATGTTTTTTCAGAGTGATGGGATGAAAACTTTGGAAATGTAGGCTTGAATTCCTGTCAGTAGGCTTAATGTGGACTTGAGTAAGGAAGTTGAAGTCGGTCATGTTAACTTTTACATCCAAGAAAACAATGGATTCCTGATGAATGTTATGAGTGAATTTGATTCTTTCATATTTGGTGTTGATTGTACTGATATTGTTTTCAAGTGTCATTTTGTCACCTTGCCATAGAAGAAAAATATCGTCTATGTATCTTCTAAATACTATTAGATTGTTCCTCCAGTTTGGATTGTTGAGGATGAAGTCTGTCTCAAATTTAGACATGAAGATACATGCATATGCTGGGGCTCCCCCAAAGCCCATAGATGTTCCGTTACTTTGGTTGTAAAAACACTGTTGCCATTCAAAATAACTGTGGAATAGGGCGAATTGCATTAATTCCAGAAGGAATATTTTGTGACTTTCATCCATCTCATTTCTTTTGAGTAGGCTCCATTCCAAGGCTTCCATTCCTTTGTTATGGGGGATCGAGGTATAGAGCGAGGTCACATCTATTGTACATAGCCAATATTCTTTTCCAGGTAGAAGAATCACTTCATTGAGTATTCTTAGGAAATCAGTCGTGTCCTTTATGTATGTGTTACCTTCTTGAACAATTGGTTGAAGGAACCAGTCAATGTATTGTCCTAACGGTTCGGAGATTGAGCCACAGGCAGAGACTATTGGTCTGAATGGTGGGTTTTTCTTATACTTGTGGATTTTAGGTAACATGTACAGTTTAGGTCTTCTTGGGTATTTTGTCTCCAGAAATTGATGGGTCTTTTTACTGATTATTTTCATGTCAAGTGCTTTGTCTGTTATCTGTTTTAGTATGCTCTTGTATTCATCAGTCGGATCAGTATCAAGTGGCATATATGTGTTGATGTCTTTCACATGAGTGTTTACGCTTTCAATGTAGAAGTTGGTGTCCATTACTATTAGGGCTCCCCCTTTGTCGGCTCTTTGAAAGGTCAGTTCTTCCTTTTGGCTCAAGTTTTTTAAGATGTTCCATTCACGTGGTGATAGATTCGTTCTTTTAGGTTTGGCAAATTTGATTTTTTGTAGATCAGTTAATATTGATCGTTCAAAAGCTTCAATGGTTTTGTGGGTGATTGGTGCGCAAAATGTACTTTTTGGCTTAAATTCCTTGATTTGACTGTCAGGCTCTTGAGGTGGTAGATTTTCATGATTTTTAAAGAAATAGCGTAATTTTAAATTCCTGAAAAATTTGAAGAGAGCTATTTCTGTTTCAGCTGATCTCCTAAGAATACTCAATGAAGTGATTCTTCTAACTGGAAAAGAATATTGGCTATGTACAATAGATGTGACCTCGCTCTATACCTCGATCCCCCATAACAAAGGAATGGAAGCCTTGGAATGGAGCCTTCTCAAAAGAAATGAGATGGATGAAAGTCACAAAATATTCCTTCTGGAATTAATGCAATTCGCCCTATTCCACAGTTATTTTGAATGGCAACAGTGTTTTTACAACCAAAGTAACGGAACATCTATGGGCTTTGGGGGAGCCCCAGCATATGCATGTATCTTCATGTCTAAATTCGAGACAGACTTCATCCTCAACAATCCAAACTGGAGGAACAATCTAATAGTATTTAGAAGATACATAGACGATATTTTTCTTCTATGGCAAGGTGACAAAATGACACTTGAAAACAACATCAGTACAATCAACACCAAATATGAAAGAATCAAATTCACTCATAACATTCATCAGGAATCCATTGTTTTCTTGGATGTAAAAGTTAACATGACCGACTTCAACTTCCTTACTCAAGTCCACATTAAGCCTACTGACAGGAATTCAAGCCTACATTTCCAAAGTTTTCATCCCATCACTCTGAAAAAACATCTACCTATATCACAACTAATCAGGTTGAAACGCATCACATCAGATTCACAACAACTGGAAATCTCTATGCAAAATCAAATTAACAAACACCTTGAAAGAGGATATCCCACCACAGTTTTAGATGAATCCATGAAAAGAATCAAAACTATCCCAAGAGAAAAACTCTTTATACCCAAGTCGAACCTAACAGAACAAAAAACAGTATGTGTACTCAAATACTCTACAGAAGCCATGAAAATCAAAAAGATCATCAAAACCCACTGGAATCTAATTAAAATGGAACCAGACTTGAAAGACTTGTACAATGAAAACATCACATTTGCATTCCAAAGATCGAAAAATCTAAAAGAAATCTTAACAACCGCACCTGACAAAATGAAAAAATCAAAATTCAAAGGAATGTGTAAATGCTTCAACTGCAGCCACTGCAACAATGTTATAGTGGGCAACAAATTGAGACATCCCACTCAAGGCTATGAAATTGACTTAAAACACAACAGTACCTGTGATACCACTAATACTATCTATGCCATCAAATGCCCATGTGGCAAGATATATGTAGGCCAGATGGAAAGGAAAATTAAAGTACGTATAACAGAACACAAATCAAACATCCCACTACATAACCAAAAATCAACTATAGCCAATCATTGGGCTGAAGCAAATCATCAAATCTCCCAACTGAGATTCACGGTATTGGAGACTATACCACAACGCAGTGACATGGACCCCACAAAACAAAGGCTAAGAGCCGAATTCTTCTGGATCAAGAAATTAAACAGTCTTCAGCCATCCGGGATGAATGACCGGATAGAATTTTCATGTTTCCTATAAAAGGCATCATTAAGGACCATTCTAACCCCCCTATGGAACTCTTGACACTTAATGTTCTATGAGGCAGATGCCCCACTGGCATCTTCTATTGTGATTATATGTGTATCATTGTTGATTTGCAGCTTTACTTATACTATTATCTTCATGATCCTAATGAAGTCTATGATTATTTTGTTTTAAATAGCAATAGTTTTCCTTTATACTTATTTATATCTAGCCACATACCAAACACTTTGCTCTTCGCCTTTTCACTATTTCTTTTTTCTCTTTAGTCCTTTTCCAGTTTCCATATGTCCTCTAGTAACCTTCACGCCGGGACTTTTTCCCCCCTTTTCTATGTAATTTATTATATTCCTTTGATTTACACACTGTTCACCCATTCAATATGAGTGTTTATTTACAATTCCGACACTTTCCCTACACGCTCGATATCCTGGACATAATACTGTAGAGAAGTCTTTCTTCGACTTCCTTTGCCAAAACACGGTCACATGATCGGAACTCAGCTCGCCCTTTAAAACACAACCGCGAGTGTTCCTCATTTACCCGTCCGGTATCCACGAGAGCATTCCTGATTTACCCGCCCGTCACGAGCATGATCGTCGATATTCTTCTAACTCGCGTAAGTGTTGCTGTATTCTCTGTGCACTACTTCGGCATCACGCGCACCCATTTCTGTTATCCCTGCCTTAGTTTTAAATTGACCCTTCACTCGTGCAAGTGCTCTTTTAACTTACGCGCACTATTCCAGTATCCTAAGTTCCTAATTTGGCAATTCCCGCCCTGTCATCCAGTTTACTCTTTACCTGCCATTTGTTTAACCTCGGACCGCCATACCACTATCTCAGCTATCAGTCACTTTAACATACTCATGACCTAATCAGCATATGATTTGAATTTTCATTTTACTGTATGTATATATTAGAAATGTTTTATTTTCATATTATATAGAAGGTGATGGTCCTGTATTCGTCTTTTCACAGGCCCCTGACGAAGGGTCACATGACCTGACCCGAAATGCATTGGGCAGAGTTATAAAGGATATATTATGATTACTTCAGGATATTGAATGCTAAACGTTTTCCAATGAACTAAGAAAATTATCTAATCAATAAAATTCAAAGTCAAAGAAAAAATGGAGTCATGAACTTTTGTAAACAATGAATTAAAACAGGAGAAGAAACAATTTAAAGTTTCAAGTTGAATTGCAGCGCACAGTTAGTGGAAGTTGATCAACCTCCGCACAATTCGTCCCAAGTTAGCGATCATGCTCTTTGGCAAGGCTATAGAACATTGGGCACATGACAGGTGGCCATCCAATCTAGGCCCCTGCCCAAACTCCAAGGAAATGGTTCGCAACCTCTGTTTTTACATGGACAATCAATTGTCCATGAAAAGCCAAATAAATCATGTAATTGGCACCTCTTTCAGTGTAATGCGCAGTTTGCGGAAGGTTTTTCAAATGGATCCCTATTGAGGCGCGGAAACCATTAATCCAGGGATTAATTATAAACAGAATGGACTATGGCAATGCCCTATTGCTCTCAATAAATAAAAACCTTCTAAATCGGCTCCATGTCCTGCAGAATACCGCTGCCAGGCTGGTCCTAGATCTTCCGCATAGATCTTCCTCTGCTCCCTGTTTAAGAACTCTACACTGGCTTCCAGTGAAAAAAACGAATTCTTTTTAAAACCCTTTGCCTGACACATAAGCTCATGTACAGAAACGGTCCGAGATACTGGTCAAAAAAACGATGTTGGTATCAGCCACGTAGGTGCTCAGATCCAGTAATGATGCATTGCTTACTCCCCTCAGAATCCATACAGCTAGAAAAGGGGGCATATTTTTCTCTTTTCTCACACTGGCATCCTGGAACAAAATGCCCTCATATTTACGCACCATCCCCGACCATAGCTGCTGCCACAAGAAGTTGAAGACATGGCTATTCGATAACTAAGCCAGCATCTTTTCAGAGCCGTCTGCAAGCGCCATGAGACTCTTGGAGTGATGTGTGCGCTATACCAATGTCCCTGACTTGACTAGTACAACTGGGCAGCTTCTATGTGCCTATCCCTCATGGTTTGTATTGTTTGTAACTAGCTGTATCCGCCAAGTTACACTGTTTTATGGACTCCTGCATGGACAAGCTATAATAAGGGGCAATTCCGATCTCGCTTGGTAAGCCCTCCGTATGAATCGGACATGGAGAGCTTTCTAAGCGAGACACCTGTGCAAGTCCATCCGAGCGAGTACGATGCAACCGCATGATTACGGACTTGCTGCTCATTTTGTGATTTATTTTTCCTCTTTTTCCTTTGGCATATATGGAAACATTGCTATACTGAAATCGTTATGCTATCACTGCTGTGATGATGTATGCATTGTTTGACAATCGTAAATAATTTATGTTTTTAAAAAATCTACACTTGTAAAGTACCTTCCAGTGTGGCCAATTCACCAGTAAGATGGAAATGTGTCTTGTCATTATGAAAGAGGCGACTTCTGTTCAATTAGCTATTTCTGATCATGGTCAAGCAATCTGCCCCCCTCCCCTTGCCTGCAAAAGGGGCAATTGAAATAAAATGTCCTGATTTAGCACAGTACAAACTCCTTACATTTCTGCTCTTTTACTTCCTCAAATAACACATGTTTAAGGTTACCATACTGTATTCTTTCAGGAGCTTGATTTTTCCTCACTTGTGGATTTGGACATGACCTCAATCGGCTCTCTGGGAAGAGGCCAACACCTTTCCGTACTGGAGTTCGGATGGGCTTTTATACACAAAGCAATATCTATTAAAGGATCTGTTACCTATAGGTTGATATATTTAATAAGGAAGTTGCATTTTTAATGTTATCCCCCAGAGAATTATAGAAAATGCCTGCAGCTGGCCCGTCAGTCCAGGCTGCTTCATTTCTTAGTAGTTGAAACTGACTTTTATGGATCATGATGTCTCTTGCCTCATGCATGGGTGTCCGCGAGGAGGGGCGCTTCTCCCCTCCTCCTCCCCGGATCCTCGGTACGGTTTGTAGTGCAGTGGTGCAGGTGCCATTCTTTTATTTTTTAATGCTGTCATTCCAGCCGGGCCTTGCGGGCACCATTGTGCAGAGGTGGTGCTAGGTGCCTCACTGTGCCTGTCATAGGTAACTGTGCGCTATGCTACTACCAATGAAACTTAGCATAGCTCTCAGCTCCCAATGACATCGGACTGCTTCCGGCTGTGGGTCTCAACAGCCACCCTGAGGCTCAGGTGTCATTGCACGCAGGCGAGGCAGCACTGTCATTGGGTAGTTGAGCGCTACCAATGATAACCGCCTGCCGCATTGCCTGACTTATGCAAGTCGAGAGCTGGTCTGTACCAATCATGGTCCGACTCCGACCTGCCCCCGCCCCAGCCCCCAGCAATAGTAGGCATATAACGTGCAATTCGTCCCACCAAACTTTGCCACCCCCACAAAAGGCACCATACAAAGTGAATGATCTTCACTGCGTAGCTTTATTAATTCTCTCAGATAACGCCCTCTTCATTTGTTGATGCATTGTCAACATTAGACCAACTTTATTAAAACAATCCAACACACATTGATAAACATAGGGTCGTGCAGTATTCGTTTTCACCACAGGTTACAATTGTATTTACAATTCAGGATCTCCAGATCCACCTTGGATGTGGGTTGTACCAGCAGGCCACATCCCATCTCCATTGCTTCCAATCCATTCCAGGTATCTACCCGTCGTCTACCCCTAGACGCGGCCACCTGGTACTGCTTTGCGCCTTTCCTTGCACCCCAGCTTTTCCCAAATTGCTTCTTCCAAGCACCTGCATCTCGGGTAGGGCCGGAGAGTCCAGGACCACCAGCAGGACGGCCCTCTCTCCCGCCAGCCCGGAGCTCCATTGACTGCCCTCCTTGTTCCAGGATGAGCCAGTCCCTGCCAAAAAAGGAGTCCCCGACATTTTTCTTGGCCGGGACCCCGCCACAGGGCGAGGAGTCAACTGGCGCTCTCGCCCTCCCCCCCCCAGTCGCTGCTTCCTTTCCAGATCTGGCGCTAAGGCCCCCAGTTTAGTGTGGATGAATGATGCCAACCCAGCATTCCTTACCACAGAAGACCTCTGCAAATAACCATTTAGGTACTCGTCCCATTCTGTTATTGTTGGCTTATTTATGGGGAATGCAATCCTGCTGCAACGCCATGCATTGTTTTATATCCCTTGGTGAAGGCACCCGCTCCCAAACTGCCCCCTGTTGCTAATAGGCGACCTTTTTGCCCATTAAACTAAGCCATGGCATCACACCTCCTAGAAAATTATGCGACCAGGTAACCTGTGTGAAATTGATCAGGATCATATCAGCCCCCTGTACGGCGCCTTCCGCCCACTGTACTACTACCTGGCTAGAAATTGGTGCCCAAGAAACGTAATCTGGCCTGTGGGACCGAATACCTAGCCTATGCCACATCCTGTGCCCACCTGCAACATGAATGCAGCGCAGCTGAACCATTAACACCGCAGTATAGGCAGCACTGCTTAAACCCGGGAGAAATTGCAATTGAAGTGAAAGTGTTACTGGTACCTGCATTATCCTTGGTAAATCCCAATACCCATCACCAGGTTAACCGAGCCTGCTCCCCTCTCTGGGCCCCAAGGCAGATTCCCCCCCCAGTATTGTCCGCACAGAGCCGTTACTGTGTCAGCGCCCAGGGGAAAGCTTCCACTTTGTTCCGTATTCACCAACTTCTACCTACATGTGGCTATAGCCCGAGTTATTACCTTACAACATTCCCTACAACGTTGATGGTAAGCGCTACCCTTTGTTCTTTTGCACCCTTGGGATGGTGAACAGCACTATAGCCTAACCCATGACAGGACATATAAAAACTGTTAAAGCACTACGGCACCGAACACGCAGTCCTCCATCCTTGGGTGCCGGTACTGAATGCTGGTTATCCTGAAGGTTCTGCCAGTTGCCATCCGGAGATCATGTTACCGCCATGTCTGTGCCATGAGCCTTCGACCAGCATGTGGAGAAAAGAAAACAAACAGTTATCGTTTGGAGATCCACCCTTTTGAAGGCGTCCTTATAAGTATATAGTAGACAGTACATTCGTATAAACCCATGAGCGGCTCCCTGGCAAGAAAGCTGTAGTTCCAGTACACTCTGAAGCTGTTCTTCCCCAAGCATGAACTATGTAAGCACCTTCTGGCTCACCCCTACCCGTGCTTAAATCGCGCCTTTGAATACCTTGCCCTGCATGTTTAGTATGCCTTCACACCTGCAATAATTGTGCCTCCTGCATAGCAGCTATTAATTCACTTGTTTCCAAAATGCCAGTGGCCCCAAGTCTAACCTGCCGGGCTGTCAGCCATTTAATGTAACAGCCCAAACTGATATTTGGAGTAATCTGCCGACCTGCCAGCTATTTAGTGAAATTGCCCAACCTGTTTTGGGGAGTAACCTGCTGACTAGCCCGTTGTTCAATGCAAGTGCCCCCTTTGGCATTTGAGAAAGAAACCACATCTGGAAAAACCTTTACGCGCGTATAAATACATAACCAAACTCTTATTGTCGAGCAAATAAAAGCCGACTGAACCTTTCAGCTTCCTCCTGGCAAACAAGGGACATGTTACTTGCTGTTTAGCCACCTGCCCAATTGATAATGAAGTGGAACAAAATCTAAACATGCGTGTTTTGGGTTTTTTTTTTGTTTTTTTACTTGCTGAAGAATCCAGTGAGTGAATATCCATCATGCTCAAAAACCCAAGAGCAAAACAGTCCAAACTATTTCTTGACGCCCCTGATACTGGAACAGTGCCCCTTTCACAAATGTCCTACGTTTTCTTATACACTGAACCCAATTATCTATGGAGCAACACGTATTACCACGCTACTCCACTAGCAAATACTGACCCGTCTGCTGTTTGTGGCCAGCACTGTTCTTCACCTCGAATAATAGAACCTAAACCTCTCCAGTCTGGGTGTCAATTGTGCCGCAAGATACAACAGTAAACATTAAGTCGGATCTGACGGCTCCTTGAACCAATACCACCCCAACGGGTCCCCTCAGCCTTTCCTCCACCTGAGGTCGACAACATGAGTACCCTTAAGTTGGGTAACAACAAACCGCTGCTACTCAGTGCCAAAATACCCACGAGGGAACACTAAAGATGTCCGCTTATCATGCAAACACATTCTTGACAGTTATTAACAGAATCCCCAACTCCGTTTCCAAAGGCAGTGATAAGCTGTCATGCTATCCCAAAATAACAGCAAAACCAATTCATTGCCACCACTGATGCGTGCAGCAGATTCTAAATAGCATCTGTAATCTGACGCCTCTTACAATTATTGCACTACCGACCATGCGGATGTGTGCAAAACTATGCATCCCCGAACCTCTGTCTGCTACACCGTCCTTATGGAATTTTCTTTGTTCATAACATTGTAACCAGCAACCCCTTTTTGACGTAATATTGACAGTGGTACCTCAAAATGACAGGATTGGAACACATAACTTTGGAGTAGGAATTCGGGACCTTAACCACGAGGCCACTGTGACTCATTTGACCACTGTCCATTAATTTTGCCATCGTCTGCCACCCCAATACGACCGCCCCCAAACAGTCAACCTTTCAACTCTTTTACCACTGGTGGCAGTTATAAAGTATCTTGCTAACACAGAATGACCTCCCAACCAATTAATTGAGACAACTGAGAAGTGCCGCAGATCTCATATGGCATCTGGAATCTGCAGCCAAGCACATACCGATGTGTATCTAACTATGCACCCCCAAAACCTTAGCCCGCAAACCATTCTTTCAGAAACTTACTTGTTCCTAAATTGCCACCAGTAGCCCCGTATTAAAGACATACCGCAAATGTGAACTCAAAAGGACCTTATTTGAATGCATAATCTTTGGAGTGAGAGTGAGAGACCTAAACCACGTGACTGCGGTGACTCATTCACACCCTGTTCATTAAATGTGAGATCGTCTGGCACCAATTTTTTGGACTGCCCCCAACCCGGCCACCTTTAAGCTAGTTTACCATCTGTGACACCTGTTGTCACATCTGCAGCTCTGGTCTAAACTAGTACACCAAAGTGTAATATGGGGGTTTGGGGAAACGTATTTGGACATTCTCCATCGATTTTTTTTTTTTTTTTAACCAGATTTATGCGTTAACATGCATCCCTTGAAATGTATATGACTACACACCCAGTTAAGGCTTTATTAATGTTATTACCTTCCTAATCCCTGTCCCTGTCGAACGGTGACACCATTCCCAGTCCACTGCTAAAATTCCGCCTTACTGGTAAACATTGTATATTGCTAACAACTGTCTGAATACATACTAAATTACATATGCCAAAGCCCAAAAGAGTTTCTTGTCCGTCAAAATTGAATAAAGGACCGCAAACCAGTTGTAAATCGGGCTTTCAGAATTTGGGAACGGTTTACTTATTTATTTTTTTAGTATTATGTAGCGCGAACTCGACCAGAAAGCATCAGAGCGCTTTACATGAGCACCAGCTGTGTTACAGTAGACAGACCCATTCTGTTGTGTTAGGCATTCCTTTTCAGAACAGAGGCAGGCGCGGAAGAGGCCGCAACAAAAGGGGCAATACCGTCCATTGGGAGGAAGACCATATGGTGAGCAGCAACACCAGGAACAAAACCGCATCCAACAAAGCAGGCCCCAGAAACATGAGGACCTAGTGACCAATCTATCGTCACATATCCTAACAGACATTGAGAAGAAGGTCCTCAACAAAGGACTGGGATTTGTCCCCACTGCGAATTTAGATAAGTTCAAATTACATTGCGAACTAGCAGCGTTCTTTAGAAAACTGAAACTGAAAGCGTTTTTTGAGAAAACCAACAAGGAAATCACTGAGGAAATACCCAATGAAACTGGTTTAAAAACAAAATCGACTTTCGTTCCCCCACCACACACCATTCCAGTGGAAATAAATACATTTGAACAAGCGGTATTCAATGATATAGAATCCACCAGAATCCCCACACGATATCAAAACATCAGTGGAGCCGAGAGGAAAGCTCTATCTGATCTGAAAGGAGATGATACAATCATCATAAAACCGGCCGACAAAGGCGGAGGCCTAGTAATCATGAACCGTACTGATTACCAACAGGAATGCAGACGATTACTTGAGGATCGGAGGAATTATCTCCCCCTCACCTATGACCCCACAGACGACCTGAAAAGAGAAATCATGAACCTGGTTGAAGAAGCGGAACACAAAGGAGAAATTTCAAAACAGGAAGCAGATTATTTAACCAAAACAGAGGCTAAAATTCCATATTTCTATGTGGTCCCAAAGATGCACAAGAATAGAACACCACCACCTGGAAGACCAATAGTATCCGGAATAGGCTCACTCCTCGAACCACTGTCCAGATTCTGTGACTACTTCCTAAAACCGATCGTACAGGGGACCTCAACCTACCTGAAAGATACAAAAAGCCTCCTAACACTCCTAGAAACCATCAGAATGGAGGATGACATGACCTTGATCAGCTTCGATATAGAAAGCCTCTATACCAACATCCCCCAGGACGCTACCATCACTGTACTAAAAGAAACCTTAGAGCACACTACGTGGGAATACAGAACACCCAAGAGTTTCATCATTGATTGTGCTACCCTGGCCCTCAAAAGGAATTTCTTTGAATTCGAAGGATCCCTGTATTTACAAATAGGGGGCACATCTATGGGCAGTGTTTTTGCGCCTAGCATAGCAGGACTCTATGTCTTTGAATTTGAGAAAAAACACATACTCTCAAATACCAACCCATACTTTGAAAACATAGTTTTCTGGCGCCGTTATATTGACGACGTGCTAGCAATCTGGAAGGGCCCGCATGAAATTCTTACAGCCTTTATCGCTTGGGTCAACACATGTGATCAACATCTTCACTTCACCCACAGCATAGATAAAGAAAAAATGGTCTTCCTAGACATTGAGATTCAAAACAATCAAGAAGCCCTGACCACCAAAACACATTTCAAGCCCACGGCAAAAAATAACCTCCGTAGGTTTGAAAGTTTTCATCCCCGACCATTACGGGAGAATCTTCCCTATGGCCAATACTTAAGACTACGGAGGAATTGCAGTAATTTTAAGGACTTTAAAGAACAAGCTGAGGACCTCACCACTAAACTATCACAACGTAGATACCCAACCAAGATCACCAAGAAGTGCAAACAACGAGCTAGAAACCAACCACGTCAAGCGCTTTTGGAAGAAACCATAAAAGACACTGAAAACATACCACTGACCTGTGTGACGACCTATAATGTGATTTCCAATGAAGTGAGCAAAAGCATCAAAAAGCACTGGTCAATAATCAATTCTGGATCATTCAATTGGGAGAAACCTCTTTTCTCATACAGGAAAGCGAACAGTCTGAAAAACACCTTGGTCAACACTAGACCCAAAAGCAACATCAACACCAGTGACCCTACATTGACACAGATATGGGGTCTACCACCAGTCACTGGACATTCTCGGTGTGGGGACTGTAGTGTATGTCACCTAACAGAAAACACCAATACCATCACCTTGGAACCTGGAAAAACATGGGAACAGAGATCCCGCACGAATTGCAATAGCAATAATGTAATTTACCTGATCACCTGCACCTGCGGAAAACCCTACGTGGGTATGACGACACGCAAAATAAAGCAACGAATTTGCGAACACAGGAGCACGATAAGGTGCAAGAAGAACATGACAAAACTCACAGACCATTTCCTCACTGCCCATCACACCACCAATGACATGAGGTGGACGGTCATTGAACAGTTACAAGCGGGCCCGAACATCCAGGCTCGTTTATTTGAAAAAGAACAGAGATGGATATATAGACTTTCCACTCACATCCATGGGCTCAACGACAATATCCCGTGGACCTCTGTATTAAAATAACAACATTTCCTAGTAACTCTGTCTTATGACACATTAATACACCCCTGTCTGATACGTTGCTCTCATACAAATTCCCAATGTTGAGCCGGTCTGACACCACAGACATTTCCCTTCGTTTAACTGTATCAGCTCACAGTTTGATAATTCATATCATATCCAGCCCAATCAGGTCCACACAGTCAGCCCCGACTTATGGATGCACCACATCCCTTACCTTGCCGGTATTATAACCACGAAGCCTCTTAATTACAACGCCCGGGCTTCTGCTATGCCTTCTCTACCCCATTCCGTTAATTAAAGCACAAGCGCGACTCTAGTCTTTACCAACGCGCGCTCACTCTCACAACAACGCGATTACTACGGCGCAGGCGCAGCGCCCAGTGGTTACCATGTCAACCACCCTAAACCGCGTAGTGATCACCACAACGCGACTACTACGGCGCAGGCGCAGCGCCCAGTGGTTACCATGTCAACCACCCCTCCCCACGGGCCGCCGTAGCTGACACGTGACACCCCCCGGAAGCAGCCAGGCGCATATACGCCCAACGCTCTCACTTACTCGTTGCAACCAAGCAGCGAACAGGGAGACGTAGGTGATCCGCCTTTGCTCGCCACACCCAACTGTAAGTTTTATTTTCCTCCCCACGCAGGACCAACAATTGGGCTGAACAACTGAGCCGCTATGTAGGCTTATCCCGCTACGTAGGTCAATCCTCATTTTACAACATATGCCTTTCCTATTAGAACATGTTGTAACCGGCGAAGCGCCCACCTCCTGCTTGATGCAGCTCAACTAGAGCTCCACCCCAGTAAGCCCTTTTCTTTCCAGCCATGTGACACCTCGTGAAAAGCTCTATGTTATATATGTATGTTAGTCTAGTCTGTCCTATATGTTGACCACAAATCCTGATTAGGATATACTCGAACATTTATAAATTAAATAACTATTACCCAGCTGGCACAAGTTGAACCACGACGGTACTAGTATGAGCACTCTAGTTTAGTGCACCCTGACCAACGGCGCCAGCATGTACTTTTAGGCACGCACCAAGGACGAAAATCAAGAGCCCTTAGCCAGAGATATCTTACTCTATAGATTTACTACTCCCACGTTAATGAGCACGTTTTCACACCACTTGTAGACACGCTCTGTACTGATGAAGGCACTGTGTCATTCACCACTGTGGAAAGCAAGAATAACTGCACGTATTCTGCACCCTAATTCTGCACTACGTTACAGGATAGTAATTATTTTATTTACTTTCTTTCTTTCCCACAGGTTTTTACCTGCACCCTACATCTTAGGAGTGCTTACCCAGAAGTATATTTTTCTTCTGGATGACCAAGGAATTAGGATTGGGTGCTTCTTTTAGGGGGCGCACACCACCCACTTCCTTGTTTTTGGTCCTGAGGAATACCGGGGATTTCCCCATATGGTAGAAACATGTCGACCAACACATAGACTGAGATATGTAGGCCGTAACTTCCCTACTACTATCTCGCCCACATTTTTAATATTGTCCAGTTACTTTTTTATTAAAAATTGTATAAAAGCATTAACCAGGACAATTTTAACATTCACACTTTTTTGTTCGCATCCCACACTTCACTACCTGCTCCACTGTAACTCAGGTGTTGAAGCACACCCAAGTGACGCTAGGCCACTTGGGTGGGCCCCGATGATGAAGCAAGTCACCACCAGGTGGTGAGTGAGGGGTTTACTAACAAAGGAACAGTGTTTCCTTAGTTTGGACAAAAGCCTTCATTTACCCTCATCGGGTAATACTCCTCCATTTGTTCTTTTGAGATTAAGTGAATTACCCAGAATCACAGGATGTTTGGCATCCCTGCCGAACACCAGCCCGGTTCCCCAGCTTCAAATTCGACAGTTCTAGCCCTTAGGTCACCTCTAAAATTCTTATGAAGTAATTTCCTTTAATTTAAAGTACCTCTCTGTGCACGTTTTCCTCAACAACGTGATTTGTGCATACTTGCAAAATAAATCGAAGCGTAGGACGTGTTAAAGCAAAATTGCCCTGTCTTTCTAACCTTTCCGTTCCGATGCATGGAAAAACACTGCCCCAGAACAGATGCCATAAAGAAACTCATTACCGAGGACGTGTTCCCTGGAAAACCATAAAAGGGGGAAGAGTGGATTAACAATATTAAACGTGGGCATCTGCTCTCAAAATTGTGTGGTACATGACTGGAGCATTTGTCACACTGATGCAGATTTATTTCTGTTTATGTGAATACATTTACATCAAAGCAGAGCATAATGAGTAGCAAACCGCTGTTGCGTGCTGCCCCTGTGATCCGATCAACACCCAGTGGCCGGATACCCACATTCGGTGGCTTTTTACCCCCGAAGCTCACCACTGTTACCAATGAACGTGAACTGTACCGGGCATCCAAGGTCCACGACCCCACCACAGGAACGTTCGCAGCCTGCCTGCCGCCCCCGCGCTCCCCACATTCTTGCCTTTATTTTTCTCACAGGCACGTCGTGCCTTAGATATTCGCCTTTGCTCCCCGCTTCCATTCGACTGCTAAAACGCACGCTTCGCGCCACTACCACCCCAGAGTGTGTCCAAAATGTCCCCTTAGGCCAGAGGTCTTCAAACTTTTGTAGGTTGAGCCCCCCCGGGTGAATTTTTTTAGATCTTGGGCCCCCCCACCACCTGACAGAAATTTCTAGACTCGACCGCCACGCGCACATTCCGGGCATATTCAGAGAATAACATTCAATATAATAAGAGTGTTTATTAAACTGCAGGTTTGGGAGTGGGTGTGGTGAAATGACAGAGGCTTACTGCACAGCTCAAAACACCACTTTCCAAGATAAAATGTGTGCAAATTGTTTTTACTAGGATGCTTTGTTTTACACATGACACAGATTAATAATAACACCACCAACATAAATGTGACAGGTGTGCCTGTTTTTCAAAGACTGTCAATCTGTGGATGGATTTTTGCTACTGCCATCCTCTGGCTGTGCTCCACATCCAGTCTTGAACGGTACTTAGTCTTTAATACCGCAAGTGCTGAGAACCCAATCTCACATAAATAGGACGAGCTGAAAGGCAAGAGAGTTTTTTATAGCAGTTTCTCCCAAAGTGAGGGTTGAGTAGTGTGCTCGTGTGACTGCAGGGTGAGGTACAGGGTGAAAAGCGCAAGTGCATTGTGAGTGCAAAGTGATCCCTGTGTGTGGAGGGTAAGTGGGTGAATGGTGTGAGAACATGGTGATCAGTGGGAGTGCAGGGTGAGCGGGTGAATGGTGTGAGTCGATAGTGATCAGTGCGAGCACATTGTGATCGCTGTGAGTGCAGAGTGATCACTGTGAGTGGAGGGTAAGTGGGTGAATGGTGTGAGGGCATTGGGATCAGTGTGAGTGCTGGGTGAGAGTGAACGTGAAGGGTGAGAATGAGGAGTGAGTGGTCTGAATGCAGGGTGCATTCCCAGACACTTGAAGTAACTCGGCATGTTATTGACGGCAGTGTAGGGTTTCAAATGTGTTAAACTATTGCTATTATGGCAGTAACCAGGGATCAGGGTGGAGGAAATAAATAATGTGCTGATCCCTCAACAAACCTCCAGTCTTATAACTAGGGTTGCTAGCTCATTATTTTGATGTCTCAGATAGTATAAAAATAAGCAGTCACCTAAAGCTATATTTTCAGCACTTGTCTGTACATACTTTGAACAGCAAATATAAATAGAAAGAACTTTTAATTGTTTTCTAGAGCTGCATGAATGATCCATGACTGATAAAAGAGAACAAAGATAGAAAAGTCACATTACAAATTAATCAACAAAAAGAAAGGGGGACCGGGAGCTCGTTAACATTACAAATGAATACATACTACTTATTTGTAACCATATTTAGCAATTTGCAAGCTGTTTTAACAACACATGGCTGGCTGGCATTTTGCGCACCTGCCTGTGTAATTTGAAAAGAAACTTTCAGGGACGTTTTAAGGATTTTGGGGCTCTGCTCAGACCAGCTTTGATTTTATGATCCAGTCTCAGCTCTTTCATGCATTCTTTGGTCAAATACTAAATGTGTGTACATGGGATATTCACGGATAGTGATGTGTGTTTTCAGTGTGTAACACAACAGCAGTTCACTAATATTACTGTAAATAATCTGTCACACCCTTCTATTTCTCATATGTGAGGTCATGTATTGATCTAAAATAAACTTTTTTAATGGATGTCGCATGACGCATAAACACCTTTTGTCTGCAAAATGTCTGTAATAGACTTTTACACATTAAAAATTAATTATTGAAAAACGCTATTTACAACGTTGGGTTTAAAAATGATTTAAGGTCATGAGGCAAGACTGTAGAACAGAGCTGGCTCTTTCAACCCCCAACCCCCCCACCCCCACCCTATTTGAAAGGCTGGGACCCTGGGCCAGAGCCCACTTTGCCCATGCCTTCAGCTTCTCTGGAAACCTTGTCTCCGTTCTGAGAAGAGCTAACTCTCCCAGGAGGGGTTTAATTCACAGAGCTGACAGCTTCAGCTGCAGTGGGAGGCAAGGGGTCTCTTCTGCTAAAACCAAAAGTGTGTCTGTTTGTTTTTGTTTTAGCAAAGGACTGGGACCCTGGGCCAGAGCCCACTTTGCCCATGCCTTCAGCTTCTCTGGAAACCTTGTCTCCGTTCTGAGAAGAGCTAACTCTACCAGGAGGGGGTTAATTCACAGAGCTGACAGCTTCAGCTGCAGTGGGAGGCAAGGGGTCTCTTCTGCTAAAACCAAAAGCATGTCTGTTTGTTTTTGTTTTAGCAGAGGAGACTCCTTGCCTCCCACTGCAGCTGAAGCCGTCAGCTCTATAATTAACCCCCTCCTGGGACAGTTAACAAGACAAAAGTACGGGCACCTCGTGCCTCATCGATCTCCCCTCCCTCCCCCTGCCACACACCGGAGTCCTCCAAGAAGACTTGCAGGGAACAAAGGTCAGATTGGAGTGGAGTGCGCGCCCCCTCTGGGATGGTGTTGCGCCCCCCCAGGGGGGCGCGCCCCACAGATTGAAGAACACTGCCTTAGGCTGATTGCTGCACAGATGTGTTTTCCATTTTTAGCGTTTTTATATAGCGCGGATTTTCCCGAAGGTGTCAAAGCGCTTCACCATAGGAACAGTAAAGATACCTCAGGAGAAAATTAACTAACGGCCAAACACCAATCTAATTTGGAGAATCATCCCACCATACATGGTTTACTATATATCGAATGTTAGCGATTGTCTAAATCGTCTAGTTGTCTCTGAGCCGTGAGAAGGGCTTCCTGTGGGAGGGGGAATTAGGGGGATTTTCCTAGTAACGTGAACAATATTTTTCACCGTTCATGCCGCGCTTGAAGTGATGTGCCACATCAGAGACGCCGTTCGAAATGTTATCTATTTTTGCTTCCTCTTGTTGCAAAATAGTCATAAATAATGGCTGTGTCAAGCCAAATGCTAAAAAAGGGCTTAATGCGCTCTCATCAGAGACATAACTGATAATAGCCTTGAGCGGCGCAGTGCCCACGATGCCATGAAATCGTCACGATCTCCTCAGGGACCTTTACCGGACCAAAATTACTGAGACAGGTCAGGCCCTGGCCTCGAACCCCACGCCTACTCAATTCCACATTAGCAACATAATATCAAATATGCGTCGACAAAAAAACGGTCCTAAATACGAACCTTGCCTGCTTGCTACGCTGTGAGGCCCTCTCACCCCGGTGCCCGCCACAACTTCCAACTTCCTTTTCTCTGTGACCCGCGGCGCCCGAGGCAAGAGGACAAAGAGGGCTTCTTCCTCGTGGTCAGTGCTCTTATCCCTTTGGGGAGGGGTCGCCTGCGTACCTAGGTGATGTGCTAAGATCGTCCTCCCTCCTCGCATTTCCTTCTAACCCCTCCCACTCCCCTTGACCACATGACTACTGCTGGCCCAGCCTCTTCCTCACCGCCTCTCACCCGTAATGCCACTAAAGGCCCCCCTCCCTTAGGCACGGGGGGGCCTCTCAGTGCACATACTGCGCAGACTACAATGCTGCCAGATTGGGCTGTTTCCCGCACAAATGGGTGACATTTTCCCATTTGTGTGGGAAAAACCAGCCCTGGTGGCTTTTGGGAAAGTTGGGCGACATTTGCCCATGTGTGCACAAAATCCGTGGTTCCCGCAGCACCCACAGATGATCTATAACAATCAGGGACGTCAATCATTCATAGCGTGAACGTGCTACTTATGACGGCCCTGTTTCTTGTTTTTGGCCTGCCCCAAGAGAGAATGGACCAATAATCTCATGACGACAGGCCTGTCATCATTTTCTTCCTTCACTTTTGAATCCCTGCATTTGCCTCTTTTGGCGCGGGCGCACAGAAGACTCTGAGTGCTGTGTTTTGGATCTCGAGAGACGGATTCAGGAATGTCAAGGCAGGGGCTGGTTCAGGTTGGCCGAGTCTGCAGCCTGCTTCCGTGTTCTGCTGTGCGTGGGAGTCCTTAGGTGCCAGCAGGTGTAATGAGTTAAGATAAGTGGTCGAAGTGATCACTCTTCCTGCTCTGCCACAGTCAGCTGCCCCCCTCTCTTTCTTCCTCTTATTCCCTCCCTTTTTCTCTCTCGCAGATCCTCAACTGCTGAAAACCGTGCTTCAATAAACGTCTCTTACCCTCTCTTTCTTCTACTTTCCTTCATTCATTCCCTTGTGAAATGGATGCAAAGATGAAAGAAACAATTTTGTTGGAAATGTCCTCTTTTTATTACATTTTTCTGTTACAAAGTGCAGCCTCGAGACCAAGAGAAAAATAGGTGCAAAATTCGAAACATAAAGAACTAAATAAATCATCACAGAGTGGTCGCAAAGTGGCCAGATTGGGTTTACCTCACCCAAACACATTAGTGCCACTTCACAGTGTTTGCCAGTGAAGCGCTACTTTCTTTTTCTCGCCATGCTTTGAACAGCATTGTTTTTCTCTGGCGTGGAAGTGCACCATTTCTGGAGGTTCTGCAATACCTGCTTCATGACTGGAGTGGAAAACGTTTAATGTGATCCTTATCAGCTCTTTTCCTTATTTTAGTTTATAATGTGTACTGCTGCTCTTTGTTCAGGTATGTTGTCTTTTTAAACTATACTACTTATGTTTTGTAAGGATTTAAGCAATGGACACTGAAACAGGTCCCTTCTGGGCCCTGTAGACATGTGCTTAACGTTTCAGTCAAAAACACTCATTGATTTCTGAATAATTAGTGTAAAAGTATTAAGGTATTCATGTTCTGCTTACATTTCACACGCTTTACTCAATCTTGCATACCCTGTGAGGGTTTGAGTTTTCCAGGATGTTAATTTTTTTTCAGGTAGCATATTACATTTGTCTTGTGCATAATTTTAATTGAGTCGCATCCAGGTGTTTATAGAGGGACACAATTGGGTTGTAGCTAAAGGCAGTGCGAGTTTCTCGCAGTGGGGCAGTATGGTGTTCAGTGAGGGAGAGGATGTGGCACTATGGCCCGAGCTGCCAAATTTGAAACTAGGTAACCAGGTTCAGCCTTCATGACCAGTCCATCAGACCACTCTCCCATGCTAGACCTTAGAAGCCCTAGCAGCTAGACCTTAGAAGCTCTGGTTATTTTGGGTGGTGTTGGTTGTTGGCAGCGCAATATTAAACTTCACTGAAAAGTAATTGTTGTTTATGTAAAGCACTCCAATAGCTTTAGGCGGTGTGGGCTTTTTAAAAAAATTGCACAAAAAAGTAACTAGTGCTAATGTAAAGAGCGCCAATACTTGGGGTGGTGTTGGTTGTTGGTGGCACTATATAAAAGTTTACAAAAAAGTAACTGGTGCTTATGTAAAGCGCTCCAATATTTTGGGTGGTGTTGGTTGTTGGTGGCACTATATAAAAGTTCACTAAAAAGTAACTGGTGCTTATATAAAGCGCTCCAATAGCTTTGGGTGGTGTTGTTTGTTGGCAGAGCTATATAAAACATCACTAAAATGTAACTGGTGCTTATGTAAAGCGCTCCAATGCCTTTGGGCAGAGTTGGTGCTTTTTGACACTGCACAAAAAAAGTAACTTGTACTAATGTAAAGGGCTCCAATACTTTGGGTAGTGTTGGCACCACATAAAACTGTGCAAAAAAATGTAAAAAATAGAGTCAGTGAAGGAGGGGATCTGTGCAACAGAGTTCAGCAGGGCAAGCAGCGACCAGTGGGAGGTGGCCAGGCAGCCAAGTAAATGCAGGCAGCCATGGGGAGATTAAGTGAATTGCTTGAAATTGCAAAATGTGGAACTGAGGCCGGGGCAAAAGCAGAAGAAAGCAGTCAGAAAACAGGGGAGAGGAAGGGAAAAGTATAAAAAAAACAAGTCAAACGCAGGAGAAAGCAGTGGGTTTATATTTTGTGCCACCATGGGGGCATTGGGAGTTATATGATTTATTATCTGGGGTAGTGGGGTTACACCTGGTGATGTGGGATTCTATCTGGTGAATGATGTGGAAGCCATCCAGTGCGGCCTGCTTCCTGCCCCCTATGGCTCCTACTGTGACCCAGTGTTTCACACCATGTCAGAGGTTGGTGATGATGTTAAAATTTTGCCCCCCCCCCCCCCCCCCCCCCCCCCCCATGGAAAAATGTCTGCGGACGCCCATAGCCTCATGGTCAGTAATCCAATGTGTGCTGTCATCAAAACATGATGGAGTCCAAAAATTGTCAAAAATCTAATCAAAGAATGATCATACTGATTAAGTATAGGATTATTGTTATTTCTTATTGACATAGCCCTTATTAAAGTATGAAAAAAAAATGCCACTTTAGGTTGATCCGCTGGGGATAATCTAGGTGGAGACAAAAGATGCAATTTGCACTGTGGAATAAATGTCTTGAAACCGGCAGTACTTCATACAAATTTGATAGGAAGTGCCAAAGACGGTGAGGGACTCCGCCCTCCATCATATTAAAATCTCTATTAAGATCTGTTGAAGTCACTGACGAAATAGCCTCAGTTGCAACAGGAGAAGTGCCTGGGGCTATTAATTAAATTTAGGTAACAAATTGTCCTCTCCTCTTTTACTAAATTCACATTGTTTAGTATCTTACTAATGGCTTATACCATAACTTGCAGGGGATTCACAGCTGTATCCATGTCAATATGGTTTCGGCCTAGCAATCGGTCATGAGTAAGGCAAGTAGCAGGCAGTCTCAGATATGCATCCCAAACTTGGGCAAAACTATGAGCCAAAAGCACTCAAGCGTTCCTAGAACTATATCTGTGGAAAAGAGACTAGGACAGCTGTGTAATCTTTGGAAATATGTAAGGACTCACAGAGAGGTCACTTCCCAAGGAGGGAGGTATGTCCTTGTAGGTGGGAAGTTAAGATAAGTGATCTATAAACACAACATACAGTGCACTTTAGAACCGGCTTACATTGCAGACAGTCAGGCAGGTTTCTTTTCTGTCCCGGTTTCAAATAACTATGTGATTAAGGGATTCTTAGTCTATAGACCCCCGTAGGTGCAACGCAATTTGCGGCTAGTCTTATTCAAAGTTTGACGCAGCCTGGCCTCAGATATGAGAAGCTTCTTTTGTTGGGGAACCTGAATTTGCATTTGGATGACACCTCCAACATGGTAGCCGAGGAGCTCCGTCAAGAGCTCATAACTCTGCAAATGTCACTAAAATCTGAGCTCCCAACGCATCAGTTAGGACATTTATTGGACCCAATTTTTGGTAACTGGGAGTCACTCGAAATTGAAACCCCGGTACCTGTTATATGGACTGACCATTTTCTGGTCTCCTTTCGGGTAATGGGAACTGCCGATAAAATACCGGTGAAGGTGGGAGAAAAGGGGAGACAGAGGAGATGGACTGGTTTTTCCTCTGAGAATTTCCACACGGCCCTGGAGCATGGAGGACCTCCGGGTCCTCCATGGGAGGAAGGGGGGAAGGGGAGACAGAGGAGATGGGCTGGTTTTTCCTCTGAGAATTTCCACACGGCCCTGGAGCATGGAGGACCTCCGGGTGGGCTGGAGATAGACCCAGCCTGTGAGGCTCTGGACAGGCGCATCTTGGAGGCCCTTGACAGTACGGCACCATGTCTAGTAAAGGGCCAGAGAGACGAATTAAATCTGCCCCTTGGTTTAGTGTCGAGCTGAGGGAGGTAAAGGCAGCATGCAAGCGCCTTGAGAGACGCTGGAGAAGAGGCTTCTTGCAAATACATGGAATGGAATATAAATCCAGCCTTAAAGGATATCATGCCCTAATTAGGAAAGCACGAGCATCCTATTACACAGAGAGGATAGAAAAGGCGGACAGCTCAGTTAAGGAGCTGTTCCTGGTTTACAAAGAAATATCCTCGCTCTCGACCATAGAGCTACCTGTGACAGGATCTGTGGCATCCTGTAATCAGGTAGCAGAGTTTTTTGCCAATAAGGTGGAGAGGATTTACTCAACCTTTCCAGTGGAAGCTAGGGATGGGCTTGGAAGAGAGGGGGTACCTAGCAGTTTAATCGAGATTGATTGCCTGGCGGCGTTTAGGGTTCCAGCTGGAGATACGCTGAGCAAGATAGCTACTAGCATTAAATCCGGCTCACCCAAAGATCCTGCACCTGCTAAAATCCTGAGACGGAGCAGCGAGACTCTAGAGCCATTTATTAGACATCTGCTAGAACTTTCCTTCAGTTCAGGCAGGGTAACGAAAATCTAGAAGGAGGCAGTGGTGCTCCCTCCGAAAAAAAAGCAGAACGTAAGCATGGACCAGTTAAACAACCTGCGTCCCATTTCGCTCCTGCCCTACTTCACCAAGATTGCTGAGAAGGTGGTCCATCAACAACTGACTGCCCATATTGACTCTCATAAGTTGCTTCATCCCACGCAATTTGGCTTCCGCGCACTCCATTCAACGGAGTCAGCTTTGCTTTTCTCTAGAGACTCTTCGTAGACACGTGGATGAGGGTCAAACAGCGGCACTGATTCTTCTTGATTTAAGTGCCACATTTGACACTGTGGCACATCACACTCTGCTGCAGTGTCTAAGAAGGGGGGGGGAGTGGTGGGGACGGTGTGGGAATGGCTGGAATCGTTTCTCCATGACCGAAGTTTCCAAGTAGCACAGGGACCCTATAGGTCTAAATCCATAAGCCTGAAACAAGGGGTCCCTCAAGGGTCTAGCCTCAGCCCGGCCTTTTTCAACCTTTATGTGGCTCCTGTGGCTGAGATAACCGAGAAATATGGGGTGGAAGTTGTAACATACCCCGACGACACTCAGCTGGCTGTGGCCTTAGCGCAGCCAGCTGAGAGTGCAGACAGTAATTTTGCCTCCTGTTTACAAGACCTCGCGGTCTGGATGGCCAGCAATTGTCTTAGACTGAACGGTCAAAAAACGGAGGTGCTGATTGTGGGAAAGGCGCCGTCAGTCTGGACTTCAGCATGGTGGCCTCAGACGCTTGGGCCACTCCCCACACCCAGTGAACAAGTTAGGAACCTGGGGATCTGGATTGACTCCAAAATCTCATTTGAGTACCACACTAGACATGTTGCGGGTACCTGTTTTGGCATTCTTCGTGATCTCAGAAAGACTCTGGACTTACTTCTATAACAGCTAGGAAATCATTAGTCCATGCCTTGGTTACTTCAAGGCTGGACTATGGTAATGCCCTCTATTTGGGAGCAAATGTGAGGTGCCTCCAGAGGCTTCAGCTTATCCTGAATGCGGCAGCCTGGCTGGTGTTGATGCTGCCTAAGAGAACACCTTATAAGAAAGCGCTGGAGACTCTACACTGGCTGCCAGTCAAGGAGCGAGTGCAGTTCAAAGCCCTCTGTGTCAGTCATCAGATTACACAGGGGAAAGGACCCCGCTATCTTCTTAATATTCTGACACCTCATAACCCGACTCGACAACTAAGATCTAGTGCGGCGGGACTAGTGAAGGTTCCTAAAATCAGAGGAGCAAGAATAGGAGGGCAGTCGGCTCGATTTCTGGCAGCCCAACTGTGGAATAGCTTACCCCTCAGGCTCCGTTTGGAAACCTCAGAGGTGGTTTTTCGTAAAGAGCTGAAAACCCACTTATTCCCTAGGGGATAGGTAAAAGCGAGGGTATGGGTGGTGGATGCTATGATGGCGTGGGAGGCTGTGGGGGCTGATACTTTAGCGCTGGGACACATTGGTCAGTGTAACCAGGTGCTTTATAAGCTTGGGTACATACATACATACAAGTGGAGCAAGCAGTAAAAGAAGTCACTGTGATAAAACAAATATATAGGTTAACCTATATAAATCCCAAAGGTGAGATACATACAGGGTAATACATCTCTGAAGTCTCACTAATTTCTCCTGTAAAGTGACCTTGACGAGCACTGGAATAACCAGGGAATGCCCCAACACATGAGATAAGTGGACATGTCCTACTGGCATCCGATCTTCTCGAAGGGGAACGCTCTGTGAGCAACCTCCAACATGCTCAGTCTTTAACCATCTTGGTCTGCTGAGATAAGGTTGACTGATTCCTAATCAGATGGTGTCTTCCAGAAGGAGTCCCAGAGGAGGAATAAGCCCACAGGCGAAAAAAGTAATGGCAGCTTGATGCCACCAGTAGATACACGCCACAAGAAGATGGACCCAAAAGGCAGAGGTAAAACAGGAGAAACTGAACAAAAAACATCAGGAATGCTGCACAGCAAACATTGGAGCAGCAGCGAAGAAAATGCACACACAGGAACGAAGAAGTATTGCGAAGCAAGGAGCAAATGGAAAAATGGCCTTTTATACTGGTAGAACAGGAAGAGCACCCCAGGAATCTACAGCCGTCATGATGGATTTGGAAGGCACATTAAAGGTAAAGGGAACTGCCATCTATCTTGGATTGGACCATTTAATAACCCAACACTCCTCACAGGAGGATTCCGAGAAGAAAAAGAAGAACTAGGAAGAACTTGGAGATGCTGACGGCATTCTCCCCACCAGCACTCCTAAGGAGAGGAATGGATTTGCCGAAGATGGTAATGGCAGGGCAGCCTCCGCAAAGTAGGTTTGCAGGGAGTATAACACAGTTGCCCACAGGCCTCTACCCTGCTGCTCAGAAGCAGCATCCTGCCCGCTCGGGATTAGAGCAGGAATTGCTATTGGGCAGGAGCAAAAAAGGAAAAACAAAACAAACGTGGAAGACTCCAAAGGCAGTAGGCTAACGATCAAAAGCAGGAACCTTACAATACAATGTTGCAAAGGAATGTGATTTCCTTCTGACTGCTTATAAAGGCTGGAAGGACCCTTCTGACCTTTGTGAGTCTCCCTGCTAATGTGTCCCAGCGGCTTCTTACCAGGTGTCCACACTACATTGAATCTATAGTAACTGAGTCTAAGTATTCAGCCGGTATTTAATTTGTAAAAGGATAAGTGCCGAGCCCGAAGTTTGAAGCGTTCAGATGGCACTATTGGAGATCTGGGTGCCAAGGATACATAGTCTTGATTCCACTTCCTGCCCTGTAAATCCATCACCAGACACTCCCTGCTTCTTTATCTCATTCTTGCAGGCTCTTTTCCATCCCTGATTCCTCCCTTTTTCATTGTTTTTCTGTCATTAACTTCCTCCTTTTGTGTTTTTCTCTCTGCCCTGTACCAAATTTTGAGGAAGAAAAATAGGTTCTGGTTCACACAAAATGAGTGCTGGTAGGCCCCACCTGCTCAAATTGCGCACTGGTCTTCCCCTATCTTTAGTTGATTATACTTGCTCAAAGCATGGGCCTTTTGGGAGACACTTGACTGTCTGAAGATGTGGGGTGAAAAAGCAGATTAATAATCAACTGTTAATGCACAGGGGTGACACCTATCTGCTGCTTTGTGTTGTCCAATCCAGAAGTGGATTGAGTAATGATGGAGGTCAATGGCGCCACCTATTGGCAAACAATAGCTACAGCAGCAACGTTTTCCAGATCCAGTCTGGCCCCTGGGGAGATGTGACAATCTGCAATTAGAGCATCCACCATAAAGAGTGTTTCTGGAGGAAAGTAACTTGTTCTTTATGGGTAAAGTATTTTTACAACACCTGTCACCAAACTACCCTTTTGCTAGGTGGTTGTACAGTGCAGAATGCCAAAATGTATATGAAACATGAGCACTGCCGTGATAGCACGCAGCAAGGTTTATTAAGCTCTTGGAGTTGTATATCGTCTGTATGTTCAGCAAATTCTTTTTCTTCCTGCTATTAAACAGGTATTCGCTCCATAATGTGTAGGTGTGTACATGCACACATGTGATATTTCTATAGAGCCAATCTCTCCAAAAGGGCAGAGGAGCACTGTAAAGAGTCAAAGACAAGCATAAAGTCAATGAGTGATAGGAAAGGTAGCTGATGTATAGACTGTTAATGCATTGTGATGTAGTGTTCTTTAAAGAGGTGTATGTTCAACTCATATTGAAATTGGAACAGGGTTGGGGTGTTTGTAAAAGATATAGGAATGTTGTTCGAGATCCTGGGTGAATTATTTGGAAAGGCCTGCTGCCTGTGTTACTCTTCTAAGGCTGCTGTCCGATGATGTCTTGGCTGTGGGTGTACCAAAAACCATCAGATTTAGTGAGCTTGCTGTGATGTCTTTTTCTAAATGATGTTGCTGATTTTGAAGATGGTGCAAGCCGGCAAGGGGAGCCAATAAAGTTCCATCAGGATTGGGGTGATGTGATATTTCTGTGGTGTGTAAGATGCCTTTAACAGGTGTCAGTGTAGAATCTCGTAGACCATGGATTAGGGCCCTACCACCATCCAGACTTCAAGAGCTTGAACAGCAGCTCTGAAGTTTCTACCTCGAAGAAACTGTTTGAATTTAGTTAGAAAAGAGCTGGTACCAGGCAATGTGTTCCTTAAGGGGGAGGTTGGTGTCTCGGATGAGTTAAAGTGACTTGGCATTCACAGAAAGTTTGGGTTCAAGTCGTTGAGCCAGATTTGAACTGTTTCTTGTTTGTTGTTCTTGGCATATAACAGGAATTCTGTCTTGGTTGAGCTGCAGCCAGGCACTGGACATCCAAGTCTGGATGATGCCCAAGCAACATTTGAGGCGCTGAATGTCTGAGGCAGTGAAGACTTTTATATAGAGTTGTGTATCATTTGCATATTGATGAGGCTTGATGCTGTTATCAGTGAGTAGAGCACCAGGCAGCAACAATCGGAGACAGGGGACAGAATGGAACCCTGAGGACTCTGCAGGAGGTTGTGACCATGTGAACAAACTGGTGTCGGTTGGAAAGGTATGAGAGAAACCAATGGACATTGCTGGGGAATCCCATTTGAGACTCCAGGGTGCATATGAGGGTTGGATGGCTGACTGTGGCAGTGACAAGAGAGGTCCAGTAACATCAGAAGTAAGGTCATCTTAATCTCTGGTCAGAAGAGCATCATCTATGATGCGTAAGGTAGAGTTCTTCATGCTGCAGCGTGATCTGAAGCCAAACTGTAAATCGTAAATGTAAATTGATACTTGTATAGCGCACTACTCACCCGCAAGGGTCTCAAGGTGCTTGTACGAATACCGATGTGGAACCCATCCTGGCTTTCCCTGTGAGGCGTCCACTCCTGGGCACCCCCAAGGTGGAGGCCAGGCAGCCTTAGCGTTGTGGGGGCCGTTGTGGAGATTAAGCAAGCTATTGCCCAGAGTTGCAGAGTGGGACTCTATGATTGGAATAGGCACCGAGGCAAGATTTATCAGGTCTGTGGAATTTTGAGCCCAAGACCCGCCGAGGTGGGGAATTGAACCCTGGTCCCGGGCTAGACCTCTGCATCAGGGTCTGCCGCTCTAATCATTGAGCCACACTTCTCCACTCCACTTCCAAACTGGTAGTTGTGGAGGACATGGTTAGTAATGTGATCATGACCAAAGCCTTCTGCACTCTTTCGGTTGGTTATCATGCCTTAAGTGAAATTCTCAGCAATGCCAGATTTCTATTGATTCAGTTATACATTGTATACAGGGCAAACCTCACCCCTGAAAGAATCAACAGTATTTTCACAGGACGGATGCCGCCAGCTCCCGGTGTGAGTTGGTGAATGCGGATCTTATACACATGCTCTGGGCCTGCCCCCAATTACAATGCCACTGGCGGGGAATGATGAGCTGCCTAGCGCATAGTACTAACAGAATTCTCTCAAACACATGGGAGATTTGTGTTCTGGGATTGTATCGCAGGAATAAGAAACACAAGGTCACGTCTTGGTTCATTGACATGGGTCTATTGTTGGCCGAACAGTTGATCACTCGCAGATGGAAATCACCCGACTTTCCACACCTCATAGCCTGAATGTAGTTGTTCATAAATTGGACGCAGGCTGAAAGCGTTGCTCTGCAAAGGGAGGACAGCCTAGCACTTCACAAATACCCCAAAGCCTGCAACTGGGAAGCCATTATGACTGACTCACACACTGATATACCGTATGCTTCCACAACACCTGATGCCGAGCTGACCTGTGGTGGGGAGATGGGGGTGGTGGTGCTGAACACACATCCCATTCTGGCAGACTCCGCGACATGCTCCATTCAGATGCCACGTGCCACCAACTAGCATCACCTACAAAGTTAACAGTCACAGCAATGGATGCATGAACTTGATTCAGTACCTAGATGCACAGCGCCGATTGGTGTGGGGATGGGATGTAATGTTAGGGCTAACATGGTGGTTATCTTTAATACATTTTTGATGTTCTGATTGTATTTGTTTGGAATACTCTATTTATATCTGATATTTCAAACTGTTGTCTCCTGTGTAAACTGCACACAAATACTTGATAGTGACTCTCCTTTGTATTGATTCATCCACCTCGATAGACGGTTTAAATGTCTTCTGCCTGTTACTTCTAAGTCGATTCCATAGATAATGTGCTTGATGCTAATGGCCTGCACTGCACTGCACTACACTACTGCCAGCATAGTTTATCCTGATATTGCTATACTTGCCATCTCATAATGTAACATTGTCAACTGATATTGCTAATGTAACAACAATACAAAAAGCAATAAAGATATGTTTTTTTAAATCATGCCTGGAGTGAAGAGTTGAGGTCATGTTGACTATGAAATTTAATAGCGAATGTGGTTACCATATGCTATAAATGTCAACTACATAATATGTAATCATTAAAATTAAATAACAGATTGGAAAAAAAGCCTTCAGCACCCTGGTACTTTAACAACATTGTTGACAAATAATATATCCCTGGACAAGAAAGAAAATGGAAGAAAAGTGGAATTCCTGAAAACCTTATGATACTGATTTCCCTCTGCGCAATATGCAAACAGCTTATCACATCAGCCGAAGGGAATTGCTATACTAGCACCATCAATAATGGCACAAACAGAAGCCAAACTCTTTTCAAGGCAATCAAGCTCTGCATCAACCCCCTGCCAGACCCGCCTGTTCCTCACTCAACAGAAACGTGGAATACCAAGATTGTACAAGTGGTTGGTGTGGGCATGTCACCTCAAATTGTAATTAGGATGATAGCACAACCTCTGTTTTAGCCACATACAATTTAATCTCATGTTTCCTGACCAATCGGCATTCTTAAGCAGTTTAGATCAACACCTGCAAACTCATCCCTTCTGTACCTTTACACTTGGATTTATATCTTAGTGTAAACATATCATGTTTGCTTACCATCTGCAGAGACTGAGCAACATTATACTTGTACTAACTAGTGATCTCTTTGTGTCATCTGGCAAGGCTCAGGCATGAAGTCCTCCTTGAGGCGGGACTTCAAACATTGGAGATTACTCTTGTGTCCGTCAGGTCATAGCATAGAACATGCGTGGAGGGAAGTCGGCGACCCATATCCCATAGGGAGCTGCAGTTAAGATTACTGCTGTGCCAATCGGGTTGTTGCCTATATGCGGAGTACGGTCGATAACCCCGTGTGCCCGGTGTGGCCACTCAAAAGGACAAGAATCGTGCCTGGTTCAAGCCTCTGTCAAGAGGAGAGGCCACTGTGGTGATGTGTGTGGGCCTGAGCCCCGAATGAGGATTGGGACCAGAGCAACCTACCCACCACCCTTGGAAAGGCTCATAGAAACTTTCCCACTCACCGGAGGAAGTGCAGTGGATGCTCAGCCACTGCTCCTGCAGAGGTGTGAGTGCTACTTACCAACAGCAGCCACTGCCACTCCCCGCGTAGACTCTGGTTGTGCAATCCTTATAGGAGTGGTTAAGACTGATTGCTGGGCAGAAAGGACTCAGGACCCACGGTATTACTGAGAGTCAAGTGCTAAAGAAAGCTGGAAGAGTGCTGTGGTCAAAGCACTCTTAAAAAAACCCCAGCTAGATCCATCGGACCTATCCAACTATAGGCCAATATCCCTACTCCCTGGCATTAGTAAAGTCACAGAGAAATTGGTTAACTCCCAATTATCTCAGTTCCTTGAAACGAACAAACTGCTCAGACAATCACAAACCGGATTTCGCCCAGGCCACGGTACGGACACCGCACTGCTTGCGGTGATTGAAGAGGCAAGGGGCTTACTAGATTCAGGAGGATCAGTGGCAGTGATCCTCCTGGATCTAAGTGCAGCCTTCGATACGGTCAACCACCGTGTCCTTCTGAGCAGATTGGCAAATGCAGGACTTACCGGGACAGCTATCAAATGGATCGAATCCTATCTTACAGGACGCACCTTTCAAGTATGGGATGACAGCCACCACTCTTCCACCCTCCCACTTACTAGCGGCGTCCCACAGGGCTCTTCCCTAAGCCCCACGCTTTTTAATGTCTATATGGCCCCCCTCGAGGACGTGGTAACACCGTATAACATCAAAATGGTGAGTTACGCCGATGACACCCAACTAGTTGTCTCCCTGTCCCAGCTGACTGACCATCCTGAAAACCTGACTAACTGCCTTATAAACATTCACAACTGGATGAACGAATCATCTTTGAAACTAAATGGGACAAAGACAGAGGTAATGTTACGCGGTAAGCAATGGGCTACGATTCCTCCCACTATTTGGCCTGATGTGTTCGGCGAAATTCCCCTCCCTAAATCTGAAATCAAGACTCTCGGGGTGTGGTTAGAGCCACAACTCACGATGAGGACCCAGGCAACCAAAACCGCGGGCACATGTTTTGGGCTCATGCGTACGACTCGTAAAATCCTGCCCCTACTCCCTCCTTTGTCCAGAAAGCTCCTTATCCAGGGCCTAGTGCTGTCCCGTTTAGATTACAGCAATCTGGTCTATTTGGGAGCTCCGGAGGCTACCATCTCGAAACTCCAGCGGACACAAAACGCGGCAGCACGCTTGATCACCAACACCCCTTCCAGAACATCTGCCAAGCCAGCCCTCAAAACCCTGCATTGGCTCCCTGTTCGCCAAAGGGTTCACTTTAAAGCAATGTGTACCACACACAAGCTTTACAACGGATCTGGCCCAGCGATCCTTAGGAAAATGATCACACCCTATACAGCAACCAGATCGCTACGATCTCAGAATGAGAATCTAGTCCTCATCCCCAGATTTAGAAAAGTCCGCACAGGAGGCCGTCAATTCTCCGTTCAGGCGGCCAAAGGCTGGAACGCACTCCCTCGCGCCCTCAGACTGGAATCCAATTTCCTTGCGTTCCGAAAAAAACTTAAGACCCACTTGTTCCCCAAATAACACCCCTCGGCTACCTCCCCTCTCAATAGGTTCAAGTTCATAGCGCGGGGATACCCTTGGGTCACCAGGCGCTGTAGAAATCGCTAAAATAAAATAAATAAAAATAAAAGGGTACTTGGCCCAGTTACTTAGGACCCTTAATAAGTCGGGCCCCAGTACATCATGAGTATAGGGCCTCAACCCCCACGGTTGGGCCCAGTAGCTCCTGCTTGCCCTGTGGCCCTCTGAAAGGAGTTCTGACCTACTGAATGACCTGCCACTGCTGACACTCAAGGAACTCTTTTGTCACAGGAGACAGTGTAGGGCTTCTGTAAATGTTCAGTAACATTTCTCCTCAATTTCATTTTTTTTTTTACATCTTAACAGAATTTACATTTTCAAGCTTAGCAGCGGTTTACATACTGCCCTCCCCATTCATTGAATGACTCATAGCATTCCTGTAAAGCACAATACTGGAAGGTCTTGGCGCAGAATCCACAGTGACTGCCTTACTCTATGTGTCTGCCTTTTTTTAAAGAAAGTAGGTTTGGTGAGGTAAAATAATAGATTGCTCACTGATTTCAATGCGTTTTTCCAAGACCATCAGTATCTGGGCAGTAACATTTTAATCCTAGGCAATTTAATTAAGGACTATGCTTTAGCCAAGGGTTTCTATACCATTGATTACCCAATATCCTGGTTCGTACTGGGCAATCAAAAAGTTTCTCAGCGTAGCCAGATCACTTATAATGTCTACAGAAGATATGGTCAGTACATGTTGCTCTGTACTGATTCAGCTTGATTCAAGTAAGAACACAATCTGTGATATCACATTATTGTCAGAACAAACGTAAATCGGCCTAGAATACTCTGAATAAGGTAAAAAGGAAAAGAATAATCTCACGTTAGGCTCCATTTAACCCTTGGTTGTCCCCTCGCACCTTAAACTACCTGTTCTATATTACAGCTAACCATGAAAGCAAACTAACTGATTGATTGTTTGCTTATAATAGCTGCAATATCAAGCATGCTGCAGAAGGGGCTTCACTCACTGTCCACAACCAGCCCCCAATGCTTTCTTTCCTAGTAGAGTTGGTCCTATGCCGCCATTTTTGGATGACTTCCTTAAATGTCATACTTTCAGTGTTAAAATAGAAACGTCCATGTCCCACAGTGCTATGGTTTGTATCTAATTTAAATGTTACTTATGACATAGGCTGGTTCTACTGTTCTAGCTCAGTACAGTTGCTGCAGTGTTCAAGTTTAAAGTTTATTTTTATTGGCATAGTTACTAAAAACCATTGCAACATTTTGAAATAGCAATAGAACTGATATTGTACCCCAATAAAATCAATATAACACATGCTAAAAATGCTGTACAGTGGTTAAAATTGTCAGTGTGTCCGCTAACAAGACTCCATGATTCAGAGAGTAAATTGCAGAGCGGTCACTTAATGCATTACTGGCGCCAGAAATACGCGATATAAGGTGCAGCATAGTGTATACTATTAGGCAGTGAGAACTAATGCGTTGGCACCTGCTAAAAATGTATACATTAAAATGGTGCTCTGTCCCGAGGCTGGGTTGATTATTTTAGGCATTTTTTGTTCGGCCAGCATAAGAATGTTACCGTTCTGCATTTCAGTTGCGTGGCTCCCGGGTCAAAGCATGGCAGCACCGCTTGCCTCCTGGTGTGAATATCTTTCTGCTTGAAGGGGGGCTTTAGCAGCTGTAACCGTTCTTGCTGCAGTTCCTTGCATGTGCAGATTAAGGGCAGAATGTCTCCTTGTACCATATCGCACAGCCGGCATGTGCTTTGGGTTGTTGCCCTCAGCCAAGGTGGAAGGTGCTGAGTGTATGGAAGAATGACCAATCTATACCGTATAAATTTTATTTTGATTGGGTTGGGATAGCCCTGATTGAAGTATTTTTGCGGTGCAAGAGTTTTATAGGAATTTAGGGTCATCCATGCATGAGATCTGGCTGAGAATGTTGCCTTGCCCTCCACCAGTGAGAGTTGTTTTACACATTTCCAAACCAGTTTTTTGAGAGTTAAATGATGAAGTTGTGTGTTCCAAAGTTCGGTGAGCCTGGTGGTTTCCTGAGATATATGTAGGTAACTTCTTGCATGGGAAGTTTCCCTATGCTGGAGTTCTTGCCACAGCAGTTGATTTAATGTGTTTGCGGTGGCAGTCCTGATCTTGTGCCAGCAAATGATGTAAGATCCCTGCCTGGCCAGGGATTGTTGTAGTAAGCTGAACTCCAGCCTTATTTGAGCTGGTGAGGTGTAGTGAGGAAGGCAAAACATAGTTCTGTATGCTTTGACCAGCATGCTATCCAGTAAATTGGCATCTCTCCCCTCATTGCTTCACTGCCATAGGTTATCATAGTGAGTAATTTAGCTTGAGCTACCTTCAGGAGCTGGCTCAATGTCGGCCCGTCAGTTTGTTTGAAGATTTTTCATTGATATTGCTATTACTAACCCTCTCCTTCTTATTTCTTCTTTTTGACGAGCGAAAGTCCCTTCTTTATCAATGATATCTCCTAGGTACTTGTACTCGGGCGATGGTTCAAGCTGTGTGCCTCCCAAATGCCACCTCCACTGCAGATTTCTTTTGTTGTTTATCCTTTAGCCTTTTCAGTTCGGCAGCGGGTTGAAAGATACAGAGTCTTCCGAGGTGTGTTTATCGAGTGACTTCTATTAAAATGGAAAAAGTATAGATGCCTCACCTATCATAGTGAGCACTCTACAGTTTGTCTGAATACAAAGACCATGAACTGGATTTGTAAATAGAACAAAAGAAAGCACCCTGCCTAGGGATATAAAGGCCCTAGCTAGAGGGTCCAAACAATATATAAGGGGTGATTAGCCTAGGAGCTGACACTGCACAAGACAAACACAAGGTCAATCCAAGTAAGCTCAAGAGAAAATATAGGAAATATATATATTTTTATTTCTTTTAAATATATTCTTTGAGTTGAGGTAGCAAAAATATACAAAGGTAGATTGTATTTTAGATTCACGTGATACTTTTAGAGCATAAAAAGACATACACTGGTGGGGGGAGAAAAAGAGAGGGGGAAATTCATGCTATATTAAGACCTACCCAGTAACAACCACACTTCAAACATACTCTCATACTCACTTATTTAAATTTTTACTCTACCTAATATTCTAACATTCAACTTTCATTCTTCCATTCATTCTTCTAGTCCTGGCGTGGTCAGTATGTTGCATAGATCAGGATGTTATTCCAGGCAGATGACATTAATACGGGTCCTGATGTAAATAGGACAAAGCGCCGTATTCCTGGAAACACAAGCCGACGCGCGTTTCGGTGACAGGCCAATGAGGCCACACCTTCGTCAGGGCTGGAAGTTGTATACTGGGAGGGAGACAAGTGTAAAATCTGAAAATAAAAACAATGTCTTAGTTTTATGTTCTATATATATACAATACCAATCTAGAATATTCAACATACAGTTTCAATTGTTTTAGTTCATTTTAACATTTTAGATACACATTGTATATTGGTGCGATACATATATGGTTGACCTTTTGTAACTGTGCAATGCCAAACTGCCTAGTGGCACTCCCTGGAACCGATTCCCTGTTAAGTGGAATCTGTGAAAGGCATAGCGATAACCTAGGCTAAATGAACCATAGAGTACATCTCATAATAAAGTTCATGTATACACATTGTTCTAAGTATATACACACACTCATTCTCGCAAACATGTGACCAAGTTGTTACAATTAGGCCCAGACTCCTACAAGGCAAGTTGTCATAATCATTCTCATTAGTCGAGGTAAGCCCGACCTCCAAGTAAGGCAGGGCATTTATTATTGCATATAGAGAAATAGGGGACGATTATTGGCATAATTTATCAGGATTGTAGAATGATATTTACCTAAATTTTGGCCAAGAGAAACCAAAGGCGTATAGTTGGATGTCCTACGCCGGGAAGATAATACTTTCTACTTCCATTGACTGGACACCGAAGGTAGTAATCCTATGGTAGAAGTAGATTAGGAACTTCATACATGTGTTATTGATTATGGCACAGATTAAGTTAAACGTGTGATGGGCAGTATCGGGGTATAATACGTTTTAAATAAACGTTTCATTTAATCAGACCATGATATAGTTTTATATTAGTTCCAAATCCCGCTGGTGATAGGTTAGACTCACAGATTTATCTAAGCTCATATGGTCCCAGTTTACACTAAACAAATAGTCATATTAGCACGAGTTACCTGAAAGGTCTTATTAACTGGTCAGATTGTCTAAGCTCATACGGTCCCAGTTTACACTAAACAAATAGCCATATTAGCACGAGTTACCTGAAAGGTCTTATTAACTGGTCTCAGGCGGTTGTTAAAGTTGATTACACTTCAGGGCACGAGGAGTTAATAATTTCAAAAATACTTCCTAGTGAAAAAATGACACGTTCATTATGGCCATCATTCAACAATACGATCCAAGTGCTGGACAAGTAAGTAGCGAAATTTCATTACCTGGATATATTAGCTATCAAGTAGCAATGTCCAACGAAATTCGATCTGGGACAGGAAGGTCAAAGAAGTGACCTAAGGACGCCGTGTTTCTGGTGGTTTAGGACGGCAGGTAGCTATCGGTCGAAGTTTCTAATGGGAGGGGAAAAGAATGTCACAAATGAATATAAAGAATCCCTGAGAGCTTTCAAGTAGTGGGGAGCGATGTAGGTCAAATACACATACCGAAAATCAAACAGCGTGCCACTGCTGTGTTCTCTGCTACGAAGGAGGACGGATCGATAAGATTCCTAGTGGCGAATAACAAAGATGGAGCCCATTACGTATGTGAATTGCCCGATTCCGTCCAAACACCAGATTACCGGTCTAAAATAAATACCTTCAAGGAATAGTCCGTCGTCTTTAGATGGGGTTCCGCCGACTTCACCGGTCGACCTACTGCAGCGGGAGACAGGATTCTCGCCCGTTTAGTCTCTATTCATGTTTAAATAGGTAATTCTTCGCGCCACACGCAAAACTGCATCAGCTGTGTTGGAGTTGCGCGGACATAAACGAAAGACTCAATTCTCCTACACGGCGGCCTGCCGCCATCTTGGGTAAACTATGTAGACGCTATCGAGCTGGACACCTGCCTTACTTACAATTGAAGTTATACAGCGGCCATCTTAGGTAGACTGTCTAGGGGCTGTCAAGCTAGAAGATGGACCTGATAGTTATTATAATTATATAGCGGCCATCTTAGAAAGGAAAGTCCCAAGTTTAATTAAGTCTAGAGGGAACCAAAAGCGATATCCGAGGGTCCATTACACCAACCCATTTTTTTATCTCCCTTATATTATTGGAGATGCAACAAAATTACGAAAATTGCCAAATCATAAGGTATTTTTTATCCCCTATTTTCTATATGGCTTTTAGATCAAATAGTCAAGGGATCTTTCCACAGGAATGCCTGGTGCATCTCCCTTATATTATTGGAGATGCAACAAAATTACGATAATTGCCAAATCATAAGGTATTTTTTTCCCCTATTTTCTTTATGGTTTTTAGATCAAATAGTCAAGGGATCTTTCTACAGGAATGCCTGGTGCCAAGGACATTCTTCATTTAGTCCTTTATCCACAGCATTCAAATAAAAGATCCAGAATACCTCCCGTTTTTTCGAAGGCCCACAGGATCAGTTCCTGGGCTGGCCTTTATCTTTTCCAAGATAAACCAGCGAAGTTCCAGTTCTTTGTGTTCTTTTTCTAGCCAATGTGCTACCATAGGGGCTGCAGATTTTTGGTTTCTAATGTTGGACCTGTGTTCCCCTATTCGCACCCGGCATTCTCTCCCTGTTTCCCCAACATATGGGAGATTACACGGGCACAATATCAAATAAATGATGTTACTGGTACGGCAATTGGTCATGGTAGCATTGCGTCGTACAGATATCGTGCGGGTGTTGGTACTGACAGTATCACCAACAATAGCCTGTGGGCAAATGTGACATGTCCCACATTTGTGGTTGCCGTATACAGGTTCCAATCCAGTTATGGTGGTTTGGATATTTCCAGGTGTTTCTTGAATTTTGCCTCTTACCAGGTGATTTTTCAGGTTAGGGTTTTTTTTGAAGGCAAAGATGGGACGGCTCAAGTGTGTCTTCTCTTTTTCTAAATTCAGAATATGCCAGCTCGAATTGATGGCTTGTCTAATTCTATGGTTCATTTCCGAATGACGGGTCACGCATACTAGCTGATTTAGTTTCACAGAGTTTCTTTCCATGAACATCGCCTCTCTGTTGGTATATCTCGCCCGTTTGAAGGACTCTTTGATCAATCTGGGTGGGTAACCTCGGACACAGAGTTTTTCCTGTAGGATATCTGCTTGAACCAGGAAGTCATGTATATCAGTACAGTTTCTTCTAATACGAAGGAACTGGCTGTAAGGGATACTGTCCCTCTGACTCCGCGGATGGAAGCTGGCGTACTGGAGTAAGGTGTTCCGAGCCGTGGGTTTCGTATATAAAGATACCTTAATGAGGTTTTCATGGTGTTCAATCCAGATATCCAAGAATTCAATTTTGGATGTGCTGGTGTGGCTGGTGAATCTCAAATTGGCGTCCGCCGCATTGAGCGACTCGATGAATTCGAGGAGTTGATCTTCGGCCCCCTTCCAGAAGAAAAAAATATCGTCAATGAACCGTTTCCAGCTCTTGACGTTTTCAAAGAAGGGGGCCATTTCGTTAAAGACGTTTGTTCTTTCAAACTCCCCCATATACAGGCAAGCTATGCTTGGGGCACAACTGGCTCCCATGCTGACTCCAGAGGCCTTCCTGTACATGGTATTGTCGAATTCAAAGTAGTTCTCAAAAAGAACTATTTTAAGGCATTGTAGGATGAATCCATTATTGGTGATATCGGTGTTTCTTGAGAGTATGGTTTCGATAGCATCATACGCCCCTCTTTGAGGAATGTTGGAATATAATGCTTCCACATCAAGGGTGATCATTATTTCAGAATTCTCAAAAAATGAAATGCCTTCCACTTGCTGGATAAAGTGTCCTGTATCCCGCACATATGATTCCAGTTCGGTCACCATCGGATTTAAGAATTTGTCAATATACTTTGACAGTGGCTCGGTGGCAGAGCCAATTGTGGAGACAATAGGTCGCATGGGCGGGTCTGAGCTATTTTTGTGGGTCTTAGGTAACCCATATATGATGGGTATTTTGGTGTTACACAGAGTGAGAAATTCAGCTTCAGCCTCACAGATATGGTTTTGGTTGACTGCTCTCTGAACCATAGTGAATATGCGCCTTTTCAGAACGTTTTCAGGGTTCCGAGTGATCCGTATGTAATGACCAGAGGAGGAAAGCAATTCGGTCATTCTCCTTTTGTAGTCAGAGGTATCAAACAGGGTGATCCCACCCCCTTTATCACACGGTTTGATTGTGATATTTTTGTTTGATTCAAGTTCCTTAAGGGCTTTATTCTCTGATGTAGACAAATTTGCTTTAGATATGGGTACATATTGTGTCATTTTATTGATTTTATGCATGACTGTCTTTTCAAAGATATTTACCTCCGGTCCCACCATTTCTAACGAAGGTGTAAATGAGGAGGGAGGTTTACAACCAGATCTATTGTTCTCGTTATTGGTAGGTGGCGCCTCTTGGAAAAACTTTTGAAGGCGGACCTTCCTGAATAATAGCTGTAGGTCTCTATTCAATTCAAATTTATTGAAGTTGGCAGAAGGTACAAAGGATAAGCCCCTCGTTAGAAGTTGAATGGCCATTGGGTCTATGGTTTCACTGGACAGGTTGAACACGGGGAGCCCCCTTATGTTCGCCAGTACTGATGATGTCTCCTTGTACCATATCGCACAGCCGGCATGTGCTTTGGGTTGTTGCCCTCAGCCAAGGTGGAAGGTGCTGAGTGTATGGAAGAATGCCCAATCTATACCTTAGAAATGTTGTTTTGATTGGTTTGAGATAGCCCTGATTGAAGTATTGAGTTTTATAGGAATTTAGGGTCATCCATGAATGAGATCTGGCTGAGAATGTTGCCTTGCCCTCCACCAGTGAGAGTTGTTTTACACATTTCCAAACCAGTTTTTAGAGTTAAATGATGAAGTTGTGTGTTCCAAAGTTCGGTGAGCCTGGTGGTTTCCTGAGATATATGTAGGTAACTTCTTGCATGGGAGGTTTCCCTATGCTGGAGTTCTTGCCACAGCAGTTGATTTAATGTGTTTGCGGTGGCAGTCCTGATCTTGTGCCAGCAAATGATGTAAGATCCCTGCCTGGCCAGGGATTGTTGTAGTAAGCTGAACTCCAGCCTTATTTGAGCTGGTGAGGTGTAGTGAGGAAGGCAAAACATAGTTCTGTATGCTTTGACCAGCATGCTATCCAGTAAATTGGCATCTCTCCCCTCATTGCTTCACTGCCATAGGTTATCATAGTGAGTAATTTGGCTTGAGCTACCTTCAGGAGCTGGCTCAATGTCGGCCCGTCAGTTTGTTTGCAAGATTTTTCATTGATATTGCTATCACTAACCCTCTCCTTCTTATTTCTTCTTTTTGACGAGCAAAAGTCCCTTCTTTATCAATGATATCTCCTAGGTACTTGTACTCGGGCGATGGTTCAAGCTGTGTGCCTCCCAAATGCCACCTCCACTGCAGATTTCTTTTGTTGTTTATCCTTTAGCCTTTTCAGTTCGGCAGCGGGTTGAAAGATACCGAGTCTTCCGAGGTGTGTTTATCGAGTGACTTCTATTAAAATGGAAAAAGTATAGATGCCTCACCTATCATAGTGAGCACTCTACAGTTTGTCTGAATACAAAGACCATGAACTGGATTTGACCTCATATTCTGGAATCTAACTTCATTGTTTTGAGCAATTACGGACTTTACGAAAACTTGGGTACAAACCAGAGAGTGTGACTAGAATTTATTTCATATTCTGGAATTGAACTTCATTAATTTGAGCTATCTTGGATGTTGTAACAATCTGGGTACATTCCTGATAACCTTCCAGATTGGAGTACTTTTGACTACTTCCCTGAGGAAGCCCGATTCAGGGCAAAACGCATTGGCTGCATTTTCTCATTGCTTTACGTCGTGTGTGGTTCGAGTATTCACTACTTTGACGAGGGTAGGCAGACACTCTTGGCACCTCAATAAATTAATCAATGCAGCAGTATTCTCTCCTGACTGGGCGCTGGAAGGTTTGAAGTGACTGATGTGGTGGTTACCAGTGTGTGACATGTACCCAATGAAACTGCATCAGGTATTTGGGAAGTAGGGAGGAACAATGGCATTTCTCCAGGGCAGTTTCTAGCATAAATCTCTCTGACCTAAGCCATTAGATTAATCTGGAAAACAGGAGACATCAAACATGAATGTAACACAGTGCTGATGACAAGTGAAGACAGCAGGGAAAAAACCCTCAGTGCTACATAGATTTTTGCTAAACACCACCAACAAATCATTATCTGACTTGAGATCCAAATTGAAGAGGAGCATGGGAACAGAAATGACTGTTGGTGAACGGAACAGGATAAAGGCCTATGTGGTTAGGGCCTCTCGAAATGACATGTTTATCCTGATACATTTCAACTTCCTTCATCAGATGAACTTAATACCACCCCAATGGTGATGGGTAGTCAATGCTGTATTGGGCTGCCGTCCTAGGTGTCATGCCAGTACTGCTGATTATAAACTTATTTAGTGTGAATGTCCAGTATTGATTCCGTGCTGGCATGCAATACTGCAAGAGTTTAACAAAACGATTAGTGTTATTCTGGCTGTGACCCAACAGGTGTTCCTATTGGGTGTGTCCCCCGATGTTGCTATTGTTGTGATAAGCAAGTATGGCCTAATTAATGTACTTGATGCATAGTAAATGCTAATTTTGTTTTTTCAAACGTGACATGGAAAAATCACATCACCATGCTCATGACATCAGTAGTGCACCCTTACTGAGATCAGAACAAGTAGAGCAGTTCTTTTGTGACAGGGAGACGCTAGTGACAAAAGGAGTAGGATAGTGGAATATTCTGTGTATGTGTGTGTGCTTGTGTGCGTGCATGCGCTGGCATATGGGTTAGCATGGCTGTGTGGGTCTGTTGGGGGCATATCTGCTGCTATGTGTTGTACACATGTGAGATAATGCATATCTCACTATAGTGATATGGGTTTGTATCTCTAGCCTTTGAGGAGCTGCATAATGGTTGAGTAGGTCCAATATGGTGGCTACAATCGGTAATATAGTGGCATTTTATAACCTCCTTGCTTTAAAGGAGGCTACGCCTGGTGTACTATTGGCATCCTTGGCATAAAGATAAACCATCTCTGGCACATTGGTGGACTTGGCATATTGTGTGCATCCAAGGTATATTGTAGAATTCGCTGGCATCATGGAGGCCAAATGGTGGCCATTACTACACAGTCACCATCCTTGCAATATTGTGATCTTTCGTAGCATAATGGTGGTAACCAGTAGCATACTGATGGCCCTAGTTTGTTGTGGACTTTTATGATTTGTTATGGACTATGTTGGGCTACTGCAGTATGGTAACCATACCTGACATAATGAATGCTATTCATGGCATTATGGAGGTTACCTCTGCCATAATAGCAGCTGTTGGGACCATTTTTGGCATATGGACAGGGATCCCTGATAGCTGTAGAGGAGATGGGCTGCGGATGGCCCCTCAGCCGTCACCTACCCAGCCGGACCTTGGGCAGACTTTCTCTTTGTCTCTCCATTGTATCTATACCCTACCCCTTTCCCACCTACCCCCGTACCATTCTCACTCCACTTTCCTTTTCTTCTATGCTCCTTAAATGTTTTTACTAGTATCATTGGTAATATGTAACTGATGTAGGTGTGCAACTATGTAGAACCTTATGTAAAGCGCTCTGAGAGTCTGGATAGATTCTCTTGCTTTGCATTTGTGCTTGTTAATACTTATGTTGCCTCTCTGTGCTTTTCTTTGTGTATTATAGTGTTGTGGGTTTTTGGCAGTGGACCAAGGAGGTGAGCAACAGTGACCGTGTGCATTTTTGGAAATAGTGTATAGGTAGGTAGTACGGCTTTAAACATCCCTTACTGACATCTTTCGTATTTTTCGAGTTCTTTTGTTGTTTATCGTTATTGTCCGTGTCTTACTGAGATTAATCTTTAAGTTATTCTCTGTGGCATAGTTCTGCATTTCAATTGGTAGGTGTTGGAGACCGACGTAGGTATGGTTGAGCAGCACTACATCATCTGCATACATAAGATTGGTCAATGTTTTGCCTCCTAACCTAGGAGCCTGTGAGTTACAGGTGGCGAGGGCCTGTGGAAGATCTGCCATGAATAGGTTGAACAGGGTGGGTGCTAGCACACAACTCTGCTTCAATCCTTTGGTTGTAGGGACTTTTGACGAGAGGTGAGTTCGGCCGACCCACTTTCACCTGAACCAAGGTGTCTGTATGAAGAAGTGATAAGATGTTTAAGATAGCCTGTGGGATTTCCCATCATGCCAGCTTCCCCCACAGTCTGCCCCTTTCAATGCAGCGCTAAAGTCGATGAAGCATAAACGTAATGGGACGTTGGCTGTTTTTGAAGCATTGAGGAGTAGGGAGATTGTGAGGATGTTTGTTGTCTCAGCCGTTTTGCGAAAGCCTGTCTGATTTAGCGGTATTATCTAATTTTCCTCTCATCCAGGTTGTGAGATCCTCTAAGACAGTACCCACAAAGTATTTTGCTTCATTGTCGAGCAGTGCTACCAGCCGGTAGTTGCTCAGCACATCCTTGTTGCTTTTTTTGTGTATCGGGACGATTGTCGAGCTCTTCCATGAGTCTGGTAGTCTGCTAAGTAGCCTAACCTCCAGGAAAAGAGGTTGCAGGATTACTACCCAGTCACGCGCCTTGGCTTTGAACAGTGCAGGTGGAATGCCATTCAGCCCAAAGCCCTTCTTTTCTCCCTTTTGTGATCTGCTTTTTTATTAGGAGTGGCGATGAGTTGCCGGCCTCACAGGGTGGTATGATGTATGTGTCTGGCGTGTTCGGCACTGGCGTCTCATTGAAGCACTTTCCCAATAGCTCTTCTATTAGCCATCTGTTAATGTCTTGTATACCGACGCATCCTATTTGATTGTTAAAGTGCTTAGTTAGGAATTCAGCACAGATTTCTTCTGAAATTTGTGACGAAATTCCCTCATGATGAGGATAGATCATATTATTCACCATTTTCCGGAAGCGGGCACTATCACTATGATTTACGTCATGAAGAAGTTTTGCCCAAGTTGCATTTTCTTGCTCTTTGTTAATTTGCCATTCTGTTTTTGAGTGAATTCCTTTGATTCCTCAGAAGTAGGTGCTTGCTTGAGGCCCCTGGGTGTCTTCTCAGCATGCTTAAGGTGCTATTTATTGTATTTTTTTAGGAGCTTGGGGCGGTCTCTTTGTGCTTTTGGGATCTTGTTGCTCCGGCTTGAGGCCTGGAGGTGATCTTTTTTGATTGAGGGCGCAGCCTGACGTTCTAGTGATCTAGCTGTAAACTGTTCGCATTGGGATATTTGATCTTTTAAGCTTACCGCTTGTGATTCAAAGAGTTCGATTGCAGCTTCTGGCAGGGGGTTCTGCGTTAGTTGCTGTACATTTGACCCTCCTTAAGTTTGAGGTGTAAATGGGCCCCAGGGTTAGATCTCGCTGGATGAAGCTAGGTGCAGTGGTTATGAGCAGCCATTCTTGTGGACGATAGTAGCTCTCCACCTTGTCCCCCATTCTGAATCCCAGGATATGTGGAAACGTGATATGTGAGGCATGCAAACGTCTAATCTAATATGGAGCTTGGTTTCTTTTGGCACACAGGACAGGATAAGATAGATCCTATAAAACAGTGTAGTACGTCACGGTGCATCAGTCCTGTTCAGCATGACTAGACCTTAGTGTACTTAACAGGTTAATTCTACTACAAAAGAGTAGAATGTAGTCCGAGAGATCAGGCTCAATCATACACCTGCTAAACATAGGACTATCAGGGCAAGCCCTGCAGTTCACTAGATGAAGATTCAGCATCTGTATCGGCCTCTGAGGTTTTCGACAGCAATGTTAACGCTTCCCATGCCCTCGCAGCTTCCAATGCTTTCTCGTTGTGTGTGCGGCTAGCTGTCTGAAACCTGAGGGTGCCCTCACCTTCCGCCCATTTAATGAAGTTAGCCCATCACCTCCGAAAATTCGGTCCCCTCTTAAGACTTCCAGTGTGCCATAATATCCCTTTTGGCCAACAGGAGACCCAAATCTAAAAACTTGCTAGTGATTTTGATCCTGGAGGTGTGGGGGAAGCAGTGAAGTAAACAAGGCCCAATAGCATGTTCAATATCTCTCTCCGTAAACTCGCACAGCACCGTCATCACCTCCTCCCAATAATTCTCAAGTTTGTGGCAGCTCCACATATGACGGAAATCCGCCCCTTCAGATCTACAGCGCGGGCAGAAGTTGTATCAAAATATCTATTAATCTTTTCTGGAGTAAGATACGCCTTATGTTAAATAAAAAATTGTCACACTATCAAAGGAGAGAGAGAGGACTAGGTAGCTAGTCCGTATCCCCAGGGTTTATCTGTGAAATCAGTAAGGACTAGCCTATTTGTGAATTTACATAGACTCAAGACTGTAAGACAGGGTACAAACCCTTTTGTTTGTTCATGAAGCCCTCACCCACCAACCTGGTTGGTGGCATGCTTCATCATCGGGCCCACCCAGTGACACCGAGTGTGTCTCGGGTGTACTTCGACGCCTGAATACTGCGGAGCATGCAGTGTAGTGACGTGAAGGTGAAAGTTAAAAGCTATACAGGGGTCCCAGTACCCGAGGGTAAATTATATTTTAATAACTGGGTCACTGTTATCATTAAAAAAGGCTGATGGGTGTTATAGGAGTGTTAATTAGGGTCTCCTACATCCAGGTGTGGTCTACATGTTTCATCCAGGCCTTTATGATTAATTTTAAGTCATTGTGTAATTTTGAAAATGTGTAGCACTCGCTAAGGTGTTTTACATGTGTGAGGGGGGTTCCCTCTTAGAGCTGACTGAGGCCGCAGAGACAACAAGAGGTTTAACGCAGACACTGATCGAAAGTTTTGGTCCACTCCTCTGCCGGACTACACCATGGGGATAATTTGGCAACAAGCCAACTAATGCACTAAGAGGGAACCCCCCTCACACATGTAAAGCACCTTAGCGATTGCTACACATTTTCAAAATTACACAATCACTTAAAATTAAGTAATCTGCACCTACACACTTTGGTCCTGAGGAAAGCCAGTTTTAAACATAAAGGCCTGGCTGAAACATGTACACCACACCTGGATGTAGGAGACCCTAATTAACACTCCAATAACATCCATCAGCCTTTTTTAATGCTAACAGTGACCCAGTTATTAAATTATATAATTTACCCTCGGGTACTGGGATCCCTGTATAGCTTTTAACTTTCACCTTCACGTCACTACACTGCACACTCCACACTCAGAAACATACCTGCTCCGCTGTATTCAGGCGTCGAAGCACACCCGGGACACAATTTATTTCACAAATAAAAAATTGTACCAGTTGGAAACAAGCATTCCTAGTGCTTTCCCTGGCCGTTTAATCAGCTCAGCCCAAACCTTGTCAGGGATTTTGCTGCCTAGATCTACCTCCAAATTCTGTTTCAACCCCGTCAGTGGAGTCAACATCTCATTCGTCATGCGTTGGTATAGACAAGTTACTGCCTTAATGGTGCCCGCTACTAAAACTACATACTGGCAGGCCATGGAGGTCTGCGGTTCAGAAGGCCCTCCCCCCAGTACTTTTGGATGGCAGTTACAAGGGCCAAATGCAGCAAATAATCATCCTGAGGCAGGTCATATCTATCCTGCAGTGTGTCAAAGGGCAAAAGGACAGAATCATCATAAAGGTCTACAATAGCAGTCAATCCAAATTCCCCCCAAGTATTTATCGCAGCCCAGGTGCCCCGTGAGGCAGCGCCATACACACTTCCAGCGGTATTTCAGGTGCAGAAGGGCACGCAATCTGTGCTCTCCACTGGCTCCTGCCCAGCAGAGCTTAAACGTTCTAAGTTCAGTGGAGAGTGTTTTGAGTTGCAAGGGTTGCTGCAAAATAATACAGGAGAGAGTCTGCTCGGGTATCCGATCATTCACACGCCTGCCCACACCTCTGAATACCGACGCCATTGCCTGAGTATTCCATTGCAGTTGGGCCGCCAAATAATACGTCTCGAAATCCGGGACTGCTAGCCCTCCCTCTTCCCTTGGTCGCATAAGGGTCTTCAGGGCCACTCGTCGCCTGCCAGCAGACCGTAAGAAACCAGTGATCATTGTCTGAAGCCGCTTGAATATTGATGCAGGAACCCATATCGGCAGGATCCTGAAATAATACAGGAGCCTATGCAGTGCTACCATCTATAGCACGGCCACTCGTCCCGCTACTGAAAGAGGCAACGTTTCCCAAAACTCCATGCTGCCCTGCAGGCCCCGGAGAGCTCTTCCCACATTGCCTTCCAGGAGATCCACCTGCGTATGATAGATGCGGTTCCCCAAATACAGCAGACAATTAAGTTCCCAGTGCACACCATCTGTGAGTAAGGGTCCCTCACTCATTGGGGCAGTGGGAAACAGGCAATTTACCCTAAGGCCCGCCACTTTTTCGAGACCTTGAAGTAAACTCTTCACGCCGACGAGCTTTGTTGTCTCAATTTTCTTCTCATTACTTCACAGGTGAGAGTTTCCTATCTGGGTCCTGTGATCAGGGCAACTGTCCAAAAAGCAATGCAACCGCCACCTTATTTACAAAGGCCAGGGAGACCTGATGCTAAGTGGCTAGGGTGGTTGCGCATAATGGAGAATTACATTACACACATTGATGCTGTTGCGAATTCTCTAGTCAGGAAAGTTGAACTTGTAGTCCATCATCTTGGAATTGCAGGACAAAGAGTTTTGGATAATAGGCCTGTGGTTCCAGACCCATTTGGAGAAGATGTTCCTTGAAATGTGTGTTTGGAAGCTATAGAAAGAATGTGTTAACAGTATACAGATGAATCTAGCGTACTTCTTGAAAGACAGAACTTTTCTAAATGTGAAAATCTATGGGTGAAACTGTGGAGGAGTATATAGCGACATTGCGTGTGTTGGCATCCAGGTGCGAGTTTGAGAACAATGTGGACATCTACATAAGGGATCAGTTTGTTTTTAATTGTTATTTCAGAAAAGTGCAGTAGAGGCTTCTCACGTGTAAAAATCCCAGTCTGAATAAGACAATTGATATTTCTATAAGTATCATCCATCATAACTTTTCAGTTATAGTCAGATCTCAAGTCAACCTAATGATCAATCTGATATGTCTCCTGTCAACTACATTTCAGATGATCCTGTAATTGATGCTGTTAGTAAGGGTGGTAGGTTAAAAAAAGAAGTAGGTTACAGGTGGGGCTCTAGGAATCACATGGGAAATCACCCTACTTGTCCTGCATTAGGAAAGAGATTCAATTGCTGTAGTAACATGAGGCATTTCCAAGACGTGTGCAGAAGGGCTCCTACTAACTCCGAAAAGGTCAGCATAAGTGATGTGGATGTGCCAGGTAATTCTGAGGATGTTAAAGTCTGTGTTGATAGGTTCTCCAATGTGGTTCTCACTAACTTTCGTTTTTTGGATAAAGAATGTTGAAGAACCATTTTTTCAAGCCATTGTGGATGGTAAAACCATTACCATGATGGCGAACTCTGGCGCTCCAGTTCAACATTTTAACTGATTCCACATTTCTAAGATGTTGGCCTGAGTTTGTGAATTTGACTTCCCCTGACATTTGTCCCAAAGCTTTTGGTGAGCAAGATGTGGAACTTACAGGGTACTTTGTAACATCCTTTGAGTGTTTGGGTAGACAGACCATCACCAAAGTCCATGTAGCATTTGAAGGACGGGACATTTTAGGTTGGTTGGATCAAGCGAAGTTAGGAATTTATTTACGCCCAGGGCATGATGTTCCTATTGTGTTAGGTTAAGTCCCTTTTTTGGCTATTGATACACAGGCTGGAGTGATTCACTCAATGATAAACAAGTTTTCTAGTGCGTTCAGTAATTCTATAGGCACCGTCAAAGGTTTGAACACACTATTAAAATTAAAAGAAATGTCACAAGGTATGTCCTGATCCTTTATGCATAAGAGAGGATTTGAAAGTGTTACTAGAAAGACTAACCACTGAGGGTATCATTGCTCAAACTGACTAAGCTGTGTGTGTTTCTCTGGTCGTTTTGATCATGTTGATGGAGCAAGGATTCGCACATTACGCGACTTGCTTGTATTCATGAACCTCGAATAACGTTAACGTTATAATCAACATGTTTGTCTTATTAATATTGCACTTCTACACTACACAAGGGTATCCCAGTGATGCTTGCCTATGTGTTTACTAATCCTAACTACGCTTGCATATAAAATGGTCGCTGCTTTGCGGGATTCTAGTCTGCGCAAGCGTTGGTCATACCCATGTGATGTGACGCACTCGCAGTTCTGGAGGGAACTTGTTGCTCATGCGCAGTACTGCTAAAGATGGCCGCTTTGTTTCTCACATGCTCTTCGCTTGCACTGCTGCTTTAGCTCAGCTGTTTCGTTCTGCTTAACTCCTAATGCTATAGTTATTATAAAGTAAGGGATGTAGTATAGCCAATCATGGTACACAGTGTATTCAATTTTTCCCGTGTTTCTAAATTGTTTTCGCTTACTTTTCATGTAACATTCTTCGGGGCCTGGGAGAGAGGTGCTACTCCATCTTGGAAGCCCGTGTGGTACCAATCACTTGATGGGGACAAGAGAGTCATACAGCAGTGGAACCCAGCCAGCTGGCTGCCAAAGCTAAGATGCTCATGGGAACCTGAACTGCGCCCCAGCGCGAAGATACTAACCCGTACCTGCATCTGTTACATTGTAATGTTGTACTGTGTGCTCTATTGTTTTCTTAAACTCACCTGCCATGGGAAGTGGAATGTAGAGGGTGGGTTCAAATATTGAATATTAATTATGAGAATGTCTTAAATCCGGAGGTACAATGACCTAACGACCTCCTGTGTCCAATCAGAAGTTGGGGATCCTTACACTTGCAACATTGGAGGGTGGTACACTGACCCGAAAACAGTATAATTAGCCTAGGTTTAGCTAGAGAAATTGTCCGACTTGTCCGAATAGCTGACCTGTCACTGACCCAACAAACTCTATAGGTGATTGATACAGGGAGCTGCGGAGCACTCTGTCCGTAATTTCCACAAACTCAGTCGGAGTTTGGAAACCTTAAGTGCTGGCGAAGCACTTTGCCGGGTGATTCGAGAACCCAATCGGGGTTATTGGCAGATTCCTTGCAGAGAGGGAGTAGCGCAGGCGTTGCATCCAAAGCTGCAGGTGTTGGTCGTACCCTTTGGTGAGCCCAGTCCTGATCCAAATCCTGGGGTTATCCTGTCCTGACTGTCCATGAGCTGTACCTGCTGGCCTACTGGCATCCTAAGTCCTTGAGGGTCCTTTCCCTCCTTTCCCAACTGACCCGTGGCCAGGGTTAGTCTCCATCCTATTCTAGGTAAATATATTCCGAGTGGGTGTTCTTAAATAAAGCAAACTTGCCTATGTCAATTTCTTTGTCATTTGACTCTCACGTAAAGTATTTTACTAGCATGTTCCATATCTTCTCCCTACCTATAGTCAAATACTGAACTGTTTATATATATATAGTATGTTCCATTCTTACCCTCCCTATAGAAAATAATCACTTGTTGGTATAGAGACTTTCATGAGTTTCGTTTTACTCTTAACTGTCATAATATTTTGAAAACTTACTTTGATTAGTATGTTCCCTTTCTTTACCCGCCTTTAGTAACGTTGTGAAAGTCTGATGGACAAAATTAGCGTGTTCCTTATTTTTCCCTCCCTTTATTCTTCGATTTATAGATGATTCTTACTTTGATTCATAGCTACACTATATTTCTGATCTTAGTTATTGATAGTCTGATCTGTGTAAATTTTATTCTCATGGCTTATGATGACTAAAACTTAATTAGATAAAGGTGTTGAAAATCTCTTGCGTTTGTGGTTATTACAGAGATACAAACAATTTCAAATGTACATGGTATTTGTGTTTTCTACTTAATCCCACCACTAGCTCCTGATCCATTGTGATCTTAGGTACCTGTTTTCGAGGATTGGTAAGTCAGGTACACGGAAATAAATAGAAAGGAACAAGGATTACTGATAGTGGTGTGTAGGTTACCTGATTGATGAAAATATAGTGATAAATACGTTATGGGCCCAGGTGTGCACATCTGGTAAAATAAGAGTCGGGTGACCTGCGCGCTCTATCAGTAATTTTCTGGTAGCAGAATGATGGTTAGGACTAGTCAAGATAGGTAGATAAATTACGTGCTGATAAACTGTGAACAATTAAAAGTGCTGCTAAAAATAATTGCTGCTAATATATTTTTCCCCAAAACCGATCGGATGTATAAATACTGCTTTGAAATGTTATGAAATGTTTTTATAAGGTATGAAATGCTGCTATATTAAGTGTTTATTAACAAATTGTTAGTGATTGTTATATGTTGTCTGGAAATTCCCCGGGGATAGAATAGCGGGTGGTGAGTAGAATCCATCTCGCGGTGAGGTCAGTGGCTCGAAGAAAATTAGTGCATGGTTAGGCAGAACTGGAAGCGCTAATTAGGGTTTTCTTAATGAGTAGTTGAATAAATGATAGCAACGAGTTCGCTAATGAAACTTCAGTTGTGATATAACCTAGTAAGGGTCACACGAGGAAGGAGTAGTAGGTTCATCGAAGCTTGAGTGATTGCAAAGGGGTTCGCTGGTGAAACTTTAGACTTAGTATATATCCCGGAAAGAGTGGATGAGTCAAAGAAGTAACAGGTTCTCTAATGCTTGTGTGAAGGGTAGGCAGAAGGGTCTATCCGTAGTGTATGAAAAGTAGACAGAAGAGGTTTACTTGCAGTGAAACAAAGCGTTCTTTATAGATACTCGAGTACAGTGGCGAATGTTATACGTTGTATACTAAACTGAGCACTTGCACTTTAAGAAAAATTCAAAAGTTTCTGTTACCTTGTGAAGGAGGGAGTCGGTCGCGGAGCTGCGCTGACGTCACTCTGTGCCGCGCTGGTATTGGTCGAAACAGCGGGTGTGTAACAAAGCTGGTATTGTAGAGGAGGGGTGAGTGCCGGAGCGTGAGACCGCGTCTCGCGAAAAAGGCCGCGCACCCATTGGTCAAAATCATTTGTAATCACAGATTTGATTGGTTGTTGAAAAGGTGAAATACGCGCTAGCATTGGAAAAGGATTGTAAACAAAATACGTAGTTTCACACGCAAACTAAGGTTACGAAGTACATGTGGTATCCCGAATTTTTACCTGATCCACAACACTTAGGTTTTCGTAAAGATCAGATGCTAAGAGGCAGACCTTACAATATGTACGGAAGCAAGAGAAAAATGTTTCAAGAAAGATAAGTCCATTAAAACTAGAGAAGGTGTAATCATTCCACCACCTAATACTCCTGCATCATTTATGATGTTTGACAAAGAATATCATACCTGTGTATGGTTGGAAAATTGGGTAAAGTATACCAAGGACGACGGAATCTTAGCATTTCCCCTAGATGGTACCTTTAATAGTAGAATCTTGTTTAATTTGAGGACCCAAAAGAATGACTTACACCTCAGACCAAGATTGACGCAATATGAGGCTTTAGAGGAATGGGAAATTGAGGCCTTGGAGCGAGACAGACCCAGAATGGATAAGGGAATAAGTAAATGGTACCCGAAAATGCAGAGAGAAACTAAAGAGAAAAAGATGAAACAATAGAGACAGAATATGATGGTTGAGGGATTATTTCCAGTATTTGGTGTAGACGAACCAGTAGGAGGAAAAGGCACAGAAAAAACCCGACACCAAGTGGTTGCGGGTGATTCAGAAGACGAATACTCGGAGGATTTATTTATGAAAAATCCACCACCATATGATGAGGAGTCTAGGTCTCTGAGTTCGAAAAACCCATTTTTCAGACATCCTAGGGATAGAAGGGCCAGTACCACTGAAGCGACAGGAATAGGCTGCAGACCTAGAGGCAATGAGGGATCAAGCATGTCTGATCCGACTATTCCTTGTTATAGACCGATCTGTGGTGAGGGACCAAGTAGGACAGTTCCAACTGCCCCGAGTCTTTACCCTCCTTTAGTTCCGCACGTGATACCTGAAACCTCTATGGAAAAGATTTTACAGGAACGAGAAAAGGAAGCCTTAGAGAAACAGATAATTGAACTCAATCAGAAAATAACCCAGCTAAATACCAGTCCTGAAGCTCTGACCATTCCAGTAACTATTGGCCCAGTTGTTCCCCTCTATGTGGATAGACAGGCTAGTCCAAAAACTCCAGTTATTACTCCAGCTGTAGTACCGCCCAGAAAAGAGCCTTTAATAGTTGATGACCAGACAAGTGAATGCGAGTCTGTAATTTCCCTAACGGATTTGCCCATAAGAGAACCAGAAGGCAGTGCACAGAGAACCAGAACCCAGACTAGTGCAAGAGAAGTCCTGATAGAGTCATCTGCAGGTACTCGGAGTGCCATGGTAGTTACTCTGGAAGAGATAGATCGATGGACCAGAGAATTAGAAAAAACAAATCCTCAGCCAAAACCATTAGATATTTACAAATTAAGAATAGAACTGGAAGAACTAATGGCTGGGAACGTGGGACTGGACAGGTTGAACACCCTTAGTGAGGAAGAGTTATTATTCATCTGTAAAAGCATTACCAGAAACACCAGAGTGTTCCATGAGAAATTAATGGACACAGCAGCTAATATGGGAATAGATGTTAGCAGATCCAAAGTATTGCAAAAGCCCTACAGAGCAGAATTTTCTGACAAGGATTTAGAAAACACGAATGTGTCAGGGAAAAAGGTACAGATAAGAGAATTGCTGAATCTATTACAGAAATGGGGAGATTTTGAAAAATGGAAAACCAGATGGGCAAAGAAAAAGGAAGACAGTAAATCCAGACAAATGACTTCTGAATATGTCCTAAAAGAAGTTAACAAGGCAGAGACTTTGTATCCTATGAGAGAAGTGCCAGGTGGAAAATATGTACATGTTCCATAGTCTCGGCAAGATATTGTGTCATTTACGAATGATTTCCCGTAATTACGAGAAAAGCCTGGGGAGTGGTATAGACAGGTTGAAAGATTTGTAAAGGTTCAAAAATGTCTTCTGAAGGACCTAGATCGGTTCTTCGACATTGTAGTTCCTGTAGATTTATGGACAGAATGTAAAATTGCAGTTGATTGGCCCAGTGAGGAGTATGACAGGGACCCAAGAACCGGAGCCCCCTCCCCGGAGGTGATGAGACAGTATGAGAAAGTAATACTGCATTAAAAGGAAAGGTGCCAGCCAAAGAAACTGATTGGACCCGCATAGATAGAACTACCCAGAATCGTGATGAAACTGTTCACTCATATTATGAACGACTGTTACTAGTGTTCAAAACTTACAGTGGAATAGATAACATTGAGATGAAGGATATGACCCATTTTATTTATCGATTTGTGTTAGGGCTAAGACCTGAGATCTCACAGTGGATTAGAGATAATAAAATCTATTGGCAAGGAAAACCTATAGATGAGGTCCTGAAATACGCCAAGTATTGTGAAGATGAGATGGAAAATAAACGGAAAGCATTAAAAGAAAAGGTCATGTGGGCACAAGTGAAATTAGCAGAACAACAAGAAAAGCAGATAGGTAAAATGAATAATAATACCCCGAATACAGGCCCTGGGGATGGAGGGAAACCCCGAGTAAAGATGAGCCGAGAAGAAGCCCGGAAGAAATTCCGCTGTCACGGGTGCGGTCAGATAGGGCACTGGAGAGACGAGTGTCCCATGCTACAGAATGGTAATGTGTCCAATAATGATTTAAATCCACAGGTGCAGAAAGAGGGGCCACGAAAGACACAGCAGCAGGTAAAGCAGACACAATTGCCTCGCGCACCTAGGCCAAATTATAAGAATAGAGCACAACAGAATGAGGAAATCGAGGTATGGGAGGATAGAAATGCAGCAACTTCGCAATTCCTGTTGAATGATACATTTCTCTGTGATGAACCTTACTGACGGGGCCTGAGGGGGGAGGACGAGGGGTGCGTGCTTGGCGCCTCCTTACCGGTAGACCAGACAGGGCCATAGATTGAAGGAAAGGTTGAAGGAAATGACGTCACCTTTCTGTTGGACACTGGTGCTACCCGTTCTACTGTGAGAACAGCAGACGTTCCAAACCTACCCCTCTCGGGAGAAGCAATCCAAGTAGTGGTTGTGTCTAATCAGATAATTAGTACCCCAGTAACTGAGCCCATGGAAATCTCAATAGGGAATTTCAAAGAGATGCACAGATTTGTCGTCTGTGATTCCAGTCCTGTGAACTTACTGGGACGTGATTTGCTGCGCAAAATGAACTGTACCATCTTTTGCACACCAAAAGGCGTTGAAATTCAGACCCCAGATGAAGATGGACTTTACAAATTAATGTTAATAAGGCCTGGCTCAGAAATTAAGAAACTGACAATACAAGACTTACCTGAAGAGCTGCAACAGACAGTGAAACCAGAGGTGTGGGATTTCACTGGAAAAGATGTAGGATTAATGGCAAATGTAGACCCGATTCAAATAGCCATAAAAGCAAATGCAGTTTACCCGAATACCAAGCAGTATAAAATGAGTGCAGAAGTGAAAGCAGGGGTTGCCATTGAAATAAAAAGATTGCTAGAAGCAAACATCATACAAGAAGTGATGAGCAGTCCTTGTAATTCGCCCATAATCGGAATTAAAAAGCCTAGTGGGAAGTACAGGGTAGTGCAAGACCTGCGCAAGGTAAACAAAATTGTTGTCCCTTGCTGTCCTATAGTGCCAAACCCTGCAGTGATTTTGTACCACATTCCATGGAATGCTGGATGGTTTACCGTCATTGACTTATGTCACGCATTCTTTTCGATCCCATTGCATCCAGACAGCAAATTTATTTTCTCATTTGAATTTGACAGTCATATCTATGTCTGGAATCGTGTTCCTCAAGGGTACACAGATAGTCCTTCAATTTTCAATCAGATTTTGAAAAGATGCCTTGAATCATTAGTCCTACCTGGAGAATCAGTTTTGGTCCAATACATAGACGACCTCTTGGTGGCGTCTAAAAGTCGGAAAGACTGTGTTACTGATACCATTGCATTGTTGAATCATTTAGGTAAAGGAGAACATAAAGTATCACCAGACAAATTACAGTTCTGTACAAATTCATTGAAATATCTGGGGCACCAGATAGAAAAAGGTATCCGGAAAGTTACTTCAGAACGAATTAGGATAATTCGAGACATGGAATTACCAAATACTCAGAAAGAAATCAGAATGTTTCTTGGAGTGGTAGGATACTGTAGACAGTGGATTGTGGGATTTGCAGTCCTAGCAAAGCCATTAATAAAAATGACAAAGAAAGGAGCAAAAGATCCAGTGGAATGGGATGATGAAAGCATGACATCTTTTGTGAAATTGCGAGACTGTCTATGCACAGCCCACCTCTTCGGGAATGCCTGACTATTCAAAAGACTTTGCCCTGTTTTGTGATACACGAGACAATTGTGCACTCTCAGTCCTAACTCAAATTCATGGTCTGACTAGACGTCCAGTGGCATATTTTTCTGCTACCTTGGATCCAGTGGCTGCTGGATTGCCTGGATGTCTGAAAGCAGAAGCTGCAACTAGCATGAGTATTGAACAAAGTGAATCCATTGTCATGGGACATCCTGTGACTGTATATGTCCCACATGCAGTTATAATCCTACTAACCCGAACCAAAACCCAATATCTCACACCTAGTCGGCTGACTAAGTATGAAAGAATCCTGGTGGGTGCAGCAAATGTAACCATCACTAGATGTAATATACTGAATCCAGCAACTCTATTACCAGATACACTGGTTGCAGAAGTCAAAGAAGAGGTTGAGCATAACTGCATTGACCTGACTGAATTTAGCACAAAACCACGCCCAGATATCAAGGAAATGCCCCTGCCTATAGAAGTTTTTGAATTTTTTGTAGATGGCTCGTGTTTAAGACATAGGGTTGGAGGTCTAAGTGCTGCCTATGCCGTGTGCACTCTAGAAAAGACAGTAGAATCATCCTACCTATTTGGAGTAAAGTCTGCACAGGTAGCCGAATTGGTTGCATTTGCAAGAGCCTGTAAAAATGGGAAAAACAAAAGAGTAACCATATACACTGATAGCCAGTATGGTTACGGGGTTGTGCATGACTTCGGCCAATTGTGGCTGCAAAGAGAATTTATGACTTCCTCGGGTACTCCTATCAGAAATGGGAAAGTGGTGCAGAACCTACTGGAAGCAATCCAGCTACCAAAAGAATTGGCAGTGGTCAAGTGTGCTGCTCACAAATCTGGCAATGACGATGTGACAGCCGGAAATAGATATGCTGACCAAGTAGCCCAACATTGTGCAAGACATAGAATGTCAGTCAATATCAAATTGGGGGGAATCGGAAACAGCTGCCAACTTATGGTGTTTGAGGATGTATCCACTTGGGAAGAGTTGAAAGAGTTGCAAGGGGCAGCAGAACCAGAAGAAAAGGAGAGATGGAAAAGGTCTGGTTGTCAGCCAAGGACCGAAGATGGTGTCATTGCCTGTAGTGATGGTATGCCTGTGTTGCCAGACAGCTTGCTTGCTCCTATGGCTAGACTGATACATGGAGACACACACATAGGGAGAGACGCAATGGTCCGTGTTTTCAAACAGGAATGGTATCATTCGAAGTTCAGGAACATTGCAGAGGCACTCTGCCAGAGGTGCTTAACTTGTCAGCAGTTTAATCCTGGGAAGAAAACAGTAGTGTTGCCAAGTACAATTGGAAAAGCAGAGGGCCCCTTTGTCAGACTACAAATTGACTTTATACACTTACCCCGCTGTAAAGGAATGAAGTACATCCCTGTCATAGTCTACCTATTCTCAAAATGGGTGGAAGCTTACCCAGCTAAGAAAAATGATGCTATTACTGTAGCCAAATTGTTACTAAGGGAACTGATACCTAGGTTCGGTTTTCCAGTCACAACTGAATCAGACAGAGGTGGGCATTTTTCAAATAACGTAATAAGTCAGCTCTGTGAAGCATTCAAAATTACACAAAAACTGCACTGTGCATATCATCCAGAGGCTTCTGGAGTAGTAGAACAGCTGAATGGCACTATAAAGTCAAGATTGGGGAAAATGTGTGACTCTACTGGATTGAATTGGATAGATGCTTTACCCCTTGTCCTGATGGGACTGAGAAGTATTCCAGACCGAAAAACAGGCCTGAGTCCTCATGAGATACTGATGGGAAGAGTGATGCGGCAAGCGTGGGTACCAGGACACAAACTGCTAAGTATTTCTGATGATTTGGTACTAGAGTACTGCAAGCAACTGGGTGACCAAGTGCGTTCTATCTCTCACCAGATTGGGGAAGACGCCGTCGCCAGGCCAACAACTCCAGTCCTTAATCTGAACCCAGGTGATTGGGTTGTACTAAAGAAACACACCCGGTTGAGTTGCCTTGCACCGAAGTGGGGAAAACCAAGACAAGTGATTCTTGTCACCACAACCGCGGTGAAGTGTGCAGGTGTGCCAAAGTGGATCCATGCCAGTCATACCAAGAGGGTGACAGAAGAAGAAGCAACTGAGGCTGAAGGTTGTGCAGCTGAAGGGTCTCCAGACGTTGGTCCTGAAATAGCTGATGACGAACAACCGAGCACCAGTCAAGACGAGTGGGTCCCAGTAAACGATCTGACTCTCGATCCAATAAGAACCCGAAGATACACCTACTTAGATAGAGAGTGGGAGAGTGAGGACGAGACAGGACTAGAGGGAGATAATCAGATAATCGAAATCCATGTCAAATCTGATGAGGAGGAAGGTCAGATAGGGACAGGGCAGGTTATCGACACACCTCCAAGAACTCCAGAGACTGAAAAGGGACAGTTAGAAATTAGGGCTGAAGTTCATGCGGAAGAAAATCAAGGGTTCGAAGTGCATGAACAGGATCAGATAGAAATAGACGAATGTGTTCAGGAAACAGAATTTGAAACAAACAAAAGTCAAAATCAGCTTACACCTGAACAAGGCCAGCTTAGTAACCAGGCAGAAGAGACTGAAATAAGACCTGGAACTAGTCAGACAGGAAGGGAAGAAGACAGCGTTGAAATAAATGTGCCACAACTGAATGAAAATAAACGACCGTTAGAAGAAAGCAAAACCAGTGCCAGTTAAGACTCAAAAAGAAGAAAAGTGAACCAAGATTCATAAAAAGACTGAGACTAAGATTGAAAACTGCAGAGAAAAAGCTAGAAGACAGAAAAAAGTCCTCCAGTGAAAAGGAGAAAGCTGGAGCCAAGCCTAAAAGAAGAAGTAACAGAATAAAAAGACAAAACAAAAAGTATCAGAGTACGGAGTGGACTTACCTAGTGTTAGAGGAATTTGAAGACCTCGAGATAAGTGACGAGAGTGATGAAGAACTGATTGCTGACCAAGTTTCCGAAGAAGAAGATCCTACCTGAAAGTTATCCTGCGTAAGCAACCTGTGTAAAGTTACAAAGAGGGGTTGGAAAACTTCTTTTGAGCCACAATGTCTGATTCTAATGTGAATGGAAGACCTAGACGAAACTGTTGTAAAACATGCTGTAAAGTATGTTTGTGTAGTGTAGCAATAGTACTGATATTATGGATAGGACTAACAATTACTATTCCGTTCATGATGAGTAAAGACACTAACCTGTATCCTACTAAACAAGTGACAAAAGACACAGAAGTTCTGCCGACAGAAGAGACACCACGAAGCGTAGAAAGACATGAGAAAACAATTAGTCTTAGACAGACTAAAATGGACTTAGATGCAGCAGATGAGGAAGGACTACATTATCACAGAATCAAAAACAGAACACATTTAAATGTATTTGCAAACCTTTTAGTACACTATGTAGAAGCCATGGAAATAGAAGACTGCTATGTTTGTATGAAGCTACCCACTTCTGTAGCTGAAGGTCTGACCTATCATCATTTACCCCTAACCTATGGAATTTCCTGTAGTATTTTAGCTAGCTTATTTGCCTGGAAGAGACTAACTGATGGTCTCTCCTCAGTGGGTAGTTGGTTTTCTAACATAGGTAAAAGTCTTGTGAGTAAAATACTGATGCCAATAGCAGGAATAAGTTTCATTGTGCTAATAATAATAATTTGCTGTAAATGTCAAAAATGCAAAAAGAAGTATGCTGTGAATAAGAGAGGAGTGAAACGGAATGTTGATGAGCTTGAATTGGAAGAACTGAATAATAAAATTTATAAGAGAATGAAGAATTACCATCCTAATAAGGATGCAGAGAAAAGGCTCAACAGAAAGTTTGAAGAAATTGAAATGGGTGAGCTGTGAAAGGGAAAAGTTGGCATCTGGTTCCATTAATAGTGATGATAGTAAAGATCATCAAAGAGGGGATTGATGGAGCAAGGATTCGCACATTACGCAACTTGCTTGTATTCATGAACCTCGAATAACGTTAAAGTTATAATCAACATGTTTGTCTTATTAATATTGCACTTTTACACTACACGAGGGTGTCCCAGTGATGCTTGCCTATGTGTTTACTAATCCTAACTACGCTTGCGTATAAAATGGTCGCTGCTTTGCGGGATTCTAGTCTGCGCATGCGTCGGTCATACCCATGTGATGTGACGCACTCGCAGTTCTGGAGGGAACTTGTCGCTCATGCGCAGTACTGCTAAAGATGGCCGCTTTGTTTCTCACATGCTCTTTGCTTGCACTGCTGCTTTAGCTCAGCTGTTTCGTTCTGCTTAACTCCTAATGCTATAGTTATTATAAAGTAAGGGATGTAGTATAGCCAATCATGGTATACAGTGTATTCAATTTTTCCCGTGTTTCTAAATTGTTTTTGCTTACTTTTCATGTAACATTCTTCGGGGGCCTGGGAGAGAGGTGCTACTCCATCTTGGAAGCCTGGGTGGTACCAATCACGTGATGGGGGACAAGAGAATCATACAGCAGTGGAACCCAGCCAGCTGGCTGCCGAAGCTAAGATGCTCATGGGAACCTGAACTGCGCCCCAGCGCGAAGATACTAACCCGTACCTGCATCTGTTACATTGTAATGTTGTACTGTGTGCTCTATTGTTTTCTTAAACACACATGCCATGGGAACTGGAATGTAGAGGGTGGGTTCAAATATTGAATATTAATTATGAGAATGTCTTAAATCCGGAGGTACAATGACCTAACCACCTCCTGTGTCCAATCAGAAGTTGGGTATCCTTACACTTGTCACATTGGTGGGTGGTACACTGACCCGAAAACAGTACAACTAGCCTAGGTTTAGCTAGAGAAATTGTCCGACTTGTCCGAATAGCTGACCTGTCACTGACCCAACAAACTCTATAGGTGATTGATACAGAGAGCTGCGGAGCACTCTGTCCGTAATTTCCACAAACTCAGTCGGAGTTTGGAAACCTTAAGTGCTGGCGAAGCACTTTGCCGGGTGATTCGAGAACCCAATCAGGGTTATTGGCAGATTCCTTGCAGAGAGGGAGTAGGGCAGGTGTTGCATCCGAAGCTGCAAGTGTTGGTCGTACCCTTTGGTGAGCCCAGTCCTGATCCAAATCCTGGGGTTATCCTGTCCTGACTGTCCATGAGCTGTACCTGCTCGCCTACTGGCATCCTAAGTCCTTGAGGGTCTTTTCCCGCCTTTCCCAACTGACCCGTGGCCAGGGTTAGTCTCCATCCTATTCTAAGTAAACATATTCTGTGTGGGTGTTTGTCCATCTAAATCTTTCTCTCTCTCTCTCCCATCTTAAATAAAGCAAACTTGCCTATGTCAATTTCTCTGTCATTTGACTCTCACGTAAAGTATTTTACTAGCATGTTCCATATCTTCTCCCTACCTATAGTCAAATACTGAACTGTTTATATATATAGTATGTTCCATTCTTACCCTCCCTATAGAAAATAAGCACTTGTTGGTATAGAGACTTTAAGGAGTTTCGTTTTACTCTTAACTGTCATAATATTTTGAAAACTTACTTTGATTAGGTATGTTCCCTTTCTTTACCCGCATTTAGTAACGTTGTGAAAGTCTGAAAGACAAAATTAGCATGTTCCTTATTTTTCCCTCCCTTTATTCTTCGATTTATAGATGATTCTTACTTTGAATCATAGCTACACTATATTTCTGATCTTAGTTATTGATAGTCTGATCTGTGTAAATTTCATTCTCATGGCTTATGATGACTAAAATTTAATTAGATAACGGTAATTGAAAATCTCTTGCATTTGTGGTTATTACAGAGATACAAACAATTTCAAATGTACATGGTATTTGTGTTTTCTACTTAATCCCACCACTAGCTCCTGATCCAATGTGATCTTAGGTACCTGTTTTCGAGGATTGGTAAGTCAAGTACACGGAAATAAATAGAAAGGAACAAGGATTATTGATAGTGGTGTGTAGGTTACCTGATTGATGAAAATATAGTGATAAATACGTTATGGGCCCAGGTGTGCATATCTGGTAAAATAAGAGTAGGGTGACCTGCGCGCTCTATCAATGTGTGGTCACTCAATCAGAACATACTGGTTGATTTTACCCGCTACCATGCATACAAGAAATGGGGGCCAACATTAGTGATGCAAAATGTTTTTCAAACCAATGACCTCCATTCTGCCTACCGCCAAATTCCCCTCGGTCCTGACTCCCAATCATTGACTACATTAGTCACGCCATTTGGGTCGTTTAAGTACTTGAGACTCGGGTTTGGCCTAGCATCAGCAGCAAGTGTCTTTCTTAAGATGATGGACACCCTTTTTGGTAATGATCTCAAGTTCAGGCGTTCGAAGATGATATTTTGGTGTATACTAAAACTGAGAAAGAGCACTTGATTGTTCTTGAAAGTATTAGAGGAGCAGGACTGTAAAGTTGGAAAAACGCAAGTTATTTATTCAGCAGGTTGAATACTTACCACACAATTTCGGCAACAGGCATAAAACTGAAAGCTTGCAATGTCAAAGCTATCAAATGTGCACCTTCCCCAAAAGACAAAGATGCCTTAAGGTCCTTTTTAATACTTTGTGAATATTATGCATGCTTTGCTTCACGTTCCTTATCTACAACAGAGGTAAACTACAGCACTATTGAGCGTGAAGTTCTTGCTTCTATCTGGGCAGTGGACAAATATAAAACATACATTTGGGGAACATATTTTGATTTGTTCACTGACCACAAGCCACTTGTATACCTGTTGAGTGGAAATAGTTTGAGAAAAGCATCTGTACATTTGGTTAGGTTGCTATCCAAACTGCAAGAATTCCACATGTCTGTGAAATTCATTCAGGGTGGAAAGAATTTCACAGCAGACTGTTTGTCACATCTACCTCTCACTTTAGATGCAGACATGGGAGATGAGGAATGCGTAGTTGCTGTGTTAGAAGTTGTGAATGCATTTGGAGCATAATTTTGGAGAGTGAATAGGAATCAGCCACTGCTGAGGATGACATGATTCAACAAGGTATTTAACTATACAAAGGTTAGGTGCCCTTCTTACCAATTGCACTCTGAAGAATTATGCAGTTTTGCACATATTGCTGCAGAATTACCTTGAGAAGGTCTAATTTGTATGCATGTAAATGATTTGCATCACCTTCTAGTCTCATGGTCGGACTTTGTGAGCGTAAGGTTACCATGGCGACCTTCTAGGTGTATCTGCAACTTACAAAAATGGAGACAATTTTTTTGGTGGCCAGGTATGGACAGGATGGTTTCCACTATTATAGAGATGTATCCACAATGCATTGTTTCAGATAAGCATGGAGTTACTTCTACGAAACCGCTTTATCCTGTTACCTTTCCTTCGGGCCCCTGGGTAAAGGTGGCCCTGGATTTTTCAGGTCCTTTCCATTTGTTACCCATCAACCAGAAATTCCTAATTGTTTTGGTTGATTATTTTTCTAAGTGGATCTACCATATAATGGTCCAATGTCTTCCAGTCGATGTGGTGCAGCAAAGCAGCACTTTGTCCATCTAATCTGCATATGTCGTTTTAAAACCAAATCAGCTTTTATTGCAAAAAAATGTTTGGGGGGCGTCGGCACCTGCAGTTCTGCTACACTAAAGTGTCTCGATCCGAATGCTTCACAGCTTAATTAGTAAAATGTTTACTTCTGTCTGAGAAACTAAATAGAACAAGTATCTCGTCAAGGAGTAAAAGAACAATAGCACTTTATATCAAATAATTGCACATTTGTTAAAGTACTATCTCCTTTCCCTCTAATTCGTTATTGGGGACTACCAAATTTTAAGATGTATATCAAATCTGTTGTAACATGCCCAGTTTTACTGATATAGTGTTGTGGTTTTAATTAAAGACATATGACCCTACTATTCTTTTGTAGATTCAACCAGTACCAAGTCAGCAATTGATTTTCTGAAGAAACAAAATCTTGATTGAAGGTTGTCCGCAATTTCTTGTCACGGACAATAGTACACATTTTGCGTGTAGAGAGGTGAAAATGTAATGACAAGTTAGGATGTTACGCACTTGCATGTGGCTCTTTATCGTCCCACTTCTAATGGCCTTGTTGAGAAGGCCAATTTCATTCTCAGTGAGGGCATAAGAAACTGCACTTTCTGCTCATTTGAATGCTTCAAAATGTTTGGAAGATAACATTTGGAGTTATTTAACTACACCTCCTTCTACTTCCTGTGTCTCACCTTTCAGTAGTCTAAGAGGTAGGAAAGCTAAAACTAAACTTCCAGCTGTACATATACAGTTGATGAGAATAGATTACATGATTGTTAGAAATAAGGGTCTCTGGTTGGCAGAGGTATGCACCTTTGTCTAAGTAGGGACCCTTGCTTCAAGTCAGAATAAGGGGATTACACGCTTTATATAACCCCGCTCACCATTTGGTAGCTTGGCACGAGCAGACAGGCTTATCCCAAAGGCAATGTGTAAAGTATTTGTACCCAAACACACAATAACACAGTGAAAATACAGCAAATGGGCACTACACAAGTTTAAAAAATAAAGTATTTTTACCTGAATCAAACAGGATAAAAACAACAAACATCCAACATACACAATTCAAAATATGACTTTAAAGTTGCCAAGGAACTTGGTCCATAGTAAACTATGGATGTGTGAATTTACACCAAAGTACCAGTAGATGCGTCAAAATTAGCAGGGCCAAACAGCCGCAGAGAAGGGAAGCATTGGAAAACACAGCGATGCGTCAGTTCCTGAGTCCTTGGGGCGGCAATGCAACAGTTCTGCTGCACACAGGAGAAGTGACGCGTCAAATCTGGATTGTAGGGGGAAGTGAGGTGCTGAAATCCAAGACCGTTCTGGTCTGTGAGTGCTCCGTGAAAAAACTTGGATCGCAGGTACAATCGGTGACACATAGGAGGTGATACATTGCTTTGTGACATCGGCTTCAGTGATGGGGCAGCGCAGGGAGGCTTTGTGTCGTCCATCGTCGGTCCCGAGACGCTGTCAGCTGCTCGGGATTCGTCGAGGTTCAGCGTCATCCGGCGTCTGTTCCAAAAGGCTTGCACCTGTGCGGGGGGACTTGCAAGGCTTCGCGTTGTCTGGTGGCAGTTCTGAGAGGCTTTGCAAGGTTTCGCGATGCTTTGGACCGGTTCTTGCAGCTATAAGAGGGCCTTTACCTGGAGAGAGGCACCTCAGGCAAGTGTAGGACTCACAGATGGCAGAGTCCAGAAGAGCTGCAGGAATTTTTTTGTGTCCCTGAGACTTCTTAACAGGAGGCAAGCACACACAAGTCGTTGGAGAAACTTCATAAGCAGTGTAGGAAAGTAGGATCTGCTTTTAAGGTTACCCTTAATTTTTGCCTGGTGCTAATCTGTTATTGACTAGTCTGACTAGGATCCTGCTAATCAGGACCCCGTCTATCTGCTTTCTCCATTAAATTGTTATGACAAGTACATAATTACATCCCCGATTGGATACTGGGGTACCCTTTTAAGTCTATAGTATATGGTACTAAGGTACCTTGGGCATAGGTACCCCAGAGGTCCCTTAAGGGCTGAAACATGCTTTATGCCTCCCAAGGGAGAACATTCAAAATGGAACAACAGGCCTGCCATTACAGCCTGTGGAAGCTGGTGCTGTTACCACTTACTAAAAATATAGGTTTCCTATATCTAGGGTCACTGCATTTAAAACCTGTAAGTTACCCCTATAGCAGGCCTTTGCAATCCTGAAGGCTGGGTGCTTGGTGTGAGCAGATACCCCTACAGCCTATGGAGTCCATTATCCCGGGGTGTAAGTGAAGCAGCCATATACCAATAGAGGGGCACCGCGTAATTATGCGATGACCATCTTGAAACTGGCTGCAATGAATCCTATCATGTTTGGTATCAAACATGTTGGAATCATACCCCCACACCGTAAACGGTGTGGGAGGTATGATTCTAAGCACTGGAAGAGCACTCCGTTAGGCTCTCCGTGTTCCCAGTGCCAGTCTGCTAGACCCAGACAGCACAAAATGGTTGCTGCTGTCCAGAGACACGATTCTGCCTTCCTGCTGCTGTGCCAAGCTCAAGCAGGGTAAGGCAGAACAATAGGCATCCTGTTACAGGGAGGTGTGACCACCTCTCAGACAGGATTTAGTGTATTGGGACCTGGTGGGTGCGCTTGCCAGCGCCACTGAGTCTGCATGAGGGGCACATGTGGTGCCTCCTTTCATAGTCCAGTTCAAACCAGCTCTGAGAGCCGTTGGCTCCCACTCTGGTGCAAAACTGGACAAAGGACAAGGGAGTAACCTCTCCCCTGGGAGGGTCCCCCGAATCGTCCCAAACCTTTCCTTAGGATAATTATGGGCTTACCTGTGGGTGGGTCCCTAGATGTGTTGTGGGAAAAGATTCAATTCAGACAATTCTTCTACTGTCTGGGCACTCTGGACTTCGTTTGGGCTGGATTGAATCGTCTGTGCCTGTGCACCATACAGGAACCTTCCAAGGCCTGTGGGCATCAAAGACACCTGAAGGAATTTCCCTTGAAGTGAAGGAGTCAGTTGTAGTGCCTGGGAATGCATGGAAGTGAGCTGACCGGTCGGCTGATCCTGAGCTCCTACGGACTACGAAAGGTTCTGTAACACAGGTGTTGGTTCTCCACAGATCTCGAGGCCAGCCCTGCCACTAAGTTTGAGGCCAGTATCCCTGGTGGGTGCCGCAAGAACCGAACTACTGTGCACAGCGACGACTTTCAGCAAAGGCTTGTTGGCTTCCTTCCACCAAAATCTTCGGGCTCCAAGTAGCCAAAACTTCAAGCACCTCCAGTGACTGAAGTCTTCATCCACATTGCATCGTTTGCACCAGCCCTGCATCTTTTCATGAGCTGCTCGAGGTCCTCTTGTGACTCCAGTGCCTCCGGCCCATGGGTCCTGTTGAGGGTCACCTTTGTTTCTTTTGGTCTCCCCTGATTGCTCGGGCCTGCCCTGACTCCCCTACTTGTGGTGACGCCCCTGGATCTTGCTGGTCCCAAAATTGCATCTTCTTCGACTTCTACGTTGTTTGCATTTTTCCAAGGCTTGTTGGTGCTCCCGCTGGACAGCGGTCCCTCAGCACTCGACATCTGACGTGGGACAGCCCGTGCACAGCTCCTGGTCTTCGTCAGCATTGCCTGGTCCTCACAGCTGCAGAGTCAAGGTCATCATCATCTCTCCTGCAACACCGGACATTGAAGGGCATTCGTCTTCCAAGTCTTATGGTCACTCCTTAGACTCTGTCCCCTCTGCTTGTAGGTATCTCTCAACTAGAATCCACAGTTGGATTCCACCGGACACTTTCTCCTTCTTCAGCAGCAGCACTAGGGTATCCACGGATGGGGTGGCTCTACAGCCTGCTGTTTTCCAGAGGGTTTCTTCAGGGTCCAATGGGAAGGGTCCTTTATCTTTAAAAATCCAACCGCGACTCACACGTTGACTTGTACGGAGCAGGCTGTTGTGTTCCCACACGACACACGCTCTTCGTGGGGTTCCTAGTCACTCACTTTGGGTGGTTCCCTAGGACCCCAACCCTTCTACGTCCTCTCAACAGTGTCTTGACCAGAGTCGTGGTTCTTATACCACTTTCTTAGTATATGGTTTGGTCCCCTGCTGGGGTCCAATGTGTATTCGGTGCTATTAACTTCATTTCTCTGCAAAGAATTGTGGGCCATATGCATATCTCTGGGTTGGAGATAGATGTATGTGTTAGAGAATATTATATAATAAATACATATTTTTATAAATACCTTATGTGGTTCTTTTTCACTTAATCTATGCATATAAGATTGCATTCTGGTAGAACAAACTGCTGTACACTCCTTCTGGACTAAGCTTGAAAGCTGCTCTCCACAGCTACCACTTAGGGAGCTTTCTAAGGTTGTCTAATACCTTTTAAATCACCATTAGGGTTGTTTGAACTGGTGCAGGGTGCCCACTTACATAAGTGGACATCATATACAATGCCAGCTTCTCACAAGCAGGATACACAGCAAACCCCAGTCCTTTGTCCTCTTCTTGGCAGAAGAAGTAACTGCAGGCCAACCGAGCAAAGCACACACAGCAAAGGGGTAGTACTTCTCCTCACAGCTCTCCAGGTCTTCTCCTTGGCAGAGGTTCCTCTTGATTCCAGAAGTAATCTAAAGTTCTTGGGTTTAAGGTCTCATACTTATACCTTATATTCATTTCTCTTGGAGGCAAGGGTCTCTGAGCCTAGTTCAAACCAGTTCTGTCCTATCTGGCCTGGCTTCACTACATGAACTACAGGGGGTGGAGCCAGCATTGTGCAAGGAAGACACAACCAATTCAGATGCTGGTGAAACTCCTCCCATCACTCTAAATGCAGACTGGGCCTATTTAGCCAAGATATGAGTTACCGAGGAAAGCTAGGACACACCTCAATCACCCCTTGGCACTATCTACAGTGACTGCACATCCCCATCACATTCACTCCAAAACCAAACACTGAATACACAAAAAGATAAAGGTACACAGAATGGTTAAACAAGAGGATGCCTACTTTCTAAAAGTAAAACCAAAGGGGATGATGAACGGAGCGTTGATAATACAAACACTCACCCCCAGTCAACTGATATGGGTTTAATCCATCACCGTTCTTTAGCTCACTCCGCCACCTCAGTTCAGACATGGCCATATGCAAATCAGTCAATCCCCGTGCCTCTTGGGAACAGTCCAGCCCGAACTGCCAAGCCATGTCTTCCCTGGACCGGAATCAAGCTTCCCAGGACCGGTTTCTGGCATTACAGCCGTCTTCAGCCGGGCTTGCTTGAATCCAGTGGCAAAGTGAGCAAGGGACTCACCTCTGAGCATACCCTGCCAATTTAGGGCGAACAAAGAAAAACAAAAGGGGATGATGGACGGAGCGTTGACAATACAAACACTCACCCCCAGTCAACTGATCTGGGTTTAATCCATCACCATTCTTTAACTCACTCCGCCACCCCAGTTCAGACATGGCCATATGCAAATCGGTCTAACCCGGTGCCTCATGGGAACAGTCCAGCCCGAACTGCCAAGCCATGTCTTCCCTGGATCGGAATCAAGCTTCCCAGGACCGGTTTTGGGCATTACAGCCGTGTTCAGACAGGCTTGCTTGAATCCAGTGGCAAAGTGAGCAAGGGACTCACGTCTGAGCATACCCTGCCAACTTAGGGCGAACAAAGAAAAACCAAAGGGGATGATGGACGGAGCGTTAACAATACAAACACTCACCCCCTGTCAACTGATCTGGGTTTAATCCAGCACCGTTCTTTAGCTCACTCCGCCACCCCAGTTCAGACATGGCCATATGCAAATCAGTCTAACCCTGTGCCTCATGGGAACATTCAAGCCCGAACTGCCATCCCCTTTTGTATCGCTTTGTTCGCCATAAGTTGGCAGGGTATGCTCAGACGTGAGTCCCTTGCTCACTTGGCCACTGGATTCAAGATAGCCTGGCTGATGAGTATTATGAATCCGATACCGGTCCCAGGATGCTTGTTTTCGGTCCAGGGAAGACATGGCTTGGCAGTTCGGGCTGAACTGTTCCCATGAGGCACAGGGTCAGACTGATTTGCATATGGCCATGTCAGAACTGGGGTTTGATTTGCTCAAACACTCCGTCCATCATTCCCTTTTGTATCGCTACTTTCTAAAAGTGGCATTTTTAAACACGGGATTTAAAAAACACCTTTACTAAAAGATGCGTTATTGAATTCGGAGTTCAGAGAGCCTAAACTCAATTTCTGCATCCAGTCACAATGGAAAGTTACAGTACAGCTCCGATGCTAACCTAGTGAAAAACGAAATACACAGTATTTCACTATCAGGACGTTTAAAACACAACCAGTACATGTTCTACCTTTCACATACACTACACCCTGCTCATGGGGGTACTTTGGGCTTACCTTAGGAGTGTCTTACATGTAGTAGTTCTATATGTGACACGAAAATACGCTCAAGCCTCAGCGTGTGGAATGGGTGTACTCGCTCGTCGCATATGGAACTACTTGCATGTCTTTGCAGACCCTCCAGGATATCGCGATTTCGCGATTTGCCGCGAAATCGGCACTTTTTAAAAAATGCCGCGATTTTTACAAAAATGCCCGCGAAATCGGCATTTTTGTAGAAATCGCTGCATTTTTCGCTATATCCTGGGGGGGGTCTGCTTTATGTGGCTATCGCCTGTGCCTCTGTCTCCGATGCTGCACAAAAGCTCCTCAGATACTCAGCAGCATTGAAGCGTCACAGCGGGATGGCAAACCTCACACCTTCAGCCCTTGATGACCTGTTAAGAGGTGCTTCGAAGGTGACTGAGAGGGAGGGGCTGCAGGTTCAGGAGCTGCGACATCTATTCACATGCAAACAGCCCTGAATGTGTCATGTCTCTGCTATTTAGAGGGGGGCTCACACATTCCATTTCTACCCAGGGCCCCAAACATCCGAGACTCGGCCAGATTACACCCCTGATTACACTGAGGCAGCACGTGGTTCTCTTCACAGAGCGTAATTACTGTCACTAAATTGTAAGCAAACCTCGGTTCTTCAAACATGCAGTCTATAATTTAAGAAAATACAGAAATGGCACAATCGCACCCACACTGATTAACAGAGTATGGAGGACAATCAGTTCAATCAGTTCTCTTAGAGTATCTCCTGTAAGTACTGTACATCACAGTGGGGGATGGCATTGGACAGAGAGCCTGTCTTCTCGTTGTCTTGTGCAGGAGGGGGCGAGGAGCCCAAGATGATACTAGAATACTGCATGCCCACCCCTGTGCCCACCCTGGTGGATCCTGTTCCCTCTCCTGTGATGGCTCCTGCCCTCCCCTCAGTGGTGGCACCTGTCCCCCCATGTGGTGGCTCCAGTCCACCCCCCGCCTGTGATGGCTCCTGTCCCCCCATGTTGTGGCTCCAGTCCACCTACACCTGTGATGGCTCTTGTCCCCCCCCCTGTGGTGGATCCTGTCTCCGCCCTGGGTGGCTTCTGTCCCAGTCCTGGAACGGCCCCTGCAGCGAGGGTGAAGTTCTTGATGGGCCTCTTCTCAAAAGGGCTCAGCTCAAAATTAATATGGAAAGGTCGGCGAGTAAGTAAGTGAAGGGATGGGTGAATGGCTGGATGAATTAGTGAAAGGGTGAATGGATGAATGAAAGATTGAATAAATGGATAATGAGAGAGAATGGATGGATTGATGAGAGGGGAAGGATGGAGAGAAAATGTAAATAGCTGGATGTATGGGTGGAAGGGTAGCTGGATGATGGATGAGGGGAAAGATGGATGAGGGGAAGGATGATGGATGAGGAGATGGATGGATGGATGGAGGGGAAGGATGGATGGATGAGGGGAAGGATGGATGGATGAGGAGAAGGATGGATGGATGAGGGGAAGGATGGATGATGGATGAAAGGAAGGATGGATGAGGGGAAGGATGGATGGATGAGGGGAAGGATGGATGAGAGGACGGATGGATGGATGAGGGGATGGATAGAGGGGAAGGATGGATGGGTGGGTGAAAGGATGGATGGATGATGAGGGGATGGATGGTTGATGAGGGGGTGGGTGAAAGGATGGATGATGAGGGGAAGGGTGGATGGATGGATGATGAGGGAATGGATGGATGATGAGGGGGCGGGTGAAAGGATGGATGGATGATGAGGGGATGGATGGATGATGGTTGATGAGGGGGTGGGTGAAAGGATGGATGATGAGGGGAAGGGTGGATGGATGGATGATGAGGGAATGGATGGATGATGAGGGGGCGGGTGAAAGGATGGATGATGAAGGGAAGGATGGATGGATGATGAGGGGAAGGATGGATGGATGAAGAGTGGGTGGATGGATGGATGGATGATGAGGGAAAAGGATGGATGGATGGATGAGGGAAAAGGATGGATGGGTGATGAGGGGAAGGATGGATGATGAGGGGAAGGACAGATGGATGGATGGATGGATGATGGCTGGGTGAAAGGATGGATGGAAGGAAGGATGGCTAAGTGAAAGGGTCGATGGAGAGAGAAAGGGAGGATGGATGGATGACTAAAATAGTGGATGGGTGGAAGGATTAGTAAGTGAAAGGATGGCTGGATTGGTGAAAGGGTAAATGAGTGAATGGATGGATGGGACGAAGAGTGGATGGATAAGTGTACAGATGGATAGGGTGAAAGGGTGGATGGATAATGGAGATGAGTGAAAGGATGGATGAGGGGATGGATGAGTGAAATGATAGATGGAAGGATACATGATGGATAGGTTTGCAAACGGTTGAATATGTTTGGAAATGTCTGGGCTTACTTATATACTATTGCGTGACCTCTGATGTGTCTGTAAAACGTACCTATTGTCCTGAAGTTTTGTCCTGAATTTTGAGCTCCTGTCCTGAATTTGTGTTCTGAATTTTGACCCTTTGTCCTGAATTTTTACACTCACCGTCCTGAATTTGCACCAATGCCAGTTGGTCACCCTATTCGCTGGCTTGGAGACGGAGCGCCGTGCAGAGATGTCTGTCCCTCAAGATAAACAGACAGAACCACTCAGCCGAGAGAGCTGAGGCGCACACGGGACGGGGTATCTGCAGAGGCGCGCTGGACAAGGGATGAAGTCAGAGGGTTGAGCTCACCTATTGCAGACCATTTCCCCCTGGGAGTGAGCCATGGGAAAAATCCTAGAGGCGAGAAATTTAACACGGGCGTCAAGTGGCCCCATGTCATGGGTGTCAACTTCAACCAGTCCCCGCTTTTAAATCGGAGACGATTTGCAGGCTGACATTTTGCAACGAAACTACAAGTACCAACATGCAGTTCTCTACTGTTTAACAAGTGACCACTTGGCGGTTTTGACTGCTCTTTCTTTAGTGGTTAGGTCTGTCGAACGGGCATTCGGTGGGATATCAGGTCGTGTTCAAAATACACTATACTATTTAACGTGCTTACTAATAAAAGGGGCGATAGGTATAGCCATCATTAGTGCAGCAGGTACAGTGGCACCAAGCTCTAAGGCTATTGCAAGACACAAACTGACCTGCAATGGTACGCCTCTTCTGGCGCAGGGCTTTGCAACGTGACGCATCTGGGATGCGTCACGTAGTAAATACCCCGCACCATGGTGCATCTTTTGCGCCGCCGTTGCGTCACTTTTGCTTTTTAAAAGCAGCGCAAGGGGCTTGTAAATCTGCCCCAAAGTGTCTACATTGTAAAGAAACCAAATATACATAGCTTCATGTTGTTAAATAACTAAAAAAACGAAGATATCTGTGTTTGTTGTAGGAAAAATGGCCACATAAAATGCCGCAAAATTGCCGCTAAATTTCCATATTTGTGCCGCTAAATTTCCATTTTTGTGCCGCTAAATTTGCTAATCCATGCCACTATATCCTGGGGGGTCTGGTCTTTGTACCGTATAAGGGTACACAAACAGAATTCACCTCACACTTGGCGCTGTAACATATTTCCATCTAGACTTGACTGGAGAATGGGGAATTTACCTACATTACATATTATCTCTGCATGCTGGGACGGAATTACAACCAGCATTAAGGAGGACTACTTAAAATCATACAGCCTGAGGAAGTTGCTGGTAAATCCCCTTATGCGACGAAACACATTTTGGCTTTGTGGCTAAGGACTATACAACTGGTTGAAAGAATATAATGAAAATTGTGAAATCTCAAACATATACAAACGAACTATATGCATTTGATTTTAGAGTGCCAGAGGCTAAGATTATTCGAACTTGAAATACCACCGGCGTATACGCCACCCTGGGACACCAAATATACAGCACCTACCACTACGAAATTACCTTGATGGGCTATTTTGTTTTAGTAAAATTCCAATAGAAAAATCTTTTAAAGGAAGCTTAGGTGAAGTAAATCATCCCCTAGTATTCAGTTCTCATCTTGTGTTTTAAAACAACATAAGTGGCTAATGATCACTAGCAGTTGTTCTGCGGAGGTGCAGACCGAAGATAAACCTTAGCTTTTCAAGATGGCCGCCACAGTTGCACTCAATTCGTTGAAGCTATGTTTCTATCAGCACACCGACACTTCCTCGACGCGCTACTCTGTCCAGGACTCCCTGTCAGCTGGGTTCGCTTGTTCAAACACTGGCAGACTCCCGCCTCGGATTCTTGCGGGTGTTTGTGCAGCTTTTCTGACCTTCTCGTTTATGTTACAGTTCCCACGGCACATACTCCTGGTCGTGAGACTCTTCTTGTTCTCACTCTAGGATTGATACGGTACGATGAGGATATTTGTTACAAGCTGATCCAAGCGTCCTGGGCTACTCCTTGGAATTTGGAAGGTAGGCTGGGGAACTTGCAGCTATCCAGTTAACCTGTATCTTTTCTGTTAGGGGCTGAAGTGCATAATAACTCTGCAACTACGAGCCTGAGTGGATTAGGGGCGGAGTCACTGAATGTGGGGGCGGGGTCATGATCGTGGATGAAAAGAACAACATATTCTACAACTATTTTGTTGGTTTTTCACTTTCAAGTAACTGTTATAGGACAAGCGCAAACCTTAAATGCAAATTAAACTATTTGATGGGAAAATAACTCTTTTACGTATTACCCCAGATGTGTGTGTAACCCGATGTACAGCATTGAAACCTGTGGTTGGTACAGTGTGAATTACTGACTTGTGTACTTAAAGACCTATCAGGTCTTAACCTGTGAAAACAAGCATTTGCAATGCAATCTTTTTTTATGAGAGCTAGAGCTATTGGCGTTGTAAATGATAATTGTTTTTACCTTTGCGTTTGGGAGTGTACTATAGTGGATGTATTTGGTGTGGAGTGGAATTATGTGGGCTGTATTTGAATTGTAAGTTGTGGAATTGTGTGGCGTGAAGTTGTGTAGTGTTTTTGTGTAGTGGAATTATGTGGCATGGTAAATAGAAAGTGGTGAGAGTTGCAGAGAATAAATAGATAAGAAGAATGGGAGGGATAGGTTTTTTGTGTGTAGGAAGTGTTTAGACAGAAAGGACAGAAGTAGTGTGTGAGAAAGATAGAATGTAGGGGAGAGGAGGCCACAGAAGCGAAAAGAGGGAGCACTAGTGTACTCAGAAGACACATTAGGAAGAGCATGGGTTTGAGGGACGGAAATTTTGAAAACTGACAGGATAGAAACTGTGCTTGAAGAACTGAAGTTAACCATAAGAGAGAGGCAGGAATAATGCATGAGAGAGATGTGTGAGAGAGAGTACAAGAGAGAGAAAGAGAGAGGGAGAAGTGGAAGGGGGCGCAGAGTGAGGTGAGATGTGGACTAATGCAGAGGGTGAGGATGTACAGAAATGTAGCATGTGTGAGCAGGCGGCATAGAGAGGAGACACGTTGTGCGAGGGAAGTCAAGTCAAGTCAAAGAATTTATATAGCGCACTACATACCCAGAGGGTCTCAAGGCGCTAAGGAGGGGGAGGAGGATTACTTGTCAAATATCCACGTTTTAAGTTGCTTTCTGAAAGCTAGGTGGTTCTGGGTAAGGCGAAGGTGAGTGGGGAGTGAGTTCCATGTTTTAGCAGCCAGGTAAGAGAAGGATCTGCCTCCCATGGTGGTCTTGTTGATGCGAGGTACAGTGGCGAGGGCTTGGCTGGAGGAGCGTAGTTGGCGGGAGGGGGTGTAGAAGGACAGTCTTGAGTTGAGGCATTCTGGTCCGATGTCGTAGAGTGATTTGTGTGCGTGGGTTAGCAGTCGGAAAGTGATTCTCTTATTGACGGGTAGCCAGTGGAGGTCTTTCAGGTGACCAGAGATGTGTTTGTTGCGTGGGATGTCTAATATGATTCTGGCTGAGGCGTTTTGGATTCGTTGGAGTTTCTTTTGGAGTTTAGCGGTAGTGCCTGCGTAGAGGGTGTTTCCGTAGTCCAGTCGGCTCGTGACCAGAGCATGGGTGACTGTTTTCCTGGTTTCGGTGGGGATCCAGCGAAATGTTTTTTTGAGCATGCGAAGAATGTTGAAGCAGGATGAGGATACGGCGCTGACTTGTCTGTTCATTGAAAGTGAAGAATCGAGGATAACGCCTAGGTTCCGTGCGTGGTCTGTCGGGATGGGTGCTTTTCCAAGGGCTTCCGGCCACCAAGAGTCGTCCCATGCAGAGGGGGATGTACCTAGGATGAGGACTTCTGTTTTATCTGAGTTCAGTTTCAGACGGCTGTGTTTCATCCATTCAGCAACTTTTTTCATTCCTTCGTGTAGGTTAGTTTTGGCGGTGCTGGGGTCCTTGGTGAGAGAAAGGATCAGTTGAGTGTCATCCGCGTAAGAGATGATGTTGAGGTTGTGTTGGCGGGCGATGGTCGCGAGGGGGCTCATGTATACGTTGAAGAGGGTGGGGCTGAGAGAGGATCCTTGTGGTACGCCACAGATTACTTCGGTGGCCTCGGACTTGAATGGTGGAAGGCGGACTCTCTGGGTTCTTCCGGTGAGGAACGAGGTGATCCATTCAAGTGCTTTTCCATGTATTCCGATGTTGCTGAGGCGTTGTAAAAGGGTGCTGTGGCAGACTGTGTCGAATGTTGCAGAGAGGTCGAGGAGGATGAGGGCGACTGTGTCTCCATTGTCCAGTAGAGTTCGAATGTCGTCTGTTGCTGCGATGAGGGCGGTCTCAGTGCTGTGTTTTGCTCGGAAGCCAGATTGTGAGGAGTCGAGGGATTTGTTGGCTTCGAGGAAAGCGGCGAGCTGGTTGTTGACAGCTTTCTCGATTACTTTGGCCGGGAATGGAAGGAGCGAGATGGGGCGGTAATTTTTGAGTTCGGTGGGGTCCGCTGTGGGTTTTTTCAGAAGGGCGGTGAGTTCAGCGTGTTTCCAGTTTTCCGGAAAGGTGGCGGAGTTGAAGGAGCAGTTGATGACGTCTCGGAGGTGCGGTGCTATGACGGAGTCTGCTTTGTTGAAGATGTGGTGAGGGCATGGGTCTGTGGGGGATCCTGAGTGGATGGAGTTCATCAGGCGGATGGTGTCCTCAGTGGAGATTGGGTTCCAGTCGTTAAGGGTGTTCGCGGGGGGAGAGTGTTCAGCATGTGGTTGGGTGGGTTGGGCTCCGGGTTGGTTGTCGAAGCTGTTGTGGATGTCTGCAATCTTGTTGTGGAAGAATGAGGCTAGGGAGTCGCAGAGGGCTTGAGAGGGGGTGATGTCGTCTGAGTTGGCCGAGGGATTGGAAAACTCCTTGACGATGTTGAAAAGTTCCTTGCTGTTGTGGGCGTTGTTGTCAAGTCGATCCTTGAATGCTGTTTTCTTGGCCTTTCGGATTAGTTGGTGGTGAGTGCGGGTGGCGTTTTTGAAGGCGTCCTTGGTGCTGGTGGTTGGGTCTTTTTTCCACGCTTTTTCAAGGGTGCGGCAGAGTTTCTTGGACTTCTTAAGATCATCGTTGAACCATGAGGCCTTCTTGTTGCCAGGTTAGCTTTGACGTTTTTTCAGTGGTGCTAAGGTGTCGGCGGTGTTGGATAACCATAGGGTGAAGTTGGCGGCGGCTAGGTTTGGGTCCGAGGAGTGGGCTGGGGTGTTTAGAAGGAGCGATGAGGAGATCTGGTCGGTGGAGATTTTGTTCCAGTTTCTTTGCAGAGTTGGTTGGAGGTGGTTGGTGGGTTTGGGCTTGTTGTAGGTGAAGTGGACGCAGCTGTGGTCAGTCCAGAGGAGATCCGTAGTGTGGCTGAAGGAGACATGATTGCTGGAGGTGAAGATGGGGTCGAGTGTGTGACCTGCGATGTGGGTGGGGGAAGTGACCAGTTGTTTAAGTCCGAGGTTGGCGAGGTTGTCCAGGAGGGTGGTGGTGTTGCGGTCGTTGATCTTTTCAAGGTGAACGTTGAGGTCTCCCAGAAGGATGTATTCTTTGGAGGGGAGCGCGTGAGGAGTGATGAAGTCCGTGATGTCTTCACTGAATTTTGCGCGAGGTCCTGGTGGTCTGTAGAGGAGGGTGCCTCTGAGTGTGGTTTTGGGGTCGATGTGGATCTGGAAGTGAAGGTGTTCGGAGTTGGCGAGGTTGGCGTCAGAGCTGGTTGAGATGCGGATTGATTTCTTATGGACGATAGTGATTCCTCCTCCTGTGTGGCTGGTACGGTCTTTGCAAGTGATCTTATAGTCTTCAGGGATGGCAATGGTGATGTCTGGTGCGGAGGAAGCATTCATCCATGTTTCCGTTAGGAAGGCGATGTCTGGAGAAATGGTGTCTAGTAGATTCCATAGGTCAATGGCGTGCCTGTGGACTGATCGGGTGTTGAGAAGGATGCATTGTAGGTGGTTGGGGTCGGGAGTCAGTGGTGTGGTCGTAGCAGAGATGTTGTCGGTGCCGCTGAGTTTGCAGGAGTAGCAGGAGAAAGGTCCATGGGTTTGTCCAGGGGCGGCTTGGACGCAGTTGGGGGCGCGACCGGGGTTAAGGGCTAGGAGGGTGGCGGCATTGTAGGTAATGCGGGAGGGCTGGGCAGCGCGAGGGGCAGGGGGTATGGCGCTGGGCGCGGACGGGCGTAGACGGGCTTACCTTTGGCGCGAATGGGGCGCGGTCGCTGCGCGTGAACGCTGCACGGTAGGGCATTGGTCATAAATGGATGGTGGAGGGGGCGGAGCGTGGGAGGGGCAGCAGCTGGGAGGAGGCGGTGGCGGGAGGAGGGGCGGACCAGGGGATAAACAAATGCACAAAATGGAGGGTCAAAGGCGGTCACAGCCAGGGCCAGCAAATGCACAGCGTAATGAAAGCCTTACACGCACGAGACAGCTGAGCAATTCAGAGTTACTGCCTCAGCGACGTCGCGCTGCTAATGAAATAAATAAGGCGACAGTGCGGCACAATAAAATAATTAAATCAGCAGAGCAGCGCTATTCAGGAGGTACAAATTAAATCGGCAATACAGCGCTATGGAGCGATAGTGCAGCGCTAGCAAATAAATGAATGCAGGGCAATGCAGCGTTGGGAGCTGAGAATTGGTAAAGCAGAACGATACCAGCGTGAGGGTCAGCTGGAGCGTGGAGGAGCAACCGGGCTGAATGAGGGTCCAGGCGGTCACAGGGAGCTCGGGAGCGAGGAAGGGTATAACTCATGGGTGGGAGGGGCAGCAGCTGGGAGGAGGCGGTGGCGGGAGGAGGGGCGGACCAGGGGATAAACAAATGCACAAAATGGAGGGTCAAAGGCGAGCACAGCCAGGGCCAGCAAATGCACAGCGTAATGAAAGCCTTACACGCACGAGACAGCTGAGCAATTCAGAGTTACTGCCTCAGCGACGTCGCGCTGCTAATGAAATAAATAAGGCGACAGTGCGGCACAATAAAATAATTAAATCAGCAGAGCAGCGCTATTCAGGAGGTACAAATTAAATCGGCAATACAGCGCTATGGAGCGATAGTGCAGCGCTAGCAAATAAATGAATGCAGGGCAATGCAGCGTTGGGAGCTGAGAATTGGTAAAGCAGAACGATACCAGCGTGAGGGTCAGCTGGAGCGTGGAGGAGCAACCGGGCTGAATGAGGGTCCAGGCGGTCACAGGGAGCTCGGGAGCGAGGAAGGGTATAACTCGTGGGTGGGAGGGGCAGCAGCTGGGAGGAGGCGGTGGCGGGAGGAGGGGCGGACCAGGGGATAAACAAATGCACAAAATGGAGGGTCAAAGGCGAGCACAGCCAGGGCCAGCAAATGCACAGCGTAATGAAAGCCTTACACGCACGAGACAGCTGAGCAATTCAGAGTTACTGCCTCAGCGACGTCGCGCTGCTAATGAAATAAATAAGGCGACAGTGCGGCACAATAAAATAATTAAATCAGCAGAGCAGCGCTATTCAGGAGGTACAAATTAAATCGGCAATACAGCGCTATGGAGCGATAGTGCAGCGATGAGACAGAGCAGTGGTATTGCACAATGAGTGAGTAGTGGGTGTGTGGGAGAGAGAGGAGAGGGGCTGAGGGTGTGTGGGGAGAGATGCCAGTGTTGGTAGACGTGCAAGGAAGAGATGTGTTGTATAGGAATTGTTTGTTGTGGAATTGTGTGGATAGTAATTAAATCATATTAAGTGTTTTGGAATTATGTACAGTGAGAATGTGTGTGATGGAATTCATTATATGTAGTTCTATGGAATGGTATTGTGTGTTATGGTATGATGTGGAGTTGATTGATGTGGAAATATATGGTGTGCATTGGAGGCAAGTGGTGTAGTGTGGAACTGTGTTGTGCATTTGAAATATGAATGAATGAATGAATGATATTTATTGTTGGTTACTAAAAACCATTACATAAAACCAAAGATACAAAAGTCACAACATTACAAAAGTTAAAATCAAGAGAATTTCAAACAGATCAAGTTATCTAGTTGCTCCGAAAGTACAGAAATGCCAAGGAAAAGGTTCATAGGCCGGCAAAGGGCTCTATGATCCGACCAGTAGAAGTCTTCAGCATTGTCCGTGCTTGAAAGATAAACTTCCCAAAGGCGGCATGTGCTTTACCGTGATCAAGGTATAGAGACGAAAAATCCCATCCTTTGCAGAGCGTAACCCTGAATGTCTTAGTAGTGGCCTAAGGTAAAGACTGTGGGGCAAACGCAGGGCCGGGCAGCAGAAGAGAAGATGGGCCAATGACTCCCGTTTGTAGCTGCACAGCCTGCATTCCTGCGCTCCTGGGCTGACCATGCCGCACTGGTATTAATCTTTGAGGGGCAATGGGTGTAATCTGTAAGCCAAGATCTTATGAAGGGCTGCACTGCCCACTGCCTGCGTGAGATGCTGTTTAGGAGTGTGCAGGTTGTGCGGGAAACACAGCGTCTCATGCAAGTCTTTTCTTCTCCTGTGGGACTCCAGATCCAGTTCCCGCGACCGCACACGCACTTGTTTTTTAAGCACGTTTTTGATGGCAGAGTATGTAACATATTCTGGATTCCAGGAGTCCATGGCAAGGTTGAGATGGACCTTAGCCGCTTCGAGGGTGGCCGACCAGGGGTTCCCTGGCTCTCTGAAGATACATTTCAAGACTGCCTTCAGTGTGTTCTTTTGTGCCGCCGTTGTTAAAAAATATTATTTACTTAAGGCGGCCAGCTCTCCCAAGTTTTGCTGGTTGAGTGAGAACTCCAGGCGAACAAGGGTGTTTTTGGTGCAGCTTGGAAGGTGGAAAAGTCTCTTGTATGCCCTGCAATGAATTTTTTCTAATTCATTGCTCAGTTTGCCCAGGAATGCCTGGAGGGCATAGTTGAGTGCTGGCATAAGCTTGGCTTTAAGTACTCTATTGATGGCCGTGGTAGTCAGGCTGTATAAGGAGGCTTGCAGCTTGCAAATGGCATAGGTGATGGATTTACCTTTGACCTGGATTGACTTAAGATGGGCGCTTGAGAGCCCCGATTCCTGAAAACAGATGCCCAAGTAGATGTACCGCTGTGTACTTTCCAGCAAAAGATTGCCTAGCCTCCATTTCAAATATTTTTTCCTTGGGTAATGCCCAAATATAATTACCTTTGATTTAGTTCGATTAGCTACAAGCCTGTTTTTGTCGTTGTATACGGCAAGTGCCGTCAGCACCTTTTGCAGCCCCATTCTCGTGTGGTCCAAGAGGACCAAGTCATCAGCATATTGCATAAAATGTATTTTGCGCCGGTCAATCTTTGGGGTGGCCAGGGCAGCCCCGGTCAAGGCCCTCTCCATGTCTGCAGCGTATAAGTTGAATAATAATGGAGCTAGCACACAACCTTGTTTTAAGCCTCTATCTGTGTTGATCTTAGCAGAAGCATGGTCCCTTGAGAGTTTGATGCGCACCCAAGTTTTTTGATACAGGGACTGTATCGCTCTTAGCAGCCCCGGATTGATGTTCCATTGGACCAGCTTGTGCCACAGAATTGCGGGGTCGAGCCTATCAAACGCCGCCGAGTAGTCCATAAAGCAGGCGAAGAGGGGAAGACTTTTGTCTATCCGTGCGCGGTGCGCCAGGAAAGAAAGAGCGATGATGTTATCGACTGTGGCTGACCCAGGTCTGAATCCGGTTTGGCAGAATGGAAGGATGCCTGCTGCACTTGACCAGTCTGCGAGGTCCCTCAAGATGGCGCTAGCGTAGGCTTTTCCCTCAATATCCAACAAGGCAATCGTGCGGTAATTGGTGGGTTCAGATTTTGGGCCTTTTTTATGAATAGGCTGTAAAAGCGAGCCTCTCCACGAGTCTGGAACATCCCCCTGGAGCCACCATTCGAAGTACAGGTGGGTCAAATTTTTGGTCCAAAAGTCAATGTTTGCATTGAATAGGTGCCCAGGGAGCCCATTGGGGCCCGGTGCGGCGTTTTGTCTGACCAACAATTTTCCCGGTGGGGCCGTCGTCTCGATGGAAGGATCAATGTAGTCTCCAGCAATAGGTGTTACATTTTGCGTATTTGCGGGACCATCATTAGTATATAGTGCTTTTACATGGGCGACCCAAGTGGAGGCTTCAAGGGCATTTTTTCTATGATTTGGGCCTCGTCCCATATTGCATATATAATTCCAAAACTCCTGTGATTTTCCCGGGCTCAGCAAGTCAAAAATAATTAACCATTGTGCTTCACAATGGGCACGTTTTGCAGCCCATACCTTTTTTGCATGACTTTTTTTAGCTTTTTGTAGTTGGTTCTTGTTTTGTTTTGTCCCGCTTTTGTGGAACAGTTTACGTTTCTTGTTTTGTTTTTTGGCGCTTAATTTGATAATTTGATATCTATGTTGTGACCATATTTAGGGAGGGGACGCCTGTGCGACACACTATTCTGATTCCCGCAAAGAATCACCGCCAGGGTCTCTGATGTGGCATTCCAGCTTTCTATTGCGCCCTTTTTCTGTTCACTCGATGGGCAACCTGCCCACTGATTTACCCAGCTGTTAAATCTGGTTATTGCGGTTTGTTCCCATTTGATCCTTCTGGGCAACTTTATTAGTTCTTATTAGTTCTTCTCCATCGGCCGCTCCGATGTATTCAAGCTTGTGGCGTTGGTCCACTATGAGGTTCAAAGTGACAGTTAAGGCAGCGTGGTCGCTGTCACTGCGCGGATGGACTGAAAAGTTTGACATTAAAAGTTGGAGTTTGCGGCTTAAAATTATGTAATCGACCGCGGTTTGGTTATTGAATGTGGGGCCGACCGTCTGCCCCGGACTGTTCTTTAAGAGGACTGAGTGGGCCGTTGCCAGGTTATAGGATTCTAGTAGATCGTTTAATGCGTCAGTGGCCCCTGCCTGGTGGCTGCGTGTGCTCAAAACCCCTATGTTATGAGTGTTAAAATCGCCAAGAATAATGCATTCAAGGCCAGCGAATTGAAACAGTAAGCACTCAATATGATGTGTCAACATGGCCGAGTTAGATGAAGGCCCATGGGGGTTATGGTAAAGATTAATTAACAGTATTGAGAAATTACTATTTGCCAGGCGACAGCCTTTCAGGATGCCTGCCTGGAGGAAATCTGGTAGGTTGGAGATTTCTGCAAATTCCAAATTTAGTGCATGTTTAATGTAGACACATATCCCTCCCGAGGGTCTACCGATGATGTTAAGCTATTTTGCTGGTTTTCCATACTCAGCGTATCCTCTCAGGAAGAGAGGGTGGATTTGCCAGGTCTCTTGTGTACAAATTATGTCCGCTTCCTCCATAAATGACAGCGCGTTTTGATTGAGAAGCAGCCGCCTAAGGCCTGCAACGTTCCAAGACATGACTTTCAGACTCGCCGGAGACCATTCCTTCTCTGTGGGTTTTGGGTCTGTGTTTTTCATGCGTCGTGGAAAGTGGCCCCAGGCGTTAAGGCGAGATCCATTAGGTCTTGGAGTTTAAAGCAAGCGAGAGCCAGGACCAGTCTTTATTCACGGGTCCCAGTGTTGCACATTGTTGGACAGGCCTCGTGAAAGGCCCGCTCCCTCCCGGCGTGATAGGGTCCGAGCACCGGCTCCCTCGGTGTCACCAGAAGAACCAACCCGGCGAACCACAGAAGCAACCCGCAACCCGTCCCCAACGGGACGCCTGCCCCCGAACACCCCGACATCGGCCGGCCCGGGCCACCATCAGCAGCCTTGCCCCGGCCCAGCCGCCATCTTGGACACTGCACCACGAGGCCGCGTGGCCTCAGCTCGACCTCAGCCTTGGGCCTGGCCGGGCCCCGACATCGAGGCTCCACCCCCCTGCTGGGTGTCTGGACTCTCTCATCCCGGACCTCCCGACCTCCAAGAGCGAGGGCCCGGACATCAAAGGAGGCCAGACCTATAACTGGGGCAGCTCCAGAGCAGGAAGGCAGTTGTATCCTGGAGTCGAGAGACACCTTGAAGAACTCATCCTTGACGGACTGCTGGCGCTGCCACAGCCCTGCCTTGTGAATCGTCGTCTTGCCTGCTGGCGCTGCCGCGGCTTTCTGCAACCTACATCCTCGTCGGGACCTGCTGGCGCTGCCGCGGCCCTCTGCAACCTACATCCTCGTCGGGACCTGCTGGCGCTGCCGCAGCCCTCTGCAACCTACATCCTCGTCGGGACCTGCTGGCGCTACCGCGGCCCTCTGCATCCTACATCGTCGTCGGGACCTGCTGGCGCTGCCGCGGCCCATCCTTGTGTGAACCATCGCCCTTGCCGGCTGGCGCTGCCGCGGCCCTTCTCAAGTGAGACTTATCATCTGAGCCTGCCGGCGCTGCCGTGGCCCGACCCTCCAGAACTCCGAGCTCGAGGATTGTGAGCTATCCATCGTACCACCTCAGTACCAGACCGGTACCAAGACTGTCCCGCTACCCCTTTCCCTTCCAGAGACTAGAATTGAGAGGACCCTCGTGTTCCGATCACTGTATCGCTGATATCCTTGCTTCAAGAATCGTATATAAAGAGTGTTGACCTCATCCTTGTGTGGTGTCCATCTGTGGGGGGGAAGTTACTTGTCTGTACGATCGCTGGAGATGGCCCTCTCCGGAGGCCTCTCCCCTTGTCCTTGGCCGACCCTCCAGGTCCCCGTCTAACATTGGTGGCCAGCGGCGCGATCCGAACCAACGCGGAATCGTACAGAGAGTAACTCACCCCACGACTCATCCACAATGACAACCAAAGACAGCGGATCCACAGAGAAATTCCAGATGGAGAAACTAGAAGAGTACAACCACCGAGAGCTAAAGCAATTTTGCATAGAACTAGGCATTGCTACCACCGGGCTGAGCACGAAAGAGGACTTCAAACACGCCCTAGAATCTTGGGCAGAAACCGGTACGGCCGTACCCCAAAGCCAAAACCTCGAGGCGCCAGAAACGAACACCACTCCGACAGAAGGAAGGAGATCGGGTCTCTCCCTGGAGGAGTTCCAAGAACGAGAAAAAAGCAGACTCCACGAATTAGAGCTGGCACGACTCCGGTTGGACGGAGAGCTGAAATTGGCGGAACAGAAGATAACATTAGAACACTTGCGGCTCCGAGAGGAGCGGGAAGAGAAACAAAGGCAGAGGGAACTCGAAGAGAAAAAACTGGCCTACGAACATGAGCGCAAGCTAGCAGAGATAGAGATCCGGAAACAGAATAAAGATCTCGGGGTGCCCGAACGCCCGAACACCCCGGGCACTACCGAACCAAAAGTCCACATCCCCAAGGATGTCGTCAGAGAATATTATCGGAACGACGATATCCAGCAGTGGTTCAAGGCCTACGAGATCGCCATGACCTCCCACCGGATTGATCGAAATGACTGGGGAGCGGGGCTATGGGGGAGATTCGTTCATGAAGGACGCGATGCCCTGCTGCAGCTCCCGGACCATCAGATGACATCCTATGACCACATGAAGGCCGCCCTCCTCCCTCGATACGGACTCACGCCCGAGATGTACCGCCAGCGGTTCCGCGACTGCAAACGGATCCCGGGTACAACTTGGGTGGAGTACGTGAACTATTTCAGCCGAGCCTTCGAGGGGTGGATCAAGGGCAGCCACGTAACCACCTACGAGCAACTCTTTAACCTCATTGTGTGGGAACACCTCTCCAACAATTGCTTCGTCGAGCTCAGGCAGCACCTCCTCGACAGTAAACTGACTGAACCTCGGCAGCTCGCCGCCGAACCTGACCGATGGGAAAGCACTCGAGTTACCCGAAGTGGGACCAGTGAGCCAAACAGAACCAACCAAGGTCCCCATCGCCCCCGCGGAGGAGGAGGCCAGGGTCGGGGCAGAGACGCCGTCCCGGCGGCTCCCGCCAGCAATACCCCGCCCCCGGCCGGTAGGGGAAACCCCCTGATGCGTCCAGGGTTCCGAGCCAACGTTACCTGCCACCGGTGCCAGCGGACCGGTCACTATGCCAACGACCCTAACTGCCCGAAGAACCAGAGTCCTATACCCCGCCAGGTCGCTGCCGCCGCCCTGGGAGAGGAACAAGCACCCGAAGATTATGAAGAGTACGACCAAGAACAGCCCGAGTGGGAACCCGCCGCCATGTCCCTGGTTTGCCTAGGGGAAAGAGACATGATCCCGCGGGCTCCCATACCCGCCAACACGAGAAAATACAGCCAGTGGGTGACCATCAATGGGCGCAAGGCCGAAGCCCTGCGTGACACCGGGGCCAGCGTGACGGCAGTCCGCTGTCATCTAGTAACCCCAGAGCAGATCTTGCCCAACGTTCTGTGCCCCGTCCGATCAGCCGACAATTCAGAGAGCCTGTGTCGGATGGCCTGCGTCCCCTTCGAATGGGGAGGAGTGTCCGGTATGCTGAAGGTGACTGTCCGCGACGATGCCCCGGTGGACTGCCTCCTGGGAAACGACCTCGAGAGTTCCCCCTGGGCAGCCGTTGAGAGAAGAGAGCACCTGGGGATGTTGGGCCTCCCGGACTGGGCGTGCGTAACAACCCGGTCCATGGCCGCCCGCGCCATCCCCAGTCCTGAAGAACCCGAATGGCCAGCACCTCCTCCCCCGATCGTCCCGGAGAGAGACGCCCGCAGTACTGATCCCCAAGAGCAAAACCAAGAGGGGCCCGCTCAGCTCCAGGACCTTCCAGAACTGGCTCAGTGGCGTCAAGAGAGTGGACCCACCCAGGAACAATTCCGGCAAGAACAGAAGACCTGTCCCTCCCTCGAGGGACTACGACAGCAAGCCCTCGCCCAGAGCGCGGGAGACACCGCAGGGGCACACTGGATCTATTGGGACAATGACCTACTCTACAGCGAGCAAAGAATTGCTGAGTTGGGGGCCAGCCGGGTGCTGGTGGTGCCCCTCCGCTTCAGAGACTTCCTTTTGAACTTAGCGCACGATGTCCCCCTTGCTGGACACTTGGGACAAGACAAAACTTACAACCGCCTGGTAACACTCTTTTATTGGCCCAAAATGCGAAATGATGTCTCCAACCACTGCCGCGCCTGCCCTACCTGCCAGGCCAGCGGGGAAGAGCGGCCGAAAAATCAAGGCACCCTTACAACCATTCCCCGTCGTCACCACCCCGTTCGAATGGGTGGGAATAGACATTGTGGGGCCCCGGGACCCCCGAACAGCACAAGGGCACCGGTTCATCTTGGTCCTGGTAGACCACGCCACCCGCTATCCCGAGGCCATTCCTCTTCGGACCGTAACAGCACCAGTGGTAGGCCGAGCCTTAATGGGGATCTTCTCTTGAGTGGGCTTCCCCCGGGAAGTCGTCAGCGACAGGGGCACGAACTTTATCTCCAAATACATGAAATCTCTCTGGCAGCAGTGCGGGGTTACCTACCGGTTCACGACCCCCTATCACCCGCAAGGAAACGGACTGGTCGAGCGGTTTAACCGCACTCTCAAGGGAATGATAATGGGCCTGGAGGAACCCCTACGTCGCCAATGGGACGTGCTGCTCCCGTGCCTCCTCTTCGCCTACCGAGAGGTCCCCCAGAAATCCCTTGGTTTCAGTCCCTTCGAGCTACTGTACGGACACCCTGTCCGGGGGCCCCTCAGCCTGGTCAAAGAAGAATGGGAGATGACCCCCCAGAAGACCCCTCCGGACGTCTATAAGTATCTCCTGACCCTCCGCAACCAGACCCGGCGATTCAGGGAACTCGCCATAGCCAATCTTGAGGCCAGTCAGGAGGACATGAAGAAATGGTACGATCAACATGCCTCCTCCATTGAGTTCGAGCCCGGTCAGCAAGTATGGGTGATGTCTCCAGTCGAACCTTGTGCCTTGCAGGACAAATGGACGGGGCCCTTCAAGGTGATTGAGCGCAAGGGCCCTGTCACCTACCTAATAGACATGGAATCCCCCCGGAACCCCCTCCGGGTCCTCCACGCCAACAGACTCAAACCACACTTCGTACGCTCGGAGCTCAGCCTACTGATGGCAACAGATAGTGGGGTGGAAGAAGACTCCGAGCCCCTCCCTGACCTACTGAGGACCCGTGAAAAAGATGGCTCAGTAGACGGGGTCCGACGCTCCGATGCCTTGACCCCGGCACAACACCAAGACTGTCGGACTCTCCTGCTGCAATTTGCGAACCTGTTCTCCCTCACCCCAGGGGTCACCCCCTGGTGCCTTCACGACGTGGACACTGGGGATAGTCCCCCTATTCGACAGAGGGCGTACCGAGTGCCGGATCGGGTGCACGCCTGCATCCAGGACGAAGTCTCTAAAATGCTCGCCCTCGGAGTGATCAAGCCATCCGACAGCCCCTGGGCCAGCCCAGTCGTACTGGTCCCCAAAGCTGCCACCCCGGGCACCACCCCCGAGCTCCGATTCTGTGTAGACTATCGGGGCCTGAACGCGGTCACCCGAATTGACGCTCACCCCATTCCCCGGGCGGATGAACTGGTTGACCGTATGGGGGCTGCCCGCTACCTGAGCATCTTCGATCTGACAGCGGGCTACTGGCAGATCGGCCTCACCCCCAGAGCCCAAGAACGATCCGCCTTCTCTACCCCGGATGGCCACTACCATTTCAAAGTGATGCCATTCGGCATGAAAAACGCTCCCGCTACTTTCCAACGACTCGTGAACCAGGTGTTGGCGGGCCTCGAAGAGTTCAGTGCTGCCTACCTGGACGATATCGCTGTGTACAGTCGTCACTGGGCCGACCACCTTCACCACCTCCGAGAAGTCCTGCGCGCCCTCCAGCAGGCCGGCCTCACCATCAAGGCCAGCAAATGCCAGATTGGCCAGGGGTCCGTGACCTACCTCGGACACCAAGTGGGGAGCGGTCTGGTGGCCCCCCTCCAGCTCAAGATCGCTGCCATCCAGTCCTGGCAGCCACCCGTCACCCAAACCGAGGTCCGAGCCTTCTTGGGGCTCACCGGATACTACCGGCAGTTTGTGAAAGACTATGGCAGCATTGTGGGGCCCCTCACAGAGTTACCTCCAAGAAAAACCCCAAAACCGTCAGCTGGACTCCGGACTGTCAAGCGGCCTTCGAGAAGTTGAAGGCCGCCATGTGCACCGCCCCCGTGCTCCAGGCCCCCGACTACAACCGGGAATTCATCGTCCAGACGGACGCCTCAGATCAGGGCATTGGGGCAGTACTCTCTCAACTCAACACGGAGGGAGTCGATCAACCAGTGGCCTTCATCAGCCGACGCCTGCTAGCTCGAGAACAGCGCTGGAGCACTATCGAGCGGGAGGCCTTCGCAGTGGTATGGGCCCTCAAGAAACTCCGGCCCTACCTCTTCGGTACCCATTTCAGGGTACAAACAGATCATAGACCCCTGCAATGGTTGATGCAGATGCGGGGGAGAATCCAAAACTATTGCGATGGTCCATCTCCCTGCAAGGGATGGACTTCACTGTGGAGCATCGCCCTGGCCAAGATCACGCCAACGCGGACAGCCTGTCACGCTTTTTCCGCCTCGACGGGGAGAGTACCCAAGAGGATGGGTGACTCTCCCCGCCTTCAGCTGGGGGGGACGCATGTTGGACAGGCCTCGTGAAAGGCCCGCTCCCTCCCCACATGATAGGGTCCGAGCACCGGCTCCCCCGGTGTTACCAGAAGAACCAACCCGGCGAACCACAGAAGCAACCCGCAACCCGTCCCCAACGGGACGCCTGCCCCCGAACACCCCGACATCGGCCGGCCCGGGCCACCATCAGCAGCCTTGCCCCGGCCCAGCCGCCATCTTGGACACTGCACCATGAGGCCGCGTGGCCTCAGCTCGACCTCAGCCCTGGGCCTGGCCGGGCCCCGACATCGAGGCACCACCATCCACCCAGGAGGTGAACAGACCACTTGGCAGGTTAATGGGAGAAAGAAGTGTCGATGGCTCTCCCCCGCCAGGTGTCGATCGCCCCCAGCCTCCCCGGGCGTTGGCTCCACCCCCCTGCTGGGTGTCTGGACTCTCTCATCCCGGACCTCCCGACCTCCAAGAGCGAGGGCCCAGACATCAAAGGAGGCCAGACCTATAACTGGGGCAGCTCCAGAGCAGGAAAGCAGTTGTATCCTGGAGTCGAGAGACACCTTGAAGAACTCATCCTTGACGGACTGCTGCCGCTGCCGCAGCCCTGCCTTGTGAATCGTCGTCTTGCCTGCTGGCGCTGCCGCGGCTTTCTGCAACCTACATCCTCGTCGGGACCTGCTGGCGCTGCCGCGGCCCTCTGCAACCTACATCCTCGTCGGGACCTGCTGGCGCTGCCGTGGCCCTCTGCAACCTACATCCTCATCGGGACCTGCTGGCGCTGCCGCGGCCCTCTGCATCCTACATCGTCTGGACCTGCTGGCGCTGCCGCGGCCCATCCTTGTGTGAACCATCGCCCTTGCCGGCTGGCGCTGCCGCGGCCCTTCTCAAGTGAGACTTATCATCCGAGCCTGCCGGCGCTGCCGCGGCCCGACCCTCCAGAACTCCGAGCTCGAGGATTGTGAGCTATCCATCGTACCACCTCAGTACCAGACCGGTACCAAGACTGTCCCGCTACCCCTTTCCCTTCCAGAGACTAGAATTGAGAGGACCCTCGTGTCCCGATCACTGTATCGCTGATATCCTTGCTTCAAGAATCGTATATAAAGAGTGTTGACCTCATTCTTGTGTGGTGTCCATCTGTGGGGGGGAAGTTACTTGTCTGTACGATCGCTGGAGACGGCCCTCTCCGGAGGCCTCTCCCCTTGTCCTCGGCCGACCCTCCAGGTCCCCGTCTAACATCTAACACACATGTGCGTGTCCCCTGGATTGGATCCATGGTGATCTTAATTGGGGTTCTAATGGGGTGGCCGGAGTTTGTGCCACCTTTGTGCCCCTGGAGTGAGGGCGCCAATTCTGGTTCATCGTTGTAGCGCGCATGCGGACGTGGAAGCTCTCCAGCTGATTGTGCCATATTTCCCATCAGGGGGTGCGCAGAGTATGTTTTTAATTTCAAAGGATATTTTTGTGGGCACTTGGGTTTTATCTATATGCCCCAGCTTTCCAGTAGCCTGTGCTGGCTTTTTAACGCCTCTGCCATGGCCGAGCTCATGAAGGTTAACTCTGTGGTTTCGTTTTTCTCTCCCGCATCTGGCGGTAGGAAGGAGATGGTTTCAATGTCTGTGGTTTTTATTCCCTCCATCCCTGGGATGTTTGCACAGAGGATCAGACGATTGCTATGGTTAAGGATGTCCCACCTCCCCTGCAAGACATATTCTGGATATATTGAAAGTGTAGGGTAGAGCACAGCTATTTCAACTGAAGGTTCAAGGTAGTTTTCGTGCCTCCGGAGCCCCCTCCCCGTCTGGAGAGATATTGAATACGACCTTAAGTAGCAACTGCACCTAACTCGGTGTAGTTGTCCCTCCGGGCACCGAATTGTGCTGATTCAGCTCTCAGTTTTCCGTTATTTAAACATCAAGTTCTTTTGAGGTCAAAATAAAGATAGTTATTCCTTGGTTGTGAGTGTGTTTCTTTTATTTCTCATGAAGTTATTTAACACACTAAAAAACGTTTTCCTTGTATTTCACATGAATTCCAATGCATTTCGGCAGTATTATTCTGCCTTCATCAGGGAAATAGTAAATCTATAAATTAAAAAAACACAGTTTTAATCTATTGTACTGTCTGTTTAAATTAAACATTTCTAGTTAATTAACATTTGCTGATCTCTGAATTCACAGGCTACTTATGTAAATTTGTTTGATTACATCTATACGTTATAAGGATCATTCTGATTTATAGCATTCTGTATACAACGATATTCAGTACATTGATAATGCGTATTGCTGGTTCTTTGCTAAAATGTATCTAGATTAGCCGGCTGTTTCATGTTGCCGTCTACGCGGCGCTGGTTACAGTGTATTAATCAAACCTCGCGTAACGCGCTGGTGGTGTTTTATCACCCCGTGCAGGGATTTCGTCTCCGTCAACAAACTGCTGCTGAACCGCATATAAAAAGCTCAAGAGTTAGAGGTTTTACGCGCTTAATCACCTAGCTCTTAGTTTACTCACTTTCTCGGCGTTTCTGGTGCTCGCGCCATTCCTCTACGGACTGCTTGGAGTTGCTTCCGGTGTTTACGCCCCTGGCGCCTGCGCTCTAATATACTCGCTCTAAATCGAATTTTTTCACGAATGCTGGTTTGAATGTCCTAACTTTATTAACGTATCGGACTTAGGGGATCTGAGCCAGAGCTCGGTACCACTATGTGCAATGTGCCGCGATTGCGCTTGCAAGCTGATAATGTGCTCAATAGTTATGTCTACTATAAGGATGTGTAACCAATATTAATCATACTGACATTTATAAATAACACAAAAATTCTGTTCTTTCATTGAGTCCCCCGGGCTTCAGACTGCCCAAGTTATAAATCCAGTAATTCTCCTGTTTTAACAGTCTGGTTTTATTCATTGGTCCTTCCAATTTGGGCAGTATTTCAAGTACACATACTCTTAGTTGGCTGACTGTGTGTTGCTTTTGTGTAAAATGTTCAGCTACTGCGGTTTTCTGAGTTTTGAGTCTAATGGTGCTCTTGTGTTCATTTATACGAACTTTGAGTTTTCGTTCGGTATGTCCAACGTACACGTCTCCACAGGGACATTTAATCATGTAAATCAGATTGCTTGAATCGCATGTTGCGTTCACTTTTAAAGGTATGGGGTAACCCCTTTGTGGATGTGTTATACTTGCACCCTTAATGATGTTGTTACATGTGTTGCAGTTATAACACGGGACGGTGCCCCGAAATGATTTGGCTGTTGGCAGTTCTTCTTGTGGTTTTAAAAAATCCGCTAGATTTTTAGCACGAGTATGTGCATAGATTGGCTCTTCTGAAAAAATTCCTTTAAAATCCGGTTCCATTGTGAGCATTGGCCAATGCTTTTTGATGATTTGTTTAAATTGATAGCTGACAGTGGAGAATTTACTAACGCATGTTATGCGGTTAGTGGATGTCGGAGTTTTACGAACTAATAAGTCTTCTCTGGATTTCTGCTGGGCTCGTATTGCTGCTGTTTGAGTGATGTCTAAGGGATATCCCCTAGATAGGAATCTTTGTGTCATTTCTTTCATTTGTTCTTCGCATTTAGAGGCTTCAGAGACCACTCTCTTCACCCGTAGCATCTGAGAGTATGGGAGGTGTTTCTTGAGAGCTGGAGGATGGTGGCTGTTGTATAGCAATAAATTGTTCCTATCTGTTTGTTTACGAAATAGGTTAGTGGCAAATTCCTCCGTCTCTTTGGTTATTTGTACATCAAGATATTCGATTTTGGTTTCTTGGATGTTCCATGTGAACCCAATTTGATCAATTTGCCTGTCCATATTTTGTATTTGCTGTTGGAGTATGTTCTGGGAACCTTTCCATATCAAAAAAATATCGTCTATAAAACGTACATACATGGCTATGTTGTTGTTCCAGATTGTGTCTTGAAACACGTGTGTTTCTTCAAACTCTGCCATGAACAGATTTGCGTACGCCGGGGCGGCGCAATTTCCCATCGACGTTCCACTTTGTTGCATGAACCATTTTTTGTTATATTCAAAGTAGCTGTTATGCAGTGTGAACTGCATGAGTTCTAGAAGGAAAAGTTGTTGATCTTGCGAATATTCACTTCTTAAAAGGGCGCTTTCGATGGCTTCCAGACCTTGTTGGTGTGGTATTGATGTGTAAAGTGCTTTTACATCTATGGTAGCCATTATCATATTATCCTCTGGTCGAATGTTGGATAATTTAATTAGGAAATCTGTGGTGTCTTTCAGATATGATCTGGTTTTCAATACCAAAGGTTGGAGATATCTGTCCAAATATTTTCCTATTGGTTCATGGATGCTATTCTTGGTGGACACGATAGGTCTGCATGGTGGTTTTAGTAAATCTTTATGTACTTTTGGTACTAGGTAAATGGTTGGAGTTTTCTGATGTTCTTGGGTGAGATATTTGAGTGTCTTATCCGTGATGGTACCCTGGTCGTGGGCTTTTTGAACAATGCTCAACAAAATTCTTTTGATTTCTGTGGTTGGGTTACTTCCAATCTCCATGTATAAGTTTATATCACTTAGGTGTTCATTCATGGTGTCTTGATAATAGGTTTTGTTTAGGATAACAGTCGCACCCCCTTTATCTGCCTTTTGACATATGATGTTTTGGTTCTCAGCTATAGATTTCAAAATTCCAAATTCTTTCTTGGAGGTATTCATTTTGTGTGGTTTTTGTTAAGTATTCAATTGTCTTAAGTCCTTACTACATAGTTGCTCATATAGGTCTATGGTTTTGTGACTGATAGGAGGCATGTATGTACTTTTGACTTTTAATCCCTTTAGTTCGTCTGTTTCCATTGGGGGTTGTTTTTCCACAATGTTTTCAAAAAAATGTCTGAGGCGAAGTTTTCTGGTTAGTTTGAACAAACTTACTTCCAACTCTAAAGTGTTTGTATGAGCTGTTGGAACAAAGGACAATCCTTTTTGGAGAGTTGCTATTTGAATTTTGCTGAAGTTGTAATCCGATATATTCAACACTAGACTTTGCTGGTTTGTTGTTGTTTCTTTTTCTCTTTTTTGGATAGCGTGGACCGTGTCTGTGGTTGGTTCAATCCTGTTTCTCTTTCTGCGTCCCCTCCGGAGTCTTCTGTTTCTATCCGGCCTTCCTCTAAAAAAGGAACCGCTGTTGATGTAGAAGCTTGATCTTGGGTTTGTGGGGTTTTTTGAGAAATATTCTTTTTTGGAGGGATTCTTTCACTGTCAGTGGAGGATGTGTCAGTGTGGGAAGTATATCCTTTGGATTGTCGTTTTCTTGCATACACTTCAGCCCATGTGTAGACTTCTTGTAATTTGTAGTCTAAAGTATCTCTTTTATACTTGCGCAACTTACGCTCATTGATTTCTTGGGTATGTTTTATTAGTTGGGTGTTAATGTCCTCTAAGGTTGCAGTTAGTTCTTCTGGTGTGCATAGTTTGGATATTTCTGTTTTAGTTTGTTCTATTTCTTGAGTAAGTTCCTCCAATATTAGTGCCAATTCTTCTATGATTAGTAGGATGAGGTCTAGACTGCATTTGTTTAAAATTGCAAACCACTTTTCCGTGAAAGTTTTGGAGTTTTTACATAGGCTGGGTTTGAGAGCTATCCTGAGGCCTCTAGGTATCCTTTGCGCTTTGTGGTATTTAATCATAGTGGATGCGTGCATTCTCTGGTTGATCTCCTTGCGGGTTAAGTATAGTAGGTGTCTTAGTTGTTGTTCTTTGTTTTTGGAATAAACTGGTTCTTTGCTAGATGGTTGTATTAAAGAATAGATTTTTTCACTAGCGTCTGTTGCATATGCAAATGTTTCTGCCCTCCTGTCTGTGGAGGCTGTAATTTCTTCATATTGCATGTTTAGTTCGATGTGCGTGCTTCTATCCTGGGCGGCGGGTAGAATAATGTATTGAAAGTGTAGGGTAGAGCACAGCTATTTCAACTGAAGGTTCAAGGTAGTTTTCGTGCCTCCGGAGCCCCCTCCCCGTCTGGAGAGATATTGAATACGACCTTAAGTAGCAACTGCACCTAACTCGGTGTAGTTGTCCCTCCGGGCACCGAATTGTGCTGATTCAGCTCTCAGTTTTCCGTTATTTAAACATCAAGTTCTTTTGAGGTCAAAATAAAGATAGTTATTCCTTGGTTGTGAGTGTGTTTCTTTTATTTCTCATGAAGTTATTTAACACACTAAAAAACGTTTTCCTTGTATTTCACATGAATTCCAATGCATTTCGGCAGTATTATTCTGCCTTCATCAGGGAAATAGTAAATCTATAAATTAAAAAAACACAGTTTTAATCTATTGTACTGTCTGTTTAAATTAAACATTTCTAGTTAATTAACATTTGCTGATCTCTGAATTCACAGGCTACTTATGTAAATTTGTTTGATTACATCTATACGTTATAAGGATCATTCTGATTTATAGCATTCTGTATACAACGATATTCAGTACATTGATAATGCGTATTGCTGGTTCTTTGCTAAAATGTATCTAGATTAGCCGGCTGTTTCATGTTGCCGTCTACGCGGCGCTGGTTACAGTGTATTAATCAAACCTCGCGTAACGCGCTGGTGGTGTTTTATCACCCCGTGCAGGGATTTCGTCTCCGTCAACAAACTGCTGCTGAACCGCATATAAAAAGCTCAAGAGTTAGAGGTTTTACGCGCTTAATCACCTAGCTCTTAGTTTACTCACTTTCTCGGCGTTTCTGGTGCTCGCGCCATTCCTCTACGGACTGCTTGGAGTTGCTTCCGGTGTTTACGCCCCTGGCGCCTGCGCTCTAATATACTCGCTCTAAATCGAATTTTTTCACGAATGCTGGTTTGAATGTCCTAACTTTATTAACGTATCGGACTTAGGGGATCTGAGCCAGAGCTCGGTACCACTATGTGCAATGTGCCGCGATTGCGCTTGCAAGCTGATAATGTGCTCAATAGTTATGTCTACTATAAGGATGTGTAACCAATATTAATCATACTGACATTTATAAATAACACAAAAATTCTGTTCTTTCATTGAGTCCCCCGGGCTTCAGACTGCCCAAGTTATAAATCCAGTAATTCTCCTGTTTTAACAGTCTGGTTTTATTCATTGGTCCTTCCAATTTGGGCAGTATTTCAAGTACACATACTCTTAGTTGGCTGACTGTGTGTTGCTTTTGTGTAAAATGTTCAGCTACTGCGGTTTTCTGAGTTTTGAGTCTAATGGTGCTCTTGTGTTCATTTATACGAACTTTGAGTTTTCGTTCGGTATGTCCAACGTACACGTCTCCACAGGGACATTTAATCATGTAAATCAGATTGCTTGAATCGCATGTTGCGTTCACTTTTAAAGGTATGGGGTAACCCCTTTGTGGATGTGTTATACTTGCACCCTTAATGATGTTGTTACATGTGTTGCAGTTATAACACGGGACGGTGCCCCGAAATGATTTGGCTGTTGGCAGTTCTTCTTGTGGTTTTAAAAAATCCGCTAGATTTTTAGCACGAGTATGTGCAAAGATTGGCTCTTCTGAAAATTTTTTAGCAAAGAACCAGCAATACGCATTATCAATGTACTGAATATCGTTGTATACAGAATGCTATAAATCAGAATGATCCTTATAACGTATAGATGTAATCAAACAAATTTACATAAGTAGCCTGTGAATTCAGAGATCAGCAAATGTTAATTAACTAGAAATGTTTAATTTAAACAGACAGTACAATAGATTAAAACTGTGTTTTTTTAATTTATAGATTTACTATTTCCCTGATGAAGGCAGAATAATACTGCCGAAATGCATTGGAATTCATGTGAAATACAAGGAAAACGTTTTTTAGTGTGTTAAATAACTTCATGAGAAATAAAAGAAACACACTCACAACCAAGGAATAACTATCTTTATTTTGACCTCAAAAGAACTTGATGTTTAAATAACGGAAAACTGAGAGCTGAATCAGCACAATTCGGTGCCCGGAGGGACAACTACACCGAGTTAGGTGCAGTTGCTACTTAAGGTCGTATTCAATATCTCTCCAGACGGGGAGGGGGCTCCGGAGGCACGAAAACTACCTTGAACCTTCAGTTGAAATAGCTGTGCTCTACCCTACACTTTCAATACATTATTCTACCCGCCGCCCAGGATAGAAGCACGCACATCGAACTAAACATGCAATATGAAGAAATTACAGCCTCCACAGACAGGAGGGCAGAAACATTTGCATATGCAACAGACACTAGTGAAAAAATCTATTCTTTAATACAACCATCTAGCAAAGAACCAGTTTATTCCAAAAACAAAGAACAACAACTAAGACACCTACTATACTTAACCCGCAAGGAGATCAACCAGAGAATGCACGCATCCACTATGATTAAATACCACAAAGCGCAAAGGATACCTAGAGGCCTCAGGATAGCTCTCAAACCCAGCCTATGTAAAAACTCCAAAACTTTCACGGAAAAGTGGTTTGCAATTTTAAACAAATGCAGTCTAGACCTCATCCTACTAATCATAGAAGAATTGGCACTAATATTGGAGGAACTTACTCAAGAAATAGAACAAACTAAAACAGAAATATCCAAACTATGCACACCAGAAGAACTAACTGCAACCTTAGAGGACATTAACACCCAACTAATAAAACATACCCAAGAAATCAATGAGCGTAAGTTGCGCAAGTATAAAAGAGATACTTTAGACTACAAATTACAAGAAGTCTACACATGGGCTGAAGTGTATGCAAGAAAACGACAATCCAAAGGATATACTTCCCACACTGACACAGCCTCCACTGACAGTGAAAGAATCCCTCCAAAAAAGAATATTTCTCAAAAAACCCCACAAACCCAAGATCAAGCTTCTACATCAACAGCGGTTCCTTTTTTAGAGGAAGGCCGGATAGAAACAGAAGACTCCGGAGGGGACGCAGAAAGAGAAACAGGATTGAACCAACCACAGACACGGTCCACGCTATCCAAAAAAGAGAAAAAGAAACAACAACAAACCAGCAAAGTCTAGTGTTGAATATATCGGATTACAACTTCAGCAAAATTCAAATAGCAACTCTCCAAAAAGGATTGTCCTTTGTTCCAACAGCTCATACAAACACTTTAGAGTTGGAAGTAAGTTTGTTCAAACTAACCAGAAAACTTCGCCTCAGACATTTTTTTGAAAACATTGTGGAAAAACAACCCCCAATGGAAACAGACGAACTAAAGGGATTAAAAGTCAAAAGTACATACATGCCTCCTATCAGTCACAAAACCATAGACCTATATGAGCAACTATGTAGTAAGGACTTAAGACAATTGAATACTAAACAAAAACCACACAAAATGAATACCTCCAAGAAAGAATTTGGAATTTTGAAATCTATAGCTGAGAACCAAAACATCATATGTCAAAAGGCAGATAAAGGGGGTGCGACTGTTATCCTAAACAAAACCTATTATCAAGACACCATGAATGAACACCTAAGTGATATAAACTTATACATGGAGATTGGAAGTAACCCAACCACAGAAATCAAAAGAATTTTGTTGAGCATTGTTCAAAAAGCCCACGACCAGGGTACCATCACGGATAAGACACTCAAATATCTCACCCAAGAACATCAGAAAACTCCAACCATTTACCTAGTACCAAAAGTACATAAAGATTTACTAAAACCACCATGCAGACCTATCGTGTCCACCAAGAATAGCATCCATGAACCAATAGGAAAATATTTGGACAGATATCTCCAACCTTTGGTATTGAAAACCAGATCATATCTGAAAGACACCACAGATTTCCTAATTAAATTATCCAACATTCGACCAGAGGATAATATGATAATGGCTACCATAGATGTAAAAGCACTTTACACATCAATACCACACCAACAAGGTCTGGAAGCCATCGAAAGCGCCCTTTTAAGAAGTGAATATTCGCAAGATCAACAACTTTTCCTTCTAGAACTCATGCAGTTCACACTGCATAACAGCTACTTTGAATATAACAAAAAATGGTTCATGCAACAAAGTGGAACGTCGATGGGAAATTGCGCCGCCCCGGCGTACGCAAATCTGTTCATGGCAGAGTTTGAAGAAACACACGTGTTTCAAGACACAATCTGGAACAACAACATAGCCATGTATGTACGTTTTATAGATGATATTTTTTTGATATGGAAAGGTTCCCAGAACATACTCCAACAGCAAATACAAAATATGGACAGGCAAATTGATCAAATTGGGTTCACATGGAACATCCAAGAAACCAAAATCGAATATCTTGATGTACAAATAACCAAAGAGACGGAGGAATTTGCCACTAACCTATTTCGTAAACAAACAGATAGGAACAATTTATTGCTATACAACAGCCACCATCCTCCAGCTCTCAAGAAACACCTCCCATACTCTCAGATGCTACGGGTGAAGAGAGTGGTCTCTGAAGCCTCTAAATGCGAAGAACAAATGAAAGAAATGACACAAAGATTCCTATCTAGGGGATATCCCTTAGACATCACTCAAACAGCAGCAATACGAGCCCAGCAGAAATCCAGAGAAGACTTATTAGTTCGTAAAACTCCGACATCCACTAACCGCATAACATGCGTTAGTAAATTCTCCACTGTCAGCTATCAATTTAAACAAATCATCAAAAAGCATTGGCCAATGCTCACAATGGAACCGGATTTTAAAGGAATTTTTTCAGAAGAGCCAATCTTTGCACATACTCGTGCTAAAAATCTAGCGGATTTTTTAAAACCACAAGAAGAACTGCCAACAGCCAAATCATTTCGGGGCACCGTCCCGTGTTATAACTGCAACACATGTAACAACATCATTAAGGGTGCAAGTATAACACATCCACAAAGGGGTTACCCCATACCTTTAAAAGTGAACGCAACATGCGATTCAAGCAATCTGATTTACATGATTAAATGTCCCTGTGGAGACGTGTACGTTGGACATACCGAACGAAAACTCAAAGTTCGTATAAATGAACACAAGAGCACCATTAGACTCAAAACTCAGAAAACCGCAGTAGCTGAACATTTTACACAAAAGCAACACACAGTCAGCCAACTAAGAGTATGTGTACTTGAAATACTGCCCAAATTGGAAGGACCAATGAATAAAACCAGACTGTTAAAACAGGAGAATTACTGGATTTATAACTTGGGCAGTCTGAAGCCCGGGGGACTCAATGAAAGAACAGAATTTTTGTGTTATTTATAAATGTCAGTATGATTAATATTGGTTACACATCCTTATAGTAGACATAACTATTGAGCACATTATCAGCTTGCAAGCGCAATCGCGGCACATTGCACATAGTGGTACCGAGCTCTGGCTCAGATCCCCTAAGTCCGATACGTTAATAAAGTTAGGACATTCAAACCAGCATTCGTGAAAAAATTCGATTTAGAGCGAGTATATTAGAGCGCAGGCGCCAGGGGCGTAAACACCGGAAGCAACTCCAAGCAGTCCGTAGAGGAATGGCGCGAGCACCAGAAACGCCGAGAAAGTGAGTAAACTAAGAGCTAGGTGATTAAGCGCGTAAAACCTCTAACTCTTGAGCTTTTTATATGCGGTTCAGCAGCAGTTTGTTGACGGAGACGAAATCCCTGCACGGGGTGATAAAACACCACCAGCGCGTTACGCGAGGTTTGATTAATACACTGTAACCAGCGCCGCGTAGACGGCAACATGAAACAGCCGGCTAATCTAGATACATTTTAGCAAAGAACCAGCAATACGCATTATCAATGTACTGAATATCGTTGTATACAGAATGCTATAAATCAGAATGATCCTTATAACGTATAGATGTAATCAAACAAATTTACATAAGTAGCCTGTGAATTCAGAGATCAGCAAATGTTAATTAACTAGAAATGTTTAATTTAAACAGACAGTACAATAGATTAAAACTGTGTTTTTTTAATTTATAGATTTACTATTTCCCTGATGAAGGCAGAATAATACTGCCGAAATGCATTGGAATTCATGTGAAATACAAGGAAAACGTTTTTTAGTGTGTTAAATAACTTCATGAGAAATAAAAGAAACACACTCACAACCAAGGAATAACTATCTTTATTTTGACCTCAAAAGAACTTGATGTTTAAATAACGGAAAACTGAGAGCTGAATCAGCACAATTCGGTGCCCGGAGGGACAACTACACCGAGTTAGGTGCAGTTGCTACTTAAGGTCATATTCTGGATATAGCCTTATTTCACGATCCTGAGATTGGGAGTAATTTAAGTCACCAACGGAGTCCACAGCCTGAGCGCCTGTTTGTATTGGCTGTGAAAGGCCAAATAAGAGGGCATCTGCCTGCCTTACTGCCCCCGTAGCTCGATGAGGGGCCGCCGTAAGTGGGAAGCTGGGAAACCCATTATTAAACCAAGTGTTTTCAATGTCCTTTGTATCTAAAACAGCCTGTGACACTTGGGGCGCATCGTTCGTCGTCGACGTAGATGAAACAGCGGCCAAAGGATGATTTGATCGAGCATCATATTCAATAATGCGAAGTTGAGTCGCTTCCACAGCGTTTTGATTTTGTGGGTTATTTAGAGGGTTTGCGGTTGATACTGGTGGGGCTGGCCGGAGCGCCACCAGAGAGGCAGCCAACCCTTGGTTGGGTTAGACAAATGGAGAACTTCATGCTTTGGAACCGAGCTTTTTGTTATTGAGGAGAAAGCTTCTGGATCAGTTGTTTCCGGTAACTCTGTGTGGCCTTGCGTCTGGTGACCGGGCTGCAGCCATTCCCGTATGGATTTATTTTTAATCGCTTTGTTCAGTTTTTTTTGTTTTTTCTTATTTTTCCTCGATAAATTCTTTTGGGGGTCTGAACTGGACGATGCCAGGACGGGAGTCTGCTGCCGTTCAAAGTTTTGGTTTGTAGTTGGTGCGGCGTCTCTGGTATTTGCGTTGTTCGTTGGTGCGGGCCCAGCCCTAGCAGATTGGTTTTCATTATGTGTTACTGTACCGTCTAGTAAAGAGATTTTTAAGCATTCTTTTATGGGGGGGATCAGACACTGATGCCTTTGTATTTGAATCCTTATTCTTGCCAGCTTCTATTTTAAGATCCTCGATTAGAGTAGTCATGATATGCGGGAGTTTTTCTAGATTTTTTAAAATTGGACCGCAACTACAAGGCTCAGTCATGAGGTTTGAGCTCTCCTGAGCTCTACGAATCAGGGAGTTCAAGTGATCCAGTTTGGCATCAACCCCTGAGATTAAATTTGCCACTGTTTGTAATATGTTTATCTGGGCATCGAGCTTATCGGCATGCATGATTGCTGCTCCAGTCATAGAAATGAGGGTCTCATTGATCAGTGTTAGATGGTCTACAAACACTGGGGGGCTGTCCTCCCTTCCGCTTGTCGAGGGTAAAAGCTGAGGCGTTTTGTCTTGATTCGACGGGCTCCAGCTCAGCAAGATCGGGGACTGGGACTGCCCGGCCGGTAGTTCAGTAATTACTCCTCCTTCGTCGTGGCCTTTGCAGCTCCCAGACACGTCAAGTGTGTACTCTCTGTTTCCTAATGCACTGCAGCGGGGACCGTTGCCAACGCCTGCCGTCAGGGCCTAATGTGATGACGTATTTAATTGAGCGTTTTTTAATGCTTGTGGGGACAGGGTTGTTGCTCTGTCATGCTCGGGCCTCAATGCTGCCCTATCAGCTGACACTAGCTTGAGCAAATCTGCCCCTGAAGAGTAATTATTGTTGTTGATAAGGGAGGCCCTGGTGCCTGCTCCCCGGTGGATCTCGGGCTCTGTACAGGCGATTTGGTGGATGATGAGCAGCTCAGAGGCCTGAGAGGTGCTGCCGAACATGTAACCAAAGGTAGCAAGAAAGATCTTATGTCTCTGTTCCCTGAGAGCCCAGTGGCGGCTGTGGTAGCACCGGGGCGGGGTTTCAAATTGGCTGTGGTGTAGCACTTCCCCTCTTCCCCTATTTGCGATGATACAGTATTCAATGATATGACAGTGCTGGGGGGACCACAAATAAGCCTGGGAGTGTTGGTGTGGCTCCGGTGGCTCCAGGTGAGTCCGTGGGGGCCCCCTCCAAAAGCACTGACCCGGGGTGGAGCTCCCCCACTCCCGGGGGGTAGAAGAGTTTTGCCTTCCGTCTTCGGGCAGATCTGTGAGGGCGAGGCTTTGCCTATGTCTGGGCCTGTAATAAGGAAGAGTTTCTGGTCTTCATTATTTCACCTGTAATTTCTTGCTGTTTCTCTAAGAGAGATCCCGAAGGTGGACCAGCTCTCTGCTTTCCCTCAGATCGTGGTCCTCTCACGCTCTAATACCCCTATAGTTCAAGGCTGTTCTCGATGAGTGTGTCGGTGGCGGCGTTTTTATCACAGCGCTCGAAGCTCAACACAGCGTTCACGCCTGCCAACCGCACTTTAGCTCTAACGTTTAACGACAAGGATGATTTTGTGAAGGGCCAAACACCGAAGGAGCCCTCCCCTGCTAGTAGGCATTGTTATTGCAGCGCTTGGTGCAGCGCTCACACCTGCCAGCCGCCGTGGACATCACACCTTATGCTTGGACATGTCCCTGTGCCTTTTATTCTTTCTTTCTTTTGTTTTGTTTTCAAGGAGGGTTTGCAGGGAGTTTCTGAGTAATTTGTAATTTATATGCCCAGATGGCCACTAGTCCCAGCTCCGTGCCTAAAACACGCAGACACACCTCCCGGAGCTCTCACCTTCCGCTTGCCCACTTGCCCACAGACCGCTGCTCCCTTACTCTCCCTCCAGCTCCCCCTGCTCACCTTGTAGCTGTCACAATGCAGCCGTGTCGATGACAGGTCGAGGCCAGGCTGCAAGATCGGCCACAGTTCGGCCGCAGTTTCAGGTCAGCGACGGGAGAGCAGGTGGAGATGGCGGCTGTTTTTCGAGCACCTCGCCCTCCCACACAGACTCGTCCCTGTGTTCGGGATGGTTCAGTCCAAGGCTGCATGGTTCTTAGGTCCTTTCACGGGCCTGCGGGTGTGATTACGGAGCGGAGCGGCCCGCAGCCTCCCTGCAACTGCGAAGATGGCGTTCTGGCGTCTCGAACAACTCACAAGCTCCCTCTGGCGTCCAAAAATCCCAGAGCAGTCAACCGTGCATTTGAAATATGTGGTTTGGTGTGGAATTATGTGGTGTGTTTTTGAAAGGTGTGGAGTTGAACTGTGTGGTGTGAAACTGTGAGGTGTTTAGTGAAATTATGCTTATTTGAATTGTGTTATGTAGTGTAGTGCATTGCTGGTATTTGGCATAGAGTGCATTTATGTGGGGTGTATTTGTGTTCTATTAAGTAGAGTGTATTTATGTGTAGTGTAATTATGTGGTGCTTAGTGGTATTATCTGGAGTGTAATTATGTTGTGTGGTACAGAATTGTGTGATATTGATTTGTGTGGTGTTTGAAACTATATTGAGGTGCACACAGTGCCACACAACAGGGGACAGATTTTGTCCTTTTAAAAGACCCCTCACTCACCAACCTAGTTGGTGACATGCTTCATCATCGGGGTCCCACCCCGACAGCCGAGTGCCATCCGGGTGTGCTTCGACACCTGACTACAGTGGAGCCGTTTTTTTTGTTTTTTATAAGTACAGGATGGAAGTGAATATTTAAAAGTTGTCCAATACTACTCACTCGTAGAATTTATTCTGGAGTGATTGGGCAACGGATAAAACAAAGTGGGACACCTTGGCCTGATTGGGTAGGATAGTGGTGTCAAAAGAGTTGTGTAGTGAGTTAAAATAGTGTTCTACATGTTTCAACCATGATGCAAGTATAAGGTTTTCGTCAGGACCAGTGGTGGTAGTCTGGGTGGTATACACACGCTAAGGTGTACCCTGCCCTAGACTACGTGAAAAAAAAGCAGCAAAAACCACAAATTTGTGGTTAGTCAAAATCTGAAGTTCTTCTCCAGGATTCCTAGAAAAAAAACTCGAAGCGCTTCAAGTGTCAGCTTCATGGGCGTCCCGGTTGCTGCAAAAGATCAATGCCACAACTTGTAGAATGATCTTGGAAGGCCAATTCACCTAGGATGTAACCTCATCGGAGCCACATGGATCCTCTGCGTATAGGAGGCGGCAGCGGGAGCCCGGCATCACCAATACAGCCGAGCTGGTGCCCTGCGTGGCCATAAATGACCACAGCAAATGGTGGTTAGGTAAGCCTCCACCCTCATCGTCCCAAATCCTCGCTGGTGAATAGGGTAATTGGCCACCTCCTCAGTGCAGCAGCCTGTGTGCCAGTGTCCACCTTAGCTTAGGCAGAGTGCACAAGGGTCAGTTGTGTTATTGGCACCGCTGTGCCCCTTTTGTCCTAGCTACTGTTTTCAAAGTGCACATAAAAAACAAACAACAGCAGGGGCTGAAAGTGGAACAGGCCAATCAAATTCATATAATGAAGCATCTTTCACATGGCCAAGCGTGCAGATTATTAAAAACAGTCGCCACCATCAACACTGATAACCGATTATATAACAAACCGATATTGAGGTTACTTACAATATCAGATTGCCTTGTGCCACCTCAGTGATGGGCGTCTCATCTCTCTGCAGTCGTGTCCTGGACTCTTGTCCTGAGTTTACGTCCCTGCTTCTCAATGTGCCTAGCAGAGTGCCTGGCAGTATGTAACTTCGTTCTCAAGGAGCGAATAGGTGATCAGAGGTGCCAGGCTCCTACATGAAGACGTCTACATGGACCGTCTTCTCCCCCTCTATGGCAAGACAGTGGAAAATAATAAGAGACATCTGTGCGCGACTTTACCGATCGGCTCCATTTGCCACTTACAAGATGGCCGCTTAGGCCGGTCACGGTGGCCAGCCATGCTTGAGGTGGCAACGAAAAATCAGCTTGACTGCTTACCGGCGATGGAATAACGCAGCTGTCAAACCTCGAGAGAAATAATAATGGCCAATAAAAACCTAAGCGTCAGGGTCACCTCTTAACTCTCCTGTAAGCCAAGTCTCACAGGAGGATGACACCATGTTTATTTACATAAACAACTAAATAAGGAAAAAAGTCAACGTGGGCGCAGTGATCATGCGCTGCTCCAGTGAATATTAAATTAAGCAGGCGCCATGATCATGCATGGCTCCCGTGAATATTCTGTTAAGCGGGCGCCGTGATCTAGAGCGGGGCCCGTGCATAAAAATATTTGCAATGCCATTGTCCCGGCTGCACCCCCAGCACTGCCTACCGTGGCCTTGACCTTCTAGCAGAAGACACATATCTGCTCCAATTCAGCTGATGCTGACAGGCTGGCTGGGCTGCAACTGATGTGGCTGCCTCTGGTTCTTGATGTGGCTGCCTCTAGTTCTCTGAGGACACGTCTACGTGACATGCCTCCACCATGATTGCAGCTCTGCCTATGCACATAAAAACGAGCCTAATTCCCTTCAAAAGAAAGCCCAAACAAAGCAAATATCCTACCAACAGGAAGCTCAACTGCCATGGATATCGAAAGGTTGAAAATGGCTATATAAATACAATCAACATAGCGGGAGGCACTGCGTGGGAGGCAGCACAAACACAACTGTGGAATTAAGATGAGATGGGAGGGAGGAATGCATCATTTACATATAAGCAGTGATGGTGCAGAAGCTCAGCACAGGCAAATAGTAAAAGACTAGGATACCAAGAAAACAAATAGTTCTCCAAAGAACATATGAAGAACCATTGCATAATGAGACAGAATTTATTCCATGCTGCGTGGGAGGAAAGGAAGAGAAAAAGGCGGGACAAAGAGGCAGGACTGGCCACCAGCAAACTAGAATTTTTAAAGGACACTGAAACAAACAAATAAAGAGGAGGGGTATTGTTTTAAGCCCACAAGAGAAATTACAATATGTCTCGAAGACTTGACCTAAAATGCATAAGAGGTGGGTGGGGCATAAAAACAATTAAAATATACCTGACCTTGTGTAATGAAATCAGGTGCTTGTATAAAACACTCCAAACCCCTCAGGCAGAGTTTGCACTTCATTAGGAAAAAAAAGACAAACTAATGTACATAACATTTAAGGTTTACAATGTATTGTGGTAATATGGAATCTGGCTAGTGCGTGCATTTTATGTAAGTGTTCATTAAAAGTACGGATTCTAGAGCACAGCTGATGATGCCCTTTTATTGCCTTTCAAAAAGAATAAATCTTTGCACCATGAAGCTTCCAGTGACTCCATAAATTAAAGCATATACCTCCTCCCAATTAGCCTTTACATTTGCTGTTTAACCATTTGCAAACATTTACATTTCATTCAGATGGCAGTATGTTTTTCTTCTTTAGCTGTGTCTCTCCCTTGGCTTCACACCACAGGAGACCATCCTACCTTTGCTGGGGATGTCGTTCTCTATAAATCCTGCCCTGCTGGGGATGTCGTTCTCTATAAATCCTGCCCACTTCAACCTTTGGTTGCTCTCCTCAGCTCCTGCCCATAAATCAATGTGCAACATCACAGGCAGGGCCACTGGAATTATGCAGTTCTGCAGCAGCATTTTTCCCGCAATTATGGATTTGCTGCATTTGCCAAATAATCCATCATCTGCTGCATATATTCTGCAGATTTTAAACAAAAATTGTTTCTAGCTCAAATGGATCAAAAGGTACTAAAAACGTCGTGGCATGTTCGCGTGCATTCGAAGGCCCTTTGCAAAGGTTAACTTGTCCTCTTTCAGTTTCTTATTTCTGTATTTGGTTGTTAAACTGGTACTAACCAGGTGAAATATTTGCCCACGCAGTATTACCACGTGTACAAATTATAAAATCATTAGTAATACTATGAAAAAATGTTCTACATTATGCTGCATAATTTTCCTTTTCTTGCTGCACACTTTGGTCAACCCTGCCGCACAATTTGGTACTTTCCTGCCGCATAAATAATTCCAGTGGCCCTGAATGTCAGTATGGGGAGTCCTTTAAGATACTTATTTTCCCAACAGCTCTAAAAGAGCAAGGCCTGCATTCACTGCATGTGCACTGCCTATACAGCATGTTGCTGTTGGTCACTGTCCTGAAAGTTGCTTTTCTAATGCACTTAGCAATGAAAACTGTTTAAGAAACCTCTGAGGTATATGTACAAAAGATGCTTAGTTTATCCCAGTTTTATGATGCCACCTATTCGGCACGAGACGTGTAACCATGAGCTTTCTTCTTCTCTCAGCCACATTCCTTGTCTGACTGGCTAACTTCTGACAGAACTACAGAACACTAATCACATGTTGTTCCCTAACACCCCTTCGTTCACAGCATGCCTAATGTAACATAATACACAGTATAAGAACTCCCACCTTTACAGAATGACAACAAAGAATGGGAAAAGTAAGAAATCTTAATTGATAATTACAGTTTGGCAATCCAGCAAATTCATAGGGAGAACCTCACCAGAGCAGAGCTAGCGGTCTGAACTCACAAATGAAGGTAGAAAATCCAACCAATCCATAGGGAAATCACACCAGAGCAGAGTATTGACCCTAAGAGTCCAGCTTGTTCCTAAGAGCCAGAACACATGCTGAGACATGAATAGAATTGGTATTTAAATAACATATTCCAATTTCTTTAACATTTGTAATACATTAACTATAAGACATTCACCCTCATTGTTACTTGTAATATTGTATGTAAACAAAATGTTGGTGTTGCAAAGTCATCCTGTGCCCTGGGTAGCCCCCAACCTTTTGCTGAATGCTACTGGTGGTAACTGACTCTGACTGACCCTGCGCTCTGCCTTTCCAGGGCCAGTGCTATGCTGAAAACACTTAGAATACTGTGAAAACACCTACATACATAAGGGTACTCTAAGGGTTGGGGTACCCCTATGAGTGACATGACCTACCCCCTAGGGGCCTGGTACATATTAGGGCAGGGGGTTTGAAACTACCGATCTGTCCCTAGTATGAATAGAGCATGGCAGTTTGGAGGCCAGCAGCTTTTTCTGCACTTGCATGTGTGCACTGCTAAAGCCTGAGGTAAGTTTAAAAGCAGCCCTGGGTGGCAGGACTGCTTTTAAAAAGTAAATTGTGCTCAAACTCGACTTTGGTGTTTGGGGCACTTAAAAATGGATAACGTGCAATGTTTTGGCATATTAGGAACCCCCAGGGTCTCCCCTAGGTGTTGCAGGTGTGGGGGGTCAGGTATTTCTAAGGTGGACCCTTATAAAATGAGTTTTGTATGCCCTGCGGTAAGTGAAATGTCACATTTATCTCCCCACATTGTGATAAAGTGCTGTCCAAATTCGACTTTGATGCTAGGAGCACTGTGGAGGGAGGATCTGCAATATTTCTACAGATTCAGAGCCCCAAAAGTCTCCCCTAGTTGTCCCATGGGGTGGGAGCCCTGCAGATGTAAGCACAGTACTTATAAAATATGTTTTTATAAGCCCTAGTGCTGGAAAAATGGCTCCAGTCATTTTACCCATTGCAAATCCCAAGCCACATAGGTTAACATGGCAAGAAGTTATTAACTAATAACTCCTGATAGGAGAATGATAGAACTTCCATTCAAAGTCCTCCCAGAATGGTAGTGATGAATCTAACAATATCATATAGTTGAATTTTTCCTAAAATGTACAGACAAGAAGTTATACAACTTTCTTGTTTATAAGTCTAGATTCAGCCTTCCAGTGGTCTGTCCTGATTGGTCAGAGTTAAGTGGATTAGCCAGGCTGCCTTGAAGAGATGATAAAGAGCCCCTAGGGTTAACTAGCTCTGCTGGGAGGGCAGTGTGCTGCTACACAGGAATGCCAGAGCACAGGGAGGAGTTGTAAAGCATGGTCTGCAAGGGAATGGGAAGGCCTCTGTGTCATTTACAACTCTTCTCTTTTGACCCAAAGCCAGAGCTAGGACTAAGAAAAGAATGAGCAGATGCAAGGGGGAGAGTCTATGGAAAGTAGCCATCCTAGGGGTGTGTTTAGCCAGCTCTTACCTCCCTGCTGGAAAATTAGCCATTATGAATTTGGAAGATTTGGTGCACTCGGGGACAAAATAATGCCACACTCTACAGGATGTGGTCATATCCTTGGGGGGGTTGCCCTGCTCCCATTGGTCAGGAGTGACCTCCTGCTTGACCCAGAGAACTTGGAATAAGTATCTGAGAGGGGCAGAGTGTCTCAGATCTGCTGCCTGAAACCTAATAAAGCAAGACGTTGCCATGCTGAGAAGTGCTTGAACGGTAGTAGTAAAAGTTAGATACATTTCTGTTTTCCAGGGAATAAACATGGGAAACCTGATACTACCAATTGTGCACGGCGCAGGTGGGCCCTGGCATAAAATGCCTCTTTTCTAACATCTTTCACATTTGTAACAATACTTGCAGGATTGTCGTAATAATGTCCCAAACCTAACTCATATAATTTGTCCTTCACAAAACAGAGCCATGGGATAAACAATGCACTATCTAAGTTGGTACAATCTTTGATAACGTCTTTTGAGAACATAAGGTCCTCAGATAACCATATCTTGGCCCATAAAAGCAATGGAGCGATACCAATTTGATCTTCAAGCTAGGCCAACCCAAGCTCCTGATGGCAAAAATGAATGGGAGAACTATTTGGAGCCAACAATAATCTCTTTATAAACTTATTTTCCAAGACCTGCAGTTGTCGGGTATTGTAGTAGCCCCAGACTCCCGCCCCATAGGATGCCACCGGCTAACATTTAGCTTTACCAGTTCTGTCACTGGTTTATGGCCTAGCTTGCGGGCAAAGCGAAATAACCCCTTCACAACCCGACTGGTGTGTTGTACCCTATCTGTGATAGGTGGTCCCAATTCATAGTATCATTAAAAATATTGCCTAAATATGTAAACATTTTCAACTTGTCAATGGTCTTGCTCCTAACCTCAAATGTTCTTGTTTTCGTTCCTTTGGGGTCACACACCATGACATAAGATTTAATACAATGTGGTAAATTAATTTTACCTAATCATTTTTCCATATAATTATCAATAAAAGACAGCTCATTCAAATGAGAGGCAGAGTCCGTGGAATCTGAGTCATACGGGCTTTAATGGAAAAATCCTCGAGGATGGGACATCACGTTCCATCACCACTAAGGTTCAGGAAGGGACATTCAACTTTTTATTGACATTACACATTATATATAGTAATATGGTACAGTTGAAACCAATACAGTAGGCTTAACAGGTGAAAAGAGAGAGATAAGAGCACATGTGCGTAATAGGAGGCGTGTAAAAAGGCGTACACATGGGCGTGCACTTGTCATGTCAGAGAAACGTCACAAGAAACGTCACATGTGGGTGGATGCATAGAGAAAGTTTGCAGGATCAGCAGAAACCCTTGACCTGTATGCGCGCGCAACTAGCATGACGTGTAGCTTGGGAGAACTGGGGGCTTTGACTTTAGCACTAGTGGAGGAGACTGGTGTCTGGGATGTCAGGGCAACCTGTACCTATAGCATATCTGGTATCTCATGTTTGGAGGATGTAGTGTCTGAAGTAAAAGGTCTCTCGGGCATAGGCCATTCAATGCTGAATGCTAGTGCATGCTTACGTGTCTTGGTGCAATGCGCGGAGCCATGGGCCTACCATGGTAACGAGTTCAGTAAATCACTTGCAAGGAGGACAGGAAGGCCGGGCCCTTTGCTCTGCAGCCGGGAATATGTTTACCTATTTCACTAGACTGGAATGTGTTTTCGAGGAGGCTGAGCAGATAACTGTAGGCAAAATATGGTTTTGGCAGGCAGTCCAGGCCGAGCCGGGCACCGCTCGCTGGCAGGAAGTAAGGCAGGGGTCAGGGATGCATACAGCTTTCGGAGACAGGAGAGATGAGACAAAGGGGCCTCGTTTAAGGGCCTAGCTCGACTGGGCCAGGAAACATGGAGAAAACATGTGCGAGGTTCAAAAGTGCACCATGTAAAGACGTTGGCACCATAGGCATAGAAGCTTAATTAACAGGATTTATTTGCATGACTGGATAGCTAACATGTTGAGGATGGACGCAAATGTATTTGCAATTTTGGAAAAGGTGATGGACAGAGTTTCTGAATGATGCAGAATACTCCTACCCAGTCAAGAGATCAGGGCTTGATCCATCACCATTTTTTAGCTCACTGCACCATCCCAGCTTCAGAACCTGGCTATATGCAAATTAGTCTGTTCCTGTCCCAGTGCATGATGGGAACAGGGCAAACCAAACTACCAAGCCAATTCTTATACTGGGAAGGAGACAAGCTACCGGGGACCGGTTTCTGGCATTTCAGCCTCGTCGGCCCGGCTTGCTTGAATCCTGATGGTGCAATGAGCTAGGGACTCACGTCTGAGTATACCCTCCCACACATAGTGTGGATAAAATCAATTTTGGAAAAGGTGATGGACAGAGTTTCTGAATGATGCAGAATACTCCTACCCAGTCAAGAGATCAGGGCTTGATCCATCACCGTTTTTTAGCTCACTGCACCATCCCAGCTTCAGAACCTGGCTATATGCAAATTAGTCTGTTCCTGTCCCAGTGCATGATGGGAACAGGGCAAACCAAACTACCAAGCCAATTCTTATACTGGGAAGGAGACAAGCTACCGGGGACCGGTTTCTGGCATATCAGCCTCGTCGGCCCGGCTTGCTTGAATCCTGATGGTGCAATGAGCTAGGGACTCACGTCTGAGTATACCCTCCCACACATAGTGTGGATAAAATCAATTTTGGAAAAGGTGATGGACAGAGTTTCTGAATGATGCAGAATACTCCTACCCAGTCAAGAGATCAGGGCTTGATCCATCACCGTTTTTTAGCTCACTGCACCATCCCAGCTTCAGAACCTGGCTATATGCAAATTAGTCTGTTCCTGTCCCAGTGCATGATGGGAACAGGGCAAACCAAACTACCAAGCCAATTCTTATACTGGGAAGGAGACAAGCTACCGGGGACCGGTTTCTGGCATTTCAGCCTCGTCGGCCCGGCTTGCTTGAATCCTGATGGTGCAATGAGCTAAGGACTCACGTCTGAGTATACCCTCCCACACATAGTGTGGATAAAATCAATTTTGGAAAAGGTGATGGACAGAGTTTCTGAATGATGCAGAATACTCCTACCCAGTCAAGAGATCAGGGCTTGATCCATCACCGTTTTTTAGCTCACTGCACCATCCCAGCTTCAGAACCTGGCTATATGCAAATTAGTCTGTTCCTGTCCCAGTGCATGATGGGAACAGGGCAAACCAAACTACCAAGCCAATTCTTATACTGGGAAGGAGACAAGCTACCGGGGACCGGTTTCTGGCATTTCAGCCTCGTCGGCCCGGCTTGCTTGAATCCTGATGGTGCAATGAGCTAGGGACTCACGTCTGAGTACACCCTCCCACACATAGTGTGGATAAAATCAATTTTGGAAAAGGTGATGGACAGAGTTTCTGAATGATGCAGAATACTCCTACCCAGTCAAGAGATCAGGGCTGGATCCATCACCGTTTTTTAGCTCACTGCACCATCCCAGCTTCAGAACCTGGCTATATGCAAATTAGTCTGTTCCTGTCCCAGTGCATGATGGGAACAGGGCAAACCAAACTACCAAGCCAATTCTTATACTGGGAAGGAGACAAGCTACCGGGGACCGGTTTCTGGCATTTCAGCCTCGTCGGCCCGGCTTGCTTGAATCCTGATGGTGCAATGAGCTAGGGACTCACGTCTGAGTATACCCTCCCACACATAGTGTGGATAAAATCAATTTTGGAAAAGGTGATGGACAGAGTTTCTGAATGATGCAGAATACTCCTACCCAGTCAAGAGATCAGGGCTTGATCCATCACCGTTTTTTAGCTCACTGCACCATCCCAGCTTCAGAACCTGGCTATATGCAAATTAGTCTGTTCCTGTCCCAGTGCATGATGGGAACAGGGCAAACCAAACTACCAAGCCAATTCTTATACTGGGAAGGAGACAAGCTACCGGGGACCGGTTTCTGGCATTTCAGCCTCGTCGGCCCGGCTTGCTTGAATCCTGATGGTCCCAATGAGCTTGGGACTCACGTCTGAGTATACCCTCCCACACATAGTGTGGATAAAATCAATTTTGGAAAAGGTGATGGACAGAGTTTCTGAATGATGCAGAATACTCCTACCCAGTCAAGAGATCAGGGCTTGATCCATCACCGTTTCTTAGCTCACTGCACCATCCCAGCTTCAGAACCTGGCTATATGCAAATTAGTCTGTTCCTGTCCCAGTGCATGATGGGAACAGGGCAAACCAAACTACCAAGCCAATTCTTATACTGGGAAGGAGACAAGCTACCGGGGACCGGTTTCTGGCATTTCAGCCTCGTCGGCCCGGCTTGCTTGAATCTGATGGTGCAATGAGCTAGGGACTCACGTCTGAGTATACCCTCCCACACATAGTGTGGATAAAATCAATTTTGGAAAAGGTGATGGACAGAGTTTCTGAATGATGCAGAATCCTACCCAGTCAAGAGATCAGGGCTTGATCCATCACCGTTTTTTAGCTCACTGCACCATCCCAGCTTCAGAACCTGGCTATATGCAAATTAGTCTGTTCCTGTCCCAGTGCATGATGGGAACAGGGCAAACCAAACTACCAAGCCAATTCTTATACTGGGAAGGAGACAAGCTACCGGGGACCGGTTTCTGGCATTTCAGCCTCGTCGGCCCGGCTTGCTTGAATCCTGATGGTGCAATGAGCTAGGGACTCACGTCTGAGTATACCCTCCCACACATAGTGTGGATAAAATCAATTTTGGAAAAGGTGATGGACAGAGTTTCTGAATGATGCAGAATACTCCTACCCAGTCAAGAGATCAGGGCTTGATCCATCACCGTTTTTTTAGCTCACTGCACCATCCCAGCTTCAGAACCTGGCTATATGCAAATTAGTCTGTTCCTGTCCCAGTGCATGATGGGAACAGGGCAAACCAAACTACCAAGCCAATTCTTATACTGGGAAGGAGACAAGCTACCGGGGACCGGTTTCTGGCATTTCAGCCTCGTCGGCCCGGCTTGCTTGAATCCTGATGGTGCAATGAGCTAGGGACTCACGTCTGAGTATACCCTCCCACACATAGTGTGGATAAAATCAATTTTGGAAAAGGTGATGGACAGAGTTTCTGAATGATGCAGAATACTCCTACCCAGTCAAGAGATCAGGGCTTGATCCATCACCGTTTTTTAGCTCACTGCACCATCCCAGCTTCAGAACCTGGCTATATGCAAATTAGTCTGTTCCTGTCCCAGTGCATGATGGGAACAGGGCAAACCAAACTACCAAGCCAATTCTTATACTGGGAAGGAGACAAGCTACCGGGGACCGGTTTCTGGCATTTCAGCCTCGTCGGCCCGGCTTGCTTGAATCCTGATGGTGCAATGAGCTAGGGACTCACGTCTGAGTATACCCTCCCACACATAGTGTGGATAAAATCAATTTTGGAAAAGGTGATGGACAGAGTTTCTGAATGATGCAGAATACTCCTACCCAGTCAAGAGATCAGGGCTTGATCCATCACCGTTTTTTAGCTCACTGCACCATCCCAGCTTCAGAACCTGGCTATATGCAAATTAGTCTGTTCCTGTCCCAGTGCATGATGGGAACAGGGCAAACCAAACTACCAAGCCAATTCTTATACTGGGAAGGAGACAAGCTACCGGGGACCGGTTTCTGGCATATCAGCCTCGTCGGCCCGGCTTGCTTGAATCCTGATGGTGCAATGAGCTAGGGACTCACGTCTGAGTATACCCTCCCACACATAGTTGCGTCTTTCTAGCATGAACAGAACAGAAGTTACACGACATACAAGGAACATGGGTGCATGGATAGGGTGCGAGTGGGGGACACATTAGCTACCTGAAAATTTCTATTACCTCATTCCCTCCTTGGACCCTACTACACCCTTTAGGATATATCTATATTCATGAGACCATCTATCTGTTCATATAACATCATTTGCTCTTCTTTTCGTATTCGGGAACGGGAACGTGTACTTGGATGGGGAATACAAGCTGTGGCGCACAAGCCGCAAATCGTTGGCCCACATTGCAGACAGAGACAACAACTGAATACTATGACCAATATTATTCCTAGGAATGATAACAATTTCCATCCCCAGGCAGATATCACACTCCAGAGCCAACCGGACCAAGTCCAGGAGCCTGGATTCTGGTGCATCTGATGAGCTATGGTATGGAGCCTCGCTATGGCTTTATACACGGATGGCGCGTTATTAGGAATAAACACGCAACAACTGGATCCGATGACTCTACAAGCCCCGCCCCTATCTGCCAGGATGACGTCAAGGACAAGGCGATTTTGAAGAACGACAAGTCTCATAGCAGACTGTTCCTCGGCCAGGTTACCTAATGCAAAAGTAGTCTCGTTCACTACTGCTTCTAAAGTTCTGGTTAATCTTCGAATTATCTTACTGTTTTGGACAGGACCTATGAACCAAAAATATCCTTTAATGTAATCTTTGTACTGATCCCATGATGATTCAGAATAATCGATAACGGGAGGAAGGTCTCTCTTATGTCTCACATGTACAAGGTTTGGATTTCTGTGATAATCAGGCGGGGCTAGGAAAACAGGTGGCAATAGGAACGCAATATAACACGTCCCATCCCAATCCAATGGCAGACGTACATAGGCTGTCTGACCACATATAAAATAGGAATGGCGGGAAGTTTTGAAAGTAGACTTTCCTTTATCACTGAATTCGACAACAGTATTACAATCACTGTGTCCTAGATGTACTGAACCATTCTTTCTGACGCATAATTCACCTTTCATGGGCAAAACTGTAATAAACGACAAGTCCGAATTAGTCTCAGACTGCACATTCAGGATCATGAGGTTAAGTGTGAAATTACCTAATCCATACACTTCATTTTCTAGATCGGTCCCTGTCCTTTGGGGAAGACCTTCTTGGTCTGGGAAACATATTTTATTCATGACTGTATTCAGGTTCCCCCATATCCAATTGCCTTGGGAAACCTTGGACTTACTATCTAGGGAAGACATTAAAGTAAACCATGCACCACACGAACCATTATGTGTGAACGGATAAGGAAAGAGGGGCAGAGCTCCCTGGTACTTCTGATAGGGAAGGAGTCGACCACATACCCAGCAATTAGTGGCATTGCTAGTCTGGTGAGAATGATGTAACATACGGATGAATGTATTGTTGCGCATGGCTAAACGATAGGACAATTCATGAGGGGGCAGGTCACTAAAAGTGTGCTCCACAGTGTCATTAGAGGAAGCATGTACATGTGAATCCAGAGGGAAAAAGACATGTAACAGTAAACTTATGCATATTATCGTAAGACTCAGAAGAAACATGGAAATTAATGCAATTATGCATCCGCTGTGCAAAACTTTACAGTGCTTTTTTCTTTTCTCGTTACGCCTATCTCTCTGACTACTTGGGTCTATCTTATACATGTCAGAAACCTGTCTAACCGCTTCACCCAGGGGGGACTTAAACAATTAAACGCTGTCTGACTTACTAGACCTCAACTTGGTACGGTACTCCTCTTGGGGAGTTTTCTCTATCAGGGGGAGTTTAGAGTCAGTCTCTAGAAGTGGGCAGTCCTTGATCGGAATTCCTGGACACAGTCCGTGAACTTTTTTAACGTGGCTCGAGTGCAGCCAGCCTTTTCTTCCTTCCAGCTTGACTGCAGTCCTTGTTGACATCAATACCAATTTAGGCTGCTTCCATCTGGGTTCCAGCGGACTTTTCCTATCGAAGTTTCTCACGAAGACATGGTCACCCGGGACAACGTCATGCGGTTTCACTTGGGTGTTGTCTGGAAAAGCAGCCGCGACCTGTGAACGACAAGATTGTAGTGCAGACATCAAGGAGGCCAAGTAATCTGTCAGCATAATACTGTCAACATCTGTAATTTTCTTCGGCATAGGCGTACCCCACATATTCGGGGGACGACCAAAAACAACTTCATAAGGTGACAATCCTGTTCTGGAATGAGCTACCATTCAAATGTAAAAGAGTGCAACTGGCAAGGCTACTATCCAATCTACTCCTTTTTCTGCACAGACTTTTGCTAGGCGTGTTTTCAGGGTCTGGTTGTGTCTTTCGACCAAACCAGCTGCTTCGGGATGTCGTACACAGTGAAATTTCCACTGGTAACCTAACAGGAGTGATACCTGTTTCATAAGCTCGGACGAGAATGGCTGTCCATTATCAGAGTACTCGACACGGGGCAAACCGTACCGTGGGAAAAACTCACGTACCAACTGTTTGGCAGTGGTTACAGCAGTGTAATCGGGGACTAGATATGCTTCTGTCCATCAGGAAAGAGCACATACGACTACGAGGACATACTTGAATCCTCGGCATCTGCCCATCTGGATATAATCCATCTGGAGGACTTCAAAAGGATGATCGGGAGGGTGGAAACCACCTTGTTCCACGGGAACACCTTTGCCTGGATTGAACTGACAACAGATCATGCAGGTACGCACTTTCTGTTTCGCTGCTGCTCGTAAATGTTTGTTGAACCAGAGATTCTGTAAACTGTCTAACATGGCTTTCTCTCCCAAGTGTGCTGGACTATGTGCTGTGTTAATGATAACTTGAACCATAGAGTCGGGGAGGAACCATGTGGCTCTTCCCTTCGTCATCCATCCCTGATCTGTTTGGATCCCTCCTTGTTCAGTCCATTTCTTGATTTCGTCGGGTGTGGCATGTGTCTGTATGTCGAGTACGTCTAGAGTGGGATCCTTAACTGTCAGGCAATGTGTCAATGTTGGTACATCTGTCTTTGTCATGTCAGTCGGAATGTCTGTCTGAGCTGTGAGTTTGGCTGTTCGATCTGCCAGGTCGTTACCCTGGGAAATATTGTCAGTGACTTTAGTATGTGCTTTGCACTTCATAATGGCTATGGCTGTAGGCAAGTGTATTGCTTTTAACAGGGCTTGAATGAGGGGACCATGCTGGATCTTGGTACCGTGAGAAGTTAAAAAACCTCTCTCTTCCCAAAGAACACCGAAGTCGTGTACGACTCCGAATGCATACTGTGAATCTGTGTATATGTTTACTTTCTTGTTCTTGGCTAGTATACAGGCTTGGGTCAGAGCAATGAGCTCTGCTGCTTGGGCAGACAGTGTGTCAATACGATGTGTTTCTATGACTTCAGTTTCAGTGGTCACTGCATATGCGGCCACTAACTCTCCTGTGCTTGTTCTCATACATGAACCATCCACGTAAAGTGTCAGGTCTGGGTCGGTCAATGCAATGTCTGTCAAGTCTTGTCGGGGCTTTGTCACTGTATTAATGACTTCTACACAATCATGTAGTGCTGGATCTGTTGTACTCGAGGGTAACAATGTGGCAGGGTTGAGTATGTTGCAGCGTCTGATTTCTATGTGTGGCTGGAACAGTGTCAATTCATAACCTGTCAGTCGTGCTATGGTCAAGTGCTGAGTCTGGGTTTGGTTCAATAGAACTTCCACAGAGTGTGGAACCTGTACTGTCAGGGGATGTCCTAACACTATTGAATCGCTTTGTCTGATAGCTAGAGCTGTTGCTGCAACTGATTTGAGGCACGCAGGCAGAGCCTGGGCCACTGGATCCAATGTACTAGAAAAATAAGCACAAGGCTTATGGTGTCCTGCTTGATCTTGTGTGAGAACAGACAATGCTGTGCCATCGCGTTCTGTGACAAAAAGTGTAAAAGGTTTGCTGTAACATGGTGTCGCTAAAACAGGTGCTTGACATAAGGTTTTCTTTAACTCGTCAAAAGCTTGCGTGTGTTCCTGAGTCCAAGGGAGGACAGTCAAAGTCGCTGCCTCCTGTGTTGTCAACTGTATGAGTGGTTTGGCTAGATATGCATACTGAGGGATCCATTGTCTGCAGTACGAGGTGAGGCCAATGAAGGCCCGTACCTCCTTTTGTGTCTTGGGTTGTGGCAGATGTGCAATTAACTGGATACGTTCTGGTGTCAGTTGTCTCCCCCATTTGGACAGCAAGTGTCCAAGGTATACCACTTGCTGGGCACAGAATTGTAGCTTCGAAGGGGACACTTTATGCCCCTTCTCGGCCAAGAAACATAGGACAATCAGTGACGCGTGCTCGCAGTCATGTTCGGTCCGTGCAGTTATCAACAAGTCATCCACATATTGGAGCAGAGCAGTGTCAGCAGGCATGTGAATACTGTCTAGTTGTCTTTTCAGGGCTTGACTGTATATACTGGGACTTTCCGTGAACCCTTGAGGTGCACGTGCAAATTTGAAGCTTCGGCCATTTAACGAGAATCCGAATAAAAATTGGCTTTCTGGATGAATGGGGACACTAAAGAAGGCGTTCTTAAGATCAATTACAGTAAAGAACGCAGCTTCGGAATCAATGGCAGTCAATAGTGACGAAATATCTGGGACTACTGTGGTACTATACATTTATTGAGTTCGCGAAGATCGATCACCAGTCTGTAGACTGGAGGTGCATTTGGGTCAGTTCGTTTAAGAATGATTGGAGATTTACATACATTGGAGTCAGTTTCTACAACTACTCCTTGGGCAATGAGTTCGTCAATAATTTTCAGTAAGGCTGTTACAGCCTCAGGGGGCAATTTGTATTGTCGGATTCGGGGCAGTACAACACCTTGCTTGAGAGTGACACGATAGGGAGTAATATGCATACAACCTACATCAGTTGGACCGTGCGCCCATAAATGCTGTGGAACATTTTTCAATCTTGCATCAAAATCTCTCAACACATAATGACCCTTAAAGTCACGTAGGAACAATCTCACTCCTTCCGGAGAACAACATATAACAGCTCCTAGAGCTTTCAGTGTTTTAATACCAAGCAAATTTTCGGGACATGATTTCGTAAGTAACAAGTCTGTAGTACGGGACAATGGACCAACTGCAAGGGGAACTGGCTTTGATACTTCGTTAACAATAGGCTTTCCTGAAAATCCAAGGGAAACATTCTGTGAGCCTGAGAGGGGTGCCCCTGGAACCCCGTCATGACTAATGGTAGTTCTGCTCGCCCCTGTGTCAATCAAAATTTTTCTGTCTTTCCCTAATACCTGACTATGTACATAGGGACCATCTTGATCTACAGGAACCTCGATAAGGGGCAAGCCAACCTCCCTCTCTAGGCTGTTTCATGTATACTGCTGATAATCGGGGTAATCTGACTGTGCATACTGGTACATTTGCTGAGTGACGTGTTGCGTTGCGGCAATGGGTTGGGGTTGTGGTACAGCTACTGTCTGTTGCTGTGCATTCTGTGGAGGTTGCGTATTCTGTGGAATATTCTGTATAACGGGTTCTGGTCTAGGCGGACGTGGTCTTTCTTTCGTTTTGCCTGTAGCAATATTGTGTCTGAGAACGGCACATTCATTTATGTAGTGACCTGGCTGTTTGCAATAATTGCAATTCCCTTTAACAGGAGCTGCAGAATGGCTAGTCTGTGTGTTCTGCGTGTTACCCCTCTTCTGACCATCGGCTGGAATGGACTGGGCAACTAGTACTTTCATTTTCGTGTCTTTCATACGTCTCTGTTCATGATCGTGTTCCTCTCTAATTCTGTTCTGGTGGTACTGTAACATCTGTAACATTTGGGAAGGCGTATTAGCTTGCCATGTGCTTTCGACTTTTAATACTCTGTTCTTAACCTGGGGTAAGGAATTCTCGACTAATTTGGTTACAAAAAGATGTGGGTATGACTCGCTACTTGTTTTCAGGCCACTATTAATAATAAAACATTTCTCGAATCTCGAATAAAAATCACTAGTGTCTTCGTCTTGTTTCTGTTTGCAGGCTGAGATTGCATCCCAGTCTTCCTTTTTAACTGTCAATAATCTAGGCAAGACTTGTACTAATAATCCTGGTAATGCTTTAGTTTTGTCCCCAAGACCTAAACCTGGGGTACATCCTTTTTCCTCGTCTTCTAATTCAGTCCAAATAATCTTTTTATCTCCCACCTCCCATTCCTTCTCTTTCAGTTTCTCGTAAATTCCTGCTGGCAACAATACTTTTAACATTTTAAGAATGTCGGAATACGTGTAATCTCCCATGAGTAACATGTCTTTTAATTCACGGTGGAACCCTGCAGGATCTTTATCGTGACAAGGTACTATTTTCTTCATTTCCAATAATTCCATTTTTGTCAAAGGAGTGTATACGAATACGCGTTGAAGCGTACCCCCTGTAGTCTGGACTGGATGAACTTCTCGTAAGGGATTCTGTCTGTCTAGGTGAAAAGGCTGTCTTACTGGAGGTGGAACAGAAACAAAATGTGGAGTCAAGAAAGTTCTGTATTTGTGACGTTGTTCTAGAATGGTATTAATTAAATCGGTACCTAGGCCTCTCCATCTTCTCAGGAGTAAGTCTTGCAATATATTATACAATGGACCTGGATCGGATTGCTGATTTTCATATAGTGTAATGAGATGTTGGATCATGTATATACCAGCTAGTCGCTGTTCTTCTGGAGTAAGGCTCAGAAATGTTTGCGCTACTGAATCATCTTTATATATACTGTCATTTCCAGCCCATTGGACTGCTGACCGGGCTAGTTCCTGATCACGCATGGTATTAAGTTCATGATAACCTATTCTTTCTTTCAGTATTTTATCAGTGTCTTGAAATACATGTTCAAGAGAACATTGCTCTGGTATCGGGGAAAGGAAACGTTTCTTGTTTTCTAGACGAATGGGTCTGTCAAAAGAATACTGTTTAGGGAGTTTCACTCTACCTACGTACGCTATTGTTTCCTGATTCTCTACTTGATTATTTATTTCTTCCTCCTCTGAGGACTCATTCTTGTCTGACTCGGCTTCCCTATCAGCCTTCCGTCTGTTATGTATTGTTACTATTTCTTTACGGATCTTTCTGGACATGGCATCTATACAATTCTGTTTATCATGTTTACAATCTGCAATATTCTGACTCCATTTTGTCAGTACATCCATCTCTTTGACAACACCTGGCCGATCTTGTTCCCTTATCAAACAATTTATCATGAATCGTAATATTAAACCTTGTGTCTCAGCTTTCTGATATGCCATGGCTTCATGAATACATTCTGGTCTCTCCCCCGTTCTAATAAAATGATATATATTGTCTAGATGGTTTGGCATTTCTGGTAATAGCATCAAATAATCTGTAACACGTCGTAGACGTAACGAGGCTAACATCATGTCTCCTTCCTTGCCAGGTACTGGGTCATATCTACAATCGGTAATATACTGTCTAAGGTTTTCATATGTGATCGCTTTCGGCGTACGTTGCATTGCTAATTCTCTGATTGTCATTCGTTTCATTTGTGGCGGGGTGCGGAGGTGGCCTCCTGCGGCACCTCCTGAAGCGGAAGCGGTATGAACTAACTGGGTTGTAGCTGTTGAGGTCATGACGGGTATAAGGGGTATATGTAATGGGGGTGGACTCTGTGTTGCAGCTGTCGAAAAAGGATTGTGAGGACCAATAGTAGGGGGACCAGTAGCAGTAGCAGTAGGGGAAGTGACAACAGGTGCAGGAAGCGAATCTTGGAGACGTGGAGGGGTCGTGGCTTGAACAGTGGGTTGAACAGACGGAGCAGGTTGCTGTACATTATTAACGGGTGGTACGGGTACATTGGTATATGCTGGAGCTACGCCATCTAAATAGGAAGAAAGGAAAATGTCTGCTGCGGTTTGTTTATGACGGAGTTTAGTCGGGACCAATGGTGGTGGCAAGTTACGGGGTACTTCCGGGGTCGCCTTGGGCAGGCCCTCGGCCAGAACTGGATACAGTCCGGTAATAAGGGCATTTCTTTGACGGTCTAATTGTTCTAATCTTACTTGTTCTCCTTCTTCTAGTAACTCTTTTTCTCTAACTTTTTCGGATTCTTCTCTACTTCTTTCTGCTTTCCTGATTTCCTTTTCATTTCGTCTATGCGCTTCTTTACGCCATAATTCTATGGCATCTTTCTGGGATTGTCTGGCTTTCTTCTTCCATAATGCTTCTTCTACTCTCATGATGCAATCAGCATCCCATGTCCCTGAGACAGGCCATCTATACTTTTCTTCCAGACCCTTGGTATAATCAACCCACAAATCTAGATACAGTATGGCATCTAAGCCATGCTTATTATACATAAAATGTCCAGGAGTATCCCTGGGCGGGACGGGAACTGCTTCTTCGAGTATCCCTTTCCTAGTTCCTATCTGACGTAACTTCGAGAACAGCGGCATGATTGGAGTGATTCGGACGTGAACACAATACACACAGTAATAAACAGTAAACAATCATTCACCCCACGACATTAAAAACACATTAAAACATTTCGGACTGAAATTACCTGGAACACAGAAAACACATATTCTGAAATAATCTCGAGATAATACTGAATAACTAGATGCACTGCTAAAACAGTACAGACAATACCGGTCTCATAAGAGACACGTCGGACCGTATCCACCTAAGTGAACACGTCAGGACCAGATCTGTGTACACAGACCTGTCTTGACCGGGGACAAATTAATGAACCCTTCTAAATGCGTTCCCAACAACGGTACTCACCGGGAAGCAAGAAACTGAAGGCCTCGGAAACTGGACTGGACTGGACTGGACTGGACTGCGTCAGGCTACGGATTCTCCTACGCATGCGCTTCGGAACAGGTGGGCCTCTGGACTCCTCGGACCTTGCTCTCTCGACTAGGCTCTGGACGGGATCCTCCGCATTCCTCACCGCCTCGTCTGGACGCCGGACCGCAGTCTCCGTCTCCCCCGTGGGCCCGTGGGAAAATAGCAGGAAAACCCGCAAACGTGCACGGTTTCCGTCGCGGCTGTAGAAGGGGTCAAAGTCTGCGTGACTTCACCGGCGAGTGGGGAAGGGGGGTCCCTATTCGGGCGCCAAATTATGTGGTAAATTAATTTTACCTAATCATTTTTCCATATAATTATCAATAAAAGACAGCTCATTCAAATGAGAGGCAGAGTCCGTGGAATCTGAGTCATACGGGCTTTAATGAAAAAATCCTCGAGGATGGGACATCACGTTCCATCACCACTAAGGTTCAGGAAGGGACATTCAACTTTTTATTGACATTACACATTATATATAGTAATATGGTACAGTTGAAACCAATACAGTAGGCGTAACAGGTGAAAAGAGAGAGATAAGAGCACATGTGCGTAATAGGAGGTGTGTAAAAAGGCGTACACATGGGCGTGCACTTGTCATGTCAGAGAAACGTCACATGTGGGTGGATGCATAGAGAAAGTTTGCAGGATCAGCAGAAACCCTTGACCTGTATGCGCGCGCAACTAGCATGACGTGTAGCTGGGGAGAACTGGGGGCTTTGACTTTAGCACTAGTGGAGGAGACTGGTGTCTGGGATGTCAGGGCAACCTGTACCTATAGCATATCTGGTATCTCATGTTTGGAGGATGTAGTGTCTGAAGTAAAAGGTCTCTCGGGCATAGGCCATTCAATGCTGAATGCTAGTGCATGCTTACGTGTCTTGGTGCAATGCGCGGAGCCATGGGCCTACCATGGTAACGAGTTCAGTAAATCACTTGCAAGGAGGACAGGAAGGCCGGGCCCTTTGCTCTGCAGCCGGGAATATGTTTACCTATTTCACTAGACTGGAATGTGTTTTCGAGGAGGCTGAGCAGATAACTGTAGGCAAAATATGGTTTTGGCAGGCAGTCCAGGCCGAGCCGGGCACCGCTCGCTGGCAGGAAGTAAGGCAGGGGTCAGGGATGCATACAGCTTTCGGAGACAGGAGAGATGAGACAAAGGGGCCTCGTTTAAGGGCCTAGCTCGACTGGGCCAGGAAACATGGAGAAAACGTGTGCGAGATTCAAAAGTGCACCATGTAAAGACGTTGGCACCATAGGCATAGAAGCTTAATTAACAGGATTTATTTGCATGACTGGATAGCTAACATGTTGAGGATGGACGCAAATGTATTTGCGTCTTTCTAGCATGAACAGAACAGAAGTTACACGACATACAAGGAACATGGGTGCATGGATAGGGTGCGAGTGGGGGACACATTAGCTACCTGAAAATTTCTATTACCTCAACAATTTACTTTTAAATCCAATGCTGCCATAAAATCAGTAAATGCAAAAACAACAGTTGATGGACAGAATGCAGAACAATGTCATACATTCACCCCAGTACAGAGATCTGGGCCTAAATCCATCGTTTTTTTCCACACACACCACCCCAGTTCAGACATGGCCATGTGCAAATCAGCCTTGACCCTGTGCCTCATGGGAACAGTCCAGCCCGAACTGCCAAGCCATGTCTTCCCTGGACCAGAATCAAGCATCCTAGGACCAGTTTCTGGCTATCAGTCATCTTCAGCCAGGATAGCTTAACTCCAGTGGCGTGGAGAGCACGGGGCTCACGTCTGAGCATACCCGTCCCACTCGGGGTCACAAATGCAAAAACAACAGTTGATGGACAGAATGCAGAACAATGTCATACATTCACCCAGTAGAGAGATCTGGGCCTAAATCCATTGTTTTTTTGCTCACCACCCCAGTTCAGACATGGCCATAGGCAAATCATCCTTGAGCCTGTGCCGCATGGGAACAGTCCATCCCGAACTGCCAAGCCATGTCTTCCCTGGACTGGAATCAAGCATCCTAGTACCGGTTTCTGGCTATCAGCCGTCGTCATGTTTAAACAAAAAAGTGGTTCTGTTGGGTAAAAACAAAATTCCTTTTGGCACTGCTATTAAATGCAATCTAAAACAAAGCTCTCCTATACACATTGTTTTCAGAAATAAAAGTTTAACAAAAAAGTCATACGATCAACTGACTGCTTGTACTGTATCATTTTATCAGAATTACGTCATTCATTAATGTCTTACAGTACATGGGCAAACTGTCCACATAAGTGGCAAGGTGCAGTTCAGTGACAATTGTGTTTAGTGCTCAAAAAAGTGAAAGATATGTACAGTGTCAATGATTTCATATATACAGGTTATAGTGGCCAGCTACTGATTTTTAGCCAAGGATTCCTATTCTTCCTGTTGGAATCCTGGTCGTGCTGGACCCCAAGACAAGCGTCGACGTTTCGACCCTATGGTGCCTCAATCGGTGGTCACGGCGGGTCTTTTTCAAGACAGGGGAGTACGGGGAGTGGGGGGTTGATTGACAGTTCTGGTTCCTAGGCCGAAGATCCTCAGCCTGGACTTATGAAGCTCAATGGCTCGTGTACCCAAAATCTAGGTTGGAATCTGTTCAGGACGGTGGTGCAGTAACTAATCCGTCAGCTGCAAATCAGCCTTGACCCTGTGCGTCATGGGAACAGTCCAGCCCGAACTGCCAAGCCATGTCTTCTCTGGACCGTAATCAAGCATCCTAGGACCGGTTTCTGGCTATCAGCGTCTTCAGCCGGGATAGCTTGACTCCAGTGGCGTGGAGAGCACGGGACTCTTGTCTGAGCATACCCGTCCCACTCGGGGTGACAAATGCCAAAACAACAGTTGATGGACAGAATGCAGAACAATGTCATACATTCACCCCAGTACAGAGATCTGGGCCTAAATCCATTATTTTTTTGCTCACCACACCACCCCAGTTCAGACATGGTCATATGCAAATCAGCCTTGACCCTGTGTCTCATGGGAACAGTACAGCCCGAACTGCCAAGCCATGTCTTCCCTGTCCCACTCGGGGTGACAAATGCCAAAACAACAGTTGATGGAAAGAATGCAGAACAATGTCATACATTCACCCCAGTACAGAGATCTGGGCCTAAATCCATCGTTTTTGCTCACCACACCACCCCACCCCACCCCAGTTCAAATTGTTGTATTTGCATTTTTCACCCCGAGTGGGACGGGTATGCTCAGACGTGAGTCCAATGCTCTCCATGCCACTGGAATCAAGCTATCCTGGCTGAAGACGGCTGACAGCCAGAAACCGGTCCTAGGATGCTTGATTCCGGTCCAGGGAAGACATGGCTTGGCAGTTCGTGCTGGACTGTTCCCATGAGGCACAGGGTCAAGACTGATTTGCATATGGCCATGTCTGAACTGGGGGTGAGCAAAATAACGATGGATTAAACACAGATCTGTGACTGGGGGTGAATGTTTTGCCATCGTGCAACATTCCGTCCATCAATTGTTGTATTTGCATAAAATCAGTAAAAGCATTAAGTGACTTTTGGAGGCTGTCGGCTGTCAAAGCCATTAAAACCGTATTGTCCGCATAAGATAACAATGGGATCGCGTTGCCTCCAAATTTAGGGAAAACAAATTCCTTCTCTATTAAAAAAGCCTCTAAACCATTTGTATACAATAAAAAGAGAAATGGAGCTAAACTCAACCCTGCGGGACACCTTTTGTGGAGACAATGGGGGCCGTCTTCTCCCCCCTAGAACCGTATCGAACGGCAACCCTTGTGGAGGTATGAAGCCTACGTAGGATGGCTAGAAGAGCTTCTTCAAAACGCATTTGCTCGATTCATCCCCTAAATGTCTCCCGGTTAACTGTGTCAAAAGCACTGGACAAGTCCATGAAGACCAGATGGATGGAACTCCTTCTGGCCTTCATGTACTTGCCCATAATAAGGGACAGGTTTAGGCACTGTTCTGTAGTACCCCTTCTAAAACTATATTGCAATCTGGATGCAACCCCTATACTATTCGTCCAGGTCTCAAGAGGCGCAAGGATAACCCTCCCCGGTATCTTAGCAGTGGCAATGATTAGTGAGATTGGCCTATAACAGGCAGGGTCACTCCTGTTACCTTTCTTATACACTGAAACAACAATTGCCTACTTCCAGGTTGATGAAATGGGGCAAATCTCTACAGCTTTAAAAACATGAGTAAGTCTGGGTGGCCATCATTTTTTTTGGACAAATATAGAGGAACCCCATCAGCGCCAGGGACTAATTCCCTTCCCTAGATCATCCGCTTCCTCTGTCACTGTGATTGATTAACTTAATTGTGAGGCCAAGCTTAAATCAAATACCGGCTCCCTGCTTCCTTTAACTATTGATGCGTTTTTTGGATAAAATGTAGCTGAGAAGTGGGATTCCCAGGTGGCCCCCAAGATCAAGGAAGCCACAGGTTTACGTTCATAAATAGGGGGCGATTAATTATGTCCCAGAAACTCTTAGAATCTTTCAGGGCACTCGCTCTCTCCAAGTCCACCCAAGCCAAACTCCTCAATTCATCTTGCCTTTGTTTGATAGTACACTTATAAATCTGCCTTACATTTTTTATTTGTGTTCTATCACGTAGGGTGGCGTGAAGGGACATTTTAAGATTACTGTGTGCTCTGGAACACTCCGCATTAAACGTTCGCCCCTCCTGGGATTCCCCTCTTCGAACTGATCTGGTCTGGTTTTTTGCCACATTTGGACAGATCAGTTCAAAGTTATATGTGTGTATGTATATGCTAAATGATAGATAGGAAACCATTATTCTTTCTATACAACCCAACTTAAACTATACTAGCATCAGAAATGATAAAGTTATAGTTACAACTTTAAATGTATAATTCGTCCACCAACTGTTATGACTTAAATGTAAAATATATGTACCACCCTCCATTTACTATTAGTTGTGTGCCTCTGTATACAGTCTTGTCACCACACTTGCCACATTTTATATAATATAACTCACTACTCTACAATGCACTTGTTATACCTTTGCACTTTATATGACATATAGTACACACACACACACAAACACACACACACACACATATATTTATATGTATATATATATATATATATATTTATATATATATATATATATATATATATATATATATATATATATATATATATATATATATATATATATAATCTATTCAATGAAAAAACCATAGGTTTCACACCAGTTATAGTTAGCTGGAAATTTTACTGACATAAAACCTTAGAAATTCCAACGTTATAGTTAGTTGGACTCACTATAACAAGTGCGCCTGCAATGCACTGCTGATGACGTCACATGTTACATCACTCATGACATCACTCTTGCCAAATCTGTGGCATAGAACTTTCAAGGGGGAACCCTAACAAAAAATATTCATTTGGTAATAATACCGTGATTAGACACATGCAGCGCAAGCATCCGAACAACTATGCTGCCGCAGAGGTGAGAGAACTGGCCAGTAACCCTCCCCAATCTTCAACCACCACCTCCAAAAGAAAGCAACCAACTCCATCGGTACCAGAGACAAGGGAGACGATCCCTTGCATACAACCACGGTTTGGGGAATTCTCCTATGGTGAGCAGAGCATAAAGCTCATCCTCCTTGCTGGTGACAACCACAATTGCCCCCAAAAAACGTAATTTTTTCCAGATTTTTTTTTTGCTCTAGTTGAGCCATTTTGAATTCCCTGTTTTTTGTTTCTCCCCATAAAAATGACAAAAAAAATATAAAATAGTTCATAAAAGCCAAAAAAATTACAAAATGTTCAAAAAACATAAAAAAATATAAAACAAAAAGAAGAAAAAAACCAGTTCTTTTTAGAACTACCTCAAATTTTTAAAAAAAGGCTACATTTTTTTAAAACTATAATTTTTTTTCTCATGGAACGCTTCCCGGTATGCTCCGCGGTGCGCGTACAGGACGCTCCCCCCCGCGTAAATCATAAAACAATTTTTTTTTTTTTAACCCGCGGGGCCCTTTTATAGACCCAACACCACAACAAACTTAGGGGATCAAGGGGGGTCTACTCTGCCCCCTTATGGTTATTTCCCCCTTTGTTTTTGCCACCTCTTGTGTCTCGATCCTACTGAAAAAGCAAAAACAACAAGTGATGGACTGAATGTGGATCAATGTCACACACTCCCCCAGTCAAAAGATCTGGGCCAGGCACTCCACACCACTGGAGTCAAGCTAGCCGGGCTGATGAGAGGTGTTACCTCGAAACCGGTCCGGTCCTCGGATGCTTGATTCCGTTCTGGGAAGGACATGGCTTTTGTAGTTCGGACTGGACTGTTGCCATGGGGCACAGGGTCAGAGCTGGTTTGCATATCGCCATTGTCTAACCCAGGGTGGTGTGGAGTGCAAAAAAAACGATGGATTAGGACCCAGATCTTTTGACTGGGTTGAATGTGTGACATTGATCCTCATTCGGTCCATCACCTGTTGTTTTTGAAAACTCGCTATAAGTGTACTGGGGATGCCCAGACGTGGGTCCCAGGCACTCCACACCACTGGAGTCAAGCTAGCCGGGCTGATGAGAGGTGTTACCTCGAAACCGGTCCGGTCCTCGGATGCTTGATTCCGTTCTGGGAAGGACATGGCTTTTGTAGTTCGGACTGGACTGTTGCCATGGGGCACAGGGTCAGAGCTGATTTGCATATCGCCATTGTCTAACCCAGGGTGGTGTGGAGTGCAAAAAAACGATGGATTAGGACCCAGATCTTTTGACTGGGTTGAATGTGTGACATTGATCCTCATTCGGTCCATCACCTGTTGTTTTTGCAAACTCGCTATAAGTGTACTGGGGATGCCCAGACGTGGGTCCCAGGCACTCCACACCACTGGAGTCAAGCTAGCCGGGCTGATGAGAGGTGTTACCTCGAAACCGGTCCGGTCCTCGGATGCTTGATTCCGTTCTGGGAAGGACATGGCTTTTGTAGTTCGGACTGGACTGTTGCCATGGGGCACAGGGTCAGAGCTGATTTGCGTATCGCCATTGTCTAACCCAGGGTGGTGTGGAGTGCAAAAAAACGATGGATTAGGACCCAGATCTTTTGACTGGGTTGAATGTGTGACATTGATCCTCATTCGGTCCATCACCTGTTGTTTTTGCAAACTCGCTATAAGTGTACTGGGGATGCCCAGACGTGGGTCCCAGGCACTCCACACCACTGGAGTCAAGCTAGCCGGGCTGATGAGGTGTTACCTCGAAACCGGTCCGGTCCTCGGATGCTTGATTCCGTTCTGGGAAGGACATGGCTTTTGTAGTTCGGACTGGACTGTTGCCATGGGGCACAGGGTCAGAGCTGATTTGCATATCGCCATTGTCTAACCCAGGGTGGTGTGGAGTGCAAAAAACGATGGATTAGGACCCAGATCTTTTGACTGGGTTGAATGTGTGACATTGATCCTCATTCGGTCCATCACCTGTTGTTTTTGCAAACTCGATCCTACTGAGACACAAGATGGCGGCCGCTCCGGACTGTTTGGAATGTTGACAGACACCCGAGAGCCAATCAGCTTTCCGCGCGCGAATTCGCGTAGCGCGCTGGTTAGCGCCCCGGTGCGCGTACCGGGGAGCGCTTATAGATATATATATTTTTTTTAACCTAAATTACTCAAAACCACTGGAGCACATATCTTGAGGCATAGCAAAGGCACATCGGGCTACCAGTCCCTACAATTTTGCCAAGTTTGGTGGAAATCCATTCAGCCGTTCGGGCTAAAAGTGAGGTTGACCGCCCTATGGAAATTAACATGGGGAAAACACGTTTTGGGACCCCCCTTTTATCTCGGCCCCCGCTTGACAAATCCCCCCCAAACTTTCAGGGAGGGACCGGGGCACCATGAGGCAAATTTGAAGAAATTTTCAGGCAGATTCCTCAACCGGCGCCAAAGTTATTCACAATAGAATGTTGAGATTTTGTATTGAAAATAATCCTAACTATAACTACCTACTGGCGACCGCCAGTAGGTAATATATATTATTATTAGGGAGATTTGTAAAGCGCCTGGTGTACGCCTACAGGCGTGTCCCCGCGCTATAAAAGTGGGGTAAGCAGTCAAACAGCCAGCACAACCGTCTACCGTCTGAATAGGTGAGTCTTAAGTTTTGATCTAAACAAGAGTTCTGATGACTCCAGGCGTAACTCTGACGGAAGGTCATTCCATTGCTTCGGTACCAAATACCAAATACCAAATATATAAAAGATCGCAGTGGGGAAATAGAACAGCACGGTGATACACAGTTAAAGAAAAAATACGGTGAAGAAATGACTAAAAGATTAAATAGAGAGGAAGAAAAGATCAAACAAAGTAAAATATACAATTTCCAGAGAGATAAAGACGACTACGCCAATGGGCAGATTTTCACTTTTGCTCGCAAGTATGACATATATAAAAATAAAGCCATGAGAGGCAACCAAACACAGCAGCAGGGACGAAATCATGAGCAAGGAGGTGCATCATCAACCTCTGCGTCCGATTTAATTCCGCTGGTGAAAGTGAAACTGAGATGGAAAAGACTAGAAGCGGACCAACATTGGTAGCAATAAAACCCTCCCTAGGAGAAGAACTGGACTGTCTCAGAATGAGCCGTAGGGATACTCTCAGACCCAGGGCCACCCAAACGACAAAAAACGAAGGACTAAGAACAGGAGGCAACGAAGGAAGGCAGCAAGAGAAAGGTGGCAAAAGTGGAAATTCGAATGTAGGAAAGGGTCGGGGACAATGGAGGAAAAGATAATGACCCAAGAGAGCCAAGACAATGCAAGTACTGAAATGACAATGGGTCAAAATACTACCATTATCAATCTGACAGATATGGAATTAAATCCCTCAGAACAACAAATTCTTCCACTCGCCTGTCATACTGTCCCCCTACTAACTTTGACTATACGAATACCCGAGCCGACCTATATAAGCCTGTCAGGAAATTAAAATTATACATATTTCACCAAACAAAGGCGCGCACTCCAACTTTGCCATCCACGCCAGCCAGTGGCGAGACAGGCTGTCTTAAAGTGGCCGATCTGAGATCCCTCAAAGACTTATATAATCTGGGGCAGGAAGGCGCAATTATTGATGAAAGTGGGCCAGGCATAGATACTGGTGAATACCCGGACCTGGCAACATGTGCCAAACCAGAAACTGTCTTCAGAAAGAAATCTAAATTCACACCTATGGTGCCTCTAGATGCCATAGATCTGTTCAATGAGCAAGTAGTGGCAGAGATCAAATTGCTTTATATGGAGAAAGTAAAAACAATACACATATCAACAATGAAGAACGCAAATATCATCAACTGATGCAAAAAATAAATGATAACAAAAATGTGGTAGTCAGACAAGCAGATACAAGGGGTAACGGGGTGCTATGGTCCCTTGAAGATTACTCCGAAGAGGCAGCAAAGCAGTTGAATGACACGAGCAGTTCCATGCAAAAATTTAAACAGGTGAAAGGAAAGGCAATTTTTTCAGCAAATTATTTGCATGGAAGAGCACCGGCCTCTTAAATCTACAAGAATTCAAGTTCTCAAAGAAGGAGAACCCCACCATCCCCCTGCTATATTTTGTGCCAAAGGTGCATACATCTATAGTGAAACCACCTGGCAGGCCTATAATTTCAGTCTGTGATGGCCCATTGGAAAATATAACAAAAAGCAACAGAAACTGATGATTAAGACGCACAATTTACTGGCCCTTTTTTACTATGGTGCCATTTGTTTCCTTAATAATGGATAATCAATGTTTAAAAGTTCCTTCCCAATATTAGTCCATTGTATTAACACAAAATTCTTACAAATAACTCATTAAACTCAAATGAATGTCATCCAGTTCAAAACTTCTTAATTTCTTGATTTAATTCCTCTCAGTCCATGAATGTTCAACAAACTCACAAAACGCTGTCCATTAAATTTCATGTAGCGGAATCCATAGTATGTTCAACTCCCAATGCATTTCGGTATAAACCTTCATCGGGGGAAATGCTGAAATTTAACAAAAACATTTTCTTGTAATACATACTATAACTGAAATTATTGAAATAAAAGAAAAGGGATAGACCACGGCGGTACCAACATGCTTGGGCCAGTGAATTGTGCGTCTCAATCAACAGTTTCTTGTGCTTTTTGTTGTTTTTTCACCTGGCAGGGGTCGGCAGGGTTTTGGGACAGCACCAGGATATATTTGATTCAAAGTGATTAGTTTCACGAAAGGAGGAATACAAACAGGAGTGCAGGTTGTCACATCTTTATAGCTAAAGTACCATTGGAAAATATGTCAGTGTATGTTGACTCGTTTTTACAGTATCATATGAAATCTCTAAAATCATATGTGCAAGACACGAGTGACTTCATCCGCAAAATTGAAGAAATGAGTTTGCAGGAGGACTATTGTCTCATATCCCTTGATGTTACAGCATTGTACACCTGCATACGCTACCAGGATGGAGTCAAGGCTGCGGAATACTTTTCAGCCAATCGACCCATTAAATTTGCCAAACACAATCAAATGATGATAGACTTATTGACATTTTGTTTGGGGAACAATATTTTTTTATACAAAAATCAGGTCTACCAGCAGATACAAGGTGTGGCAATGGGGGCCAGCTTCTCCCAAAGTTATGCCTGTCTCTTTATGGGATGGTGGGAGGAGCTGGTCCTTATGAAGAAACATGTCCACACTTTTACAAAGAACATAGTATCTTGGTTATGTTTTATCGATGACCTTTTTGTAGTTTGGAATGGGTCAATTGAGAGTGCACATGAGTTTGTTTCGGAGATTAACAAGAACCATCTGAATTTAAAGTTTACATGTGACATTAGCCTCACCACTGTCACATTTTTAGATACCAAGGTATATGTATCTCAGAATGGCCTGAAAACAACCCTGTTCAGAAAGCCCACAGCGGGCAATTCGATATTGCATGCAAAATGTGTCCACCCCCTCACTTAATTGACTGCATCCCCTACGGGGAGATGCTGAGAATTAAGAGAATCTGCAGTGAGGAGAAAGATATGAGGGAAAATCAAGAAAAATGCAAAAATAGATTCCTACAACCTGGGTACAAGAATCAGACTATAGAAGCAGCAATATCCCAAACTAGATCTCAGGCAAGGCAATACCTATTGCAATAAAAACCAAGCCTAACACTACCACAGATGCCACTTTGAAAGAACCTGCAAGATTGATAATGGGATACAGTATACAGGAGGGACAGATTAGGGCCATAATAAGACACAATTGGCCCATACTTATGGGAGATCCTGTTATTGGGGCAGCATTGCCAAGGAAAAAAGTCTATAACATTTAGGAAAACCACTTCGATGGGCAATGCACTTATGAAAAACAACCCAGAAGATGTAGAATCCAATACTTGGTTGACCCCTAGAACAGGTTTCTACAAGTGTCCAAATTGCAAGCTTGTCAATATGGCGTGAATACTAAAAATTATCAAACTGCTTTTAGTTTAAAGCAGCACACCATATCTGCATATTCTGTTTTGCAAGACAAATATTTAGTCTGTGCATTGCTATGTAGCTGTAACCTTACATACATAGACAGCACTAAACTGCCAGTGCATAAGAGAATCTTGCAGCACACTCGGGCCATCGTGAACAAAGACCCAAGCTATCCTATGGCGAGGCATTTTAGTGAACAACACCAGAGTGGCCTCAAACATTTTAAATACTATTTGTTAGACACAGTACCTTTTTAACAAAAGGGGTGGCAATAGAGAGGCCAGGTTGCAGCGTTTGGAGACCAGGTATATATTAGAGCTAGATACCAAACAACCCAAAGGTTGTTTGGTATCTAGATACCAAACAACCCAAAGGTATCCAGACTCGATAGGGAAAAACAGGTTGGGGGTGGGATAGCCATCATTTTTAACAGAGAACACAAATGTACTTTGGAACCTGTTCTAATTCCAGATTGTGAAGCGGGTCTTTAAAATTACCTTGAACCCCAATTTCACTATGTCAGGCCTTCTGATCTATCGTCCACCAGGTAACCCCTCTCAATGGGTATCAAACTTCGCAAATCTTATTACCCCCTACTATATGTCATCTAGCAATTTCTCTCTGCTAGGTGATCTTAATCTACACCTGGAAGATCCCACCATCCCCTCATGCTATAATTTTCTGGAAGATCTAGCTGCACTGAATTTATCTATTATCAACTCCAGCCCTACTCATACAGCTGGCCACTTGTTGGACCCCATAATAACTAACGTCAGTGAACTCACTTACATCGCCACCGTACCTTCTGGCTGGTCCGACCATCACCTCATCAGCTTTAGCATCTCTTTTCCACCCTCCCCTAGAGCGAAACAAAATATTACTGCCACTAATCGAAGGAATTGGAAGTCAGTCGACATAGATGCCTTAAATGAGGCACTCAAACAAAACCCTCCTAGCCCAAACTCCAACATGGACCACGTAGCAATTGAGACACAAAAGTGGCTAACAAATGCCGCTAATAGCTGTCTGCCTTCTACTCACACCAAAGGGAGTAGACATCGTCCCCCGGCTCCATGGTTTAACGACAGCCTTAAAACCGAAAAGTCAAGATGCAAAGTATTAGAACGTAAATGGCGTAAAAAGTACGACCCTTATGCCAAAAAATGCTATCATGAAGCCAGAAACCATTATCACGCGGCGTGTACAAAGGCAAGAGCGGCCTTCGTCTCAAAAGCAATCACCGAAGCAACTAACATGCCCAAAACCCTTTTTGCTAAAGTTAAGGAATTGGCGGGCGCACATACTACAGCCGCTGCACCCCCCTTAAGCGCTCAACAATGTCAGGCATTAGCTTGCTTCTTTACTGAGAAAATCGACAAAATTATCTCAGACATCAATACTAAAATATCTAACGCTGATCCTCCCCCTCCATCTAACCCCAGCCTACCTCAACCCACTGCTGTTGACAAAAACCTGCTGGAAGCCTGGCCGAATCTCTCATTAGAGAATCTCAAAGGAATCCTAAAAACTGTCAAATCCGGTTCCCCTAGGGACCCCATCCCTATTAAAATTATAAAACAATTGGATGACCAGTCCCTGAATATCATTGCCAACCTCTTAAACTTGTCCCTCGACCTCGCCACTGTCCCGACCTTATGGAAGCACGCCATGGTGACACCCCTCTTGAAAAAGCCTAATGCTAACCCAGAAATACTGGCCAACTATAGGCCTATATCTCTGCTTCCTGCTTTTTCTAAGTGCCTCGAGAGGCACGTACACTCCACGCTAGCCACTTTTGCAGAAGAAAACCTCTTACTCCACCCTTCGCAATCTGGTTTCAGGGCTGGATTCTCGACGGAGACCGCCCTGTTAGGTGTCACTGAAAATATCCGACAACGTCTTGACCAAGGCCAAACGGTAGCACTTGTGCTGTTGGATCTAAGCTCGGCGTTCGATACCATCTCCCACGAAACGCTCCTTAGAGAACTACACACAAATGGCATAAGAGGAAAGGCTCTGGAATGGATCAAATCCTTTCTGGCTAACAGAACCTTTCAGATCGCATCAGAACAGGCCGAATCAGACACCTTACCCGCAGCTCATGGAGTGCCACAGGGGTCCATTCTGAGCCCTCTGTTTTTTAATATCTATCTCAAACCGCTGGTAGAACTTGTTGAGAAGCTAGGGCTCACGCTCATGAACTACGCTGACGACACCCAAATCATTTTTTCCTTGTCTAATTCTTGTCCCCACTCCCCGTCACTACTCAAGGAAGGATTACTAAAAATACTGAACTGGATGACAGCAAACCAGTTAAAACTGAACGGGGACAAGACGGAAATTCTGATTTTGGGAAAAGACAAAGATCTCTGGAACCCCGCGCATTGGCCAGAACAGATGGGCATCCTTCCTACCCCGGTGTCCCATGCTCGAAATCTGGGTTTTGTACTAGACAACGCCTTATCCATGGATAAGCAGGCCAGTAAAGTTACTGGATTGTGTCTCACCATAACCAGATGGTTGAGGAAAATCCTATGGATGTTGCCTATGTCAACTCAGAAGACCGTAGTCAATGCCCTTATCACATCAAGGCTTGACTACGGCAACATCCTATATTTAGGCGCAAATAAATCTGTCATTGGACGACTACAAGTGGCGCAAAACGCTGCGGTCAGACTCCTGTGTAAGATTCCTAGGAACGCTGGAGTCTCGAACCATCGCCGGGACCTTCACTGGCTCAGGATTGAGAACAGAGTTCGCTTCAAGGCCTTGAACTACATGTTCAAAATAAAAACAGGAGGAGCCCCAAAATACCTCCAATCCCTTGCTTGCCTCTACACACCTAAGAGAAACCTCCGGTCCCAGACAGCAGCATGGTTCTGTATACCAAGGTTCAAACGTGCAAGATCAGGGGGCAGGTCTTTTGCCTATCTTGGACCCTCCCTGTGGAACACGCTTCCTCCAAGCATTCGGAAGGAAGACAACTACCATAGCTTCAGAAAGCTTGTAAAGACCTGGCTGTACGAACAATAATCCCTCATATTTTCCCTCCGTTTCTGTTTTTTCGCTTTCTAGCTGTGTCTAGGCGCCGGGAAACCCTTCTTGGGTAGCTGTTGCGCCCTATAAATTGACAAAATAAATAAATAAATAAATCCACACCTGTGAAGATTTACATACATATCTATAAATAACCAGGTCATCAATTATTTACAGTCTTATTTATGCTATCTATTTTACATATTGTACCTAGTGAATTTAATCCGGTATTTATGTGCGTATTTATTTATTTATCTCCGTATGTATTTATAGGGTATTTATTAACTGGGTATCTAAGTTAACATATTAGATTGTTGAGTTGTTGGTTCGTGGACTGTTTATTTGTCTAATCATGTTGGGGGATTACTGAAATATGAGCTGAAGCCCCGTTATCTTAGATACCAGAATAGATGTATCTAACAACTTGAATATATTCCAGTTTTGATATTAATTAAAAATAAATAAAAAACATTTACATCTGTGTTTAACAATTCTGTTATATTACATAATAAGAGGATTTTAGGTAATTTATTGGGATTTTTAGGTCGGAATGATATTATAACAATTTTAATATTGTGTACATCATTTTGTGGGAACCATCCTATAGATCTTTCCTCTAGATAATTACTGAGTTGTTTTTCTCTTATCTCCTTCAAACCGAGTTGTAATAAGCACACTGACACTTTAAGGTATTAGGTATTGTCCACACCGAAATATTAGATCATATACTTGCTAAAGCTTCTTGCACTATCCTTGCACGTAAGCTTCATCTTTGCACCTTTTTGCAAATTTGCACATAAAATTTACACATAGGGTCTTGTTTGTTTATGATATTTGGGGCATTCTTTTTCAGCACTCAGTCACTTTATTATTGCAACAGCAGGAAATTTCAGCTAGAGCTGGGATAAAGGGATTTTACATATGATGTAGGAATAATGGCTTTCAGGTATATGCATATCCCAGCATCGAGGTATATGGCACTATACAATAATGCAGGATTTTATCCATATACATTAAATGAGTAGCTTTCATGTATATTGACTGTATTGTACAGAGATTTGTTTTCAGGCAGTCATTGCTTTGTTATATGCTTTAGTTTAAAAAATGAATTTATAAGCATTTAAGCTGTAATCTATATGACTGTTACAAAATGAGCAGTATGTCTTCCATTTCTATGCTGTAGCATTTTGCACTTTGCACTTTAAAAGGAGGAACTGCCACCCATGTGCTGTCATGTGAACAAGGCCGTTTGATTCCAGCCGAAACGCGTCATGGCGACAAGGTGGTAGCACAATATAAACCACTTGAAAAGAATTGGGTCTGCACTTGCCTTCTTCGAGCGGAAAGGGGATTGAGTGGCAAGCGTATGTGGGTGTGGGTATGTGTATATATGTATATAAATATATACACTCTGTTGGACCTGCGATGGGCAAGCCCAGCACAAAGGGGGTAGCTTGGCTCAAGTGTCAAGGCAAGTGAAGGCTATCGTGTTAAGCCGGCTCTGACCCAATAATATCTCTTTGTACAACCACCAAAAAGAAGGACACCACACCACTGTTGTAGAAAAATACGATTCCTTTATGTAAAAATTCTCTGTTGTGAATCGGGGATCAATTAGGGAAGCACATTTACATTTCTTTTGGTCACAATTTGCTGGGTTTCGATTTTGGAATAGATTCAATAAATAAGCTTAGGAGTACAGTTCATCAATAAATAGAATGAATATCGGGAATAAATATTGTCAATAAATAGAATACATATCGGGATTAAATATCTTCAATAAATAGCATAAATATCACTTTCTGTTTAGCAGAATAAATACTGGTTCAGTTAAATAAACAACCACATATTCTTTCTGGTATCGCTGCCACCAATTAAATAGTTCAGGAACACTACATTTGTAAAAACATTTCAGGTTGGAAAGATAACTCTTACAGTTTATGACGTTTTCACCACTAATGTACACAGGCTTCTCTGGGCACAAAAGGGAGTGCTGGGACTCTTTAAGAATCACACGGGGGTCATGTGCGTATATCTAAAAGGCAAGGAAAGACCGTGAACACTTCATTTACACTCGGCTGCCACGGGTTATGATCTCTGTTTGCCGGTGGGGGTCTAATCGCGCCTAGGGGTTTCTATCACCGCTAGCACTCAAGCGGCACCAGTTCCAAGTCTTTAGACTGCCGAACGGGGCTGCCGAAGAGGTCACACAATCTTCGCGCTCAGTCAAATAAATGCTGGTTCACAGTTCCTTTATAACAGCGCTTCCCACCTGAAGAAACGGGCCCACCTCACATCGGCTGCAATCGAAAAGCGATTCAGTCGGGTTCAGTACTTCTCTCGCCAGCGACGGGTTCTCAGGGGCTCCATGGACCTCCCTCCGACTTCCTCAAACAGGAATGGTTCCCGACCACAGCTACAGCCACCGATTCACTGGGGAGGGGCAGAGACAGTAGTCCCGCCCAACGAAGGCCGGCCTTTCCCCGCCCCGGCGCATCACCTCACCTCGGTCTGCGCAGGAAGCACTCTACGCTGGTGGAGCTCGGAGACGTCCGAGCTCCTCGCTGGAGGCGCCTGTCACAAGGAGGCACAGAGGATGTTCTCGGTCGCGGCGAACTTGCTCTCGCCTCGCGACCCGAGTCTGTCGTAATTTACCACCGGGGGGGGGGCGGGGAGGCACACGAAAATGGCCACAGTCTCTTGCGGGTGACGAGGCACTCGCTGGGCAGGCGCTGTAGGCGCGAGGTCACCGCACACACAGCTGACTGGAACGCCAGTCAGGATCCACGCCAGTGACCCTTGCTTGCCTGCACTACCAGCTGCCTCAGGGGTCAACAGGGCAGGTGTCAATCTGGTGTCAAGTCTGGAATCTCCTTCTTCACCTAGATCTGGAACATCATTATCCTATATAGTCTTCTGGTCATCTAAAATGGCCGCCAGGGACTGGACCTTATATAGCCAGTGCCCTGAGGTGCTGGCTCGTGCCAGTAGGTTCTAGAACCTTCTTTGGGCTAGGCCAATGACATGGCACTTCTGGGGTATTTGGGACCCTAACAGCCACCATACTGGGGTTCTAGAGCAGCCATTTTGTGTACCTGAGGGAAATAAAGAAATTCTTGTCAGGAATGCGCGCCAAGTAAAAGGGCGCCAAAACCTTGAAAGGTCAAGGTTCATGGAGGCTCCAAGGGGAGTCACTCACATGAGGAAAATGGATGGCCACCATTTTGAGGCCATTCATACAGGTTGCCAATCCCAGTCTATAATGTCACAGGTTCCTTGTAAATAGGTGCCAAAAACCTTGTGAACAACTGGGCGTCAAGGAACATCCAGCCCCATGAAACAGCACACAAAATGTCCTGGTAGACAAAGAAAAGCGACAAATTTTGGGAGGTACAGGGGAACAAAAGAAATCATAGTGGTGAAGCAGACTGGTCTAACACACTCCATAGAATATTGTCCCTTTCTCCAATGCAGTTCACTGGCAACAGTATGACACGAACTCCAACTTGCATGAAAAGCAGTGCTTTATTTCCCAAAATTCATAGCCAAATCCACTTGACGCATTTCGGGAACTAGTCCCTTGGTCACGAGTACCAATAGTGGATTGTGATTGGTTTAAATAAATAAACATGTGATGTTACAAATCATAAATAGTGAAAATAGGCTTCAGTTGTTATCTCAAAACATAATAAAACAAAGAAAGTGCTTCACTTTTGCGGAACAAATATATCTAATGCACTAAACGTGATTACTGTAATGCACACAGTAATTTTTTTAGTGTGTCAGACACGGGCATAAAAAAACAATATGTGGTTTGTTGTTTGGAAAATGACGATCATTCTTTACATCGGTATAACATTGTTTCTGTATCTCCGCTTGGAGACTTGCAGTAATCAGCAGAGCTGACATCGCGCTCCCACCTTACAGGGATTGTTATCTTTTGGGAAGCAGGAACTGCAGCCACTTGGTTATTGAACATTCGAGTCTTTTTTGGCAATATATGGAACTACTTTAACCAGCATGCCATGCACCCAATTGGGGCGGGACTCATAATGAAATAAAAATCACCTGTTCTTACATTGCAGTTTCCTGCTTCTTTGCCCGTGACCAAGAGCTAAGAAGAGCTCGAAATGCGTATGGCTTTTTGGGACTACGAGTGGCTGGCTGCTGCACACGCTGACGCTTGCGAGGTGGTGTGCGTCCTCCAGCTGTGTGTTGTGTTCTCTTTTGGGGCAAGTTAGTAAAGAGATAGAGTGCACGTGCACTCTATCTCTTTACTAACTTGAGAACTTACAGTCGGTGTTAATCTCCACACTGACTACTTGCACATCTGATTTGGTGTTCCATGCTCTGTTGTTTTGTTTTCTTTTTTTGACACTCTTATGTTGATTGCTATACATTTATTTGTAAGGGGTAAAAGAGTGGTCCTAATAAAACCCTTTCTCTCCTGTTGTTTCAATTGCTTTCAGTACAGACAACAGTAATGTTTAAGGAACTACCAATTTCTTGTAAATGTATTTTTTTTAACTAGCCAGACTTCTTAAGGAAGTGAGTCGTTTTATACCAAGCAGATAAATAATGTAGGTCCTTGTGGAAAAACCCTCACGTCCTGATTATGACTTTATGAGTAATGTGGAATTGTGGGTGACCTGGAATTTCGGATAACAGTTGGAATCTCTGCACAGTATTCTTGCTATTACAAGTTAAACCTCTCGGAATGGAGAATGACTGTGCTAATCTTGAATTTACTGATTGGAATCCATACATAATTCCTGATGGCGGGTAGTTTAACCCACAGATTCACAACCTGCTCTCGGCAAGTGGTAAATGCTTGCAAGACCTTTTGGGCAGGTGGCAGAAGGTTGGCTGGATGTTGCCTAGTTGGGGAGAGGGGTGCATTACATGTTTCCCTGCACCAAGAAGAAAATCGAAGGGTTCCATAAACAAGACATGGCAATCAGTTCCCAATGTAATTTTTCTGGCAGGTAAAATCGGTCAGGTGTTCACCTTCCCGGAAATATGGTCGCAGGAACACTGGGCCACTGATAATTGTAAAGAGTGGAATTCTACACGAGTTGTAATAAGTGGTTCCAAAGGTAAAAACAGCAGGCGGTGTTTTCCTTGGGTTCAACATGGAATAACCTGCATCAGGGAATGTGATTGGTTGAATTGCACATATCATGTCAAAAAGGTCTTGATACACTCCTCTTCAATAATGAACCGGTTAGCTACTGAACCTATTTCTTTTCTCCTTGCAGCAGCACTCTGGTGCCTAGCTGGTTAGTAGCACTAAAAAACTTTATATTTATGAAAGAGGAGTTGATGATTTGTGAATGGGGCAGGAGAGGGCCAGAAGTGACTAGCATTTGAAAGTGGAAGGAACATTGTCATGTGCTTTCTTTAAGTAATTTGCATCTCTAGCCTGTTGATGTATTGTTAGGTATTCAAATAATTGCCAAGGTAGTTTGGAACAGAGAATGTTTTTTCCGTATGTAGGTGTACGAAAGTAACAGAAACATTAAAGGTCACACTGGTCAAGAGGGACATACATAGTCTGGGTAACATCTTCTGAGGTCCTTATTTAAAACAGACAGCATTGCACATACCATGCATATAGATAAAGTGGGTAAGATCTTATTACAATGAAGTGTACTGTTTCTGTTTCTGCCAACGGTTTGACAAGAATCCAATTTGTCAGTTTGAGGACTACTACATAAGTGTGTTATCAGTTGGCACAATGCATTAATGTAGCCCTTTCTCCTCCTATTCACAGGTATGAGAGTACTTCCTTAATTTTTCAAAAACGTGTTGGAGAATAAACTAGACATGGCAAATAAAAAGGGATCATTTGCAAAGAAAAACACACAGTAAGTAGAAGTGTTTAATAATAACGTATTGTAAAACATTTTTTATAAAGAAAAATTGAAAAGGACAGATTGAAAATCTTTTTTAAGCACCTTTATGATTTAAAGTGGTTTATTGACTGCATGTTTTCTGGCCTCTTAAAAGTAGGCAAACATAAGGGGATGAGGACAGAACAAACTATATTGATGAAAAAGGAGGCCTACTCAAACACTAGCACAGGATGAGCAATATAACGATTAGAGTGGAACTGTCGTGCACACGCTGAAGCAGATGATTGTTGTAAAAGATAGTGCAGTAGGATGCAAAAGGGATAGTTTTCAACTAGTGTCATGTGAGATAGCCTATCCGCTATCAAAGCTCTCAGATGATGTACTAGTGCGCTTTTACTTTTTATTGGTTTTAAAGGTTGTAGAAAGAATTAATTCTGAACCAGTATAACCTCAATATACCCCCCATTCTGATATTGTTTTACCTTAGCTTTCTGAAAAAAACTTGTATAAAACAAGTTACTTTAGATTCCCATTAGCTAGTACTTAAGCCGAGCAAATAAAATGCTGTGATTTCTGGTTACTAATAGCTACATTAGTTTTACTAAGGTAGTCGAAAGCACTGTCCATGTTCTTTTAAATCGATCTCTTTGTTGATTTTCTGTATGCAAACATATCTATTGCCAATATTGTCCTGAACCTATGTAGCATTTTTTCTTTAATTAAGATATAATGCCCATTTTTTTTTACTCCTTTACCCAAACACAATTGTCCCTGGATCTGCTGCTCTGTGGCATACCATGATTTTATGAAGTTTGTAGCACGGACAGCAAGTATATGTAGGATTCTCTCCACCCACACATACCCTGAAGTTCCAGGAAACATTTATCTATTGATTATATCAATTAAACATTACAATATATTGTGTTTCTCTCTAGTGTACATATTTGTAGTTTTGTTCGGTGTCAATCCATTATATTTTCCATCTACTCCAAATTGGTTATGTTTCCTAACCCTTCAACCCACTCTACCTGGTAGCAACATTTCATCTTCCCCTGTCTCTTTAGAATGATCTTGTTGAGTGTCAAAATTGGTTGCCTAAATTATTTGCAGAAGATCACATATTTTGTAAAGAGATTTAAGTCCATTATTGCTTTCAAGTTATTTATTGGGTACCCAATATCTGATTAAAACATATCTTAGCAAATCCAATTTCAGTAACAGAAAGTGGTTTTAGCAATGATCAATTAGTTCTATCTCCATTTCCCCCCTAGAACGCATCTGCTCAAACTTAACAGTCCCCACTTCACCAGTTGCTTAAATCTCCAACGCTGTTGCCCCAGGACTATAGCAATGAAGAAAAGGTATTCAGACATTTGTTGGAAACAATCATAATCTATCTTTCCAAAACATTTTTATTGACCATACTCTCATATAGATCACCTGGTCTCCAGTCCTGTGCTGCCTAATAAAAATCCATAGTGGCATACCACCAACACTGTATACCATGCTCTCATATAGATCACTTGATCCCCTAGTTCTGTGTTGCAAATTAAATCCAAACCAACTAACACTGTATGTACCCATTCTCCTTCTGTGTTCCTTCTCGCTCACTGGCTCAAGACTAGAGATGACTCACCTGATAATATTGTAAATATGCTGCCTAGATTGGCATTTCTTTTTATCTTGAAAGATAATGATGCTTTGCTGGAGGTATCTGCTGTGTTCCGTCCCAAAATAACTCCATTACTTACTTATGTTGGGGTAATATTGCCTTCTTGGGATTTGGCCAATTCAAAGCATAAATTAGGCTTAGTAAAATGTTCATCTTCAGCACTAACATTTTTCCAGTCAGGAGATAGATGACTCAATTTAAAGAATATTTCTGCCCGCAGCTTTAGTAGTTGGCATTCAGCAATGTAGCTAGTTAGATGGACTTTGTAGGTACCCAATTGATTTTATAACCTATTTTAAAGGAGACACACCCTTCAATCTTTGTACTATTTACAAATGTAAAGAAAGGTTGAGGGCTTCTGCTTAATCCTGGTTTCTGTTAAATGCAGATGCCTTTCACAATGCTGCTGCACCCTCAATAATTCTGGTAAGAATCTTTCTAGGCCTCCCAAGAATAATAAGACGTCATCTGCAAATAGAGTAATTTGTGTACTATGCAACTGAATTGTATTCCCTCAATATCTGTGGAATCTTTCATCCTGTTTGCAACGATTTCTATAAATAGGGGGAATAATGGTGGTGGTAGTGGGCAGCCATGTCAAGTTACCCCTTTTAAGGTTGATTTCTTTCTCCCTCCCTTATTTCACAGTCCCTCTCACCTTAAGGTGTATGTAGTTCACAATCACTGATCCCAAAAGTTTGTTTCCTATGATTAATGTACAGCTTACCTTGAATGAATTTTCAAAATCAAGAGATGGCAGGATTGCTAGTTGAGTTTTTTATAACCCTTTCCCATAAGTGGACTACCAGTATAATATTGTCTTTTCTTCTTAATTTTATGTATATATTTTCCATTTTTTATTTATGCTTTCTAGGACAAAAAGACCAGGCTTCCGTAAAGGACTAGGAAAAATCAAGGAGATTTCGCCAGAAAACTTGAGCGTAAGTTATTTATTGCGAACAGCAGGTTAATTTATCCTATAAATGCAGGACATAGCTACATAAACAAAGCATAAAGGACATTTATGTTTGGGTGTTAAATGCCGAAAACAAACAATGAGATTCATGTTAGTAAGTCACGATTCAGGGACATTACACTGACTTACATAGGGAGGAGTTCGAGGAATTGTGAGGGTGTGAAAGAGAGTACATGGAATTAGGTATGGTTTCTCTCCAGTTTCAATGAGTCTTTGTAACAGTTTTGAACGTTGAGAGGCAAGAGATGGATCAAATCTTGAAAGGGAGCTGTTCCAGGGCTGATGTCTAGGTAGATGGATTGACCATAAGACTGTATAGGGAAGTTTGCGAGTGACTATGAGGATTCGATTTGTGGTTCAAAGTTTGTGAGTCGCATGTATTTGGTGACCATAAGAGATACCTACCTAGAGGATTCGTTTTCCATAGCATTCTATACAATGATTACTAATTTACATACCAATCCTATTTTTTTTTCCTGACGGCTAGCCAATTTAGTGATGGTGTTGCAAAAGTGAGTGCCTTAGAACTAATAACAGGGGAAAACCCACTAGCAGGATGTTGCAATAGTCACATTTGCTAAGGAAAAGTAATGGGCAGTGTTTTGGCAGTGTGAAAGTGGATGTAAAGTGTGAAATGTGAGGTCTTTGGCAGCCGTGGCTGTGACAGTAATGAAGGTTTAAATGTGCCTCATTAACTGGAAGTAAACACCTAGATTTCTGGGTGAAGATGCTGGGGAGAGTGAAGGCCTTGAAAAATCTACACCCCCTCTCACCATGGCTAGTCGGTTTTGATCAGGGTGAGCTATTTATAAGGCCTACTGGCCAGGACTGGTTGCAGGTGTTCTGCTCATTCAGAAAGTGAATGAGCAATAAAGATGCCTTTAAATCTGGTTATCTTGTTACATTTGCTGTGCAATATAAGGCAAGGTCCACTTATGTCTTGTTACAAATTGCTGCTTATTTTATCGTGGGGATTGGTGTTTATAAAATCCTTTAACTTTGCAGTCAGAGAACGAAAAGTAAAGTGAACTATTTGACAATTGTGCTAGCATGAAGGGCTGTAGGCTGTCCGTGTTGTTTTCTAACACACATAGGGGCCCATTAGGATGGCGGGTGGATTGCACCCGCCAGGCTGGCGGTAGCCACCGCCGGCCTGGCTGGGGCAATCCTCCCACCATCCTCTCCTAAATGCCCCCCGCCATATTAGTATGGCGGGGGGGACCGCGGCGGACGGAAGGACCGTCCGCCGCTTTTCCGCCCTGGTGGCCTTGCGGCCGGGGCGGAAAAGGTTTAATATGTTGGCCAGCCATATTAGTATGTGCCAAAACAGATGCCTTTCCGCATGCGGTCTTCACTCTGGGGGCACCCTGCGGACCGCGCAGTGCCTGCTGCTTTGTTTATGCAAATGCATTAATGCATTTTTAGCTGAGAGCACCGCCCGCCACAATGCTAAAAATGCAGGATACGCCCGCCACTGTGGCGGGCACATCCTAATACCCCCCCCCCCCCTCCCCCCCCCCCCCCAGGACCCCCTCCCTTATGGCAGGCGGTCCCAATCCCCGGTAGGATGATGATTTACAAACTATGGGGCCTATTAGGATGACGGCCACCCGTCATCCTCATAGGCCCCATCGTTTGTAAATGAACTATACAAATATTTCGAAATTTATTTCAGTAGTTAAGAAAGCACGTTTTTGTAATTTTGTTTTGTGATGAAAACAAATACTTTAATGGGATCAAAAAAAATTAAAACAATTTACTTGGTGATGTGCAAATATATATTTGCGGAAACCCAATTTCCACACATTGTTTGTACGCTTTTCTGTTTTATCAATAAAACTGCGTGTCAGAGAGAACATTTGTGGCTGTTTTAATAGATATGTGTTGTCTGTAAATGATTGTGCACTACCACAACACGCTTCAGTAATATATATATAATGAAAGTAACTTTTTAAAGGTGAACTGAGAAACATTCCTGCCCACACTGATAACAATGCTATTAGTGAACTGGCAAGTCTGGGACAATGTGTACCTTATGGGTGGGCTAGAATTTTATTATACATATAGTCTATTAAACTGAACAAAAGAGTTTTTGTACAGCGGACACACTGATTTGCCTAGGATCACACAATTTGAGACCAGTCTAAAGGTCAAGCACATTACAGTTGGGTCATGTAGATTATTTGGGTAACATTTTTATGATTGTTCAAGGCCTGAACTAAATAGGGGTGTGAAAAAAGTGTAGTCAGACAGGATAGAACTTATGATTAGAAGTCAAGTAGTTTGATCTAAAGAACAGAAGAGTCTGATGGTGTGGAGGAGCTATACGCCTTCTTCAGTGTACTGATTAGGTGTAGACGTGGATGTGAGGGTGCACATTCTGATGGTTTTAGTAGTTGGCCATTGGTGAGAATTATGATGGGGTGCTGGGACAGATGAGCTTATTGAGGATGCAATTAATATTTATGATCTTAGAGGGGGAGTAAGAGGTATCCGCTCCTACCAACCTTCACCTCTTTTACCAGTACGCTGCAATTGGGAAAGAGATAATAAAGAGACCCTTTCAGACAGAGTGGAAGACTATATTAGATTACCACAAGCAAGTATCGGGCAAAACACAACTTAATATTACACAATATATGATAAGGCAATGAACATACCTCACACCTCATAGATTACACTCCATCTTACCCAATACCACAGTGGCGTGTCCCAGATGCCTGGAGCAGGATGCCGACTTCTTGATATGCTCTGGGCCTGCCCTGTCCTACTCAACTATTGGAGCCAGGTCACAGAGACCCTAAGGGAAGTAGTGGGGGACACATCCTGGCACACGGCTGAAAGTTGACTTCTAGGTCTCTACCCACGGAGGAAGGGTCATGAATTCCAGGCCAAATTTGTGGACCTGTTTTAGCTAAGCGCACCATCACCAGGAGGTGTAAATCCGTAATACATGACCTGACCAATTATTGCTGGCCTGCCCTTCTTGCCCTCCACACCCTCTTCAACACTAGATCGAAGTCATAAACCCAAAGAGTCCCTTCTACGTCTTCCAGATGTCTGCCATCCCTTGAAATTGAACAGATAGGATCCTATGCCACTCCCTACTATTGCCTAAGCAGGTCTTTCCTTGACTCCGAGTTTACCAAATGCACCCATCAGTAAGGGGGAGGAGGGGCTTTTTCACTTAGTATTAGTCTTAGTTAGTGTGCCAACCCGGTTTAGTAAGAGAACAACTATCAGCAACCACGACTGTACAGATATGGCACCTTTAATATGCTCTCACTGGTGTACTAGAAGCGAATTTCACTAATTTCACGACTTGTTGTTACAAAATGTGGCCAATTGTGTTCACTACAATCATACATGTATGTTGCAACACTGAATTATGTATTTTGGAAAACCCAATAAAATATGCAAAAAAAAAAAAGAGAGGAGGAGTAAGAGGCAAAGTTATAGGCCGAGATGGGAGGCGGGGTGAATGATACGAAAGGTGAATAAAGAAGATTACTGAATGAGGTCTGAGAGTAAAAAGTGATCAGGTTCAGTATTTTTTGATGGGATTGTATAAATTGCCGTTCAGTGGTAAATGCCTTATTTATTTATTTATTTATTTATTTTTGATATTTCTAAAGCGCAAACAAAGGCCCGTAGGCGTCTCGGCGCTAAGTATCTGAATTATTTACCCTGGGAGGAAGGAGCGGGATCTATTGATTAAAAAGCCAGGTCTTAAGGTGCTTACGAAAAGACCATAAAGATGGACTGGCTTTGATCACGTGGGGCAAAGTATTCCACAACTTTGGAGCCGACACCAGGAATCTTCTGTCACCCCATGAAACCGTTTTAGTACGGGGAACAACAAGATCGACTGAACAAGAGGAGCGTAGTGTTCTGGACTGGCAGTAGGGAATCAAATTGCGGATGAGATGAGCCGGTCCTAGATTATGCAAAGCCTTATACACGATGCATAGAGTCTTAAACTTTATTCTAATTTTGATGGAAAGCCAATGCAGCTCTCTGATGGTATTAGAGGCAGAGTGATGTTTGGGAATCTTTCCCAAAAGCCTGGCAGCTGAATTCTGTATTATTTGCAGTTTGTTTAAGACTCCTTCTTGTGCATTGAGGAATAAAGCATTGCAATAGTCCAAAGTGGACAACACAAGGGAAGTGACCAGAGTTTTACCGGCTTTGTCTGGAAGAAAAGGGAGAATTTTTTAAATAAGTTTCAGTTTAAAAAAGGCTGAGGAGGTGATCTGGTTAGCATGTGGGTGAAACGTAAAGCGATCATCAAAAATGACAACCAGATTCCTCACCTTGCTAACCGACTCGGGAGGGGGGCCTAAGGAGGAAGGCCACCAATTGGACGACCACTCTGGAGTTAGCGGTCCATAGATGACTACTTCCGTCTTATCGGAGTTTAACTTTAAACAATTGGAGGCCATCCAGCTCCCAATTGCTACCATGCCTGATTTAAGATCGTCCGCTACTTTATAGCCATTGTTCTTGATGGCTAGGACCAACTGGGTGTCATCTGCATAGGAAGTAAGGCTCATCCCATAAGCCCGAATGACATTGGCTAAGTCCGACACATAGATGTTAAAGAGTGTCGGATTTAGGGATGAGCCTTGAGGTACTCCACATGGCAGAGACAAGGTGGACGAGTGAAAAGGTCCCATTGTGACTACCTGGGTTCTATCAGCCAAAAAGGATGCCAGAAGTTTGCTGGCAGTCCCTTGAACACCCAAGTTTTCGACACGGTCAATCAGGGTAGCATGATCGACCGTGTCGAAAGCTGCAGATAAATCAAGCAGTATCAAGACCGCTGTGCCCAATGAGTCTGATGTCATCCGCTGCTTTGATCAAAGCCGTCTCTGTCCCATGGAATTGGCGAAAGCCAAACTGGGTTTCATCAAGTAAATGATGTTGCTCTAAAAATGCGGAGAGCTATTTGTTCATAGCTTTTTCTGCTATTTTAGCCAGAACTGGTAGATTGGCCATGGGCCGGTAGCTCTTAGGTTCATCCATATCAAGATGTGGTTTCTTTAGGAGTGGTTTTATAAGGGTTTTTTTTAGATTTTCAGGGTAGATACCTGTGCTAAACATAGCATTGCATATGGAAGAAATAACCGGAAGAACCACTTCTATAACTGGCAGTAGAATTTTGAATGGACATGGATCAAGTGCTGAGCCCGATCTAATGGTGGATATTATATCCATGGCCTGAGAACCGGAAATTTCTGCAAATTGAGTAAAAATGGGTCCAGTATATATATCGGTCAATATGTTGGAGGGACTTTTGGCTTTATTGGCAAAGGCAGAATAAATATCATTAACTTTGCTAAAGAAAAAACTGGCTAATGCATCACAGAGGGATTGTGAGGGAGGTGGAGTCAGATTAGGGGAGTAGCCAGCTAACTGCTTGGCAGTCTCATACAGGGTTTTGTTTGAGTTTTTTGCTATCTCTGTTCTGTGACTAAAGAATATTTTCTTGGCTTCATCAATCATAAGTTTATATTTGGCAACCGTTTCTTTATATTTTGTTTTGGCCTCCTCTGAATAGTCTTTCCGCCAGTGCCTCTCCCTTTGCCTGCACTGTTGTTTCTGTTTTCTTAAGGCTGCAGAATACCAGGGGGCGAAGGAGTGGATCTGTTACGGGATCGTTGTTTGACCGGAACCAGCGAAGATGCCGCTGCACCCACCCACTCATAGAATTGAGTGGTGGCAATATTCGGATCAGGTGATGGAGAAGGCATGGAAGTGATTAATGAAGTTTTGAGGCTGGAGCTATCGATATCGTTCCATGCCTGAAAAGCTTGGTGGGTATTGATGGGATTACGGGAGCAGCTAAATGATGAGGGGTTAGTGACGCCATGATAACATGATGGTCTGACTAAGTGACAGGGAGAATTTGAGTGACATGTAGATTATGTGAGTTAGTGAAGATACCGTCCAGTGTATGGCCACCATCATGCGTGGGTGATTTGACCAGTAGAGGTAGACCAAAAGTGGTCATATCCCCTAGGGACATAGCAGTGTCTTTTTCCTCCAATTTATCAAAATGGAAATTAAAATCACTGAGGACAGTGAAGGAGCTGTCGAGAGTGGATGATTCCAAAATGGACCTAAGATCAGAAATAAATCCTATTCTTGATCCCGGGGGACGATGCAAAAGGATCTCTTTAAAATTATCAGAGGGGGTCAACTTGACGGAGAATTGCAGGGCTTCACAGGATGGTAGAGGGATCGTGTTGGTTCTGACAGTGAACGAGTCACGTACAATAAAGGCGATCCCACCGCCTTTCCTGCGTGGTCTATCCAGTCTGTGGATGGAAAATCCTTTAGGGACTGCAATTACTATATCTGGCTCGGACGAACTATCCATCCAAGTTTCTGTCATAAATAACATATCTAAGTTGTTGTCCTCCATCAGGTCAGATATGTCCTGGCGATGTTTCCCAAGCGAACGGACGTTTATAAGGGCAAATAAAAAGGATTTGGAGGAGTGGGACTTGGGCTTAGTCGGAGGGGAGGAGTTGAGGTAAAAGGGAATCTGTAATTGACAACAGGGACAGATTTGGGGGGAGCCCGCGTCAAGGAATAGCGGATCCAATACAATGCATGACTGATGTTTAGGGGGTCGTAAACGCCTAAGCATGTTGGGCGTATAAGGTCCAGGTGAATCTAAGCCAAACGGGCTCAAAGGACCAGGGGGACTGGCCCTCGGCCCGGGCCAGGCGCGGACAGGCGCAGACGGGCCCGCCTTTGGCGCGCCGCCGGCGCGGACGGGCAGGTCTGTTGTTTTTATCCATCGTTTGGAGTGGGAGGAGAGTGGGTGGGAGGAGGGTGGGACTAGCGATCAGCTAGACCGCCAACCTTCCCCAGTCCAAGATGGCGCCTGAAGTGAGCCTAATAGCGGTGGCGCTATGTCCAGTAGGCGGTCAGGAAGGAGCCTTGGGCGACGCTAATCTCGCGCCAAGGTGGGGGCCGATTTTAATAACTGCACATTAAAATATTTACAATTTTTAAAATATCGTTATTTTCAAATCAATAACGAGGCGCTATTGTAGAGTGACACAAGAGCGCGCAGGTAGCGCAGAGAACCCCCGGCTTCCGCCTCAAGGGTGAAGTAAAGCAAATACCTTGAGGGTAGAGACAAGCACCCTTTTGTATCCAGGGAGGGAGGGACTAGCGATCAGCTAGACCGCCAGCCTTCCCCAGTCCAAGATGGCGCCTGAAGTGAGCCTAATAGCGGCGGCGCTATGTCCAGTAGGCGGTCAGGAAGGAGCCTTGGGCGGCGCTAATCCTTCCTTTTAGGGCTTCAACTCTTGTATAGACTGATGTCGGTGAAAAAATAGATTATGGGCACCTGCTCTTCCTAGGATGGGTGCACATTTCATGTTGGGGATAGGGAGACTTGTAGCCTCTGCCACTACACACAACGTTTCTCAGATGGCAAGAATGCAGAGAGCACTACACTACCCCCTCATCACAGTTAAGCTATACAGCAATTGTGCTCCAACAGTTTAAAAGGAAGTTGGTGGCAAGGAGGACAGGGTAAGTATATGTTTGGAGATACAAAAGAATAGTGGGGAAAGGTCTCTGAAATCTTTGAGATAAATAGCAAAGTAGAAACAGACGAGAAGTGTAAGAAATGTTACAAGGAAGCTATAAATGTTATGAATGAGATTCAAAACACTTAAATACTCATGGAAACATTCATATCAAAGGGTTTTTGTTCTACCACTGAAGTGTGACAATCGAGGTCCGGGACAATCATTCTAGTACCAAGAAGGATTTCATATGTAGTGATACCCCCTAGAGAACTTCTTGGCAGATTGTTAAGACTACGTTGGACACTTTTTAGATGTTTGACCCACCCGGCACCGAGCCTAGTACCCTAGCTGTTATAGATTGCTTTATGTCCCGGTTTTTTCTCTCCACTACCGAATTTCCCTCAGGATGGAATGGACTAGAATATCACAATGCAATGCCCAGATTGGCCATGGACTCCTTGTAAGCTTTTGAGCTAAACGCAGGACCCTGGTCAGAATGTAGCGTGCCGATTGCGTATGTGCCGATAAAGACTCGCAAATCTTTTATAACAGTTTGAGCGTCAGCTGAGCGCTGAGGCCACATCCAAATGAATCTTGAGAACAAATCCACTGCGACCATGATATATTTATAGTTACCATCCCTCTGTAAGGGACCACAGTGATCTAGGTAAACGCAAGCTAATGGTTTATATGAAATTAACAGGGGCGTCTGCACAGGACGTTTCAGCGTAGAGACTTTCATCTTCTGGCAGATATCACATTCCAAAACATAGTTTCTGGTCTGTTTCCTCATGCGTGGCCACCAGTATCTCTGTTTTTAATAACGACACTGTGAAGGAAACACCTGTGTGTGCAGAGGCAAGCCCTTCTTGTGCTGTTAAGATTAGTCTTGATCTTTGTTCCATGTGTGGAATTAGTCTATCCCCCACTCCAGGGATTCGAGCAAAAGGAACATTATTCGCATCAGTTATGTATGAGTATTTGAGTTGGAAGCCTTTTGGAAGTGTTTTACCACTGTCTTTGCTTGAAGCATTGACAGCTTGCATTATTTCACTGTCTACATTCGTTTTTGAACGAGTGATTGCAGCTACGGAAGCCGTTTGCACAGCTGCCTTTGTGGCTTCATCAGCCAATGAATTCCCTGCAACGTGAACGCCATCACGCTGATGACTCCGTATATGTATCACGTGAGCCTTTTGTAGTTCTTGTCATAACTGAACTACTTGTTCCCAAAGCAATTTATGCTTGATTGTGCCACCTTTTGCATCCTTGAAACCATTTTGAATCCAGTTCTGCAAGTATTCATTGTAAGATTGAAAGCAATAATACGAATCCCACACTGAGTGTGGGGAATTTACGATCAGTATTTTCAAGCGCCATCTTGAATGCTTGTAGTTCAGCTCACTGAGCTGTACAATCTCCTAGAGATGTTTTAGTAACCATAGGTTGAAATTTACCATCGCGCCAGCTACCTTTAACGATTGCGCACGCAGCACTATAAGCTTGTTTACCCCCAATAGCGGGCTGTGCTGATCTGTCAGTATACAATATACATTCATACTTCTCTAGAGGCAGAATCTCAGTAGGCAGAGGACATTCTTGTTCGTATTGTAGAAATTCTTGTGTTTTCAAATAGGGGTCAAAAACGTATTCAACGTCTGTTGCAGCAAGAGAATTAACCCATTGTATCCATCTCGGATGTAAAGCTTTTGCATTTGGAATGCTGGCTTTAGTCACCACCTCCAAGGCAGGTACAGGAATAACGACCATTATGCGCTTACCCTGTGCGAGGGCTCTCTCTTTTGCTACTGCAGTTTGAACTGCTGTCAGAATTTTTTCTGTAGAAGTGAATTTCATTTCTGCTTGTGTGTACAAGTGAGATTTGTAAGCTATTGGTACTTTTTACCCCTCATTAAAGATTAAGTACGTGAATCCACATCTTCCTGGAATGATTCAGATCACTAAGTTGCATACGTTTACGCGTGTTTGTAAATGTGTTGTTGCTAACATGTCTTTTTGGACTGAACGCAATATTTCTGTGTGTTGTTGAGTCCAATTAACTGTTTTAAAATCAGTTTTGATTAATTCGTAGAGAGGTTTAACCCTTTCAGCGTAATTTAGAATGTACGTTCTTCCGGAATTTAGGAAACCTAGAATTGATTGTAAGTTTTTCAGCATTTTTGGAGGTGGGAGCAGCGGACATTTTTCTAAAAAGTTGGCTGCCAGGCTTTTGCCTTCACTTGATAACTTGTATCCTAGAAAAAGGACGTTGAGGTGGGCAATTCTCGATTTCCTAAAATTGAATACCCTTCTGAGGCAAAGCCTAGTATGATGGTATTCACTCTGTTCAAGTGCCTGTCCAAGTCATCGTCCGTTAGATAGATGTCATCGACATATGATAATGCCTCATCATCATAGGTTTGCAGTAACTCTGTTACTCTGGCTGAAAATAACCCTGGACTATTCTTGAATACCTGGGGGAGATGACAGAATAGATGATGTGTCCCCATAATTTAGAAAGTGGTCAAATAACTACTTTCTGGTGCAATGTTTTGACAGAAGAAACCGTTAAAAATATCTAATGTGGTTTTATATTTTTTACGCACAATGTTGTTCATTAGTGCTGCACTGTCTGCATTTTGTACTGCAAATGTTTTGCAACAAGAGTTTAAATGTCTGTAATCCAATATTAGACGATATGTATTATCTGGTTTGGAGATCGGAAACAAAGGAGTGTTCATTGGCGAAATGCATGTTTCAATCACCCCTTGATATTCAAGTTGATCTAAGATCTCCCTGACCTGTTTTTTAGCTTCTTGCTTAACTAGATACTGCCTTTGTGCAGTTGGTTGAGTTTTCAATTGGATTTTATGGTGTGGAGAATCCTCATCCCATCCTACATGTTTTTTTTGTATAATGCAGGAGCCTGGGCCACTGCCCATTTCCTGGCATATGTATATTTTTTATGAATTGGAATATGATTGGAGAAATCTGGCATGATTATGTCTTCGCCATGTGGGCACTCCCTGACAAATTCAGGTGGCAAGTCTTGTTCAGCTAGAAGAATGTTATAACCCTTAGAGAGTTTCTCCCAAAAGAGTGCTCTTATTTTTTTCTAGTTATGTCCCCCTCCATCCGGAGTGTTACTTAATATAACTTGTGTGGGACACTAACCCTGGTATCTGCAGTTTTAACTTGGATATACTCGTTCAAGTCCACTGTCTCCAGATGATCCTTCAAGATCTTGCGAGCTACGGTTACTTCTGCTGCACTGTCCAACATTGTCTGAGCCCACTCCCTGTTCTTGAGTTGTGTCCTCAAAATCCTCGACATGCCTGATTTTTAGACCTGCTACCTTCTTTTTGGTGAATTGAGTTTTCTTATTTTTTGGAACGTGTTGATAGTCTTTGGACTTCATGCGTTCTTCCTTGTGTTATGACAGTCCTCTTCTTTCGGATTTCTGTGACGAAGTCTGAAAGGTACGAGAGGAACGTGTATCAGTATCTATCCGGTTTTCTCAAATTATCCCTATTCCTGAGGTTATACCTCCTTTCAGAGGGCTCCTTTTGAGGAGACCTACCTCTTGATTGAGAACGCTTCTCTTTAGAAGTTTGTTTAGTGTTCTCCCACTTCTTTTTAGGAAGAGTAATAGTGTTTTTAATGAAGACCTTTTCAGGACTCTCACTCAGTTGGGGTTTTACTGGTTTACCACCCAAACTGTCTCTACCTAGTTCTTCATAGGATTTTTCAATTATTCTGGCCAGTTCTTGTGGTTTCTCAGTTACATCAAATTCTCTTAACTTTTGGCTGATCGCCATGGATGCTGCTTCACCTTTAATATTAGCTAATATTATTGTTGAGACCTGTTTGAAATCTTTCAGTAATTTCATACCTAGATTCAAAGCAGGCTCTGCCCCGTATTCAATTTGAATCTCCTTCAGGACGCCTGGTATTACCGCCATAGATGGAACATCATGTGTTTTTTTTGTAGATTGCAGCAAAGACTGTACCCCAAGTGTCACAGTCCTTCAGGTGTGGTGCGATCCTCATTGGTAAACAGATTGTTAGAATTCTGTGTTTCTCATGAGGGGTAGTATCAGGAAATACTGCCTCGATTTGAGTAATTTTTTGAGCTATCCAGAATGGAATTTGTTCCCGTTTTGCGGGTAATTTACCAATGACTGATTGCATAGTCTGGTGTAATTTTATTTGTGTTCCTCTGATAAGGGGTGTGTTGTGGAATCCTTATAGGAGGTTGGGCTGTTAGAGTCTGCATGACATATTGAACTAATTGTCTATATATTTTGATTAGTTGTTTTCGTTGAACTAATAATTCCTCACCTGACATTTCGTCAATGGCAGGATGTGCTGTGTAGCTGGATTATACTGGTCATGTTGCCACTGGTCTACTTAGTGGACCGAGCCTAGTAATGTGATTTATATGTTGTAAGGCGCCTTTAAACCAGAGCGCATGCTCTTGGTATGTTAGTGGAATTTCAACATCCTCGAAAGGAATGAAATCCGTTGGAGGTTCTACTTCTTTGTAGAAGTGAAACACTTGTGTTACTGGATTTGCTTCAGGGAAGATAATCCATGAATAGAATACCTCTGTCTGATGATATTCATGTGCCTCTATAACAAATACTACCCTACCACCTCTTGATGATAGGCCATTTTTTATACGTTTTATAGTGATGGCTTTCCTTAAATTTTCTGGGATGAATATAGCTTCATCGTCGGTTTCATTAAAGCCTGTTACGTCAAACGCAGGTACAGCGTTATTGCCTGTAGCTCCATTTGAGTTGTTGTCCTCGTTTTCAGTCATTTTGTTGGCTAAAAGTTTGCAGGGCAAGTTTCAAGGAAACAAAGATAAGGTCCACAATATTTTGGAACACTGAATCTTTCAATGTTGAACAAACCAAAAAGTAATACATAGGATTTTCGTCCTACTCAGCTATGGCGGATATTTTATCCTTTTACCCACTCCAGACGTCTATTGGAATATTTTACGGGAAAAAGGGGTCTCTTAGAAAAGCACAACTGAGAATCTAACGTTAAATTAGTGCCTTACCAAACGTTGGGCGCCATGTAGTGTAGTTCCTATATTGCCAATAGGCTCTGCGCATTGGAATAATATATCCTATAGATTTGACGTAGGACTGATGTCAACTCGGTCTCTATCGAATATTCTAAAGTTAATTGTGTGTATGCCAGCTAACTCAGAGGTCACTAGAAACGTTCTCGAATACACAAGAAGGGATTAGTTTATGACAACCGTATAAACATGACAACTTTGTTTCCCAAGAATAAGAAATATATCCCTAGAGTCGCGGAAACAATGGTTAAGTATTTCACTCAGTCAATCGTGCATGCTTCGTTTCTACAGAGTTGCAGAGAAGTAGAGAGACGGGCGTTTTCAATAAAAAAGGTTTATTGAACAGTCTTCTTTCTCATGCAAGAGAAGTGAACTGCTACAATCGTTATGCAGACTTCAAAGTATAATGCGTACAGCTAGAACAATATCATAAAATAATACTGTAAGAGCATTGTATGGTTTCTAAGCCATATAAAAATAAATACATAAATACACAGACTAAAATACTCAACTGGTGCTTCTAAAATACGCCTACCCCAGTGTACCTAACCTAAGTCTAGTACACAGGAAAAAGTAAGTATTGTGTAGCATTGGTTTTAGTTTGCTTTGCCAAGAATCTATCCAAGATTTCTCTAGGTTCTAATCAGTTCCATACCTTAGTTAGAATGAAGGAGGTCTGGTATCTCTTTCTCAGGACTCGATTTCCCAACACCCCGCAAACGGAGCTTGGAAACACTGGAGCTGGATTCTCGGCAGGAGAAAGGCAGCCTCTTGATCAGTTCGTCAGCTGGAGAGTCGGCTTCCTTCGGCACTTGCTGTAGCGAGCTGCGTCGGGCAAGTAGATAGTCAAACTGCTCCGAACCACCGTAGTTTGCTAGAGCAAGTGAAGGTATATATATACCTTGAAGGTGTTTAGGAATGCCTAGTTTGACGTAAAGTCGGACATAAGAACGTCATAATGAACCCCTTGGGAATAGTTGTTCATTGTAAAACTGAGTTCTTGGAGAAATCAATATTCAAGCAAGGGGAAGTTCCCTGACTGCTTAAGCCGATTTTCCAAGAAATTGGTGTGACATTTGGTAAGGGTGAAAGTAGCCATGCCTGTATTTGGTCTGCATGGGCTATGTCTAAATAAGGGCTTGATTTCTATGCCCATATAAGGGCAATATGAATTGTACCTATATAAGGGCATGAATCAGGAAAATTCACTCTGAGCCTTAAACGCCACACAACACCACCTCTGGATTTGTTTCCTTTCCTACTTGCGTGTGGTGTTTAGCGTGCACAACATGTTCAAAGCTTGAAATTGGACTCATTTCCTGTGACTGCTGTTCTATTCCTTTATCTGCCAGAGCTTGGCATCTGTTAGTAATCTCTAAATCTCCCAGAATATTTAAGGCAGAACTGGTAATTTTACTTTTTGTAATCTCCGCCATACCAGGTCGATACTGGTCTTTACTAGATTTGTCTGTTGGTGGAGGCTGATTTAGCTGCCCCTTCCCTGTGCTCGAACTTTTAACCCTTTCGATGCTGATGACGAGCTCAGCTTGTCATGATGCACGGTTGAGCTGTGCTGATGACGAGCTGAGCTCGTCATGAATAATGTAAAATATGAATGTCCAGCACAGTACGGGAAAACTGCTAGCAGCCAAGGTGTTAAATAGGACCGCAAGGAAGGGGTTATTTTAACTTGGCCAAGTGATTTTGGTTCTTTTCTTCCTCCTTCTTTCACCATTTTCCGACCCTCTACCGGGTTTGCCAGACTATCTCGAGTTGTGAGAGAAGTAATGTTGTCCAGTGGTATCTGTCTGTTTTAGGCTCGATCGAATATAGCAGGGATTACCAAGATTTGTTTATTTCTCAGGTCGTATCCATCAACCTGCCCTTTTGAAAGCCTCTCCAGCCTCCTTACCTCAGTATTGATTTTAATTCCTGAACTGTCTGCCTTCCTCCATGTTTTAAAGAACTGTTGGGGGCTTCTGCCAGTATTCTCCCTCTTTTATTCCTTTCCAGTGTCAGCACAGCTTGATGGTGAAAGCAGGTAAATGGAAAAGGAATGGATGATGGTTTGAACTTTAGACTACAGCACAAAATCCTTTCCCTGGATTCTATTGACATTAGTTTGTCCATCTTTACTGGCTATCTAAACTTTGAAAGTTGCAGTACATTTTGTGTGGTGTAAAAAGACGGTGTAAAGTATTTCTTCAGAAAGAATGTAAGAAGGATTGCATGGCAAAAAAACTAGGAAAACTGTTATGAACTGCACAAACCTGAGATATAGTTCATAAGATTGTTATTATGAACAAGATCATAGGGCTCCTTAAACTCAATGTAATTTTTTTTTTTTTTACATTTACAACAGTAGAAAGTTGAGTGTAACACTGATCATTGTTGGCAATACTGCATGTTGCATTCAATATTGGGCTGCATTTTACGAATAGTGGAAATAGATGAGGGCTGTGGAACTTCATAAAATAGCTACGTGTCCAAGGGATGATATGGTTCGGAAATTTACTTGTCTAGTAAAATAAAATCCACTTCCCACATTTAGTAATGTGCAGTGATGTGAACAATTATGGCAGCTTTCGCATTAAATCAGAGTTATGATACTACTTTCTCGGAGTATGCCCAGGCTTATGTTAAGTCATTGTTTAGATCCTGGCTAGGTTTAGATTATACATGCCTCAAAAAGCAAGCAAGTCCTATGTACGAAGAGTCCGCTCCTGGGGAATATTCTAATGCTGCGGGCCCATTAGTCCCTATAGGGCCTATAGTATGATTAGGACCAAAATACTCAAGAGCGTCTATCAAGGTTTACAAACCATTAAAAAACAAATTGTAAGGAATGGCCTCACCCCCGCCCCCTCTGCTTCCCTGTCATGCTTCATCACTGGCTATTCTTGCTCGCCAAATAATCCTCTAAAGATGGGCAGGCTTCATATGTTCACAGGAAGCACTTGGATTCAGGGTAGGGTATGGGATCCAGGTAATGCAAATTAAACATAAAAATCATGAACGCGTCCTACCTTTAATCTTTTGAGAAGACAACAGCATGATTGAAAACCACGAAGATGCCCAGGAGCAATTATCACTCCTGCATCTGACAGGTCAACATGTTTAAGCCCAAGGCACTATCCATGGTCCGTAGCTTTTGTCAGGACCGGGGATCTCTATTTTCCTATGCTAGGAGTGCAAGCATACCAGTCCGACAGCAGGCATACACACTATTCCCAATTAACATCCTCCCTGCTGGTCACCGAAACGCTTCTTCAGCAACTATTGTTTGGTCCTATAGTAAAAGACATGCAAGTAAAAGATCATGCAGCACTCAGGGTAGGTATGCACTGCACTGTACTCCACTGCAAACTGGTGAGAAAGGTGGGAGGAGATAACAGGCATGCATGACTATGTTACACATCATATATTGCAACACATACCTTAAGCTTAGATCGGGTTGACCTCGTGGAGTAGTGCAACAAGGGTGGTCTTGTAGTCGAACACTAAATGAGCCCACGATAATCATGTATTTGCGGTTCAGTTAATAAAAATGGTGGAAGAGCCCAATGTTCAATAAGGACACCTAAGTATCTATTGAGCACTTACTTTGTTAAAGGTTATACCCTGACTCTTCACATAGCAACCTGTCTGTCTCCTTCAGATGATGTCTGAACTGAGGAGTGGGGCGTATAAATGGAGTTCCTGTAGGCTGTCCCTCAACAGACATGTTATTTGTGTTGCGGCGCTCTCACTTGGTGCGGGCAGCTGATAGGAGATGTAGTCCCTCACACCGTCTGAATGCCGAGATACCGGCCAATCAGAGACGTGTCCAGTGAGTCGTATGATGCCACTCATATGTCGGCTTTGTGGCGCTTGCATGACCACAAAGGGCATGGCAAAACAGAGCATACTGAGGCTTTGCTGTCAGGAATTATGGTGTTTGTTATGTTATGTCTCACATACCAATGTAATCTTGTCTACAGAGATGCGTCGTTCTTTGGGTGGGGAGAAAGGAATTGAGGTGGACAGATTCAGGAGGTGAATCCTGTACATTCGTTGATATCTGCAAGCTTCTTTTAAAAAAAAAAATGTTTTTATTGGGTATTCAATTTTATAAGAGAAAGAAACAACATAAAACACAGCTGTTGTTGCACGTTGTCATAAACAGCCTTTTCCAGAAACCTCACGGTCTCTTGAAGCGTATACGAGCATAATACATATTCTGCTATAGTGTGTCTGCAATACCACATCAGCACCTCTCTCCCCATGTCCGATATATGTGTTGTTGATCATTATTACTATTTTAGGGTATCTTATCGCCCCTATGTAGACGAGCCTCTTTTTGCGCTATAGAACATGGTCTGGTCCCAAGTGGATAAAGGAAGAAGAGCTTTACGATAAAGGATACAGAAGTTACTTTAACGTAACTTATTATAACTACCTGAATGCTTTCAAGAACATTCTATCAAGGCAGGAGTCTGGCCACATACGAGAACTGCCCATTCCTTTGTTCTTGTGTCTTGGGGTGAGATTTATAAATCTTTATACCGCATATATTAAATGCCATAAACATTACCAACAATTTGAAGTCATGAGTGGATGATATACAGCCATTGTACCTGTTTGATGCTGAATATTTGATTTGTTTTCGTCTTTGTTTAGCTGATTTTAAGGAATTTGAAGTATTGATATGTTGCCATTTTCAGATATGGGAACTAGGTTACAAAATTACTGCTCTTTTGGATCTCTTCATACTAATCACAACAATGTCTGTGCGTCAAAATCTGCATGTTCCCGGTAAATATCGACATTTAAAAAAACTCATAAGTGCTATAAGTTACTACAGTTACCATACACATCGCAATTAAGCGGGCAGCTCATAATCATCTGTTTTCTGTTATTTACTTACTCCAGCCTTGCGCCAATTCTTAGTCCTCATCTAACAGTACTTCTAAATCAGTCAGTGATGGAAGTGTTTTATCCCACCACCTGGAAGCATGCTGTGGTGCTTCAACTGCTGAAGAAAGTTAGTGCAGACACTTTGTTTAATTATAGCCCCATTTCTGACTTGCCATATTTGACAAAGGTTTTGGAAAAAGCAGGCAACGGCCAGCTTTCCCATTATTTGGAAAATAACAACTTGCTGGACGACTCTCAAACTGGCCTCATAGCTAAAAATTGTACCCAATCCACCTGCTGACGATGTTGGCAAGCGTCCGGCTCCTGGTGAATGCGGGCAAATCTGCTGCCCTTATTGTAAAGTATTACTTCAAAAGATTGAGCATTAAATCCATTTAATGTTGAAACACCAGAGCATAGGAGGAGGCAACCAGCATTGATCCTGTTCTTCAGCAACTGCCTTTTCTGAGCTCTTGCATAGAATGTAGAACTTGCAAAGCAGAGTTTGTGGAAGACCGAACACTTAAAGAAAACAATTCTACAAAAGGTCTAAACAAGATATTCATCCTCCTGGAACTGTCTGCTGCGTTTATCACAATTTCTCACCATCTATTGCTTAAAAGCCTGCATGAAATCGGCCTGCATTCTAGAACCTTGCAATGGTTTTCGTCGTTTTTGAGCAATAGGTCTCAGTTGGTACAGCAGTCTCCTTTAAAATTCAAGCCAAGTTTGGCAAATTGCAGTGTTATCAGGGTTCGTCCCTGAGTTCCATCTTGTTCAATGTTTGTGCCTCCTATGGCAGGTATTGTTAGAGCCTGGGGATTGAAGATCACTACCTATGCCAGTGATACTCAGATCATCATTTCCTACGGTTAACAGATGTCCCGGATTTCCACGGACAGTCCCGGTTTTTAGGGCTCGCCTGCTGATGCGCTTGCGCATAGCTGGCGAAGCTCTATAGTGGCTTATCCAGAGTTTAACCACTGGCGATTCCTCTGGCGATTCCATGCAGTGCATGTGCTTTTTAGGTCATTGCGCAAGCGCAAGCCCTAAAAAGCGCGTGCACAATGCCACCAGCTGCCAGCCTGCCTGCCTCGCATTACCACATTAAAGGCAGCCCAGCCTCCCTCCCACAAGCTTCTCAGCGTGCGCTCTGCATTTCTCCTCCCAGCGCATTTATCATCCCCTAAATATTCACGGCTGGCCGGCCGTCCTTTCAGTTTCACGGCCGCCAGGCCGTGTCTCCTTTTATTTATTTTAAACAAGCAGCGTGAAAAATATTCCCATGGCAAATACTGTAGCATTTAAGTTAGCAAAAAAGAGCTCAGTGGCCGAAAAGTAGCACGCATTTCCCCTCGCTTTCTTCCTCCCTCATTTTTGTGCTGAGAGGATGAGACGCATGAATAAGTCAAAAGAAAAACATAATAATGAACTTCATTTGTACACCTCCAGCACTGTAGCTAGTGACTACATGTTTGAAGCATTTACATTAATATTGCCTAGCATCCTGCCAATCTTTCTGGTGCCTTTTGAAATTATGGATTACTTTCTTGCCTTGAGGATGCGGGGGAAAAGTAGGGGAAGATTTCTAAATAGTGAATAGTGCGAACAATGTAGCTAGAATCCCGTCTGTGTCTCTCTCCAACATCAGGGAACTTTTAGGCATCCTTCTTGGGTCCTAGTCGTCACTGCACTGACCCTTTTCATTACTTAAACTATTTTTAGACCCCCCCCTCAAAGTCTCTTAATTCTTTGCCGTTGATGCACAATATACTTCTGCCTCGTGTGTACGCTAGACATCTATCAGTTTACAGAAGCTTGGACTGAGGAGAGGTATCAAAATGGCTCAAATTTACTGGTTAACAAATGGATCTAAGTTCTCGCTAAATATGACTTTCTCCATTAAAACTTTAGATGTTGAAGAAAAAAAATGTTGCTATCAGATCTATTAATTTTTGACAAAATAAAGCCACTGAAGTATTGTTTTCTTATGACTTTCTCCATTAAACCTTTACGATGTTGAAGATTTTTTTTTTTCTATCAGACCTATTTATTTTGTGACAAAATAAAGCCACTGAAGTATTGTTTTCTTAGTTCAACTGCAGTATTGGAAGCTTGATGGGATGACCCCCCTCCCCCCGGCCCTTCAATCGTTTAGATACAGGTTTTCAAAATTGGCGTTTTTCAGGAAAATGCTCAAATGCACATGTAGTCCTTCCTAATTGGTCATTTCCAGCTGGAATACAAGTTTAAGCATACCAACTGTCTACAACCAAAGTGTAGGGCATCCCTGTTGTTGACAAACGTTTCTTTATAAGATTTAAAATGGGGAGTTTCCCCCATCTGTCATGCTATCTTTAGATATCTCGTTTTGGAACTGTGCCCGAAAGGATATGCAATAAACCCCCTCTTTTGGTTTAAACATTTTGGTTGGAATAAAGATTTGGATGTATTAGTTCAACGACCATCGTCAGATTGCTGTAGTGAACTAAATACTCACTTTCAAGATTTGTTTGGAACAGTTGAACCTTTTACTGACATTTCAAAATTTCGCTGATTTAGCTTACTTTTTCTTTTTGTTTTCTATTGCTACTCCTACAATCTCATGTTTATTTTGGGTTTTTCTTAGTGTCAGAGGTAAGTAAGGCTGTAACGGAGCCCTTGACACTCGACCAACGCATCTAAATCCAGGAGTGCACAGTTTACAGTGAAGGGATGGGATGTTTTACTTCTGAGGGTATTGAAGGATAGCTTATTTAAGCTGGACTGTTGCACAGGAACTTTTGCGACTTCCCTGTGTCAGAGAGTCCGAAATAGTAGATTTCAGGGCATGTTTGGTAGTGTAATGTTCACATCTATTTTGTTACTATGAAAACAATATTGCCTAGCGTTAATGTTTACAGACGGGTTTTTCTTGCAAACAGGAGATGAAATATATTTAAAAATTGCGTTGTTGACTGCTGTTTACATACCTCAATCATACCATAGTTTTTATCTATAATTGATGTACGAGTGTATAGTTGTGACTAGCTAAATACTGGTTCCTTGATAAAGTCAAAAACAAAGTGGTGTGGGACCAGTGATCGGGTTGTAGAGGAAGCTACATTTGTGCCTCAAAATCGCTCCTCGTGTTTTTGTACAGCTTCGTATACTTTTTGCTTGATCTTTTTCTTTTTTTTTTGCGAGGGCAAGAATAAAATGGCGCTGTTTTTCCACAGCAGAATAGAAACCTTTCTTTCTAGCAGATGACACTGTGGCCTCACTGGACGTTCACAGTGGCTGTCAAGGGTGTGGATTTTTGATAAAATATCTACTTCCAAGGGAAAGGATGCTTCAGAAATCTTATTTAGGTCGGGAGAACATCCTCTTGTTCCTTTGGTGCCTGGCAGTGAAGAGACCTGTTATGGCGGTGTACTCTTGTCAAATCTCTTATTCCCTTTCGACCTTTGTCAAGGCTCATAGGTTGGAAATTTCCAAGGCTTTAACTGTGCCACATCTCCGATTCTACTAGGTTCTATTTTATGTCGAATCTTTGAATATTCTCAGGCTCTAGTTATGAATGGGCTATGTTCAGGGCAGCTTTTTGGTCCCCGGAGATATCTGAATATTACCACCACTTTAGTTATAGCAGTTCAGTTTATAGCTGAGGGCAAGAAAAAATAGATTTTTAGTTTCGTTTCTGTGAAAGCATCTTCCGAATTGCTCTGTAATTAACTTTTAAGCATCAACTTGCTTTCACAGTGTTACTGCAAATAAAGAAAGGTTATACACGTGGACTAGTTACACCACTGAAGAGCCACAAGACTTCTTAGGCTGACCATATGTATCTGACAACATTGTGTAATTCTCTGGCAAATCAATTCATCTCTCTGTACCTCAGTTCCCCTGGTTTCCATTATTTATACCAAGCCCCACATCGATGACCAGTTTACATTTTACAACTACATGACTCTGCCAGTTGTTAATGGCTGTTAAAATATGATGGGCCCAATTCTTAAAGCTGAATACGCTTGTTAGTTTGGTTTATTATGTGCAAAAAGTTGTTTTTGCATCCATAAAAGGATTTACTCTCAAGACTGTTTTCATGTCAGAAAATCTGATTGGGGTCTGTAAGTAGGCAGAAAGGGGTAGTTCCGTTGGTAGAATACTTGCATGTTTCAATGGTATTTATTCACCAGATTCTCTCCATCCCATTTACAATCTAGGAAAGGTTGGAAATTCACTTCAGCGAGGGCAAGAGTACAAGTTATTTTCCGACTGAAAACTGATTCGGCTTCAAATAAAACCAGCATTAAAAATGCAATCGGTCTCGCCTTTTATTTAGTTAAAGCCATTTGCTTTGCTATTGATCCAGCGCCTCTATAGAAATTCTGTCTCATCAACACTACCCAACACCACAATACACACCATTAATCATAAACTCTCACAAGGCCCATAAGAAACCGAGACAGTTATTAGGCAACTGAATCATGTGACCTAATTAATCAAAACCTATTTATGTACTATATACACTTTATAAACAACTGCAGTTTATCATCATCATACCCATAGAAATATAACAGTAACTAGACTAAAATAAACAAGACCAGCTTGTCATTTTAAAATCTATTTATTATTCAAAGAATGAGCATTTTATTAAGTATCTTTTATTAGCAAATAGCAGATTAAGTAGCTTTTATTAGAATAAGGCACATTGAATTGGCAATTCAAAACATTTCAGAATCATGAATAAAAATTCAAAAACATTTTTGATTCCCTAAATCTATTTCCCTAACTAACTCACTTCACCTTGGAGGGGGAAATGTAAAGTCAATAAACCCTATTATTCTTACGTGAATAAGAAGTCCATCGGCAGTCACGTCTCATGGGAATCGGAAAGTGAGGAGCACTCTCTTGTCATGGGGCCAGTTTTTATACCTTTTTAACTAACTAATCTCAGCAAAATGTATTTAATTTCCAGTCTTTCTGAGTTTTGATTGGCTGACAGCCGTCAGTCCACATGAAGTCATCATCTTAGCAATCCAAAATCGTGCCTTTCTAAAATCTCTTTTGTCCTTTGTCTACAAGCGACATTAGCTTCCGTGGAATTCGCAACATCGTATTAAATAACAGTTCGTTGCTTCCTAAGCTTGGCTGTTCTGCCGTTTCCTGTCCTTGGAGGTTTAAAACAAGGCTGAGCACATCTTGCACAGTTTCATTTATTTTATTTTATTCCGAAGAACGTCCTTGTGGCAAAAACTTTCCACTCGGTCAGCTGTGCTCGGCTCATCACGACAGGATTTCAAGCACCATATTAAAAGCTAGGCCTCAGGCCTTTTCTTGATGGCTAATATTCAAAGAAACACAAAACATCAATTAATTCGAGTAATGATAATCATTCTGTTACCCACCCACCATTACTAATATTAACCCATTAGTTTATGTTATCTAGCATAAAGCACACTTAAGCAGCTTGTTATCTACCATTCTTCTTTTAGGCCAGCAGGATTCTCCAAGAGCCTTTTGCCAAACAAAAAGACACAACATAGACAAAAGCACATATAAAATAAGCACATGCCATTAATTAAACAGCCGCATTTAATGTTGACAAAAACATTAGACAAGATTAGTGTGTTATTTTTTCAACGTACTTGCAGATGCAACATAGAGCAGATAATATAAGTCCCTTGTGTCATGTTTGCATTTTATTCTAGGTTGGTTAATAAAAATCATGCACAAACATATTATTGCAATTAATAATTATGGAAGTATAACTTCGCGAGTCAAAATACAAATAATTTCTGAAACTCGCTCCATCAACTCCCTCATCGGGTGATTTTAAAATCACCAAACAACACCCAAAATCAACACCCAAAATTGATCAAATTTTAACCAATTTTGCAGATGTCATGTTTTGAACACTCTCTGTGTTAGTTTTTCCCTAAACCCCTGTCCCAGCAGTTTGTCTGGTACTCTCATATTGTGCTCTCCGAAACTCTTCTAATTCTATCTCCTTCTCCTGTTCCTTTCTGAGTTTGTAAATCCTTCTTTTTTCCCCTCACATGCTTCTTTCTCTTGTGGATCATGCAACTAATTATTAACAAAAGTATCACCATGACTATGATTATTACAGGAAAAGTATTTTGCCAATGATTGAGCTGCCAATTTCTTGAAACCATTCTCCAATTGCTGTAATCCTTTTGCTCAAACGTTCTGAAAAATTCTCATCTTCTAAAGGTTCGATTTCTGAATGAAATTCTGTAATGTTTTTAATAAGCATTTCTATATTTTGGCTCTTATCTGGGATAGCAATGCTGGACATGTAAAATCCCACAGACTCCTCCCTCTTTTGCTAGCAGAATGTCTAAAGCAAGACGGTTCTGCATAACCATGCTCCTTGTGGCAACAAGTTCAGTGTTAACTAATTGGAAACCACTTGCTGTGTCCGTTAACACTCTATCTACATATGTGGAAACCTTTCTGATTTTGATTGCATTCAGGGTTATTCCTACCATAGGAATGATTGCGCCAAAAATGTCTCCCATGATTTCTGATAAACTCTCCCTTTTGTACCTGTTCAGGTGTTCACCAAATTCAAAAGAACCCTTTCCATTTCTGTCAACATGAAAAATCTTTGGAAAAACCAGTCCAAGATAGCACGTCCCATACTAGTGGTCTGGGAGGCTAAAGTAAGCTTTGTTCCCACAAACAAAATAAATTCCAGGAAAAATTGGGTCTTTACCACCTTTAAATCCCCATCTACCCTTTGATAAGGTAAGTATCCTCACATTGACTTGCACCCACAAAAAAGTTATCATAAAAAGTGTTCTCTCCTAATGCAACATTTACTACTAACAGGTTCATCTATGTGAATAGCAGCATTTGTATTTCCACCATTGAGCTTTTCATCCTCCAGCTGCCAAAACTTTGATTTAGTTTGTTTCAGCATCTCATTTCTTTTATAAATTGCTCTTCTCTCCTCAACCATGTTTAAGAAAGATTTTTCTTCAGCTCTCATTTTGCATGTTAAATTATTTTTGTAAGCATATTCGTAGGTAAGCTCATTAGTCACTATAAAGAATTCCCTCATCTGTTTAGCAGGTCTACCTTTGTTCAAACTATTTACAATTTTTAGATTAGCAAAGATTTCGTCGTAATCAGAGTAAAAGTACTCCAGACGACCTGTTTGATAGAACAAACTATCTATAACACTGCATGTGATGCCATAAGTAAGGGGAAGCATGTTATATGTAACCCCCTCCGAAACAGAAAATCACCAACAGATCTATCTTGAAGGATCTCTGGCTTGTGCTCAATAACTCTGCCAGTTTTGCCAGCAAGTTTATCTTGTTTAGTCTCTACTTTACTTGTCATATTAACTTTATATTTCTCCTTGTCAATTCCAAAAGGGAAAATGACAGCCAAAATTAACCAAACCAATATTATTAGAATCACACAAATAGAAGACATTTTGCAACATCTTGTTAGAATAGCACACCTTGAATTGTCAGAACTATGCATCTTTTTTAGAAAAATCTAAAACAAAAATATTAAAAGTACTTTTTATAAACACCTCCCCTTAAATTATTTTTTTTTATTAGTAGCCCTCTAACAGCTTTTCTTCGACCTTGCGTCACATGAATGTGTTTTTCCAGCTAACACAATTTCTTCGACCTTGTGTCACCTAACACAATTTCTTCAGCCTTATGCTAAAAATAAAACCTCAAACTTAAAAAGAAAACAACTTCAATCGTTGTCACTGACTTCTTCCAAATCCTCCTGACTACTACTGCTGATTTCTACTACTGGTGGTATAATAATGTAAGTCCACTCTGGGGACTTGTACTTTTGATTGGGCTTTAACGCTCTTTTTGCTCTACTGCTAATTACTTCTGTTTTCTTTCCAATCTGATTATTCTTATCAGAGTCACCTTTCTGACTTGATATTTCGTTGATCTGTTCTTTTGATTTGTTCACTAATTTGAATTTTAAGCTTTCTTTTGGCCAAATATCTCCCTTTCTCAAGAATTTCTTCTTCGGCACAGTTTCGTTACATTCAGCTTTCCAAGCTCTTTTTCTGAATTTTCTTATTTCAGACTCTTCATCACTCTCATCTGAATCAGTTTCTGAGACTTCAAATTTATATCTAGGATCTTCTTTACTCGGCAGTTTCACTCCGTTAGGAACATCATCCTGGTAGCTGGTAATCAGTAATTCTTCCTCTTCTTTTGGAATTACTTCTAACTTCCCAGTTTCAGAATTCCTGTTCCTGCTTTCAGAGCTTTCAATCTGCTTTTCAATACTCTCCTGGACTTGATTATCTTCTCGCTCAGATTCTTTTTCTGCTTTTTTTTCTAGCAGATTTTCATCATTTTCTGAATCTAGAGTCACAATTTCTAGATCTTTTTCATTCAATGCCTGATTCGCATTTGAATCTTCCGGATATCGACCCTCTTGTCGATCTTTAGAATCTGGATCCTCTTCAGGTTCTTCTTCAGAGTCTGAATCAGTCGTCTTATCACTATCCTCCTCAGGATTATCAGGAGGTGGTACACGAATGGTGTGACTCGCATGAACCCACCTTTTCAAACCTTTGCACTTAACTGCATTTGTTGTGATTAGTATCACCTGCCTTGCTTTTTTTCACCTGGGTACTAAACAGTTTCTTCTCCGGTGAACTTTTGTTCTGACCCAGTCTCCTGGTAACAGATCATGAGCTTGCCCCTTTTCTTTTGAAATCACATCTGTTCCCACCTGATGGAATACAGAAGTCACCACGTCAGACAGGTTTTTGCAATAATCCATAATTGCACTTTCATTTATACTTAGAAGCTTGTTAACTGGAACAAATGCTTGTCTCATGACTCTGCCCATGAGGATCTCATGAGGACTAAGACCTGTCTTTTTATCAGGTGTACTTCTCAAAGACATCAGAACAAGTGGAAGTGCATCTGTCCACTTTACTCCTGTAGCTAGGCACATTTTGGCAATCCTATTTTTAATTGTGCCATTAATTTGTTCAACAACACCTGATGCTTCTGGTCTGTATGCACAGTGTAGCTTCTGCTTAATGTTCAGGGCTTCGCAAAGCAATTGTAACAATCTGTTTTCAAAATGTGTTCCGCGATCACTTTCAATAGTGACTGGAAAACCATATCTAGGTATGCTCTCCCTCAAAAGCAATTTTGCCACAGTAACTGAGTCATTGTGATGAGTTGGGAATGCTTCCACCCATCTTGAAAACAGACAGACAATCACAAGGACATATCTCAGCCTATTGTGGGGTGGCATGTCAATGAAATCCATTTGCAACCTCGTAAAAGGACCACCCTCCGGTCCTATGGTTCCCATGCTCGCAACAGTTTTTCTGTTAGGATTCATTTGTTGGCAGGCCAAACATCTTTGGCAAAGCGATTCTGCAATAATCCTACATTTTGGATTGGACCATGTCTGTCTAAATAACCTGATCATGAAGTCTCTTCCTAAATGCCCTGGACCATGGTACATCCGTGCCATGTCAGCAATCATGCAATTTGGCATTACTGGTCTGTCATCTTTGTAAACCCAAACCTCATCTTCTTCTCGCTGTCTGCAACCTGCTTTTAGCCATGTGTCTTTTTCTTCATCGTCTGCCTCATCTTGTAGATCTTTTACTCCCTGCCATTTTTCATCTACAGATATTAGCATGAGAGAGTTTAGAACATGACTATTGTCTTTTTCCCGATTGATTGAAAAATTGTTCTTCGCGCAGTACTTTGCAATCTCATCAGCATAGGAATTACCTTTTGTAATATAGTCCTCGCCCTTTTTGTGAGCTGCACATTTCACAACAGCAATTTTTTCTGGTAACTGAATGCCATCAATCAATCTTTTGATCAATTTTGCATTCCTGATTGGTGTTCCCGCAGAAGTTAAATAACCTCTTTGAGACCAAAGCTGGCCATAGTCATGGACTACACCATATCCATACTGACTATCAGTCACTATGGTAATCTTTCTTCCTTTTGCTCTTTCACATGCACGAATCAAAGCAATTAATTGTGCCACTTGAGCTGAACGAATTCCTTCAAGAGGGGAACCCTCAACTACTTCTGAAATTGTACAGACAGAATATGCTGCTCTTAGAATGCCTTCATCTGTTCTTAGACAGGAGCCATCAACAAAGAAAACAGAATCTTATTCTGGCAAGGGTACATCTTTTATGTCTTGCCTGGGCTTGGTGCAATAATCTAAAACATCCAAGCACTCATGATCAATGTCAGTCTCATTTTTTACTTCAGAAATAACACCATTAGGAAGGGTTTAGATTCACACATCTTGCAATTGAAACATTATCTGATCCCAGAATAGTTTTCTCATATTTGGTTAGCCTGTTACTTGTCAAGTGCTGGGTTTTGCTTCTGGTAAGAAGAATTTCAACTGATAGAGGTACATACACTTTTACAGGAAATCCCATTATGATTCCTTCACTCTGCTCAAGGCTTACACTTGTTGCAGCCACTGCTTTTAAGCAACCTGGCAATGCTTTTGCAACAGGATCAAGAACAGCTGAGAAATAAGCAATTGGCTTTCTCAGTTTTCCATGTCTCTGAATCAGAACTGATAATGCACAACCTTCCCTTTCACTGCAGTACAGCTCAAATTCTTTGTCGTAATCTGGCATCCCCAAAGCTGGAGCTTCACACAGACTTATTTTTAGCTGCTCAAAAGCCTCTAACTCAGTTTTTGTTACGGTAATCAGGTCTTTTATGTCTGCTTTTGTCAGTCTCTGCAGTGGTTTCGCAATTACCGAAAATTCACTAATCCATTGGCGACAATAACCAACCATTCCTAGAAACATCCTGACCTGTCTCTGTGTTGTTGGAGGTTGTATTGCTCGAATCATTTTAATCCTCTCAACTGTCACTTGTCTGATTCCTTTTGAAGTTCTGTGACCAAGATATTTTACTTCTTGTTTGCAAAACTGTAATTTTGCAGGTGACACTTTATGTCCCTCATCTGCCAATCGATTCAAAAGAGTAATGGTGTCAGTCACACAATTTTCTCGTGTTTTTGCAGCCACCAAAAGGTTATCAATGTACTTGACCAATGTTGATTTTCCAGGCAAATCTATCCAAGGATTTCTTTAACAACTAATGAAAAATGGATGGACTCTCAGTATACCCCTGTGGGATACGACACCATGCTAAGATGAAATCCTGGAACCTGAACGCAAAAATTTGTTGGCTCTCTGGATGCAATGGAACTGTAAAGAAAGCATTACACAGGTCTATGACTGTGTACCATTCTGCATCATGCAGAATCTGATATAGAATTACCGCAGGGTTTGGTACAACTGGACAACATGGAACAACTATCTGGTTAATTTTTCTCAGGTCCTGAACAATCCTGTAAGTTCCATTTGGCTTTTTGATTCCCATAATCGGCGAATTACATGGGCTGCTCTCAATCTCTTTTAAAACACCTTGTTTTATAAACTTCTCAATCACAGGAATAACACCCTCAATAGTTTCAGCTTTCATTTTATACTGAGGAATGTTTGGGAAATCTACTCCTTGTTTTACAGTAATTTTTACTGGGTCCACATGTTTCATTAAACCCATTTCATCTCCAGTTAAATCCCAAATTTTCGGATTGACTGCCTCTTTTAGTTCTTTAGGCAAATTATTTTTGTCAAAAGCAAGAAATAGTTTACTTTCCTCTTCAACCATTAACATTGTTAATTTATAAAGACCATCTTCTTCCAGAGTTTGAAGCTCAATACCGTCCGGTGAGCAATATATTTTGCAGTTCATCTTACACAATATATCCCTACCTAACAGGTTTACCGGACTGCTGTTACAGACGACAAATATGTGCTTGTCTTTGAAATTCCCAATTTCTATTTTTACTGGTTCAGTTAAATCTCTTTTAATTTGTTGATTTGCAACACCAACTACTTGGATGGACTCACCAGAGAAAGGAAGATTTTCTATTTCCTCTGATCTAACAGTAGAACAGGTAGCACCAGTGTCCACAAGAAAAGTGATTTCTACATCATTCACTTTACCATTAACAAATGGACCAGCCTGATCTACCGCAAGAGTGGCTCCAAGCACACACTCTTCTTCCTCTCCCAGGCACCGTCATGAGAAATTTTCAGAATCACTCCCTTCATTTTCTTTCAACCAAAATTGTTGAGAAACATTTGACACATTCACTCTTGGCGATCTGTTTACCTGTTCTCCTCCGCAGAAACCTGTTTCGGGACTGTATCTTTGACCATTCACACAATTTGGAAGTGGCGGTTGTGGAATTTGGCTCTGCTGATTCACTACCTTTCGCTGTAGCTGTCGCTGCTGACTTAATTCATTTAACTGTTGCTGTAGCTGTTGCTGCTGATTTATCTCACTCTGCATCTGTGGATTTAATGATGTATTTTTAAAATTTCTGGGCGGATTCTTGCACTCACGCTTCCAGTGTACAATTTCGCCGCAAATAAAACATGGGAGCTTCTGCTTGAGCTCTGCAATATTCACATTAAATTTTGGTTTGTTAAAATTATTCTTAAATTTGCCTTGACTCTGGTGAACATTTTTATTTTCTAAGACTATCTGCTGTTCATCTACCTTCACCTGTGCCCACATTGCCTTTTCCTTAAGCTTCTTTTGTTTTGCATCTATCTCGTCACTGCAGTATTTTGCCTTTCTCAGGATATCATCAACTGAAAGTGATTGCCAACCTACAATCCCATTTCTAATCATCTCACCAATTTCAGGTCTCTGGCCATAAACAAACCTGTAAATGAAGTGGCTCATGTCCTTTTCACTTAATTGTTCATAGCCACTGTATTGCTTAAATACCAGCAGTAACCTTTCATAAAATGAATGTACTGACTCTTTTGGTTCTTGATTTGATCTGTCAATTTTAACCCAATCTACTTCGTTCGGGGCAATTTTCTTTTTCAGCCAAACAATTACTTTGTCATATAAATCCATGACATCTGCTGAAGGAGCACCTGTTATTTTATCTCGCATTTGTTCTTCTTTTGGCCAACTCACAGAAATTTTACATTCTGTCCAAAGATATGATGGGACAACAATGTCAAAGAATCCATCAAGATCCATCCACAGAACCTTTGAAACCTTGATAAATCTGTCTACCTGACGATACCATTCTACTGGCTTTTCTCTCAGCCGAGGAAAATCATTTGTGAACAGCAGAATGTTTTTTCTTGTCCAAGGGACATGCACATACCCTCCACCAGTTATTTCCCTCATTGGAAATTCAGAAACTGTTTCTCCTTTGTCTCTCTTGTCTTGCTCTTTATTCTTTGACCATTTCACTCTCCATTTGCCTAATTCACCTAAACTATTAATTCTTTTATATGGGTTATCCTTCCTGTGGTATTAAAATTTTCAATGTCTTTTTCAGAAAAATCCACTCTGTAATGTTTCTGCAAATGTTTCTGTCTGCTTAAATCGATTTCTAATTCCGCAGCCATTTCCTCCAATTGATTGTACCTGTTTTTTGTTTTCCATTGTATACTTTTGCAGATAAACAATAATTCATCATCCTGATATAGTTTTAAACTGTCAGTACCAATTGTGCCAATTAATAATTCCTCCAAATCAGCTTTCAATTTTGCAACATCAAGCATTTTAAATTCAGGAGCTTGCGGGGACAGTGAAGTTTGTGTTAAATCTATTTTATTCAAGCGCGTTTTCTGAAGAACCAGAATCAGAACCTGCAACAGATGGTGTCTGACTATTTGACAAACTTTGATTAAAAGTCAAATCTGGCATCATTGATTTTTCTCTGCGAATTTCTGTTAATTCTGAATAAAAATTTTCAGCCACTTTCTGAATTTCCGCATTTAATGGAACAGTCCGAGCTGAGTGTCTATTTTCTCTCTGATCAAAAACTGGTACAACAGGACCAATTGTTACTGGTACTGTCACTGCTTCCATGTTTTTAGTTAATTGCTGGATTAATTCTTCTTTGCTCTATAATAATCTGAAACTTCTGGTATATCACCTAGTCTCTCTGCGTTTCTCGGGAATTCATTTCTCTGCTCTGGAATTTGAGAATAATTTCTGTTTCCTCTTGGTGTACTAGAATTACTTCTTGTCCCTACCCTTTCTGGTAATTTTAAAAATCTGGGTGAACCTTCATCAGCTTCTCTGGGAGGTGCACTTGGAGAAGTTCCTGAAGAAATTCTCGGGGTAGACTGTGAATCTGGTTGATAGGGTGGCGGTTTGCGTTTGGTTGAATACATTTCTTCTAAAACTGCATCATCTAATTCTTCATCAAGATTATTTTTCTTTTGGGTACTCTTTTGACCTGGTGTTTCAGTAATCATTATTCTAACTGGGTACAGACCATCATACATGTCTGCTTTTCTCCAACGTCGCACTCTATCTTCATGAGTTTCCCTATTAATATTTAATTTTGGGCCTCTTGCTATACCTCTAGTTTCTCGTTCGAGTTCCATCATTTCAACCTCCCATTCAACTAAAGCTTCAAATTGTGTAGGTCTAGGCTTTGGCATAAGAGCCGTCATTTTTTCTCTCAGGTTTTTCAAAACTTTAATATTAAATGACCCATCTTCCGGCCACGCTAATACACCATCATTTTTGGTATATTGCATCCAATTTTCAAACCAAAGGACAGTATGATAACCATATTTACCTTCCATGTATGCTGCGGGTGTCTTGTACTTATGAAGTAATTTTCCACCACGCGTTTCAATTTTCTTGTCGGGGCTAAATATATTTTTCACTTTCTGAAACCATGAAGGCTTCTTTTCCTCTTTTCCGTACCAATAACTCATGATTTTAAATTATTCTGCTTAATTTGGAAAAGATCGTAAGTATTTCCTTGATGTTCCGCTAGTCTAGTCAATCCGTGCGCGAAACTCACCAACAAGCCAATCGGGTTAAGCCACGTCACTACCTTGCTCAACCAATAGAAATACTGTTTTCAGAAAGGACCAATCAGCTATCAGCTCGTTTTAGTCACATGAACCATTCAGTGCGCTTGCTGTGACGTAATGCTGACCAATCACAGTGCGAACCTAGTGACGTACACTGCCGCTGCAGCTCCGCTGTCTCCTACTCCGTAAACTCACCCCTCCTTTACAAAATATTTTCACAGCGCCATTTTAACAATATTTTCCAATGAAATTCAATTAGTAACTACAGAAAAACAAACCATTTGTCTGTTTCGCTAAATAAAACGATATTATTCACAGTCATTCAGAAATTCTTTCGCATGAAATAGACACTGCTATTTTCACAAATCATTTACGCATTCAAACAGGAAAACCTAATCACTCATACATGAAATCTTGGCAGGACTTTAACCAACCATAGAGATCCCGAATCGCCAGTAAGAATAGACGACGCTTCCTTACCCTTCACTCAAGCTTGGATAAATCCTATTACTCTTTTCACAGTGAGTTTTAAAACGGGCTCCAAGTCCCTATACTCAAAGCTAGTATTTCATGGACAATCTTCACTATACATTTAACCTATCACTCCTATGGTCCCTAAACTTGTGCTGTACGTCCACAACACTAGCGATATGTCAATTCCACTATTTTGAAACAGAACAAATGCACTGTGTAACTTCACCTGTCACACTACTCTGCACTATACTATACTGGCCAGTATAACTAGGAATTTTCACGCTGCTAGAAAACACCTTTCGACTACATGTAACAAGTAAACAAACTTAACATGTTTTAGACATGTATCCTATGTCACTACCATGTACCATGTTCGTTACCATAGTAACCGTAACTCTGCTACCAGAGAATTGATCCAGCGCCTCTATAGAAATTCTGTCTCATCAACACTACCCAACACCACAATACTCACCATTAATCATAAACTCTCACAAGGCCCATAAGAAACCGAGACAGTTATTAGGCAACTGAATCATGTGACCTAATTAATCAAAACCTATTTATGTACTATATAAACTTTATAAACTGCAGTTTATCATCATCATAACCATAGAAATATAACGGAAACATTTAATTAAGTCACTTAGGTCGATAGAATCAAACTGATGGTAACTAGACTAAAATAAACAAGACCAGCTTGTCATTTTAAAATCTATTTATTATTCAAAGAATTAGCATTTTATTAAGTATCTTTTATTAGTAAATAGCAGATTAAGTAGCTTTTATTAGAATAAGGCACATTGAACTGTCAATTCAAAACATTTCAGAATCATGAATAAAAATTCAAAAACATTTTTCATTCCCTAAATCTATTGCCCTAACTAACTCACTTCACCTAGGAGGGGGAAATGTAAAGTCAATAAACCCTATTATTCTTACGTGAATAAGAAGTCCATCGGCATTCACGTCTCATGGGAATCGGAAAGTGAGGAGCACTCTCTTGTCATGGGGCCAGTTTTTATACCTTTTTAACTAACTAATCTCAGCAAAATGTATTTAATTTCCAGTCTTTCTGAGTTTTGATTGGCTGACAGCCGTCAGTCCACATGAAGTCATCATCTTAGCAATCCAAAATCGTGCCTTTCTAAAATGTCTTTTGTCCTTTGTCTACAAGCGACATTAGCTTCCGTGGAATTCGCATCATCATATTAAATAACAGTTTGTTGCTTCCTTAGCTTGGCTGTTCTGCCGCTTCCTGTCCTTGGAGGTTTAAAACCACGCTGAGCACATCTTGCACAGTTTCATTTATTTTATTTCATTCCTAAGAACGTCCTTGTGGCAAACATTTTCCACTCGGTCAGCTGTGCTCGGCTCATCACGACAGGATTTCAAACACCATAATAAAAGCTAGGCCTCAGGCCTTTTCTTGATGGCTAGTATTCAAAGAAACACAAAACATCAATTAATTCGAGTAATGATAATCATTCTGTTACCCACCCACCATTACTAATATTAACCCATTAGTTTGTTATCTAGCATAAAGCACACTTAAGCAGCTTGTTATCTACCATTCTTCTTTTAGGCCAGCAGGATTCTCCAAGAGCCTTTGCCAAACAAAAAGACACAACATAGACAAAAGCACATATGAAATAAGCACCTGCCATTAATTAAACATCCGCATTTAATGTTGACAAAAACATTAGACAAGATTAGTGTGTTATTTTTCAACGTACTTGCAGATGCAACATAGAGCAGATAATATTAGTCCCTCGTGTCATGTTTGCATTTTATTCTAGGTTGGTTAATAAAAATCATGCACAAACATATTAATGCATTTAATAATTATGGAAGTATAACTTCACGAGTCAAAATACAAATAATTTATGAAACTCGCTCCATCACTATACAATACCATTAGCAAAGCAAATAGCTTTAACTTAATAAAAGGCGAGACCTCCATTGCTATTAATAATTAGTTAATTGATGTTATATTTCGAACAATCAGTCTGGCCTTCCAGGCTAATATAGCGCCTGCTTTTCCCCGTATTCAACCTTTTCAATATTCTTTGCTAACCATTTTGCCCTACATTTCTCTTCCAGCAAGCTCCTAAGCTCCTGCCTGGCCCCCTCCAGATTTTTCTAAACTTGTGTCAGTTTTCCTAAATTCTCCTGATTACGACTGTTCCTTTCCCCTTCTAATTCAGTTATCCTGCTCTCGATGGAATGTAGTTCTAAAGCCGTGGCTCGATTTTTAGAGCTTGTTAGACCATGTAGCATGCCTCTCAGACTAGCTTTATAAGCATCCCATACATAATCTATAGACTTAGAACCCAGGTTAAGTGAAAAAAATTCTGAGGCGGAGGATCTGACGGACATTGAACAGAATAATGTTGTCAGATCCTGGTATTGTTCAGTCCATCTAATTTGTGGACTATTGCCTTCCTTGGAGTACGAAAACAGGAAAGAGGCATGTTCCGAATGATGGCTGGGTAAAGCAGATACATCACATAGATTATCTAACACCTCCCTATTTGCTAAAATATCTATTCTGGATGAATGATGATGCTTTTTAGGTCTCGCCTGCCGATGCGCTGGCGAGAGATATAGGAGCTTATCCAGAGTTTAACCAAAGTGGCGATTTGATGCAGTGCCCGTGAAAAGCGCGTGCACGCATCAAAGCCATATGCTTCCCTCCCACAGCTTCCCCCAGCGTGCACTCTGCCCTCAGGCATTTCTCCTCACCTGATTATTCCCGGCCGGCCGTACTTTCACTTTCACGGCCGCCAGGCTGTGTCTCTCGTTTCTCCTCCCCCCTCCCAGTGTACTTTTATTTTTTTTAACTTGTCATTCTAGGAGCATATCAGAGCTCATCCTTTCTTCATTTGACAACACAGTACGGTAATACTTTCTTCTAAATCAATGTGTTTCTCAAGTTTAAATAATGGTCTGGAGACACAGGCTAAATGCGGGCCAGCATTTTTGCTTGATTATGCGTTAGACTCACTGGCACTTTTTCACCCAATGCTAAATGCGCACCAGTTTTCCCTTTGAACCACACGCTTCAAGCAGCGCTCTGCACTGGTTAAGTGGACTGGTTCTTTTAATGGATGTTAAAAGGCACTGAGAATCCGTGTTAAATGTGCACCAGCATTTCTGCTTGATCACACTGTTACCCGTTTCCATCGGGCGTGTTGCTAAACTCTCTGGCACCTTTCACCCCATGTAAAATGCGCGCCAGGGTTCTCTTTAAACCACACGCTTTAAGCAGCGATCTGCACTGGTTAAGCGGACGTGTGTGGGTACTACCACTACTGTTAGGCTCACCAGCTTCCTCGTAACCCTTGGAGGCCTGGCATGCCTCATGAGCTTAACATGTTTATTGCTTAGTTTAACAAGTGAAGCCTCACTGCATTCGGTGTTGGCATGCAAATTAGACACAGGTACTCTATCCAGGCGTCTAAGTGCCGTTCCCCAGATGCTGTTAATATCTTTTTAAAGATGCTGAACAAAGATTAATCGCAGCGTTAAAGAAGTGAAGAGTTTTTAGAGGAAGGATGTTTTTTCCCGTGCATGATCTTCCCCCCGATGAAACTCTCTTTACCTGTGATGTTTGTGTGTTGTTCTAACTCGGTTCTCTTGTTGTACCGAAAGGTGGAATCGCGCCAAATGTTGTTGCCTCTCTATTTAACTGCCGGAGTGAGTTACTATCGTCGATGCAACATTAAATATTACATTTATTGCATCTCTATCCAAGCATTTTCTGGTACTTGTAGAAAGAAGGCTTGTCTTCGCAGTTCGGGGGGGTTGTGTGCGGGGTGGACGGGTGGAGAAAGGGCTGGGGAAAAAGGGGGGAAGAAAAAAATATTTTCAACCTGGTAGAAAGACTTAAGAAGAGATTTAAGTTTGTAAAGTACTCTCTTTCATATGTGAGAGAATGCCAAACTATGCTGTTAATTGGCACTATTGTTTATTCTTATTACTTTAAAGATGCAAAGTATTAGATGTTTAGCATGGAACGTCTCAGGGCTAAACAATAAGCGTAAAAGACACTTAGTTGCTGAAGAATTAAATTTATACAACCCCCAGCTAGTATTTTTGTCAGAAACCCATATCATAGATAGTGATAAGAAGCTGCTGAATCAATTGGGCTTCGAGATGATAACATATTCAGCAGCTGCCTCACATGTCAGAGGGGTGGCCATATTAAAAGATAAAAGATTTAAGATGGAGATAATTAAGACGCAATCTGACAAACGGGGGAGGTGGGCAATTACTCAATTATGCCATAACAATATAAAGCTTGTGGTTTGTGTTGTATATGGACCAAACAGAGAAGATCCAAGAATATATGAAGAATTAAATATAGCTTTATTAGACTGGGAAGGAGAAATTATAATAATGGGTGATTTTAATTGTATCATGAATTGTCAGACGGACACAACACGCCCTGGTAACCTTATCCGAATGCCCAGAACCAGAACATCTATCTTAAACCTGTGTAAGCTACATAATGTTAGAGATGTTTGGAGTTCATTATATTCTAATGCCCCAGGATATACATACTACTCTGCTCCTCACAAGCTATGTTCACGTATAGATATGGCTCTAATATCAGACTCTTTGATGAGCTCTATCACAACAATGGTCATATACCCACGCATCACATCTGACCACAACCCCATTATGGTGGAACTAACTAACTTTCAAAAACGCAATCCTCCTAGAGACTTTACGTTTCCAAGGAATTTAATATCGAATACGATTTTCACTTCACAACTGAAACAACATATTATAGAATTTCTGATTTTTAATACAAACACTGCTTCCTGTCTAACAGTCTGGGACACATGTAAAGCTAGTATCCGAGGGTTCGCACAGACGTATGTCCTAAAACAGAATCAAGAAAGACGTAAATATAACTTAACCCTGACATCGGACATTGTTGTAGAAGAGGCGAAACTAGTGGAGGCTTTAAGAGGAAATCTTCCAACTTTGGCTATCAATACCAATCTTAGCCGGTTAAAATGTAAGACCAAAGAAACTTTGATAAAGAAAAGAAGTGCACAGATTCATAAATATAAATTCGCGCAATATGAAGGGGGTGACAAAATTGGCAAAATTTTAGCATTTAAGGTAGCAGAGGATAGAGCAGAATCCACGATTTCACAAATTATAGGAGTTGACAACAAGAGATACAATCAGACTGATAATATAATACAACAGTTTGCCAAATATTACGAAATTTTATATACTCCGGAAACACTCCTAATGGCGATACAATTGATAACTACTTAAAAGAGAACTTAACGAATAAAATAACAACCTATGAAGCAGAAAACTTGGCTTTAGAAATAACTAGAGAAGAACTAAGAGAAGCTATAAAATCATTACCATCAGGTAAAGCTGCTGGGGAAGACACTATTCCTCTGGAATTGTATAAATCATGTATGGAAGAGTTAACACCCCTCCTTTTAGAAGTAATCAACCATATAAGCAGAACAGGGTCCGCTCCGCGCTCTTGGAATAAGGCGAAAATGATTTTCTTCCACAAAAAAGGTAAACCCAAAGAGGAGATGGGCTCATACAGACCCATATCCTTAATCAACGCCGACGCTAAGGTATTCGCAAAATGCTTAGCAAGAAGACTAGCACCGCTATTGCCTAAAATAGTAAGTACACAACAACACGGATTTGTGATGGGGAGGGACACATCTGCTCACGTAAACACGGCAATAACAGCTTTTGACATAGCAGAAGTAGAGTCCACTCCATTAGCAATGATAATGCTTGATGCTGAAAAAGCATTTGATCAAGTGGGGTGGGATTATTTATGGCATACAATGGGATATAAGGGGTTCGGCGGTAACTTTTTAAATGGGATCCAGGCACTTTATGATAATCCATCCGCATATATTAGTTATTGCGGCCTCACGTCAAATTACTTCACAATCCGGAGAGGCACGCGTCAAGGGTGCCCCTTATCCCCTTTATTATTTGCCTTATCATTAGAACCGTTTTTAAAGGCATTGGATAATCAACCAGAAATAATACCCTTCAAAACCAATAGGCAGAGCTTAAAAATAACCGCATACGCGGACGACATAGCCATTTATTCTACTGAAGTTATCGATTCTCTGAAAACAATTAATCTAGAAGCATCCAAATTCGGCAATGTATCGGGTTACAAACTAAACACTCACAAAACTCAAATAATAGCTAACTTTGTTCCCCCCCAAATAATGCCTGAAATTTGTAAGACTGCGACATATTTAGGAGTACAAATCACCTCAAATATCAAAGAGATAAACAAGATCAATTATAATAAACTAATGAAAACCACCACCTTGAATCTCAAAAAATGGCACCGACTTCCACTAAATTTAATTGGCAGAATAAATCTAATAAAAATGAAAATCATACCCAAATACTTATATCTATTCAGATCAATTCCTCTGGCACAAAATAGGCTTTTTTTCAAACAATTAGATAGCGTTTTCTGTAACTTTATTTGGGGTTACAAGAGAACTAGGAGATCGCTAAAGATGTTAAAAAATCAAATAGGATCAGGCGGTTTCAATTTTCCTGATTTAAAACTTTACTTTTGGGCCTTATGCATAAGGCGTATTAGATCCTTATTAGATTCAGAGAATCTGCTTTTCAACCACCAATTACTTTTAAAAGGAGATTCCAAACAGTTTTTACTTCGTATTACAGACCCGAACTTCTACAAAAGGGTTAAATTTAAGACTGCACGGGATCTAGTAAAGATATGGAAAGATATATTAACCTACTGTAAAAGCAATATATATCACACCCAACTAACCTTATGGGACAATCCTGGACTACCTAACATATTTAGTGACGGGGAATCCCGAAGATGGCAATCGAAAGGAATCGAGGTACTAGGGGACTTATATACCTCTCAAGGCATAATGGATTTCCGCACCTTAAAACAAATATATGGATTACTCGACACACATGAGTTTAAATATAGGCAAATATACGATTTTCTAGTGCGGAAGAACAGAATTAAAGTCTTATCGAGCGGGGGTATCTGGGATATCCTAAACTCAAAAAAAGAGAAATCAATAATCAGTTTGGCATACAAGATATTGATAGATTTAAGAACGAATGATAACGAAATAATAGCTAATAAATGGAATGTAAAACTGGGAATCAATATAACAGGAAAACAAATAACCAATTTGTACACTAACATCCATCACTATGTAAGATCCTCTAGTCTACGTCTACAGCAATATAGAACCATATATATGCTATACTACACACCAGAAAAGATCTCTAAATGGGCCCCAAATAATAATCTGGGAGAAAAAACCAAGTGCCCAAAATGTGACGAATATGCAGCAGATCTAATACATATGCTGTTCACATGTCCAAAACTTGGGAAGTTCTGGGAAGAAGTGGGAAAAATCTTAGCTATAAAAAATGTTACCAGCACACCAATAACAGCCCCTATGGTAATATTAGGTTTACACACCATAAATCAACCACATCCCGTATTATTATCTATCCTATTATCCTGTGCTAAATTAACTCTAGCTTGGGTCAGCCCTAATTCACCTAAAGCCTTGGAATGGTGGTATTTGGTTAATGAAATCAACACCATGGAATGCACGTTGGCAGAACTTAGAGGTGTCAAATCGCTGCAGAAATATGAGAAAATATGGGGGAAATTAGAATTGAATTGAATTGACATTAAGTCTTGATTTATGTACAGTAATGATATTTTATAAGATGAGAGCAGATCATGTATGTATATGACGAACTTGTTTAATCTGGAAAAAATATTTGAATGTTTTTGTAACTTTATACCAGGTGAAAATAATAAAATATTTAAAAAAAAAAAAAAAAGAAAGAAGGCTTGCACATATATATTTTAGTAATGGGACAATCAATTTACTTGATGTTCACCAGCAATCCTGTGAGATTCTCTATTTGAGGGTGCTTAATTAGAAAGTAAATGAGCCGCTGGCTTTCACACCCCCTCACCCTCACATCCCCACACCCCCTCACCCTTTCACCCACCTCACCCTCTCATCCCCTCACCCTCACACCCCCTCACCATCACCCTCACACCCCCTCACCCTCTCACCATCACCCTCACACCCCCTCACCCTCACACCCCCTCCCCCTCACCCCCTCACACCCCCTCTCATCCTCACACCCTCACTCACCCTCACACCCTCTCCCACCCTCACCCTCACACGCCCTCACCCTCACACGCCTTCACCCTCACCCCCTCACACCCTCACACCCTCTCACCCTCACACCCCCTCACAACCCTCACCCTCATACACCCTCACAACCCTTTCACCCTCATACACCCTCACACACCCTCACTCACACAACCTCACTCACCCTCACTCTCACTCACCCTCACTCACCCTCACCAGCATAACAAAACAAAGCATAGATTAACAATACACAGCATAGCATAACAACAAAAAAGCATAGGATAGTAAAACATAGTATAACAAAACAAAGCATAGGATAACAAAACAAAGCATAGGATAACAAAACAAAGCATAGCAAAACACAACGAAGCATAGCATAGCATAACAAAACACAACAAAACATAGCATAACATAACAAAACATAACAAAACATAGCGTAACATAACAAAACATAGCATAACACAACAAAACATAGCATAGCATAACAGAGCACAACAAAACATAGCGTAGCATAACAAAACATAGCATAGCATAACAAAACATAGCATAACCTAACAAAACATAGCATAACACAACAAAACATAGCATAGCATAACAGAGCACAACAAAACATAGCGTAGCATAACAAAACATAGCATAGCATAACAAAACACAACACAGCATAACAAAACAGCAAAACACAACAAAACATAGCATAGCTTAACAAAACACAACAAAACATAGCATAGCAAAACATATAATAGCATAGCTAAGCATAGCATACCAAACACAACAAAGCATAGCATAGCATAACAAAACATAACAGCAAAACAAAGCATAGCATACTAAAACAAAACATAGCATAGCAAAGCATAGAATAGCAAAACATAGCATAGCATAACAAAACATGGCATAGCATAGCATAACAAAACACAGCATAGCATAGCATAACAAATCAAAAGCATAGGATAGCAAAACATACTATAGCATAACAAAACAAAACATAGGAAAGCAAAACAAAACATAGCATAGCATACAGCATCACTCCGCACCACCACCGCATCACTCAGGGGCCCCACAACATCACTATGCGCTACCACAGCATCACTGAACGCCACAGCATCACTCGTTCGCCATCACAACATCACTCAGCGTCACCACAGCATCAATCTGTGCAACCATTCAACAACAACTGGTTCAAATATGTTCTTTCAATGTTTCAAGCTTTATTACAAATGTAACAAAAAGATGTTAATATTTCACTTCTGTTCTTGGATTTTCGTCACAATAAAATACACTGAACATAATCTTAACAAAAGTTATTTACAAAAGTTTAAGCTATTGCCATTAGAAATTACAATAACTTTTTATTTAAGTATTAATTAATTAAAAAAAATAAAAGCCATTGTTATTTGTAATATTAATACATGGTAGTCACGTAAATACAACACATATTGCATTACAAATGCTATCGGTGTCACATTTGCGAAAGTTTTAACTATTGGCTTTGTAAATTACAAAGCTATTAATTTAGCTACTTTCAAAACCAACACAAATAAAAAAATTGTCATTTACAAGACAAATAACTCAAACTTTCCTAATGCGAGACCTATTGCATTTCCAATGCTTGTTGTAGAAGTGTCTCAACACTTTTCTCCAAATTGGAGAAATGTCCCGGTTTTTGGGTAGCGCCTGGGTTATTCAAAGGAAGATCCCTTTTTTTAAGGGAGGATTGGGTGAACCTTCAAGTTAATCACTGTGTTATGCAGGCTCACATTTCGACCAGCCCTCTTAGAACCGGCGACAGAAGTTCACTTCTTTAAACTCTCCTGCTGTGCTGCTTCACCTCACTTAAGCAGCACAGCAGGATTTAATGAGGTGTGAATCAGGGCTGCAGAGGCCAAAGGGCAAGGCCAGGCCAGGCCCACCAGCAGCCGGACCCTGGAGATCTTCGCAGAACGGGAGGTATTGTGAAAATATTTTTTTTAAAGAACACACATTATATTTATATTATATATATATATATATATATATATATATATATATATATATATATATATATATATATATATATATATATATATATATAGATATAGATATAGATATATATATATATATATATATATATATATATATATATATATATATATATATACATATATATAGATATATATTATTTTCTCACCAAAAACAGACCCGCTTGCCCGGAGCATAACATCATGTTGTTGGATATGGTGACGTTTTTCCTTCATCATAATCTGTTCACCTTTAACCAAACTTTTTACCAACAGGTGAGGGGGGTAGCGATGGGGGCCAGCTTCTCCCCCAGTTATGCCTGCATCTTCATGGGCTGGTGGGAGGAGCTGGTCCTAAAAGGGACCCTTGGTGAGTGGTTTCAAAAACATGTTAGAATGTACTATAGGTATATTGACCTTATCTTTGTCTGGGATGGTACAAGGGAAGAGGCCCTGGAGTGGGTTAACATCTTAAATGTCAAAAACATCAATCTGAATTTCACCTGTACCGTCAGCCCCACAAACATTTATTTTCTAGACGTAGAACTGTACATTTCCAACAACACAGTAGAAACAAAGCTCTATAGAAAAGAAACCGCTGGTAATTCCATCCTTCACTACACCAGCTTCCATCCTAAACATCTTATCCGAAGCATCCCCTATGGGGAAATGCTGAGAATAAAAAGGATTTGCAGCAACCCCTCAGATCTGATCATGGCCCAAAAAGAATACAAAGAGCGATTCCTCGCCCGAGGATATCCCATGCATATCATTCAAACTGCCATCAATAAAACAATGGAACTAGACAGAAATCTCCTTCTCGTTCCAAGATCCATCAGAAATCCCTCTACCTCTGAAACCATCAACTCAGCTGAACCAGAAAGTGCCAGACTTATCGTGCCATACAGCATTCAAAAAGACGCGATAAGCAAAATAATTAATCAAAACTGGTCACTCATACGCTCTGACCCAATAATAGGCCACAAAATGCCAGCCAAACCCAGCATCACATATAAGAGAGCAACTTCTCTTCACAACAGTCTGGTTTCCAGTTGTCCAGAAGTCGTCCCATCTAAGGACTGGCTAAAAACCTCCCGGGGGTTTACTAAATGTCATACATGTAAAGCTTGTACTTACGGCATCAATAAAACCAGTTACCGTACAGCCTTCAGTAACAAGGAAATCAAAATTTCCAAATCCCTCCATTGCAAAACAGAGTACGCCATTTACATCTTGGAGTGTACCTGTCCCTTACGGTACGTGGGGAGTACCAAATTACCAGCCAGTGTAAGGGTACTACAACATATCAGAGCAATCACCAATTCTGACCCCACCTACCCAGTGGCGAGACATTTTCGTGAGGTCCACAACAACAACTTGAAGGACCTCAAATACTATGTCATCGACACAATTCCCAAAACTAAACAGGGAGGTGATAGGGAACGCAAAATGCGCATGTTGGAGACCAGATACATCTTGAACTTCAACAGTAAAAGCCCCGGAGGTTTGAATAACACTGAAGACTTACATACGTGTTTATGACTGAATTATTTCCACTCTAACAATCCCCCATCTATGAAATGAATTCTTTCTGTTTCTCCCGATACATTTTGTTAACCAGCCCCCTGTGTCCTTTTCCTCCCTGTTTTCATAAAATATGTTAGTAATCTGGGGCCTCTAATTGAATTGTTGTGCCAGATAAACATGTCTACATTTCACTCTACCGATGTGTAGAGCTTGACCAATAGCCCAATGCAACTGCCCTAAGCTTCTCACCTAATCCTGCATACTCAGGATTTTTTTATTTTATTTTATTTTTGGGATTCACTTCACCTCAATTTTTGGGCACCAAAAAGCACTTTATTCACTCTTTCATGAATTATCCAACTGTGTTCAAAAATTCAGTGTTTAGCGACACATAGAAGGGTATTTGACAAAATGGCATTTAGGCCGATATTAAAGAATGACCAGTAATTCTAAATGTGCATTGTGTAAATATATGAATTATAAATGTATGTATATATATATATATATATATATATATATATATATATATATATATATATATATATATATATATATATATATATATATATATAATTTTTTAACTATATATATTTTTACAATACAGCTTATATATATTTTTTCTCAGAATGTGACTTTTCCCCCTATTTTGTGGAGAAATGTACTTCAATCATGTGTTGGAGAATGTATTTACAATGCAGGTATTTATACTGATATTTGTGCATTCATGCCGTATACATTTCCGGAATCACTTTCTTGTTTATTTAAATGTAAATCTTTTAAATTTAAGACATTACTGGCATTTCACTACAAATTAACTGTTTTTCCCTTCAACCGGTTGGAAAGTAGTATTACTTCGTTTTTTGTATTCACAAAGCGTAGTCTCTTTTCTAAATAGCGCAAAATGTTGCTTGCTCACCTTTTCTTTATGTCATTCACATCAAAGATCACGTGTTTGGAGTGCTAGCTGTTTAAAAGGTCCAGTAAAAAATGCAAACGTCATGTGATCAAGCCACTCCGGTGGTGAAACTCGTTATGGCGGACTCTTGAAAAAATAAACGCTACTTGTTTTTGCACTTACTCTGGGCTCGTGTCTGCTTCCTTGGTGCCTGCAGGAAACTCGTTGTTGCACCCGACCTTCGCAAGCAGCCTCTGGGATATATATATATATATATATATATATATATATATATATATATATATATATATATATATATATTGTGTATATATAATATATTTGTTTGTATATAATATATTTGTTTGTATATAAGAAGCACTGAGCCTTAATCAAACATTTAGTCCTATTTCTGTGCCCCCGACCTTCGCAAGCAGCCTCTGGGATATATATATATATATATATATATATATATATATATATTGTGTATATATAATATATTTGTTTGTATATAATATATTTGTTTGTATATAAGAAGCACTGAGCCTTAATCAAACATCAAACATTTAGTCCTATTTCTGTGCCCGTACCGGTTTTTCATTCTGAAAATCTGGTCACCCTATCATTTCTATTAATGAATGGAATGCAGAGATGAGAGAGAACTCAATGAATTCTCTTTCAGAGGTGGAATGTGAATGCAGTCTTATTGTTTGAAACTCAACTCAAAGAAAACTGAGATCCTGCTCTTTGTAAAGGCACTTAACATATGAAATGATTCTTGGTGGCCCACTCTGCTACGCCCTACCCCGAGCCCCAGAGGAATATTTAAGATTCTGGGCTTTCTGATAAAAATTTTATTTCTATGTAGGACCAGGTGAATGCTGTCTGTTGAAGTGGCTTTGGTCTCTTACGGACCCTCCACAGAATATTTCAGTGGATTCCTAATGCATGGCGAATGACTATTGTGCAAGCCCTTATTGTGAGTAGATTAGTAATTCCTTGTATGTCGGAATGACTGAGTATTTGTTTACCCGCCTTGGATTTATTCAAAGTTTGGTGCCAAGATTGATTTGTAATCTTCCCACCAGAAGTTTGGTTTTGGAATATTTAAATTCCCACTATTGGTAAGAGAGCCATCTTTAGGCTACTTGTCATGCGCACCAAGCACTTTATGAGACCGGACCAGCTGCCTTACATGGTAGAGTTGTCTTTCGCAAGCCAGTGCGTGCCTTCCGATCTATTAGAAAGGCTTTGATACACTGGAGGCAAATCGAGATCTAGAATGGGGGAGCTGATCTTTAATTATATGGCGGCTTTACACTGGAACCCTATTCCCTTCTATCTATGCTCAACTTCTTCTCTCTTCACTTTTCGTAGTATGCTGAAGACTTGGCTTTTCCTTCACCGATTGAGTTTTCCGGAAATTATGTAGTTAGGCTGGATTGCTGTCCAGTGCTCGGATATCACTATGGGGATGAATGTGCACTCTATAAATATATTACAAAGCATTTAACATGAATGGCACCTTCACAAAGCCACGCCTAAAAAGTACATGGTTATGGTTTTCCTTTTTCATTTGGTCTTACAAAGGCAATTTAAAAAAAATTGACAGGCTTCTGTTTTAGTGTTTTATTATTATGTTTATTTAGAATGAAGCTGATGATTCAGACCACAGTTTACCACCAACCCAGAAATACAACTCTTCAGGCACACGTACGAGGAGACATATAGTTACTGCGGATATCTCCAGCATTATGAAAGAAGGCATAGATAATCTTCATGATGAGGAGCTGGATGAGTTTTCTGGTGAGTAGATTGTTAAAGTTAAGTCGCAATAAAGGTTTAAAATTATAGAAATGTAAGATTTGCTTTTCATGTTTTTGTTGTCTCTGAATTTACCACCAAGGCGGCGATTGTGTTGTGAATGGGCCAGTAACCTGTGTTAGTTATACTGTTTTGTGTTACTGATTCCAGCAGGTATCACCACTTTACTTAATGACCATTGTGAGTGATGAAATGGGGAATTACAAGCAAGTTTCACAACTGGTATGCCTTTTCCTGCGTTTGATTCGCAGATGCCAAGCCCTGTAATGCTCGCATTTCCATTTGGTGTACACTGTGTAAAATGTAAAAGTATGTCCTCCTATGTTGAAACTTTTTTATTGTGTTGGGTGTATGGATGTATTCATATGGTATATATAAAATTCACTGGAAAAAACAGATCAAAGCAACGCTAAAGTAAGGTAAATTTGTTAGTGACAGCTAAAATGTTTTAACTAAAAAAAAAACCCACAGAATTTTACCAGTTATATGTAGCAGCGATAACTATATCTTGCGCCCCTCCATGCACTGCCTAAGACTTCACATATTATATCACTCATGGCCTGTTTTATGACATAATTTATGATATCACTGAAGACATCTCAAAATTCACTAGCGGCTCCCCTGCTCGCAATTGTGTTGACAAGGAGAACTGTGTTTGCTCTCGCTGGGCGTGAGCAATTTCAAAACTTCTGCCAAGCGAAGGCAAACACTAAGTCCACTCCCAGCGGGCTGGAGCATGAAATATGCTTCTGCCTTCTGGGAGTGGACTTTTCATGTGTGTCCCGACCCACAGTGAAGCGGAGGGGGAAACGGATGAAAAGATTGCTCCGTTCGCAGGTAGCAGAGTTTTTAGCTGCTCCCAGCAGGCGGGAGCAATACCAGCTCCCCCAGAAGGAGGGAAGCTGGCTAGGAGCACGGGGATTGGGGCTCCCCCTAGGCCCCCAGCATTGGTGAAGTGTGTTACCTGGGTGGGCTTCAGGGTACCCACCCTTTATTGGCCGGCCCCGGAGGATGGGGCCCCAGCCGCAAATCCCCCCTCCTCCTTCAGTAATTAGCTCCCCCATGGGGGGTGCTTTGCCTCTCCCAAAATATTAATTGGTCAAGCCCCAGGAGATGGGGATCTCATGGCTAATATTGGCCTGGGGAGGGGGGCTGTGTTCTCCTCTCCCCATTTACAATATGGCCAGGCCCTAGGACATGGGGTTCCTGGGGCCGAAATAGAGTTGCGTTCCTCCCTCCTATAAATCCAGGAGTGGGCCACTGGGGATGGGGTCCCCAGGGTCAAAAACAGCCCGGAGAGGTGAGGCCACATATCCCCAGTGGATGGGTTTTACGGGGCTGAAATCGGCCTGGGTATGGCAATGCCCCCCTCCAGAGTTGGCTGCCTATAGACTTTGGCCACAGGGCCTAGCCACAGGCCAGGCCTTGCTGCCAAACCCCTGCTTCGCATGGCCGAACCCCTGCCTCGCACGGCCAAAGGCCATGCCTGGCGGCGGTTGGATTAATGTATAGTAATAAAATATTACTTTACATTAACAAAACCCTAGAAATTCACTGAAAAAAACAAAGGTTGAAGGGACATTATAGTTAGAAAATACCATTAAATAACAAAAATTCATTACAAAAATCAAAGGTTACAGGGATGTTATAGTTGGGAAATAGAATTTAAAAAAAAGTAGCAATTCACAAAAAAGAACAAAGGTTACAGGCACGGTATAGTTAGATTCATTTTATACACACATCAAACCATTAAAATTTAGCAGTTATAATTCTGCTCATCTCAAGAAACTATTCCTCAGGCCCTAAAGTAACTATAATTCGCGCCCTGGCCAGGCACTGCTAATTACCCCTTATTTTACATCAGTCATGACATCTTCCATCACATCATTGATAATATCATTGTAACTTCTGCTGTAAAATTATTGATGAGAAAACTGTGCATGGTGGGGGTGTGAGTTATAGTTACCTTAGGGCACGAGTTTCTTGAGATAAGTAGAACTATGATTGCTGGATTCCTATGCTTATGCGTGTGTAAATTCTGAACCTAACTATAACATCTGTGTAACCTTTTTTTTATGACTATCTATCTATATATATCTATATCTATATATATATATATATATATATATATATATATATATATATATATATATTACTGAAAAAAACATAGGTTTCAGGGGCGTTATAGTTAGTTGGACATTCCACTGTGACGTCATCAGCAGTGCATTGCGGACGCGCGAGTTATAGTTAGCTGAACTAACTATAATGGGGGAATTTCTATGGATTTGTCAGAGTGAAATGTCCAACTATGACGCCCCTGAAACCTATGGGTTTTTTCAGTGAATTTCTATTGTTTTTTTAATTCTAAATTCTAACTATAACGTGCCTAAAACCTATGGTTTTTCAGTGAATATATATATATATATAAATTTATTATACTGTGCCTGGGCGTCCAATAATATCTGCACAACGTGGATTATTAGAATCCATGTCCAAATTTGTGGACTTTTTCATCAGGGGATATGTAGCGAGCCTTCCTTCATACGTAAAAGATACTGGCCATTTTTTAGAAAAACTAAGGGAGATTACATGGGACAATGAATACTGTTTAATTGTTATGGATATATGCTCCCTATATACCAGCATTGAGCATGAGCATGGCCTTAAAGCTACAAAACAATTTCTCTCTAATAAAGATGTGCGGTTCAATGAACACAATAAGCTGCTGTTGAGAATGATACATATATGTTTGAACAACAATTATTTTCTATTCAATAAAGAGATATACCAACAACTCTTGGGCGTAGCGATGGGGGCATGCTTTTCCCCTAGGTTTGTATGTCTTCATGTAGGCTGGTGGGAGGAGCATGTTCTTGGCCACGTCCTGGAAGAAATGTTCACGGATAACATCGTTAAGTGGTGGCGTTTCATTGACGATGTCTGTGTAGTCTGGCAGGGATCTGTCGAATCGGAACAGAGATTTGTTGATGTCATTAATGACAACAATTTAAACCTATAGTTTACAGTCCACATCAGCAAAGAGAGGGTCAAGTTCCTAGATGTAGAGGTATATATCTGCAATAATACCATACACACTAGACTTCACAGGAAGGTAACTGCTGGGAATTCAATCCTTCATGCCAGCAGCACTCACCCCAGGCATCTTATCAAGAGTATCCCCCATGGGGAGTTCTTGAGAATTAAAAGAATTTGCAGCAATGAAAGTGATCTAACTGCATGTCTAAACGAGTCCGTACAGAGATTCCTAGCAAGGGGATATAACATGGCTGACTTAAGGAGAGCTCAATCCAAAAAACCCATCCCTCAAAATACAGAAACAACTGTTATCAAGGAGTTACCCTATTAACTGCATGTAGTGAGTACAAAACTGAGAAACCACCGGTCCGACTAATACCTACTTATAGTTGTCACCATGAAATTGTCAGGCGGATTATCACTAAAAACTGGCCTATTTTAAACCTGACATGACAATAGCACCAGAAATAGAAGACTCTCCGGCTATTACATTCAGACGGGCTCCCTCTATGAGAGATGCCCTGGTAAAACCAAGTCCGGAAGTGCAAGAAAAAGTAAACTGGTTATCCAATAGGACCAGATTTTTTTTAATGTAGCTCCTGTAGGGCATGTAAATGTGGTGTAAATAAAACAGAGTTATTGGATGCATTTCCCCCGGATCCATGTAAAATCAAAGGACCGTTTACGTGTAAGATTTACTGTCTCTGTCTTAGAATGCACATGTCAGTTAAGATACATAGGCAGCACAAAACGATTAAAAAGTTTTTAATCGTATCTTACAGCATTTACGCGCGATTGTCAATTCTGATTCCAGTTACCCGGTGGTGCGGCATTTTAAATTAGTACACCAAAATAACCTTAATGATCGTAGTTATTTTGTGATTGATCCGTTCCAAAGTCTATTAGAGATGGCAATAGAGAAAAGAAATTGCGACAACTGGAAAGCCAATATATCGTACAATTTGATACCAAAATGACAAACGGGTTAAATACAGGGGAAGATTTGTATAATTTCATATGAATAGTGAATCTCTTTATATGCTGCTTTACTCTTGAAATGTTTATGATGATGATTTTATGAACCATTGTTTTAAGTCTGTGTAGATGTTTTTTTATGTGGGCTTTCAGCTTCATTTTTACATGATTTTAACTGGTCTTACTAGCTATCTGGTTTTACTAGTTTTTATCTGGTGTCTGTGGAGTGGGAGATTGCACTAATTACTGTTTGCACATGATTTTTAACTTTTGGTTTATAAATGATTATCATGCATTATATAGATTTGAATACAATTTTGCGGATGATAAATCTTGAATGTGCACAAAAAAAATTTGTTTACATATTGAATCGAAACAGTCCGCTCCGAAACCAATATAGGTTCTCTGGTTTGCACTACTTTTCACTTTGTACTTTATTTAAATGAGTATTGGAAACTCAAACAGATAGATTAATATTTAATGTATGCTCTTTGGTTTCAATCAATTTGCACTTAGTACTTTATTGAAATGAGTATCGGAAATATTGCGGTCCTAAGCATCTGCCTTATTAATACAATATTTTTTCAAAGAAACGGCAAGCTATTCATGTATTTAGTGATAGAGTTGCATTTATTATTTATTTTTTCACCTGGCACTGTTTTTTTTAAAAACAATGTATTATAATACTGTTTTAAGCATTCAGCACTTTCTGTCGGAAAAACAGCTTAAATATGAGGTTATGGTATCTTTCTGGTCTTAATTTGTGAATTTAGTATTTAAACATAGAGACTTATGTGCACTTGCCCATTATTCCTCATGTATATTCATACATAAACTCGCTCATAAGGAACATGAAGAAATCAATTTTTAGACTAACACGAAATGAATTAACAGTATTTATGTATTGTAATAGATTTTCAAATAATGTGTGGTCTGAAAACAATGTGCATTATATGACATCAAAAAGAGTTCTCACAGTCTGTTTTCCACCTCCATTACTATGATGGGAGGAGCTCATAATGAATGTATCTGTATTTATTCACCTGGGTAGTCACAACACGTCATGTGATCAAGACCGGGGTTCCAGGTCGAAACGCGTCATGTCTTTATTGTCGGAATAAAGGACTAAATTTGCAGTACTTGCTGTGCGGTGGTCCATTCCTGGTCTCGCGTCTCGGAGGGAGGAGGAAAGGCGTATTGGTATCAGGACTGTGCTTGTAATTTATTATACTATGTATACATGTGAAAATGTCTTGGTCCACCTGTTTGCCTTGGTGTCACAGAAAAAATGGGTGGAACTAACGTCAGAATGCCGACGAGGTCCTCTTATGGCTCCGATGATGTCATACAGTGTCGCGAGCAGAGCCGTGCTATTATGACGTCCTTGTCAACGTGGGAGAGCTAGGAAAGAATTTCCGTGGAATGCTGGTGCAGGGGATATTCACCTAATTGTTCAGGCTAGTCCTTTGGGAGCAACTGTTTATGTTGCCACTCCAGAAACCGAAACCAGTGATCCAAGGGCAGAGGCCCTGCAGATGGCACACGAGATGGGGTGCCCAGTCGTGTGCACCGGCGGGGCAGTGAAGTGACAAGCACCACAACCCACAAAAAAGGTAATGAGGGCACTGAATAACACAGGGTCTTCTCTTTGTATCTGGCAGGAACAACGAAGTTAAAATGCCCTAGTACCAAAATGTAGAATTAGTGCTTCAATGATCTTCAAGAGGATCTGCGATGCCGCTTCTGCTTCACGTACCCTGGAGGCAGCACATGGGTCACGCGGTACGGTCATACAGCGGTGGGACGCACACTCGTTGACCTCTCATGGCACTGCTCCACACTTCGGGGAGGACTCTTTCCATTAGCTATGTTTTCTGATGACGTGTCGCACCAGCCCGTCCAACAACAGAACTCCTTTAGATCCAAACATACTCTTCCACTCTCTCACCGGAAGTGAAACCAGGCCACGCGGACACTTTCACAATACAACAGCCGGGAATGCACTTTTCGGTAAAAAAAACAATTTCCTTCCTCCTAATCTATATCTATACTACTATAATAAAGGAGAAAGTTTCAGGCTTTGAGGCGGGTAAACTCCGGAACCACTGCGCCAATCTACACACCCGATACACCGTAGAAATCGTCAGGGTGTGCAGATGGTTATAGGCTATATAAAGTTTAAAAATAAACCTTATTTAAAAAATTAATATTTAAAAAAAATTTTGTCCCCCCCCCCCCCCCCCCCCTCCCTCCCAAAGTAGCGCCGGCTGCGACGTGCGTGCTCACGTCGAGCGGCGTCAGAGGAGCTCAGGCCATGACGCGGGGGAGGAGCAGTCACATGAAGAGCAGCACGGAGAGGCGGACATGGTGCGGGGGAGGAGCGGCGGCGGACAAGCGGTGAGGAGCAGAGCGGCGAGGAGCTGTGAACTCAGGAGCGGCAGAAAAGGTAAGCAGGCGGGTGTCGGGCCAGGCGGGGAACGGCCAAAAGGCAATGTTAGGACAGGCGTGGGTCGGGGAAGGCGGGGATTGACTCAGGCCACGCGAGGGTCGGGCCAGGCGGCAGGCGGGGGACGGGGTTGGCGGGGGCACGGGCTGCAGGTGGGGAATGGACAAAAGGCAATGTCAGGGCAGGCGGGGGAAGGGGAAGGGGACGGGGATTGACACAGGCCACGCGAAGTCGCGGACCAGGCGGGGAAAAGGGCGGGCGGGGGCACGGGCTGCTGGGCAATGTCGGGGTAGGCGTGGGTAGGGGGAAGCCTGGAAGCTTCCGGACAAGGTCGGGACGGGCTGCTAGTTAATGAAATAAACGTCTCACTGAAGAACAGGGGCCAGCTTCGATCGGTAAACAGCAGTTACAACGCCTGTTTTACTTCGCGATACCATTGCAACGCATGTGTTGTACATCGCAAAGTCATTACTACACATTTTTTTAGAACGTATGGTCAATTACCACGCATGCCTTTACAACAAATTTTGTTGTAAAGGATATGTATGGTAAAGGACCATGCGTTTTAAAAAACATATAGATGATCCACGTCGTTGTAAGGAAACGGAGGCTGTTCCGTTTCCTCACATCATAGTGCACCGCCCCTCAGAGACGACATGAAGCAGGAACCACCAGGAGAGAGGAACCACGAGGAGTGAGCAGTAAGGGGGATTGGGCATGGGGTGGGGTTTCTTTTCTAGGGTTTAGGGTGGTGCAGTGGTGCTTGGGTAGTGTAGGGGGTCGTGCTGGGGGTAGTGTTTTAGGGTTTAGGGTAGTGTAGGAGTCGTGCTGGGGGTATTGTTTTAGGGTAGTGCAGTGGTGTATGGGTTGTATAGGGGGTCGTGCTGGAGTAGTATTTTAGAGTTTAGGATAGTGCAGTGGTGTTTGTGTAGTGTAGGGGGTCGTGCTGGGGGTAGTGGTTTAGGGTAGTGCAGTAGTGTAGGGGTCACGCTGGGGGTAGTGTTTTAGGGTTTAGGGTAGTGCAGTGGTGTATGGGTAGTGTAAGGGGTCCTGGTGGTAGTGTTTTAGGGTATAGGGTAGTGCAGTGGTGTTTTTGTAGTGTAGGAGGTCTTACTGGGGGTAGTGTTTTATGGTTTAGGGTAGTGCAGTGGTGTTTGGGTAGTGTAGGGGGTCGTGCTCGGGTAGATATGGGGTTTAGGGTAGTGCAGTGGTGTTTGTGTAGTGTAGGGGTAGTGCTGGGGGTAGTGTTTTAGGCTTTAGGGTAGTGCAGTGGTGTTTGGGTAGTGTAGGGGTTCATGCTGGGATAGATTTAGGGTTTAGGGTAGTGCAGTGGTGTTTGTGTTGTGAGGCGGCTGTGCTGGGGGTAGTGTTTTAGGGTTTAGAGTAGTGTTTGTATAGTGTAGGGGGTTTAGGGTAGTGCAGTGGTGTTTGTGTAGTGTAGGGGGTCATGCTGGGGGTAGTGTTGTAGGGTTTAGAGTAGTGCAGTGTTTGTGTTGTGTAGGGGTTCGTGTTTTAGGGTTTAGGGTCGTGCAGTGGTGTTTGGGTAGTGTAGGGGTAGTGCTGGGGGTAGTGTTTTTGGGTTTAGGGTAGTGCAGTTGTGTTTGGGTAATGAAGGGGGTCATGCTGGGGCTAGTGTTTTAGGGTTTAGGGTAGTGCAGTTGTGTTTAGGTAGTGAAGGGAGTCATGCTGGGGGTAGTGTTTTAGGGTTTAGGGTAGTGCAGTGGTGTTAGTGTAGTGTAGAGGGTCATGCTGGGGGAAGATTTAGGGTTTAGGGTAGTGCAGTGGTGTTTGTGTAGTGTAGGGGTCGTGCTGGGGTAGTGTTTTAAGGTTTAAGGCAGTGCTGTGGTGTTTGTGTGGTGAAGGGGGTCGTGCGGGGGCAGTGTTTTAGGGTTTAGGATAGTGTAGTGGTGTTTGTGTAGTGTAGGGGGTTCTGCTGGGGGTAGATTTAGGGTTTAGGGTAATGCAGTGGTGTTTGGGTAGTGTAGGGAGTCGTGCTGGTGGTAGTGTTTTAGGGTATAGGGTAGTGCAGTGGTGTTTTTGTAGTGTAGGAGGTCTTACTGGGGGTAGTGTTTTATGGTTTAGGGTAGTGCAGTGGTGTTTGGGTAGTGTAGGGGGTCGTGCTCGGGTAGATATGGGGTTTAGGGTAGTGCAGTGGTGTTTGTGTAGTGTAGGGGTAGTGCTGGGGGTAGTGTTTTAGGCTTTAGGGTAGTGCAGTGGTGTTTGGGTAGTGTAGGGGTTCATGCTGGGATAGATTTAGGGTTTAGGGTAGTGCAGTGGTGTTTGTGTTGTGAGGCGGCTGTGCTGGGGGTAGTGTTTTAGGGTTTAGAGTAGTGTTTGTATAGTGTAGGGGGTTTAGGGTAGTGCAGTGGTGTTTGTGTAGTGTAGGGGGTCATGCTGGGGGTAGTGTTGTAGGGTTTAGAGTAGTGCAGTGTTTGTGTTGTGTAGGGGTTCGTGTTTTAGGGTTTAGGGTCGTGCAGTGGTGTTTGGGTAGTGTAGGGGTAGTGCTGGGGGTAGTGTTTTTGGGTTTAGGGTAGTGCAGTTGTGTTTGGGTAATGAAGGGGGTCATGCTGGGGCTAGTGTTTTAGGGTTTAGGGTAGTGCAGTTGTGTTTAGGTAGTGAAGGGAGTCATGCTGGGGGTAGTGTTTTAGGGTTTAGGGTAGTGCAGTGGTGTTAGTGTAGTGTAGAGGGTCATGCTGGGGGAAGATTTAGGGTTTAGGGTAGTGCAGTGGTGTTTGTGTAGTGTAGGGGTCGTGCTGGGGTAGTGTTTTAAGGTTTAAGGCAGTGCTGTGGTGTTTGTGTGGTGAAGGGGGTCGTGCGGGGGCAGTGTTTTAGGGTTTAGGATAGTGTAGTGGTGTTTGTGTAGTGTAGGGGGTTCTGCTGGGGGTAGATTTAGGGTTTAGGGTAATGCAGTGGTGTTTGGGTAGTGTAGGGAGTCGTGCTGGTGGTAGTGTTTTAGGGTTTAGGGTAGTGCAGTTATGTTTGGGTAGTGAAGGGTGTCGTGCTGGAGGTAGTGTTTTAGGGTTTAGAGTAGTGCAGTGGTGTTTGGGTAGTGAAGGGGTAGTGTTTTAGGGTTATGGGGAGTGCACCCAACCAGCCACAATATCCGTGGACAAAGGGGATCCTGACTCGTTTGAACGCTCCGCCAATTGAATAATTTGGGTCAAGGGCCCTACCACATCCAAGACCTATCAATTCCTTTCTTGGGATCCCTCATATACTTGGAGAAGAAGGTTCATAGTTTCTCATCAATTTCAGGCGTGTGTGCCACCTTTCCCTTCAGTGAAGATCTGGGGCCTTCTCCCCTCCTGACATCCCTTTCAAGCGGTTGATGGATTTTCCCCACCACATACTCTGCCACTTTGGCATCGGGGTCCACTGCACCGACCTAGGATGGTAAATTTGGGTAAGCTCGAACATGTCTGAGTGGACCCCGTTCCTAACCGGGGACTGAGAGGAGTGGGACTCCGGGCACCAGGGACGCCCGAGTCCTTATCCGGATTAGAGGAGAAATCGATGCACCCTCTCCCTCTGAGGGAAACCCGCCGCCGGGGTTTACAATACTGGTGACGGCATCGCAATTATCTCTGGGCTCCTCCTCCTCTCGGCAGGGTGCATGTTTTAGCGTTCGCACACTCTTGAGGAAGGTCTCCGTAAGTTTATCAAATCCTTCCAAGTGCCCATGTTCTGCTTAACGGCCCTCTTATTACCCATCTGGGAGCTACTGAGACCCGCCACTACCAGATCTGGGTCACTGAACACCATATGGATGCTTTTCGCCAGCTTATCAACCTGATCCCTAAGAGGAGCCAGCGCCCTCGAAAAAGCCAGAGAAAGGGCTTGGTCCACTGCTGGAGGGAGAAGTTGGGGGCCATTTCTCCTCCACTTCCTGGTAGGAGGAGTAAAAATGGTCTTCTGGGGGAGACATGATAGCAGAGGGTGTGAGCACAGAACAAATGCCCTTAAAATCCTTAAGACAGCCTCCTCGCCGGTGCTCCAACAGCTGGGCTTTCCCCAAAGCTGTTATAAGAATAGACGGAGGTGCAATACCAATTACCACCACCAGGTGGCGGTGGTCACTAAGGTGGCCGTGTGGGGGAATCACTGCGTAGCGGTGTCAAAATTAGGCGAGGGTTGGTCGGGAATCAAGCGGACACTAAAGGAGTGACTGGATTCCCAACCGTGCGTAATGACCAGCGGGAGCGCTCGACGGAGCTGCCTTGCTCGGACCAGACACGCCTGACAGGATCTAACCGCGCGCAGAGCGGGAGAAACTGCGGGGAGGAGAAGGCACTCGGGCAAGAGTCTGCTTCGCAGGGAATATGAAACAATACCAAGGCAATAATGCTAATAACGTGCACAAGAAACCGCTATACAAACGGCAACAACGTCAGATTAGGCCAAGAATGTAAGGAATGCACTTAACTGACGAGCAATGAAGAAAGAGGAAGCGGAATGGACGTCACGATATTATATACGATGGATTGTGAGATAATTGGACTATATTTGCCTTGGAAACTACCCCTGTAATGGTTTATAGGTTGTGTAGTCTTTTGTTTAATGATTGTTGTGTTACGTTTTCTTTGAACTGCTATGCAAATAGAAATCCTTGCCTCCGTCCTGCCATAGAATTCATTAAACTTTATTCGATCTGATTTAGAAACATAGATCATAAAAGTGTACATAAAAACAGTAAATCCTCTTTCCTAATAATATGCAGTGAGAATTAATTAAAACCAGTAGGTAAAAACGGGTGTTACAAAGCCCGGTTCAGAGCAACTTCAGGTTAACAGAATCGTAAAGTTCAATGTTTCGCAAGATCAATCTCATGTACTTCGTGCAAAATACGCAATAAGGGGTCCAAATAAGTTGTAACGCTTCAATACCTGACCAGTCTGCACTATATAAAACTGCAGAAAAACAAAAAATAAAAAGTGTTTTGCACACTTATGTCATTGGGCTTTATGTGGGCTACATCTGGGGGATATTGGTGCTACATTTGGGCTCTTTTTTCTCTGGTGGCCATCTTGGAGACTTATTTGTTATGAAGTTTCCTAATTTCCTCATTTACTGCAGTCTCCTCGGTAGGAAATGCTTTCAGTTTTTTACTTTGATTCCATCAAGAAAGCATTCAGATATGTCACATTTGCCATAAATTTAGAATGTTAGCACTCTAGTTGTTCATTAGATCACTGTAGTAAAGCTACTGCTAACCAGGGAGTTAACTGGAAGTCTACTGCTGGTATTGAAAGTGATTGTTTCAGTCTGCATGTCACAATTTTCTAATGAAATAGAAGAAGATTTGAGATCTCACTTAAAACATGCCCTAAATTTTCTTTCTGCAGCACTAACCATAATTTCTTTGGCAAAGTGAAACCCCTCATGTTGTTCCTTTTTAAATTAAATGTTTTATTCCAATCAAGATGGCTTCAGGTGTGCCATCATTTTGTCATAAGTAAGACTGTTAGCTCTCTAGTTATTTTTTTGTTTTTATTTTTTTTGTAACATAGTTTTTATTGCAGGGTTAAGATTCATACATTGCAGTTAAACATGTATTACAACCTTGATCTTCGTTCGAATCTGCCGTTATTCGGTTCCTTACACAGCCTTAGTGCCCACAACCCTGAGGTCGGGTGGCAACGTACACGAAGGTGTCGTAATCAACATGTCAAGATATGTTTGCTTCAATTTTCGCAAGTAGTTCACCTGTCTGCATTTGGTTTTATACCCCAATTCTCGTCTGTTTTCTACTATGCTATTCCCAACTGCCCCCCCTCCCCCTAAACCCCTAACCCCCATCACCCCTGCTCAGAGCTGTACAGTGTTTATCCATGTTGGTATCAGGAATTATCAGTAATCTAGGAGTGTGATGCGCCTGGTGCTTCCTGTGGGTTAATCTCATCTGGATCTTGCTGCTCTTCAGTGTCTTGTAGTGTGTTATCACGCAGCGCCTGCACTAATGTTTCCCAAGCCGTCGCTGCGGCCATCGCTCTATCGTCCAGTGTTCGACGTGCCATTTGGTATCGTAGTGTGCTTTCAGCAGCCCCCCACTTAAAGAATTTGTTCACCCATCTCTAGTGTGTAGGGCCTATTCTCTCTTTCCAGAGCCTCGTAATTTCTCTTTTGGCTAAGATAAGGCCCATATCAATTAATTTGCTAGTAACTCTATGTTTGGGGGTATATGGGAACCAATGTAGTACACTGACGGCTATGTCAAATTGCAGGCCCCTCTGGTCACTTCATTTAGTGTACTGCCTATCGCTCGCCAGTACTCTCCTAAGTCAGGGCAGGACCAGAACATGTGCTCCATCTCCGCCCCCTCTTTGTTGCATCTATGGCATACCGCCTCTGCCACTACAAAATATTTTTTGATTTTTCCAGGTGTCAAGTAGGCCCGATGTAGGATATAGAAGTGTATCTGTTGGAAGCGTGCGTTTCTCGTGCTTTTCCGTGCCCGCCGCATTATTTGTGCCCAAGCAATTTCTGGGATCTCTTTATTCAAGTCGACTTCCCATTTGGCTTTTAGCGCAGCTAGGGGCAGCAAGTTTTCCCTTAACATCCTGGAGTAAAGGCATGTTACCGCCTTATATGTCCCTGCCGCCATCATAACATATTGGCATGCCATTGTCGTCGTGGGTTCCGAAAGACCCCCTCCCCAATGTGCCTGCATGGCTCGGACCACCGCTGCATGCAATAGGTAGCCTCCCCGCGGAAGATCAAACCTTTCTTGTAATGTTTGATACGGTATTAGTGCTCCGTCCTCATAGAGATCTCCCAGGACTTGCAGAGCCGCATCTTCCCAGGTCTGTAACTGCGACCAGTCTCCTCCGTGTGGGAGCGCTGTTATCATCCCTAGAGGTATTTCAGGCGTGTAAGGATGCTTAACCCTCACTCTACGTTGGGATCTGTTCCAGCAGTGCCTAAACGTTCGCTCTTCGAGGGGTAGGTCGCTCAAGGTCAACCTCTGTTGCAAGGCAATATAAGCGAGAACGTGTCTCGGCGTGCCTCCCTGCCTCTCTTGTTCCGGGCCTCGATATACCCTCGCCACTTCCTGCGTGTAGAGTTGCAGTTGGGCCGCGAGGTAATAAAGTTCGAAATCCGGTACTGCTAGACCTCCCTCATCCTTCGGGCGGTGGAGTGTTTTAAGAGCAACCCTGCATCTACCCGATCCCCACAGGAATGATGTCATTTGCGATGTTAAGCTTCGGAAAACAGAGTTGGTAATCCATACGGGGAGCGTACGGAAATAATAAAGAAGGCGGGGGAGCACTATCATTTTTAGCAATGAGATGTGGCCATTCACCGAAAACGGTAGAGTGGACCAAAATGCCATACTTCCCTTCAATGCTCGCATACAGCGGCCTATGTTGCCTTCTAGCATATCAGTTGCCGTGTGGTATATGTAAACTCCCAAGTACTTCAGGCACGTGGGCTCCCATGTTATCAAAGGGCAGTGGAGAGGACGTAATCCTCCTCTCCGCACGGGAATAGACAAGTCTTAGACCAATTAACCTTAAGGCCCGAAATCTCCCCAAAGCGTGCGAGAAGCCTTTCCGCGCCTTTCAGCGCCTCTTCCGCATCTTCTAGGAATAGTAAAAGATCGTCTGCATATAAGGAGATAAAATGTCTCTCTCCTCTACTATCTATCCCCTTGTAATGTTTTCCTGTCCGGATTTCAGCTGCAAGTGGTTCCACCGCCAAGGCGAACAACAGAGGGGACAAGGAGCAGCCTTGCCGTGTTCCTCTTTCCACTGGGTATTGTGAGATGAGGGGCCCCACCCGTACTCTGGCCACCGCTGACGTGTATTGTACCTTGGTCCACCGGATATAGCCTTCCCCCAGCCCAAAGCGTTCCATTACCTCGTACAGATATTTCCACTCTAAACTATCGAATGCTTTCTCGATGTCTATGGACAGAATCATGGATGCTTGCTCCTCTGGGTGGGCATCATCTAGAAGTCTTATGAGCCTTCTGATGTTTGTGGTTGTGTTGCGTGTAGGTATGAACCCAGACTGGTCTTTGTGGACCAGGCCAGCCATGTGTTGTAGTAATCTGGCAGCCAGTATGCTACTTAGTATTTTGTAGTCTGTGGTGAGCATAGACAATGGCCGATAGGAGGCCGCACTGTGGCTCTCCCTACCTGGTTTCAACAGCGGAATCACCAGGGCCTCACGCCTAGATTGGGGCAAGTGGCCCACCGTCTTAGCCTCGTTATATACTAGTTGGAGTCGCGGAGCCAGCAGATCCAGATATTTACGATAGAATTCGATGGGCAAGCCATCTGTGCCCGGCGTTTTATTGCGGGCCATCCTTTGCACAGCCCCTCTAATCTCGCTCAGCTCAATGTCCCTGCCCAGGTCATCTGCTTGCTGTTGATCTAAGTGCGGCAATTGTGGCCCCTCGAGGAAAGCGTCTATGTCTTCCTTTTGCCTTTCCAGTGCACTCTCGTTAAGCGTTTCATAGTGGCCCTGGAATCTATCGAGAATTTCTGTCTGGGTATAGAGCATTTGACCCATTCCATCATCCAGAGACAGGATCGGGGAGCCACGCTTGGTGGGGTTAGCCAACCATGCCAGTAGTGTTCCAGCCTTTTCGCCCTCTGAGTGTATATAGGCCTTATGATCGAAACTACGGAGTCTCTCCACCTCCCCCGCTACTGCCTCCCTAGCCGCGCACATCGCCTCTTGGAGCTCTGGATGTCCTGGGCGTCTCTTCTCCATCCTGCGCAGTTTGTCTTCCGCTTTATCTAAATCTGCCAGCAACGCTCTACACACTCCTGCGTATTGGCCGATACACTGGCCCCGAATTACTACCTTGAAGGCGTTCTATTCCATTGCCCTGGATGTCGTGGTGCCGTCATTTTCATCAAAATATTGCGTAATCCCTGTGTTCAGTGCTGCTTGCAACATTGGATCATCCAGCGTCTCCGGCCTCAGTCTCCACGTTGGGATACTCGAGGTCTCGGTCATCCAATCCATCGTAATCAACAATGGATTATGATCGGAAGTCGTTCTGGCTAGGTATTCCGTTTTCGCAACCGTCGGTATTATTGATGGCGAGCACAGTATTGTATCCAACCGGACAAGCAGGCCAGAGTAGTATGAGTAATCCCTTCCCGCTGGGTGTTGCGTTCTCCAAACATCTTGCAGTTCCCACCTCTCCTGCCACTCTAATCTACCTTTTGCTAGTCGGCATACTGGAGATTCTCTAAGTGGTGGGTGAGACCTATCTAATGTGACATCTGTCACTGAATTAAAGTCCCTGCCTATTAGTACAGGGCATGCCAGGCAGTATGCTAACGCTCCTGATAGCCGGGCTAGAAAGGCCAGCTGGTCAGTGTTTGGTGCATATACACTACACAAGGCTATATCTTTCCCTCTTCGCTTCCCCTCTATTGCTACGTATCTACCCTCTGGATCTATGATCTGCCTAGTCAACTGGAAGGGAGTGTCCGGCCTGATCCAGATCAATGCTCCCCTAGCGAACGCTGAGTATGTTGTATTAAATAGCTGTCCCCTCCATCTGCGCTGCAATGCTATCCCTTCCTGTTTCGTCAGGTGCGTTTCCTGAAGCAATGCGATTTGAATCCCCCTGCGGTTCAGATAGGCGTGGATTTTGTGCCGTCTCCCCATTGTGTGCAGTCCCCTCACATTCCAGGTCATGCATTTCACTGTACCCTTGTTATCCATTGTCCCATGTAAGCTGATCCGGTGTGCTATAGTTCCCTGCTCCTGCATAGGTGATGGTGTCCCCATAACTATTCTCCGACATTGCTCGTATGTCCCCCACAACAGAAACAAAACCAGCTGAAATCTCAAAAGAAACAGTTCCAACTCCCCCAACCCCCCCCCCCCCGCCACACCCCCAGGATGGGCCCCAATATTGATTTATTAGTTACCATCCAAATTTGATGAAAGCAGTTCAACTTCCCTCAATTCACAGTTGTCACTGTGATGGCCTTAAGGGCCAGCAAGGTGTGGCTCTAGTCTGAAAGGTGGCTACTCCAGCCCCGTCCCCCCGCCCCTAAGATCCCCCCCAGATATGGCTGCGGTGACCCATTACGTTTAGTGATAATTACATTTGCTATCAGTCCAGGCCCACCCCATTTACCAGTCGCAGCCTCCTCCTTGCGTGATCGTATCAGGCCTCTATTATTTCTTCCGATGTCTGAAGCGTCACTATCGGGCCTTTGGTGCTGTTGATTTCCGATAGATCCGTTTCTGAGCCCGTGACGTGGTCCTCTGAGTCTGTGCCTTGTTGCGACGGGGCTGTGGCAGTACCGGACAATTCTATCACTGCTTTCAGTGCTGCTCTTCTCTCCTCATCTGTTTGAGACATCGTGGGTTTCAGAGGGCCCTGCCATCGCTTGCGGATTCTTTGTGATTTCCATGTTTGCGGTGGGTTCTTTGCTTCCTCCATCCGTTGTTTAGCTCCATCCGTTCCCTCCTTGTATAATTCCCACCATCCGCCGACGTGGGGAAGAAGTGCGTCTTATCGTCTACCACCACTCTGAGCTTGGCCGGGAACAGCAGGGAGTATTGTATGCCTTCAGTTCTGAATTCACGTTTAATGGATAGAAAGGATGCACGTAGTCTCTGTGTCTCGTAAGTGTAGTCAGGGAATAGCGTCACTCTGCTGTTGTCCACTTGGAATGGTCCCGCATCGCGGGCCCTCTGGAGCAGCAGGTCCCTGTCTTTGTAGTGCAACAACTTGATCACCACTGGTCGGGCGGTTGGCCCGGCCTAGGAGGTCTAGCGTGGACACGATGTGCTCGTTCTAGCGTGAAAAAGGGTGAGAGCCCCTCCGGCGCTACTTCGGTTTTAATCCAATTGTCTAGATATCCAACCATGTCTCCCCCTTCTTTTTTCTCCGGCAGGCCCATCAGACGGACATTGTTGCGCCTACTTCTGTTTTCGGCGTCCTCTGCCCTCCTCTCCAATGATTGAATGCGGTCTAAGGCTCCCGCCAACTTCGCCTCCATCACCTTGTGGGCCGGGGTCAGCTCCTTCAGGGTGTCCTCTGTGTTCTTGACCCTGTCTTTGAGTTTGGCATGGTCTGCTCGCAGCAGCCCTAGTCCCATCGCCACTTGCGCGATATCATGCTGTAGAGTGTCCTTCGTGGTCTCAATGGCCTCAAGAATCCGATCCTGTAGTTGTTGGAGGTCCACGGGTCCCGGGGTTACTTCCTCCTGTGTTGCCGGGGTTGCGGCCCCCTCTCCTTTTCCCTTGTTCTTCACCATTGTCGCCCTTAAGCCCAGCAGTCTTCACCTCGCTCCAGCGCTCGGAGAGGAGTTCCTAATCGTCTGGGCGCTGTGGTGGTCTCCGTAAGGTGTCGATCTTCGGTTCGTGGCCGCAACCAACTACACAGTACCAGAGGCACGGCCACCAAGAGGGCAGATCAGTTCCACTGCCGTTGTGCACGCTCACTGCTCAGACGCTTCCGTCTTAGGTCAGGTTTTCCCCCACTGCGGTCACGAAAGAGCGTCCTGTAGCGCTTCCCTACAAGCCAGTTCTAAATGCGGGCGGTCGCCTGTTATTGTGTTCACTCCCAAGGCAAGGTCCGTGTGCTATCAAAGTGTTTCCACGGTACGTGTGCAATCAAAGTGTTTCCACGGTACAGGCGCCCCTCAGCCGCCACTTAGATCTTGCGTCGTCCCTCGGTGTGCGCCATCAGTGGGGTTCAGGCCTGCCGGGCCCCTCCGGTTTCACTGTCTCGGGCCCTTGCCATATGGGTCTGCGCTGCCTTGCCTCACTGGCGCCGCCTCATTTCCAGGGGGGTTGTCTCTTGTGGGTAGCTTATGGCCCGGTTTTCGCGGTGGGCATCAATTGTCCGCCTCCTGCTAGGCGGGTGTCGCACTCCAGAGGGGTGACTGCGTTGGGGGCTCAGGGGGCCAACTATGGGCCTTCACCCAGCGGCGATACTTTTCGCTGGGTGGGCTCCGCTGTTTCACCAGCCGCAGAGCTACACCAGGTTGTGCACCGTCCTTCACCCGATGTGCCGATTTGCTGAGTTCCCGTCTCCTCGTAGAGGCTTAATTACACTGTCCCATTGCTGTGCCCCACTGTCTAGGCAATGTCTCTCGCAGTGCCCCCCTTTCGCGCCACTGCGCTCCCTGTACTTCTCCGCCCGTCCGCTGCCCTCGGTCCTCCTGCTAGTCTCGGGCCGCGCTCTGCCGCTTTAATCACTTTCCCCAGCTCCGCCGGCTCTGTTATCATCCACGGCATCCGCTCCCGTTCACTGCCAGATTGGGATGCTGGCGGTCTTGTTTTTTTTCCCTGCAGGGAGTCCTAGCCCGCAGTCAGCCTCTCCCTCATTCGCCTCTCCTTACGGCGTAGTTCGCGGCCGCCATCTTTCGGAATCCCGGCGGTGGTAGCTGGTTGTGGGGGCGGGTGTCAGTGCGCCCGTCTCCGCTCTTTCTTTGCCTCCGCTCCCCTAGGCAGTTAAGGCACTTTCGCCTTCCTAAGTCTCCCGCAGTGGCCCTGCCTTGTCGCTCCTGACCGCGCTGGGTGTTATCTTTGGCGAGAGCCGGCCGTTCTTTAATCCGCCATCTTGGGGTCGCCTCTCCTTGCAATCAGAGGCGACTTCGCAGCCGAGGCAGTGCGACTCTGTTCGGGGGGTTTCTGCAACCATCCGGGTGCCGCTTGTGTTCTCTTTGCCGTCCGCTCGCGGACAATCGCGTTAGTGCGGGTCACCTCCTCGGTTTTCAAGGTGTGTCATAATTTTGTCATAAATAAGACTGTTAGCGCTCTAGTTGTTCTTTAGAACACTCTGGGAAGCTGCAGTAGAACACAAAGGAATCAACTGACAGTCTCTGTCCTTGTTGGATGTACATGTTTAACTGAGAATGTCAGACTTCATTCTCACATGACTGAGAAAGATCATGTGAATTTACAGAAAATATGCTCTCATTTTAGCTTCTGGAGTACCTTCCAAAACTCTATGGGACAAGCATGTGAAAATAGTTTTCTCTCAAACAGGATTCATGATATCCCAGCAGAAGGTTTTTCACAGGGTAAAATCACCTTAGAACACACCACAATTCCTGAAATTAGTATGGTACCACCAACAAATGAATTCTAATGTAACTAAAGTCTGTTATCACCCTTTATAGTTCTCTTGGTAACACTCAAAATCTTCGATTCACTACAATGCATTTCAATGGGGTACTATCAAGTATATTGGTCCCAAGATCGCTGCCAGCAAGTCCAGGATGAAGTGCTGACAGCGAATCAGATCTCACGATGACATGTGTGGTAAGGCTCTGCCCAGATATCTATATTTTTTATTTTTCAAATTTCTCAGCATCTACTGCACAGTTTACACCATTTAACAAAAAGAGTTCTTTCTGAACCAAGGGCTAACTTTTTGCCAAATTTCATGTAATTCCGTTCAGCAGTTCGGGCTGTAACCGTGTCTAAAGTTTTCTATAGAAAATAACATGGAGAAAACACGTTTTGGGACCCCCTTTTTTTCTCGGCCCGCTTGCCGATTCACCTCGAAACTTTCAAGATAGGAGAGGACCCGAGTGCCCCACGAGTTTTGAACATTTCGCGAAGATTCGTCAATTGGCGCCAAAGTTATTGGGAATAGAATGTTGTGATTTTCCTATGGTAACTAGTTCCTAACTATAACTACCTACTGGCGACTGCCAGTAGGTAATATATATATATATATTCACTGAAAAAGCCAAACGTTTCACGGATGTTATAGTTGGGAATTAACATTTTTTTAAAAAGCTTAAATTCACTTAAAAAAACCAAAGGTTTCTGGAACGTTATGGTTAGGCTGACATTTCACTCGTACAAAACCAGAGAAATTCGGCCATTCTAGTTAGCTGAGTTAACTATAACTCAAGCCCCAGCAATGCACTGCTTATGACCTCACATATTACATCACTCATGACGTGGTTAGGGACATCACTGATGACATCTCAAATTACCTCACTGATTACATAATTCGGTGACTGAGTGTTTCTAAAAAGTTTGAGTGTTAAATATCCATAACAAGTTGTATTGGTGAATCAGTTGGTGTATGAGTACCTGATTAGATGATTCAGTGGGTGCGTAACCGTATAAGTGAATAATTAGGTGTCTCAGTGAATGTATGGGTGATTGACTTGTTGTGTGTATCTGTCAGTTGGTGTGTAAGTGGCTGCATGGACGTGTGAGTGGGTATGTGAGTTAATAAATGGGTGAGGGTTTGGTTGTTTGAGTACCTCTATGGGTGTATGAGTGTCTGTGTGGTTGTGTGATGAGCGAGTGGGTGAGTCAGTGGCTGTATGGGGTAGCGAGTATGTGTGGGACTGTATGGGTGAGTGTGTATATGGCTGTGTCGGTGAGAGAATGGATATGTCAGTGGTATATGGGTGAGTAACTGCATATGTGAAAGGCAGTATAGGTGAGTGTTGGAGTATAAGTGACTGTATGTGTGACTGAGTGATTGCGAGAGTGGCTGGAGGGGTGAGTGTGTGCCTGTGTCAGTGACTGTGTAGGTAAGTTAGTATGTATTAGAATCTGTATGAATCAATGTGTGTATGTATAAATGTATAGGTGAGTAAATGGCTGTGTGATTGACTCTATAGGTGACTTAGTAGGTGTGGGAGTGGCTCTGAATGACTGCGTGCGAGTGGCTGTATGAGTGGATAGATCAGTGGCTACATTAGTGAGTGGTTGTTTGAGTGGCTTTATGGGTGAGTGAGTGTATATTTGTGTAGACATGTGAATCAGTGAGTGTTTATGTAAGTACTGGTATGAGTGTGTTAATGGTTTCGAGAATGGTAGTGTGAAAGTTGGAGTGACTGTATGAATTATAGGGGTGTGTGTGGGTGCATCAGAGATTCTGTGGATTATGTTATCGGTGATGTCATTTGACATGTCCTCAGTGATGTCACTGACCATGTCATGAGTGATGTAATTTGTGAGGTCATAAGCAGTGCATTGTGGGGACACGAGTTATAGTTAAATCGGGTAAATATAACGGCTGAATGTCTCTGGTTTTGCAGGAGTGAAATGTCAGCCTCCCTAGAACGTTCCTGAAATCTTAGTTTTTTTTTTGTTTTTTTTAAAATTTTTGAAAACCTTTATTTGAAAAAATGGATGCATACAAATACGGGCCTACAACCCGGGGGCCGGCCACGGAACAGAACTGGAAAGCACCATTATCAATTAAAGGCACGGAGTGGTTAGACGATATTACCCAACGCTGCAAGTCCATGATATTAACTAAATGGAACCACTCGACATAGGATCAAAGGAGGTTAATTTTTATATATTAAAAGAATAAAGGATAAGTTGTATAGACAGCAACCTGGTGTACGTGGCGGGGAACAAAACCAGCTACATCATAGCAATAAAGCCACAAAGCAATAATCAGAAAGGTCCAGATCATGCGAAACATAGGTTCACTTACAGTTCCTCAATGGTAGTGTCAACTTGCGACCTCATGTACCCAGAGACAAACTGAGCAGCGTTTCCGTAATAGTAAAAACCATTAGGGAGACAGATAAATTGCAATCATTATACAACCCAACCCAAGAAATAAGAAAACAAAAAATACTAAAAAAGAGGGAGTAGAGGGCCTCCACGTTACTGTACCCGCCCCACGGTGGTAATGGCGATCAATAATACAAATGGCGAACGTGCTTCGGGGCGGGGCAACTAATTCAGGATAAACAGAGCTGTGGGTACCATATTACATATAGTACCTTTTCCTCCCCCCCCCCCCCCATTAACTCACCCCGCAGGAATACGCACAGTCGTGGAGATCCAAGAAAAGGACACAAAAGAGCCATAGAAACAAAGAACTATCTAATAGACCCTAATCCACCCGCCCCACCCTGCACCCCTGCAGAAGGCTACGACCTACCCCCCCAGCAGCGTGCCTGTCGCCCTAATTATGAACCCGAAATATAGAATGAGAAGATATAGAGAAAAGGAAAGAGAAAGAGAAAAAAGGAAAACCTGGGGAGAGGAACCATGTAGCAGAATGCGCGGCCCCCGCCCCCCGCCCAAACAAACCGTGAGCATGGCCCAAACCGAAACTGGCAAGTGTTCAGTTATCCACAATTATGAAGGAATCAACAAAGTATCACCATTTGGGGCAGTCCATGAATCCGTGCGCCGATTAGTAGTCTTCCGAAGTAAAAACCGGGCTCATCCTAGTCCTTTCTTATCTAACGCCACGATGTACGTCGATGCAGTGGGCAGAAAACATGGCGATGAGAAAAGGCCGTGGAAAAGTCGCTGGACGATCAATGGAAGCAACCCATGGGACCTCCCCTGCCGATGGCAATGCAGGAGCTGTTCACGGTAGTCGTGTTTAACAATGTCAATGATCACCAGCGGTTCTATCCGCTCACGTATCGGATCATCGCTACCCCAACCAGAAAGCGGGGAACAGTCAACGACCACCTCGGGCCCATCTGCGTCCTCAAGAGAAGACCCGGGAGCAATGGCGGCCGTTACATCGTCCTGTACACAGGAGTCCTGGGCCATGGACAATTTCCAAATCTTCAGCGCCTGCAGGACGTCGCCAATCGTGGGTTCGCGCTCACCAGTGCAGGCCCAAGCGGGACACAAGGGCAAGGAATCGGCACCCCGGGAAGTTACACAGGACATGGCCTCAGCCGCCATTTTGTGACAATTGCGCCGTCTCTTCGAAATCATCTCCAGGGGTGGGCTCACATGTAGGGCCCCCGCGGGATCCCCCTCAAGCGCACGAACCGCACCCATGGTGCTGAAATGTTGACCACCAAAAGAGGGGGACCCGCCGGCGACACCGCTCCGCTGGAAGCACTCTCCGCCACCGAGCGATGGAGTCCGGCACGGCCGGACGGCAACAAAGGGGGGAGCCACCAACACGGCGTCCCCCACAACAACTTGCCGCACACCACCTCTGAAGCACCGGACGGTAGTCCCAGGCGCGTTCATTTGCCTCCGGGCTCTTCGCACATCAGCATCTTCCGGCCGGCCCCCATCCTCCGCCCGAGGCCGACACCGTCTCGCCGGCAACTCGCTAAGGGCGAGGCCCCGGTCTCAACCCCGAAGAGGCCGCACTTTCCGGGAGGACGCCGCTGCGGACCCACTGAGCGCCGGATCCACCAGGATGGATGGTAAGTGACTGCGAAGCTTTGCATATAAGTTGTTGTCCTTTTTGGGCAGGATGAGTGACAGGATATTTGAGTTTAGGCAGGTAGGCCGGCGGAGCCGAGCTAACGTGCGGCCATCTCAATGCCGAGCTTGAAATCGTAGTTTTTTAGTGAATTTCTAAGTCTTTTTAAAACGTAAATTCCTAACTATAACGTCCCTGGAACCCTTGTATTTTTTTGTGAATTTCTAAGCTTTTTTTTAAATGCTAATTCCCAACTATAATGTCCCTATAACTTTGTGTTTTTTGTGAATTTTTAAGGTTTTTTTAACTAGCAGTCGCATTTGCTGAGTGGTGGAGAAAGCGGCCTGGGCCTCCTACCAGCTCTCAGGAATTCCGGTACGTAGGACTTACAGGATGTACCAGGAGGTCTTCTTGGTCCCCTAGGTCCCTATGGAACCAAGGAAACTTTTTCCCCCAACTAGTAGTGTGTGTGTGCCAGGAGGCACGTTTGCAGAGTGGTGGAAAAAGGGGGTTGGCCTCTGACAGCGTCTCTGCAATCCTGCTGTGCGGGACCTACTGGAGGTAACAGGAGGGGTAGTTTGCCCCCAAGGACATCCTTAGGGCCCAACTCCTCCTCCTATTATCTCCAGTAGGTTCCATACAGAAGGATTACTGAGTTCAGATAGCAGGCCATGTCCCATTTAACCACCACTCTCCTTAGCTGGTGAGGGTCATTAGGGGGCAACTAGCCCACCTGTTACCTCCAGTAAGCCCCACATAGTGGGATTGCTGCGAGGTATTCAGAGGCCAGGCCCCTTTCTCCACCACACTGCAAACATGCCTCCTGGTGCACTACTATTTGGGGAATGAAGTCGCCTTGCCTCTTGAGGGTCCCTGGGGGCCAACTAGCCTTCCTGTTAGCTCCAGTAAGCCCAACGCAGCTGGATTGCTGAGAGGTAGTCAAAAGTCACGTCCTCTTTCTCCACCACTCTGCAAATGCGTCTCCTGGCCACTGCTGCTTGGGGGATAAAGTCTACTTTAGTCCTGAGGCCCTCCGGACGCAAGGGGACCTTATCGGCCGACCAGCAGTGCGCCGAAAGAGTGGTGGGAAAAGGGACATGGTCTCCGACCACCTTCCAGCAATCCCGCTGTGTGGGGCTTACTGGAGGTAACTGCTGGACTAATTGGCCCCTAATGACCCTCAGGAGCGAAGGGGACTTCATACCCCAACCAAGAGTGCACCAGGAAGCTCGTTTGCAGAGTAGTGGATAAAGGGAGCGGGTCCTCCGGTGAGCTGTGGCTTTGTTTTTTTGTTGTTATTTTAGGATGGGGGGCTGTGTGGAACCCCTTCCCATGACCCTTTTGGGCACCTTTTGGGCCCCGGAGACCCCATCTCCGGGGGGGCCTCACCCATGTTTTATTTTTTAAATTAAAATAAAACTGGAGGGGAGTCGCATAGCCCCCTCCGTGCCTAGGAAGATTTCAGCCTGAGTACCAATTCCCCCGGGGCCCGACCATTTTTTAGGGTTTTTTGTTTTAAAGGGAGGGGGCCAAGCTGCCACCCTCCCAGGCTATTTTTCGGCTCTAGGGACCCTGGGGCCAGGCCATTTTTTTTGTTTTACTTAAAAAAAAAATATTTCAAAGGAGGGTTGGCCGCATGGCCCCCTTCCCAAGACCGCTTTTGGCCACGGGGACCCAATTCCCCGTGGGGAAGCCTGCCATGTCCCGCCTCCTGTGGGAGCGGGCGTTGCTTTTTAACCCCAGTGAGCTGCTAAGCGCAGCTCCCTGGGCTTAAATAGCATTGTGCTCCACTTTGAACAAAATGCTCTCACTTGTTCAAAGTGGAGCCCTTGTTTGCTATGGGATGGAGGGAGCCGTGCTCCCGCCATCCCATAGCAAACTACAATGTCACTGGGGTGGAATCCCGGGACATTGCTGGAGCTGGCCCTGGGGGGTCGCTGACCCCAGGGCAATTTATGGATCCACGAGGGGGGCGGCACGACCCCCTCGAACTATATTTAAGCCCTGGGGAGGTGATGGTCCCCGGGGCTGTGTGGGGGACTGGAGCCTACCCACATTTTATTTTTAAATATAGCAGTGGTGGTCCTCCTACTGGGGGGCCATGTGGGACCACCCCCTGCAGCTAATCACATCTCCGGCACGAGATGGGGAGGGTTCACGGATCCACCGCGGCCACAGTTTTATTTCTGGGAAATCCTTCAATTTCTTAGGAACTACTAAAGGGATTTACACCAGTTAACAAAAAGACTGCTTTCAGGACCAAGAGCTAAATGTTTGCCACATTTGGTGTTAGATTTGAGGGTCTCTAGTTGGCAGAGGTAGGTACCTTTGACAAATAGGGACCCTTGTGTCTAGTCAGGGTAAAGGGGTACATTCCTAAAATAACCCCTGCTCACCCCCTTGGAGGCTTCGCACAAGCAGACAGGCTTATCTCAGAGGCAGTGTGTAAAGCATTTGTGAACACATACAGTAACCCAGTGACAACCCTACAGATGGACACCACACAAGTTGTAGTATAAAAATTAGTATTTTTACTTAATACAAGACCACAAATGACAAAAATCCACAATACTGTACTTTAAAAATGGTAGAATTAGCTTAGTTCTCTTAAGATCTAAAATGCAACACTTTGAGTTCAATGTACCTTAGGATGCGTAATGCTATGCAACTTAAGTGTTTCAGGGAAGGTGATACATCGGTTCCTTACACGCAAGAACAGTGATGCATCGGGTCCCTACTGATGCATAGGGGATGCGTCGGTTCATCTCGGCGTAGGGAGGTGATGCGTCTGTTTCTTACTGCGCTTCCGTGGCGATGCAACCAGCAGCTCAGTGATGCGATGAATATCCGGTGCAATGAACAAAAATGGCGTCTTCTCCTTGATGCAACACCATGCATGTATGCCCGACGGCCGTGCGGCGATCAGCGATTCTTCTGAGCCACGACAGGCCCTGCGACACGCTTCACAATGATGCAGTGGCGTCTGATGCGACGTCGATCCTCTTCTCTGGCGATGCGAGGCGCATCGGCAACGATGCGACACTGCAGTGGCGACACGCTTTCCCAGCGATGCGACGGCTGTGACACGACTCTCCGATGATGCGGCGGCATCTGGTGCGACGTCTTCTACGGCGATGCGAGGCGCTTTCGCGTTGTGAAGCGTCAGCGACAATTCAGCAACACGTTTCTTCATGAGTCGCGCTTCCAGCTCCTTGAGACACGCAGCCCCTCAGAAAGACCAACACAACTGCAGGTACTTCCAAATAACTCTTGGGGAGCTGGTGGGTGAAGTCTGTTGTCCCTGAGACTTCAGCAGGAGGCAAGCTCTATTTCAAGCCCTTGAGCTACTTCACAAGTTGAATAAAAGTAGCACAATGTCCTTTCTCCTCTCTTTGGTAGTCAGGCAACCACTGAAGGCCAATCCCTCACGCTTAGGGATAGTCTCTCCTCAGTGTCTCGGGTTCCTCTCCTCAGCAAAGGTTTCTTGTTTCCCAAAAGTGCTCTAAAGGTCTCGGGCACGCCCCTCAGGACATGCGTGCAAAGGCACAGGTGCGTTGTAGTGTGAACATGTTCTATATAGAGCACATCATACTGCACACAACACAGCGGGGGCGGAATCCGCTTTTAAAGTAGTTATATATTGGTTTACACTCCTGCTCGCGTGCACAGTTGGGACAAGAACAAAACTGATCTCTGCTGGCGGGGATGTGGTTTAACGGGAGCCTTAGCTCACCTACTGTGGCATTGCCCAAAATTAGTACGCTATTGGACAGCGATCCTAGACGATATTGATGCTGCGTTTCAGATCACACTGCCTCGCACCCCAGAATACACTCTACTAGGTCTTTCCCACCATAAAGCCTTTGCTGAAATCTCTTAGAGGCAGACAGATCGCATTGGTGTTGCTGGTGGCGCGGCAGGTCATACTGGTGAGGTGGGGGACAACAGCGACGCCAGGGCTACTAGCTTGGGTACACCGTCTGTGGCAGCTCTAAGCTATGGAGCGCATGTCGCATAGTGTGGAGGGGAAGGGCATAGACTTTGCGAAATTGTGGGCCCCTTATCTGCGAATACTCCTGAAAGACCTGAGAGAGGTGACAGGCCCTAAATATTTGCAGATTCTCAAGCTCTTGCCGTTAGAGCCCCTTGGCAACCTCCAAAACCCGGCAAGATGAGCATATTCACTGTACTGAGGGCTGCCCTGGTCTGAAGTTTTAGAATGCATGGTGGAACTAATGCGGAGAAGGGTGGGCGAAGAGGTAGGAAGGGCTGTTTGTTTAGGATGTTTTTATTTGTTCTATTAATGTTAAATTGTGGATGTCCTTTAAATGGGAGACAGCACAGATACCTTGCTAGATTGCTTCCTGTGCAGCCGACCTCCGGGTTGTGTGCCTGAAAGCTGTGTATTATCACTCATGTATCGCTCCGCCGGCTTTGAGATGTAGTACAAAACGGGGTGGGGATGGACGGAGCATCTGAATCAATCAAACACTCACACCCAGTCAAAAGATCTGGGTTTAATCCATCACCGTTCTTTAGCCCACTCAGCCACCCCAGTTCAGACATGGCCATATGCAAATCAGTCTGACCCTGTGCCTCATGGGAACAGTCCAGCCTGAACTTCCAAGCCATGTCTTGCCTGGACCGGAAACGAGCTTTCGAGGACCGGTTTCTGGCATTCCAGCCGTCTTCAGCCCGGCTTGCTTGAATCCAGTGGCAAAGTGAACAAGGGACTCACGTCTGATCATACCCTGTCACACTTATGGTGGCCAAAAGCGGTACAAAAGGGGGTGGGGATGGACGGAGCATCTGAATCAATCAAACACTCACACCCAGTCAAAAGATCTGGGTTTAATCCATCACCGTTCTTTAGCCCACTCAGCTACCCCAGTTCAGACATGGCCATATGCAAATCAGTCTGACCCTGTGCCTCATGGGAACAATGCAGCCCGAACTGCCAAGCCATGTCTTCCCTGGACCGGAAATAAGCTTCCGAGGAAAAGATCTTAAAGCACTGTGTTTGAACCATTTTGAATCAATTCGATTGGGGCTGGAGTTAAGTAAAAAATCTGTGATGAATCACCAATTTACTATGGTTTCTACTAACATCCAGCCCTATCTAGTGGGGTGTTCACGTGGTTATGACAGGTATATTTTGACAACGTTTAGATTTGACAGCTTCTTCCGCCTGGTCACATTCCAGAACACCAATGATTGGTCCAGAATACTTATTAAATGTCCGTGTGATAATATATCAAATCAATCCTTATTACACGTGATCTTTTTCTGTAAATTATATGTGACTGAACGGGTCAGATGGATAAAACCCTTTTTAAAGCAGGGTCTATGGCAGCAATGCCGACCGGCCCTTTTAATTTTGCAACTATTGAATGATGAGTATTGTGTGGGAATCATGCTGGGGTTTTTAAAAAGTGTTTTGAGGAAAAGAAAATGTATTAGCTGTTCTTAAATGTACATATGTTTGTATATCTGTAATGAATTGCTGCTTTTATGGTTTTATTAATTTGTGAAATCAGACAAAGCATTTTCTAAGGCAAAGGCCAAAGTGAGAGAATGTTATTGGTGGCCAGGGGTAGAGCGGCAAGTAGAGGAGGTTGTTGGGGATCGCTTACTTTGTGCTGGAAATGACAAATCCAGAACTGTACAGCTCCATTATCACCTATAGAGATACCAGAAGAACCATGGTCAAAAATCGCTTTGGACCTTGTTGGACCATTTGAGATCTTGTCACCCAGTGAATGGTTTATGTCCCTCTGACCCCAGGTGGCAGTCTTGGTGGCCTGCAGCTATGTTCCCTCCCTCCGTTGCTTTGGACACGGCCAAGAATCTGGGAGTGAAGATTGCCAACAGTCTTTCCATGAAGGCCCAGATCATTGGCCTAGTTGGTAAATGCTTTGGCCTCCTTAAATCGTTAGGAAAATTTCTTCCTCTGCTCTCTCAGTATCATAGGAAAATCACTGTGCAGGCATTAATTGGCTCTCTTCTGGACTACGCCAACATGCTCTATCTCGGACTCCTCGAGTATCTTCTCTCACACTTACAAGTAGTCCAAAACTCGGCTGCGTGAGCCATCTTTGGCTTCCATCGGAGAACCAGTGCAAACACACTTCTGAGAACTCTTCACTGGCTCCTCATTCGTAAGCCCATTGTTTTCAAGACGCTTACCTTGGCCTTCAAGGCTCTCCATGACTCAGGCGCCAAGTACATCAGAAGACGGCTGGCCTTCTACCATCCATCGAGATCTCTTAGGTCATCTGCGCTGGCCTTAGCTACTGTTCCTAGTATAAGGCGCGCCCGCATTGGAGGCCGCTCTTTTAGTCGCCTGGCGCCTAAGTTGTGGAATACATTGCCGGTCTCGCTGAGAAAGATCGGCACTTTGTTGGCCTTTAGAAAGGAAATCAAGTCCTGGCTTTTTGTTCAGTAGTGCGTGGCATCACCAGCCTGCCCTCGGTCTGTATTGAGTAACATAACATAACATTATATTAGTGCTGGTTGATTACTCCTCAGCGTGTTGTGTGAACTCCATTGCCACAAAACGTGTTCTTGATTTTTTTAAAGATGAGTTTACTTGTGAAAATATTCTGAAAACTATAGTGACGGATAATGGGGTGAAGTTCACCTCTCAAGAAATGATAGTTTCTTGAAGATTTGTCTACTACTCACCACCGTATGACTCTTTATGCACCTCAAGCCAGTGGCTTGGTTGAGGGTGTGAATTGTTTGGTGAGAGCTTGGACACAAACAGCAGTAGAGATCAAGATGCATTTGAAAGGAATTTTGCCCGAAAAACTATGGCCCCATCGGAACACACCCAATGGCATCAGCTTCACAGAGTTCTTGCCTTTTAGGAGGCTCAAATGTAGAGAGATGAGGACTAAACTTAATCCAGTGTGGTTGAGCTGCAGCAAGGGGGAAAGAAATGAGCACCCTCACAAACTATGAGAGTACCAAGAAAAATATAAGAGGAGGCTTGAAGCAAAGCATGTAGTGAGGAGCAGCAGGTGGGAAATAGGCGAAATGGTATATGTGAGGAGTCCTGTCTGGTCTCTGAAGGGTGAAACAAAGTTTCTGGGTCCCAAACGCATAATAGATGTCAAGAAGATGTGGTTTTGTTAAGTGGGGGTGAGGTGTGGAGTATGTCTAGACTATCAAAAAAGTAATCGCACTTCAGGAGCAAGCCGTACTAATGTAAGCAGTAGGGAGAAGCAGGTGTAGGTTCAGATTATGGAGCCTGATGGTAGAAGGGGTGAGGATGCTGGACGTGGTGTCCAAGATAATGTGAAATTGAGGAGACCACCTCCATATCTTCAGGATTCCATATTGGAGTGACACTCTTCTTTTCTATTTCATATTCATTGAGCCTTTTGCGCAATGTTGCAAGGTGTTTGGAAGTACTATTAATTAAGTTACATGCTGTCACCATTTTGTTTCTTTTTCGTTATTTATGCATGGTATGTTTATATTTCTTTGTTTCCTGCATTGTTTCCTTTAGAATAGTGTAGGTAATTGTCTTGCTGTTATTTTTCATATGTAATATGTTAAAGAGGGAAGATCTGTTGTATCGTACCCTTTACTAGTGTTGGGTTCATCATACGAACATTGAGGGTGATCTGGCAACCCTGAGTCATTTGGATTCTAGCAGACTCAGTGGAGGTTGTATTCCTGAGGAAGATGCAATAAATAACGCACCTGTCTTGTTTTAACAGATAGCATATAGCAAGTGAGTGCGCCTCAAAATCACACTGACACCCCTATTGGGATAACGGGCAAAGCTAGTCTCTGTAGTGACCCACTGCCCAGCATAAAGGCGTGCACCGCCGAAAGATGACACCCTAAGGCAACCATGCCTCATGAAAGATAGCCATGGGGTGGGGCTAATCCCCCACTCACGTCCTCACGGGGTGCATGCTGCTGCTGCACCGGCTCTCTCCCGGCTTGTCATGGAAGCCAAAGCAAAGGAGCATGCTTTAAAAGTGTTAGTTGGTCGTTGCGGCGGCCAAGCGGGCGTGGCTCTAATGAGGTGGTACTTTGTTACGTCATGACGTACTGGGTAATGGCGTCTTAGAGCCTCATAGGGTGCATAGTTTTGTAGTAGGATGATCAGCGTTTATTGCTACTATAGTGTAAGCTTTCAATACAGTGATATTTTCAAAACTCAAACCATCCGGCAAAATATTACTGTTAAAAATATCTGTGAAACTGTTGCTGGTAATTTATTTTAGTTGCCTTCGGGAAAAAATAACTAGCCAATGCCGTTTATGGTGCCCCAGTACTACAATGCTTCCGCCTTCCATCCCAGACACGCTTTATTACACACATACCCTCTTTTTCATATGCACTCATGTGCGTGCTCTTTTACATACACAGTTGGATACTGTCTCTATCATTCTTTCATACTGCTCTGCAGTGCTTGTTTTTTTGGCACGTAGGCTGGTCCTGGGTGTGTTGAATAACTGACTGGTTGACATGGCTTTTAGTTGGGTCCTCCATCAGGAGTTGAGTACTCTCTCCAGTAGGCTCTCTCTCTTTCTTCTAAACTGCTGTCCCTTGCTTAGGCGAAGCAGCGTTTGCATCGCAGGCTGTACAACGCATGTGATTACAACGTGGTCGTTACTACGACCGCGTTTTTACAGCGCTAACCATTACAACACAAGTCGTTTCTACGACTTGATGTTGGGGCGCTTCAAACTAAGGAATAGTATAATTTACTATTCCAACAGCTTCCCTACTGTTGCAAAGGCTGGAGTTGGAATAGTAATTTATACAATTCCTAAGTCCATCGCGCCCCTACAGCAAGTCGTAGAAACGACTTGCGATGTAATGGTATGCGTTGTACCGCATGCCATGTAACATAGCATATTCCTTGCTTTAGGCATCTTTGCGTAAGGCATCCCAAGTAATGACAAACCAATGGCCCTGAGTAATGTGTTCCGCACTTTACTTTCACAATACCCAGTCTCCCATACAATTGCAGACTTCCTACTTCCCATACTACGCATCTCCTTCCTTCCACAATAGTACAAAATCTAAACGACATCATTGCCCCGTTCTGGAAAATATCATCAACTCGTCTCTCACCTCTAGCGGTGTACCTGACTCCCTCTAACTAGGACAAATCACACCCATACTAAAAAAAACAGTGACAGACCCTAATCTCAACAACCTCAGACCTATCTCCAACCTCCTAGCCATAACTATGGAGAAGTGTGTTCTTCAACAACTTAACCAACATATAGGTGATTACAACCTCCATGATACCTTCCAATCAGGATTCTGACAAGGCTATAGCACAGAAACTGCCATGCTCAATATCTCAGATGACATCCACAGAGCTTTAGCTGAAGGTGAAGCATGCTTACTCATCCTTCTTGACCTATCAGTGGCTTTCAACGCTGTTAATCACTCAGCTTTACTTGAGACACTTAAGATCCACTCTGGTAGTAATGTCACAATACTTAAGTGGTTCATATCTTTCGTTCAACACTGATCGCAACAAATGAAAATCAACTCCTGTCTCTCCAAACCTACACAAGTTACTCTTGGTGTCCCCAAGGCTCAATTCTCTCCCCTTCCCTCTTCACTTTCTTAATGAAACCCCTTACAATCATCCTGAAGCAAGCAGTTGGTCAGATGTCACCTATATGCTGATGACACACAACTCTACTACAAAATCAAATCACCCAGTGACATCCTACACCTCAATGCCCCACTAACCAAGATTCAAACTTGGTTAAATTCAAACCACTTAAAGTTGAATCCGAACAAAACTGAATGAATACTTTTCTCCACCTACCAATCCAAGACTTTCTCAGGAACCTGGATGCCCTAAATTGCTCCCTCACCCTGTCCAACTCAGTAAAGTCCTTAGGCATCACCCTGGACAAGAACTTGTCAATGAAGGATCACATCAAAAACTTAGCCAACGGAGTGCTTTACTCAATAAAACACCTCAAGAATATTAAACATTTTATTCCCCCGATGATTTCAAGACAGTTGTGCAATCTCTAGTCCTTTCTAAACTGGACTATGGGAATGCCATCTTCGCTGGGACGCCAAAAATTCACCTAGCCCCCCCTAAGGTCAGTTGTAAACCTGGCGGCTCGGCTCATAACTGGTATTAAATGGTTTGAACACATCACACCAGCCCTCAAATTCCTCAATTGGCTCCCCACTGAAGAAAGATTTATTTACAAGACTTTCTGCATCACACACAAAGCCCTACCCCCAACTACCTAGACAATAAACTTATGAAAGCAGGAAGAACCAGAACTCTGAGAAGCTCTAAGTTACTTCTTCTCATTCCTCCAAAACTGAAAAGAAAAACCACCCAGACCTGCTCTTTTTCTAGAAATGCACCCAGGATATGGCACACACTCCCTAGAGACCTCTGATGCAACCCCCCCTTCTTCTGCTTCTAAAGGAATCTGAAACTCCTTCTCCTCAACAAATAACTTAGCACACACGCCAACTGAACTAGCTCACTCTCTCCATGACTCGACCGTTTGTGATAGTTGGTTATTTGATTTTTTCAGCTGTCTAATGTGTCATTAACTCCTTTAATTTATGCTGCTCTAATTAGTTCGCACTCTGTAAACACACCTTTTATTGCCTACTGATTCTCTTTCTTGCTTTTGAATCTAAGGGGCCTATTACGATGTTGGTAGGACCGACACCGACATGCCGTCGAGCCCATCGGTTGGATTGTACTTCCCACAATGGAGGCGATGCCTTCTCAGGCACCGCCTCCATTGGGGATAGGGGATCACACTGTTTTTTTCGATCTGAAAAGGCTGATGGAAAACAAAATGTGGGGCTCCTTGCAGGGCCCCTGTCCCCTGTGGCCCTGTGCGATGGGCTTTAGGAGGCACCTGTGGTGCCCTTTAAACATACCTGAACCCTGTGGCCCCAGGCCTCTTTGCATTGGGGCTTGTGCTGCTGCCCTTTTCTGGGCTGCAGCACTAGCCTCAATGTAAAGAGCCATGTTTCCGACTGCCTCCATGGTTATAGGATCCTAATTTGGCTCTCCGGACCACTGACTACCTGTTGGTTGGTCCCATTCCTGCAACGATGGCGGTCAGACGTTTGTCTGACCACCATCGTAATCGGCCGCAAAGTGTCTAGCATCATACACAGAGCTACGTTATTCTATTTCTCTTTTTATGCATGCTATGTAAAGCTATGTTATGCAATTTCTTTCTATGTAAAGCGCTCTGATACCTTCTGGTTTAGCTAGCGCTATATAAAACTTATAAATAAATAAGTACCAAGAGTGATTAGCAGAATTAAAATACAGAGGGAGTATTGTTGTGGTCCAGCCCAAAAATTCAATACCCACTGTGCATATTTGCCAACTAGCCTCACCATACACAGCTGATGCTTTAAATTGAGGGCTAAGAAACATGTCAATGGATGATGATACCGGAGTAGCGATGACAGTGGGCAAAATAGCAGAACTGTACTGTCCTAATGTTCACAACACAACAATGAAGTCATTAACATCCTTGTCCACTTTCTACTCAAACGGTTCTATCTCCAGGCAGCAAGATTCTAGTAAGCTTTCAAAATTCACTGATTTTCAGCTGTCACTGTTCTTTGTTAGGGGGCAAAGAAGCTTCTGGATTCCTCAAAATGACATATTCACTTGCCTCCCTAAAGAGTCTGCTGCCTCATCTGGGACAGCTTCCTTAATTTCTTTGTCCTTTTTCTACGTTAAAGAGGAATGAAACGGGGCCGAGCCAAGAGGCACTGGAGGAGATCTTTTGGAGGAAAGACAGCTGGTACCATCAAAGTCAATTTGGTCTGACTAGCACTGTTCCTTTAGGGACTGAGATATTTACCTCAGGAATTAGAGCCGGGAACAACTGGAGACCTTATAACACTACTGTGGTTTGGGGGTCAGGAGGGAAATTTTATAGACCTGTGGGTGTATGTTCCCTCATAAAGACTCGGAAAACAAATTATACACCTACAGTGTCATACATGTGTAAGCAGTATAGGTAGAATTGCCCCTTCTCTCTCTAAACTAACAAAAAGTGTTATTCACAGGGAAAGACATCCCTTAAGGATAAGAACCCTCACTCACCCGAGGGTGACATGCTTCATCATATGGGTCCTCCTTACTAGTGTGGAAAACGTAGTCACCACTGGGAGCTACTACTTCAGGATTTAAGGAAGGAGCTGAGAGATGTTTTAGTTTAGTAGGGAGTTGTATAGTAATCCCATATGTGAGATGGTGGGTTGTAGTGAGGTTTGCAGCGCTGTGTGAAAGAGTGAAACGTGAATTAAAACTGCCTAGATAAGATGACTAATTTGCTTTATTGGTGTGTTCTACCTGACAGGATTAAAAATGAAACAGCACAGTGGTATGGATATAGGTTTTCCACAACTGGAGACCATCAAGCTGGTATTCTTCTGGACCACAGTGCTGGCTGCAGTATGACTGTATTTGCCTTCGTGGGAGGCGGGTCCCTAGCTAACTCAAGGAGCTAGCCTTGTATTTCAGCAGGCAAAGAGGGTGGTCAGCCATTACAGGGTCTTCTCAACCTATGGCAGCCCATGTGGGAAATTGAGGGATCCGTGGGGACCTGCTCACCCTCAGGAAGTGGGGGGACACTTCTTGTTACACTCACCTATGCAAGAATGTGGATCTGCTGCAGAGGAACCAGTGGCTACTCCTCCGCTGAAGCAGAGGAGTGTTGCCCCACTGCTTTGAGAGTAGTGAAAAAAGGAACACAAAAACGATAATAACTAATGTTATTATCGTTTTCGTTTTTCTTCCTGGGGCAGGCATGTGGGCCGGGCTGTCCAGTGTAGGGGGCAGGAGCCTCCAAGCACCTGACTGAGCGCCGAAACAGCTAAGACGGCAGCACCAGGCGGCGTTCAGGTAACTGAGTGTATTTTTATTTTTATTATTCACCCCTCTCATCCCCCTGCCCCACCACCCATGCTTAGTAGTGGCGAATACTGGGAGGAACCAAGGGATTGTACATCTGGTGACCTCCTTTATGGTTGGAAGGAAGTACTAAACGCTCTGGGAAACTGGCTCTGATGATATTCAGATTGTAAAAAGAAGATGTTTGGAATTATGACTCTTGAGACATTGCTGGGTGTAAGTCCGGAATTGTCTGGGGCAAGAGCAGAATTAAGCTGCTCGATAACATGAGGATGGCAGCCAATTTGTGGTGACTAGGGTTTCCCACTGTCCTCTATTGATGTAGTGTGAAAAGGTGTGTTTATCAGAACATCTGAAATTACCGGATTGCTCTTATTCCATAGTGGTGAAGAATGCGTACTTCCTGTTGAAAAGAGGCCTTCTGATTTGAATTGAAGGCAGTGCACATATCTGTTGGATCCCTTACTGGAAAAGACTTCTTCTGTGAATCACTATCTGCGAATTGGTGTAAACATGTCTTAATTTTCTGCGACTTTACATCTGATATCTAAGCTAAAAGAGAACGACTGCCAGAACTAGGGAGGGATTTTTTGTCAATGTTCATATAGTTGTGGGAGCAGATGCAAGCCCATTTAAAGGTGAACAGTGGCGACAGGCAGTATGGTCTTCACCGTGCTTGCGGCCAGCTTGAACAACCTTTGACAGCTATTTTTTTGCTGAACGGTACATGAATTTGCAGGTGCCTAATGTTTTCTTTAGGCTTTGTTTCTTGATAGGTGTTGAATATTCCATCCCTGTGCTACTCCTTCCCTCTTTGTCCTTCTCCTTCCTGGCCTCCTTTCTTTCCTCTTGAGTTTACAAAACTGCAAAATTGGAGGTTGTCTTGATAAAGTCGGGAATCTGTTTGAATTTTTGTGTTGGGGGAAGGTAATTTGAGGTATCTTGGGCCCATCAGGGTCTGTAATGCTTTTTATGTATGTTAATAAAGTGTAAAAAATAGGATTTGAAAAAGGACTGGCAGAGTTTTTTAGGTCGAGCTGGCGTTGGAGCGCGAAGCGCTCCCACCAGCGAGTTCTATAGTCACCGTGTTAACTGGCAAGGGAGATAGAGCTGTGCACGGGCAGCTACTGGCCTGTGCACCAGCCGATTCAGCTCTGTGAACGCGCACGTCTCCAGAAGACGTGCTGCGCCCAAGCCGCCTACCGCTTGTTTCAATTACTGCTCACCTAGGTGCAGAAACAAAATCACGGTAAGGGTCCATTTCTGGTCCACAATGATTCAGATATTTCCACCAATGACGTGTTTGCTGTCTGAAAAGAAACGTTTGCTGTAGAAACTACTAACATTGGTTCTAAACCTTTGGGGGAAGCCTTGTGCTGGAGTGTAGTGTGTAGGACACATCCCACGAGGCTAGGCGCTGTCGGATGTGAATGGTTCTTATTTTAATCTTTCCATAAGAACATCATTTACTCCAATCACTTGTAAGTGACAATTAGCCATTTCTTGGAAGCATGTAAAATCAAGAAGCAAGTGGCCCCAGGCCTCTTCCGGAGACCTGAAGGGGTTGAACAGCATGTGCTCGCTGCAAAAGAAAATGCCTGCGGGGAAAAGACAGGACAAGCTGGGCAGCAAGTCTGCTGACATTTTATTTTGTGGCACAGAAATTCTAATGGGATATTAAATAGAGTAGAAAGAGTATGCCCCTTGGCACTGCGCTTGTATGCATTTTTGTATGTATGGTACTCATGTAGCCAAACCTATCTGCAAAGCAGCGGAGAGCTGAACAGTAAGAGGCAATGGATGCAAAAGATAGTACGAATGACGTTTACAGAAAGGGGGAGTGCTACTTCTAGAAGGGGGTAGGAAGTCAGAATTATGGTAGGGGGTGGGGGCAGTTTTTAATAGGAGTCTGGTAGCCCAGGAGGTTACGCAGGGTAGAGATGAGTCTTTAGTTTCTTACAGAATTATATGGTTGATGGAGTTTGCTGGATGCGCAAAGGATGGATGTATTTAAAGCTGCTGTTATTTTTTTTGTCAAAGATTTATGGTGATTGTTTTCCATTAGGTTACTGCACATTGTATAGTCCTACATACAGTCTGCTGCGCACCCAGTGTTCCCAGTAGACGCTGGGCATATCTTAGCAGCTATAGAGCAAGAAGGCTCCAGGCTTTGCCAATGTCGCTAGCCTTCTATATTACTTTGTGAGTTCCTCTTCGAAACCGTCTACAATACCTATGTTTCAGGCACTGCATTTAGAAATCATGCTATATAATGTACGATGTATAATGCCTCATAATGTTTTTTTTTAAACAGACTATTATTTTTATGTTTCCGCAGAATCCCGCTTGCAAAAGGTTGGCTCATGTGTTGCAATCGCTCTCTGATTTAGGGACTTTACATTTTCTATAATTTGGGCAAAATTATGGCATTTGTTGGGGCGAGCCTAGTTGGGATGAAATGCCTTTGTTCTTTTAGACTGCAAATCTTGTACTATGTGTTCAGATGGCTTTAGTTCCCATGCATCGTGGCTTTACATCTTCCTTGATACATATTTCAGACGCAAAAAGAACAATTGATGGACAGAATGCTGATCAATGTCAAACATTCACCCCAGTACAAAGGTCTGGGCCTAAATCCATCATTTTTCTGCTCCCTGTGCCATTTAAGTTGAAAGCCAGCCATATGCAAATCAGTCTTGATACTGTTTCCCATGGGAACAGTCCAGCCCGAACTGCTAGGCCAGGTCCTCCCTGGACCAGAAACAAGCATCCTAGGACTGGTCTCGATTGTTTCATCCCTCATCAGTCAGGCTAGTTTGACTCCAATGGCAAGAAGAGAATGGATAGGCAAACAGAAATATTTCTAATATTTATCACAGATTTGCTAGTGATATTATCTTGAGGTGATTTTATAAACTCTGTGGAAACCGCAGTCAGAGCATGTGCCGTACCTGCGGCAGAAGGCTACTTTGGAGAGCTCAGGGTCGCTGGGTAACAATCTGGAATGTCTACACCTTACTTTCGAAATTTAAGACTAGAGCTGGCATTTTTGAGAGGCAAAGAAAATAATTCCCATATCTGATTGAAGTAATATTAAGTGAGTGAAAAAGTACATTTTTTTCCTTTGTGTTGACGCCTCTCTCTTTTGTCGTAATTTTGCTACTATGTAATTGTTAAGCACTCCTATACCCTTTGGGTCATGGTCGCCCTATATAAAACTCTGAATAAACAAAATAAAAAATGTTGTTGCCAAAATGGGTATTTTGTTGAAATCCATACTTTTCCTCTAGTTACTATTTGATGTGAATGTACAGATGTATTTTTGCTTTTGAATTACGTTTTGTGGTCAAGTAGCAACAGCAGTGAGTTCCTCCCTGTGGCATCAACCTGAATATGTCAGTGAAGCTGTGCAAGGGGCAGGCTGCTGCATATCTATTGCTCCTCTGTAGTATGTTGTATTGCTGCATAACTTTTATGTTACATGTATTGTCCTGAATTTTGGCAGGCATAGCCCTTGATATGGGCCGCAAGACAATTGACAGGAAGAGATTAGCCCGTCCTAAAATGCAGAGGGTCTTTCTGCAAGAGAACTAAGGGACCATGTTAAATCGTGATGGTTCGCTGTTTCTCCACCGTAGCGACAAAGTAAATTATTCTGTCGCCTTAACAGAGGTGCCACCAGTCAAGTTTAGAAATACCCGCCGGCCCTGCAGACATTTCTAGCAGTGGCAAGAACCACCATCACAACAGTTACGGTCAATGCATTGTAAGTTTGACTGTCGGAGCCATACTGCAAACTTACAATGTTATTTTTATTTTTAAAAAGAAAATCCCAGACCAGGATTTTCTTTTTGAAAATAAAGTAATGCGCCCTTCAGTGAGAGGGGCACGGAGCACTTTTCAATGCCCCTCCCCGCCAGGTTTTTAGGTTTCGCCTGGCGTCCACTGCGCAGGCGAAATCTTATGTTAGACAGTACGGGGCTTTGTCCCGCCTCTCTCTTCCATTGGCTAGCTCCGTAAATGGAGGCTAGCCATTGGAAGAGATGGTTGTCAATCACTCTGTCCCCCGTCACAACGCGATTCGTGGGTGTTTCTGAGTCTTTTTTTAAGCCCACCCCTTTTCTCTCTGTCATTGAGAGGTAGGCGTTTACTCATTTCCCCCGACCGCCGCCCGCCGGAAGAAATCGTCCAGAAATCATCCTTGGGTGAGTGCTTGTTACTTAAGAGTCACGGGGAGCACGTACAGCCTGGGAGGTAATATTGCCTTGTTCTGTTTGTGGGGACGGTGACCCCACAGGGGGTTTTCCCTGGCGATAAGCGAGCCCAAAACCGAATCACCTTTCTCCCAAACACCTCTACTTCTCAGTGTGTATCTGTTCACACTGCTCACACTACTCTCTCAACCGGGTCTCCCTCTACTATCTAGTTTCGCTGGAGTGGCTGATTTCTGTTTAGAAGCACCATTGGTGCTAGTAATATTTTTGCCTTCTAACGGGACCCGCTCCCTCCTCCTTACCAGGGTCATCAGGGGTCCTTTTATGTCATCTCCTGGCTGCTGCTTTTCGTAGATTATAGTGTTTTTGAGGCTTTCTCTGGCTGACTTTCCCCAAGAACGAGCACAAACTGATCCCGCTCCCCAGGAAGCCAGTTCTCGCAGAAGCCGGCAGCCCCAGCTGAGCCACGATGCAGCCTCCGCCCACACTCATCCCAGCGTTCTTGGCTCGTCGTTTCTGCCCTGCTGCGCTAAACCTGAGTAGTGCCGCCGCGACAACTAGAGTAACCTCGCCTTTCCAGACCCCCGATTTTTCTCACTCTCTCAGCATATTGGAAGGCACAGGTATGTGAAAGAGACCTGCCTCCGCCATCCCCGAGGAGAGCTCGCGACCGGAGCTAACTAACAGCTGCCAAGTTCCCCCGTTCACCCTTCAGCTCCTTTACACTTGTCCCACCATTGCAATTTCCAAGCAGTGCTATCTGCACTTTTCTTCCCTAAAACACATGAATTCCTCAGCGAGTCCTCTGACACATTTGTAGTTACATTTTTAATAAAAGGATCGTTGCCAGTCATCGCAAAATCAGTTCACAGGACATGGAGGCGCAACAGCAAGAGGTAGCCTTCTGCTGGATCTTCCTGCAGTTAGCTGAACGTTCACCCCCTGTCCACAGAAGAGATGACTAAAGGTGCCTTGGCTCTGAAGCCTCTGCTCTGGAAAGGGTTTCAGTCCACGAGTGAGCATTGCACAAGGCAAGAGAACCTAATGACAGTGGCCACAGCCAGATTACTGTGAACTGGATATGTTCTCTAGCACTGGCTTTTGAATCCACATTCTCCTCACAGTGGAACCGCTGGTGTATATTGACAGACCATAATTAACTTCAAGTTAATAGAGCAGCCTGGCTTCCTCACTCCGGCCTTCCCAGCTCCAGCTGATTAAATCAGAGCGAGGTATTTACCACGTGTGGTAAATACCTCGTGTTCTGAATTATCAAATGGCGCATGAATTGTAATGTGCAGAATCTGTTTTTACCACATAATTTCACGTTTTGCCACTTTTCTCGGTCTTGCTTCACCGGAACAAAATTGGCAAGCGCGACCTCGTGGAATCTGAGGCCGTCATTATGAGACCCCAGTTCTTGGTGTGATATTTATTGCTTCTGATCAAATCTGGCGAGGCTGAGTTGGAATTTCAGTTACGATAAATATATATTGCTAATTTTTGGGTAATAAGGTGGACCTTGGAGCTTACTGCACCAAAATCTACATGCTCCAGTAAATACTGAGCTTTTTCCTCCAATATACATCTGGAGTGTTGACCTGCCGATATTTATAATAAAACTCACAATTTTGATGTGCTCAACTGCAGTTACCACACATATCACAACAGGCCATGCCTCATGTTACTTGTAAGGAGTGCCCAATACTGACTGGATTTGATGGAGACTGCCAGTGGTATTTCTCTGATTTGGTAAGATGACGTGTCTGAGAAGAACATATTCCTCAGATGAGAGAAAAACTGAAGGAATAGAGTGTTTGAAATGGTGCAATCTAGGTGGGGTAGGGGGCTGAAAAAATGTTGGGCGAAAGGGGTTGAAGGAAGGTGGGACTCGAGGAACCCAGGGACCAGTGCAAAGAAGATCAGAAAATATCAGGCATAAGGGACTCCATGTGCTATATAAAAAGAATATCTCATACGTTGAGAGGCAGAAGAGTATTTTGGTGTGTTAAAGTAGCAGAAGCATAGGGCCCCGAAGCCGGCGGATATCTGTGGTTTCTATGTTTTGTGAATGAGGAAATGTGTGATGTAAGCAGGACCATTCACAAAACAGACTGACATGTACTCCGGTGTCCGAAATAGATTTGATACATTTATTAATATAAAAAGTGGTTACGAGGGGGGCGTGGCCAAGATGGCGGGGTGAGCGGACTCTTCCTCCCGTAGCTCCTCCGGCCCAGCTCAGCTCGAGCCCCGATTCCTGCGCTTCTCTCCCCCCGCGGCTGCACTGCGGGCAAGAGAACTGTGCCGGAGTTCTTGGGGCACATTTTGATACCACCTTGACTTCTGTTGCCCCGGGGGAAGTCCCCGAAAAGTTTGTTCAACGATCGATCCGAGGAGTGGAGCCTGGGTCGCCCCGAGGAGAAGGGCCTGGAGGAGGAGCCGAGTGCTGAAAGCTGGAGATCCCGAGGGAGCGGACTAGACGGACTCCGCGGAGTGTGGAGGCTTCCTGGCCGGCGCCCTTGTGGCCAGAACCATCGCTGGACGACAGACCCCAGCCCGGCGGCGGCGATCTGCCCCCCTGCCATGGGTGTCGGTGTGTGACGCCTTGCGGACCCCGAGCCTGGAAGTGAAGGGCGGTGGAGGTTGAGCGGTGCCCGAGCCGGGCGTACTAGCCGGTGGAACTGGGAGACATTGGTTTCGCACTTTCCCGACCCATTGCTGTTTGAGGGTCACCCATAGACTTGCTGGCCTGGGCTGCCCTCCTAGGTTTCGCCCTCCCACCATCTTGTCTTTGTGGCGCTGATACTGGTGACCCTCGCCCGCGCCCTTGTCATACGGGCGCCTTGGCTCATCCTGGTGCCTACACATCTGCCGTCCTCCCTGGGAGCACACGGCTGAAAGCCTCCGACCTGAACATTGATGATCGCCCTGACTGACTCGATGGTCATCTCGCCCTGACCCGGGCCGCCATTTTGTCGCCTGTGACGCACTACCCTTGTCCTCGGCGAGGACTTCACATCTGGTGCCCACGAGCGGCTGGGCGCGTCTACAGCGGCCAGCTCTGGGCTTCACCCACCGCGGAGGCCAAGATGACTGGGAGACGAGGCGCGGCACGGGGAGATCGCACTCTGCCGGACATGCTCGGCAGGGCCCAGCAACTACGAGACAGGGCGCAGCCGTCCCCGGGGTCCTCCCGGGCCTCAACGGACGCCACCGGAGGCGAACCACCAGTCACGAGGTCCTTCATGGAGGACTTATTCAGCTCCCTCAAGGAGGAATTCCAGACTCTCAAGACCGAGGTGGCCGGAGAGGTCCGTGAAGTGCGTAGAGAAATCGAGGGCCTGGGCGAGCGGGTCGACACTGTGGAAACGGTGGCCCAGCGTCGCGACGAAGAGATAGTTCATCTCCAGCAGGACGTTCTCCGCCTACGGGAGCAGTGTGTCGAGCTCCAGGCCCACTCGGAGGACCTCGAGAACAGGTCCAGGCGGAATAACATCCGGGTGCGAGGCGTTCCGTCCGCGGATGAGGGTGCGGACCTAGTGGCCTATCTGCAGGACCTGTTCCGCGACATCTTGGGAGAGGGAGCGGACTTCCCGATCCGCATCGACAGAGCACACAGGGTGGGCCGCCAGCGCCAGTCATCGGCACCCCCACCTGATATCCTGGCATTCCTGCCGGATTTCCCCCTAAAGGAGCGCATTATGACAGAGGCCCGCAGGAAGCAGCCGCTGTCCTTCCGAGAACGACCCGTGGCGCGCTATCAAGACCTGTCCGCCATCACACTGCAGAAGCGCAGGTCTTTCCGCATCGCTACAGACTTTCTGCGAGAGCATGAGACGGCCTATTCCTGGGGTCACCCCTTCCGTCTTATCTTCCGATGGAATGGGGTGCTACATCAGCTGCGCTCCTTACAAGATATCTGTGGGGTACTGGGTCTCACAGCTACAGAGGAAGAAGGGGCTACACCCGCATGGAGGCGCCCCGAGCGGCGGGGCCGACGGAGATCGAGGAGGCGCCAATCGTCGGCGACGGCGAGTCGCCCTGACTCCCCTACCATCAGGGCGGATATGGCGGAGGCCCTGAGGACTGCGGCCAGGAACTTGCCTGAATCTAATGGCGTGGCCCAGACGGCCTAACTTTACTCCGGGGGGAGAGACTCTTAGCTTCTACGATGCTGGGTTGGGGCTGGGGGATGGGGGGGTGAGGTTGGAGGTGTGTGGCTGGACGTCCACTTGACTGGTTTCTGCAGACTCGCCCACTGGGGCTAGACTGAGACAATGGGGTGTTTTTTCTTGTTTTTGGTTTTGGCTGGTTGCCATGGGTTGGTTTTGGGGGGGTTTAAGAGCTGGTTTGGTGTTGGGGGGGGTCCCGTCCGATACTGTCCGAACACATGCGAAGCCGATTCTGGCCTTCCCTGCGCCCCTGCCCCGCGCGCCCCTTCCACTGACCCCTCGCTTGCTGCATAGCGCTTTGCTTCCCTGGGAGCGATGCCGCCCCTGAAAGTAGTGACCCTTAATGTTAAGGGTCTGAATAATCCTGTGAAGCGTAGGGCGATCCTTTCCCTGCTAGAAGGGTCACAGGCGGATATCTGCCTCCTGCAGGAAACCCATTTACTCTCTAAAGATTGCCATAGGTTGCGCTCTGCCAAGTTCCCCACGCAACTCTTTTCCTCGGCTGCGACTAAGACTGCGGGGGTGGCCATTCTTCTAGCCAGCTCCTTCAGGGGTGAGGTGTTGTATAAACATGCCGAGCAGAAGGGGAGGCTTCTAGTGTATCGCATGCGTCTGGGGGGTGTTGCCTTTACAGTTGGTTCCGTGTACAGCCCAAATGACCACCAGGATCGCTTCCTGGAATCTGTGTTGGTAGACGTTACTGCCTCGCCCGATCGCCATGTCATCTTGGGGGGAGACCTGAACATGGTCTTCGACTCCACCTTGGATAGGTCTGCCCAGCGCTTCCCGCAGACGGGGGAGCTCTCTAGGGCGGTGCAGGACCAGATTGCGGAGATGGATCTACATGACCTCTGGCGCACCATGCACCCCGCCGATAGGGACTACTCATATTTCTCCCACGCACACCGCACTTATTCGCGGTTGGATCACCTCTTGGTGAGCGGACCGCTTCGCTCGGCCGCCACGGCGGCAGACATCGGGGTCCTGTCCCTGTCCGACCATGCGCCGGTTTCCGGAGTCTTTGCTTGGCCGGCGGCCCCCCCCTCCAGAGGGATGTGGCGGCTTCGGGACACGCTTCTCCATAAGAAATCGGTGGTGAAGCAAGTGGAGGAGGTCATCCAGGAGTACCTGACCCACAATAACAACTCCGACACGTCCCTGGCAACGCAGTGGGCGGCTTTGAAAGCGGTCGTCTGAGGGGAGTTTATCTCCATTTCCTCGGCGGAGAACAGGGAGCGTCAACGAAAGAGGGAGGAACTAACGGCGCAGGTCAGGGAACTTGAACAGGTTCACCGCCGGACGGGAGCTCCTCGTGTTTGGAGGCAGCTGAAGGCGGCGCGGAAACTCCTCTCTGCGTTGGACCTGGACCGGGCGGAGTATGCGGCGTTGCGCCTGAAGCATGCCTTTTACACCGGCGGAGATAGATGCGGTAAGCTCCTGGCCCACCGGCTCAGGGCTGCGCAGCAACGCAACGTAGTAAAGGAGCTAGTGGGAGCGGATGGGGTCCCGGTTTCCGGTGACACGGAGGTGGCGGATTCCTTCCGTGCCTTTTACGAGGCGCTGTACGCTGCAGAGCCCTCCCCACCGGGAGAGGCTGAGGCCTATTTGGAATCAGTAACCCTCCCGGCCCTGGATCCCGCCCAGGCGGACCACCTGGAGAGGGATATTCACGTGGAGGAAGTCATCTCCGCTATTGCACGGCTAAAGCACGGCAAGGCCCCGGGCCCGGATGGCTATACGGCCTTGTTTTACAAGACCTTCTGTCCCACTGTCACGCCTCTCCTGGCTCGCTTATTCAATTCCTTCTCCGAACCGGGAGCCATCCCACCGGACCTTCTCTCGGCGACTGTGTCGGTTATTCCGAAACCGGGAAAGGACCGGACTCTGTGCGGCTCGTATCGGCCCATCTCGCTTCTAAATGTGGACCTCAAGCTTTACACGGGGATCTTGGCGGCCAGACTGGGTCTGCACCTACCAGGTCTGGTGGAGGCGGACCAGGCCGGTTTTGTACCCGGTAGGCAGATGGTCGACAACACCAAGAGGGTGACGCACGTGCTGGAAAAAGCCTCACGCGTCCCGGGGGAGCGGATGCTGCTATCGGTCGACGCGGAGAAGGCCTTTGATAGGGTTCATTGGCCGTACCTCGAGCTGGTTCTCGGGAAACTGGGGATCGGCGAGAAGTTCCGCACTATGGTCTTTAATTGTTATAGGAGGCCGTCAGCATCGGTGCGTGTCAACGGACACAGCTCCAGAAGCTTTGCCATTGAGCGCGGCACGAGACAGGGTTGCCCCCTTTCGCCGCTCCTGTTTGCCCTCTATATGGAGCCGTTTGCCCAGAGGATTCGTGATAACCCGGACGCTATTGGGGTGAAGATGGGGCAATTCACGCATACTGTCAGCTTATATGCGGACGACGTCTTGCTGACCCTGGATGACCCCAAGCGGTCGCTCCCTGCCTGCGTCCAAGAACTGAACTCCTTTGCCCGCGTGGCGGGCTTCAAAATGAATATGTCTAAATCGGCTGCCCTGGACGTGTCGCTCTCTGTCGACACCAGGCGGGACCTCCAGCGTCTTTTTCCTCTGCAATGGTCCTCCTCCACGGTGCCTTACCTGGGGATTTTGCTTGCACCCTCCCTACCTGCAATGGTCGCAGCTAACTATTCCTCTCTGGGCAAAAAGATCAAAGAGGAACTCGGCCGATGGCACAAAGGCCTGCTCTCGTGGCTGGGCCGTATTGCAGCGGTGAAGATGACGATACTGCCTCAGATCCTGTATCTTTTTCGCGCTCTACCTCTCCAGCCCCCTGTAGGTTGGATACGGCAGGCGCAGGCAGACATCTCCCGTTTTGTGTGGCAGGGCCGTAAGCCTCGGATGAAGCGGGTCCTCTCCATGCTTGCCCCGGAGGCGGGGGGTCTCGGTGTCCCGGACCTCCGGAAGTACTTTCAGGCGGCGCAACTTCGGTATTTGGTGGAGTGGAGCCGGTGGGAATCGGACAAGCACTGGCTCTTTCAGGACCAAGCAGTTGCGGGCCGTACCCTCCAGGAAGTCCCGTTCCTGCGGCGCACTCACCGCCCGCCTAATCTCTACGCCTCTTTTATCACCCGGGTCCCGCTGAGAGTGTGGGACGCGGTGTGTGAGCTTCGTGAACTCACCACTTTTCCATCGCCGTTCACTCCCATTGCTGGCAATCCAGACTTCACTCCGGGTCTGGAACCGGGAGCCTTTTCCCACTGGGTGAGCGCGGGTTGCAGGGCGCTTTTCCAGATCTACGGGCCGGAGGGTGTGCTCCCCTTCCAGCAGCTCCGACAGGAGTTTGGCCTGACGGAGGGGGACAGACTGCGTTATATGCAAGTCCGCCACTGGGCTCTTCAACCCCCAGTGCGCGACGTCGCTGCCCGTTCGAATACGCCCTATGAGCGATGGCTGGTAACCCGAACCTCGGATGCCAAGCTTATCACCGACTTGTACAAGTTTCTCCAACCCCCGCCGTTTCATTACCATAACCCAGGGAGGGAGCGCTGGCACAGGGAATTGGGCAGGACCTTGAGCCACAAGGAGTGGGACAGGATCGCGTATCGGGCGAGGCACTCTGCGTACCACACTGGGCTGACGGAGACCTTTACTAAGGTGTCCACCTATTGGTATTACACCCCGGAGAGGCTCTTCGAGATGCGCAAAATCGGCGATAAAGGTTGCTGGCGCGGCTGCGGACAGGAAGGTACCCTCACGCACATTCTCTGGGAGTGCCCGGTGCTGTCGGCCTATTGGAAGGAGGTCTTGGATGAGGTGGATAGGCATTTTGAGATCGAACTCCCGCGCTTCCCGGCGTATGTCTTGCTAGGCCTCCCCAATGACCTGATGTACCCGCTGAAGTCCCGCAGGGGTAGGCAGATTGCGATTGCGCTAGGCTCCGCGGTTCAAAACATCCTTGTACTCTGGCGTACCCCCACTGCCCCCTCTATCACTGGTTGGCTGCACAGGCTCTGGCAGGTACTGGGCATGGAGAAGATGTCGCTAACGGTGGCTGGGAATGTTGACCAGTTTGAAGAGCTCTGGCACCCCTTTTTAGCACTGCTGTCCACGGAATTTCGCGAGCTCACATGTCCACGGTACCTGCGACTCCTTAGGCTGACGCCGCCGGCGGCTCCAGCGGAGTGAATGTGCGGGATCGGGGGTCTGGGGCTGGGGGTGGGAGGCGGGGTTACATGCTTCTAATGCTGACTTTCGGACGGGGATGTTGGGGTATTGTTTTCTTCCTTTTCCTCCTTTGCATCTCTTTCTTCTATTTTTCCGGGGACGGGGGGTTGGAGGGATGGTGTGTTTTTTTACTGTGTTGCGGGACGCTATTCCAGCTCGGCCTTGCTCAGGGATTGGGGGTCTACTGGAGGGTCATTCACAATGCCTTATTGCCTTATGACTTATGCCTTGCTACCCTCCGGGGCTTCCTGCCTCCCTACTTTCCTTCTGAATCGCTGCAACGTTTCGCTTCTTGTACTGTATGTTTGCTTGACCTCCTATTCCCTTCCCCATGTTTTTTTGTACCTTAATAAAATACTTTAAACCTAAAAAGTGGTTACGAGACAGCAATAGCTATAGCTGTATGTGAGTGTGTCCTTTTTTTCGGGAGATCCCCATATCTGCTTGTCTTACTGCGCCATTTGTGGTGGGAATCAGCCCCTACAGCGTCGGTGCCAGAATTCCAGGAATGCACGGTCCAGGAATCATAGATTTCCTCATGGGCAAAATAGAACGTCGCACACTTTGCTCTCCGATATTGAGCTTATTGTCAGCACGTGAATAATGCTTTGGATCATGGCAACAAATGAAATACTATTGCATTGCATTATGGGATCTTCTGTTGTAGTTTTACAAATTAGACCTTATAATTCATTTACAAGTCCAGCCTTTAGTATGCCAGCATTCTTTCCCCCTATTGTTCAGGGTGAGAAAAATGAAAAACACTGTCAGTCAAAACAAGTTTGGAGCAAAAAGTTTTTTTTGCATTGTTTGGGGTTCTGTCTGTGTGTGGGGTTCTGTGTGTGTGGGGGGGGTTCTGTGTGGCTCTGTGTGTGGTGCATGTGGCTCTGTGTGTTGCTCTGTGTGTGTGGGTGCAAATGCAATAGGTCTCGCATTTGCGAGAGATTAAGCTATTGACATTGTAAATGACAATGCCATTCATTTATCTGTTTCAAAACCAACACATAAATAAAAATGTTGTCATTTACAATGCCAATAGCCCTAACTTTTGCAAAGGCGAGACCGTTGCATTGTAAATGCTTGTTCTTAAAGCAGTGGTCCTAATTCTGAACGGTTTTCAAAAAGCAATGTCTAAATTTAATTTCGGTTGTCTTTAGAGTGGAATGTTTTAACCAATGAATAGAAAGACACTAGAGTTGAAGTAACTAACATGTTTCCATCTGTTGCCTCTTGTTTACAGATTATCCTTTACATAGTACAGCTGTAGAAGTTGAACTGTTTGATAAAGATGTTGCGCCACATCAGGCAAAATCAACTCCGCCGCAGACAGTATCTTCTCCAAAGAAAAAAGTAGATAAAAGGTACCTTACAACTCAGAATATCGCAGGCCAGTTCAAGCTGACCATTAGAGTCAAATTCTAGCAGTCAGTGACACAGTGCCACTTTATTGCTAAAATATTTGTTGAGGTTAATAATTTGTCTCTATGTAATTTTGTTTTTCTTTTACTTGCTCGTCGGTGGCCTCCTTTCTCTTGTTTTTCAGCTATCGGTGTATGTGTGTGAGCAGATATTTCTATTCTTTAGAAACTCCATTTAGCGTCGAATCTCTCATACCTAGAACTACATATTCCAGTACAATTTAGACAATTTCTACAATTATTCTCCCTCAGACAGGGTTCTATATTTAAATGAAGGTGTTTAGCCATGTTGTGAGTGGTAATCCGTTATCAAAATTCATCCAATTCCTTACTGTCAAGTTGATTGGCAGGTCCATTACCCAGTACCTGAACCTATAAATAGTATTCTGTATTTTCTTCTAATTTAAAATCATGTTTTTCATTTGAAGAAGGATTTTGTTGCCCTCTGATGGAAGAGATCCCTACTCTGAGACTCTGACAAATCCCTCATTTCCAGGGGTTGACATACTTGCTCATTGGGGCTGGGATATTTTTAGGACTATGAAGGGCTCATGTGGAGAAGTGTGGCTCACTGGTTAGAGCAGGCAGACCCTGAAGCAGAGGTCAGACCCAGGACCAGGGTTCAATTCCCGACGCGGCAGGGTCTTGAGTTCAAATGTCCATGGACTCGATAATTCTCGCTTCGGTGCCTGACCTAATCATGGGTTCACACTCTGCAACTCTGGGCATTAAGCTTGCTTAATCTCCACAACGGCCCCCCGCGGCGGGATGCCTGGCTTTCACCTTGGGGATGCCCTGTAGGGGCTTATCTCACAGGGAAAAGCCAGGACGGGTTCCCAAGGCAAGCGCTTAGAGACCCCTAGGTTATAAGCGCTATATAAATCCAACATACAATACAATACAATACAATGTGATGCTACCTAGCTAGGAGGCTGTGTTGTCCTGAGCTCACGCCCCTTCATTAAAATATTTGCAGGCATAGAGGAGCTAATGCTGGAAGCAGTCCTTGCATTATGAAGAAGATTGACAGAAAACTGAAGTAAATGGATGTTTCTACAGCATGGCAAGACTCTGCCCTCAGACAACAAGCTGCAGACCTCATTTGTTTTGTTTGAATATCTTTTATTACTTTTTCATGTTTTCGTAAGCACAGTGCATATCATAGAAATAATCGCGAAAATTTGACATTGCATCTGGTAGCCAAACAATAATATTCAATATAAACAATAGCTTGACACAATATTACACATGTTTCATATTACACAAATCGAAGATGCGCTTGAAGGTGTGTCGTAGGAGATATCCTGCATCTGTTTAGCGATAGGTCCATATAGGAAAGGAGGATGTGGCGGTAATCAGTAAACCTCAACAAAGCCCAAGGCGCAGGAGGACCAAAGGAGTTCGTAAACCAAGACTTCAGAGAGTACATCGCATCTAGGCCATATTGACCATGCACTATAGTCTCTATTGTTGCAGTACAAAGGATTCAATCTACTACCTGCATCTCCATTGGCCTGCAACTTTAAACAGTCATAGAACGGAACATCCAAAACATTACTATTGGCATATGCAAAGAAATATGGAGTAATGTGCACATTATCCGATATTCATAACCTTATAACAACTGCTAAAACTATAATCCTAATGAGACACAAAATAAAAAAAAATAAAAAAAGCAAGAAAAAGAAAAGGGGATAAAAGAAAAAAGAAAAACATGCTACTAGCGAAATCATAAGTGTGCTTCTGCTAGTTTGTGACTGCACTCCCTCGGCATAGGCTGTGTGGGGGCCAGGAAATATGTTGCTACTGTGCTCAGGGTCAATCGAGGAGGGAAGGGTCATCAGCTTGTGCAACACCAGTGCCAGGCTCATGGCGCAGTGAGAGCATAACTGTTGATGCCTAGGTCAACTACACATTAATACAGCGTGTCAAGAGTGGTCTGTGGAGAAGCATAAGGCACAAAGAGATCACACAGGCCCCAGTTCCCGGTGTCGCTACTCCCCCCAAGCAGGGCCAGCAAAGGCATATCTAAGGAGCCCCTCTTCGAAGGCATGCTTGATGAAAAGCCTTTAAAGTGTCATCCCACGACTGTGCTATAGGGTATTTTCGTAGCCCTGCCGTTTCCTCCCTATGAAGGATTGTACTTTCCGCCTTCGCCCAGTTATCAAGAGTTGCGCCAGTGTGCCACCTGCGGGGGTTCGCTGCATTTCCAGCGCTTAGTGATTAACCTCTTCGCTGTGATAAGCCCTAGGTCCCAGAATCTAGAGGGGACCTTAGTGTGCTTCGACCGTTTATATAGACCCAATATGCATGTCTCCCATGTATGCTGCATTTCCCTGCCAACCCCTTCCGCAAGGGAAGCTGTCACAAAGTGCCAATATGTCTGTAATGCGGGGCATGACCATAGCATGTGTAAGAGATCTACATCTACAAGTGCGCACCTCCGGCATGCGGATGTCGTGGTGTGGAAGTAGTGATTGAGCTTGTCAGGCGACAGGTATGCGCAGTGTATAATATAAAGCTGTATAAGCTTGAAGCGGGAGTTGCGCGGGATATTCGTGGCGCCCGCAAGCACTACCGCCCATTCCTTATCTGTCCATGCTCGCCCCTGTCCACCGCCCACCTGTCTCGCAGGCTCTGAGTAGAGCACTGCGTATGGGCAAGCAGCGCCTGCGCCAGCCAATGGACCACATGGGAGCCATTCCCCATTACATGCAAGTATTGCACCAGAAAATGTATTGGCAACTCTCCGGAAAGTTCGCCCCAGGCCCGCGTTAACGTGTGCACGATTGTTGCATGCAGGAGGAACTGCCCTGCCGGGAGTCCCGTGTCCACAACTAGAGCTTCAAAAGGAACCAGTACCCCCTCCGTGTACAGGTCTCCCACAGTGTCCACCCCTGCCTGCGCCCAGCGTCACCTCTGCAACGACATATCCGTCCCTGGGCTTTCCTAACAATGGAAGTACTAGGGCATATGGTATCACAGCACCAGTAAGTTTCAAGCTTCTCAAATAGCATCTGCGAGCTACTGCTATATGTAACTGTGACGGATAGGGAGTCTTGGTCAGTGGATGAAACCGTGCGTGAACCTGCGTTCGTGTCCAGACCGTGGAGTCCAACGCGGTATCCCCCAAATTCTTCCCCCTCAGCCAGCCGGCTACCCACTGCAGCTGCGCTGCCAGATAGTAGAGTTCCTGGTTAGGAACCGCCAGGCCACCAGCGTCCGGAGACGCGTAGAGTTTCTTCAACGCTACGCGGGGCCTACCCGTATTCCATATGAGATTCCTAACTGAGGCTTCCAATTCACGGACTATGCGTGTTGGGTCGTATACCGGGAGGTTGGCGTAATAGTACAATAGTCTGGGCAAAACTATCATCTTCGTCAGCGTGACACGGCTTGGTACGTTTAGGGGGAGGGTCTTCCAAAAGGTCATTTGCACTTGCAAGGAGGAGATAGCTCGCATCAAATTGCCCTCCAACACGTCTATCGAGGTTCTATAGATACATATTCCGAGATAGCGGAACGTAGTAGAATACCAGGCGAGCTAGTGACCTCACTCTCCTGTGTGTCCGCACTGAAGGAGTACACCCCAGACTTGGTCCAATTGACTTTAAGTCCCAACATTGTCCCAAAGGTGCGAAGTATATCAGATAGGGCCGATAGCAAACAGGTCAGGTCTCTGATATATAAAACTAGGTCATCGGCGTATAAGGACACTGTATGAAGTCAGTCTGCCAGGGGGATACCCCAATCCACACCATGCACTCTCATCTGCTCCGCTAGGGGTTCCATCGCCAGTGAGAATAGCAGCCGGGACAGGGGACATCCCTGCCTCGTGCCCCTCCGGACGCGAATGGCCTCAGACAACAACTTACCGATACGAACTCGTACCGTGGGCTTGTGATACAAGAGGCCCACCATCTGAATATAATTGTCCCAGAGTTCATATTTCTTCAACACCGCCACAAGGTAGGGCCACTCCACTGAGTCGAACGCTTTTTCGAGATCTAGCAACAAACACCCCGATCAAGGCCACTGTTTCGTGGCATAGCTTTGTACTCTGCACAACAAGCGTCGGATGTTAAGAAAAGTGCTACGAGTGGGTACAAAGCCATTCTGGTCGCTGTGCACGAGTGTGGGCACCAGTGGGGCTGAGCGTTGAGCTAGCGCGGAAGCTAGGATTTTGTAGTCGGTATTCAGGAGGGCTAGTGGACGATTGTAGCCCAAAAGTGCACTGTCTCTGCCAGGTTTTGGGAGGGAAATTAGATTAGCTTCATTCAACGTGGGAGGGAGGGAAGAGTCGGAAACGGCCGCCGCATATACCCTAAGAAGTTCTGGTATTAAAATATCAGAGTAAGCTTTATAAAATTTGTCTGGGAGCCCATCTGGGCCCGGGGACTTGCCATTAGATAAGGAAAAAATGACAGTGCGCAATTCGTCAGGTGAAAGTGGGGCTTCCAGTTCATCGCGCTGCACATCTTCCAGGCAAGGCAATGTTATGTCTGAAAGGTAGCCGGTTATAGTAGCAGCAGAAACCTGCAATCTGTAGCGATACAATCCTACATAATGATCCACAAAGGCTGCATGAATGGCACTCTGTATGTACGCTACAGTATCTTGATTGACGCACACTGCTGTCACTGGTGCAGTCAGTGCATCCTGCTTGATCAGCCAGGCCAATAACTTGCCCGGCTTGTCACCAAGATGGTGGGTGCGCGCCGAATGGGCTGTTTAGTTTAAATGCTGCAACCTGTCAAGTAAACGCGTATGTTCCTCTTGAGCCTCTGACAGCAACCCTTCATCACCCTCCGCCGCGTCCTGCTCCCTCCTGAGCAAATCAGCTTCGATGCGCGGCAGCTCCTTATTCAGGTGCTTCTGCATACCTGCCTGTGTGCCTAGGCAGTGACCTCTAGTTACGACCTTAAATGCGTCCCACTCAATTTGGAGGGTGGATGCAGTGTGATTATTTTCCTCAAAATAGCGCGCAATATGTGCATACATGGAAGTGCGAAAGGGTGCATCAAGTAGTAAGTTGGCCTGGAGCCTCCAGGTGGGTATAGGCGGATGTGGGCGTTCACACGCCAGCTCTAGAACATGAAGATTGTGGTCAGAGTGGGTGTGACCCATATAGTCAGTGACATGGAGGAGCAAGTCCCTCAATATCATGTACCGATCTAGCCGGACATGTAATGTGTGTGCACCTGAATAATATGAATATACCTTGGTTTGTGGATTACGGCTCCGACAAGCATCGTGCAAGTCCCACTGCGAGGCCGAGGCCACTAGTGCTTTCATAGCCCCATGTACAGGCGCGCCAGAGAGGGGTGGAAAAGAACGGTCCAAGGCAACATCTAAAATACAATTATAATTGCCCCTAGCACCAGAGGGACTCCATGCCAAGGTGCCAGAACTTTAGACAGCTGTGTAAAGAAACCCCCCATGTCCGTGTTGGGAGCATATAATGAGGCTAGGACAATCGACTGACCATCTAACCTGCCTTGCACAACTACATATCTGCCCTCAGCATCCACTTGGGAATGCGAGATTTCGAATGGGGTCCCAGGCCTTACCCAAAGCAGCGCCCCACGGGCATAAGCTGAGTATCCTGTTGCATACAGTTGCCCTCGCCACCTTCGATGTAGTTTCTGTATTTCCATACCGGCTAAGTGTGTCTCTTGTGATAGAATTATGTGGATGTGGTGCCGTTTAAGGTAATAGTAAATTTGGTACCTGCGTGACAGTGTATGCATTCCACGCACATTCCACGTACATATCTTAATCACTGACATGGCAATCCCCGGCAACCTCCCCACTTCCACCCCATCACAGGTTTACAGCAGATAGGCCACTCCCCGCAACCACAGTCCACACATACCAAGCTACAGAGCACAGACCAGCAGGCAGTTGCAGATTACCCACAAAAGAAAAATACAATTCAAACATGACATGGAAGAAATAAAACCAATAACCAATGCCAAAAGGTCGACAGCGGAACATGCCGTCGTCCAAACTCTCCAATGAGGCAACAAACATCCAAGTTCAGGGGGGTCGCTATGCACTTGGCACGACTGTTCCGCTACATCTGCAATCCAAGTAGAGGGAGCGCCCCTCCTCACAAGCAGCTTATGTCAGCCAAAATAGATGTGGAACAGTCCGGCCAGAAAGCCCACAGCAGCATGTCCCATGTCTTAGTGTTAGGGCACCATCAGAAGGCAAAGATCTTCCACACTCCCAACCCCACAGAGTGAGAACCCATCACTATCAGACTTGGTCAGTCACCGGACAGCTCCGCCAATCTCACGCTGCTCCAGAAACCATTCACCTCAGCATAAGTACTCACCGCGCAGCGCACTGTAGACAGAGAGTTCAACGCATGTCTTGGCTTTCGTCGTCACATTGCGCTGAGGCCTAGTCGATACCAGACCTGGTAGTACAGCAAGAGCTCCCAGCGGCAAACAGTTGCAGACAGTAGGACAATACAGTGAGTGGGTCAAATCAGCCGTTTGCGGAGTGATGTCGTTCTATTGACATCTGAGAGTCTGGCAGTCCATATATGTGTTCGTCATCACTAGGCAGTACGCGTGGACTGGCATCTGGGGCTGCATCTGTACTTGGGGAGCCGCTTAGTTCCGCTACCATCAGGAGGGCATCCTGTTGCCCACTGTAGATAAGTTCCGCAGGTGGGCTCACCTCCGTCGTCTCGCGTGGTCTATTCACTGGAGATGATCTGTTCCTACGCCGATGCCGGGGTCCCTTGATGCGTGGCCTGGGAGACGACTCCGATGCCGTCCGGGTCTCCGCAGCCATGCCAGCGTCCAACCAGGCTTCCACCTCCTCCGGAGTGGCAAAGAAATGAGTTCTGTCCTGCACCACCACCCGCAAGCGCGCCGGATAGAGTAGGGAGTACTTCAGGTCCAGTTGACGGAGCTGTTGCTTGACTGCCAGAAAAGAGTGTCTCTGGCGCTGAACATGAATTGTGTAGTCGGGGAAGAACATTATTCAAGCGTTATCAATGCGGATCTCTTGTAATTTCCTAGTCTCTCGTAGGATGGAAACACGATCTTGGTAGTTGAGAATTCTGAGGAGCATAGGCACTCGGTGTGCTCACTCTGCAATGAAGTGTGACGACAGTGTGCCGGTCGGCAGCAGGTTTCTCAGCCAGTCTTCCATGTGCGTCGCAGGATCTCTCCCTTCCCATGTCTCTGGCACACCTACAAGGTGCACGTTATTTCTCCGTGCCCTTCCCTCCGCATCCTCAGCACGATCTTCCAGGAATTTCACTCTGTTGAGGAGGTCCTGCACCTGCTTGTCAGTTTGGGCGACCCTAGGCGTGAGGTCTGCAACTGCACCCTCCAAGGTGGTGGTTCACTCTGCCAGCTTCTTGTGATCGGCTCGTAGATGCGTGAGATCAATCGCAACACTGTCTATCTTGGTCTCCAGGGAGGTGCGGGTTAGCTGGACCGATTGCTCTAGATGTTCCATTGGGGCCAGCATCGTGTCAAGCTTGGATGCTGTCTGGTCCAAATCCGCCAACTGCGTTTTTTTGTCCATTCTCCCCTTTGTCTGTGTGCCACCAGCTCCAATCCTCGCCCTGGTACCCCCAGACATGAGGGGAGCTGCAGTTAGCAAGCCGTTGCCTCATACACTAGCGTCCAATGGTCCACGAGGTGCTAGTCAGCGCCAGGATCAGCAGGAGAGGCCGTGGATCAGGAGGTACGCATCCATACATAAAATATATCATATATAGAAATATATCTATAATAAGAATAATAAAACGTAAAAAACTTTAAAATTCCATAGAACAACATCGGTCCATAGAAATTATAGAGGGAGAGTTCACTTTAGTAACATATCCATGTCATTATAATAGTCCACATTCCAGCCAATCAGGCTGTAGCACCCTCTAGAACCTTCTCCTCATAAGCTCAAGCCCTCAGATTTTCTACCGCACGTCGTGTGAAGGGAGTCTCCCTGAGCTCTGCTCAGTTTTCTTCTACTTCCAACTTTCAAGATTTCAAGAACATGTCTACTATCAAAAAGTCTTTGTTCAGGCCCTGTTCTGCCTGTGGAAAACTTTGTCTTTTCTCTGAGGACCCTCATAAAAAATGCATCTACTGCTTGTACCCGGATCATGAGGTGAGGAGTTGCAAATTTTGCAGGACATTTTCATCTAAGACCTTAAAGGATAGAGAGGCCCGTCTCCTTCTGTGGCTACAGAGGTTGAAGACCTCAGACAACCCTGTTTCTGATATAGAGAGTGTGTCTTCTCGGCAATCTAAGACCTCTCTGAAGCGTGTATCTGAGACTGACATTCCATCTCCTTTTCTTAAAAAGAAGAAGCTTGTGGACGCTCCTAAGTCAGTCTCCCCACGGGATCTGCCGGCCTCTACGCCTGCAGGACCTAGTTCTCTGGCGTCGCAGATCCACTCTGTGCCCTCGTCCTCTAACACGAGTTGCAGCTTGTTGACGGGCCCGTCAACGACGACTAGATCCGTCGACGTTATGCCAACTTCAACGACGACCAGCACTCTGTCGACGACGACTACTTCGTCGACGACGGTCCAGGAGTTAAGGCCTATCTCTTCCATTATTAAGATCTCGTCGACGGCAAAGAAATCAGTCTCGTCGACGAACCTTCCTAAGCGTCATTCGTCGACGAAGACTTCGTCAGCGCGTCACGCCTCGTCGACGCAACCTCTTCCATCGACGGTGGTCTCGTCGACGGCCAGCGCCTCTAAGACGACAACTTTGTCGACGGCAACTCCGTTGACGCTGAAGATTTCGTCAACGGCACTCCATCTTCATCTACACCAGTGTCCTCGTCGACGAAGACCTCGGCTTCGTCGACGGAAATAAGAACATCTTCATCGGCGCCAGGGCCATCATTGACGAAGCCCACAATGACGACGTCGACAACGAGCTCGTCGACGGGACTGTCGACGGGTCAATATTCTCTGGCGACTGCAACCACCTTCACATTAGTTACGGCTACTACTGTTAAGCGTCCAGCTCCACTGGTTTTGAGCCTTTTGCAGCCTCGCTCAGGTCCACCAGCTCAACTATTTGCCTCAGAAGACGACGATGATTCCGATGGCTCATATGTGGCCAGTAGCCCGTCGGAGCTACATATCAAATATCAAGAATATGATGACCATGATGAATGAGAGTCACGCATCTCAGTTCCCGATGACACACCTGATGTTGGCCATAATGTTCCTATGGCACAGATACCACTGTCTATGATCTCGAATCTTCAACACATGCTGGATGATTACAATTGTCGTTTCCCACCTTCTTCTCAGGCCTCTCCACCGCCTCCTTCTGTACAGGCGTCCGTTCAGGTCGCACCAGCCCGGTCACCAGTTCCACAGTAATCTGATAATGATGATGCTGCCCATCATACCGATACAGACCAGGAGGATGACGCTGCCCTGGCGGATTGGGACAATTACCAAGCTCAGACTCCGTCGCCTTCTCCTGCTTCTCCTCTGGCATCTCCTCCAGTGGACATTGGGGGTTTTCACCTTTTGATGGCGAGAGCAGCCAAGCGTTTCCACTTGCCTATGATCGTCCGGCAAGAAGACTGTTTTCTTTATGATTTCAAGGATCAGCCATTGAAACAGGTGTATACCATTCCAATCATTGATTTCATTTGGACGGAAGGACTCAAACTTATGGAACGGCCTAATTCAGTTCCGACCGTTCTCTCACGCATCGATAAAAAGTATAAGGCGCCTGAGGATTCACCTGCCTGCTTAGTTTCTCAACCAAAGCCTGACTCTGTCATTACGCAGACTGCCCAAAGGAGGTCACAGAATCCGGCTTCTCCTTTAACATTGCCGCCGGACCAGGAAGGTCGACGCCTCGACACCATCGGCAAAAAATTCTCCACGATGGCTGCGACAGCTGTAAGGGCGGCACATTCTTTAGCCATCCTCTGCCTTTACGACCGACAAATTTGGTCGGAAATCGCTGCTTTGTTCGACCTGATTCCTGAATCCTCCAGGGCAGAGGCACAAAAGATCCTACAAGAGGGTGAAAGAATTTCATCTGACATTATAGACTGCGCAATTGATATTTCCTCGAGAGGTTTCAGGCAACTGGCAGGCGCTGCAGTCTTAAGGAGGCAGGGCTGGCTTTAAGCTATGTCCTTTCGACCGTAGGTGGAAGCAAAAATACTAGACTTGCCCTTCGATGGAGAGTCCCTCTTCCGCAAGCATGTGGACGACGCCTTGGAGTCCATCAAAAAAGATACGGACATTGCTCGCGCCCTGGGTTCTCTCCAATACCGGAAGCGACCATTTTGTGGAGCACGTGGCAGGGGCACATCATCCAATTTTCGTAGCTCCTCCCAATACCGTTCCTACGGTGACAACAGGCAGCGTTACTCCAACCAAACTCAGTCTAGACAGGCCGAATCCAGACCATACAGGAGAAAATCCTCCTACAGAGGAGGCAACTCCTCCAACAAAAAAAGACTTTCAAAACATCAAGTCTTTTCCTTCTCCACAAATTGGAGGTCGAATCTCCCGAAACTTTTCAAATTGGTCACAAATAACTTCCGATTGTTGGGTCTTGGATGTGATTTCAGGAGGCCACGCCCTAGAATTTCTCAAGTTTCCTCCCAACCGCTCACCAACTGTTCCCCATCCAGCACACTTGATTTGCACAAGTTGCAGCCATGATTCAAAAAGGAGCAGTCAAAGTGGTTCCTCGATTACAGCAAGGGACGGGCTTTTACTCCCAATTTTTTCTCATCAAAAAGAAATCGGGAGAGTGGCGCCCGATATTAGACCTCCGAGCCCTCAACAAGTACATCAAGTCCCAAACTTTTCGAATGCTGACTTTGCTGGAAATCTTACAGTTCCTAAACCCAAAGGAGTTTCTCTCCACAATCAACCTCAAAGATGCCTACTTTCATGTGCCAATCCACCACAAATACAGAAAGTACCTGCGTTTCAGAGTAGGGAAAAAACACTTCCAGTTCAAGGTGCTGCCTTTCGGCCTTCGTTCCGCTCCGAGGGTCTTCACAAAGATCATGGCTCCGGTAGAGGCTTATTTACGCCTACAGGGCATACAAATTTAGACGATTGCCTGATAAAGGCGCCAACCTTTCTCGCGGCACAACAACACACTCGGACTTGCCTGTCAGTCTTCAAGAATTTGGGTCTTTCCATCAACTACAAGAAGTCGCATGTCCTTCCGGCACAGCAAATAATTTTCTAGGAGCATTATTAGACACAACCCTGGAAAAGGTGTTTGTTTCACGGGAGCGCCAAGCTCGCATTTCCAAACTAGTGGCTCTTCTACCCTAAAAAAAGTCTGCTTCTGTCCGCATATTGAAATCCTTTCTGGGCATGACGTCGTCCTTCATACCATTGATCCCCAACTGCAGGTTGCACATGAGTCATCCAAGAAGAATTGGACAAACAATGGCGGCAAATCTCAGGCACATTCAACAACTAGGTCTCCCTGACCCCTTGACTTCAGGGAGCGTTGAAATGGTGGGCTCACCCTCCCAACATCGCAGCAGGGCACATGTTTCAGGAGACTGCCCCCACGCTTACCCTTACGACAGACGCTTCCTTGGAGGGTTGGGGCGCACACCTCGAAGGGTTGTCAGTCAACGGCAAATGGACTGCGGACCAACGCAGGTGGCACATCAATCGTCTGGAGCTCTTGGTCATCTTTCTCGCCCTGAAGTCTTTCCGTCTGCTGGTGGAAGGAGAGTCTCTTTTGGTGCGTACGGACAACACCACCAGTATGCACTACCTCAACAAGCAAGGGGGTACAAAATCTCTTCTGCTCTCCAGACAAGCACAGCAGATCCGGGAATGGACGATACAGCATCGAGTCCATTTGACTGCAGTTCACGTACCGGGCATCTCCAACGCCCTCGCAGACTCTCTGAGCAGATCTGCCACAGTCAACCACGAGTGGGAACTCCATCAGCCAACTCTGGACTATGTCTTTCGCATGTGGGGCCAACTGGATCTGGATCTCTTTGTGACACCACTCAATCGCAAATGCCCACGCTACGCAAGTTGGCATCCCCACAGAGGATCGAGTGGGAATATATTTTCGATCAACTGTTTGAAAGAATTTGCATGCGCTTTTCCGCCGATCCCTCTTGTTTCTCGTCTCCTACACAGAATGAGAGCACAACCATGTCGCATCCTGTTGATTGCGCCCAGGTGGCCGCGTTGACCATGGTTCACGGATCTTCTTCTTCTTTCCCAGTGCGATCCAATCCCTCTTCGCCCCCTGCCTCACCTTCCCACCATGAACCAGGGACAGATCTGCCATCCCGACCCGGCATCTCTCCAGCTTCACGCTTGGAACCTGAGCACCATGAGTTCCCCCATCTAAATATTCATCCTGACTGTAGAGAGGTCCTTGCACATGCACGTGCTCCTTCAACCATTAAAACCTATAAATTGAAATGGAAACGGTTTTGTGTTTAGTGCCATTCTGAAAGCATTGATCATATGCTGGCCACCCCTGAGCAAATCCTGCCTTTCTTCCTCCTTTTGGCAAAGTCGGGACTTTCACATTCCACTCTCAAAGTTTTCCTGGCCGCACTTTCCCGCTTTCGCCATGATGGTTCCACATCTCTGTACTCCTCTCGGATCATTCGCCAGTTCTTTAAAGGCCTGTTCCGGATGTTTCCACCTATCCGGCGTCCTCCACCTTCTTGGCGTCTGAATCTTGTCTTAGCCCAGCTTCTTATGCCTCCATTCAAACCAATCCATTCAGCAGATTTGAAATTCCTTACTTGGAAAGTTTCCCTCCTCCTCGCGCTTACATCCTCCAGGCGAGTGAGCGACATCCAAGCTTTCCCCATTCGGCCACCTTTTCTTCAATTCTCAAAGGACGCTGTTGTACTTCGTACAAATCCTATATTTATACCAAAGGTTCCATCTGACTTCCACCTTAATGAACCTGTCATTCTCAAGACTTTTTTCCCTGACCCTCAGTCTCCCGCTGAGCGTACTCTTCATTCTCTTGACCTGAAGCGATGCCTCAAATTCTACATCCAACGCACTGCTGTCTTTCAAAGGTCCGACCAACTCTTTGTGGCCTACGGACGGATGCGCAAGGGACATCCAGTCACTAAACAGACCATCACTCGTTGGATTTCTTCTGCCATCTCCTTCTGCCATCAACGAGCTGGCAAGACTGTTTCTGCTCCGGTGCGTGCACACTCGACGAGAGCAGTTGCATCCTCTACCGCCCTGTTTGCTGGAGTGCCTCTACATCAGATCTGTAGGGCAGCAACGTGGTCCAGCAGGCACACGTTCACGAGGCACTACTGTCTGGAGACAGCTAACGCTGCAGACACTCCTGTGGGTCAAGCAGTGCTACGAAATCTCTTCAAATAAAGGTGTGCTTCCCGCCTCAGTCATAAAAGGTTTTCTTTTGCAAATATGCAATGTTAATGTGTATTTCTATGATTGCATTTTTCTTTATTGCCTTTTATGACTCTCTTTATGTTGGCTTACTGCTTTCTATTCTTATTCAAGCATGTGAATCTATGAAAGACACCCTAATACTGCAGAAGAACAAAAGTTACTTACCTGTAAACTGTGGTTCTCCAGTATTGGTGTCTTTCATAGATTCACATGCGACCCACCCTTCCCCCCCTCAGCGGCTCTCTTCTCCTCATGCACTCTTGGTTACTCTTGGGGAGCCTTACTTGCAGACTTGCTGTGTTGCAGAGGGCCGGGCATTGCTCTGCTCCATCTCCTTGGCCGGGCTTGGCTCCACCGAGCCCCTGCACCCCTGCACCCCTGTGTTGGCACCTGTGGGCCGGGCTTTGCTCCGCTCGTTCTCTGGCCGGGCTTGGCTCCACCGGGCCCCCTCTGACTACATTTCCCAGCAGCCCCATCGCGGCAAGGACGCCGCTGACGTAAATCGGAAGCACCAGGAGGCGCATAAAGGCTCCCTTGGTGCCGAGGCCGGGGGGAGCCTTACTTGCAGACTTGCTGTGTTGCTGAGGGCCGGGCATTGCTCCGCTCCATCTCCTTGGCCGGGCTTGGCTCCGCCGAGCCCCTTCACCCCTGCACCCCTGTGTTGGCACCTGTGGGCCAGGCTTTGCTCCGCTCGTTCTCTGGCCGGGCTTGGCTCCACCGGGCCCCCTCTGACTACATTTCCCAGCAGCCCCATCGCGGCAAGGACGCCACTGACGTAAATCGGAAGCGCCAGGAGGCGCATAAAGGCTCCCTTAGTGCCGAGGCCGGGGGGAGCCTTACTTGCAGACTTGCTGTGTTGCTGAGGGCCGGGCATTGCTCCGCTCCATCTCCTTGGCCGGGCTTGGCTCTGCCGAGCCCCTGCACCCCTGTGTTGGCACCTGTGGGCCAGGCTTTGCTCCGCTCGTTCTCTGGCCGGGCTTGGCTCCGCCGGGCCCCCTCTGACTACATTTCCCAGCAGCCCCATTGCGGCAAGGACGCCGCTGACGTAAATCGGAAGCGCCAGGAGGCGCATAAAGACTCCCTTGGTGCCGAGGCCGGGGGGATCCTTACTTGCAGACTTGCTGTGTTGCTGAGGGCCGGGCATTGCGCCGCTCCATCTCCTTGGCTGGGCTTGGCTCTGCCGAGCCCCTGCACCCCTGTGTTGGCACCTGTGGGCCGGGCTTTGCTTTGCTCGTTCTCCGGCCAGGCTTGGCTCCGCCGGGCCCCCTCTGACTACATTTCCCAGCAGCCCCATCGCGGCAGGTACGCCGCTGACGTAAATCGGAAGCGCCAGGAGGTGCATAAAGGCTCCCTTGGAACCTTGTCCCGCGGGACGCGCGCACGAGAGCGCGCCGGGAGAAGCCTGGGACAAGGGCGGGACCATCTGCGAACATCAGCGGCCAGAAGAGGCTGGGCTGGGCCACCCCACTTGTGTCTGTCTCAGAGGTACTATATTATCAACTCCCCCTTAGCAGTACGCTACCTAGATGTCTACCCAACTTTGAGCTGACTGCAACAAAAAGACATTGTAAACAGTGGACTATAGATCGTTGTGCAATCGCGGGAGGGTCTAATTCACACATATACTTTGTTGTAAAGTAGGGAGAATTCACTCACCAGCTAACCAGACAAGGAGGGAGTGTAGTGGTGGGTTGCTGTAGAGTAAGTTCATACATCTTCCTCCCTTCCTGTTTTAGTCATGTCAAACAGAACGAAAACGCGCTCTGCCACGAGCAAAGTACATTCGTCTCGTACCTTGAATCCTTTGGGGCCTGAACTAAATGCTGTGTTACAACCTACTGCGATTGATCTGATGTTGCAAAAAGTTAATAGGGAGATTGAGCGCACAGAAAGAAGTTTTTCTATTCCAAATACACCTACACAACCTATTGATTTAAACACATCAGCAATTTCCCAAAACGACTCCCTAGAAAATCCCCACTGAAAGTATTGCTTGTGCGCAGGTAGTGAAAAAAGTAGCCACAGACAAAAACAGGAAATTAAAACAAGGGGGCTGCAGGAAGGGCAAACCTCGGAAAAATAAACAAAGTAGGGTTACACTTAGTTCTAAAGATAGGGAGGTAGCAGTCACCGAAGTGCCAGTGACACGCCATCAACCTCCTCCTGGATGGATGGACGAAGTAATAGGAGACCTCCAAAAACGCATGGAAACTTTCATTATGAACCAGCTGAAACCAATAATTAGTAGGCTAGATAAAGTGATAAATGAATTGACCAAGCAGGGAAGATCTAAGGGCCCTACAGATTGTAATTTAACAGCAAATCGCTCCCTAGCAGGCCACACAACAGCCGATCATACAGTTGGCAATAATAACTGTGTGAGTAACAAGCAATGCACTATTGTACAAGTCCATGAAACACCCAAACCTACAGCCCAGGCAAATAGGGGAAACATTCGGGAGGGGGGGACAAAGGGCACGGACAAGGCCCAACAGCGAACAAATGCCCTGCCAGCTCAAATAGGAAACCCGACAACTCATGTCCACACTGACACAAATCTGACAAGCTATGAGCCGAATGACACCACCACATATTAATCTGCCTCCTGAAGCATGCCCTTATGTTGTTGTTTTTACTGGGGTTCCCGAACTTAGAGAAGGGGAGAAAGAGTGACATGCGGAACTGAAAAACAAAATATTAAAGTGGTTAAACATACATAGGCCTCTGCGTGGAGGAGAATGTGGGGAGATTCTTCATGTGAGAAGTGCAAACTGGATAGGCAGCAGGAGGAAAGATATCACGGGGGATTGTATCGTGGTAAATTTTAGGAACACTGATCTAGTGAAATACATATTAGGTAGCTACAATAAAAACCACACCAGCACCATATGTTCCTTACCTTTAGGATACTTCTACCTGAGGAGACGCGCTGTAAACATCTTGAACTATGCTTATGCTAGAACTCCAACAAGACACTGGGCTAGAATGGAAGAGCAGAGAGGACAGGGTTACACTCAGTGGGCAAATAGATTCAGCCCGCTACAGTCCCTCGACGAAAACGATTGACTACCCCAAATTGGGAAATGTCATGAAAAGATGGCTGAAAAGGTGGACAATAAATTATGTACACATAGGGTCTCAGAAAGCTATCAGGCAAAGAGGGTGGATGCACATCAAGCACCTGTAGGCGAGGGTGATCAGGGTGTTACATTGGTTAGGAAGGATGTTCCTAGGATATACAACCAGGGAGGACTGGTTGGAAAAGAACCGAGAGAAGGTTTGATGATACTGTCCTGGAATATTGCAGGCCTGGCAGGGAAATTTGAAAATGGTGACTGGAAGAAAATCCTCCGCGGCTATCATATATTATCTTTTAAGGAGACATGGGCGGTAGAATCCTCCCCTTATCAAATAGAGGGCTATAAGTGGTTTTTTTCATACCAGCTATGGAAGGCAGATCAGGCAGAGCTAAGGGAGGGCTAGCTTTGTATGTCGATCTAGACGTAGATGGCTCATGGTCACAACCTTTCTGGACGTCGCACACCCTCCAGGCAGTTGTATTTCAAGGTCTAGGGCCGAGGTTACTGATACTCAATATCTATAATTCAGGACCAGTGAATGGGAATTACTCAGTAATCCAGGAACTAGATGACAGACTCAATTACAAGATCAAACAGAGGAAAGGGGGAGGAGAACTAATAGTCCTGATTATGGGTGATCTAAATTGCCATCTTTGCCCAAAATTGTTCCCTGTAAGTGCTGACTGGTCATCATGCCCGGCAGAGAGTGGGCCACATTTCCAGCATAACAAGGAGGGAAGAACCTTTATGAAGTTATTAGATACCTATGCTCTAACACACACAATAGACTTGGTGGCCCCGGGCAGGGATGGTACCCTTACACCAACATTCAAAGGTAGGGGATGCCATTCCATCATAGACTATATTATGATATCTACCTTTTCAAAGGACCGGGTCAAGGAGGTGAGAATAGATTGGAGTCCCTTCGGTGATCATAACCCTTTGATGATAGAACTAACATATAGTGGTCGCTCTATGAGATGTAAACCGGCAGCCATCGAGTTGCGACCAGTGGACCAGGGGAGGCGAAAATTAATGCCCAGTAGTTCTATGGAACTCTAGTAGAAAAAGGCAAAAAACAGATCCAGGATTGTCTTGATCCCTTAGTTGAGGGAGGTGTGCTGGTCTCAGTGTTCGAGTCACTAACTAATTTGGTTGGCGATCTACTGAAAGTAAAAGGGACTAAAAAGAACGGAACACAACCACGTTGGTTTGATTAAGACTGCTCTTGAGCACTGAGAGATTTAAAATTATGCCTTAAAACCCAACATAGGGACAAGCAGAAAGTAGCTCTCTGTAGAAACATATATAAAACAAAGGTAAAACAGAGCAAGACCACGCTTCAAGCGGAAGTCTGGGCTGACCTAAGGGAGGCTGGGGCGAATAGAGATTTTAATGAATTCTGGAAAATCATCAATAGACCCTGCTTTCAAGATAGTAATGCCCCGGTGATTAGCAATAATATACTCCCCGAACAGTGGGTGGCTCATTTTAAGGGCCTTTATTATCATAGTTGTGATACTGTGTCTGTAGGGGGTTGGGACGGGGTTCAGCTCGGTGAACCAGAATTTTCACTTCAAGAAATCACCCAAACTATCCAAGGCCTGACCCGTAATAAAGCACCGGGGCCTGATGGCACGCCACCAGACCTCTATTTAAGTAACATCGATCTTTGGGCCCCTATTATGACTAGGGTGCTAAACGCAGCTATTAAATCTGGTCTTCCGCGATCTTGGTCTACTGCATTGATTGTCCCTATCTTCAAAAAAGGGAGCAGGGACAATCCCCAATGCTATAGACCAATCTCGTTGATAGACGTGTCAGCCAAATTGCTAGGCAGGGCGGTTTTAATTCGCCTTATGGCCTGGACAGAAGAGCACCACATTATAGCTGATACTCAATACGGCTTTAGATCGGGTAAATCAACAAGCGATCAATGCCTTAACCTTTACTTATTAGATGCAAAATACACAAAGGCTAGTAAAGGTACACTCTACATGAGTTTTATGGATCTGGCTGCGGCCTTTGATAATGTAAATAGGAGTAAACTCTGGGCCATGATGAGCAACCTGGGAATTGACCCCGGACTTATCCACATTCTCAAGGAATTACATTGGAACACCACTGCCAAGGTCTGCTTTAGCACGGGGGAGGGGGTGGGGGGGGGGGGGAGGGGGGAGTACTGATCCCTTCCCGTGCACCAGCGGATTGAGGCAGGGATGTATCCTTGCCCCCTTTTTATTTTCTCTTTATATAAATGATTTGGAGAGAACACTGGTTGCCTTAAATGTGGCCAAAGCAGGAAAGCGTCATATTCCGGTACTGCTGTACGCGGATGACGCGGTCCTGCTTGCCCGAACAGCTCTGAGTTTACAACATCGTGTTGATGGGTTTGTGGAATTCATGGACAAATTAGATCTGTCCGTGAATCTGAACAAATAATATGTGATGGTGGCGGGCAAGAAACCCTTCCGGAAATTTGTATTTAAAATGGAGTCCCACACACTAGAAACTGTAAGTTCCTTTTCCTACTTGGGCCTTCTGTTTGACGGGGAGATAAAGTTTGACTTTTTAATTGAGGAAAGGTGTAGAAAGCTGGTTTCCGCAAACGGTGCGATACTCAACTTTGCCCGAAGCCTGGGTCGCTGGTCACCAGAGCAAGTAATGAGTCTATACGTAGCTGTAAGCACTGCAAAGGCTCTATATGGTGCAGAGGTTTGGGGCTTTAGGGATGCAAGACTTTTACAATTGGAGGAAGACAAATTCCTACGTAGGATCCTGAAGATACCACAGAGTACCCCAGAAGGAATTGTACACACTGAGCTTGGGATTCCATTTATTATAGACCAGGTGAAGGTGAGGCCTATTATGACATGGCTTACAATTTGGGTGAAACCCGAAGCTGAACTAAGCAGGGTAATAGTTGGCGACTGCTTACAAAAAGACAATTGCCTACAAATTCCTTGGCTGAAGTATATCAAGGACACACTAGGAATCATTGACCAGTCGTTACTCTTTAGTGATCCGACTTCCATTACCACCTCATGTAGACACCAAATCAAAAACAAGCATTTACAATGCAATGGTCTCGGCATTATTAAAGGTAGAGCTATTGGCATTGCTCATGACATTTTTTCTTTTTTTTATCATAAATAAATGGTATTGTCATTTACATTGCCAATAGCTTAATCGTTAAATAAATGGCATTGTCATTTACAATGCCAATAGCTTAATCGCTCGCATATGCATGACCTATTACATTTACACCCACACAGAGACACACACACAAAGCCTCCCACACACACATACAGAGCCACCCTCACACAGACAGAGCCACCCACACATAGAGCCACCTACAAAAAAAGCTACCCACACAGAGCCACACACATAGCCACACACAGAGCCACAAACACACACACAGACAGAGCCACGCGCACACACACAAAGAGCCACGCGCACACTCACAGAGCCACACACACACACACAGAGCCACGCACACACCCAGCCACACGCACACACACACACAGAGCCACACACACACACAGAGCCACGCACACACACACACAGAGCCACGCACACACACACAGAGCCACACACACACAGAGCCACGCCCACGCACACACAGAGCCACGCACCGCACACACACAGAGCCACGCACCGCAGAAACAGAGCCACGCACCGCACACACACAGAGCCACACACACACACACAGAGCCACACACACACACAGAGCCTCGCACCGCACACACACACAGCCACGCACCGCACACACACAGAGCCACGCACCGCACACACACAGAGCCACGCACCGCACACAGAGCCACGTACACACACACACACAGCCACACGCACACACAGAGCCACACACACACAGAGCCACGCACACACAGAGCCACGCACACACACACAGCCACACACACACAGAGCCACGCCCACGCACACACAGAACCACGCCCACACACACACAGAGCCACGCACCGCACACACACAGAGCCACACACACACACACAGAGCCACACACACACACATAGAGCCACACACACACACAGAGTCTCGCACCGCACACACACACAGCCACGCACCGCACACACACAGAGCCACGCACCGCACACAAACAGAGCCACGTACACACACACAGAGCCACGCACACACACACACAGAGCCACGCACACACACAGAGCCTCGTAAACACACACAGAGCCACGCACCCACAGTGCCACGCGCAAACACACACACACAGAGCCACACACACAGAGCCACGCACACACACAGAGCCACGCACACACACAGAGCCACGCACACACACAGAACCACGCACACACAGAGCCACGCACACACACACAGAGCCACGCACACACACACAGAGCCACGCACACACAGAGCCACGCACACACACACACACATCCACGCACACACACACACAGAGCCATGCACACACAGAGCCATGCACACACAGAGCCATGCACACACAGAGCCACGCACACACAGAGCCACGCACACACAGAGCCACGCACACACAGAGCCACGCACACACAGACAACATAAATGCAGTGTGTATGTGTTAGCTGATCACTGCATAAGTGAGTTAAAGAATGTGTTGAGGTTTTCACTTAACTCATTCAGCTGTAGTGTTTTAGGAACGAATTCTACTTGGAAGAGGTTTGATAACGTTCTTTAGACCCCCAAAAGAAACGTTTTGCTTCATTTGTGGGACCAATAAACGCTATTGCTACCTACACAATATAGATTTTTCACAAAAACGACAAAGCTGCTGGTTTTCAGTTCGTCAGAAAATGTGCAGTTTTCTTTTTGCCAGGCAAGAGTGTGCTTGTGCCCTCCGTCGTGCTGTGTGACTGCAAAAGGGGACGGAAGGCAGAAGGCAAGAAAAACAAGTGCCCCCGCAAGAAAATCGAGTGCAATCAGGGGGCAGAAGGCAAGAAAACTAGCACAATCAGGGGGGCAGAGGCAAGAAAAATGGCACAATTAGGGGAGCAGAGGCAAGAAAAATGGCACAAACAGGGTGGCAGAGGCAAGAAAAACGGCACAAACAGGGTTGGCAGAGGCAAGAAAAGTGGCACAAACAGGTTGGCAGAGGCAAGAAAAATGGCACAATCAGGGGAGCAAAGGCAAGAAAAACGAGTGCAATCGGGGCAGAAGGCAAGAAAAACGAGTGCAATCGGGGCAGAAGGCAAGAAAAACAGCACAAACGGGTTGGCAGAGGCAAGAAAAATGGCACAAACAGATTGGCAGAGGCAAGAATAATGGCACAATCAGGGGAGCAGAGACAAGAAAAACGAGTGCAATCAGGGGGAAGAAGGCAAGAAAAACGAGTGCAATCAGGGGCAGAAGGCAAGAAAAACGAGTGCAATCAGGGGTCAGAGGCAAGAAAAACGGCACAATCAGGGGGGCAGGGGCACGAAAAACAGCACAAACAGGGTGGCAGAATCATGAAAAACGGCACAAACAGGGTGGCAGAAGCATGAAAAACGGCACAAACAGGCTGGCAGTGGTAAGAAAAACTGCACAAACAGGCTGGCAGAGGCACACAACGCCATCTCCTTTCTAGATGCAAAGAATGCAGAGGCCTCTCTCGTGCCCCTTGTAACCATTGACCTCTCTCATCTCTCTAGATGCAGGCTGTACAGTGGCCTGCTTCGTACCCCTGTGCTCGTAGGGACATCTCCTCTCTAGATGCATGAAATGCAGTGGTCTTTCTCCTGCCCCTTGTAACCACAGCCCTCTCGAGATGCATGCGGGACAGTCAAGTCAAGTCATGGAATTTGTATAGCGCACTACATACCCAGAGGGTTTCAAGGCGCTTAGGAAGGAGAGGAGGGTTACCTGTCAAATATCCATGTTTTAAGTTGCTTTCTGAATGCTAGGTGGTTCTGGGTAAGGCGAAGGCACGCGGGGAGTGAGTTCCATGTTTTGGCAGCCAGGTAAGAAAAGGATCTGCCTCCCATGGTGGTCTTGTTGATGCGAGGTACAGTGGCGAGGGCTTGGCTGGAAGAACGTAGTTGGCGGGGGGGGGTGTAGAAGGACAGTCGTGAGTTGAGGCAAACTGGTCCGATGTCGTAGAGTGATTTGTGTGCGTGGGTAAGCAGACGGAAAGTGATCCTCTTGTTGACGGGTAGCCAGTGGAGGTCTTTAAGGTGACCGGAGATGTGTTCGTTGCGTGGGATGTCTAATATGAGCCTGGCTGAGGCGTTTTGGATTCCTTGGAGCTTCTTCTGGAGTTTTGCGGTAGTACCTGCGTAGAGGGTGTTTCCGTAGTCCAGTCGGCTCGTGACCAGAGCGTGGGTGACTGTTTTCCTCGTTTCGGAGGGGATCCAGCGAAATGTTTTCCTGAGCATGCGAAGAATGTTGAAGCAAGAAGAGGAAACGGCGCTGACTTGTCTGTTCATTGAGAGTGAAGAATCCAGGATGACGCCTAGGTTTCGTGCGTGGTCTGTCGGGATGGGTGCTTTTCCGAGGGCTTCTGGCCACCAGGAGTCGTCCCAAGCAGAGGGGGATGTACCTAGGATGAGGACTTCTGTTTTGTCCGAGTTCAGTTTCAGACGGCTTTGTTTCATCCATTCGGCAACTTCTTTCATTCCTTCGTGTAGGTTAGTTTTGGCGGTGCTGGGGTCATTAGTGAGGGAGAGGATCAGTTGAGTGTCGTCCGCGTAAGAGATGATGTTGAGGTTGTGTTGGCGTGCGATGGCCGCGAGGGGGCTCATGTATACGTTGAAGAGGGTGGGACTGAGTGAGGATCCTTGTGGTACGCCGCAGATGACTTCAGAGGCCTCGGACTTGAATGGAGGAAGGCGGACTCTCTGGGTTCTTCCTGTGAGGAACGAGGTGATCCATTCAAGTGCTTTTCCTTGGATTCCAATGTTATTGAGGCGTTGTAAAAGGGTGCTGTGGCAGACTGTGTCGAATGCTGCAGAGAGGTCAAGGAGGATGAGGGCGACTGTGTCTCCATTGTCCAGTAGAGTTCGAATGTCGTCTGTTGCTGCGATGAGGGCGGTCTCAGTGCTGTGTTTTGCTCGGAAGCCAGATTGTGAGGGGTCGAGGGATTTGTTGGCTTCGAGGAAGGCGGCGAGCTGGTTGTTGACAGCCTTTTCGATGACTTTGGCCGGGAATGGAAGAAGCGAGATGGGGCGGTAATTTTTGAGTTCGGTGGGGTCTGCTGTTGGTTTTTTCAGGAGGGCGGTGAGTTCAGCGTGTTTCCAGTCTTCCGGGAAGGTGGCGGAGTTGAGGGAGCAGTTGATGACGTCTCGGAGGTGTGGTGCTATGACGGAGTCTGCTTTGTTGAAGATGTGGTGAGGACATGGGTCTGTGGGGGATCCTGAGTGGATGGAATTCATCAGCCGGATGGTGTCCTCAGTGGAGATTGGGTTCCAGTTGTTAAGGGTGTTCACGGGGGGAAGATGAACAGCAAATGGTAGGGTGGGTTGGTTTCTGGGTTGGTTGTCAAAGCTGTTGTGGATGTCTGCGATCTTGTTGTGGAAAAATGAGGCTAGGGAGTCGCAGAGGGCTTGAGAAGGGGTGATGTCGTTGGAGTTGGCCGAGGGATTGGAAAATTCCTTGACGATGTTGAAAAGTTCCTTGCTGTTGTGGGCGTTGTTGTCAAGTCGATCTTTGAATGCTGTTTTCTTGGCTTTTCGGATCAGTTGGTGGTGGGTGCGGGTGGCGCTTTTGAAGGCGTCCTTGGTGCTGGTGGTTGGGTCTTTTTTCCAAGCCTTTTCAAGGGAACGGCAGAGTTTCTTGGACTTCTTGAGATCATCGTTGAACCATGAGGCCTTCTTGCTGCCAGGTTTGCTTTGACGTTTTTTCAGTGGTGCCAAGGTGTCGGCGGTGTTGGATAGCCATAGGGTGAGGTTGGCGGCGGCTTCGTTGGTGTCAGAAGATAGGGCTGGGGGGTTTCGAAGGAGCGATGCGGAAATTTGGTCCGTGGTGATTTTGTTCCAGTTTCTTTGCAGGGTAGGTTGGAGGTGGATGTTGGGTTTTGGTTTGTTGTAAGTGAAGTGGACGCAGCTGTGGTCAGTCCAGAGGAGGTCCGTGGTGTGGCTGAAGGAGACATGGTTGCTGGAGGTGAAGATTGGGTCGAGTGTGTGACCTGCGATGTGGGTGGGGGAAGTGACCAGTTGTTTAAGTCCGAGGTTGGCGAGGTTGTCCAGCAGGGTGGCGGTGTTGCGGTCGTTGCTCTTTTCAAGGTGAAAGTTGAGGTCTCCCAGAAGGATGTAGTCTTTGGAGGGGAGCGCGTGTGGAGTGATGAAGTCCGTGATGTCTTCACTGAATTTAGCTCGGGGTCCTGGTGGTCTGTAGAGGAGGGTGCCTCTCAGTGTGGTCTTGGGGTCGATGTGTATTTGGAAGTGGAGGTGTTCGGAGTTGGCGAGGTTGGCGTCAGAGCTGGTTGAGATGCGGATTGATTTCTTATGGACGATAGCGATCCCTCTTCCTGTGTGGCTGGTACGGTCTTTGCGAGTGATCTTATAGTCTTCAGGGATGGCAATGGTGATGTCTGGGGCGGAGGAAGCGTTCATCCATGTTTCCGTTAGGAAGGCGACGTCTGGAGAGATGGTGTCTAGTAGATTCCATAGGTCAATGGCGTGTCTGTGGACTGATCGGGTGTTGAGAAGGATGCATTGTAGGTGGTTGGGGTCGGGGATCTGTGGTGTGGTCGTAGCGGAGATGTTGACGGTGCCGCTGAATTTGCAGGAGTAGCAGGAGAAAGGTCCATGGGTGTGTCCAGGAGCGGCTTGGACGCAGTTGGTGGAGCGGCCGGGGTTAAGGGCTAGGAGGCTGGCAGCATCATAGGTAATGCGGGAGGGCTGGGGAGCCCGAGGGGCAGGGGGTCTGGCGCTGGGCGCGGTCCAGGCGCGGACGGGCGTAGACGGGCTTACCTTTGGCGCACCTTCGGCGCGGATTGGGCGCGGTCGCTGCGCGTGGACGCTGCACGCGGGAACAGCTGTCATATATGGATAGTGGAAGGGGAGGGGCGAGGGCGGCTCAGCTGGGAGGCGGGCGGGCTACAGATGACCAAAACAACAACAATTAGACAAAATGGAGGCGGAGGGGGGAGCACAGTGGAAATGCGCGCAGGCAGGAAAAGCGGCGATTTGCACAAATGTTAAAATGCACTTTTAAAGCAGCGTCTACCAGGCACACAGCAGGCAGCAGTATAAGGCACAAAAACAAAGCAGCAACGATACCAGTGATACAGCAGGACACTGGGGAGCGACCACTCAGTCCAGGGGAAACGAGCGAGTCACGGCGCTTTACGGTGGTGGAGCGCTGATATGGTCAGTGGGAGGGCGTCTCAGCTGGGAGGCGGGGCGGGCTACAGATGACCAAAACAACAACAATCCGACAAAATGGAGGCGGAGGGGGGAGCACAGTGGAAATGCGCGCAGGCAGGAAAAGCGGCGATTTGCACAAATGCCCTTGTAGTCACAGACCCCACTCCTCTCGCTAGATGCAGGCTCCAGATTGGCCTCTCTCCTGCCCCTGTGTAACCACAGCTTGCCTGTAAAGAATGCAGAGGCCTCTCTCGTGCCCCTTGTAACCACCGACCTCTCTCATCTCTCTAGATGCAGGCTGTACAGTGGCCTGCTTCCTACCCCTGTGCTCGTAGGGACATCTCCTCTCTAGATGCATGGAATGCAGTGGTCTTTCTCCTGCCCCTTGTAACCACAGCCCTCTCGAGATGCATGCCGGACAGTGGGATCTCGCCTGCCCTTGTAGTCACAGACCCCACTCCTCTCTCTAGATACAGGCTGCAGATTGGCCTCTCTCCTGCCCCTGTGTAACCACAGCTTGCCGGACAGTGGGATCTCGCCTGGCCACTGTACTCACAGACCCACCCCCTCCCTGGAAGCTTGCTGCAGGAGATGAACTCCGCTAGAGCCTGGCATCTCTCTGGGTGTATGCTGCAGTTTAGTGGTGTCTCTCCTGCCCCCATGGCTCCAGAGCTCCCTCTTCTCTGTTGGCGCTCAGCACGAATCTCGCCGTTATCTCAGTACCTGCCAGGCAGAGCCCTTGGTCTGCCGCGGGCTCCGACCCTGCCCTGGAGCGCAGCCCGCTCTCTCCGCTCACTTCCCCAGACTACACAGGGCCGGCCGCCCGCCCGCCCGGTACCGCTAGTCCGCAGCCCTCCTCCGACTAATTCCCACTTAACTTCCCCGGGTCTGCCTCCCCCTCCCCCGCCTTCCCGCTAGCAGGAAACGTGCACAAGCTCGAGTCACTTGGGGACGGGAGAGGGACAGGACATGAAGTCAGCCCCGCGGACTGGTGCTGTACCCTGGAGAGAGGGGCAAAGAATGTGCAATGTGTGTGTGTGTGTGGGGGGGGGCAGAATGTGTGGAGGGGAGGGCCGGTGTATGAGTGTCTCTCTTTTCACACAACTAAGAAGATCAGAGGCGCAAATGCAGGCAGCAGGGCACCCATGGGCGACGGCGGGGTTGCTTCGGGCAAACAGTTCCAAAAATAGAAGCTTCCCGAGCCATTTCCACAAGTGTACCTTTGCACGGTCTCTTCTCCTCCTGGCAGTAAGGCGCACTGGAAGGGGCGATGCCGTTAGGTGTTGGCAGAAGAGTACAGCCCGGTAGCTTCATGGGCCACGAGTTTCTCCATGCCCACTGCAGTTCTCCCAGCCTCTGGGTGCCGGAGATCCCAGCTTGCTGGGGGAGCTCACTCAGTCTGTCCTTGTGAAAAAAAAAACAAGTTGGCACCAATCTGCGCAAACATGCACGAGCGGACTGCATCAGCCTTCATCAGAATCTGAGCAAACGTGTATCGGCGCATACACAAACCTCCGCCTGCACAGACATGCAAAGCCTGCCGGAGTGAATTCACTTCACACAGTACTGTTCACAGACTACGCACTTACAATTCAGCTGTAACTTTGTCTTCTACAGGCCGTTCGCACGTTGCTGTTGTCTCTGCCGATAACTAAAAAAAATATGGTGGCCGCAAGCTTCTTATTTTTTCGGAATCAGGGGCGTGGTTTTGTGGTTCTGAGTGACAGACGTCACTGTCTAAAGAACAGCAAAACTTATGCCCCAGAATCCGAAAAAGACGGGGCTTTATTGGAGTGACTCCATTCTCCTCCAATGGCTGGCCTCCGTTTAGGAAGCCAGCCAATGGAGGAGAGACAAAAAGAGAGGCGGGATAAAGCAGCCACTCTAAGAAACAATAATTCTCCGGACTTCCGGCTTGGCCTATGGCCAAGCCTACGGTCCCTCGACCTAAACAACTACTAGAAAAATCTGATTCGCGAAGATTAAGCTCCGACTCAGCAAAAAGATTGGTTGTGGCACACCGTCTAGTGTGTAATTGAGAAGGGATGGAGCCCTATTTATTTTTAATGTATAACCAGCAGGAAAGATTTTTAATGTGTCGTTTTAGGCTCAATTTGTTACATAATATTTTAGCCTATCCATCAGGTTTTACTTAAACAATTGAGCAGAAGGGAGCCTGCGGCTGCGACAATAGGTCTCCGCAGGACACCCTTCATTTTGTACTTTGGTGTTCTTTTTATCGAACTCCCAGTCGTAGATTCCTTGTTGATATTTTAAAAGAGGCAAAACTTCGCCGAGCCAAGACTGCCCTACTATTTTTGCAAAAGGCTAGTGATATGCGTACCTTGTGCTCTATTTTGAATTTCCTGAAAATAGTAGCAAGACTAAGAAACACAAGAGACTGAGCAATGATGTATAAATTGTCATATGTTTTAAATGTTTTAACCTTCTTTTTTAATGATATACGGTTCAGAAATGCGATTAATGTATTTTGTATAATGTATTTTTATGATGGTTTTTAATCATCGAAATAAAGATCTACTGAACTACTGTTGTGCTACGAAAATCTGAGGGCTTGAACTTCTGAGGAGAAGGTTCTGGAGGGTGCTACAGCCTGATTGGCTGGAATGTGGACTATTATAATGACATGGATATGTTACTAAAGTGAACTCTCCCTCTATACTTTCTATGGGCCAATGTTGTTCTATGGTATTTTAAAGTTTTTTACGTTTTATTATTCTTATTATAGATATATTTATATATGTATATATATATGATACATTTTATGTATATATATATATTACTACTATTTTACGTACCGTGGGACTCCCACTTCGACGACGAGGAATTATTCAAGCATGTGAATCTATGAAAGACACCAATACTGAAGAACCACAGTTTACAGGTAAGTAACTTTTGTTCTTCCTTTTCATCTCCTTCTTGTCTTCATTTTTATCATCTTTTGCATTCTTTTTCTCTCATTCTTCAGCAATTGCTAGGAAAGCATCTATAGTTTCTGACCCTTCCTACCTCTATGCTTTCTTCCCTAAACACAATCTCACATCCATTCAATGGTTGACTGCCTGTGCTTTTAGCATTTTCTTATGTGCTCTCTCATGTGCCTCATAGTCCTCATGAGGATTGTGTTGTATTATATGGTATGGTTGTGTAACCTTACCGTGTAAAACTCTTGCAAAACTGTCTTTGGTCCAGTCAGGCTTGTTTGTAAAACCCTCTAGCTCAACCCTGGATAGCTTTGGCTTCGAGCAGCTAGGCTTAGAAGAAAGTAAAAAAATCCAACACCAATTAAAAGAAATTGAATATATTTTTTGTGGATTTTTGGATACCAAGGTGAGCAAAATCCACTGCAGGATTCCGGAGATACAGATTTTTAAAATAAACTTAAGCTCAGTTCTTTTAGTCACAACTGCAAACAAGCATTGTAACTGCAAAGTTCAAAAACTTCTGAAAAGTTGGAAAGAGTTGCGTTCAGCTACTCCCCCCCCACCCCTCCAACGAGGGTGACCAAATCCAACAGGTAGAAGGTCATGGGGTCTACTAATGAGTATTTGGACAGTTACCTGGCCACCAAAGCATTCTCCAGTTCTGAACTTTACATCACAACCACCTTAGACTTTAACATAGTTGCCCTGATACTGGCGATGCAGGAGATGGAGGATGTTATGGGTACTGTGCGGTCGACAGGGGTGTCCTTGCGGTTACTCCTCAGTCTACAGGTCACATAGGGTGACTTTGGCCATAGAGGTCTAGATCTCTCGAAGTCCTCTTTTAGCCAGTAGAAAGCTAGCGACTGCTGGCTTATCGGTCTCTGTTCACAGCAGGTCCATTGGTGTTCTTTGGTGGAGGCTAGTGTCAATCTTGGACGACCAGTATTGACTCAGACGATACTCCTGGGTCAGTCAGACTCTGGCGCAACTTTTGGCTGTCGAGGATCGGTCTCTTGGGGCACTACGCAGGATTCTCTAGTAGTGGCTACTGACTTGCTGAGTCAGGCTAGCTCAGCTTTGATGGCCCAGGTACTGGTTCCAGGGGGTCAGCCAACTGACTCTAGGAGCCACTTCTTCTGCCTTGGGCTTAGCAGCAACTTTTCATCAAGCCAGGAGCCAAAGGCGACAGTGCAGCCTCTCTTTGCCAGGTCCAGGGTTCAGCAGATGAGTGCTTTTCAATCCTTTCTTCAGTTTTGTAGTGGTCTGTGGTTCAGGGTGCCAAGGGTGCCCCAGAAAGTGCCGTGGAGGGATGATGATGTCACTAGCCAGCAGGCTACAAGAATCCCTCCCTTCCTGTGATTGCTTCCCGCTATCTGTGGCATCTAGTAATCACAGAGTGCGCTATTCTGCCCACTATAAAGATGTTTTTTCCCTTCTTTAGATGCCAGGAGCTTGGTAGCCCACCCTAGAGTTGTGGCTGAGACAGGTTAGACATAAAAATAGGACTAAAACCTTTAGTCTCACTTCTTATATTTGGCCGGTCCCATTTTTTTGCTTAGCCTTGTATATATGTTTACGATACCAAAGGGAATGATGGACGGAGCGTTTGAGCAAATCAAACACTCACCCCCAGTCAACTGATCTGGGTTTAATCCATCATCATTCTTTAGCTCACTCCACCACCCCAGTTCAGACATGGCCATATGCAAATCAGTCTGACCCTGTGCCTCATGGGAACAGTCCAGCCTGAACTGCCAAGCCATGTCTTCCCTGGACCGGAAACAAGCATCCTGGGACAGGTTTCAGGTTCATAACCCTCTTCAGTCAGGCTATCTTGAATCCAGTGGCAAAGTGAGCAAGGGGCCCACGTCTGGGCATACCCTGCCAACTTAGGGCGAACAAAGTGATACCAAAGGGGATGATGGACGGATACCCCCCTGGTTCCGTTGCCTGTTACTCCTACTTAGCATGTTGCTTGCCACCGCTCAAAGTTAATTTAGTCCCCAAAAAGTGACTCGCTTAGGCTGTCGATGTTATGCCTTCGCTATCACCACTTACTTCAGTTTCCCTCTTCTGAGTCCGAATATCACGGTCCTAGTCTGAAGTCTTTCTTCCTTCAAGCTTTGTCCTCATAGCAATATACTTGGTATCCTCTGTATCCATTTAAATATAATGTTTTTCCCAAAAGCTATCAGAGCCCTAAATGTCTCTTTTGTAAGCATGGCAACATCTTTTTGATCCATTAAGACCAGATGTGTTTCCTGTAAATAATAAACTTACTTTTCTAAATCTACAAGATCTACAGATGATCCTTCTTATTGGCCAGTTCAGACATTTGTTTGATGCATCTTTAGAAGTCACTTTAGGCATATCCCTTCACTTCCTTTTCTTTCCATATTAATATTTTAAAAGTCACATGTACTGTTTAATGTATTTTGTTTTTTTGATCGGATAAAAAATATAAATTGAAAGGCTACTCTCTTTGTTGACACGCACCTTAAGATTCATCCTCGCATACTCCTTATTTATTGACAATGTATAACTCGCTTCAATTATTTGCAGATAGCGTAAGTCACTTTTGTGATATGTGGAACACTCTGGACCAACAACCATTTAGTTCCCCCAAAAGGGACCAATCACTCATAGCCAATTGTTTTATTATTCGTGTGAATGTCTCCTCATTCTATATCTCACCTGCTTAAAGCCTGTCATAGGATGCTTGTTCCATCCTCCCGTGAGCTGATTGATGCCTCTTTCGCCGGAACCAGTAATACGTTTTCTTTCGAATAGTTTTGGTAGCGTATCAACTAGATTGTATTTAATTGTCCTCTTCATCAACTATCCTGTGACTGGCTGCATCCCTTTTTTCTGCAGAGCTCTCTTGCTCCTTTCAGAATTCATTTCTTTGATGTCTTTTGTTATGCTGTCATTAGTAAAATGCAATCTCCTGGCCCCAATTTCACACCCAACAGTTTTTGGGAATTGATTATGATGTGCATGATCGCCCCAAACTAGCCAAATCATCTTTAAATGTATTCTCTAACATTCTTCAGCCTTGAGCACTATCTGTCTTTGAGGTTATCACAGTTGTGTTAAAGATCTGTGCAACCATGAACCTGTGGTTGATAATTTGTACCGACATTGTTCACTGGAACATCCTACCTCGCGGAGGTTACTTCCGAATTTTCTTCATTGAGCAACGGGTCAGTCTTTTATTGCCATAAATTGAGTAAAGAATGTGTCCATCTACTTGGTTCGAGAGTCCTCCAAGCAATTGCCTCCTGGCCTCTTATTTTCCCCCCAAACTGGCGACCATTACCTTCTTCAAATTCAGAAATCGTAGAACAGTTCTTTCACAGGCTTCTTTGTTTTGTTTCTTTTTACCATAATATGTTATAGGTTAGATAGTCCTTGAGGTCACTGGCTTTGTCGTGCAGGTTATTTTCCATTTAGTGTTTTATATAGCGCAAACATGACCCGTTAGGGTATCAGAACTCATTACAGCGATAGCAAGTTATTTACAAGATTCAGCAATAGCAAGGGGGTTTAATTAACCATGGGTCTTGTCTTTACTGGTATTGCTGTCCTTCTTTAAGCCCCATGGTTTCCCAAAATGAGCCACCAGTCCATTGTAATCTCCCATTATTGGTTCCACTTCTGGGAGTCGGTGAAGCACTCTTAAGCTTTTGAATTCGACTTCCTCTTCCCTCCCACTTTCCCAAAAGGATAGCCATAGGTGTGGTGCTGTTTACTGATACTCAAAGCATGTACTTGGCAAATTGACATCAGGTACTTTGCTTAACATGACCTGAAATTTGCAAAAAGGCGTGTTTTGTTATCAGTTAGTGTTTGACATAACTGTGACGCAAAGATTTCGATTTCCTCAGTCAGGATGAGAGCGAGATAAACTGAAATCAATGGTTGTCACTTACTTTTGCCTTGATCATATTGTGGTTGACTTTGAGGAAGTAATTTGCAAGAAGTATTACAGAGTGTAAGCAATTCATGTTTTCCTTTGATTTGTTAATTGACACGGTTTTCCATTGTAGGAAAAATCTCGAAAATAAAGCGAATAATTATAAGGCAAAGAAATCAAAAAAGATTTCGGAAAAAGCAAATTTAAAGGAACCTACTGTAAGAAAGGTATGCACATTTCTACTGCAATAATACCAGATAAGTTAATTGTATGCTAATGTACAAAATGGAAATGTTTGTAAATGATGCACAAAAAAACAATAAAAAGATGTGTGGAAAAAAAAAGAAAGGTACGTACAAATTGAGCTTACAACGTTTAGCATGTCTTTGTTTAAGAACTTGTAACACCTTATGTTATAACCTGTTTCAAATATGGCATCATGGTGTATTTTGAAATGTTACATTTTAACAATTTAAAGTGTTTCTGCAGTTTGAACTTTGTATATTATTTATTTATTTATACTGTTTTGTATAGCGAGAACGGGAGCCTTACGGATATCAGAGCGCTACACAATTTTGGGTAAGAGGAATACAGTATTGGGAAGCAAAATATTTGTTGCATAATTATGCAAGATGAGTGCAAGACTCCTGTAGGTATCGGAACTCTTCACACAAGGGTAGGGTGGATACAGTAATGGGTGAGGAACATTCGAGCATATATATGTACAATGCACGCTAACAATAATATTCCCAGGTATATAACCATGTCACAAGTCAATCAAGATGAGTGGATAGAGGGCAGTAATGGAGTCTAGTAGCCAAGGCCTATTCGGGACGGAAATTGAGCATCACTTTTTTTGCAGGAAGTATGGAGGTGATTGTTTGGATTTCCGGAGGAAGGGAGTTCCAAATCTTTGGGGCCATGCCAGAGAGCCTCTGTTACCCAATCTCTTTTGGTGGAAATTGTACTTGCAATTCGTGATGCTCTGCAGCCCCCTGATGGTTCTAGTTTTGTAGCCAGATAGATGGGGTCTTGAAATGAAGGGCATTGTGCTCCATGCAGGCACTTTCTAACTGAATTCTGGCCTCGTAGGGTAACCAGTTTAGAGATTTTAGGACGGGGAATATGTGTTATTTTCTTTTTATCCCAGTAATCAGTCTAGCTGCGGCATTAAGGGAAGCCCTTAGTGGGGCTGGGCTCTGTTTAGGGAGAGCACATAGCGTGGAGCTACCATAGTCTAGTTTTGAGAACATTAGAGCTTGTATGCATGAACTGAGTCCACTCAGGCCTTAAGAAACGTACACTGTCATTCCTAGTTCACTTTATTCATCCTTACTTTTGGGTGTTGAACAGTCTAGTTTTTATTTTTTGATTTATTTTACAGAGTGGGACTGCTGTTCCATCATTAATTAACAGCAGAACATTTTTACTCATGAAGGTCCTTTACATATCTTTTTGTCTGTAACAATCCTGAAGGATGATGCATATTCACTTCACTTCATTTATTTCATAAGTTGCATCAGCAGTGTAGAACACTTTGATTATTTTCATTGTTTTACTTTTAACTTGCACTTCAATCTTCACCTGTATTCACACTGCATGCACTTCTTAGCAGAGTGTCTTACAGCCATCTGTACTTTCCCTGAAAGCTTCTATCATGCAGAGGGCTCTTGTGTTTTCAGGTCTGCTTACTAGGTGATCAGGGGTTGGCAGCAATCTTTACACACAAAGCATTTAATATTTCAGCATGGCTTAAGCTACTAAAACCCTCTCAGAACACAGAAACCCAGATCCTGTGGAGGTTTCTGTATGTTATTTGGAACAACATCTTCTAACTGTAGCCCAGTAAGAACCACTCTTCCTCTGATCCTCACCATGTGCTGTTTGAACATTGTCTGGGCTGTTGGTATTTGTGTCATAATTTTGTTGTCACAAGGTCTAAAATAAATTCCCTTTGGGATAACTTAGTTGCATACCATTACGATATCATACCACACATTACAATCAACTATCACCGGGTTAATATGACAGTCGCCAAGAAATCCAATATGAAAATCTTTATTTATTTGATTAAAAACTGTCTTCTTTGTTGTTGATTTTCTTTGAGAGAATATATTCACATTAAAAATCTACCGAACTGGATTCACAATCTAAAAACATGTATATAGAAAAATATACAAAGCAATAAAAACAAAAATTAAAAAATATTCATGAACAGCAATTCAACATTTTGTTCCAAGTAGACCAAGAAGCGACGTGTTTCGGAGGTATCTACAGGTCCAACCTCCTACTTCAGGCTTTACTACTGTTATCTCCCAGCACTTTTGTCATTGTTGGAACAGATAGGCTTCCTCCATAGGGAAATTATCTTCTCCTGGCGCTGTTTTTCAAATTTCAAAATGCTATTCTGAAAAATGAGGGGACAAGTCTCCGCTCTAAAATGATCAATTGTAGAAATAATATATACCATCCTCAAGTTCTTAAATCGTACGTGGGGAAATCTCACATGTGGCAGTCGGAAAGCACGTTCGTCAGCCAACCAACAGTGATGTTCTTAAAGGTGTAATCATAGGGAATTAGTTCTTGTTAAGAGCAGGTCAGTTTTGTTGCCGCATATTGATATATGTGAATATTTGTTTATCCAATGTCGTTTTTGACTACCCCAAAAGTGGAGAGACCAATATTGGTCCCACCCCTCAATATTCATCAAGAGGTGACCCTGAGGTCCATCAGCCTGCAGTTTGAAGTTTGCAGTTTTAAGGCTCCCTATAAATTAAGATGCACACAAACTGTTGCCAAAACGTAAAATACAGCGAAACGTTGGGGACAAAATTAACACGCATTGGCAAGCCAATAGGTTTCGCCTGCAAGAAAACTATTGGCACTGTCATTGTTTTCAGCCATGCTTTTCAGCTACTGTGCACCATGGCTAAAACAAAAACAAAAAAGATTTTAAAAAAATCGCTATGATGCGCCCAGCACTAGCTGCACAATAGCGCTTTATTGTATTGCTGTCCGGCCGCAATGGAGGGTGGGGTTCAACCCTGAAAGCGAAGTTTGGAAGATATAAAACGCTATGATGTGCCCAACTCTGGCCGAGTCATAGTGCTTTTATTTATAATTGTGTTCTGTCTGCAGTGTGCCTCATGCACATTCTTGTGCCAGCCATTTCGCTACATGGAAAATATAAATAGCATATTGTGGCTGCACAGCGAGACAAGTTCTTTTTTTTTTTTTGTATAACAAGAGAAGTCAACAAATCAACAAGACACACTTTTAACAGAGATCATTTTTTTATTTCTCATAAGACATGTTTTTCAGAAACTGTTACTGCATACAAAATAGAACACATAACATACATCTTAAAGTCTCAACACAGAATACAGGGACTAGTGTAATACAAACTTTCAAAACCGATGAACTCAATTGACTTTTGGACATTGTGCGTGGCAGAGGATACTTCATTCACACAGCCGGGACGGAAGTAAAACCTGCGTAGATAGTCTATCATTTTCACAGCCCTGAAGAACTCGTGGGGAACTCCCTTGGCGACAAAACACGTGATGGCTGGGCATATGAAGTATTGAAAATGAAAGACCAAGAAATATTTTTCGTGGTGTAATTGCTTACTGAATATATTGTATAATATTGCTTGTGCTTTGGACTGGTGCAATATTTGAAAGACCCTGGGGTCTGGATTTAGGAGGGGTTTGGGTGATTCACCTTCCCTTGAGCACCGCACTTGAATTGATTTAAAAAATGTACTTTTACGTTTATTTTGATTATTCACCCCAATTTCTGTTTATTCACTTCCATTAGTACACAGCCCACATATACATTTATGATTAAACTTACACCAGCCGTGTTTGCATTTTTCTGGGGACATATTTGGCCGCAGTTTTATTACATACATGGTCTCTGTGTTACATAATTGAACTTGTAATAATTCAAGATGACAAGGCCATAAAACATTATTACAGTGTCATAACTCACTCTGAGTGGTGTGTCCCCCTCCATGGGGTGGGGGGGGGGGTTAAAAACGTACTTGGCATTACCTGGCCCTCATTGACCCTGTGTCTTCGGGCCAACCTTGGTGTGCTTTTCTTCCCCTGAAAGGGGAGGGGAGGTGGCATTCGTTTGCCGCTAAGGCAGTTTAAACTGGTAATTTCCCAGCCCCCGGCAGCTGTTATTGCGCCGGTTCCTGATTCCCCCTTCAGCGGCAGCCTCCGCCTTAACTCTTGCTCTTGGCCCACTTGAGGTGGTACACATCCCACATATAAAATTATGAATAACCTTACACCAGCCGTGTTTGCATTTTTCTTTGCGAATACTTTGGCGCAATTTTATTGCGTGCATGGTCTCTACGTTACTTCATTGACCTCATAAATCACAGTGGTCAGTCATATTTCAAGTTGACAAGACGATAAAACATTATTACAGTGTCATAATTCATTCTGAGTGTCACAAATCACTGACAGAATTATAAATCATAATTACGAGGCAGATCATGAATCACGGTTGACAGGTCATACATCATCTCTGCCAAACATAAATCATTTTGACAGGATCATAAAACCTCGCTGCGTGACAGGTCATAAATCATTAACGGTTGACATGTCCTAAATCATCTCTGCCATATATCAATCAAATCATTGTCCATTGCTTGTCATAATTCTGGCACCTTTTATTGTTGAGGCCATCCTCCATGCCGCATTTTGGAGTCATACATTTTTGTTGCCCTACTGTTGGTTGTTTCACTGATCTTGAGGGGGTAGGCTCAAATTGTTACTGTTTATTTTGTGACCTGCCAACTGGCGGGCCCGAGCTACGAGTACCATGCTCCGCTTACTCCCCGTCGGCCTATTTACCCTGCAGCAAGGCATACCTAGTTAAGTGGCCTTCCTCCGGCATTTTGCTGTCATCTGTACCTCCTTTACCAATCTACGCTCCCCTTTTACTGCCACGCTGCCTGTTGGGCTCATGTTCCCAGGTGGCTACCCCTTCCATCTTTTGGGGTTTGCTCCTTCTTCCTCTTTTCAGTGCAGCCCGCGACGAACCCATCCCGCTCTCGCCTGTGCACCTCAGTGTCCTGGCTGTTGGGCCTCCCAAGAATCTCTGTTTTGGCAATATATTCTCTTCTCACGGCCTACTGGCTGCTTTCATGCTTTCATTAGGCTGTTAAAGGTGCTGTCTCTGCCACGCTCTCCTTGTGTTTGCTTTGTTCGCCCTAAGTTGGCAGGGTGCGCCCAGACGTGGCTCCCTTGCTCACTTTGCCACTGAGCTACAGAACAATAATGGATTCAACCCAGATCTGTGACTGGGGGTGAGTGTCTGAAAAGTGTCAATGCTCCGCCCATCATCTCCTTGTGTTGATCTGTCTCCATCACGCTGGTTGTGTTCTCCCAACTGTTGACCTTCTGTTGTGATACCGTACTTGTATATTCAGCCCAGATTAACTTGTGCTTTTGGAGATCCGCCCCGGGCGCTCTAATCGTCCGCCAGACCATGGTCTTGGTTGCTCTTACCCCTCCAGGAGCCTTGGGGCTAGGGTACCTTGTCTCAACCTCAATAATGACTGTTGTATCATGTCTGGCGACTGGTACTTGCTCAGCAACAGGCCCTTGCGTGCCTGGCTAAGCTGCCTAACCAAGGGCCTGAGGCTCATTATAACCACAGCTGTCAGCATGGAGGAGTACAACCCCTCTGATTGAAGAGCAGGGACCCTTCCTTTGGTCCCCCAGTGCCATACCTCTGACTAGAGGGAGGAAGTATCCAAAGGTAGTTGTCTTCGTCACGTGCGTGGTGACCCTGATACTCCGTTTTCTTGTTGCCTCTCACAAGCTGAGTCCTAAAGGCCAGCTAGCTGCTCCAGTGTAAAGGCGACCAAAGGGCAAAACATGTCCACTCCAAACCCTTACCCTCGTAGTGCTGGCTCACTGGCTACCTTGGATTTTGAGCACAGCAGGAAGGTTGTATCATGCAAGTCAAACCGCTACATTTACAGGTACTGCAAAGGAGAAAGAATGAAACAGCCACCAGCTCAAATGAAAGAAAGCAGTGAACCGAGAACCAGTACCCAGCATGAAACACAAAAAATGCATCCAAGCCGCTAATCCGCACCCCCTTGCAGGAAAGCAAACCCTACATTGCCAGAAAGAATTCCAAACTTCTAACTGGTGACTGGCTGGGGATTCATTTAAACGCCGAGGTCCTGACAGACCTGGTGTATGTCGGACCAGAGTAAAGTCAATAAATAAAACAAGCAATGGGGAGGAAAGGACACCAGCAACAATGCAGGACAGAGCGAACGGAAGCGACGATCAACATAGAAGCAAAGACCATGCACGACATGCAACAAAAAAAGTACTTCCATGCGAGCGTGAGAAGTGGAAGGACACAATTAAAGTCATTACTTACTACATGCTCGATGCTCCATCGAAAGTTCGAACACACATAAGGAGGAAGTGAGGAGTAGGGGACTTAGAATAAGAAAGAAGCCATCAATGGCAAGTAAAGTACGAGCTAAAAGCCCCTTTTTAGAGTTAAAAAGAACAGTAGTCCTCGCAGGCACCATTTCTACAGCAAGACCTAAAAAGTGGTGAAATGGCATGTTAGCTTTTTTGTCCATACACTGCCAATTGAAGAAACCAATTTAATGTGAGTGTGATTATCATAAATATTATTGCCACATCTCTTCCACTGAAGTGTATCTTGCTGGGTACCTGCTCTAGTAACTGCAGGGTAGCCTTGTATATCGCAACCCCTGTATCCACACATATTTGTTTTGTTTCATCCCTCACTCCCAGTATGTTGAACTTTAAGAATAGAAGCAGAAAAACTATTTCAGTTCTCTTGACTGATTGATTAAATGTGTTTTACTCTAGAGGGCAGATCATATATTTTGTTTAAAAATGTAGTATTTAAATTGGTAAACCGATTGTAATTTATAGATTAACTAGCAGCCCATCCCGACGTTGTCCGGGTATGAATTGCTGCCGGCCAGTAGTGAATTGTTTTGTAGGATTTCGTTTTGATAGCATTTCTCATCTGTGACAGGCCTTTGAAGCGCTCCGATTCACAGTGCACTGCTGATGCACTTAAGAGTGCGCGTTCAGTAGTGTGTGAACTCGAGTTTCCCTACTTAATTTTTCCTTGCAATGTTATATAGCGCGAACTCGACAACATGGCATGAGCACAATTTACATTACAGAAGAACACATTCATTTGTGGTAGGCACGGGGAGACCAAACGATTTGCCTGGAATCACAGGATGTTGAGCTGATGCCGAGATTCGAACGTAGCTACCCAGCTCTAAAGTTCGCAATTCTAGAACTTGTGGCAGGAGGTGTGTCTAAAAGTGTATGTCGGTGCTGGCCATCAATGAGAGAGACCTGTGCGTTTTTCAAATGGGTGGTGAAAAAATATGAGTATGCTGCTGGAGATGTGGGCCGCCGTGCCACCAATGTACTTACCGGGAAGAGTAAACACCCATTATTCCGCAACTTTCTTTCCGCATACCATCACTCTGCATACTTTCATTACGAAAGCACCATGACGCCGCAATGCCAATATAACGCATGGCATTACATTATGTATGCTTTTACCACGCATACATTTACAACGAAATTCGTTGTAAATGCATGAATGGTAAAAGCATGTTTTTTTAACCACATGGCTGCTGCGGGGATTTTTGCCCTGTGCTGGAAAATCACTGATGCCATTTATTCATGACGAGCTCAGCTCGTCATCAGCACACGACACCCGTGGGTGATGACGAGCTGAGCTCGTCATCAGCAGCGAAAGGGTTAAATGTTTGGATAAGGTAAGTATGGGTATAGGGGTATATGTTTTGTCGTATTGAGGTATATGTTTTGGGGTGTTTGGGTATTTTAAGGGTTCAGATATAGTTTTGGGTTATGGGGTACAGGGTTAGTTTTAGGGTTTAGGGATAGGTATGGGTTTTGGGGTACAGGCTTATTTTTAAGGTTTAGGGATAGGTTTGGGTATTTGGCGTATAGGCGTATTTTTAGGGTTCGGGGTACGTTTGGGTTTTGGGGTACAGGGGTATTTTAAGAGTTCAGGACTAGGTTTGGGTTTTGGGGTACAGGGGTACTTTTAGGGTTCAGGGCTAGGTTTGGGTTTTGGGGTACAGGGGTATTTTAGGGTCCAGGGGTAGGTTTGGGTTTTGGGGTACAGGGTTATTTTCAGGGTTCAGGGGTAGGTTTGGGTTTTGGGCACAGGGGTATTTTAAGGGTTCAGGGGTAGGTTTGGGTTTTGGGGTACAGGGTTATTTTTAGGGTTCAGGGGTAGGTTTTGGTTTTGGGGTACAGGGTATTTTAGGGTTCAGGGGTAGGTTTGGGTTTTGAGGTACAGGGGTATTTATAGGGTTCAGTGATAGGTTTGGGGGTACAGGGGTATATTTATAGGGTTAAGATGGGTTAGTGTTTAAGGGTGTTGGGGTATTTTAAGGAGTAAGGGTGGGTTATGATTATGGGGTATTTAAAGGGAGCAGGGTCGGATTAGCACACAATATGAGACATGGCATGAAGGGCGGAATGTACCACACGCCCCCAGCGTTTGTCACGACCCCAGCACACACCCACAGCACAACGCAGACACGTCCACAAGGGACTACTTTGCTGGCACAGTTCTTTTACCTTTTAAATGTATATGGTGGGCGTCTGCATAGCCTATGTCCTTCTGCTGCAACTGCCCTTTCCAACGCTGTATTGGGTGTTGTGATTCCTGAGATTACCCACCTCCAAGGTTTGGGCTCTCTCTTTATTATATTAGTATGGATTCTCTACTGTTCCTATATATTTTGGTATGATAATAATTAATTTCAATGATTCAACTTGTAAGTTTTTTTAAACTTAAAAGCAAGGCAACCAGTACCTTTAGTTTTGTCATTTTCGGATATTGTAATTCCCAAAAATAAGGTTTTACTATGGGCTATTCACCTACCAGAAAGCCTTTAGCAAAATATCCCAAATTAACACTCCACAACAGGCTACTTTAGATACAGAATTATAGATGGGTAACATTGAAATACTGGGATGTTTTTCACTTAGGGGTTCTGAGTGACATCAAATAGATAGTAAGAGCTGCCTATGACGTCACTCAGAATCCCAAGGTGAAAATCATCCCTGTAATTCACTTTTTATAAATCCTTAATTTTCTATTCTGTTTGCCCTACCCCTCAAAAATCTGCCTATGCTTTTAACTGCTAAGCAGTGATAGACCAGTAATGGGGGAGTCATACGTAACATAGCCTCTCGCCCCTGACTCAAATGTGAAAATGATTTACTTTACCTGCTATCCTTAACCACCCCCATCACCCTTTCTGCCCTTTTCCCCTCTGCTGCAGCTGTTCCTTTTGCTTTTTGCAGAAGCAGACAAGCAGCGCTGCTGCAGTGAGTTACCAGATTTGGAAAATGGTGTGAAAGATAGAGGCTTCCCATAGAAGCCATGCCTAACAAAATGCATATAAAAGGCTTATAATATCTGCATAGGTTTACAACATCCTGTGATAAGCTGCGTTATCCTCAAGAAATTGGAAAATGCACCAGAACTGGCCCTTAAAACCCAAAGACTTCCGTCTGCTACTTGGGTATCTCCATCTTGAATGGTTAAGTGCTGTGATTATTGAAATGACCATTTGTTTCTTATTTATTCATTTATTTTATGTATTAGTTTAATGGATGTTTTGTAATGCTTGAACGTGACATCTCTTGGATTTCACAGCCACTTGGGAGCACCTTTAGGAGAGGGTAGAGGGGGTGTGTGACTACTGTTTATGCTTTAAGGGAAGAGACGTGGTCAGGGCAGTGATGACACTTTGGCGACCTGAACTGATGCACCAATTGCCATAAAATAAGGAATGGTTGGGCAGGGGTGCATGAATGTTGATGATTCATACTCAATCTTGTGGCTGGCACACTGGGCTGTGCAGTCTTTATCCCTTCATGGAGGATGAGGCTGTCCTGCGATGATCTTATTGACTGATAATTTGCCTAAGTTTTAATGGTTTCCCTAAAAAGTGAATGATCTTGTTACACGCTGAGTACTAATTCATTTTTTTAAATCATTTTTTTAATTGATTTTACCCCCAGTTTTACAAAAATAAACCAACAGGCATACTGAGCAGCTAAAGAAAATAGAAGAGCCAGAGACAAACGAAATAAAACAGACAATGATGAGTCAAATCAAAGCAAGCACATGACCAGAATAATTCATTACATTTGAAAAGAAACTTTTGTTACAGAAAACCAACCCTGGTAAACCCTAAATCCATTCAGTAATATCGGACCAAATCTTAGCACCCATTGCACTCTTTCTCCTCCCCTTGATCTTGTATATTACTAATTCTAAATTATACATGGCTAACAATCTCGAGCGCCAGCACAAAAATGTTGGCGGGTCAGGGCTGATACAATCCTTAGTAATACAAGCCTGTAACACTGCCATACAGATAAACAAAAAAGATACCATTGTACTTGATCTTGTCTGTGCATGAGTATCCGTGCTCACACCAATCAGTACCAATTCCCCTGTAATACAAACGAGAGTTCCAAATAATGCTCCTAATAATTGCTCGATTGAGCCGATTAACTCCCCTAATTTGGGACATTTTAAAAAAACGTATGGACACCTTCCACAGCATATAGACCACATCTATTACATTTGGTCCCAGCAGATGTCCCCCATTTTGAGATCTTACTTGGGGTATAATACAGATCATGTATAACCATATAATGCTGGTATCTCATCCTCCCAGTCATCAAAACTAGATTCGAGACCCTTAGGGATTCCATGACCTCAACGCCATCTTGCCCCAGCTTTGTTACTGATTTTCCTTGACAAACTTCTACATCATCTGGGAATGTCTCTATCAATTGAGCATTAGATTGACCAATGCGCGTATTTTTCATCATGCTTTCAATAAGCGGGATCTTACCCAGCTGATATGCAGAACCAAGCCCTAATTTATTAAAAAAGCTCCGAATTTGAAGATATTTGAAAAATTCATGTTTGGCAAAAACAAATTTTGCTTGCAGATCTACAAATGCTGCCAACTATCCATCATCACATAGATCCCCTAAATAGTGAATTCCTTTTAAGCGCCATCTATTTGATACTTGATCCCGGAAAATTATTGGTAGTAACCCCGGGGTGGTGAATGGAGTATTTGCATTCAATTTAAAAATCCCCAATTGCCGTTTAACCTGTTTCCAAACTGCATTTGCAGCCTTAAAAATTTAAAATTTTGTTTTCTTAAAATGACTGGGTTCAATTATTTTAACCAGGCACTCCTTGGCCTCATCCCCTAACCCAAATTCGTAAATTGATGGGCAATAACATGGTAGAATTTTGGCCTTATCCCCAATTACCAGGGGGCTGATGAATTGCAGGACCGCTGCCCAGTAATATAGCATAAAATGTGGTATACCCCAGCCACCGCGATCTTTTGGCAGCACCATCTTCTTATAAGCCCTTCTTTGCCGACTATATCCCCACAAAAATCTAGAACTTATCCTCTCTAATCTCCTGAAGCATAAAACAGGGAATTCTAGAGGGATGTTTCTAAACATGTATAAAAACTTAGGCAATACCATCATTTTTAATACGTTTGATCTGCCGTACAATGATAAGTGTAGGTGATCCAATCTCTCCAATGTTGAAATTACCTCAGTAAGCAAAGGATTCATGTTTGACTCTGGAATTTTACTAACGGGCAGTGAGATTTCAATTCCCAAATAAGTAACTTCTGGGACAGTGATTATATTTTCAGGCGGTTCCCCACCAATGTACGGCACCTGTGTTTTAGAGATATTTAATTTGTACCCCGAAAAACGCCCAAACTGAGATGCTAGTTTTTCTATAGTTGGGATTGCGGTAGCAATGTCTCTAGTAACAACAACAATATCATCGGCATATGCGAATGCTCTATAATCTATATGCCATAGTTGGACATGTACTATACCTTCCGCCTGGTTTAACTTATTTTAAAAAAAAATCTATGGTTAATGCAAATAATAAAGGTGAGCACGGACATCCCTGCCGTGTTCATCGACCGATTGTACACAGGTCAGACTCTTGGCCAGAAATTCGAATGTAAGCTTCCGGAGTCATATATAATGTCTTCAGAGATTGACATATCATAGGGCCAAATCCCTTCAATCTTAAAACCTCCCACATATAGGGCCAGGAAACCATGTTGAAAACCTTCTCGGCATCCAACAGAGTTACCCCCATTGTGGTATTGGTTGTTTGTGCCCAATCCACAAATGATATCACACGCCTCACATGATCTGCTGTATCCTGACCTGGGATAAACTCATGTTGAAATTTTGAAACCAAATCGGAAATTAACTCCGGCTAGACGAGTTGCTATGATCTTAGAGTAGATTTCGCTATCGGAGTTTATTAATGAGATAGGTCTGTATGATGACGGTAATACCTCGGATTTCTCCTTTTTCAAAAAAACAATATTAATAGTCTTACGCCAAGACAATGGTGCAATCCCCATTTGTGCGACCTGAAATAAGGACATAAGTTCGGCTTTCTATGCATGCCGAAAGGTCCTATAAAATTCAAGGGGGATGCCATCTGGTCCCACAGCCTTACCGGCAGCCAATGATGTTATTGCTGCTAACGACTTCCTCCCACGTAATTTTGCCATCCAATTCTTCCATTTGTTCATATGTTAACCTTGTGATTTCAAGATCAGCACTGAACTCAGACAGTTTCCCTTCCACTCTAGTAATTTCGTCATCTGTATATAACTGATTATAAAATTTGCGAAATACCCCCAGCACTTCGGAGGATTATCACAAATATGCCCCATATCATCCTGTATCTTGCTTATCTAATTGGCAACTTCCTTCTGATGTAGCCTTTTAGCCAATATTCGCCCAGAATTTTCCCCGACCTCGTACACTTTAGACCGATGTACTGCAATTTTCGCTGCGAGTTGCATAGCAAAATGCTGATATAATTTCATTTTTTTGACAACTATGTCCTTTAACATTAACTCAGTATCTTGACTTGTCCTAATTGCCACCATAAGCTCATTTTCTAGAAGCCGTAATTTATTCATCTCATCCAACACTTCACCCCGTAATCTTCGCTGTTTGTTGATAGAATAGCTTAGAGTTTCTCCGTGGACTCCTGCCTTAAATGCATCCCATACCATAGGACCTGGCGCAGAACCCCGATTGTTGTAAAAAAATTCTACTATCCATTTACACATTTGTTCACAATATAACGGGTCAACCAATAGTTTTCATTCAAAGGTCCAAGCCTTTGATGACACCTTATGACTAATATCTAATTCTAACACAATAGGGTTATGATCTGATATTATCTTTGGCCGAATATCAACTCTGGCCTTACTGGCTTGCTCTGCTTTTACAAAGAAAAAATCCAAACGCAGACCCTTTTTATGAGGTGCAGAGTAAAAGGTGTCCCCTGAGGCTCCCTTTCCTTGCATACACCGCACATCCACCTTCTTTGAAGATCCCTCTGGTTGCTTTAAAACCCTTACTTTTCTTTCCTTCATAAGAATATTCACTAGTTATATCAAAGCCACCCGCCAAATGAAGATTAAAGTCCCCACAAAGAATTAACGGAGATGGCCAAGTGGCTAACTCAATACTCAAGCCATTAATCATATCTGGATCATCCAAATTGGGACCATAAATTGAACAAATCGTCATGCGCTCACCCTCGATCCATAATTCCATAATCACCCATCGCCTACACTGATCTTCTTTAATGCGTTTGCAATCCCCCCCAAATCTTTTCTAAATTGCAACTCCTCTTGTCGTTCAACCTTGCAGAGTACAGCCCAGAAGCTCCATGCCCAAATCATTTAACCACTTTGTTATTCCATGCAATATGGGTCTCTTGTACACAGAGCAGGTCCACCCTCATTAGATTAAGAATCTGGGCCATAATCCCCCTTTTTTTCTATCGTTCAAACCACAAATGTTCCAAGAACATATGGAAATTTTACCCATCATCATAAAAAATTTCTAGAAACATGCCTTGCTTGCTATGACCACAATCTAAATTAGATCCCAATAATAGTATGTTCAAAAGATTGAATATGCAAGGTTTATCCACCAGACATTTGCTGCTACCGCTATGCCAGGACACATTGGTACTTCTTCTTGTGTCACCACCCCACCACCCATCCCCCTTACCCACCCAGTGAACCCCCCCCACCCTCACCCCCACCCAAATGAGGCATAGGGACTGAATAGTCCCTGTTGGTGATGGAGAGAAAGGGTGTGTGCCCTCCATTAGCCCCCTTATCCCCCTAGCTTAAAGAAAAAGATAAATAAAGCATTAAGATTAACTGTGCAACAGCCTTCCTACTATATAGTACCCAAAAAATCCCTTGGAGCGATCTCAGAGATAAAAAATTGTGTTTTATCTTTATGAACTATTTTAAGCTTAGACGGATTTAATAGATAGGCCTGTGCACCCTTTGCTTGGAATAAAGTTGACACAGATGCCATCTCTGCTGAACTGCGGCCTGGCAGAAGTCTGGTCGCACAAAGAATTCACAGCCCTTCCCCCTTCTCTTACGATCCTAGCTAGGTCATAGAAAGACTCCAGGAGCAAAAAATTATTCAAACATATCAGTATAGCCCTAGGATTATAATTTACCCATATTGTCCCACCCCACACATGAAACGGAAATCTGTGGACTCTCTGCAGCTCGAATTCCCACTTCCATTGAGTCAGGTCCGGGAAGGCTTCTACAAATAAATCAATAATAAATTGTTGAATGTCTTTGCCTTCCATCCCTTCCGGGATACCAAGTACCCGCAAATTGTTCCTTCTAGAACGATTCTCTATATCGATGAGCTTCCAATTTATATCATCACGCAATGAATGAAGGGAAGTCACATCTACTTTCAGCTGCACAATCTCATCCTCAATTATGGAAATTCTTGCCTCCGCTTCCCTGATCCTAGCAGACATCTCTGTACAAGACTTAATGCCCGGCACACCGTATTCTGAAGTTTGTGGACTGCACCTTGTGTACGTAATCCCTCTGCTTTTGTCTCCTCGCGATGTGTTGTTATAGCTTGATATTTAGAGACTAAGGTAATCTCCTTCTCCATCGCATTACCAGAGTAATTAATTCAGACACCCCAGGATATAGCGGCATGGATTAGCAAATTTAGTGGCACAAAAATGGAAATTTAGCGGCACAAATATGGAAATTTAGTGGCAATTTTGCGGCATTTTATGTGACCATTTTTCCTACAACAAACACAGATATCTTCGTTTTTTTTAGTTATTTAACAACATGAACCTATGTATATTTGGTTTCTTTACAATGTAGACACTTTGGGGCAGATTTACAAGCCCCTTGGGCTGCTTTTACGCCGCCGTTGCGTCACTTTTGTGACGCAGCGGCGGCGTAAAAGATGCACCATGGTGCGGGGTATTTACAACGTGACGCCGGAGAGTACGGCCAGGGTGCGGATAGTACGGCCCATGTGCGCAGATTCCGACCCAACTGCGGATGTAAAGATACGACTCGCAAACGATCTCTGTAAATACTAAAAGTCACAAAGTTAGACCTTTTGTCTAAGATTACCTTTGGGAATCGGCCCATAACTTTCTCATTGCTTACATGGGTGTAATTTCTGATATTTATGTTTCCCTCGTCTTCATTGCTTGATTTGCTTGTGAGAAAGTGTCATTCATAATCGTTGAAATGTAACTCATATTCACACTGAAAGTATGAAAATGTCACACATAGCAATCTGAAGCCTTGACAGTTATCCTGTTTTATTTGCGAATAGAGGCCACTATTATTTTGGCGCCAGCGCGTACTTTCTGTTCCAGAGGACACTGCTTGTTGGTGGTGCAGCAGATCGCAGAGTGTTGTCACAAAGGAAATGGTGGAAAACCACTTGAGAAAGTTTTAAATATTTTTGTTTGAGAAAATTCAACAGCAGCAAGTGAATCCCAAAAAGAAATTGCTGCTCTTCAACAAAAGCGTAAAGATGAGATTGTTATTCATTACCAATCAATGCTTGGTTTTAACATTAAATGCACCGCACAATTAATTGTTTACCAGAGAGGCTTTTAATTGGGCACCTGCAAATAGAGGCACTGTGGCATAACAGTACATCACTACTCAAGGCTCAAGAGGCGCTAAAAGGGTTTGTTTATTGAGTAGTTTACACAACGCCCCCGCCCCCTCGAGATCTCCCACTCCAATGATTTATAACCTTGTGATAAGAATGCCGTTTGATTAATCTCTCTGAAACCTTGTAACGGGAAACATAACAACCCTGTATATATTTCTCATAAAACCATCAGGGAGTTAGCGGGTATTATATGTGCCTCGGAGATCAGCACCTCTCCCCCTTTGTGAACATCACGAAGAAAGGAAGGAAGGCCTGTCGAAAGAGCCAGCACCTGGCCGTCAGTACCGGGGGATAAGAGCAGGCGCCCTTAGCTCGAGCCATCAGTGCAGAAACAGCAGGCGGCCTTAGCTTTGACCAATGTGCAAACCAGCAGGCGGTGGTGACGGCTTGTAGGTTGGCTGGAGAGGCAGCCAGACAGCCACAAACACGCCAGGTACAGTAAATTACCCAATCCACAGGCAATAGCCACTTAAAGCAGACCCCCCCCCCAGGATATAGTGGCTTTTGTAAAAATGCCGCGATTTCTAGAAAAATGCCGATTTCGCGGGCACTTTTGTAAAAATCGCGGCATTTTTTCAAAATTGCCGATTTTGCGGCAAATCGCGAAATCGCGATATCCTGGAGGGTCTGATTAATTTCTCAATATGTGCCGGTGCCACCTCCTTGACCATCATTCGGCCCACCAGATTACAGTGAGGATGAATAGTTAAGCGATGGAGATCCTATATTTTGAGCACCGCTCATAGAAAAAGGTTTTGGGATTTCCTTTACCTTCCGCACTGCTTTCATCATCATCCAGCGGGACTGAGCTATTTAAGCTTCTATCGTCTTCCCATTCCCCATCAACACTTTCGTTCTCCGAAGCATTTGATAGATCTGGCATTGAATAAAATTTACCGCCGAAGTCCTCAGAGTCAAGATCTTTTGTCAAATCACGACCTGGTATTCCACTGCTGTCCCCAGCCTTCAGTTGTATTTCACCAAGACTACCGCCAGCCGTTGCTTGGAGCGGAGCCCTCTGAAAATCTGTACCAGCCGCCGGAGCCCCCATTTCTAATACATTATCCATATCCAAGACGAAATCAGCATTTGAATTCTCAGCCTCAGTATTCACCGTTGCCCCGACAACCACCACTTGCTGTGTTAACAATCAGGTTGACTTATGATGTATGCCGTACGCAGATGTATCCACCAATGGTACAGGCATATCTGCAACTTTATTGGCTGACAGAGTGCTTGTCCCCTCGCCTGCCAAAGCAGAATCATTAATCCTACCTTTTGTTTTCTGCTTTTTTTTGAAGATCCCAGGGACTTTCAATTGCACACCAGCGCTTTCAGCTATGCTTTCAGCCAGTCGAGTGGACCCCAGAGAAGGAGCAACCATCTCACGAAGATTCCCGGCAGTCTCACTACTCGCTAGAGCCATAGCTAGCACAGGGACCGTTGGTATAGCGGCAACCGCCGCCCGTGTCTTGGGGCCTTTGACATTGGCATTAGCGTTCTTTGGTGCCATTACCGGCAACACGCTCCAGCCCGGGTTTTCAGAGGATTTCTCTCCCTGGACCACAGCTGCGGTTCTGGCCGCAATTCCCTCCCGGTGCCGAGAGTTAGACGTCCCGCAGCTCGTTATGGACCTCCGATAGAGTACAGAACGCGGCACTCGCCAGAGCTGCCGCTGAAAAAAATGCAGCAGGAGCCAGAGCATTGCACGATACCAGTGGCAGCTTTGTTGGCCAAAATAATTAAATGAATTTCCTATGATCTAAGCATGATGGGACCAATGATCCATAAGCCTTCTGCCTTGACTGAATTAAATTGCCTCTCAAACCAAGTTCAGTCGGAAGTGATATTTGTTCACTGTTGTACATGTTGTATATCCTCTATTTCTTGAAACTGAAAAATATTTTGTGTCATCGTTCAAAGAGCCATTTCATTATATTGCTTTCTCCTAGGATCTACACAAATAAGAGCACACATAAGGGGTTCATTCTGGTACAGCTGTGGTTTACACAGTGTGGCAAGTGTGGCTGATAGACATATGAATTTCTGCATTTGTCCACCAAACTAGGAGGACAGTTAATTCTGGTTCTTCAGGAAGCAAGTGACATGGTTTTGCTGGACAGGACCAGTGAAGGATTACGACAACAGTTCTGTACGCCTTTGTTTTTGGAAGAAAAATCAAAATGCCAGAGGTCTTGCACTTGACTTGACAACCAATAGCAAGGGCCGAATTGTATAAGTATTTGTGGTTAGATTACATGAGGGGTTGCCACCATTCACAGCTGGCTGCTCTTGAGCTGAAGCAATGTCTCAAATTTCGTATTCATGTCTGAACTTGGGTGGTGGAATAAGCTAAAGAATGATGATAGATTAAACCCAGATCAGTTAACTGGGGGGGGAGTGTTTGATTTGCTCAAATGCTCCGCCCATCATCCCCTTTGGTATGGCTTTGTTCGCTCTAAGTTGGCAGGGTATGACCAGACGTTGGTCCCTTGCTCACTTTGCCACTGGATTCAAGCTAGCCTAGCTGATTTTTTGAAAACTTATTTTATTGGTTTTTAAACATACAGCAATCATATATCATCATTCCACATCTTCTTCTACAGGCCTGCCTAGCATTGTCTTAAGACCCCGTTCCATTCCCTACTCTTCATCATTAATGCTGTTCCACAAGAAAAACGGTGCTCATCCTGCTGTCCCGCTATTGTGCTAATTCCAACTCCTTTTCAGTCCATCCCCCCCCCCCCCCCCCAACCTCCCTCCTCCCCTCCCTCTGCACCGGTGTGAGTAACTGTTTCCCGCGTATTCCAACTTGCATGCTCTGCAGCCTTATTCCGTGGCATTCCTCAGTGTGTCTATTGTACCTGGGGGTCCCCATCTGCCTCTGCTTCCTCATTGTTAGTCCCCTCCCGCTGAATCTCCAATAGTTCCTGTACTAATGCCACCCAAGCTTTCACTGAATCAAGGTCCCTTTCATGATTAAGTCTTCTCGCCTGTCGCAGCCTGATCTCACTCTCGCAGCTTGCCCATTTTAAGAACTCGGTTCTCCATTTTCCCCCCTTAGGACCCTCCCTTGCCTTCCAACACCTTGTTATTTCCCTTTTTGCCAGAATGAGCCCCATGTCCACAAATTTGCTCGTTATTTTTGTTTTAGTAGTATGTGGAAACCAATGCAATACGCAAGTCGCAATATCAAAAGTCAACTGTCGCCCTGTAATGGCGTTCAACGTGTCGCCTACGTCTTCCCAATATTACCTCAATTCAGTACATGACCACAGCATATCTTCCAACTCTGCTCCCTCATGTGCACAGCGGGGGCAAGCCGCACCTTCTACACTAAAATATTTCCTTCTTTTCCCAGGGGTCAGATACGCTCTATGAAGTATGTAAAAATGCACCAGCTGAAACCTTGCATTCCTCGTACTCTTCCAAGCCCTCCGCAGTATCTGTGCCCAGGCCGTTTCCGGTATGGGTTTTTCTATGCCCGCTTCCCACTTTGCTTTCAGGCTGTCCAAGGGTGCGAGCCCCTCGTTTAGCATCCTAGCGTACAAACAAGTGACCGCTTTAAAGGTCCCAGCGGCCATCATTGTATACTGACACGCCATTGTCGTTTTAGGTTTGGCAAGCCCTTCTCTCCAGTGCGCTTGCAGCGCCCCCACCAGTGCCGCCTGTAGCAGGTAAATGTAAATGTAAATGTAAATGTAAATGTAAGGTGTTTTGTAGCGCGCTCAATTACTACCGGAGTATCCTGGCGCGAATGACCGCTGGGGAACCCGTCCTGGCTTTCCCTGTGAGATGGTCCCTTGCTGGGTATCTCCAAGGTGAAGCCAGGCATCCCCGGCGTCTGTGGGGGGCCGTTGTAGAGATGAGGCAAGCTTAATGCCCAGAGTTACCGAGTGTGATCACTGACCAAAGTGGGCACCGAGGCGAGAATTATCAGTCCGCTGACCCTGGTCCACAACCCTGCCGCGTCGGGAATCGAACCCTGGTCCCGGGCCGTTCTCAGCCTCCGGGTCTGCCGCCTCTAACCAGTGAGCCACACCTCTCCTTTAGGCAGGTCCTATCTCTCCTGTAACGCTTGATAGGACAGCATTGCACCGTTTTCATATAGGTCACCTATTACGTGGATCCCTTCTTGCTCCCAGCCCTGCAATGGTGTCCAGTCACCTCCATGTGGCAACGCCGTGGCCATCCCCAACGGGATTTCAGGCGCATAGGGATGCAGCCCTCCCGCCCTGCGCTGAGAGCGGTTCCAGCATAGCCTCGGTGTCTTCTCCTCAAGCGATAGATCCCCCTGCCTCTTAAATGCTCCAGACCTCGGAATTCCCTGGCCACTGCTTGCGTAAATACCTGTAGCTGGGCCGCCAGATAATATAATTCAAAATCCGGCAACCTCAACATTAGGCCTAATCAGCGTCGCCTGTGCTACTTTCCTCCTACCTGATCCCCACAGGAAACTTACTCAGTGATTTGATTTGTTCAAATGCTCCGTCCATCATCCCCTTTGGTATCGCTTTGTTCGCCCTAAGTTGGCAGGGTATGCCCAGACGTGGGCCCCTTGCTCACTTTGCCACTGGATTCAAGCTAGCCTGGCTGATGACGGCTGATTAGCCAGAAACCGGTCCCAGGATGCTTGTTTCCGGTCCAGGGAAGACATGGCTTGGCAGTTCGGGCTGGACTGTTCCCATGAGGCACAGGGTCAGACTGATTTGCATATGGCCATGTCTGAACTGGGGTGGTGGAGCGAGCTAAAGAATGATGATAGACTAAACCCAGATCAGTTGACTGGGGGTGAGTGTTTGATTTGCTCAAATGCTCTGTCCATCCTCCCATTTGGTATCACTTTGTTCCCCCTAAGTTGGCAGGGTATGCCCAGTGGCGTAGCTAGGGGGATGCGGGGGAGCGGTCCGCCCCAGGCGGCACCATTTTTGAGGCGGCCGCTTGTCACTGAAGGCCCGTTGCGGCCGCGGCAACCTTTATAATTTATTTGGGAACGCACAGTGTCCCCAAATAAATTATAAAGGTCGCCGCGGCCGCAACGGGCCTTCAGTGACGTGTGGTTGCCGCCCGCGGCCCAGTAGAGTTTAAAAGTGAAAGGCGTTGCGCTGCAGCCTGCACTCCTTCTCACCTGCTTTCGGTGCACACAAACGCGGGACTTAGTTTTTGTTAATTTAATTGAAAGAAAGCACCGCAGCCGCCTGCAACAACAGTGCTTTCAATTATATTGCCAAAAACTAAGTCCTGCGTTTGTGTGCACCGAAAGCAACCCGCAGTGCTTACACTTCTTGAGACGGCTCAGCTGGCCTGAAGACATGCCAATGAGGCCATGCTTTCACTCTTGCGCAGTGGCATAAGAGAAAAGTCTGGAAATTCCTGGCTCCCCACTCTTGCTGTGGACCGAGTCTACTTGTTCAGAAGCAGCCAAATTCCACTACCCAAGTCTGAATTAGATAACAGGTTTAACCACTTCGATGCTGGTGACGGAACCATTCCGTCATCAGTCACAGTTGAGCTGTGCTGATGACGGAATGGTTCCGTCACGACCGCACCCTGTTCTGGAATGTCCAGCACAGGGGAAGAATCTGCACCGCACAGAAGCGGTTAAAAGGTCACTTTACATTACACTCATTTGGCTCGACATATGGGCTCTGTGTGCAAATATGGCATCAGTATGCAGTTAGAGCACTCCTCAACCTCTCAACTCTGGGCACCAAAGTTGCTATACGTTACTTTGAGTTATATTTTATTTTAATTATTTATTTATTTATTTTTGGGAGTTTTATATAGCGCATACTTGACTGGAAGGTATCAGAGTGCTTTACATGAGCACAAGTTGCATTACAGAAGTACACATTCATTTTATTAGGCACAGGGAGATTAAGCGATTTGCTCAGAATCACATGATGTTGAGTGTCCCTTGCCGATACTCCAAGCCCAGTTTCCCAGTTTCGAGGTCAACTGCTTTAGCTGTTAGGCTACATCCTCTCCCCTGTAGTAGTATGTATAGTATGTTGTTGTATTTTACATTATATTATGGTACATTAAATGTATATTCACCTGGTTTTAAACTCCATGAAAGCCACATGGTGTAGAAATTGGCCAAGTAAAGAGACTGCTTTCCTGGAACCTAAACCCCAGCAACTACAAGGTGAGGTGTCTTTATGCAGCATGCACTGTGAGGGCATGGACCAATAGACCTGTGGTTTGTATGATTTTTCATAATTCCAGTTCAAGATTGAACAGGGGGAGTTTTAAGATTTTTCCTTCATTGAGGTGGGTTCTGCACAGAGCTCTCAATCACTTGTCCAGCGGCATTTGCAATGCACAGGAGAATCTCCTACTCTGCAAAAGAGAAAAACACTGTTTACGTTAGAAAACAAGATTGGCTTCAGCTTAAAATGACTGGAGTTGTTCTTTATCTGTCTATGGTCTTATACACTCCTCTGCATGCAGAATGATGGTGCAGTGCTCAGTGCTTCCATTGCTGGTTACTGCACCAGCTTGTGTAGAGAGAGGAAAAGTGTACTGTACTCTCGTTCTCTCCTTGAAAAGCATCAATGTAATAACTAGTACTACAAGTTCTAGTTTTAAATAATTTGAAGTCAGGTTCGTACTTTATTGATATTTTTAACGGAGGACGCTTGCTAGTAAATTGGTGTGTTGTTTAGGTGAATGGAGCTGCTTGATTCTTCTATCACATTTCTCTGGGGCTCTATATGCAAGCTGAACATTTAGGAAGTTAAGCTAGAATCCAGTCAGACACAAACTTGATGTGGGTAGGGTAAGAGAAGGAGTTCCCTATTCTAACCAGCTATTTAAGGTCAACAAGGAATGAGGTAAACCTTCTTAGTACCCACACCATGAACCCCATATGTGTTCTTCACAATCGACAGTATTAAAAGCCATACAGAGGTTGAAAAGAATGAGGAGAAAACAGCTACCTTTGTCCAAGATCAAGTGCATGTCACCAAATATTTTCCAGGTGGAACATTCTGTGCTGCACCTTGTGGAATCCAGATTGATATGGTACTAAGATAAGATTATTTTTCATTAATGTGTTAAGTTTTTCAATAACTTTGCCCCTCATAAGAGGTTGGTGACAGGTTGACCAGTTTCAAGTCCATTCAGATCTGACGCTGACTTTTCTAGTAAATGATTGATCTGACCTGTTTTAAGCCTTCGGTGCAGATGCCGCCTTTTAGAATAAGGTTTATTATTTAGCATGACATCATACAAAAGAGATTACAGTTGTGTTTCATGATGGTCACAGAGATGATGTTGTTCTAATAGAATTCTTGTTTGAACTCTTTGATTAGCCTTGTGTTTCTGAAGTGGGTAGAAATTTGGCTCCGCTATGTTGACAGCATAGGGCAGTGTAGATTGCTAATCTTTCAAGTGCTCACTGTCCTTTTTCCCCAGCAAACCCCCCACCCCCCAAGGGGCAGCAATCTGAGGGATAACCCCGGGCGCCACAAGCTGTAGCTACGCCCCTGGGTAGGCCCAGACGTGGGTCCCTTGCTCACTTTGCTACTGGATTCAAGCTAGCCTGGCTGATGACAGCTGATTAGCCAGTAACCGGTCCCAGGATGCTTTTTTCCAGGCCAGGGAAGACATGGCTTGGCAGTTCGGGCTGGACTGTTCCCACTGATTTGCATATGGCCATGTCTGAACTTGGGTGGTAGAGTGAGCAAAAGAATGATGATGGATTAAACCCAGATCAGTTGACTGGGGTGAGTGTTTGATTTTCTCAAATGCTTCGTCCATCATCCCCTTTGGTATCGCTTAGTTTGGTTCAAATTATTTAAGGAACTGTCTGACTCTTCAGTCATTCCATTAATGAAATTGATTAAATCAAATGTACATCCCATTCCAGTCAATCTATCAAAATTTCTGAATATAGAACAGTGTAGTTTTTCAGAGTTCTTCCCTGCATATTCAGTTCAATTTTACAGGAACAGCCAGGGCCGGAACTCTACCTTATACAGTAGTCCCTAGCTGTGCAGACCAGTTTCCTCTGCACCTGCTAGCACATTAGACATGAAGACCAAAACTCACTTTAAGAACTGGTGTGGCATGAGTTTCCACGTTCTACTATAACTCTAAACCCACAAAAACATATTTACCCAACCCAGTCAAGGAAGGTTTAGCTCAGGGGAGCGCTAGGCAAATTGGATTGACTGATGCTACTTTTTAAAAGATGTATTGACAAACCAGGTATTAAATAATAAGAGGCTGAGCTGAAAACATTTTCTGACAAGATATATGCGATTCTGCACGCAGAACAAGCTACAGAAGCTTTGTTCGAACTTGTTACCATTAACTTATAAATTAAACTACTTGAGATTTAGGATTTGGTCTTTTTCTTTTATCAGAACAGCTACACTCCTGGAAAGATTGAAACCACATGGAAAGCTGTAGATTCTGCCAAGATAGGAAAGTGTAAATAGCACACAATCTCTGATGTTGCCCATTCTTTTGGCATAAAACAAAAAGTAGTTAATACCATCATCAGTCAGGCTGGGCATGGCGTGGCTTAGCAAGCCACAATGGCGGCTGTGTCCTGCTGAGGCTCCGCGATCGGGCTAGCATCTTGCCCAGTTCCTGTGATCGCCGGGAGCCTCAACCTACGGCAACGACACCGGAGATGCTCACCCACACTGGGGCATCCTCTGGGTGAGCTGCGAAGGCTGCTGGCGAGCAGCGTGCACCGGGGCATCTCCGTCTCATTGATGTCTATGCCACCGAGAGCCTGTTCCTAGGGCGGCGACCCTGAGCGAAGCGGACAGCCGGCGGATGCGGAGGTCCCGGGAGAGCAGAGTGACCGGCCCATGGGGACATACTCCGGACCAAGCTTTCCTCCACAGCGGCACTTCGGCACGCAAGATGGCGGCTGCCATACCGGAGCTCCACTGCACCGGCGCTCCGGCATATATGGGAGCCTGACCTGACCCCGGCACCGACCAGCCCGCCGCCGCGGACCGCGGGGTACCTGTGGACGAGCCGCCTACATAGCGCGGCGCCCTCCGGACATCCACGAGCTTCACTTAGGGGCGGTGAGTGCCATTCCTTCTCCCCCCCCTCCGTGGATCCCGGCGCCGGCGTCCCAACGGCCTTCTGCCTCCTCTGGGGGCCCTCGGGGGGTCGCGGATCACATCGGCCCTTGGTCGGGGAGGCTGGAACGCTCCTACCGCCACGAGCAGCTCGGCGGACCCGAGTGCCTGACCTTAAAATGGTGCCCGCTGGGACCTGGACACCGTAACCAGCGCGAGCCCCCAACTTGGGAGTAAAAGTGCCCCCCCGAACCTGAGGCGGTAGCATGCCACATCGCAGACGTCCGCTGCCCCGGACCCCTCCGGGGCCCCTGTCACCTGACCCTCGACCCCCAAGATCGGCAAAGACGCTGCACCACACGCCGAAGGGGGAGAGAGCAAGAACCAGTCGCACTCGGGATACCTTATCTCCGGGGGACCCTGGACAGTGGATGGAGAGCCCCCTGATGACACGCACCCGTGGGCACCCGCACGACCTCCTGACACCAGAGCTACCGGCCCCAGCAGCCGCAAGCCACCACTGACACTCCGAACCGGAGGGGACTCCCCGGGGGGAACCAGAGCCGTCCCTGGGGCCGAGAAGGACTGGGGAGGCCAGCCGGCACTGAGCTGCCACCTACCCGGATACACTGAGAGACGACTATCTGCCGATCCCGGGGTTCACGAGGGTCCGGGGGCCCTCTTGACAGCACCCATGGGGAAACTGAAGGCCTCGCAGGTGACGGCTGTCCCTGAAATGGCCATCGAGAAGATGCCACACACAAGGACGTGGACGCAAGCCAACGCGCCGCAAACCGACCCCACGCTATCGGCGAAGTTGGATCAGGTGTTGGCGGCGATTGAACTGTCTCGCCTTTCGATGGAGGAGAGATTGGGCGTCTTGACGACGGACATCAGCTTAATCCGTGACGATCATCGCAAGTTGGCGGACAGGGTGAAGGAAGGAGAACGGATTGTGACCGAGTTACAGCCCGCGGTGAAGACGTAGGAGGCAGACATGAAGGAGGTCCTACGTCGCGTGGCGGTCCTCGAGGAACGCACGGTGGATTTGGAGGGATGCTCGAGACGATTTAACATCCGCGTCCTGGGCCTGCCGGAGGGAATCGAAAATTTGGACCCTCTGACCTACATGGAGTCCTGGACCAGACCGTTCACCCCGGATTGCGAACGGTCGGCATACTTCTCCATTAAAAGGGCCCATAGGGTCCCGGCCCGGGCACCCAAGCCAGGCCTTCCTCCGCGACCCATGTTGGCTAAATTCCTGCACTTCCGAGACCGCGATGCGGTGCTCCGGGCGGCCCTCTGCAGGTGGAAGACCAACATGTCATGGTGTTCCCGGACTATGCCCGAGAAGTCCAGCAGCAGCGATCCACCTTTCTGGAAGTCAAAAGGCGCCTTCGCGCAAATGATCTTCAATACTCCTTGCTATTCCCGGCCCTCCTTAAAGTGCTTCACAAAGGGAAAGCCCTCTTCTTCAACACGGCGGAGGAAGCACAGGATTGGACTGAGTTTCACTGCCCACTAATCCCTAAACCCGGACCCCAGAGGACACGCAACAACGACTCCAGACGATCCAGAAGACGGGGTGCGAGCCGTACCCGATCAGGCCGCCCCAAAAGCCAGGCGTCCTCCCCCACGGGCTCACCCGACCTCACGCAAATCATGCAGGAGCGACGAGACGCCTTACGGGTGGTGACCGAACTGCACACGTCACCCCCGGCATCAGATCTGGAAGGTCAAACGCATCTGTTCACCCCTGAGAAAGACCGGGACAGTGATGGGACAATGTCGGGGTTTGGCCCAATCTCTTCCCCCCTCGTTGTGGCACACACATTGGACGCTGCCCTGGCCAGCCAACCTAACACCTCTTCGTGATGGATGAACTGTCAACTGCTATATCCTTTCATGGTTGCCTACTGTATTGCGCGACGTCTAGGAGCCTAGACTGCTTAACCAGATAACTGTATGCGCTACAGAGCGATAGACATCTCTCCTGCAAGACCCCGACCCGCACACAAGCCCAGCAGCGACACACGCTGCCACCCCCGCAAATATCTGTTGTATTTCTCCCCTAGTGGGAAGCTAGTTTGGTTATGCCACCTCCGGTGATATATCCTCAGTATTGGGACTGTTACCCACCCAAGGTTCTACTTGTTGTTAATCCCCTTAGTTCCTCCCCCAAGATTGTGGAAGCTTGGCGCGCAGGAGCACACGCGACACATAAGCACTGGCGTCCCTTGGGGACTGTAGGGAGGTCCCTTTCCCAACCACGACACCCTAAGGAAGGCAGTCCCACAATCAGACATTAATGTCCTTACACTGAACGTACGAGGCCTACACACGCCCAGCAAACGCTACTCTGTTTACTCCTACATTAAGCGTATGTCAGCTAGTATTGCATTTCTGCAGGAGACGCACATTAACGCTACGGAACTCACTCGTTTGCAGGCCACACAATACTCAGCGTTTGCGCGCGGCGCATTAATCTGGGTCAGACCGGGCACTCCCTTCCGGGTGCTCCGGCGGGTAGTGGATAGAGAGGGCAGATATGCACTTCTGGAGGGAATACTTGGTGGACAGGGAATACTCCTTGGCAGCATTTACGCCCCTAACACGGACCAGGATAAATTCTGGGACCACCTCACGGGCATTTTGGCCCAGTTCACCACAGTTCCGTGGGTGCTAGGAGGTGACTATAACTGCACGCTGGACCCCTCCCTAGACCGCTCGCACACTCCCCCCGCACACTCCCCAGTCCCCCGGCAGGCAGAGCTCTTCAGGGCATGGACCACACATTGGGCACTCACTGAGGCATGGCGACACCTACACCCACTGGCTCGCATTTACTCATTCCACTCGATTCCACACAACCTCCGGGTCCGCCTAGACCGATTCCTATGCTCTGCACCAATCCTCCCTAAGATAACATCTACAGATTACCTAGGTCGGATCCTCTCGGATCATGACGCCCACATCCTTCGCCTGACCTGGCGCCCCCCGCACCCACCAGTCCCCACCTGGCGCCTCCCTAGGGATTTCCTATCAGATCCAGTCTTCAGAGACGCACACAAAACCAGCATACAAGATTACTTCACACACAACACGGACACAGCATCGTCGGTACTGGTGGAGTGGGACGCATTTAAAGTAGTGGCAAGGGGGGAATGCATCAAACAGGTAGTAGGGGTTCGCCGCACATTGGAACGGGCACTCCTATCCTCAGAGCAGAATCTAGCCGCACTCACTAAACGGCCTGACGACTCGGAGGAACACGCCGTGCTTACGGCCGAGGCTAAGACGGCGTATCAGACAGCGTGCGCTGAACTCCGAAAATACAATTTTAGGCCTTACGCCTCTAGGGTGCATAAGGACAGAGACAAAACAGGGGCACTACTGGCCTGGATGGCGAGGCAGGACACCGAAATCAAGCCAATCATGGATATTATCAATCCGGAAGGTGTACTAGTGCGTTCACAGGCCGAGATCCTTCTGGCGTTCCAGCGCCAATATGCACAAGTGTAAGGGACCCCGGCCCAGTACTCCCAGTCTTCTGTGGATCGTTTTTTAGACCCGCTGACGTTACCCGCGATATCGGATGATAAGCGCACACTCGACGCCAAGATAGTACCCTCAGACATCACCCAGGCGATACGCGCCATGTCTCGGAATAAAGCGCCAGGACTGGACGGCTTCCCACTAGAATACTACTCGACATTCTCTCCCCTAGTGGTCCCCCGTCTATCTCGGATGTTCGGGGCATCTCTTCATTTAGGGAGGTTACCCCAGTCACTGCGGGAGTCCGTGATTGTCACCTTTCCCAAACCCCACAAGGATCCACTCCACATGGGGTCGTATCGTCCCATCACGCTCCTGTCGGCTGACTGTAAGATCCTGGGGAAAATCCTGGCTGATCGGAATGCACAGGTCATACGCCCACTAGTCCACCCCGACCAATGCGGCTTCGTTCCGGGGAGGAACACCTCCCAGAACCTCCGCCGAGTCTTCCATGTCCAGGATCAGGTACGTGACAGATTTCCCCGCGCCGCCTGCCTCATTATGGACCTGGAGAAGGCGTTCAACACCCTCACCTGGCCCTATCTATTCTCAGTCCTGCGGCACCTCAACATCGGCCCGACACTCACGGCATACACACGCCTTCTGTATACCGATCTAACCACTCGTGTTCGTATCGGGAAACGCATATCACCGGCGTTTGGAGTTCGGCGAGGCACACGACAAGGGTGCCCCCTGTCGCCTCCCTTATTCGCGCTGGGAGTCGAGCCGCTGGCGGTTCGGCTGCGCCTGGAGGGTGTGGACTGGGGCACTCCGCTTGCAGACGGCACACATTGCGTCTCCATGTACGCGGACGACCTTCTCATATACGTCCGAGACATCGAGATAGACCTGGCCCCCATAGGGGCAACGCTGGCGGAATTTTCAGACGCCTCGGGACTCCAGGTGAACTGGGATAAGTCCACAGTCTACCCCTTTCACTCGAGTCTACCCCCCGGGAAGTCGAGCTCGGACCGCATAAACTCTCATGGTCCGCAGAAGCTCCCCGGTACCTTGGTGTCCGCCTGTACCATACTCCAGCAGACATTTTTTAGGGTAACCACCGCAAAGCACTCGCTAGCCTGCGCCCGACTGTTGCCTTCTGGAATAAACTCCCGTTGGCCCCAATAGGACGGATAGCACTGGCTAAAATGGTGATGCTTCCCCGACTCCTTTACCACTTCACAAATTTACCGGTAGTGCCACCCAGGTCCTTCTTCCGCGACGTCGACTCCCTCCTAGGAACCCTTATCTGGGGCGCGGGCCGACACAGGGTTGCCCTGAAAACCCTCCAACTTCCCACGACGCAAGGTGGGCTCGGAACTCCGTCCTTCGAGTCATATTTTCTCGCGGCACAGCTCCAATGGCTGTCATACTGGACGGCGGACCGTTACCCCCAAGAGACATTTACCCCGACCGGCAGAGTCGCAACCCCGGAACTCACCCGTCTTCTCCTCCCGGGCACCAAGCCAAGTACATACCCCCTTCAGGTAGCGATAGCGCGCCGGTGCATGATGCGGATCCACCGGATATCCCCCAGTAGACCTCTGTACTCCCCGCTACTACCGTTGATAGGCAGCCCCAGGCAGGACTCCTACTTCACGGCTCCACTGTTCACCGAATGGTCGCACTGTGGCATCACAGATCTGGAATCGCTCTTTGAAGAAGGCCAGCTGAAATCACTCGACCGCCTGGTCGCTGAATACGGGCTCCCCCCAGGTCAATTCCTCAGATATAGACAGCTGCTCGATGGGTACCGGCCCCATTTTAATCTCCGAACTGGCGAGCCAGACACGCATCCAGTAATACATACTATCCTGCATATGGGAGTGGGACGCCACTTAGTCACCTGGCTATATAAATCCATCCGGGAACTCTCGCACGCCCCCCTGACGACCTTACGTGCTACATGGGAGGAGGACATAGGTCGCGCACTACACGACTCGAAATGGACTAAAGCACTTGAGGCCCCAAAACGCGTCTCCAGGAACGCCCGCTTCAAAAACATCCAATACTATATCTTACACAGGGCATACCTCACCCCAGCGCGCTTGCAGAAGTTCTATCCCTCCACACCATTCCTATGCCCCAGATGTAGCTCCCCTGCTGCAGATTTTCGTCACATGTTTTGGAGTTGTCCCAACCTTCATCCCTTATGGCGGGCGGTGCACGGAACACTATCGGAACTCACAGGTCTCACTACAATAGCCACCTGGGAGTCCAGCGCACTAGGCATCTTTCATGTCCCTAAGCAAGAACCGGTGCATAGACGCTTAGTGTCCTTAGCGCTTCTGTTGGCGAATAGATGCATAGCCATGCACTGGCGATCCTCGGAGGGTCCCCCTATAGCAGCATGGACGGGGGCGGTCTGTAAGTGGGCGGCGGCGGAAGAGGATGCTCTTAGAGAGGAAGAAGCCAGGGGCGCGCGTAAACTTCCCATATCCATGGAATGGGCCATGCTCCTCCATAGCTTCCGGCAGTCCATGCGTGCAGGAGACCCACCTACTCCTCCCCCCCCCCGCCCGAGAGAGCCAGTAGTCTCTACCTGGTGTCAACCATCCCAGGGCCGACTCCCGGTACCCCACACATCCTAGCCAAATTCTCATCTGCCATACCACCCATCCCGTCACTCACATACTCTGGATGTATCCACCCCCTGTCCGTCCCTCTCCCCCCTTGGAGTGCAAACTGGATGACCCAGTGGCCCCTCCCGACGCCCGTCACCAGTATCCCCCTACTGAGACCCTGCTAGCGCCCACATGCTTCCCTTCCACAGTTTTGTCCCCCCCCGTTCGCTGGTAGCACCGCTATATGAACTGTACAGACCCCGATCCTACGCCCTTGAGGCGGGAACTTACATGCCTGTTATTATTCATCGTCCTCTTGGCGATGCATGTTCACTGTCTCCCAGCCTGCAGACAATTTTGCACGATCTGTACTGATTAATGGAGGAAATGCATACTTGTACCAGTTGTATAAAACAAGAAAACGTTGCGTGCCTAGCTGATCGTGGCTGAATGCTGATGCCACGTCAGCAGATAATTTACACTGTACCCATATACTTTGATGCAACAATAAAAAACAAATTTAAAAAAAAATCAGTCAGGCTGGGCATTCCCAACGGTATCCTTGCTAAATGTACTTATTTCAGCTGTAGTGACACAACTCATGAATGGAATTGGTAAATTTATATCCGCGATAGAGAAGCTAATGGGCTAACAATATGTGTCGAATCCTAGCCACTTTATCTTGTGCATGATGGTTTTGCCAAGAATAATGTAGTCTTGCTGCTGAAACAGTCTACTTGTGAATAGCATTTTTATTTTCTGTATTGAGTGCTGGATCCGCTGGATCTCCCTACAACACCATGTCTACGGATTATGGGGGTAAGGACCTTGGCAGTAGGAAGCTGAAAGTGATATTTTCTGATAAGAAGCTGGAGCTGTTGACTGAGGAATGTGTGGCTGTTTGGCAAATGCTCCTTGTCTGTACCTGAGGCCAAGAAAACCAAAATTTTCAGCAGCATCCTGGAGAAAGTGAACTGTCTTGGAGTCCCCCAGAGGACTATACTTAAAATAAGAAAACGCTGGTATGACCTAAGATCCCAGTCTAAAGAGAAGGTGGCAAGCTGGATGGCTGATGCTCGTGGCACATGTGGTCCCTCCAAATATCCTCCTCCTAATCCAATGGAATCACTGAAAATGTGATGGGAGTGTCAGACATTGACACCTCCAATCCTGCAGGCTCCAGCCAAAGTAAATTATATTCTTGTATTAATAATTCTATAACATATTGTTTGCTAGTCTTCAAGTACTGCATATTAGCTACAAAAACCCAATGTAGATGCTTGCTGTAATATGGCAATGCATTATGGAAGTTGTAGTAAAACTAGGTTATATGATGTACTGTGTGTTGATGTATAAACTACACATATCTATTTATAATTGTTATGTCAAAAACACATAAATCACATTATCAACAATATGACCCAAACTTAGTAACCATTTATTTACAAGAACTGTATACATGCATTCCCAAAGATCATACCCAGGACATGTCTGAAACCATTGTGGCTGATTTAGCAACTGACACACTAGTGGAAATTTAGGACAGCACAATTGCTACTCCTACGCCCATAACTCAAACTCCAACTACTAGGAGAGCTAACGTGGCACCACTACCAGACTTTGAGGAAGGTGATGAGGAGCAAACACAAAGCAAGAACACAACTTCTTCTGCGCGCAGGACACATCGATAATGTAGAGCCCAACAACAAACTGTTGACAATGATGGTATCTCTGATGACATGTCAGACAGTTCACAATTGTTTGGTGGCCTTAACAAATCAATCGTCATAGTACAGCACCTGCAAGCCAAAACAGATAAAAACAGTGAATAGGTATCTGCCAAGCATGTCGCGTTCAATGCTGCAATTGCAGAAAGGTCAAGAGTGTTGGATTGCTGCCTTGGAGCAGGAGCTACATTTACAAAGCCAACTGCAGCACATGGCATACTATGAGGCATTTACAAAATTAATAAATCGATTGCCATTAGCCTCCCCCACACTTGCCAGCAAAAGCTATGAACATCCAAAAGGACATGGGGCACTGCTGCCAAGATGTAGCACGCGGGCTGGTCCAAGTGACCTCAGCTCTGGAGAATATTCAGACAGATAACCAGTCAGTCTCCAACATATTGACTCCACATGAAAGCAAAGATGGCCCTAGCCTCAGTGGCATATCTGTGCCAGATGGATGCTGTGCAAGGCAAACACGCTGACTCCCATCTGGCACAGAAATATCCCCGACTTCACAGCCAAGTACTGATGAGAAGGCGAACATCAGGGGTTGTAAAAAGTAACTTTTGTATGTACAATGCAACATTGTTGTGTTTGTTTTCACAGACTTTGTTGCTTTGTTTAAACAATGACATCCTATAAGGATACAGTTGAGATACAATTACAATACATCATTGCAACCTGAATAAAAGGTTATCTTTCAGTAATGTAAAAATATTACCTTCATGTGTATTGACTATTTCTTAGATGTGGTAATCATTCTATTCTTACATTTAAAATAGTTTTTTGTGTGCTCTGTGCGTCTTACTCGACCCTCATGTTATGTTATTTGAATTTTTGAGCGCACAGCTGCCCCAGCTAAGGGGCGTCCCGGCGCTAAACTGGAAAAGGTAACATAACTAATAACACAGAAAAAGTAGGGAGTGATTAATAAGGCAGAGGAAAGAAATGAGTTTTAACAGCTTTCCTAAAAGCAAAAAGGTCATCCATAGTACGGATGTAGGCAGGAAGTGCGTTCCATAGTTTAGAGGCCAAGACCGTAAACGATCGGCCCCCAGTCTACATCTCTGAAATCGGGGGACAAGTGCCAGATTTTGGCCAGCAGAACGAAGACTTCGCGAAGGGGTGTACAAAGACAAAAGGTGCTGAAGGATGATAGGGGTGTCAGATTTAAGAATTTTGAAGGCAAAGCAGAGGGCCTTGAACTCTATGCGCCTGATTACTGGCAGCCAGTGCAGATTGGAGATTGTGCTACGGGCTGAGCAGAAGCGTGGCAGGCCCACCAGGGCTCTAGCTGCCGCGTTCTGCACCCGTTGGAGTCTCAAGACTTCCGCCTGGTTGGCGCCCAAGAGCAGTGAGCTCGCGTAATCGAGCCTCGATAGTACGCTGGCTTGGATCACCATCTGGCGGGTGGGGGCATCAAAAAATTTGAGGATAGGCCTCAAACCACGCAAAATGCCGAAGCACGTGGATGCCACCTTCTTAGTGTGGAACGAGAAGGTTAGTTTGGAATCCAACCAGACGCCAAGGTTTTTGAGTTCGGACACCGGTTTAGGGGGAGGTCCCAGCTCCTTAGGCCACCAGCTGGCACCCCACCGATCAGGATGTTTCCCCAGCACCATCACCTCAGTTTTGAGGGCGTTGAGTTGTAAACAGTTGGACGTAAGCCAACTGGCAACGGCCCTCAAACCGTCCTCAAAGTTCGACGCCAGTTGGTCAGAGTCCCCGTTAAGAGCCACCGCCAGCTGGGTATCATCGGCGTATGATACCATAGTGAGACCCCAACTCTTCGCAACCTCCGCCAAAGGTTGAACTTAGAGGTTGAAGAGAGTGGGGCTCAACGCCGAGCCCTGCGGGACTCCTTGAGTGATGGCATGGGACTTGGATCTGAACGGTGGCACTACAACCTGTAAGGATCGTTCCGAAAGGAACGATTGAAACCAATCCAACGCCCTGCCTGAGATACCAGCCTCACCAAGCCTTCGAATAAGAATGGTGTGAGATACAGTGTCAAAGGCAGCACTGAGGTCCAGGAGGACCAGTGCCGTCGTTTGACCTGCATCTAGTACAGAGCGGAGATGTTCGACCATGAATAAAAGTGCTGTCTCTGTACTATGTCCAGATCTAAAACCATTCTGTGTAGGATCTAGTAGATGTGCAGATTCCAGATAGTTTGTTAAGATGTTGTTAACATGGGCCTCTGTAATCTTTGCCACCCAGGGAAGAAGGGAGATAGGTCGATAACTCTCCGGCTTCAACGGATCCAATCCAGGCTTCTTTATGATGGGCATGACGCAGGCAGCCTTCCAACTAGGCGGAACTGAGCCGATGGTAAGGGATTGCTCCACCAGATGGCGGATAGGAGGAAGGCAAATGGACGCTGAGTCCATAAACTGGGCAGGTCTCAAAGGGTCATCTGGTGAGCCAGACTTGACCTTGGCTGCTAGGAGATTAAACTCCTGCTCCGATGGTATAGGAAAAGAGGCCAAGCGCTGAGAAGTATGCAATGTCAAGGTCGTACTGTCAGGGTCAACTTTGGAAAAAGAGCGGTAGATGGCATTTACTTTTTCCACAAAGAAGTTGGCTAACGACTCACAGTGGGCAAGGGAACAGATCTCCGTAATAGGAAGTCTGTTCACTGTGAGCTCCTTCAAAACTTTGAAAACCAGTTTGGACGGGTTAGAGCTCGCCTGGAACTCCCGTGCATAGTAGTCAGCTCGGGCCTGGCAGACAGCTCTGTGATATGTCTTTACCTTGGCCAGGTAGCATACTTTCAGGTCTTTATCATAATTCTTCCTCCATGCTCTTTCGGCTTGTCGGCAGGTAGCTTTTATACACTTGAGTGCCTCCGTGTACCAGGGATTAGGCTGAGAATGTCGATTCCTACTCCAGCCGGCTGGGATTAATACGTCAAGGACTTTAACGATCCAGGCGCAAAAGATGGTATACCCGGTTGCAACGTCATCCGTGTGAGCCAGAGGTGTGGTGATCAGGAGACGATGGAAATCCTCCAATTTGAGCTTTTTCCAGGGCCGCCTGAAAGATGTTTTGTCAGGCTTCCCAATAGATTGTGTCACCATTGTGACAGAAAGCTCAATGAGGTAATGATCACTCTGCTGCATGTGTACCCTCTTGCTGGTTCTCTAGTGCTGATAGTTTGGCATCGGAGTCTGATTCTGGCTCTCTGTTGACAATGTGAAGACCCTTCCTCATGGCTATGTTGTGAAGAATAGCACATGTGGCAATGGTTTTGCTACAGGCCTCGGTTATATAGACTAGTGCTCCACCAGTCTTATGTAGGCATCTGAAACGTGTTTTAAGTATTCAAAAAGTCAGTTCAATTATTATTTGTGTTGTTCTATGTGCCCTGTTGTACTGCCTTTCACTTCTGGTTTTTAGAGTTAAGTATGGTGTTAGTATCCAAGGGTGCAAAGCTTATGCACTGTCTCCCTAAATAGTATGAGAAGGAGAAACTACTAGATTATTTTGCAAACGTACCATTGAACACTGTACGATTTGAGTTTGTAATCCTTTCACCCAGTAAAAGACCATCACCAAATACACCAAAGGTCAGTTATTATGCATGAGCCATCACACACATAACCTGAACATGGAGTGAATAGGTGCTTTTCCTGTTTCTATAAATTAATTCATTTACGAGAGGGTTACATATGGCAAAGTGTGCCATCAACACAACCAATAGCGTTTAGAAACCGTGCTACCCGATAAAACATTCATTTTGTATGTTGTATATTGTATATCTTCAAGAGAAAAAAAAATATTCGTTCACTTTACCAACCATGATGTCCAAAAACCTATGAAAAAAAAACTAGAACATGCCCTCTGTGATACTCCCCTCTGCAAGTGCTATAACGTCCTGGTAACTGCCAGAAGTTAAAAGTAGTAGAAACTGTTTGCTTCTAACTGTTGGTTTTTTGGTGAGGATGTACCTCAGCAATTAAATCCAAAATTACCTTCCTACTTAGTGTACACTCTTAAATCGCCTCCTCAGACCGTTCATGCATGGTGCCCCTCACCCTAAATATCCTCTCTTGTCTCCTTCTCCTTCTCTGCCTACCAGCCAAAATCCTCTTCCTCCTCACCAAGACATACAGAGCTGCCATTCTGAAAGAGCCCGATGCATCTTGAGTGACTTTTTATTCTTTGTACCTGGTTATCTCCTGATGTACATTGATGGTATTTGCATTTCCTAAATGACTATTTTGTGACTAGTCACAACTAGGAAATCCTTTTGTACATAGTGTTAGTGATTCGCTATTAGCAATACCAATGTAAAATGCAAAAATGCCTTTCGTACATACCAAATACCATTTAGCATTTCCTAACAACCTGAAATAGGAATTTGCACTGTTAGGAAATGCAAAGTGGGTTTGTATTTAGGGCACATAATGCTTTATTCATGACAACTTATTATGACTTCATTATGAACGATTTTGTAGTGAAAGGTATGATTTATTAGATTTTATTCCGATGTTCTATTACAGAGAATAATGAATTATTTTCAATAAATATTATTCTGGGTGCGAGTGTAAACAGCAATTCATTCGTTTCCAATATAGACAATTTCTTGCTTTCTAGTCCCTGTTTTTATTCTGAGTAATTCTTGTGGGCTTTCCACATACCCGCAACTAGTTGTGCAGGCTAGCCTGCGGTCTGAGCCGCATAAGGCCTTTGTTGTAAGTTCACTGATATTGGGTGATATTAACCAGCTCTTAAGTTTGACATTTGTGCTTTTATAGACTTTAGACATTAAATGGCACTTGTTGGGCTGGTGATGTTTGGGACTCCCTCCCACTATATATGTTCACTTGAAGTTTACATTATAACGATGTCGCTTCCAAATATTTTGTGTCTTTTTAGACATCAAACAAGAAGCCGGCAAAAATGAAAACTCTTGCCCCCTCCTCTGCATTGAAATCAGTAAGGAAAAGTCCAAAAAGCAAACGGTTACCAAATATTGATTCTGGGTCAGAGGATGAGGTGTTGAAGCACACTTCTGGGTCTGGCAGCCAAGCCTCAAACACCAGTGCATCATTGAGTTCTAAATCCTCTTTAAGTACACCAGCACCAGGACTTCCTTCTGAGAATAAAATAGAACATCAACCAAATCCCTCAGTGTCGTCAAACAAGACTATGGTATGTTCTAATTTACTACTTTATTGTGACAGCCTTCACTCATTCAGCAGTGACTCTGTATTTGCTTACTTTTTCCTTTTAATTAGGCTGTTGAGAACCATAAAAGGACCTGTAATTACAACCAATGGGCCGGATTCACAATGGTAAACTTACACTTTTGTGTAGGCTTACTACTTTTCGGTATTCACAAAAGTAAACTTAAACCAAACGTCTAACTTTACTACTTTTCAGTATTCTCAAAGGTAAACTTAGACCAAAAGTCTAACTTTACCAGTAGTAACCTACCTTTGTGAATACCTACTTTTGGTTCAAGTTTACCTTTGTGAATACCTAAAAGCAGTAAACAAACTCACACAAAAGTGTAAGTTTACCTTTGTGAATTGGGCCCAGTGTCTATTTATTCAGCTTCTTGAGTTGAATAATATTTGAATTTAATGAATGCATTATGCACCCTTAATGAGCTTTATTGGTACCAAAGGGGGCTGACTCTCTCTCTAGAATATGATCGACAATCAACAAATGAAGCTTCCTTTATAATCAATGTTTGCAATTTAAAGTAATGTTTATTATTTCGAGTTGTGATTGGAAATTGGGAAAAGCAAAACTTTCTATCTTACATAATTTGAAATTCTGTCACTGGATCGATTTGTAAAAATGTATCGAAATAAAAAATCAATAATGATAGTATGTAATGTACCCTCCAGAAACATTCCTTCCATCTAGCTGTTGCTACAAGCTGGCAGTGTAAACTGAGTATTCCAAAAATAGGCATTCGCTCATCCCATGTGTTGTTAGTCTGCCCCATGTCGAGGTCAATACTGCTGTTCTGATTGTCACAGTTTTTTTAGCAAGAAATGCTTATGTTCTTTAAAGAGAACTGCTAAGACCTCTGTTCTCCTCTCCCTTCCCTCGTCTGCTTGAGTTCCCAGAGAAACAAAACTCCCTTCAGGCAATACAGGCAAACCGTATTCCCACTTCTAAATGGGTGATCGCATTCATTCTTGAGGGATGTGCTTGGAACATTGCCGGTATTCTAAAAATGTTTTACCTTAGTAGTTATATCTCTAAGTGCCATTTATTATTATCCAAACTTCATCCTGTGATTTGCCTTTGTCGGTAGGAATAAACGAGAGCCCCCATGATAAGCGCACGTAGACACTGGCATCTTTTAGAGTGTGTTTCTCTTTAGGACCTCCTCAGACCATAGAAAGTGGCCTCGGCAAGTGCTGGCAGTTGAGCAAAGGGATTGTTATATTTATGGCGTGGACATTCTCTTATTATGCAGATCTTTTGTGCTTCAAACAAAAAAACTAGAAACTTAATTTCAGGTTAAGATTTAAAATAGAACTTATGGGGTTAATAAATCGCACTACTCACCCGTGAGGGTCTCAAGGCGCTTGTGGGGTAGTGGGGGGGGGGCAGCTCCGGATCAGTAGGAGAGCCAGCTCTTGAGGTCCTTCATGAAAGTGTGCATGGTCGGGGAGCTTCTGATGTTCACCGGGAGCTTGTTCCAGGTTTTGGCTGCGATGTAGGAGAAAGCTCTCCCGACGGTTCTGTTTCTGCAGATGCGGCGACCTCGCTAGGGCGAGGTCGGCGGAGCGGAGGTTCCTCTTGGGTACGTGGAAGGATGCTCTCTTGTTAAGGTATTTGGGTCCGATGTTGTTGAGGGATTTGTAGGCGTGGGTGAGAATCACTACTACTCTCCCATGTTTCCCCCAGGTGAGGTAGTAGGGGGTGGCCCCCAAGCTGCAGTCCTCTTACACCCAGGTTAAAGCCTCCATTGCATATTGCTTTACCCAACACTTGATGGACCCTTCCCTCACCTTTTGTTATCAATTGTGCAGACATTCGGCACCTCAAGAGCTCCTGGGCACTGAATCACATCTTATCTTGACACAGCAACCTTTTACTTTTCCAGGAGTTTCCCTCATTCGTTGCCTACATCTGTAAAAGTATGTGTATCACGATATATTCAGATGCTGTCTCTGTCCCTTTTTCTGCAATTGAGACAACTTTGTTTCGGTCTCTGTATCGAGCTCCTGAGCAAACAGTGGATATGTTCTCCTGGGTGACCAACTGACTCTGCATCTTGTGTTTTCAGGTCCACTTACTAGGAGAGTAGGGGGTGGCAAAGATCTTCACACACAAAACAATTAAGATTTCAGCATGGCTTAGGCTACTAAAACCCTCTCAGAACACAGAAACTGAAACCCTGTGGAGGTTTCTGTATGTTATTTGGAACAGCATCATCTTCTAACTTTAGCCTAGTGAGAACCACCCTTTTTCTGATCTCCCCCATGTGCTGTTTGAACATTGTCTGGGCTGTTAGTATTTGTATCATAATTTTGTTGTCAACATGGTTGAGATCTCAGTATCTTTATCACTTCCCATCCACAGATTTTTCTAGGCACCCCCAGAAAGTTTTGATTATGCTGCCACCAGTCATTGATCAGGCGGGACTACCCCCTTGAGTTAAAAGTGGAGAGACCAATATTGGTCCCACCCCTCAGTATTCATCAAGAGGTGACCCTGAGGTCCATCAGCCTGCAGTTTGAAGTTTTCAGTTTTAAGGCTCCCTAGAAATTAAGATGCACACAAACTGTTGCCAAAATGTAAAATACAGCGAAACGTTAGGGACAAAATGAACAAGCATTGGCAAGCCAATAGGTCTCGCCTGCAAGAAAACGATTGGCTCTGTCATTGTCTTTAGCCATGTTGTACACCATGGCTAAAACTAAAAGAAAAAAATATTTTTTCTTTAAAAAAGAGCTATGATGCGCCCAGCACTGGCTGCACAATAGCGCTTTATTTGTATTGGTGTCAGGCCGCGATGTAGGGCAGGAGTTCAACCCTGACAGCGGAAGTTTGGGAGAAATAAAACGGTATGATGCGCCCAGCACTGTCCGTGTCATATTGCTTTTATTTATAACTGTTTTCTTTCTGCCATTTGCCTCTTTCACATTCTTGTGCCAGCAATTTCGCTACATGGAAAATCTGAATAACTTATTGTGGCTGCACAGACACACTTTTAACAGAGATCATTTTTTTATTTCTCATAAGGCATGTTTCTCAGCAACTGTTAGTGCATACAAAATAGATTACAGATCGGAGGGTATGCCCTTTTGAGAACGCGAAGCCAAGCTTGTCTCCTTTGACTTGGCTTTACGCTGCGCTGCACTTCGCCACCGTCACCTCTATTAGAGTATCCATCTATGTTCCTTGAAGCTTGCCCCATAAAGAACTTCTGACGTGCGGCACGACTAGATGTAGTAGAGCTTCGCGTTCTCAAAAGGGCATACCCTCCGATCTGGAGTCCCATTTAAATTGACTTTATCTTTTGATCTGCAGTGGATCAAGCTGTGGAACTTCCTTGAATATTTGCTTTCAACACCGAGGAGTTAAAAAGCCGCGTTTTACACTGAGGAGGAGCTGTTCCTAACTTGACACGACATTGTGGCCGTCTTGCAACCAACCCAGACTGGCAGTGTTAGAAATTGAGATTACAATCTTTATATACAGATTCCAATTGACATCAGTCCTGAAGATGGTTTCTGCAATTATTTCTTAGGAAACCGAAACGTCGACCTTTCATCTTATCCCTGTCTTGTTTTATTCAGTCTGATTTGGGATAGGTGTTCTTAGGTTCTGTTGAGTCACTTATTAATTTATTTATGTGTGTACCCACAGGCCTAAGTATTTCTGTATATTTACTTATCTGTATATGAAACGATTCATCCAAATGAAGTTTTGATAAAAGTATATTTTTCTAATACACCTTGTGTTGTTGTTTATATGTTGTTTATATGTTTGGAACGAATAGAGGTTCTATGTTTAATCAGAATTTGACTTTGTTTTATTGATTACTGATAAGGATTATTAATTCATCCTTCTTAAAATTACTCTAAATCACCAAATACGTCTAAAACAAATCCCCTTGAAGGCATCTTTACCTTTCTATTTATCAATCAAATCATTGTCATTTGCTTGTCATAATTCTGGCACCTTTTGTTGTTGAGGCCATCCTCCATGCCGCTTTTTGGAGTCATAAAGTTTTGTGGTCTTTTGTTGGTTATTTCACTGATCGTGAGGCAGGTAGACTCAAATCGATATCCTGTCGGTCTTTTTTGTGCCCTGCCAACTGGTGAATGCCATGCTCTGCTTTCTCCCCAACGGCCTACTTACCCTGCGGCAAGGCATCCCAAGTTAAGTGACCTTCCGCCATCCTTTGTACCTCCTTTACCAACCTACGCTACCCTTTTACTACCACTCTGCCTGTAGGGCTCATGTTCCGAGGTGGCTCCCCCTTTCATCTTTTGAGGTTTGCTCCTTCTTCCTCTTTTCAGTGCAGCCCGCGACGAACCCATCCCGCTCTCATCTGTGCACCCAAGGATCACAGTTTTGCCAATATATACCGTTGTCACGGCCTACCAGCTGCTTTCATGCTTTAATAAAACCGTTAAAGGTGCTGTCTCCGCCACACTCCCCTTGTGTTTGCTTTGTTCGCCCTAAGTTGGCAGGGTACGCCCAGACGTAGGTCCCTTACTTACTTTGCCAGTGAGCTAAAGAACAATAATGTATTCAACACAGATCTGTGACTGGGGTGAGTGTCTGAAAAGTTTCAATGCTCCGTCCATCATCTCCTTGTGTTGCTCTGTCTCCGCCACGCTGGCGGTGTTCCCCCGACTGTTGACCTCTTGTGATACCGTACTTGTATATTCAGCCCAGATTAATTTATGCTTCTGGACATCCGCCCCGGGCGCTCTAATCGTCCGCCTGACCATGGTCCTGGTTGCTCTTACCCTCCAGGATCTTTAGGGGTAGGGTACCTGCTCCCAATCTCAATAAAGACTGTTGTATCATGTCTGGTACTTGCTCAGCAACAGGCCCTTGCGTGCCTGGCTAAGCTGCCTAACCAAGGGCCTGAGGCTCATTGTAACCACAGCTGTCAGCATGGAGGAGTACAACCCCTCTGATTGAAGAGCAAGGGACCCTTCCTTTGGTCCCCCAGTGCCATACCTCTCACTAGAGGGAGGAAGTATCCAAAGGTAGTTGTCTTTGTCACCTGCGCGGTGACCCTGATACTCCGTTTTCTTGTTGCCTCTCACAAGCTGAGACCTAAAGGCCAGCTAGCTGCTCCAGTGTAAAGGCGACCAAAGGGCAAAACATGTCCACTCCAAAACCTTACCCTCGTATTGCTGGCTCACTGGCCTGCCTTGGAATTTGAGCACAGCAGGAAGGTTGTATCATGCAAGTCAAACCGCTACATTTACAGGTACTGCAATGGAGAAAGAATGAAACAGCCACCAGCTCAAATGAAAGAAAGCAGTGAACCGAGAACCAGTACCCAGCATGAAACACAAAAATCGCATCCAAGCCGCTAATCCGCACCCCCTTGCAGGAAAGCAAACCCTACATTGCCAGAAATAATTCCAAACTTCTAACTGGTGACTGGCTGGGTATTCATTTAAACGCCAAGCTCCTGACAGACCTGGTGCATGTCGGACCAGAGTAAATTCAATAAATAAAACAAGCAATGGAGAGGAAAGGACACCAGCAACAATGCAGGACAGAGCGAACGGAAGCGACGATCAACATAGAAGCAAAGACCATGCACGACATGCAACAAACAAGCATTGAAAATGCAATAGGTTTCGCCTTTGATTAAGTTAAAGCCATTTGCTTTGCTAATGGTATTGTATATCAAAGCAAATGGCTTTAACTTAATAAAAGGCGAGACCTATTGCATTTTCAATGCTTGTTCAAATGGGTTGGAGGGTATTCTGCAGCCGGAAAAAATATAATCTTACCTAAATGGGGGAGCTGCTACAGCCCCAAGGAAGAATGTTTAAGTGTGTCCTTATATGTACAGCTTTGAGCACAGAATGAGGGCGTAGATGGGTCACGATATTCCTCCAATTATTACTAATCTGCCCTGTATTGGCAACTCTATCCTGAGAACGTACCCTGATTTCGGAATACGTTTACCAAACCCGAGCTATCTGCTTCACCCATTTTATGCAAATCGAAAATCCAAATCATGTTTAAATAAGATAAAAGGCTGGCCACATACTTTTTATGCTGGACCGTAAACAGATAGGCCCGTCTTCTTGCTGCCACCATCTCACAACTTGTTTGGCCAAAATTGATAAATTCAATTTCCATTAACAATGAACTGAACCGCACACTGTCAGCACAACATTATTCCTGAAGAGACCAGATGCATGTTGTAGTCGTGAGACCCAAAAACACCATTACCTGGGGCTTCGGGGACACTTTTCTATGCACACCCAGTGGTTATATACAAAATCTGTTATCTGTGGTTACTTTAGTGGTGGGTAAAGTCACCTTCAATATTAACGTCCACTTAACAGTGGATAAATGCAAAGCCGAGACATACAGAAAAGCCAGCAGCACAGATATGGGGAATAAAATGTCAGAAACCCATGCGATGGACCTACTGGAAAGCAAAGGGTAAGGCAAGTGATCAGATGTGGTGGCTGCCTCGCGGTGGAGGAGGCAGCATCACTAGTTTTTTTCCCCACCATATTAGGTTTATTTTAACCCCTTCTGTGCTCATGATGGAAAGGTTCCGTCATGAGCGTCGGTTGGCCTGTGCTCATGACGGAACCGTTCCGTCATGAGTCCATAGGTTCTTTAGAACCTTCAGCACCGTAGCGGAATTCGCGCAGCACTGAAGGGGTTAATGTACGATGAGCTACAGGAACCCCCTCATTAACCAGAAACACTACCAGCACGCACACCCAAGGCATTTAATCCCACTTTCACGCATAGCACCTTCATTGTATTTGCACTTTAACCAGGGAAATATGAAAAAGGCTATGCCACTGAGCCACATTATTGGCGGCTTGGAGATGAACCCTACCCTCAGTTCTGTTTCTGGCAGTCAGTAAACATGTGCCCGGGAAGAGATGGTACCACCTGATCAGCTGCGGTGCGTCCATTGGGGCGTAGGGGAGGAGCCCCACCAGCCACATTGACCCGCATCGCGGCCGCCGGCCGCAAGCTGTCCTATCTATCTAAATAAAATACATTGCAACCAGCAACCAATAGGCCGCCGGGAATTGGGGGGTGGCCTGCTGCAGCTTGAGTGACAGTCCACACACTCAGGCTGCAGCAGACGGTAGTGCGCAGTCCCGCTGGGGAACTTACAGTGCGCATGCTTGGGATAGTTGGCAACTATCTCAAGCATGCGCACTGTAAGTTCCCCAGCGGGACCCAGGGGTACTTGTTCGCCTCCACAGCCCAGGTTTACAAAGGGCGACATGGCGAGCAACAAATGTGCCCCCCTAGCCAATCCTGGCGCTGCATGCAGCGCCAGGATTGGCTGCTCCACCACGCAGCATCCATCTTTCTGGGTGGGTAGGCGCTACACCGTGGCGGAGTGCGGGGTTGGCGGCTGCATTAGTAGTTATCACAAGTGGGAGTCGTTTTGGGCCGCAAAGCTTAGAAGTGTGATGCAGGAGAAGGCGCGAGACATAGGCACTATATTATAGTTGTGATTGGCTGTCCGTTTGAATTCACTTTTGTGGCCTCTTGTGTGCTAGAGGCGGGGTCAACCCGGGGTGGTCGGTGTTATGAATTGTCCCGTTGGGGGTGGGAGGGAGGGGAAGGCGGCCGTAGCATCAAGCTATGGGGCACTGGCGTGGGTGCTGTGGGGCAGCTGCGCATGCCATGTGCTTTGCAGGGAGATTCGTTGGCATCTGTGTTGTTCCAGTCATGACTATTGGCATCACAGCGGCTCTTTGATGTAGACCATTATCGCATTTTTTAAGCTCTAGGCAAAATATAATAGTGAAATTTTCTAGAGCCTGCAGTAAAACCCGAGGGGTTCCTAGCACTAAGCGGCTCATCCAGAACTCCCCTCCAGCACTCCCCACGTGGAAACGCATCTGCGCTGGAATCCCCGAGAGGTGTACAACTTCCAGTGTGAGGTAATGCCATGCTCTTAGCCACTCTTATTCACACAAGTGGATTTGGTTTATATAGGCGTATTAATTGGCATGGGAACTTATTTTTTTCTTTGGCACAGCACAGTTGTTTACAAGACCCCAAACCTGTACTCAGAGTCTATTGGGGGGGGGGGTAGGGGCAGATTTGACGGTCCAGAGGCACTGAAACCCCTGCCAAATATTGTAAGAAGCGCCAAACATTTCTGACAATAACTTAACAAATGCCCGACGGTCCGAATGGAGCCCTCGGTCAGACACCTCACTGGCAGAAAAGGTTTGGGGAAAACAGCCTCAGTACATCTATTCAACCTTTTACCAGCCATCCTCAACTTTTCCCCTTCTACAGCTCTCTGCACCACAATACGAGCACATCCCAGGCCCTGCAGAGGACACAAACACACTGCTCATCTCCTAACCAACACCAATGAGCTTTCAGTCACACTTCGCTCCCCCATTGCTCACCATTTCTCCCACATGCATCTTCCACCCTCTGCTGCAACATACTCAGTTCAACACACATGGAGAACTCTGCAGTCGTCATCCAAATTACTCCTCCTTCTTTACATATAGATCACAGCAACCAACACGTGCATGCCAGCTAGCGAACAGAGCCTCGAAGCCATCCTATTGGTAGCAATGAGATATATAATAGCAGTGTCCAATCATATAAAGGTAAAACACCATTCTCTACATCAATACACTACAAATGCAAGATGTGTTTGAGAAAGTGAGGTTTTTCAACTTTTGTGGGAAGGCACAGTGTTCACTTGCGTTCACAGAAAAATGAGGCCTTACACTTCACAATGAGGTTAACGTGCCTGCCTTGTGTTAATGAATACTGATGTCAGCAGAGTTGTACATCTTAGCCAATAAACAGTGTTAGAAGTCATGATCTCATTAACTTGGAGTAAGGTCTTCTCCTTCAGCGTGGGTTACTTCCTGGTTCTGGGCATTCTGGGTGACTGTTGCTCTATTTAGGTGGTTACATGCATGTGTATGTCTCTGATATTCCTGGATTAACTGCTATTTTTATGTTATGTCTCTTTCGTTTATCATGATTGTTTACTAAACCAGCATTCACCTTATTTATTGCAGTTGGCTGATTGCTTTCATTTCAAAAAAGGAATTTCCAAATTTAATTTGAGTTCTTGATGATCACTTTCGAGAAGGTTTTAGTTGCATTTGCTTTTGATTGGGGCTGACTTCGAAGTCTGTTTGTAAATGTTGCTGCTGACCTTGTTCCCTCGTGGGTTCCTTGAGTTATAAGTGCTTGTTCCATTTATTTACGTATATCTGGTAAGGTAGCTCATTGGGTGCATGCGTTTGTTTTCCTGTGACTAGTTTGTTCTGATATAATTGTCTTATTTGCAATAGTTTTCAGTACACAGTTTGCTCAATCAGTTATGATTTTGTGTGACTACCTGGATTCCTGGAGTGCCTCTGACTTCATTCTGTTTCTTTACTTTTTGTGACTGTTGGTCCTGCGGGGAAACATTTTCAATTTATGTTGTCTTGTTTACTGGTAGCATTGCTTTTATTTTCCTTTAGTGTAATAGGCTGGCTGGTGAAGTGTACTTCCCATAGTGTGCAGTCACTTCAATTTGCTTTTAGGTGACTACCTGGCTTGATGGTGGTTTTCTATTTGATTTTATGTAACTCCTTTTCTTGATGACTGCATTGGTTTTAGTTTGTTTGAGGTAACTGCTTCACATGCTGATTTCATCACACAGCTGACACCCACCCTGAGAAAGCCAGAGCTGCCCTGTTAGTGGTATCAACACCAGTGTGTTTGGTTCCTTACAGCTCCTTCACTTGAAGTGGGTTACCCGTTACTTTTTGTATCCTGCTCGTACCAAGTCAGATCCAGACCCAGACCAGTCCCCACAGTTGCTCCGGATTAAGGGACATTGTCATGTCATCTCAGGCGCGATGTAAAGACTCCCAGTGAGCTGACGACTCTTTTGGCTCAAGAACCAACTAGCTGGAGACCCTTGTGGTGGTTTAAAGATTTAAGATCAGCCTGTAACTCAGTCTTGAGCTGGGTGGGTGACCTCAATTACAAAGTGGCTGTGCCAGATGTCCCATTATGACCCCTTTTGCCTGTCTCTCCTTCAGACACACAGGGCATAAAACTGGGGGTTGCTCAACCCTGCCAAAAAACTGAGGGGTGGCCCTAAGAGCACAGCTGCCATCCAATCAGGGGTGGGATGCTTTGGTGTGCTGGTCTGGTTTTCTGGGTGCATTGGCTCAAGTTTTTTCCAATGTAATTGATTGGGTGTCTTGGTAAGTTGCTTTTATGTGAATGTCTGACATATGACTGCGCATTCCTTTCAGTGTGCACTTGCTTCAGTTTACTTTTTGAGTAACTGTCTAGTTTGCTGGATGTATTGCTTTCATTTTTCTTTCATTAAACTGTTTGACTTGCTTGGTGCTTTTATGTTGGTGCCTGCATGCTGAGGTGTACTATTCTTCAGTTTAAATGTATGTGACTGGCCTGTTCACTAGCACCCTGCTTTCAAAGTGAAGGTTCACAGGTTCACACTTGCTTTAGTTTACTTTTGTATGGTTGACTGCATGCACTGTTTTGCTGGATGCATTGCTTTAAGTTACTACTTGATGCATTGCTTTCAGTTTGCTTTCAAGTAATTGCCTCTCATTTTCCTAATGCTTTGTGAAGGCTGTTTCCCAACTGCTGTGCAACTTCTTCTACTCTTAGAGCTGAGATTTTCATGAAAGTCTTATAGCCTGAATTCAGCACCTGAGCGTAATAGGACGGAATGTATGAAGCTCTGTGGTTATACTGAATAAGCAGCTACCTATGTTATGTCATCGATTAATGTAATAACTGCACATTCACAAACCGCCCTTTTGGGGTTCGGGCTCGCTCGCTCGCTACGGTGCTGTATGCAAGTCACTTTGCGCCCCACCCCTTTGAAATGTCACCCACCGCCCCTGCACCTGATGCAGTAACCACAGGTCGCATTAAAGGTGTGCCAGGGGCAGCCTGTGGTTTGTCAGTGCAGGGTAAGACAATGCAGGCGCCTGTGTCACGTTACACGTAGGTAAGGGTTAGTACGCCTCCCTCATGTTACAAGAAGGAAGCGAGTTCTGTACTGTATTAAAGGACATTATAATACGTGTACAGATGGAAACCTACTAATAGAAGCTGGTATGCGCTTTCCCCAATAGCAACAGAGCAGGTATAAGGGCAAAGGAAATTTCGATCCTTGAAAAATGGGCAACAGAAGAAGGGAAATCCCCTACGTCAGCTGCACTAAAAGTGGAAATAGTTCTGTCCCTTGGGGAAAGCTATTTTGGAGGTGGTCCCTAGCCTGTCACAAGCCGCTCCTGGGGGAGGGGTGTGCGAGTTCCACTTGAAACATGGAAACCGAATCTTCCAAAGGGTTCGTCAGAGATGCGTAAAGAGAGCTCAACCCGCCCCATTCAGCACTTAACAAAGCAGGAGTGTGCATGACACACTGCACACGGGAGGAGGTGGCTTGACGGGAAGTGGTAAACCACGGAGGAGTCTGTGACGTCAGAGAGCCCACTGAAGGCCCGGGCCCCTCTTCTTACACAATACTGTCCGGGTGGCTGCTGTCAGGATACCCTTACAAAGCACACGTTCAGTCGGCTGGTTTTTTCACGCACTCCCACAGTACCTTCCTGCAAAAGGGATTTTACACGAACAGCCACACGGGACGGCCACCCTGACTGCAAAAGGGTCTCTCTCACAAACATACAGAGCAGCCTGCTGTCCTTAAAGAGGTTCCTCTGACACAAAGCACAGGCCAAACTGCTAGGGCACGGGGGCCTCTCACACCTGCACATAGCAACTTGCTTCTTTACAGAGCCACCCCTCAGACACATCACAGGAAAGCTCGGTATACTGCAGAGGAGCCTCTGCCTCACACGCCAGCCTACTATGAACATTTAATTTTGTTTTTTCAATACAAAGCGCAGGTCAGTCCGTTTTTATCAAAGGTATAGGTCAAACCACACAGAGCAGCCTGCTGCTGTTAGGAGTGAGTCAGAGCGCCGGATGTACCATGCACCCACACTGGGCCATCCTGCTTGCAAGCAGAATGGCTTCCGTATACCTGCAACAGCAGCACAAGCCTGATGTGGGTTCACCTGGGTGTGCGCTGGCATACAGCGCGTGCATTTAATTTAAAAGGCAGTGACCGGCACGGAATCACCAAATCTGTTGTAAAAGCTGTTACACCAGAAAATGCCTTCTTGACGCAAAAACACGAACCTGGCAATAACGGCAGGGCCACGGGGCGGGGCTCGAGCTAATGTATAATACTCGAAGGCAGCTGAGGGGGAAGGGGGGACTATGCTTGTTGGCAATAGAAGCAAGCTAGTGCTTCATTGTATTTTTTGGTGCTATAGGGGTAACAGTAGTAGCTGGTATGCCTCAATGTTAACCGAGGGCTCAGTAAGACATCGGGGTTCGCTGACACATAAAACCTCAGTAATGCGTGTTTGTTGGTGGTAAATTAGTGTTACAGACGACCATGTCAGCCGGGCTCGGCAGCTCAGCGCCCTATGTGGAGAAGTGTGGCTCACTGGTTAGAGGAGGCAGACCTGGAAGCAGAGCTCAGCCTGGGACCAGGGTTCAATTCCCGGCTCGGCGGGGTCTTGAGTCCTAAATTGTCCATGGACTCGACAATTCTCGCTCCGGTGCCTACTCGATTCATGGGTTCACACTCTGCGACTCTAGGCAATAGCTTGCTTAATCTCCACAACGGCCCCTCGCGGCGGGATGCCTGGCTTTCACCTTGTGGATACCCTGCTGGGGTTATCTCACAGGGGAATACCAGGACGGGTTCCCTAAGCAAGCGCTTAGAAACCGCTTGGTGATTTGCGCTATATAAATTCCTGTACATTTACATTTACATCTATGGATTGTGTGAAGTTTTACAAGTATGGTCATTCCAAGACGTCCAAGGAAGGCTTAAGCACCCCTCTCTGTCCCTTAAAGTACTTTGGAATGATAGATGTGGAGCATTGAGTGTGCTTGGCAAACAGCTTGCGCTGTCCGAAAGTGAAAGAGGACCTCGCTGCAACAGATTTCTTGTCTTTATTGTCTTTTGGGCCGTCTGAAAAAGTGAAAAGTCTACGTCATACAAACCTGTTTTCCGATGGCTGGCCACCGTTTAGCATAAACGGTGACGCCGGCCAATGCAAAAGAGGGGCGGGGCTTAAAGCCTGTTACTGAAAGCTACTCAAAAACATAAAATCTCGCTGAGTGAGCTGGGCATGTGCGCAGACACGCTAGCCGAGACCTGAAAAAGTACTTCCATGTGAGCGTGAGAAGTGGAAGGACACAATTAAAGCCATTAATTAGTACATGCTCGATGCTCCATCGAAAGTTCGAACACACGTGAAGAGGAAGTGATGTCTGCACTCACTGAGCAGTGAGGGACTGAGAATGAGGAAGAAGCTAACCAATGGCAAGTAAAGTACGAGCGAAAAGACCCTTTTTAGAGTTAAAAAAAAAAGAATAGTAGTCCTCGCAGGCACCATTTCTACAGGCAAGACCTAAAAAGTGGTAAAATGGCAGTGTTGTATATCGCAACCCTGTATCCACACATATTTGTTTTGTTTCATCCCTCACTCCCAGTATGTTGGACTTTAAGAATAGAACCAGAAAAACTATTTCAGTTCTCTTGACTGATTGATTAACTGTGTTTTACTCTAGAGAGCAGATCATATATTTTGTTTCAAAATGGAGTATTTCAATTGGTAAACAGATTGTAATTTATAGATTATTTCTCTGCTGTTCCTACATATTTTGATATATTAATGATTCATTTCAGTGATTCAACTTGTACGTTTTTTTTTAACGTAAAAGCAATGCAACCAGTACCTTTAGTTTTGTCGTTTTCGGATATTGTAATTCCGAAGAATAAGGGCTTACTATTGGTTATTCACCTACCAGAAAGCCTTCAGCAAAATATCCCAAATTAACATTCCACAACAGGCGGCTTTATATACAGAATTATAGATGGGTAACATTGAAATACTGGGATGTTTTTCACAGAGTGGTTCTGAGTGACATCAAATAGATAGCAAGAGCGGTCTATGATGTCACTCAGAATCCCAAGGTAAAAAGCATCCCTGTAATACACTTTAAACCAATCTATAATTTTCTATTCTGTTTGCCCTGCCCCTCAAAAATCTGCCTATACTTTTAACTGCTAAGCAGTGATAGACCAGTAATGGGGGATGCGTACATAAATTGACTCTCCCCCCTGACACAAATGTGAAAATGATTTACTTTACCTACTATCCTTAACCACCCCCATCACCCTCTCTGCCCTTTTCCCCTCTGCTGCAGCTGTTCCTTTTGCTTTTTGCAGAAGAAGACAAGCAGCGCTGCTGCAGTGAGTTACCAGATTTGGAAAATGGTGTGAAAGATAGAGGCTTCCCATAGAAGCCATGCCTAACAAAATGCATATAAAAGGCTTATAATATCTGCATAGGTTTACAACATCCTGTGATAAGCTGCGTTATCCTCAAGAAATTGGAAAATGCACCAGAACTGGCCCTTAAAACCCAAAGACTTCCGTCTGCTACTTGGGTATCTCCATCTTGAATGGTTAAGTGCTGTGGTTATTGAAATGACCATTTGTTTCTTATTTATTCATTTATTTTATGTATTAGTTTAATGGATGTTTTGTAATGCTCGAACTTGACATCTCTTGGTGTTCACAGCCACTTGGGAGCACCTTTAGGAGGGGGTGAGGGGGACTACTGTTTATGCTTTAGGGGAAGAGAAGTGGTCAGGGCAGTGATGACACTTTGGCGACCTGAACTGAATCACCAATTACCATATATTAAGGAATGGTTGGGCAGGGGTGCATGGATGTTGCTGCTTAATTCTAAATCTTGTCGCGGGCACACTGGGCTCTGCAGTCTGATTCCTTCATGGAGGATGAGGCTGTCCTGCGATGATCTTATTGACTGATGATTTGCCTCAAAGGTAGGTTATAATTTTTCCCTAAAACGTGAATGATTTTGTTACACGCTGAGTACTAATTCAAGACTATTCAAGAGCATCTCCCCTAGACCCTCTGGGGTCAGCTTACCTAGGCCTCTCCTCCAGAGCTTCCTATGCAAAATAGAGAGTATTTTGAACTTTCTTCGATCTTTTAATTTTATCTGCTCAGGGTGATACACAGTCCGTCTGCATTTTGTATGTTGGCCAATATTATTGTACATGAATTTCCTATGATCTAAGCATGATGGGACCAATGATCCATAAGCCTTCTGCCTTGACTGTATTAAATCGCCTCTCAACCAAGCTCAGTCGGAAGTGATATTTGTTCACTGTTGTACATGTATGAGTTGGTTAAAACTATCCTCTGAAACAGATTTGGTGTCATCGTTCGAAGAGCCATTTTATTGTATTGCTTTCTCCTCGGATCAACACAAATACGGGCACACATAAGGGGTTCATTCTGCACAGCTGTGGCTTACTCTCTGTGTGGCAAGTGTGGCTGATAGACATATGAAGTACTGCATATGTCCACCAAACTAGGAGGACAGTTAATTCTGGTCCGTCAGGAAGCAAGTGACATGGTCTTGCTGGACAGGACCAGTGAAGGGTTACGACAACAGTTCTCTGCGCTTCACCTGAGAATAAACGCCTTTGTTTTTGGAAGGAAAATCAAAATGCTAGAGGTCTTGCACTTGATTTGACAACTAATAGCAAGGGCCGAATTGTATACGTTTTTGGGGTCAGATTACATGAGGGGTGGCCACCATTCACAGCTGACTGTTCTTGAGCTGAAGCAATGGCTCAAATGTGCTTTGTGCAGATTATTTAAGGAACTGTCTGACTCTTCAGTCATTCCATTAATGAAGTTGATTAAATCAAATTTACAGCCCATTCCAGTCAAACTATCAAAATGGCTTAATCAAGAACAGTGTAGCCTTTTCAGAGTTCTTCCCTGCGTACTCAGTTCAACTTTACAGGAACAGCCAGGGCCGGAACTCTACCTTATACAGCATTCCCCAGCTGTGCAGACCAGTTTCCTCTGCACCTGGCATCCCATTAGACATGCAGACCAAAACTCACTTCAAGAACTGGAATGCATGAGTGTCCACGTACTACAATACCTCTGAACCCGCGAAAAGTTAATAACCCAACCCAGTCGAGGAAAGTTTAGCTCAGGGGAGCGCTAGGAAAATTGACTTGACTGATGCTACTTTTTAAAACATGTATTGACAAACCAGTTATTAAATAATTGGAGGCTGAGCCGAAAACATTTTCTGACAAGATATATGCGTTTCGCACGCAGAACAAGCTACAGAAGCGTTGTTTGAACGCGTTACCATTGTTATAAAATAAACTACTTGAGATTTAATATTTTGTCTTTTTCTTTTATCAGAACAGCGACAATCCCGGAAAGATCCAAACCACATGGAAAGCTGTAGATTCTGCCCAGATAGGAAAAAGTAAATAACACACAATCTCTGCTGTTGCCCATTCTTTTGGCATAAAACAAAAAGTAGTTAATACCATCATCAGTCAGGCTGGGCATTCCCAACTGTATCTTTGCGAAATGTACGTATTTCAGCTGTAGTAACCCAACTCATAAATGGATTTGGTAAATTTAAATCCGCTGTAGAGTAGCTAATGGGCTAATCTATATGTATCGAATCCTAGCCATTTTATCTTGTGCATGATGGTTTTGCCGAGAATAATGTAATCTTGCTGCTGAAACAGTCTGCTTGTGATTAACATTTTTATTTTCTTTATTGAATGCTGGAACCACTGTATAGGTCCAGATGAACAAAAGTTGAGGTTTGCGATTTCCAAATAGCAAATTGATAGATATTGCAATTTGGAAATTGCATAATGAGATGTACGATGTTTATCAAATTCGCAATCACAATTAGGACATTTTCTTTTTGGAAATCGCACAAATGTTATTTCTAAATAAGATATTACAATTACAAAAGTTGCATTATGGGTGCAGAAAGATGATGTAAGATCCAGGAAGTTTAGAAATACATGTTATGTCCAAACCTCAGAAGCCTCGGAGGGTTCTGAAGGAAGGTGTGTTCTTGTGGAACTACTACCAGCGACATTTGCATTTCCCTACAACACCATGTCTACGGATTATGGGGATAAGGACTTTGGCAGCAGGAAGCTGAAAGTGATATTTTCTGATAGGAAGCTGGTGTTGTTGACTGAGGAATGTGTGGCTGTTTGCCAAATACTCCTTTTCTGTACCTTAGGTCCAGAAACCAAAATTTGCAGCAGCATCCTGGAAAAAGTGAACTATCCTGGAGTCCCCCAGAGGACTACACCTGAAATAGGAAAATGCTGGTATGACCTAAGATCCCAGTCTAAAGAGAAGGTGGCCAGCAGGATGGCTGAGGCTTGTGGAACAGGGGGTCCGTCCAAACATTCTCCTCCTACTCCAATGGAATCATTGAAAGTGTGAAGGGAGTGTCAGACATTGACACCTCCAATCCTGCAGGCTCCAGCCAAAGTAAATGATATTCTTGTATAAATGTTTCAATAACAGATTGTTTCTTAGTCTTCAAGTACTACATCTTAGCTACAAAAACTCAATTTAGATGCTTGCTGTAATATGGCAATGCATTATGGAAGTTATAGTACAACTAAGTTATATGGTGTACTGTGTCGATGTATAAACTACACATATCTATCCATAATCGTCATATCAAAAACACATTAATCACATTATCAGCAATATGACCCAAACTTAGTAACAATTTATTTACAATAACTGTCTACATGCATTTCCAAAGATCACACCCAGGACATGTCTGAAACCATTGTGGCTGATAAAACAACTGACACACTAGTGGAAATTGAGGACAGCACAATTGCTACTCCTACGTACATAACTCAAACTCCAACGCCTGGGAGAGCAAACGTGGCACCACTACCAGAGTTTAAGGAAGGTGGTGAGGAGCAAACACAAAGTAAGAACACAACTTCTTCTGTGCGCAGGACACATACATAATGTAGAGTTCAACAACAAACAGTTCACAATGATGGTGTCTCTGATGACATCTCAGACAGTTCACAATTGTTTGGTGGCCTTAACAAATCAATCGTCATAGTACAGGGCCTGCAATCCAAAACAGATAAAAACAGTGAATAGGTATCTGCCAAGCATGTCGCGTTCAATGCTGCAATTGCAGAAAGCTCAAGAGTGTTTGATTGCTGCCTTGGAGAAGGAGGTACACTTACAAAGCCACCTGCAGCACATGGCATGCTGTGAAGCATTTACAAAACCAATAAATCGATTGGCATTAGCCACCACCACTCTTGCCAGCAAAAGCTGTGAACATCCAAAATGACCTGGGGCACCGCTGCCCAGATGTAGCACGCGGGCTGGTGCAAGTGACTTCAGCTCTGGAGAGTACTCAGACAGATAACCGGCCAGTCTCCAACATATTAACTCCACCTGAAAACAAAGATGGCTCTCGCCTCAGTGGCAGATCTGTGCCAGATGGATGCTGTGCAAGGCAAACACGCTGACGCCCATCTGGCACAGAAATATCCCCAACTCCACATCCAAGTACTGATGAGAAGGCGAAGAATATCAGAGGTTGTAAAAAGTACATTTTGTATGTAAGATGCTACATTGTGTTTGTGTTCGCAGACTTTGTTGCTTTGTTTAAACAATGACATCCTATAAGGATCCAGTTGTAGAGATAGAATTACAATGCATTATTGCAACCTGAATAAAAGGTTATCTTTCATTAATGTAAAAATATTACCTTCATGTATATTGATTATTTCTTAGATGTGGTAATCATTCTATTCTTACCTTTAAAATAGTTTTTTGTGATCTCTGTGTGTCTTGCTCGACCCTCTGCTGCATGTGTCCCCTCTTGCTGGTTCTCTAGTGCTGGTAGTTTGCCTTCTGATTCTGGCTCTCTGTTGACAATGTGAAGAACCTTTCTCATGCCTATGTTGTGAAGAATAGCACATGTGGCTATGATTTTGCTACCTCCCTCGGTTCTATAGACTAGTGCTCCACCAGTCTTACATAAGCATCTGAAACATGTTTTAAGTATTCCAAAAGTCAGTTCAATTATTATTTGTGTTGTTCTATGTGCCCTGTTGTACTGCCTTTCAATTCTGTTTTTTTTAGTCAAGTATGGTATCAGTATCCAAGGGTGCAAAGCTTATGCACTGTCTCCTTAAATAGTATGAGAAGGAGAAACTACTAGATTATATTGCAAACGTACTATTGAACACTGTATGAATTGAGTTTGTAATCCTTTCACCCAGTAAAAGACTATCGCCAAATTCACCCAAGGTCAGTTATGATGCATGAGCCATCACACACTACCTGAACATGGAGTGAATAGGTGCTTTTCCTGTTTCTATAAATGAATTCATTTACGGGAGGGGGGCATATGGCAAGATGTGTGCCATCAACACAACCAATAACGTTTAGAAACTGTGCTACCCGATTAAACATTCATTTTGTGTGTTGTATATCTTTAAGAGTGTTTGGGAAAAAAACATATCGGTTTACTTTGCCAACCATGATGTCCAAAAACCTATGAAAAAACCTTGAAAATGCCCTTTGTGACACTCCCCTCTGCAACTGCTATAACTTTCTGGTAACTGCCAGAAGTTAAAAGGTGTAGACAACAAACTATCTGCACATGTGATGGAATTGCTTGCTTCTAACTGTTGGGTTTTTTGGTGAGGATGTAACTCGGCAATTAAATCCAAAATGACCTTCCTACTTAGTCTACACTCCTCCGTCTGTTCATGCATGGTGCCCCTCACCCTAAATATCCTCTCTTGTCTCCTTCTCCTTCTCTGCCTACCAACCAAAATCCTCATCATCCACACTCACCCTAAATATCCTCTCATTTTTATTTATTTTTTAAATAGTTTTTATTGGAGACTTATGATACACATAATGCTTCTATGCAAACATTGCATCTTTGACATCCTCTTGCATCTATCATTATTCAGCTCTTTACACAGCCTCGGAGCCCACAACCCAGAGGTCGGGCGGCGTTGATCAAGGAAATGTCATAAGCAGTAGTTCAAAATACAGTTACATCCATTTCGCTAGGAGTTCCCATGTCCGCTTTTAGTTTTTCTCCTTAACCCCCCTCTACATCCCGTACACTGTCCCCAACTTCTCCCCCCCCCCCCCCCCTAGATCCCACCACCTATGTGTTAGAGCTTGTTCAATCTACATCTATGGGTGTTATCAGGAGCCAATGGTTAACTAGGTATGTGCTGTGCCTGGTGTGTCTTGGGGAGTGTCCCCGTCCGGGTCCTGTAGTCCTCCATCATCTTGCAATGTACTATCTCGCAAGGCCTGCACTAGCGTTTTCCACCCAGCTGCTGTCATTTGGTATCGTAGTGTGCTTTCAGCAGCCGCCCATTTCAAGAGCTCATTAACCCACATCTTGTGTGTGGGACCCGTTCTCGCCTTCCAAAGCCTCGTGATTTCCCTTTTGGCTAAGAGAAGGCCCATATCAATAAATTTGCTTGTAACCCTATTTTTGGGAGTGTGTGGGAACCAAAGCAGTACACTGATAGCCATATCAAAATGTAGGCTTCTCTCTGTCACCTCGTTCAGCGTGTCACCAATCGCCCACCAGTAATCCCTCAGGTCAGGGCAGGACCAAAACATATGGTCCAATTCTGCTCCCTCCGTAGCACATCTGGGGCACGCTGCCTCGACCGTTCCGAAATACTTCCTAATTTTACCGGGTGTTAAATAGGCCCTATGGAGGACGTAGAAGTGTATCTGTTGGAAACGTGCTTTCCTCGTGCTCTTCCGTGCTATACGCACTATGTGTGCCCAAGCTGTCTCGGGGATCTCCTTATTCAAGTCAGCTTCCCACTTGGTTTTCAACGCTGTTAAGGGCGGCAAGTTTTCTCGTAGCATTCTAGAGTACAGGCATGTTACTGCTTTATAAGTTCCCGCCGCCATCATGGTATGCTGACAGGCCATGTTCATTGTGGGTTCTGCGATCCCCCCTCTCCAGTGTACCTGCATGGCTCTGGTCACCGCAGCATGCAGTAAGAAACCTCCCCGCGGAAGGTCAAACCGCTCTTGCAACGTTTGATACGGTATTAACACTCCATCGTCGTATAAGTCACCAAGGACCTACAGCCTCGCATCTTCCCAGATCTGTAACTGCGACCAGTCCCCTCCATGGGGGAGCGCCGTCACCATTCCGAGAGGTATCTCAGGCGCGTACGGATGTCGTACTCCCGCACGGCGTTGGGAGCGGTTCCAGCAGAGCCTAAACGTCTGCTCCTCAAGAGTTAAATCGCTCAGGGTTAGTCTCTGCTGCAAGGTAATATAAGCAAGGACATGTCTCGGAGTGCCTCCATATCTCTCATGCTCTGGGCCACGGAGTACCCTCGCCACCTCTTGCGTGAAGAGCTGCAGCTGGGCCGCGAGGTAGTAGATTTCGAAGTCTGGACCGCTAGGCCTCCCTCGTCTTTTGGGCGGATGAGCGTTTTGAGCGCAACTCTACATCTGCCCGAGCCCCCTAGAAACGAGGTCAGTTGCGATTTTAAGAGTCGAAATATGGGGTTGGGTATCCATACAGGTAGCGTGCGGAAATAATTGAGAAGGAGCGGCAGAGCAATCATTTTCAACAAAGAGATTCGGCCGGTCACCAATAGCGGGAGGGTGGCCCAAAAGGTCATGCTTCCCTTTAGTGCTCGCATACAGCGGCCTACATTGCCGTCCAGCATATCAGACGCCGTGTGGTACACGTAGACCCCTAAGTATTTCAGGCATGTGGGCTCCCAAGTTAGCAATGGACGGTGGACGCATCTCTCCCTGTCACACAGGGAATAAACGTGTCTTGGACCAGTTGACTTTCAAACCCGAGAGCTCTCCGAAACGCAAGAGAAGCTTCTCTTCCCCCTCCAACGCTTCCTCCGCATCCTCAAGGAATAATAATAGGTCGTCTGCGTATAAGGAGATAAACTGTCGTTCTCCTCTACTGACTATACCCTTATAATGTTTCCCCGTTCGAACTTCAGCTGCAAGAGGTTCAATCGCCAGGGCGAATAACAGGGGGGACAGGGAGCAACCCTGCCGCGTTCCCCGCTCCACCGGGTATTGGTGTGAAATGAGGGATCCCACCCGCACCCTTGCCACCGCCGATGTGTACAATACTCTTGTCGACTGGATATAGCCTTCCCCAAGGCCAAAGCGTTCCATGACTTTGTATAAATACTCCTATTCTAAACTATCAAACGCTTTCTCGATATCAATGGACAAAACCATGGGCGCCTGCATCCCTGGGTGAGCGTCATCCAGCAGTCGTATAAGCCTTCTGATATTCATAGTTGTGTTGCGTGAGGAGATAAATCCGGACTGGTCTTTGTGGATCAGGCCGGGCATGTGTTGCAATAGTCTGGCTGCTAATATACTACTTAAGATTTTATAGTCCGTGGTAAGCATAGAGAGTGGCCTATACGAAGCCGGGCTGCAGCTCTCCCCCACCCCCCCCTTCCCGGCTTCAGCAAGGGGATCACTAGGGCCTCTCGCATGGTTTGGGGCAACGGCCAGCAGTTCTGGCCTCGTTATATGCCGTTAGGAGTCGCTGAGCCAGCAGGTCTAAATATTTACTATAAAATTCTATGGGCAAACCATCAATGCCCGGCGTTTTGTTGCAAGCCATCCATTTTATGGCCCCCTTAATCTCGCCCAGCTCTGTCTCTGCCCAGGTCGTCCGCCTGTTCTTGGTCCAGTTGTGGCAGGTGTGATCCCTCGAGGAAAGTATCAATCAATCAATCAATCAGTGACACTTATAAAGCGCGCTACATACCCATAGGGTCTCAAGGCGCTGGGGGGGGGGGGGGGGGTGCCGCTACTGCTCGAACAGCCAGGTCTTCAGCTTCTTCCTGAAGGAGAGGTGGTCTTGGGTCAGGCGCAGGTCGGTTGGGAGGGAGTTCCAGGTCTTGGCGGCCAAGTAGGAGAAGGACCTTCCTCCTGTAGTCGCTCTTCGGATGCGGGGGACGGCGGCGAGGGCGTGGTTGGCTGATCGGAGGTGGCGTTTGGGAGCGTAGAAGTTGACTCGGCTGTTGAGGTAGCTCGGGCCTTGGTCGTGTAGGGCTTTGTGTGCGTGGGTGAGGAGGCGGAAGGTGATTCTTTTGTTGACGGGGAGCCAGTGAAGGTCTCTCAGATGTCCGGAGATGTGGCTGGTTTGTGGGATGTCGAGGATGAGTCTGGCTGAGGCGTTCTGGATCCGCTGGAGTCTCTTCTGGAGCTTGGCGGTGGTACCGGCATAGAGGGCGTTGCCGTAGTCCAGTCGGCTGGTGACGAGGGCCTGGGTGACGGTCTTCCTGGTCTCGGTGGGGATCCACCAGAAGATCTTCCGTAGCATGCGCAGGATGTTGAAGCACGCCGAGGAGACGTTGTTGACTTGCCTGGTCATGGAGAGGGAGGAGTCCAGGATGAAGCCCAGGTTGCGTGCATGGTCTGTCGGTTTGGGTGCGGTGCCCAGGGCGGGAGGCCACCAGGAGTCGTCCCAGGCGGAGGGTGAGGAGCCCAGGATGAGGACCTCCGTCTTGTCCGAGTTCAGTTTCAGGCGGCTGGTCGTCATCCACTCGGCTACCTCTTTCATCCCTTCGTGCAGGTTGGCTCTGGCGGCGGCGGGGTCGTTGGTCAGGGAGAGGATCAGCTGGGTGTCATCGGCGTAGGAGATTATGCTGAGGTTGTGTTTGCGTACGATGGCCGCGAGGGGGCTCATGTAGACGTTGAAGAGGGTGGGGCTCAGAGATGATCCTTGGGGGACGCCGCAGATGACTTCGGAGGCCTCTGACTTGTACGGTGGTAGGCGGACTCTCTGTGTTCTTCCGTCGAGGAAGGAGATGATCCATTCCAGCGCCTTGTCCTGGATTCCGATGTTGCTGAGGCGCCGTACTAGGGTGCGGTGGCAGACCGTGTCGAATGCCGCGGAGAGGTCTAGGAGGATGAGGGCCGCTGTTTCTCCCTTGTCCATCAGGGCTCGGATGTCATCGGTGGCGGCGATGAGGGCGGTCTTGGTGCTGTGGTTGGCTCGGAATCCGGACTGTGAGGGGTCGAGGGATCCGTTCGTCTCGAGGAAGGCGGCCATCTGCTTGTTGACGGTCTTCTCTATGACTTTGGCTGGAAACGGAAGGAGCGAGATGGGGCGGTAATTCTTGAGGTCGGTGGGGTCCGCTGTTGGTTTCTTGAGTAGAGCGCTGAGTTCGGCGTGTTTCCAGCTCTCAGGGAAGATGGTGGTGTCGAAGGATGTGTTGATGATGTCTCGCAGGTGGGGTGCGATGACAGCGTCGGCCTTGTTGTAGACGTGGTGAGGGCAGGGGTCGGTCGGTGAACCGGAGTGGATGGAGTTCATCGTGCGGATGGTGTCTTCGGTGCTGATCGGGGTCCAGGCGTGGAGGGTGGTGGTGGGGGGTGGTTGTTCGGTCATGGTGTGCGTTGGTTGGTTGTCGAAGCTGCTGTGTATGTCCGTGATCTTGTTGTGGAAGTATGAAGCGAGGGAGTTGCAGAGGTCTTGCGATGGGGTGATGTCGTTGTTTCCTGCGCTGGGGTTGGAGAGCTCTTTCACGATGTTGAAGAGTTCCTTGCAGTTGTGTGCGTTGTTGTCCAACCGGTCCTTGAATGCTGTTTTCTTGGCGGCGCGGATCAGCTGGTGGTGTTTCCGGGTGGCAAGTTTGAAGGTGGTCCTGTTGTCCGGTGTCGGTTCCCTTCTCCAGACTTTCTCGAGGGCTCGGCAGTTCTTCTTGGAGCTCTTGAGTTCGTCGGTGAACCATGGGGCCTTCTTGCTGCCGGGTCTGCTAGGCGGGGTCCTCAGTGGGGCGAGTTCGTCCGCGCAGTTGCTGATCCACTTTGTGAAGTTGTCGGCGGCCTGGCTGGGGTTCGCTGAGCTGGCAGGAGGGTGCTGGCTCAGGGAGGTGGCGAGCTGGTCTGCTGTGATCTTGTTCCAGCTTCTGCGGGCGGCCTGTTGCTGGTGTTGGTGGGTCGTCGTTCTCTTGAAGGTGAAGTGGACGCAGCTGTGGTCCGTCCATTGGAGCTCTGTGGCGTGGCTGAAGTCGATGTCTGTGCTGGAAGAGAAGACTGCGTCGAGTGTGTGTCCGGCGAGGTGGGTGGGGGTGGACACCAGTTGCTTGAGTCCCAGGTTGGCGAGGTTGTCGAGCAGGGTGCTGGTGTTGCGGTCGTTGTTGTTCTCCAGGTGGAAGTTGAGGTCCCCCTGGAGGATGTAGTCAGCGGAGGGGAGGGCATGCGGGCTGACGAAGTCGGCGATGTCCTCGCTGAATTGCGTGCGTGGTCCAGGGGGTCGGTAGATCAGGGTGCCTCTGAGGGTGGTCTTCGGGTTGGTGTGGATCTGGAAATGCAGGTGTTCGGCGCTGGTCAGGGTGTTGTCGACGCTGGTCGTGAGACGGATGGTGCTCCTGTGGATGATGGCGATGCCTCCTCCCATCTGGTTGGCGTTTCGGTCCCTCCAGACGATCTTGTAGCCCTCTGGGATAGCAATGGCGATGTCGGGAGCTGAAGAGGCGGTCATCCAGGTCTCTGTGAGGAAGGCAACGTCAGGGGCTGTGGCGTCTAGGAGGTTCCAGAGTTCGATGGCGTGTCTGTGGACGGAGCGGGTGTTGAGCAGGATGCACTTGAGGTGGGTGCTGCTGGAGTTTGACTTTGCGGGTGCTGGTGCGGGGCTGGACCGGATGCAGGTGAACTTGCAGGCTTGGCAGCTGAAAGGTCCGTGGGTACGTCTTGGAGTGGCTTGATGGCAATGTGGGAGTCGGCCGGTGTTGAGAGCGGTGAGGGTGGCGGCGGAGTACGTCAGGCGGGTCGGTCGGGGTCCTCGTGGGCCAGGGGTCCTGGCACTGGGCGCGGTCCAGGCGCGGACGGGCGCAGACGGGCTTACCTTTGGCGCGCCTTCGGCGCACAATCGGCGCGCCCGCTGCGCGTGACCGCATCCGCATGACCGATCAATGTCATCCTCCTGTCTCTCTAGTGCGCTCTTATAAAGCGTTTCATAATAGCCTTGAAAGCTGTGGAGAATTTCTGTCTGAGTATAGATCGCGTGTCCCCCTTCCTCCTCCAGAGCCAGGATCGGGGAGCTTCGCTTAGCGGGGTTAGCCAACCACGCCAGCAGCGTCCCAGCTTTATCCCCTTCAGTATGTGCCCTCAATGTGTAAGTCTTGTGATCAAAGCTACGGAGATGCTCCACTTCAATCGCTACTGCTTCTCTAGCTGTGCTAACCTCCTCCTGGAGCTTAGGGTGACCCGGTCGCGCCCTTTCCGCTTCTCGCAGTTTATCCTCTGCTTTATCTAGATCTCCTAGCAGCACCTTCCGTACCCCTGCGTATTTACCGATACATTGGCCCCTGATAACTACCTTGAAGGCGTTCCATTTCATCGCTCTGGATGTCATAGTGCCGTCATTCTCAGCAAAATACTGTATTATCCCTGTCTCTAATGCTGCGTGAAACAATGGGCCGTCCAACATCTCAGGTCGCAGCTTCCATGTTGGAACGCGTGAAAGCTCAGTCATCTAGTCCAGCGTAATCCGCATGGGGTTATGATCCGAGATTGTCCTGGCAAGATATTCAGTTTGCGCGACCGTCGTCATCACTGACGGTGAACACAACATCGCATCAAGTCGAACATGTAAGTCATGCAGGCTAGAGAAGTATGAATAATCTTTTTCAGTTGAGTGTTGTGTTCGCCAAGCATCTATCAGTCCCCATCTCCCCTGCCAGTCTAGTCTACCCCTTGTGAGTCGGTGTACTGGAGAGTCACTCAGCGGTGGGTGAAATCTATCTAATGTAACGTCTGTCACTGAGTTGAAGTCTCCTCCTAACAGAACAGGGCCTGCTAAATAGTGCGCAAGCGCTCCAGAGAGTCACGTCAAAAAGGACAGCTGGTCAGTGTTTGGTGCATACACGCTACATAGGGCTATATCCCTGCCTTTTAATGTACCCTCCACCGCTACATACCTGCCCTCTGGGTCGATTGTTTGCCTAATCAGCTGGAATGGAGTACCCGCCCTGATCCAAATCAATGCTCCTCTAGCGAATGCGGAGTATGTGGTGTTAAATAATTGTCCCCTCCACCTTCGCTGTAGCGCTACTCCTTCCTGTTTCGTCAGATGCGTTTCTTGGAGTAATGCAACATGGACCCCCCTACGGATCAGATAAGCGTGAACTTTGTGTCTCCTTGCCATTGTGTGTAACCCCCTCACATTCCAGGTTATACATATCAATGTACCCTTACTAGCCATTGTCCCACAGCAGCTGATGCAGTGTAAAACAGTTCCATGCCCCAGCGTAAGTGGTAGTGTCCCCACAACATGTCTCCAGGTTTATGCGTATCCCACCCAAAACGAAAACAAGTGGTCCCCAGTGGAGAACGTCCCCGACTATCCTCTCCCTCCTCCCCCCCCAGAACAGGACCCAATATTACACTATCTCAGTTAAACAACTCAACTTCCCACCTATACCACAGTCGTCACTGTGGTAGCCTTAAGGGCCAATAGGGTGCGGCTCTAGTCCGGCTGGCGGCTACACCAGCCCTACTCCCACGCCCCCACGATCCCCCCCAGAAATAGCTGCGGTGAATCATCCTGTTCAGCAGTATATATTTGGATCACTTAGCATAGGCCCCCCCCAGTTACCGGGAGTGTCCACCTCAGTCGGCTCCCATGTCAGGCCTCCAAGATTTCCTCCGATGTCTGTGGCGTCACTATCGGGCCCTTGGTGCTGTTGACTTCCGACTGGTCCGTTTCCGAGCCCGTGATGTGACCTTCCGATTCCGTGCCCCGTTGGGACGGGGTTGCGACAGTCCCCGATAATTCCACTACCGCTTGCAGCGCCGCTCTCCTCTCCTCGTCCGTTTGAGACACCGGAGGCTTTCGAGATCCTTGTCGTCGCCTGCGAAGTCTCTGTGATTTCCGCATTCGCGGCAGGTGCCCTGCCTCTTCCACCCAGCGTTTTTCTCCGTCCGTGCCCGCCTTGTACGTATCCCACCACGCCCAGGCATCCGCCGATGTGAGGAAAAAGCAAGTCTTGCCATCTAGCACCACCCTTAGCTTGGCCGGGAAGAGCAGGGAGTATTGTATGCCTTCAGTTCTAAGTTCAGGCAGGGAACAGCGGCACGTTGCTATTGGCTACTTGAAATGGCCCCGCGTCGCAGGCCCTCTGGAGCAGCAAGTCCCTGTCCTTGTAATGTAGCAACTTGACTACTACCGGTTGAGGCAGTTGGCCTGCTTTGGGAGGTCCAGCCGGGACACAGTGTGCTCGCTCAATCGGAAAAAAGGGTAATAGGCCTTCCGGTGCTACTTCCAACTTAAACCAATTGTCCAGATAGCCAACCATGTCTCCTCCTTCTGTTTTCTCAGGCAGGCCCACCAGGCGGACGTTGTTGCGCCTACTTCTGTTTTCGGAGTCCTCTGCCCTTCTCTCCAAGGATTGTATTCGGTCCAGTGCGTCCGCCAACTTCCCTTCCATCGATTTGTGAGCCTGGGCCAGCTCCTGCAGGGTGTCTTCTGTGCCCTTGACTCTTTCTTTAAGTTTGCCATGGTCCGCACGTAGGAGCCCCAGCCCTGTTGCTACTTGCGCAATATCCTGCTGCAAAGTCTCTTTCGTTGCCGCAATAGCCTCCAGAATTCGGTCTTGGAGTTGTTTCAGGTCTGCAGGCCCCGGGACAGTTCCCTCCGGTGTTTCCGAAGCTGCGGCCCCATCCATCTTCCCCTTGTTCCTCACCATTGTTCTATAACCCCGCAGGGCTGTTCCACACCCCAGTGCGAGGGAGAAGTCTGCAATCTCAAGTGGCGTGGGGGGTGTGCAGCAAAGGTCCCCGCAGGTCCTGTGGTTCTCTAACCTTGGGTTCTACAGCCGCTGCAGCGCCAAAAGCACATTGGCCTGGAGGGTCTGCAAGTCCAACTGTCCCTGCGCGCACGTGGCGCTCGAGCGGCTCCTTCCTCAGCCCGTAGTTCTCCTCTCAGCTATATCTGAGGCCCACGTGGCGCTTCACAGCAGGACGGCCCCAAGCCCGGGCAGGTATCTAGCTCCGTGCGAGCACTCTGGGTGGGTTCCATGTGGTGCTAAAGAGTACCCCAGGTGTAAGTCCTTCCCATCTCGGCGCCACTCATCCGCCTCATAGGGTCATTAGCACGTCTCAATCTGTGTTTTATGACCGTCTGCATGGCCTGGGCTTGCAAGGCTTCGCCGCCGCTATCTCCACGGGCCCCCAACGACAGTTATTACCAGCCTGTTGCTGTCCCCCCGACTCCTGCACTGCGGCGTCTCTAGTCGCTGTTCCGTTCTGTGTCAATCTCGCAGGAGCGAGTCCCTGCGGGGAGCGTCGGCCATCATGCCCCCCCAGCCATGTAGTGCATGCCGGCAGCTCAGTTCAAATGAAGGTTCAAGGGCCGTCTACGGGTTTTTCGCGCAGCGGGGGTTCTTCCCGCCACGGGACCAATCAGTCCGCTCTCCTCCGCAGCTCACGGACCTTCGGCAGCCTATCGCACAAGCCCGCAGTATATCCCGGCTCCCGCACAACCGTTTTCCCAGTGCGCCGCACCGTTGACCCTCCGACTCCCTGTAGCGGTGCAGTATGGGGACTCCGCCACCTTCCTCCAGAAGACGCCCAGGCAACACTCCTCAGCAGAACAGCGCTAATCTCAGGTGCAGCAGTCCCCGCTCAGACCTCTGAATCCCCCGCAACACTCCGCCTTGCTGCGGTCGATAGTCCGCCTCCTCCTGAGGCCGCACCGAACTGTCCTGAGCGTGTTCCCTCGACCTTGTGGGCACTCCCGTCGTCCAGGACAGGCTGGCCTTACTTCATGTGTGCAATTGGTGGCCTGGGTGTTCCGTTGTTATAGGGGCTCACAGCCTCTCCCCGGTGCATCGGCCTCCTCGCAGCACCCTTCTGTCCACGGTGCATATCTTGGCCGCCATTTTGAGAAGCTCCGGTATTGTCAGACGGCTGTGGTCTGCATTCGCCTCCGCAACTCTCCCGTGTAAGCTCCCTCTGGTTGCACCATGTACCGCCGGGCCTCAGTGCTTACGAGCGCCAGCCTCGGCTGCGTCCGCCATATTTGGCCGCCTCCGTCCCCGGACTCAGTCGTCTTCACTTTCTGGTTGATGCGACGCTGGAAGGGTGTCCCTCACAGCCACCGGGGTGCCGCCACTGTTCCTCTTTGTCGCCAAAGCGCGGATGATCGTGTCCACGCGGGTCACGATCAGGCGCGGAGCTCGGGGCTCACGCTGCCATTCCCTCCGGCGTCCAAGCCACGCCCCCCCTAAATATCCTCTCTTGTTTCCTTCTCTGCCTACCAGCCAAAATTCTTATCCTCCTCTCTAAGACATACAAAGCCGCCATTCTGAAAGAGCCAGATGCATCTTGAGAGACTTTTTATTCTTTGTACCTGGTTATCAACTGATGTACATTGATGGTATTTGCATTTCCTAAATGGCTATTTTGTGACTAATCAGTACTAGGAAATCCTTTGTACATAGTGTTAGCTATACGCTATTTGGCAATACCAATGTGAAATGCAAACAATGCGATTTCTTCATGACGGAAATCTCAAATTGCACCATCGAAAATGCCTTTCGTACATACCAAAACCCCATTTTGCATTTCTGAACCAACTGAAATAGGAATTTGCACTGGTAGGCAATGCAAAACTACTTTGTATTTAGGGCCCATAGTGCTTTATTCATGACAAATTATTATGACTTTATTATGAACGCTTTCGTAGTGAATGGTAGGATTGTATTCGATTTTATTTCGATGCTCTATTAGAGATTTATGGATTATTTTCAATAAATATTCTGGATGGGAGTTTAAACAGCAATTCATTGGTTTCCAATATAGACAATGTAGTGATGAGGTCCACACAGAAGATGATGTAGAGATGTTTATTTGTAATCAAGTAGTTAAGATGGTAATAACACCCCACCAGGAACATCTAGCCAGATGCTCAGCCCAAAGCAAACTGTCATCCACAGCCCACAGAGCCCCAACATTCTACCCTGCATCATAGCTGTAAACATTCTACAAGCTAGAGTAAAGAGGGAGATAACATGCAAAGCATAAACAGTATGCTAGAATACTAAATGTTCCCCCTTTGTCCGAAATGAAAACAAACAGAGAAAGAACACCAAACGGCAAGAACCCCAGTAAGGAAGAAGCAGAGAAAAGTAAAACATACAGAAGAACAAAGCCATCCTCCATTAGAGGAGAAACATGAAAAAAGTCAAGAAGACAAAAAGAAACAAGCAAGAAAAACATAGAAGAACCCATCCGTTTTCCCTTCAATAACAGAAGAAAAATAAGAAAACGGCAGACAGGAAGACTAAGTTTGAAAGTACCAAAGACCAACCGACATACATACCCACTGGCCAGACAGGAATGTAGGACGGAAAGACAAAAGTACGAGAACCAAGATAACGTTAAAGTCCAACCCTCAGAGATGAATGGTAAAGAAACCAACACGAGAGTGAGAACAATAAAAACAAGAGAAAACAGATAAAATTGAAGCATCAAAAGAAGACAAAATTACCCGTTCTCCCACCAGAAAGTTAAACATAAGCATGTAGAAATAACTTTTACAATGAGGAAAAACACTCCCACGAGAGGGAACTATGGCAGTCTAAAACCGAAGAACAATAAATGTAAGACATAGGATAATGGGACATGAACCCAAATCCAAACCCAACAGAGGGACAGAAAAGGCTCCCCTCATAGAGAAACAGCATGTAAACTGAATATATGGGAATAAAACCCATCAAACCCCTTAACATAGAGTAAATGGGACTAGACCAACCAAAAATTAGAAAAGAAGGTGGGAAAAAAAACCACCCCCTAAACAGGTGGGACTGGCAACCCCTAAACCTAGGTAAGCCCCTTAGCACTGAGAAAGTGGGACTTAGACCAAAAAAACATAGGTGGGACAACCACCCCCTAAACCCAGGTGGGACTAACACCCCCTAGACAGGTGGGACTAATACCCCCAATACCGGACACGTAGGTGGGACTGAAACCCCCAAACTACATACACGAAAAACTACATGCATAGGTGGGACTCAAACCCCCTAAAAATATATAAGTGAGTCAAACGAGAAATAGGTTTGAAACCCAGTAAAACACCAACAAAAGAAATAGGATATGGGACTAAAACCCACCCCTAAGGATCATGGGACTAAAAACCCACTCTTACAAAAAAAACACATGCCAGTGCAAAGGTTAGCAAACTACACTAAGGCGTAAACATTTTTCCCAAAAACTGTGAAGTAAAACATTTCGCCTATGTTAAAGTTTGAATTAACAACATGAAGTAAAAAATTTGCCCAGGTTAAAGTTTATATTAACAACATGGCAAAGAAAAACGAGATATATTGAAATGTAACATTCTTCAAGAGAAAACATGACATAAGTGCAATAAGATGCACCATTGTTAAAATAAAACGTTAGATGGCAGTGAAACCTTTTTTAGAATTGTGAACCAGTCGTGTTGCAACACCAGTTTTTTAAAAGAAACGTTTTACTCTTTAAAAAGAAAATACCGAAGACTCAAACTGCAGATTAAAAGACTCTTCGATGAAAAAGAAATTTTTCAAATTGGCACATTGCAGAACGAAAACTGTAAAAGAATACCGGAACAGTCATGGAGAATAAAAAAAATCCAAAAGCTGCAGAGCGTCTTAATTCAATTGTGCTTGTCAAAACAACTGGCATCAACATTAGTATTTTTCCACGTTGTGAATCACATGTTGCACAAATGATGCTTGAAGAAAAGTTCTCATACCAGTGTAGCCGGGGAATGGGGGCTAGGGATACTCTCAGTGGTAACAACAGGCGGCTCAACAGCCACTTGACCAGTATATCTTTTCAAACTGGGTTTTATTTTTAAGGTTCTCTTTGTACGGAATTTATTTATTTATTTATTTATTTTTAATATTTATAAAGCGCTACTTATACCCGTGGGCGTCAAGGCGCTAAAACCAATATTGACTATGGAAATGTGAGAGCATAGGTTGAATAGAGCAGATATGACGGTATGGAAAAAGAGATTACTGAGAAAACAGCCAGGTTTTCAAGAGTTTGAAGAACCGAAGCAGTGTGACACTTTGTCTGATATTGAGAGGCAAGGTGTTCCAGAGTCTGGGGGCCGCCACCAAAAAGCGTCGGTCACCCCAGGAGACTGTTTTGGTGCGAGGGACAACCAGTTGGCTGAGAGTGGCTGATCGTAGAGCTCTTGTGGGTTTGTAGGACTGTAGTTGGTCTCTTAGGAAATGTGGTCCTTGATTATTGATTGATTTGAAAACTATGCAGAGTGCTTTGAAATGAATTCTTTTTTGTACAGTCAGCCAATGAAGATCTTTTATGTTTTTGGAGATGGGTTCAAACTTTGTTTTGCCGGTGAGGAGACGAGCTGCTGCGTTTTGTATAGTTTGAAGTTTTGCAGTTACTCTGATTTGAGCATTAAGAAATAAACCATTACAGTAATCCAGGGATGAGAGGACGAGGGCAGAAACCAGTGTCTTAATGGCGGAGTCAGGAAGGAAAGGGCGTATTTTGCGGATCATTTTTAATTTCAAGTGCGCTGTAGATACTGTTTTATTAGCATGGTTCATGAAATTAAGTCCATCATCAAATGTGACCCCCAGGTTCCTGACCTTCGAGGCCGGCGTAGGAGGAGTACCGAAGGTCTCTGGCCACCAACAGGTGGACCAGGCTGGGAAGAGTGGACCAAAGATGAGTACCTCGGTTTTTTCTGAGTTCAGCTTTAAGCAGTTTGTCGCCATCCAGTCTCCTATATCTAGGAGCCCTTTCTTACATTTTTCAGCTACTTGCTCTCCGTCGCCTTTAATCGCCAACACTAGTTGGGTGTCGTCGGCGTACGAGGTAAGGCTCATCCCATGTGCTTTGATGGTTTTAGCTAGGTCCGACACATAGATGTTAAAAAGTGTCAGACTGAGGGATGAGCCTTGAGGAACTCCGCAGGGGGCAGAGAGTTGAGCTGATTGAAAGGGTCCCAGAATGACAGCCTGCGTTCTTTTGGCAAGGAAGGAAGCTATTAGTTTTTTGGCAGTGTGGCAAATGCCAAGTCCTTGGACACGGTCGACCAAGATGTTGTGGTCGACCGTGTCGAAAGCCGCTGATAAATCTAGCAGAACCAGTATGGCAGTGCCACCCTGGTCCCTGATGACCCTGATATCATCAGCGGCTTTGATCAAGGCTGTCTCGGTCCCATGATGTTTTCGGAACCCAAACTGCGTGTTGTCGAGCAGCTGATGTTCTTCGATAAACTCGGATATCTGGGTATTCATGATTTTTTCAATCGTCTTAGCCATGAAAGGAAGACTGGCAATTGGTCGATAGTTTTTTAACTCACTTTTGTCCAGTGAGGGGTTTTTTAGCAGAGGTTTTAGTAAGGTGTTTTTGAGAGGATCCGGATAATTGCCTGACTGCAATATTAAATTGCAGACCTGTGTGAGTGCCGGTGTGATAACATCCATGACTGGTCTGAGTACAGATAAAGGGCAAGGGTCCAGGGGAGAGCCTGATTTGATGGTTGATAGTGTGTTTTTTATTTGGTCCTGAGTGACTGGTTGGAAGCAAGGGAAGGTATTAGCTGGAGAGGGGGTGGTGGATGAGATTAAACCCGGAGGTGATTTAGAGGAGAATGCTTGGTAGATGTCATCTACTTTAGTGTAGAAAAAAGAGGCAAGAGAGTCACACAAAAATTGTGACGGGGGGGAGTGAGGTCTGGGGAATTGCCTGATAATGCTTTGGTGATTAAAAATAATTGTTTGCTGGAGTTCTTGGCTTTCTCAATTTGATGACTGTAGTATTCTCTTTTTGCTTCCGCTATCATGTTTTTGTATAATGCTAAGGATTCCTTATAGGCAGACTTACTACTAGCATCGTAGTCTTTTCTCCACGTTCTTTCCTTGCTACGGTTTATCTGTTTCTGTGTCCTTAGTTTATCATTATACCAAGGTGCGGTGGGTTTAGCTCGGTTACTAGAGTGTTCCTTGGAAGGGGCTGATTGGTGTGTTGCCTGGCCAATCCAGTCGTATAATTGCTGGAGCGCTAAATTGGGATCTGAAGCGAACACTGGGTGGGTTTGTTCCAGTATGAGCTTCAAATCTTCTAAATTTATATTTTTCCAATCTTTAAAAGATTGTTTAGGTGTAGGTTGAGGCTTGTTATTGCAATGACTGTTGGTGGCAATATTAGCAAAAATTGCAAAGTGGTCTGTCCAAGGCATGGGCAAAATATTGGTGATTTGCAGTTCATCTAGGTTGGAAAAGATAGGGTCTAAAATATGGCCTGCTTGATGGGTGGAGGATGTGACAAGTTGTTTTAGCCCTAGGTTACCTAGATCAGCGATGAGGGCAGCAGAATCGGCTAGATGGTCTAGATCTAAGTGAAAGTTCAGGTCACCTAGAACCGTGAAGCTGCTTTCTGTGGCTACAGATTCCATCATGGTATTTATGTTAGACAGGAAGGTTGTTTTTGAACCCGGAGGACGATATATTAATATACCCTTGAAATTAAACAAAGGGGAGATGTTGATAGCAAATTGCATGGCCTCACAGGAGGTGGAGGGAATAGATGTCGTTCTGACAGGATATGAATCTCCGGCAATTATAGCCAGCCCACCCCCTCTTTGTTTAGGCCTGTCCTGACAGTAGGCTTTAAATCCCTGTGGGACAGCGATGACCAGGTCTGGCTGGGAAGTATCATCTGTCCATGTTTCGGTGATAAACAGTATGTCGAGTGTATAGTCAGTTATCAAATCAGATATTTCCTGCCTATGCTTACCGAGTGAGCGAGCATTTATAAGGGCTATAGAAGTGACTGCACCTACATCGTGTTTGATTGAAGAACCGTTAGTTTGGGGAGGTATTGGAGGGATGGTATAGTGACAGTGAGGACAGATGGTGGCAGTGTCCTTATGGATCTCTGAGGGTTGGATTTTTAAACATTTGGCCATATTGAGTGGTCGGAGCGCATGTAGGTTATGGCTAGCGTATGTTTTAACTTCTCCTGATGAGGTTTGAACAGGGGAATGTAAGTCTCTCCCTCGCAAACTCAATTTTATCCGTGGTGGTGGTCTTCGGGGCACGCAGGGTTACAGCTCGAAGGTTTCCCGGATTCCAGAAGACGTAGGATGGCTCAGCGTCGTGAATACCCCAGGCAAGCTACGGGCTTAGGTGTTTCTTGTCTCCCGGTGCAGCAACATGAAAAAGAATGGACAGAGGGAGGCCGTTAGCCGCTATATCCGATAAGCGCTTGCACCCAAGGGATTCCCGTGTTTGTGAGGGACGCCAGTGTATTATACAAACACGCCAGTGAGAACCACGTGGACGAACAAGGGGCAGAGTGAGGGGAAGGTACGGTAATAGGATAGGGTAGCGGGAAGAGGGTGGGAGAATGGAAACACAGAGGTTTAGAACGTACAGGGGCTTTTTACACTATTCACTCGGGGCACTCTTTCTCCCCACCCAAGCCGCCCAACGCCGCCGTACCTGGCTAAGCCACACTCCTCCCTCGGGAGTGTGGCACGGCGAATCACAGGGTCGTTGGCCTCCTGGCTTTCCGTCTTCTTCTGGTCCTCGGTTTTCTCCCTCGTCTTTTTCCTCCGGTCGGTGTACCTCGCGTCCTCTGTCCTTCGGCTCGCCGATGACGTCACACGCCGCATACAGGGCTTCCCCTGTTTTCAACCATCCAGGATTGTCGACGTCAGTGGAAGGCGGGGCTTCTTGGAAGTCACCAAACTCCCACTTAAAGGGGCTCGTGTACGTTTCTTCGGTTTGATCTACGTCCCAACCATTCTTCTGAGTCGCAGTCTGTAGATTAGAAGGGTCACAATCAGGGTTCCACCATTCCTCACGACCACCCGTCCCGACCCTGTTACAACCAGGCAATACCACTGTTAACAGAAACAAGCTGCAGACTAACCATAAACTTCCGTAAATTATCCATCATGATCGGAAGCAAACGTGGTTGACAAAATATGCGGTTGCTATTCGTAACCATGGGAACCGAGAAACAAAATGTCCGCTCTACGTTGCGTGCCATTGCGTAGAAACGCCTCGGGTCAGAGGTTGAAAGCAGGCTGATGGAAAGACACTGGAAGCCGATGACGCTCTGGATCTCCGCTAATACACATGGAGATTCCACGACGTCATCAGTGTAAAAATAACAGCGCCACAGAAGGATCTCTCTTCTGACAAACGGTGAGAGCACGTGCACACAAGTACAAACGCAGCTGCAGCTAACTTACAGTTAATGAAGGAGACGTCATGCGATTTTCTTCAAACAAGGAAATAACCACTGAATGACAGAAGAGTGCGGTGAATTACTTGTCTCTGTCAGCAGTGCCCCTTCAATTCACAGTAATGATTTCAAATAATTTCACTCGAACATGGCAGCAGCTCACTTAGAGACATGGATTTCTTCTGGATTCATCTGTCTTGCCGAGGCTCCCTGTTACAGCGTTTGTCACTTGAAATGTTCATGAACAAAGTGACTTAGACGCTAGGGAAAATCTGGCAGAGGCTCCCTGTTTCAGTGTTTGTCAGACGATTCCAGGGAAAAATAACCTTGTGCCATGAATTTGAATTAGTGAGAGTTTAGCTTTTAAATCAGATGAATCCGCGTTAAACACAAGGACTTTATGTAATCTTCAAAATTTCAATTTGTTCAAATCACATGTCCTTGAACAACGTTAAACATTTGAACAAAGTCTTTAACAAAGTCATTTTAAATCTTTGAAATGGTCTCTTCAAAAATGTCTTTGCATAGGTTTCATTACAGCAGACAAAAATAAGGAACAAAAACGTGCTTACTCTTGTTGAATGTCCAGGTGAGCCACGCATAACACGCTTGGGCAGGGCTGTCCGATCTGAAGGACACTGGTGGGGCTTTAAAGCGTGCTGATGTTCCCTTAGTGGCTCCTTGGTTTTTGGCTCCTTATGTTCCTTAGTTTCTTCATTTGATTCGTGTAGGTCACGCTTGTTGTGACATCTTGTTGAAAACTGCGCCATCTCTAGTTGCTGTAAGCTGCGCCTTTAGCTTTTTAAAAGTAATGTAAAGGTTTCCTTTTTGTTTGTAAATCCAAGTAGAGGTAGCAGAAGTAGGTTCTTTTAACAGGATCGTCGCCAATAATATTGTAGTGATGAGGTCCACACAGAAGATGATGTAGAGATGCTTATTTGTAATCAAGTAGTTAAGATGGTAATAACACCCCACCAGGAACATCTAGCCTGATGCTCAGCCCAAAGCAAACTGTCATCCACAGCCCACAGAGCCCCACATTCTACTCTGCATCATAGCTGTAAACATTCTACAAGCTAGAGTAAAGAGGGAGATAACATGCAAAGCATAAACAGTATGCTAGAATACTACAGACAATTTCTTGCTTTCTAGTACCTGTTATTTTATTCTGAGTAATTCTTGTGGGCTTTCCACATACCCGCAACTAGTTGTGCAGGCTAGCCTGCGGTCTGAGCCGCATTAGGCCTTTGTTGTAAGTTCACTGATATTGGGTGATATTAACCAGCTCTTAAGTTTGACATTTGTGCTTTTATAGACTTTAGACATTAAATGGCACTTGCTGGGCTGGTGGTGTTTGAGACTCCCTCCCACTATATATGTTCATTTGAAGTTTACATTATAACGATTTTGCTTCCAAATATTTTGTGTCTTTTTAGACGTCAAGCAAGAAGCCGGCAAACATGAAGACTCTTGCCCCCTCCTCTGCATTGAAATCAGTAAGGAAAAGTCCAAAAAGCAAACAGTTACCAAATAATGATCCTTGTTCCGAGGATGAGGAGTTAGAGCACACTTCTGAGTCTGGCAGCCAAGGCTCAAACACCAGTGCATCATTGAGTTCTAAATCCTCTTTAAGTACACCAGCACCAGGACTTCCTTCTGAGAATAAAATAGAGCACCAATCAAGTCCATCAATGTCGCCAACCGAGACTATGGTATGTTCTAATTTACTACATTATGGTGACAACCTTCACTCAATCAGCATTGACTCTGTATTTGCTTAGTAAAAATTAAGTCACTTTTTCCTTTCAATTAGGCTGTTGTTGAGACCCATAAAAGGACCTGTAATTACAACCAATGGGCCAGATTCACAATGGTAAACTTAAACCAAACGTCTATCTTTACTACTTTTCAGTATTCTCAAAGGTAAACTTAGGTCAAAAGTCTAACTTTACCAATAGTAACTTACATTTGTGAATACCGACTTTTGGTTCAAGTTTACCTTTGTGAATACCTAAACGCAGTGAACTCACACAAAAGTGTAAGTTTACCTTTGTGAATTGGGCCCAGTGTCTATTTATTCAGCTTCTTGACTTGAATAATATGTAAATGTAATGAATGTATTATGCACCCTTAATGAGCTTCATTGGTACCAAAGGGGGCTGATTCTTTCTCTAGAGCACGATCGACAATCAACAAATGAAGCTTCCTTTATAATCAATGTATGCAATTTAAAGGAATGTTTATGATTTCGGATCGTGAATGGAAATTTCGAAATTAAAACATTCTGTCACTGGATCGATTTGTAAAAATGTATCAAAATAAAAAATAAATGATGATAGTATGTAATGTACCCTCCAGAAACTTTCCTTCCATCTCGCTGTATGCTCTGCAAATGTCATGATATTTAAATATTACATGCGCCGTTTGCGCAGCTTGAGCGCATTGTTACAAGCTGGCAGTGTAAACTGAGTATTCCAAAAATAGGCATTCACTCATCCAATGTATTGTTAGTCTGCCCCATGTTGAGGTCAATACTGCGTTCTGCTTGTCACAGTTCTTTTTGCAAGAAATGCTTATATTTTTTAAAAAGAACTGCTAAGAACTCGGTTCGCCTCTCCCTTCCCTCGCCTGCTTGAGTTACCAGAGAAACAAAACTCCCTTCAGGTAATACCGGCAAACTGTATTGCCTATTACTAATGGGTGATCTCATTCATTCTTGAACAATGTACATGGGACATAGCCGGTATTATAATAATGTTTTACCTTAGTTGTTATATCTCTAAGTGCCAGTTATTATTGTCCAAACTTCTTCCTGTGATTCTCCTTTGTCGGTAGGAATAAACGAGAGCCCCCATGATAAGTGCACGTAGACACTGGCATCTTTTAGAGTGAGTTTCTCTTTAGGACCTCCTCAGACCATAGAAAGTGGCATCAGGAAGTGCTGGCAGTTGAGCAGAGGGAGTGTTATATTTATGGTGTGAGCATTCTCTTATTATGTAGATCTTTTGTGCTTCAAACAAAAAAACAAAAACTTACTCTCAGGTTAAGATTTAAAATAAAACGTATGCAATAGAATCAATACTCTCCCATGTTTCCCCCGGGTGAGCTAGGAGTGAGTGGCCTCAAAGCTGCAGTCCTCTTACACCCAGGTTAAAGCCTCCATAGCATATTGCTTTATTCAACACTTGATGGACCCTTCCAGCACCCTTTGTCACCACTTGTGTAGACATTTGTCACCTGAAGAGCTCCTGGGCACGGGATCACATCTTATCTTGACACAGCACCCTTTTACTTTTCCAGGAGTTTTCCCCATTTGTTGCCTACATCTGTAAAAGGATGTTTATTGCGGTATATACACTTGGTGTCTTTGTCCCTTTTTCTGCCACCAAGACAACTTTGTTTCGGTCTCTGTAGCGAGCTTCTGAGCAAACAGTGGACATGTTCTCCTGGGTGACCAACTGGCTCTGCATCTGTTTTTTCGACAATACTGTTCAGTTTCTTTTTTCTGAGGTTCATGAAAATATCTCCTACCGGCAGGGCTTTATTTAAGCCAGTTGGATCCACCTGCACTCATTTTTGGTGGCCAGCACACATTTTCCTAATCAGACATTCCTCAAGTGCAAGAAAGAGAAAAACACACAAAGTGGAAAAGAAGGAGAGCGATAGACACGAGAAAACCGAGGAGAGGAAGAAAGCGGGTACCTGCATGGGTGAGATAATGGGGATAGGGTGTCTGTTAGTGGATTAAAGAGGCATGAAGTGGGTTGAAGACTATGCAGCCTTGATATGCAGCGCTCTGACATTTAATAGTCCCTGCTTCTGGCCTCTAAGCGTACAAAACAGTGATGGATGGAATGCTTGAATTAATTTCAGGCACTTCTAAGCATTCAGCCTGCAGCGAAATCCATGTTACCTCAGTTTAGACCCAGCTATATGCAAATCAGTCTGGACCCAGCTCCAATAGGAACAAGCTAGCCCAAACTGCCGAGCCAGGTCCTCCCTGAACTGGAACGCAAGCAACCCTGTACCAGTCCTGGGTTGCCTCTAATGTGGTTCAATGAGGACCTGGCTTGGCAGTTCCGGCTGGACTGTTCCCACGAGGAGCACAGTCAAGGCTGATTTGCACATGACTGAGCATTCCATCCGTCACTTTGTTTTTCGATGCTGTGGGCATCTGGGCAGCGCTTTTGGCACTGGCACTTATTCTTTTAAAAATTAAGCACTGCCTTCCTGGCAATTCAGTGGTCCTAAACCAGCAAAAAACTCCAATCTGTGGTCCTAAACCTGCAGTTTCTTTATGGTCTTTTTTCCAACAGATTTTTCCTGGTTTAATAATTATTTTCTGTTGCTGAAGAAGCATTTTCTCACTTAGGTCAGAATTAGCTGTTCTTGTCAGGCTATGCCGTAGTTCGAATCTGATGCTCCTTGTTTTACTTTGTGGCTTCTGCATTCATGCCTGGGCACAGTTAAAATATCTATATGTATGTACATGTTTATAGCTATATATAGATATGCACCTTTCTCCTTCCGGTACAAAGAGTCCTTGCACTCCAGAGGGGATGAGCCATTAAAACTGTATTTAAAGCTGCAAACCTATCCAGAGACGTGTTTCAACAATTACTGTCTTTTTCAATCTGGAGTCACAAACTGTGTTAAAATAAATGCAAATTGATCCCTCCATCAATCATGAGGGAAATACTCCTCGTGTTATTTTTCTCAAATTGGCTGTCGTGATAAACGTGAATAAGAAGTAAATGTCCCAGTCAGTTCAAAGAGTATTAAATGTAATTGATTTATGTGCAAACAAGTCAGCTTGGTAAAAAAGTTCTTTCAAATAGCAGCAAGTCGTTTTACTTTTAGGTAACCTTTCAGCAGTCCTCCTTCGAGGACAGTGGCTCTCCCTCCTCTCCACTGCTTTCAGCAGAGACCTGCTCCGAAATCCTTGCAATTTTGAAGGGTGGAGACGGATGTATGACGTTACAACGCATACTTTTACCACGCATACCATTACAACTCGGTATTTACAACGCTTACCATTACAACGCATAGCTCTTTGGGGTGCTGGATAGTGAATAGTTTAATTTACTATTCCAACTCCAGTCCCCGTGGACACTAGGGAAGGTGTTGGATAGGAAATTAAACTTATTCCCTATCCTAGAGCGCCCCCAGCGCAATGCGTTGTAATGGTTTGCGTTGTAATGACTGCGTTGTAATGGTAGTGCGTGGTAAAAGATTCGTTGTAAAGGTTGTATACTGTGGAGACTGGCCTCTCTCAGTGGGGCCTATCTCCCGCCTCTAGCACAATCCTCCCGCGGCGTTGACTGGCAACTCCTGCCTCGTCCCACATATATATGGATATATATAGAGAGATATATATTTAGATATATATATAACCTATTGGCAGTCACCGGTAGGTAGTTATAGTTAGGATCTCATTTCTATTCAAATAACGTTTTTTTCTTTTCCCATTATCTTTTGTGTCGTTTGACGAATGTTTGCAAAAAATGGGGGGGTCCCAAAATGCGTTTTCCCCATCGTAATTCCAATAGGAAAAGTTGGAACAGGATACAGCCCGAACTGCTGAATGGAATTTCACCAAATTTGGCAAAAAGGTAGCCTTTAGTTCAGAAAGAGCCATTTATTTAAATGGTGTAAATCCGTTCAGTAGTTCCTGAGAAATTTAAAAATGAAAAATATCTATATCTGAGCACCGTGCTCAATTTGAATTAGCTGTCAACACTCCAAACCAGGAACTGTTGGCAGCCATCTTGTGACTTGGTCGAACCGAGTCACAAGAATACTGTGAAAAAGTGGTTGAAAAACAAGACAAGGGGGCAGGGTAGAAACACCCTGACCCCTTAGGCCTGCTCAGGCTTGCTCAGGGGGTCCCACAAGGACACCCAGTGCCAAAAGAAACATTTAAAAAAAACGTAAGAATTTGCGCTGGGGTCGCGAAGCTGGCTGAGAAAAAGAAAACAAAGCTCGCCCTCATGCTCTTTGTGTTTTAAAGCCCCCGGTGGGCCAGGTCCTGGGGGAACTCGTTTGCAATGACAGGGTGGCTCTCGCCCTTTCATTGCAAACACTGCTTTGCATTTTGGGAGCGAGAGCAGGAAACCTGCTCTTGCTTCCAAGTAGCAAAATGGTATTGGTTTTGGGCAAGGGGAGCTGCATAGTAGCAGCTCCCCTTGTCCAAACGCAATGCCGGCTCCTGCAGGAGGCGAGGAGCTGGCTGGGACTGTGGGGGTTTTGGGCTTGCCCCACGGTCCCAAAGGGTATGCTTCGGGGGGATAGGGTCCCCTAGGCAGAATTAAACAATTAAGAATCTGGCATTCTTTTTTTTATTTCACACGCTTGAAGTCGCAACTCCATTCCGTCCAGCGCGGCCCTCCAGTGTAAACGTGTTGGGTTCGCGGCTACAAACGATATATAAAAAAATATATGAACGAGGTGCCACGTTTTCTATAAGCCCCAGGGTGGGCCACGTCCCGGGGGTAATCAGTTTTATAATTTGCGTTGGCCTGCTGGGGGCCCATGCAGCCCCAGGGACCGCCACCTCCCCGGGGCAATTATAATTGAAGGGGGGTAGGCTTGCTGCCTCCCCCCCACAAAGCCCCTGGGATCCCCACCTCCTGTGCGATTTATTAAATAATGAGGGGTGCCTTGCAGGCCCAAACAAGCCCCGGGGACCACCACCTCCCCGGGGTTATATAAATAACGTGAGGGGGGCCGCGTGGCCCTCCTCGTAGAGCTGTTGGTGGCTCCCCAGTGTAAACGTGTTAGGTTCGTGACTCCATGCAAAATTGAAGATAAAAGAAAATGTATGTTTTTAATAGGTAAGATTAACTTTTGAGGTATAGGGTGGCTCTAAAAAGAGCCCTTTTGTTTATTATGAGTTTCCTGTAACTACATGTAAGTGCAGATGCAGAGCTTTAGGTTGTTGAGAAAGACTCTGTATCCATAATCTGTAAAGTGTACTCCGTCACTCCTGTAGATGCCCTCCATATCAAAACGTAGATTGTTGTTATATATGGATCCCATTCTATGGTCTCTAAGATAAGCAGAAACAGCTTTATTGACACTTTTTCATAATTGATTTTACCTGTTCCTCTTTGGCATATATTAGAGTAGACAAAGAAAGTTTGAGGTAAAAGCAACATCAATTGTGCAAAGGTGTCCTTCATTAGCATTTCCAGACCTACCCCAGTCAATGTGCCTAGGTCATTGCCTCCACAGTGCACAATCATGAGGTCAGGGGAATGGAGATGCAAAGAGGTTTTAACCAGAGGCATCATTTGGTGCAACTTTAATCCTCTTTGTGCAATCCATTTAATGTCCACATTTGTCAAAGCTAGGTATTTATCAATTCATCTGCATTCAGCATACCCTTTGCACCCAAAAACATAGATGTGCCCAACAATGCACACTGTAAGCATCTTGAAGTGATGTCTGGAAGTAATGGAAAGATGTATGTAGTTGAGGTAGTCACTTGGTAGAATGAGAGGTATCTAATATGGTTGACTAGAAGCAGTTTAAAAAAAAGAAGTGAAATGATTGGCTGTTTAAGAACAGTGTACTTTCAAAGTAGGGTGCATTTAACTTTTTTGATAACAGCATACTTCTTATTGGTTAGTAAAAAATGTTGGGAAGGTACAGTTGAAAGGATATGCTGATATTTTGGAAATGTCACCCACACCTGCTGTTTGCATTTGCAACATTGTGTGGTGTACTTTAAGAAACAGTGAACTTGTGACCTGCCAATTCAGTTGAGTGTTCCATGACTCGTTACTATGGAAACTGGAATCAAGCAGAATGGAGGTAGGGTTAAATGTTAATGGTGGCATTAAAGTATGATTTTGTAATTTAAGTAAAAGTAATATGTTAATACAGTGACATTTCCCAAGTCAGTGCTATCTTTAAAAGTGGTGTATTATTAAAAATTAGTGGTAAATGTATGTGTGGTATATGTTTGAACTCCCGTATAGATGTGTGGTCCCATCGCTTTACTGCACGGTGGAGTCTCGACTCCTAAAAAAAATACAGAGGCAGTTTGGTTAGAGTTTTGTTAGTTTTAGAAGTCAGTTGGGAGGGGTTGAGATGTCTAACGAATAGAAATGTGTTTTAGAATTAGAAATAATCTGGAAGCAATGTGATCTGTTACTTGCATGTTTTTGTGTGGAAAAAGAGAGAGAATCCTTGCCATTACTGGGTTTGCTTTGCTGAGAGCAGTGCGTTACATTGATTGTGTGCATAAGAAAATCCATTCTGAGTTTCTGATATCTCATATTCTACAAATCAATTTGGAAGGTAAGTTATACATTTGTAAGGTGTATTATATGTTACCTCTATTTTTAAAGGAAAAAAAATTCATGAATTTTAATGTTTGAAATACATTATTAAATGTAGAGATGTTTCTTATAGTTTGATCAAATGCAGTTAACTGTTGTTTGAAATACATTTTGTATAGTATGTGTATATTTGAATATGGATTACTGTTTATGGTAGTTTGTTTTAATGTGTGGATATGTATATTTGTACTATACCAGATAATTGTAGCTGGTCCTTTAAGTTTGGAGGTGGATTCTGACAAATATTAAGGAGTGCATGGAGTTCTGTCTCATGTATGTTTGTAGTTGTATATGTATTTTCATATGTCATACATTATATGGTACATGATGTATAAGAAAGAGCTGTTGTTGCTTTTTTGTGGTAGGGTCCAGACTGTGAGTACTAGTAGAAGTGTAGATGCAGCACAACACTGTGCTTTGAAGGATGTACACATACAGTATTAATAATTAGGTTTCTTTTCTGTAGTTTGTACAAAGGTATAGTTGAATTATGCCGCTTAGTTTTAGATAGAATGGTGAAGATGCTGCACAAACATGTGCTTTAAAAGATGCATATATAAGGTGTTTTTAATTAGGCTTCCTTATTCTAGTATGCAGAAAGGTATAGTTGAATGATACCACATCATTTTAGATAGATTTGTGAAGATGGAGCACAACTGTGTGCTTTGAAAGATGATCATATAAGGTGTTATTAATTAGGCTTCTTTTTTATTCTGTACAAAAGTATAGTTGAATTATGCCACATAATTTTAGATAGAAAGGCGAAGATGCTGTATAAAAGTGTGGTTTCATAGAAGCTCATATAAAGTGGTATTTATACAGTTATCTATGCACTGAATGTGTATGTTTGCACTAATGAAATTAGCCAGTCACTTTTCCTCTTGTCCTGTACTTATCCAGCGACTTACAGTTGACTTGTGTGTTGCTTTGTACTGGACTAGGCCCAATTGTCATGCACTTATAAAAACACCCATGTACTCACCATGCAGTCTTACGATGATGCAGGTGCGACATATTCAGTGCTGTAATCACTCAGGCATTACTTCAGCACTGATGCAATCACTTAGGCACTATCTGTGCACTTAAGAAATCACCCACTCACTTGCTATCTACTTCTGTAATCCCCCAGATATCACCCTTGCAGGTTAGGAATCACTCAGGGGTCTACTTGCGTAGTACCTCCTACAGTTATGCAATGATTTAGGCTGTTGCTGTGTAGCCATCTCATTACCTACACACTATCCTTTCAGTCTTCAAATCACACATGTGTTTCTTCTGCATTCAGGTATTCACCTAGGCAGTACTTCAACTGCTACTTCTATAGCTATCCATGCACTGGTTGTGTATGTTTGCACTCATGAAATTAGCCAGTCACTATTCGTCTTGTCCTGTACTTACCCAGTGACTTACAGTTGACTTCTGTAATAGTGTGCTGCTTTGTACTGGGCTAGGCCCAACTGTCATGCAATTATAAGAATGCCAAAATACTCACCATGCAGTCTTACAATGATGCAGTCGCTACATATGCAGTGCTGTAATCACTCAGGCATTACTTCTGGACTGATGCAATCATTTACACAGTATTTATCTGCACCTCTCCTCTCTAACTGTGCCCACCTGTTCCTCCTTTCTGTATGTCATTTGCCTGCTTCTGCAAATATCTTCCCTCTTTCTGCACCTCTGTTGGTTCTTTCTGCACTGATCTGTTTTCTTCCTGCACCTGTTTCAAGTTGCTTTATCTCTTGCCTTTTTTTTATTATTTTTCTTTTTATTAACATAAATAAAGGTTTGACGGTCATCACAGTAATGATACATTATATTCAATTGTGCATATCAGGAGACATAAGGCAGTAGAAACATTATTCATATACAAATAATCACAACAGTGCGGCACATATCAATTCACAGTGCGAGCGGTTCGTCAACCGAGACAGTTTGGGGGGGATCACATATATTGCCTCTGTACTGGACCAAACTTCAATCCATTTTCGTGGGCATCCACGTGCCACATACACATTTTTCTCCTGGAGCATGCACCAGTCCATGTCTGTCTTCCATGTACCCAGTCTCGGAGGCGTTGTTGCCCCCCCACTATCGGCTATATTTCTTTTGACAATGGCACAGCCCAGTGTAGCCCACAGCCTCCCACGAGGCGGCAAATCAGTGGGTTCCCAGATGTTTAGTAGGCACCTCTTCGCCTCCAGCCGCACCACCCCCCCCCATACTTCCCGCATGCAACGAACTACCCGGTTCCAGTAATTCTGCAGCACAGGACACTCCCACAGGGTATGAAAGAAGTCCCTCTCTCACCACATCCCTTTCTACAGAGCCCCTCCTCACTACGGCCCATTCGTTGCAGCGTGGTCTCGGAGAAATTTGCTCGGTGGAGAATTTTTAACTGGATCAACCGGAGCCTAGCTGATGTCGCTACTTCCTTAGGGGAAGCAAGCGCAGTCCTCCACTCTTCGTCATCTATTTCCAGACCATCAGCTTCCAATTTCCTTTTGAGTGGCAGTAAGAGGTCTGGGAAGTTGTTGACAATTTTCCTATAAGTGAGTGATATGGCGTGTTCAGGGAGGTGGCCATCTAAAAGTCTATCCTCCAGGTGGAAGGAGTCTGGGGGCTGGGTTCCCGAGGGGATATTCGCCTGGAGGGAGTGTCTGACCTGCAGGTATTGAAAGTGTTCTGTGTGTGCCAGTTCGTAAGTGCTTTGGAGAGAGGCAAAGGACACCACCCAATCCGGGCCCCACAGATCTTTAATTCGTGAAATACCAATGAGGTCCCAATTTCGGAATCCTTTGGTTCGTCCCAGGGTTCCCAGCCTCTCGGAGACCCACAGCGGGGTGGCCATTGTGAGTGTATCAGCCCAACCCATCCTACGCTGTACAATGTGCCATAACTGTACCGAGTGTTGTGTGGGCCCAGTGAGTGGGTAACTACTGGGCTTAGAGTAGAGCACAGCCTCGAAGTCCCCACCCGGATGGAGCCACCGGTCCATTCCATATCCGGGGTCATTCCCGTCGCAGTATGTGCCCTGATTGATGGCCGAAAGGTGTGCAGCCCAATAGTATTTTCGTATGTCCGGGAGCGCGATACCGCCATCAAACCAACCCAGGGTCAATTTTTGGAGGGAAATACGAGGCGTCCCAGACCACAGCAGTTCTCTCTGTGTGGCTTCAATGGACGGGAAGTAGGAATTCGGGACCAAGTTCGGATAGTTTTGCAGGGCATATAAAAACCTTGGCAGTGCCATTATTTTGAAGAGTGCCGCTCTTCCCAGCAGGGACAGCGGGAGCTTCCGCCAGGAGGCAGAGTCCCTCCTGAAGTGCTGGAGGGGTGGTACGAGATTCCTCTCATACCTGGTAGCCTTCTCCTTAGAGATGAAAATCCCTAGGTACTTGAACCTCTCAGTGGCCACAGTGATCGGGCAGTTGCGGGGGGGCGGCGGAGGGTTACCCTACAAGACGTAGAGTACGGACTTATTCCAATTGATTGTGTACCCGGAATTTCTCCCGAAGCTGGCAAAAATGTCCATCGCCACAATAAGGGACTTACGGGGTCTCATTAAATATAGGAGGATATCATCCGCGTAAAGCGAAATCCTGTCTTCTCACCCGTCAGCCCATTGTATCCCCTTCAGGGAGAGGTCTTGCCTGACCCATGCAGGCAGAGGTTCCAGAGACAGGGCAAAGACTAAGGGCGAAGGGGGCACCCCTGCCGTGTAAACCTCCAGAGCGCTAACACCTCGGAGGCTTTATTATTAATCGAGACTTGGGCCAGGGGTTCAGAATAAAGGAGACGTACCCACCCAATGAAGCTGGTTCCAAAACCCAGTTTCCGAAGTACCGCCATCATGTAGAGCCATTCAAGCGTGTTGAATGTCATTGCGGCGTCAAGTGACACTACCACTGCGTCTTCATGGATGCTGTGACAACGTCCTATCACCCCGTGAAGCCGCCGGAGATTGAGTGCGGTGTTGCGGTGGGGCATAAAGCCGGATTGGTCCGGGTGGACCAAAGCTGGCAGAACGGGTTTCAGCCTATTTGCGAGAGCTTTGGCTAAAATTTTTGGCTCCGCGTTTAACAGCGATATAGGCCTGTAAGAGGCACAGGAGTCTCTTGGTTTCCCTTCTTTCGGGATGGCCACAATTATGGCAATCCGCTGATCTCGCGGTAGAATGCCCTTCTCCCTACATTCTTCTAACATACGTTTCAAGTATGGACTGATGCAGTCAGGCGAGAGCTTGTACAGCTCCATCGGCAGACCATTAGGCCCGAGTGCCTTCCCCGAACGGAGCTCTTATCGCCCGACTCAACTCGTCTGCGGTAAGTGGCGCTTCCAGGGTATCTCCCTCTGCCTCCGAGAGGGTGGTCATACGGATGTCAGTCAACAGGGCAACCGAGCCCTCCTCTGGCCTGTTAGAGCCCGTACTATAGACCCTTTGGTAATGCGACGCGAATTCCCTAACTATTTCACGGGGTTCAGTGATGACTACCCCGAGCTATCTTCGAGTTCTGCCACCACTCTCTGAGCCTGTTGCTTTTTGTCAAGCCAGGCTATAAGCTTCCCTGCCTTGTCTCCCTGGTCGTAGACCCTACCGTCCCTATATTTAGCAATTGTCCTAGCCGCATCGGTGGCCAGGGCCTTGTACTCTGCCACCTTGAGCTGCATCAGGTGGATCGTCCCCGGGTCTCCTCCGGTTTGTGCCACTGTTATAAGCGCGAGGAGATCTCTCTCCAAAGTGACTATTTGCTCCTCTTGTTCCCTGCGGCGGCCAGCAATGGTAGAGAGGGCCTCCCCACTCAGCACGGTTTTAAAGGCCTCCCAAAGTACCTCTGATGAGTCCACAGTGCCCTCATTGCCTTCGAAGTATCGTTCAGTCGAAAGAGTGAGCTTTTTCCTCACTTCTTCGCTACGGAGGAGCCAGGCGTTAATCAGCGCTATACAACCCTCTTGTTTGTCACCGACGGGGAGATGAATGAGCAATGGTGAGTGATCAGATATCTCTCTTTCTAGGTGTGTTATTTCACAGACAGTTATGTCGGGTTGCAGAGGTGCCAGTAAGTAGTCTATGCGGGAAAATGAACGGCGTGGGCCGGAGAAGAAAGTGTACTGCGTGTCCGTCGGGTGGCGGAGACGCCAAAGGTCGGTAAGACCAAAGGCCTCAAGGAAGTCAGACAGCCACTTGTGTCCCGTAGGCGTACTCCGGGGGGGGGATGCCTATCAAGAATTCCAGAGACCACAGCGTTAAAGTCGCCCCCCACCAGGAGGAGCCCCTCCGGAAGAGAAAGGAGCAACTTGCCCAAGTCCTGGTATGATTGGGTTTGGTACCAGGTGGGATATAGGCGGTGACTAAGTTTATCCTGCGTCCCTCCCAGCACCCTGCAATAGCCGCGTAACGTCCCAAAGGGTCAGTGTCTACACGGTCAATGACCAAAGGAAATGTACGACGTAGCAGTATACCCACCCCTCGGGACCCGGATGTGAAGCCTGCATGTTTCCCCAAGGAGTATCCCCACCTGTTGAGTGCGTGGCATGCATTACCCAGTAGGTGAGTTTCCTGTAATAGTAGTACGTCTGGGAGGTGTCTTTTAACAGATTGCAACACAATAGTTCTTTTAAGCTTGTCCCCCAGTCCATTGACGTTCCAGCTCATCAGCTTAAGGCTTTTATCCCACTTCATAACAGTGCGCACTGCTAATTGAAACACCCGCCCCGTGACTCCCTATATCTTCCACACATGTATCCTCGCAATTCTGGTGTGACCAATCCAAATGTCCCCCCTGCCCCCCACCAAACCTCCTGCCCCTACTCCCACCCCTCCTACCCCACTCATCCCAGACAACAAACCCCCCAGGTCCCCCATCTCTGTAGAACTTACCCGCCACCCTACCACAACTACCCCCACCCTGCTTGCCTGCTCCATAGATTTCAAACTACCGACAACCCCAATTAGCAGAGCACCTTTCGCCCAACCCCAACCCGGGAGTGAGGAGAACGCCCCCTCCCGCTAGGACTCCTGTAGGGGAAGAGTGCGCCGGCCCCAACTCCAGCCACCACACTCCCCTGCCCCCCTAGTGCACAGAGCTACAATTCCCAAGACACAATCCAACATGCACTGGAATAGAAGGCTAAGAGTGCTATCACTAGCTGCAGTGTGTGTTAATAGTCCCCAAACAAACAAGTTATAAATTACAGTTCAGCAGGGTCCACCTTTCGTGTTCACCTCCCTTAGCGACCCTCAGTGTCCCGGTGTGAACCCCACTTGGGGCTGGCCGATCTGGACCGCCATGACCACTGGGCTCTGGGCGTCCACCTCCGACCTCTCAGCCGCAGATACCGGGGAGGTGAGCTGGGTGTCTCTCCATGTTCCCCCCTCCGATTGCGCGTGTTCGTTTGGCGAGTCGCTGTCCAACCAGTTCTGGACCTCCGACGGTGACATTAAAAATGAGGATTTACCTCCCACGATGACCTTCAGCTTAGCCGGAAAGAACATCAAGTACTTGAATCCTCGTTCAGGAAGCGCCGCCTTCACTCCCACGAAAGAGCGCCTCTCCCGCTGGACCTGAAGCGTGAAGTCAGGGAAAAACCAGGTCGTGGCTACTTCGTGGTGCAAGTCGCCCTGTTGCTTCGCCGTCTGAAAGATGGCGCCCGGTCCCTATAGTTAAGGATTTTTGCGATTATCGTCCTGGGCGGCGCCCCCGGTTTAAGTTTAGGGACCGGCGCACGGTGAGCTCTTTTACCTGTAAAAAGTTTAGAGAGGCGCTTTGGCTTAAGATGGGCGAGGATGAGGTCTTCCAGAAATAGCTTGATGCTGGGCCTCTCCGTTCCCTCCGGGACACCCACTACCCGGATGTTGCTTTGACGGTCCCTCTCCTCCTGATCCTCAAGCCTTAGAGCCATTTGCCGGTGCGGGTGTGCCAATTCGCTAACACGTTTTTCCAGTGCTTTCGATGAGGATTGAAGCACCTTGATATCCGATTCGTTGTTCTTGGATCTTTCCGTGGTCTTGCCAAGGTCCGTACGGAGGAGATTAACTTCTATGGAGATTTTGTCCATTTTAGTCTCCAGGTTGGTACCCAGTGTCTGGATGGTTTCGCCCTGGAATCTCAGGCCTCCTGTTTTTTACTCGTCAGCTGCAGTGCCCAGTGAGCACCGGCCGCTCCCTCTCGGGTCAACCCACACCGCCTGTCAAGTCTCTCGGGCCTTCCCAGGCCGTGTGCCAATGTTTAGGGGTAGTGGCGAAACAGTTGAGTGCCCTTCCCTTTTGTCGTGCGCCGGAATTCCCCCTCAGCCTCCAGGTCCGGGGAGTGTTGGTGCCAGCTTAGTGGGCAGCTTCTCCCACAGGGGGCGCCCCCCCTATTTCCAGGCCTGGAATCACGCCTCAACCCGTGCCAGGACGTCAATGGGCCTTCCCTATATGGTGCCTCCTCTGTGAGCCAAGCCTCAGTAGTTAAAACCCTCGGTCAAGGAGGCTCCCCCGGGGTACCGCCATCGTCGCTGGGTCCCCCCGCCGTTGCCGTCCTACTTTGTGGAGACTTATCTTCCAGGGACCCAGGCAGCCTCGATACTGTTGTGTTTGGGTGGTTCCGGGGCAGGCCCTTCACAGACTCACCTGGGGTAGGCGCTCCCCGCGAGGCGGCCCCACCAGATCGCCAGCCCTCCTCTATTTAGGCCCCGTACCGGGCCTACGACTTTTAAGGGCCACGGGGGGGAAGGGTCACCGCCTCACATTGACCGTGAGGCGGGCGGCGGGCACACACTACTTAGCGCCCCCTCACCTCGCGGGGTTCCCCATTCGGCGGTCCGGAGAGTCCGCGGCATCCTCTTCTCCGGCGACTAGGCCGCAAGCCGGGTCCCACAGCAGTCTCGACTCACCAGCTCCGGACTCCAGTCCGACGCCACCTGGTCCGGCGCGGAGGTCCGGGAGCTGTATCCTTGGCCCGGAGAGGAGTCTGGGCCCGGCAGAGGCACGGTGCTGCAGCGCTTCAGCTCCGGTGGCAGGAACGGTAGGATTTACCCGTCTCAGGTCGGATAGATGCCGGATTTATAAGGGGACAGAGGTGGGTTAGTCGAGCTCGCTGCCTAGGCGGCCATCTTCGTTGGCGCCTGGCCACGCCCCCTATCTCTTGCCTTTTATTGCACCCCTCTTCCTTCTTTCTGCACCTCTATTGCCTTACTGTGCTCACCTGTTTTACTCTTTGTGTACCTTTTGCCTCTTTTTGCACCTCTGTTGATTCTTATGCACTAGTGTTGTTTCTTTCTATGACTTCTCTTGCAAATTTCTGCATCCCACTCATATAGGTAAAGAGACACCAAAGTACTCACCATGCAGTTTCAATAATACATGCACTACATTTGGAATGCTGTATTCATTCATAAAGTAATTTTTTCAGTAGCTCTTTTCACTTATTGTGCAGCTCAGGTGTAATTGTTAACTATTTTCAGAAAACCATATATACATTTCTTTGTAGCATTTAAAATAGAAAGTGTTTATTTAGTAATAGGTAAGTATATATGTATATCTTTATTTTAATAATCTTAAATTGTTTGTAAAATTCTTTTTTACAGATATTCTGCATTATTATTAACAAAGAATAAACATGACAAGAAAAACAGAAAGGAAGAAACAGCAAAGAAAACAGTACTATTTAAAGGAGAAAGAATCGCACAAATTAGATGAACTACAACATGTGGCAAAATAGAAAAAGTCTTGTGGTAAGAGAACAAAGGAATTTATTAAAAGAATTTCAAGGGGAGGAAAGGATTTTAGAAATGATGAAAATAGAAAGAATACCTGTACAATGAAAAAGAATGAAATGAAAAAAAGACAAATTAATAGAAATTCAGGAAATGAGAAAAAAACAATGTTGAAAGAAGAAAGAAACAATTTAATGAAATTAGGAAATGCATGTATAAAATTAGAGTACTACAACATTTGTTTAAACATGGCAAGAAATATAAAAGAAGATCTGCATTTTTTTTTAAAGAAAATAGATTGAAAGTATAGTTGAAAAGGCTTTTGAATTGAAAAGAAGATTGTTCATTTTAGTTTTAAAGAGAATGCGAACATTAGATAAACCAATGCATTCTTTGAAGAACAAAACTAAAAGGAAAAGGCTAATTAACAAAACTAATTTTTGTAAAACGTTTTTGGGTGAATGGAAGCATACTTTTTTTTTTTACTGAAGAGAGCTATTTTCAAAACAATGCATTCGTTCATGCCGTTGATACCAGTGGTCATGCTTATGAAGTGAAGAACGGTTGTGCAATTGACAAAGAAAAGATGGTTCTTAAAAATATGGAAGAAGTGATAGCTGAAGAAGTTCAAGTGAGACGTACATAAGCTCCAGTGTATACATGTGATTGTAGTAGTATATGTAGTATATGACACGAGTCTATTGATATTTTACAAAATGTCTTACGAAATTATACTAAAAAAAGTATTAAACAAAAGATTAAGATGTTACAAGGACTAGATCATTGCAAAGTGAGAAAAATACTGGCTTGCAAGGTCATTCTCTGGCTTGTCTTTCTAGAAAAGTGTGTCAAAGTGTTTTTCATCATTTGAGAATGTTAGCAGTACATCACTCAGCAATGCGGAAGTTAATAAGAAGATTGTACTATGTAAAAAGTCAGACAATAATTTTAAGTGACTTAAGCACTGATCTTTTGCATGGGTCAGTATCAGATGTAAAAAAAGTTTATGATGAAATAGTTTTGTTACTTTGGTCCTGAACAGGAGTGTAGAGAAAGTGAGAATTTGATAAGTGTAGATGTTGAAGAAGAGGTGGAAGATAGTAGTACTTAGAAGTTTGAAGACAAAATTACGAAGTTTAAGGTAATTTGTTGTAAAAGACCAAACTATGTGTGTATTTGTTATCGACGTACTCACTATAGAGAACAAACTAGGAATGTTGATCTGTATTTAAAAAGTGAAAAAGAAAGCAATGATAAGTGGAAGGAATTTGGTGCTTATTCGTTGGTGGAAGATTGTTTCGATTTGGGTAGTGATCAACATATTTGCATATATAGTTATTCCACATTAGAGGAGAACAAAATGCCTGCTAGAGCTTTACATAATAGCCTAGAGTTGGTAGCTATTCCTCCAGAACTGGTAGATTTAAACATGTATGAGTCCATTCTGATTCAATCTGTGCACCCGTTTCAAGCTATTGTTCGTATGGAGCCTAAAACAGGTAAGCTGCCTCCATCAGATTTATAAAGAGGCTTAAAAGGAAGAGTTGTGTATTTACCTTTTACATTTTTTTTAAAAGTCTTGAAACTATTGGTGTAGAGAAAGAGAAAACTAAACCTGCAGTTATTCTAGTTAATGGTGTCCTACAAAGAGTCTGAAAATATGGCAAGAATTTTTTTATATTAAATATTTTTATTGGGTTTGCAATACGTAAAGCATTCCAGTTTAACAATCCCCCCTCCCTCTGATCTGACTTTGAATACAAATACTGTATGAGCAACAATGCGACAATCCCCTTTCAGGTGAATACACAGCCATTTAGCCAACAACCCTTAGCTGGGCAGGCGGCGATCGTATCATATCCGCAAATATGCACACCAATGGAATACACAACCCCCCCTCCCCCAGTAAGTAACCCCCCAAACACAGCACCGTCGCAGTCTCTGCCCCGCATTCTAATGCATCAATCTCCTCCACGCAGCCGCAATCTAGAGTCCCCGGTCGTCCTCTGTGGTGGGAACGTCAGTGTTACTGTTAAGGTACGTCTGGTACAATCCCCAGAAGTTTTTCGGACGACTAGTAGGGGGCATCAGCTCGCTGTAGTTCTCGGACTGTGTACAGCAGTATAACATATCATGTGCCCAACGCTTAGGTGTAGGCGCAGGTGTAGGCATCCAACAGCAGGCCACCACCCTCCGAGCTATGAGCAGTCCCATGTCTACCAATTGCCGTGTGGCCCTGGGGAGCTTCTTGGTGTATCCCAGGAGCGCAAGCGCAGGGTCAGGTGTGAGTTCTATGTCTATTATTCTGCTTATCTCAGTAAAGATTTTGTCCCAGAAATCCCATATGCCTTGGCATTGCCATGCCAGGTGCAGGAAATCTGCGTCCGGGGCGTGGCATCTTTCACAGTCCGCTTTGTTGCGGAGGCCGTTCCTGCGCAGCCGCGCCGGTGTGTAATACACCCTGTTGAGGAACTTTAAGTGAACAAGCCGGTGTCTGCCATTGAGGGAAAACTTCCTAGTGTTAGTGCCGCAGTATCGCCACATGTTGTCGTTAATCACTATCTGCAGATCAGTTTGCCATGCCTGACGTGCCTTTGTGTGTGTGTTCCCTGTGTGCCTGCGAAATCTTATATAGGTTGGACAGTAGTTTTTGAGGAGCCTTAATGACATATGTGAGTTCCGGAACCTCAGGTGGCTCAGCCATGTCTTCGCCCAACAGGTCTGAAAGAGCGCAAGGCACCCTATGGAACTGGAATCGGGTCAACAGTGGTGCATCTGCTCTATTAGTTGTTGCTTGCTCCCAAGTTTTGGCTATCCCGTCCTGGAACAGATTCCCTGCCACTCTTACGTCAATGTTATGTAATGCAAGGACCACCACTTTCTCCTTAATGGGAGATAGCCATCGAGCCCAATCCATCGGCATTATTGGGGTGTATAGCAGAGCGCCCCCCTGTAGTTGCTAATAACAAAATAGGGCTGGCTCTAATCAGTAAGGCTGAGCCTCAAAAGTACAATCAACAAGGAAGATTGCCAATACTGATGTGTTCTTTTCAAGAGATATATCTTCTCTAAAGTAAAGACGACAGTTCAATACCTGAGGTTGCTATTAAATAGCTATTTATTCAAAATAATTTTGAATAGTATCTTAGCATCGGTGTGGAGTTGAATACCTAAGTACCTGACTGTAGAGGTAGTCCATTGTAGTGGATATTCCATTTCAATGTTCTGCGTGATAGGTGTTAAGGGGAAGGCCAGGGACTTCGACCAGTTTACCTTCAGGCCCGTTAGGGCTCCGAAGCGGACCACTTCTCTCAGGTTAAATTGCTGTCTGGGTCACGAACATACAGCAAAGTGTCGTCCGCATACATGGACACCACTATCTTGTAAGTGGGGAAGCCTATGCCTTCATTGCCATGGTATTCTCGGAGTGCACAAGCTAATGGTTCGGCAACCAGGGCCTATATGAGGGGCGAAAGTGGGCACCCCTGTCTGGTGCCTCTACTGATGGGGAAGTCGTCTGTTACCAAGTTACAGAGTCGGAGCCTGGCTTGCGGGCAATTGTATAGTGCCCCTATCATCTAGAGGAATGGCAGCCCCAGGCCCATCGGCTGCAGTACTAAGCGCATAAATGGCCATTCCACTGAGTCGAAGGCCTTTTTCATATCTAGGAATACAGCCAGTGCTTTCCTATCCTGTCGGACATGTTTTATCGTGCCCAGGACCGTGCGGATGTTATATATCAAGTTCCTGCTGGGGATGAAACCAGCCTGTTCAGGGGCCTTCAGTCGAGGCGCCAGAAGATCCAGTCGGTTAGCAAGTACTTTAGCAAATAGTTTAGTGTCTATATTCACTAGGGAGAGAGGTCTATACGAGCTGCATTCGTTTAGTGGTTTGCTTGGCTTTGGTATCGCAACCAGCAGTGCCTCCCTCATGGATTGTGGCATACTGCCCTCTACGCAAATATCATCAAAGAGCGTGGAGAGGTGCGGGAGTAGTTTGTCTTGAAAGGCCTTGTAAAACCCCACAGGGAGGCCATCTGCGCCCGGTGCACTGCCAGATCGCATACTCGCCAGTGCTTCCGTGATTTCATCCTTTTCTATCGGGAGCATCAGGAATTCTCTGTGTGCATTAGTCAGCATAGGTATATTGATGTGGTCCAGGTAGTCTGTAATGACCTCTTCAAGGTCTCCACTTTTGGACCTGTATAGTTCAGCATAAAAGGCCTTAAAAGCTCGTGCTATGTCTGCTTCTTCCGTCAGCACCTCCCCGCCTCCCGATTTTATTTCAGAAATTTGTTGTTGCCCCCTTTGCTCGCTTATAACCCTGGCCAGGACTGAGCTGGGTCTCTCACCTTCCCCATACGTTCTTGCTGTTGCGTACTTCCCCATATGCATCACTTCTCTGTCTGCCTCCTCATGATACTCAGCGATGAGCGTCTTGATCTCCTCACCTATCGTACTGTCCGTTTGTCTGCTCTGTCAGTCCTCAAGGGAAGCCAGAAGTCGCTCAAGGTCGGTCAGTCTCTGCCTAATGGACTTGAGCACACCTGAGTGTTTGGACATTGCTATGCCTCTAATATATACTTTGAATGTTTCCCAGATTACCTGGAAGCTGTCTACAGAACAGATGTTGGTCTCAAAGAACACGTCTATAGCTACCGCAAGTTCTCCTCTAAATATCGGGTCCAGGAGGGAGTAGGGAGGGAACCTCCATGTGAAGGGTGGGATTTTTTTGCCTGGAATGTCCAGCACCAAAAGCACCGGTGAGTCAGACAAGGTCCTGGGAAGTACCTTGCAGTCCCTAATCTGCCCTAGCCCGGAGGCCGATGCCAGCCAATAATCTATTCTGGTATGGATATCATGGTATGCGGAGTAGTGAGTATACCCCCATTGCTCTGGGTGTCTGCACCGCCACACGTCCTCAAGACTCATACTCGTTTTGATGCTCTTCATTGCCAGAGCAGCCATCGAGGGACGGCGGGGTGGGCCAGCCAATCTGTCCAGAGCGGGGTCTAGAACCAGGTTGAAATCCCCACCCCAAAGAATACGGTCAGGGTCATATTGTTTGGCAATGGCGGCTAGGGTTTGAAAGAAGTCGGGGGAGTCGTAGTTCGGGCCGTAGGAATTGATTACCACCAAGTCTATGTTAGGCCCTGTGCATCTGGAGATAACAAATCTGCCCTCTGTGTCTGCATGTAGAGAGTGCAAGGAGAGGCCAGACTTCGGGTTTATCCAGGTGAGCACTCCCCTGGCATGCGATGTGAAGCCTGCCACTGTTATATTACCTTCCAGCCCACTGCAGTGCAGCATTTTGCTGGTCATAGGGAGATGGGTTTCCTGCAGCAAAGCTACATCTATGTGTTGGCGCTGTAAATAGCTAATGGCCTTCCTAACTTTGCGGTGGTCATTCAGACCTCGCACGTTCCAAGTGAGGGCCCTGAGATTGGGTGTGTGTGCAGCGTTGCTTCCATTGGCCATTTCAGCCATTAAGGTAAGCTAAGTGCGTATTAAAGGTGATTGCCTTTCTCGCGCCCAAAATCTGTAGAATGTCTAGAGTCAGATACCATACCCCCCTACATCCCTGAAACTGTCCCATCCCAAAAACCCTGCATCCCCCCTCCCACAGCAGACCAACCCCAACCAGGTCTCGCATTGATAACCCCTTCTCCCCCACTCCCCAACTGGGTCCTCAACTGTCGAATCCCCTTTCGGGCATTCAAGGTGCATTGCGCGCGGGGGCCAAGGTTGCCGGACAGCAATCAAGTGTGTTAGTTTCAATGCTTGTCGACAACCCCACTCCTAGTCCTCGCTGCACCATGAAGTTACATCAGCTTACATGTAGTTACCAACATTGATTGTCAAGCATATCACACTGGCCTTAGGGGCACATCTCAGCCATTGTCTTTCTCCCACTACGCGCCCCCAGCAGCTGCCTGGGCAAGCCAGCCAATAACAGCCACACTTGGCAATCCACCACTAAACGCAAGATTTAGTTGGGTCTCACCCAGAAACTGGTCCGTCAGGGTATCAGGGCTCCGTTGGGAGGATTGGGAGGACCTTGCCGGCCCTTAGCGTCGGGGGCGTAGTGGCAGTTAGCTTCGGTGTCTCCAGCGGCATTAGCCCAGTCTATACTGTCGTTGTAGACCTTCAGAGTCCGGTGTCCCCACATGTCGGCTGTAGGGCAGCGCTATTCTTGGTCCTCTAACTGGCTACGTTGGTCCTCGCAGTCTACCTGACTGAGTCCGTGCTCTGTGCCCTGGTCCATCCCTTTAACGCCTGCTGGAGTGCTTTAGGGTCCGTGAAGAAATGGGAATGCCGCTGCCGGTTAACTCGTAGTTTTGCAGGATACAGCATGGCATAATCTAGTTCCAGTTCCCGAAGTTGTTTCTTAAATGGGGCAAAGTGTTTGCTTGCCTCTTGTACCCTCGCAGTGAAGTCAGGGTTTAGGGAGATTTCCAAGCCCTCGAACTGTAGTGTCTTCTTATCTCTGGCTACCGGGAGGGCTGCGTCTCTGTCTCTATAATTTAAGAGCTTGGCAATGATAGGGCGCGGCGGGGCTCCCTTGCGAGGTCGTGGGCCAAGCGAGCGGTGCGCGCGCTCCACAATGAACATTGGCGAAAATACGTTCTCACCCAGCAATGTGACGAGGAGCTTCTCGACAAATTTTTCCATGATGCCAGTCTGTGTCGTCTCCGTAACCCCCGTGATGCGTATGTTGGAGCGTCTCGAAAGCGCCTCCAAATCTTCAGTCTTCTCCTGGAGCGATTGCATAAGTTTCCCAATTTTCTTGTGGTCGGAGTCCAATTCTGTTTGCGCCTCTTCAACCTCAGTGAGGCGTCGTTCAGACATGTCCATGCGCTCCGCATGTTTGTCTACGCGTTCCGCCATGCGGTCCATCCGGTAAGTGAGTGCGTCTATTTTGGAGCCAATCGACGCCATGCTGTCTTGTAGGCCTTTTCCCGTGCCTAGTAGCATGTTTTTGATGTCCGAATAGTCAATATTCCCCTCTCCGTTCGCCGAGTAGGTTTTATCCGTCTCCCGAGAGTCCGGGGTCTTGGTGCGACGCTGCTCAAATGGAAGTTTGCTTTGGGTCTTGTCACCTTTCCCCATGTCGACGTCTTGTTGGGTAGTCTACGCGCGGCAACCGGGCCGCAAAAAGGTGCCAAGGCTGATCGACTTTAGAAGGGCGACGCCGTCGCCGTGTCCGTCAAGACGTTGGGTGCAAAGTCGTCTCCAGATCACTCCCAGGTGCCTAGGGCGCTCAATGCTCCTCCGCGCGATTGTTGGACCGCAGGGTACCCCAAGGTGGTCGGGCAGCAATGGCGTGGTCTTTGTCGCTGTAGTACTTTGGCCGTGCTGTTTCGCCAGGCTTGTCAGGTGAACCGTCGCGTTCCCTCTGGTTTAGCGCAGCGCAGTCTCGTCGCTGTAGGCTGGTGACCTTCAAGGTGTAGTGCTACAGTTGTCGCTGACCTTAAAGCTATGTTTAGGCCTGTCCGGTCAGTCTTAGGGCCCCAAGGTCGCCACCTCTCACTATGTGCTGCGTCAGTAATGGACCCTGCATCTACAGTGGGGAAGGGTGCCCCGGGGCGAGCACTACGGGCGTCTTGCTGCCGTTCTTGCAGCCATGTGTGTGTCCTCATGCCTCGGGTTTATCTTCGGAGGCTCCCCCATGTTAGATCCAGCTGCCGAGGCCCGAGTGTCATGGGCCTGTGTGTTCCCCTTACCGGCGTTGTGGCGGTGCCCGGGGGGGAGCCCACAGAGCTCAGCAGTGAACCGGGTGCAGCAGTGTGTGGGGAGGGGGTGTTCGGATGGAGTGTGCTTCCCCCCTCCCGAGGTCCGGGGTTCACTGCTTCTCGCGCCAGGATCTTAGCTCTCACCGGCCTCAGGCGCCTGTAAGATCCGCATGTCGCCGCACGTCTTCCGGCCCCAGGATCACTCAAGGCCGCGGCTTGCGGCCTCCCTCGTCGCAGGATTCCCCTCCGCCGTCAGCCCTCACCGCAGCGCCTCCGAGCGCAGATCGGGCCACCACAAGCTGCCGGGATACAGAGGGTGCTATAATTCGTACTTTTTAGTGTTTGAGTGTAAGCTGATGCAGGATATTTTCGGATTTTGTAGTGCAGCGACACGGAGCTATGGGGTTACGCGTCCGCCATTGTCGCCGGCAAGCTCCGCCCCCCCAAATATGGCAAGAATTAGTAGATGTTAGCAAAGTGAAAAAAAGGCCACGTTATTTCTCACAAAAAATCAATGACTACTACAAAAATGTGTAGGTAGAAGATGAAGAAATCGATTTAGTTGACAATAGCGAAATTTCAAGTGGCCAAATTGAAAAAGTGGATATCTCCAAAAGTGAAGAAATTTATGAACATTATAGTGTACATCCTTTACATTCAAAGGAAGTTATTGGAAATACTATTGAATTATTCCGAATGAAGAAAGCGAAGGGAACTCCCATAAGTGTTTGGGAAAGAAGTTTGGAAGCTTGTTGTTTTCCACAGCTCTTCCCTACTGGAAAAGGTGGACGATATGACGAACAACCAGTAAAGATTCAAGCATGAGAATATCGTATGCAAGATTGTACTTAGAAGATCTGGTCCTTGCCGTCAAAAATGATGGGCTTCAGAAAGCCAACATGTTCAACCAGGGTATGTCGGCTATCGGGAACTGGATGTCACACAATTGTCTGAAGCTAAACTCCGACAAATCGGAGGTGGTAATTTTCGGCAATCTCTCGCCGGAGTGGTCCCCCCTTTGGTGGCCGTCATCCATGTGCCAGCCCCCAGTCCCGGTTGACAAAGTGAGGAACCTGGGAGTTATGTTCGACAACCGGCTGAACTTCCTTCCACACGCCAACCAGATATCCTCTTCAGCCTTTCATAAACTTAGGCTCATCAAAAAAATTCTGCCCTTCTTACCTGAAAACATGGTGAAAACGCTGGTAAGCTCCCTGGTGTTCTCCACCCTAGACTATTGTAACGCTTTGTTTCTAGGGGCCCAGGAGAGAGTGCTAACAAAAATGCAGTCTATACAGAACGCGGCCGCCAGGCTCCTAAGGCGAATCCCTAAATTCCATCCGGTCTCACCCACCATAAAACAACTCCATTGGCTTCCGGTGAGGAAGAGGATTAAGTTTAAAACCTTATGCCTGGTATATAAGGCTTTACACAACGCTGTCCCAGCGTTCTTCACTCAGAACCTTACCCCCTACTGCCCATCCAGAGCACTGCGCTCTTCCAGCTCCCTGGACCTGGTGATCCCCTGAACTAAATCTGTCAACTGGGGTGACAGAAGATTCCTTGTGGCCGCTCCAAAACTATGGAACACACTGCCTTATTCGATCAAGACCAGCACGTCCTTATGGTCTTTTCGAAAAAACCTAAAAACTTGGCTTTTTAATCAATGATCTCCTAGTCCCCTTGTTGGCCAAACATTGCAGTTACTTAGCGCTGAGATGCCCATGGGCCTTCGTTTCGCGCTTTACAAATGTTAAAATAAATAAATAAATAAGAATTCGACAATTTATTCCATATATATTTCATCTTTTGTTTGAAAGTGACTTGTCTGGACTTTCATATGCAGTGAACCACATATTAAAAACATGAGTTCTTCTTCAACATGTTTCTGCAAAGGAATTCATGGACAAAGTAGAAGAGAGAGACGATCATTTAGAATCTCGATTGATTAATTTGATGGTGTGTCAACGTGTTACTAATGAGTATTGGTATCGTCGTAATGGAGAACTTACATGTATGTTAAGGAACTTAGGAACCCCTACATGGTTTGTCACACTAAGCTGTGCTGAATATGCCTGGAATAATTTACTTGAATTTCTTCGAGAATCAAATTCAAATATTAAAAACATTTAATTCAAAACAACTAGAGAGCTGTGTTCCTTTGATCCAGTAAATGTGCGCAGATATTTTAATCGTAGGTTTCAAGCTATGATGTCTTTTATCCACAATAAAAACAACCCACCACTTGGAGAAGTTATTGATTTCTTTTGGAGAAAGGAGTACCACCTAGAGGTGCTCTTAATATACATATGCTTTTATGGATCAAAGATGTACCTAAGTTTGGAACTGATTTGGATGACACCTTTTTTATCTTTTATTGAAGACTATGTCACATATGCTATACCAAAAACAAGAGAAGAAAATATGTTAAGACCACAAGTTTTACGGTTTCAAACTCATCAATGTGGCAAATACTCTCAATGGAAATACAAGTAAAAGGAAAAGTTTTATACCAAATGTTGTTTTGAATTTCCGCGTCCAGTAATATCGAAAGAAAGAGTCAACAGTTTCATGTCAGCAGTGAGGGATACTATCACTAGAAAATCTCCCAAAAATACTTACAATTTAAAAAGAAGTGAACATTAAACATATTAATGATTATAATCCAGTAATTTTGTCAATGTGGAATGCAAATATGGATATCCAGTATGTTGCAGATAATTCCATTGCTGTTGCTCGGTATGTTACGTCATGCATAACAAAATCTGAAAAGACGGAGTTGAAATAAATGTGGGAAGAAATTGCCTAAGAGAAGACTCTTAGTAAGAAATTGTACAGCTTCAGTTTGAAGATGCTGTGCCATCGAGAGATTGGATCCTACGAATGTTCGGATCGGTTGACGTCTGCAAGTTTATATTCAGAGTCGAGAGGAATTATTTGGGTTAGTCTAGGTCTTGCTGCAACACGAAATAGAGTACCTAAATCTATACTAAAAATCGAATATTTAGCATTAAATGAACCGGAAATCACATCTATTGTTAAAACAAACATGTTGGATAGCTACTATCCTAAAAGAAGTCTCAATCTTGAAAACAAATGTCTCTATGAAGTCCTGCAATACTACAGCTTTAAACAAAATATTACAGGGAACGTAAATGAAGAGAAATACGCAGTAATTGATTCTGATGGATGTTTGGTGAGACATAGTAAAGTAAATCTTATTAGTCACAGGAAACTGAGTTGCGATACTCCAGATAAAAGGGAATTTTACTATTTAGCCCTTCTGCAACTCTTCAAGCCTTGGCGTACTGAAATGGAATTACTTGGAGATTTTCAGTTGTATAAAGATTCTTTTAATGCATGTAAAGATAGCATTGAATGCACATTTTTTTCAAAATTATCTACAAATGTTGAATGAAGAGATTCAACAAGAAGCTACTATTGCAGCTGAGATTGCTAGAGACAGTTCTCAAGACAGTCAAAGTTCTGCTCCATTGAGTCAAGATCCACTAGGAGAACCAATTCTTCAAAATGAAGCAGCAATTGCTATGACTGAAGTAGAAACTGCAATGCATCAAGCTCAACAGGATATTATGGAGTTGGAAAACTTGGAAGAGAAACTAAATATTGAACAGAAAGAAATATATCAGCAAATTACACAACAGATCGACCATGGTTTACTTCATGAAAATAAAAAATGCAACTGCCCTTCATTTAAAACTATCCGAATGTATATCAGTGTTCAAGCTGGTAGAAAAAAGTTTCTTAATTAAAGTTTTGACCAGTTATTTACAGAAAACCACTGAACATGCAAAAGAAGCTTTGCAAAGTCGGCTACTTTCAAACTTGTTTCCAAATGAAAATGTTGCTCCGGAAATAATATACAAACAAATTAGAGAAAAGAAATCTATAATCTGTTTAATGCCAACACTGAGAGAGTGTTCTACATTCAATGAAGAACTACTAAAGCTGGAAAAACAATATAAATGGAAGCCATTAGCCAAAATACAACACAAAGGAATGACTATCATTTTGACTGAAAAATGTAAAACAAAATTGGATTCTTTAGAAAAATCTATATATAAAACTGCTGGTTTAGAAAATAATTTATATGTATGTGAAAACTGTCTGGTAATTTTACGGCATAATTTGGATGTGGAGAAAGGTTTAGTAAATGGAGCAATGGGAAAGTTGTTGACTATGTTAATTATAAAAATGGAGATTAAATTTAATTTTTGACGATTAAATTTGATAAAATTAAAGAAGTAAAACAGATTGGACGTTGTGCTGTTCGTTTTTCACTTGTAAATGACTTGTATGTTTGTAGAAAACAGTTTCCTCATTCTTTGGCATATGCAGTGACTATTCATAAATCTCAAGGTTTAAGTGTAGACAGTGCTTTGGCAAACATTGGAAGTACAGTGTTTGAAGAGGGTATGGCATTTGTTACATTGCCTTGAGTCAGAACTTTAGCTCGATTGTATTTGATTGATTTTGATGAGAGAAAGATTAGTGCTGATGCAAATTGTGTAAGAGAGTATAATCATTTCAGAAGACTGTATGCTCCCAACTTAGGTGAATATCCTGTATATGAAAGTGTGTAGTATGTCAAAAAATAACATATGAGACACTCTGTAGTGAGGTTGGAAACAAGAAAAAAATCAACAGAATGTTGAGGTTGCAATCAAAAAGGAAAAGGACACTGTTGAAGATATTGTAGGATATCCATTAGAAAATAGTTCATGTATCAACTGCCATGCTAATGTAGTTGTAAAGGTCATATTTTTTCTAGAGAATCTTCAGCAAAAAATTATGGAGAATCGAGAAAATATTTTGTTCTTTATTACATTCAATTTATGAAAACTTGACAAGCGATAAAACTAAAATCCAAAGTGCTTCCGACATTCGCCATGTTCTGGATATATGTTGTGGTTCTTCACAATTTACACTGAATGTACAGCAAGATGCTCAGGAATTTCTTATGTTTGTGCTTGCAGTATTGGACGATGAAGGAATGCAAATTGAACATCTTTGGAGTACGTTACAGATGGGACCATAAACGTGATACCTGTTCATTTTCTTCTACCACTGAAATTGACACTGAAAGATCCATATATTTGACAATACTAGTTAGCAAAACAGTGTCTTTTAACAAATTAGTAAAATCAGCTAATAAAAATATGGAATGTAGTCACTGCAAATTTGAAATGTTTTCAACAATATATATAGAAAGATTTGGACAATATATAATGTTAATGATACAACGTTGTAGAGCAGATGGAAGACAATTGGAAACTAAAGTAAAAAAATTTGTGGCAAGCCAACTTTCATTATCAGGAAGAAGTTTCAAAGCAGTGGCAATTATTCTCCACGATGGACCTTCTACAGCATCTGGACACTATACTGTGTATTTAACGTGCAATAAAGGATGGACTCATTGTAATGATGCCCATTTGGAATTCAAAAGTCAGTTGCCTTATGAATTACCAAATTCATATCTAATATTTTTGATGCTAAAGTTCTGAAAGAATTCGGCCTATTGGGAAGGTGTGAACATGAATTAATGAGTTTCAGATTTCAGAAATATAATTCGGCCTAGTGGGAAAATATGGATATGAATTAAGAAGTGTATTTTGGATATTTTCAATGCCTATAGGGAAGATGTGAATATTTACTGTTTCAGTTATCATTTTTAGGTCTTGTGGCGTTAACCGCGCAAAAGCGCGGTCTCGCCAGAGACCTATTGTTACCGACGCAGCTTTCCAGGAGACTGGACCTGGCCACGCGCATGGCGATTGGAGCGGGCCACTGTCATGGCTGGATTTTCTGATTAGATGGGATCAGCCCCTAGGGGCCCCTCCAACCCAGCCAGAACGTAATCACATCCCTCCTCAGGACCATCTATCCAGGCACCTGGGTACCTACCTGAGGATGGGGAACTCGCAATATACAAGCTCATATTATTAAAAACACCACTAAATCTATAGGGATACTAAGAATACTCACTGATTACTAGGGATATCCATACCCTACACCACACTTATATTCACATCAGTTGGTCTCGCGGCCACCCCGACCCAGACCGGTCTACCCTAGGGCAGATATGACACACAATCCGGTGCGTCTACACATGGGCCTGCAGAACCCAATGCTCTCTTTTCCAAACGGTTCGCAATCCGGCAAACCTACACGCCAGTCTCCCACCTGACGCTCTCACTTACGCAAGCCACAATCCTGTGGGTATACACGCTGGTGATCCAACCCAGCGTTCTCACTAACGCCGCATATCAACGACGACCACATTCCTATGAACACCTTCAGTTATATGTTGGGAAGTCTCTCTCCCTATTCACTAAGGGCTTGCTACTACAATATTAGGAGTTAGCCAATTAATATAATGTACCTCTTATTCTTGGCATCATAGGTCCACTCGCTCCCTATTTATGTGATCACCACTTACCTGATTGGGGTTACTCATCCATTCATAAAAAATAGTAACCACCTAGGAGATACATTTACCTGGATTGAACAAGAATATAAGACACATGCCAGTTTGCTACAAACTGGGGGTTTTATTAGAACAATATTAAAGTACACAGGTCTGTAACTGACAAAGACTATAGATAGAACACACCGCTGAAAGAGAAAAGATTAGCAATACAATAGCTTAGGGAATAAGGACAAGATTAAGATGTAAGTGTAAAGTAAACTAATGTGATGAAATAGATGTCACCTGATTAGTGTGAAGTCTTGTTCTAGCTGTCATCTGGGTTCCTCTCTCGTCTCTGCCTTGGCTCATCTCAGACTCTCTCTCTCTCTCCTGCACTCTTGGGTACACCTCTGCGCTGATCACTTTGCACTGGACTCCTCTTCCCCACGAACCTTCTCCACCTTCCAGATTCACTCTAATGGTTCCTGCCGCTCTAATGCTTTTCATTCCACTAGCTTGTTCACTCTGTCTCTGCGCCAATGTCCAATTAACTCCCTCTGCTCCCACAGGTTAGTCCACGATCTCTCCTCCGTCTCTTCTAAAAGGCATGACTTCAGACTCCAGCTATTCACACCTCCTCCTGATAAGTAACTGCTTCTGACTGCTTCCTTCAGTTCCAGCTCACTGACTGTCTGTTTGTCTTCTCTCTGTTCCAAGCATGTCCTGTCTCTTCTCCTCTTGCAATTCCACTCCTCCAACTCTACCAACACTCTCTTCTCCTTCAATTCAAGTCAGCTCTCTCTCTAGCTTGAACCCTCTCTGCTCTGCCAACTCCACTCGACTGCTTGGTTCCGCCACCTCCACACGACTCACTGACTCCGCCTCTGCACTTCACTGATATAGAATGCTGTTTCCTCATGGAAAGTTCCAGCCATCAGCCTGCCGCCCACCAGGTCTCTGCATCACCTCGCATCAAGGACACACACCCAGCCGGCCGGCCTTTTGTTGTGTCTTCCACACAGAGAATAATACAGCCTACCGATAAGGGCTGGCCCAGACCGGTTCTCTCCAAGTGAAAAACAGCCTTAACTATAAACTTTTCCTTTACCCTGAAAAGCCTCTCAGCTTCATCAAGATGGAGTCCCTCTAGTTCTAGGCCTGTAGGCCTGAAAGGGATGAAATGCCCCTTAGCTCTGTCAGAATACCTACATAAACCATACCAATGTGTCTAGTATGTCAAAGCCAATAGGCAATAGACAGGTTAAAGTCAAGAATAAAGGATCTATCATCATATTAAGCAGCTATCCTCTTCTAGGTCTGGAAGAAAGGGCTTAAAAGGGCCAACACAGGCTAAGAATACCTATCCTAGATGTGAGCAAGAATAAGATCTATATCACTGCTAAATAGAGCCAAAAACTCTGCCATAACATTCCACCCTTAGATCCTTATCTTGCGAACATCAATAAACAACAACATTCATATAAACAAACATCAACACAATCTATCAACAAATCAAAAACTAAAAAACTCTCTAAAAAGAATGACAACTTAAGGAAATTCCACCTGAAACTCAATTGTAGGGAATACAAACCTAACAACCAACTGAAAACAAATCAAAGCACCCTTGATTCGAATGCTGAAACATATCTGAGATTGGATCTGATAACAACAGAAACTAACCAAAGCATCCTCAAACTAAATGTGCCTCAACTTCTAGTGATAACTGGTGAAATCTAGTGATGTAGGGACTTATGTGTTGAATGAAAACAGCAAGGGGCCTAAATGGGGCCTACCTACTATGGTCAACTTAAGCTAATGATGACACATGAAATCTATTGGTGTAGGGACTTAAATGTGTAATAAAAACAACAATGGGCCTAAATGAGGCCTACCTACTATGGTCAATTTAAGGAAACATTTTGGTGAAATCTGAGAAGTAGATATGACAAATTATTTTCAAGGTCTGGGCAAACAGTAATACATAATCATACTAAAAGACACACCTCCCAGGACAATCTAAAGTCTAGGGTAACCACCCTTTGATCAATTAAGGTGAAATTATAATAACAGGAAAAGACAACCCCATTTCTACAAGATAGCTGGTGTATATATATAACACCTAGTTTCTTCACACTGTGGAACACATGTGTGCACCACCATTCAAAAAAAAAGTCCTTCATTGGCAAAAACTGTTTTGAAGAAAACAGGAAAACTATAATAGGTGACATGTTTGTGTTTTTTTTTTTAAAGTGGGGCCTGCTCATAGTGATTGCAAAAAAAAAAAAAAAAAAACATGGGAACAATGCAGGCCAAGGAATCATGTAAGAAAATCCTTTTGCTTGGTATATTTTTCATCAAAAAAAAAAAAAGAGTCCAATGTCAATTTTGGGACATCAGTGTAGGTCACCCCCCAGCATCTTCGGTATCCGGACACTTCCTCCGATGCGGCCATTCACCACCCTTCCGGTCTGGTCTGGTCTGGATCCATCCTCCAAAAATAATAAACTAACATAAAAACATGAAAGTAAAAAACTAAAATAATAAAGGAAGTGGGGGGGGGGCGACCCACGCACCAACACCACAACCCAGCAATCCTAGGACAAGAAAACAAGTATCATTAATCTTGCTTGATAAAATTTTCCATTTAAAAAGCACCCCGGGTGCCTTTCATTATTGAAAAGAAAATATCCTAATTAATTAAAAACATTCAAAATCTAACTTTTAAGGATATTTAGCAGGGCCTAACATACCCTAATCCTCTGTGAGACACCCCTCCCTTCAGAGTAAGCGGGAGCCAGGCTACAGTATGAAGTAATTTGAATCACTGCCAAATGATGATCTCACAGCAGGAGCAGGGGCTGCAAGCCTCCCATTCCCTGATCAGAGAAGCCCGCCCAGGCCTACTGTATCTAACTAACTCCAAGGGCCAAGAGTCTGCAAGAATCCCTTATCAGCAGGCAATGAAGCTGCCCGCGCTGACAGCCAGGAAGAGCGAGTTCACCCCACCCTTACATAAACATACCGTCCGCGGAACAAAATTGGATTATGGCCAATCAAAACAGGACAGGCTGCAGTCGAAGCCTGCAGAGGAAAAAACCCGTCTTCACAAACCAGCTGGTCTGCCAAGGTCGACAAACAAATTCCTTGTAAGCTTGTTCCCAGGCCTGATTGCTCTAACTAACGAAAGCTAGCATTTTAAAAAAAACAATTCTGTTACAATGTACTGCTACTTAAAAGCTCCAGTTTCTAAAAAGACTTTTGTCTAACTAATTCAGCATTTATGCAACATGCAGATCAACATACAAAAAGGGGTAATTTTACATCTGCACACAAAATTATGCATTCTGCATTTGAAAAAAAAAACGAATTATCATGGACCATTGTCAGCTGTTGAAAGAGAAATAATTTTAAAACAACATAAAATGCAGACACATTTCACCATTGTGTTTTGTTCAACCAAGGACAACATGTAATTATGCATTACAGTGTAATTTATAGCGCAAACTTTTCATATCAACCAAATAAAAGGGCCACATTCATACATTAATAAACAGCCAATTATTTTCTAACTGAGTTGGTTAACTTACCAATGCCGGTTTTGCTGCACACAATTACATAAAAAAAAAAGTTCAGTTTGCATTTGGGAAAATAATAATAAGAATACTTTTTTTCAAAAGCACACGGTTGCCTTTCACTAATTAAAAGCACATGTTACCATGCACTGTCGGGCAAGATTGATTATTCTCAACCTGTGATAATTACAAAGCATCGGCCAACACATTCCTTTCTAGATGGAAAACCCTCAAAGAAATAATTAATGAAAACAGCCCCGTAGCGTGCACTCTAACTGGGCCATCTTTTTAACATTTCACTCATTTTAAATCATGCATTCAAAAATAATTCTCCACACGTCAGTGGATGCATATTAAGAAGCGCATTTTAAAGAACACAGCTCTCTCCGTGCAAACCCTTATCTCAATCCGACTGGTTGATTTATAACCGCATCAGTTCCAAGGTAAACCCACACAAATTCGTAGACGCATTTAACAGAGCCCTTCGCAAAGCACAAGATGTTACCTTTCCGTCAAGAAGCTGACAAAGCACGTAGGCAGACCCAGGAACCAGTAAAAGTCAAGATCAAACCACAAATAATCCACTGACTTTTATAGTCAGGTCAGATAACCATGCAAGGTAAAACAGCATGTTTAAAAATAAAGACTGCCATCTCAATTCAAGATATTAACCCTTTGGCAGCTCAAGCACAATCAATTCCCAATGACTGCAGATACATGGGAAAATCATGAGCACATCTCTTCACGTTTACAGATCACACGTACACACATTTTCAAAACGTTATCCCCAAGCACCCGAGAGAGATCCAGCTCTCTCCTACCAAACGTAATGATAACATGCCCTGTCCAAGCCATTACCACATGGCGCTATTCACAAGCCATATTTACAAGACAAACTCTTCACAAACAATATATCCAAGGCGCAATGCACAAGGAACACAGCAATTCAACATAAGAACATGCACCTCACAAGCCACATTAACATGGCGCTATTCACAAGCCATATTTACAAGACAAGCTTTTCACAAACAATATATCCAAGGCGCAATGCACAAGGAACACAGCAGATCAACATGAGAACATGCACCTCACAAGCCACAATAACATGGCGCTATTCACAAGCCATATTTACAAGGAGCTATATTCAAAGAACTCCACAAATCATATTACAATGAACACATTTCACATTGCACAGCATAGGCAGATGCAGCAAGCAATTTAATGGACAATTTAAAAACATTTTTTACACACATTTATACAATTGGACCATCACAAAGATGTAACTGGCTCCCTCATGTAATGCCATCCTTCAACCCTGACAGTTTAAACACCAAGATGAAAACCATTCCTTCCACCCCTAATAAGCCAAATGCCATGATGTAATGCAATCTCCTCACGCTGCAACTGTTCAAGCCCATAGGTCACACAGGCTACATAAACTGCAACATTACGCCAGATGGAACCGGCGCTCAGGGCACTCCCTCACAACACATGGGAAACTCTCTAAGCACATGGCCAGGACACACAGGATAGGTAAGCAGTTTGTGACGCCAGATGTCATGGCTGGATTTTCTGATTAGATGGGATCAGCCCCTAGGGGCCCCTCCAACCCAGCCAGAACGTAATCACATCCCTCCTCAGGACCATCTATCCAGGCACCTGGGTACCTACCTGAGGATGGGGAACTCGCAATATACAAGCTCATATTATTAAAAACACCACTAAATCTATAGGGATACTAAGAATACTCACTGATTACTAGGGATATCCATACCCTACACCACACTTATATTCACATCAGTTGGTCTCGCGGCCACCCCGACCCAGACCGGTCTACCCTAGGGCAGATATGACACACAATCCGGTGCGTCTACACATGGGCCTGCAGAACCCAATGCTCTCTTTTCCAAACGGTTCGCAATCCGGCAAACCTACACGCCAGTCTCCCACCTGACGCTCTCACTTACGCAAGCCACAATCCTGTGGGTATACACGCTGGTGATCCAACCCAGCGTTCTCACTAACGCCGCATATCAACGACGACCACATTCCTATGAACACCTTCAGTTATATGTTGGGAAGTCTCTCTCCCTATTCACTAAGGGCTTGCTACTACAATATTAGGAGTTAGCCAATTAATATAATGTACCTCTTATTCTTGGCATCATAGGTCCACTCGCTCCCTATTTATGTGATCACCACTTACCTGATTGGGGTTACTCATCCATTCATAAAAAATAGTAACCACCTAGGAGATACATTTACCTGGATTGAACAAGAATATAAGACACATGCCAGTTTGCTACAAACTGGGGGTTTTATTAGAACAATATTAAAGTACACAGATCTGTAACTGACAAAGACTATAGATAGAACACACCGCTGAAAGAGAAAAGATTAGCAATACAATAGCTTAGGGAATAAGGACAAGATTAAGATGCAAGTGTAAAGTAAACTAATGTGATGAAATAGATGTCACCTGATTAGTGTGAAGTCTTGTTCTAGCTGTCATCTGGGTTCCTCTCTCGTCTGTGCCTTGGCCCATCTCAGACTCTCTCTCTCTCTCCTGCACTCTTGGGTACACCTCTGCGCTGATCACTTTGCACTGGACTCCTCTTCCCCACGAACTGTCTCCACCTTCCAGATTCACTCTAATGGTTCCTGCCGCTCTAATGCTTTTCATTCCACTAGCTTGTTCACTCTGTCTCTGCGCCAATGTCCAATTAACTCCCTCTGCTCCCACAGGTTAGTCCACGATCTCTCCTCCGTCTCTTCTAAAAGGCATGACTTCAGACTCCAGCTATTCACACCTCCTCCTGATAAGTAACTGCTTCTGACTGCTTCCTTCAGTTCCAGCTCACTGACTGTCTGTTTGTCTTCTCTCTGTTCCAAGCATGTCCTGTCTCTTCTCCTCTTGCAATTCCACTCCTCCAACTCTACCAACACTCTCTGCTCCTTCAATTCAAGTCAGCTCTCTCTCTAGCTTGAACCCTCTCTGCTCTGCCAACTCCACTCGACTGCTTGGTTCCGCCACCTCCACACGACTCACTGACTCCGCCTCTGCACTTCACTGATATAGAATGCTGTTTCCTCATGGAAAGTTCCAGCCATCAGCCTGCCGCCCACCAGGTCTCTGCATCACCTCGCATCAAGGACACACACCCAGCCGGCCGGCCTTTTGTTGTGTCTTCCACACAGAGAATAATACAGCCTACCGATAAGGGCTGGCCCAGACCGGTTCTCTCCAAGTGAAAAACAGCCTTAACTATAAACTTTTCCTTTACCCTGAAAAGCCTCTCAGCTTCATCAAGATGGAGTCCCTCTAGTTCTAGGCCTGTTGGCCTGAAAGGGATGAAATGCCCCTTAGCTCTGTCAGAATACCTACATAAACCATACCAATGTGTCTAGTATGTCAAAGCCAATAGGCAATAGACAGGTTAAAGTCAAGAATAAAGGATCTATCATCATATTAAGCAGCTATCCTCTTCTAGGTCTGGAAGAAAGGGCTTAAAAGGGCCAACACAGGCTAAGAATACCTATCCTAGATGTGAGCAAGAATAAGATCTATATCACTGCTAAATAGAGCCAAAAACTCTGCCATAACAGCCACGCGCTCGCAAAAGTGCTCGCTGTGACCGTCTCCTGGGAAGCTCCAACACACACGCCTGCGCACACACAGAGACACACACACGAGCGCCCATGCACGCTCGCACACATACATACAGAAACACCCCCCCTCGCACACATACACACACGCTCGCACACACACACGAGTGCACCGACCCCCTCTCGCACACATACACACACGCGTGCATACACACGAGTGCACCGAGCCCTCCCGTCGCACACATACACACATACACACGAGTGCAACAAGACCCCCCTCCTACAACTAAGCCCCACTTACCGCCACTCCGGACTTCAGTCCTGGGCTTTCCTTTTACAAACCATTCGTTTCAAGAGAGCTGGTCTGGTTGATTCATTTGAACTGCACTAAGACCACAGCTTCCACAATGCAGAAGTTTGTTCAGACTCATCAGGTAGCTTTACACATTTGGATGTTTCTTTTTTTAAATACCGGTTGTATTTTTCTGACCAAGCACGTATAAATGGTCAGTAGCCTGTTGTACAAATATCCCCAACTTGGATGCTAAAAAAATGTAAGTACAAGAAATAAAGTGATTTGTCCAGTGTGAAAAAACATTTTCAAGTAGGGAAGTGAGGATTAGACGTGAGTACCACAATTAAAGTGATTAACTCTTTGCCACATCTCGTGTACATTTCTCGGTAGATCATTGGTTCTTAGGTGTCATTGCAGTATAGACCGAATCCCATTCATTCCATAGATGTCAGTTGAAACGTGATTATTTTAGGTTGCATTATATGGACTAAGTTCTAATAAATGCCTCTACGATCTCCCTATAATAGCATAGATATTAATGGGGTACTATGCTTATCTCATGCATCAGACTGGGGGTCATGGGGGAGGGGGTTCTTTTTTCGGGTGTATTTATTTATTTGTGGGTTCCTATATAGCGCGTAATTGAACCAGAGGTTTCAGGGCGCTTTGTTTCCCTTACTACAGCACCGCGGTCCTTGGAGGTGTACGTGTGAGTAAGAAAGGTGTTGAGAGACACGCAGTACCTGCCTGCCTCAGACCTTACCGCGGGAGGTGGGGGGTGGCCCTCCCACAAAATGAGCCCTCGCCCCACTCGAGAGAACACTCACTCCGGATGCTGCACCACAGACAGGCACAACACCTTGTGTATTCGGTCTCTGGCGCCTGCCTGGCTCGTAATATTTTGATTGTGGGTGTTTTTGCTTCTGATTGTGTCTGTATGTATGTGTGCCTATGAGCGTGACTTTGTGATTGTGCCCTGTGTGTTTCTGAGTCGGTGTTTTTGTAGGGATTTGTGGGTATTTGTGTCTGGCTGTGTTTGCCTGAGTTATTTGCCATTGTGGGAATGTGTCTTTGTGTCTGTTGTGCGGCTGTCTCTATTTGTGTTCTGTATATGCTTGTCTGTTTGTGCAACAAATCCACCTTAGATTCTGTGGTGTGCTGCTGTTCCACGTATGTTCCCTATGCCCCACCTACCCCTCCATCGCGTGGGCACCATGCAGCCATGCCTCAAGGTGCGTCCGCTGCAGGAAGAGTGAGTGTCATCTGAGAAGACCTAGCGCCTCGTGAAGGACGCCCGACTCGGTGAACCGAAACCCACAAGATGACGGCGCGGGATTCCTAGACAGAGGTGTGTTGAGGTTGGTGATCGCAGTGGTAATACAGCGTCACACGCGGCATGTCACCTGCCCTGAGACAGAACCATAAGACTGAGGTGGGGAGGAGGCTGGGCCTTCTATTGCGCCCAGAAGCCGTGACAAACTGGGCAATGCGCATATACACTGTCTAATATGCGTAGACCTTTGTACACTCTACCATTTCTATGTGACTCTTAGAGTATATCCATTCATAGCCCTTCCCCATGTATATAGAGATAACTCTAATCATCAGTCTCTTCTTTGTGTGACTTTACATCTTGTACATTTGCAATTTTTTCTGTTTGTATCTTTTATGTAACGCACGTAATCCTTAGACCTTATGTTTTGCAACTGGTTCTTATGTAAAGCGCTCTGACACCTTCGGGTAAAGTTTGCGCTATATAAAATCGCATTTAATAAATAAATACATTTAAAAAAAGGGTTAATAGAGGTAGCAGTAACACAGCATTTCAACCTCCTTCGGGACCATGGAGGAAAGGAGGCTGCTGGCTGCACACCGAAGCCATGCCAAAGTGCGTATGGGCGCTGCACAAATATGTCTAAGCAGTAATACTAGTTCACCAGCTAACCATTCACAAACAATGTTTATATACCAATTGCTAATAAAAAAAAATGTATGCAAAGCATTGTCATTTACAATGCCAATAACTCAAACTTTAATGCTGCGAGACCTATTGCATTGCAAATGCTTGTTATTCTTTGATATTGTATTTAGAAAATTGTTTTTGAAAGAAGCAGTTCATACATTTGTTCTTTGTAGTATTTAAAATGTAAACAGATAGTGTACTTTGTTGTAAATATTTTGAAGAATGACTTCGTTTTTTTTAACAATCTTATTGATTGTATTTTTTTGCCCGCTGTAACATGATGATCAAGATTGAAATCACTGTGTATGGTGAAATTCAATAGAATCTGAATACAGCAAAAAAGGCAAACTGAATATGTTATGTAATTGTAAAATTATGTAGTGTTTCGAAAAGTATAATATTATCTGTAATAACAATATTTTTCTTTTCTTTTACAGAAACAAATTCTAAAGGTTGAAAATATTTAAAATTTAAATTCTAATAAAATAACTGATTTTTTTTTCCATTCAGTTTCATATCTACTTAAAAAAGATAACATTAAGTCACCCAAGCACTACCCATGCACTGCTACAATCACCAGTGCAGTATCCATACAATCCTCTAATCACCTAGAAGCTGCTCATTCACTCATTCAATTACCCAGGTACTAACCATGCAATCCAGCCATTGTCCTGTCACTACCCATGCACTCCTCCAATCACCCAGCCAGTACCATGTACTTAAACAATCAGTTCGCCAATACTTAAGCACTTGTAAATTCACCATGCACTCTCCTTGCAGTACTCTAATCATTCAGTCAGTACCCATGTACTCCTGCAATGATCCAGGCAATAACACATGCACTGCTACAATCCCCTGTGCACTACCCATGTAAATGTAAAATGTAAATGTAAATGTATTGGCATTTATATAGCGCACTACTTACCCGTAGGGTCCCAAATCGCTTAGACCGCTGCCAAACCCTTCCTGGCTTCCCTGAGAGATAATCCCTTAATGGGTATCTCCAGGGTGAGACCAGGCATCCCCGGCGGTCTGGTGGGGCCGTTAGTGAAGATGAGGCAAGCTAATGCCCAGAGTTGCCGAGTGTGATCGCTGATCAGAGTGGGCACCGAGGCGAGAGAATTATCGAGTCCGCTGACCCTGGTCCAGAAACCTGCCGCGCCGGGAATCGAACCCTGGTCCCGGGCCGTCCTCTGCTCTCGGGTCTGCCGCCTCTAACCAGTGAGCCACACTACTTCACGTGCATTCACCCATGCATTCCTCTAAGCACCTAGACACTGCTCATTCACTTCTTCAATTACCCAGGTAGTACCGATGCAGTCCTCCATCGCCCCGTCACTCCCCATGCACTCCTCCAATCACCCAGCCAGTTCCATGTACTGAAACAATCACTCCACCACTAACTGAGCACTTGTAAATTCACCATGCACTCTCCTTGCAGTACTCTAATCATTCAGTCGGTACTCATTCAGTTGGTACCCATGTACTCATGCAATGACCCAGGCTAACCATGCACTACTACAATCACCTGTGCACTACGCTTACAAACCTCTAACACTGCACATTCAGACCTTCAATTACCCAGGTACTACCCATGAAGTCCAGCCATCGCCCTGTCACTGCCCATGCACTCTTCCAATCACCCAGCCAGCACCATATACTTTTCCAATCACTCCTCCAATACCCAAGCACTTGTAAATTCACCATCCACTCTCCTTGCAGTACTCTAATCATCCAGTCAGTTCCCATGTACTCGTGTAATGACCCAGGCAGTAACCATGCACTGCTACAATCACCTGTTCAGTACCCATGCAGTCCTCTAAGCACCTAGACACTGCTCATTCACTCCTTTAATTACCCAGGTACTACCCACGAAGTTTAGCCATTTTCCCTGTCACTCCCCTTGCACTCCTCCAATCACCCAGCCAGTACCATGTCCTTATCGAATCACTCCGCTACTACCTAAGCACTTGTAAATTCACCATGCACTCCCCTTGCACTACTCTAATCATTCAGTCAGTACCCATGTACTCATGCACTGACCCAGGCACTAACCATGAGCCAGCCCAGTTGTGGAGGATGCATTGAAGATAGTGTGAATTGACTCACCGAAATGCAAGGGCAAATCAGTAATCAATAAAGCATGCACTTCTGTGCGGGTGTTAGCCACGTGAAGGACAAATGTTTCACGAGCAGATGTAAGGGCAACTTCTTTCTGGGACAATAGAGCTCTTATGCGACTCATCTTGTTGAACTCTGCTTTCAAGGTCGGAATCTTAGGCCAGATGGAAACATCAAGCGTCCCATGCGGGGGAGGATACATTACATTCTTACAACAAACCACCCGCTCACTGACGGTAACGACATAAGCAATTCCCTTTATTAATCCACAACAATCTTCGTTGTTTAAAAGTAAATAACTCCCATTTGCCAGTAATGTGAATGTGGAGTGGTGTGGCTCACTGGTTAGAGGCGGCAGACCCAAGAGCAGAGGTCGTCCCGGAACCAGGGTTCAATTCCCGACGCGGCAGGGTCGCTGACCAGGGTCAGCGGACTCGATAATTCTCATCTCGGTGCCTACTCTAACCAGGGATCACACTCGGCAACTCTGGGCATTAGCTTGCCTCATCTCCACAATGGCCCCCCACATACGCCGGGGATGCCTGGTTTCACCTTGGAGAGACCCAGTAGGGAACATCTCACAGGGAAAGCCAGGACGGGTTCCCCAGCGGTCTACTGCACAGAGATACTCCTTCGGGAGTTGATTCTAGCGCATTACAAACCCACAATTAATTAACGATAGCAGGCACAGGTGTACCTTTCAAAATACAGGCTAAATTAGGCTGATTCTGATTACAAGTACCATGTAATTGGATATGTCTACAAATCAATGAGTGATCTGGTGTCTCAGTGCATTCTTCACCATTCAAATAAACCTCCTTACCCTCTCTAAGGCATCTATAGGTAAACGGAAGCGACCAAGCTTCATGGAGATAAGAACTTCCAATTTTTTTTTTTTTTAAACATATTTTTATTGCAGATGTTCTTTTACACATTTACGCCGGTCAACAACTATATAATCATCGTTTGTTATCGATGAGACAATGAAATTCGGATTACCCAGCAATTTAGCCCACAACCCGGAGGTTGGGCGGCAATAATCAGAATTGTGATGTGCGTGTGTACTACATATTACCATAACCATGTCCGGCCAACAAAGGATTCTTGCATCCGCTTTTCTTTTACTCCCAATATCCCAACAGACAAATTAGAACTACCCCTGGGAGCTAACACTGAATTATCTACCTTGCTATTCCATTCAGCTCCCCCCTTCTTCTCAGTACCTCCCCCCTCACATAAATGATGGTGTGGGCGCTTACAGGGTCGTTTAAAGTGTCTCAACAAAGTTATCAATGGGCTAGCAAACCTACTTGTTATATGTGGTGATCACATGGATGTGCAACCTACTCCTCTTCTGTCAACTGTTGGTCCTTCAAAGATTGGACCAAGGCCTCCAATGACCGAGCTACCTCCAGCGCTTTGTCATTACCTGAGCGGGTGGCCTGCCTGAGCCTCACCACACTTTCACAACTTGCCCATTTGCAGAATTCTCTCCTCCACCGTCCAAACGACGGACCTTCTGTCGCCTTCCAATGCCAGGTAATTTCGCGTTTTGCCAGCAAAAGCCCTAAATCAATAAATTTGCTAGTTACCTTGGTCTTGGCCGTGTGTGGAAACCAGTGCAGCAAGCAGGGGGCCATATCATAATCTAATTGTCTGTCTGTGACCGTGCTCAACAGCTCCCCTACTTCCTCCCAGTAGCCCTCCATGCGTGGGCAATGCCATAGCATGTGTTCTAGCTCAACATCCTCTTCCCGACATCTCGGGCACGCTGCGTCCCGGACCTGGAAGTACTTCCGGATATTCCCCGGTGTTAAATAGGCCCTATGCAACACAAAGTACTGGATTAGTTGGAAACTAGCGTTTCTAGTGCCCTTCCATGCCCGTTTAAGGATTTGTTCCCAAGTGGTATCCGATATTTGCCGACCTATGCTGTCTTCCCATTTCGCTTTAAGAGCATCTAAGGGACGCATGCCCTCCCAGAGCAGCCGGGATTGGAGGCAGGTCACCGCCTTAACTGTACCCTCCGCCATCACAGTATACTGGCAAGCAAGGGTCATCACCGGTTGCATTTTCCCCGTTTTTCAGTGCTTTTGGATTGTGGTGGTGACCGCAGCATGAAGGAAGAAGTCCCCCTCTGGGAGCCCATGCATTTCTTGCAGTATCGGGAAGGGCAACAGCTCCTGGTTCACATACAGGTCTCCTACCACCTGTACACCCATCTGCTCCCAATTCGCCAGCGGGGTCCAATCCCCACCATGCGGCAGCACTGTCAGCATGCCCAGCGGGATCTCCGGTGCATACGGGCTAGGAGTCCCTGCTTTTCGCTGCGCCCTGTTCCAGCAAAGTCTCAGGGTCCGTTCTTCCCCTGTCAAGTCCCGCAGGTCGAGCTTTTGCTGCAGAACTATATAGGCCTGCACATGACGTGGGATTCCTTTTCCACAGCCTTGTTCCAGGCCCTGATACTCCTGTGCTACATTTTGCGTTAAAACCTACAATTGGGCCGCCAGATAATAGAGTTCAAAGTCCGGCACTGCCAGAACACCTTCCGATCTGGGTTTCATCAGCGTTGCCAGGGCTATTCGTCGTCTACCGCTGCCCCAGATGAAATCCCCTATCAGCGATCTCAGTTCCTTAAAGATTCTCGGTGGGAGCAAGATCGGCAGTGTACGGAAATAATATAGGAGCTTGGGGAGGGCCACCATCTTAAGCAATGCCACTCTACCCATTACCGACAGGGGAAGCGTCGCCCAGAACTCCATACAGTTTTTCAAAGCTCGAATACACCGGCCTATGTTACCCTCCAGCAAATCTTGGTCCGTATGATAAATCCGGACCCCTAAATAGGTGATGCATGCCGGTTCCCACTTGATGTTTCCCAGCACAGCAGGTGGCGATAGATTTCGTCTCGTTGGGAAGATGCATGTCTTGGGCCGGTTCACCCAAAGACCGGAGACCCTCCCAAAACTGGACAGCATAGTAGTCGCTCCCTGTAGATCTACATCGACCTCCTGAAGAAAGAGGAGCAGATCATCAACATACAGAGAAATGTAGTGTGGGCTACCCCGATGCATCAGTCCATTATATAACCGCCCCAGCCTCGCCTGTGCTGCCAAGGGTTCGATCGCCAGTGCAAACAGGGGTCTCGTGCCTCTCAGGATTGGATATTGACCAGAGATCACCTCGCCCAGTTTCACCCTAGCCGAAGAGTACAACACCTTCGTCCAGTTCACAAATCTGTCACCCAGTCCGAATCTGTACTGAACTCTGCAGAGGAAGGCCCATTCCAGGCTGTCAAACGCCTTCTCTATATCCACAGAGAGCACCGCCGCAGAGCTCTCATCGGTCTGATTTTCTGCCAGAACTCTAAGAAAGCGGCGAATGTTCGTAGCCGTGCATCTCGTGGGAATAAAGCCCGCCTGGTCCATGTGAACCAGCGACGTCATGTGCGGCAGTAACCGGGTCGCCAATATGCGGCTCAGGATTTTGTAATCCACCGACAGCATGGATAAAGGCCGATATGAGGCCACGTCCGCCGCTGGGTGTCCCGGTTTCAGAAGGGGAATTATCAAGGCCTCACGCATCGAACCTGGCAGGCGACCCTCCGCCCCCGGCTCCTGATAAACCTCCAATAAGGCGGGAGCCAGTTTATCAATGTATTGAGCGTAGAATTCGACGGAAAGCCCGTCTTGTTCCGGGCCATGTGTTTAAGTGCCCCACGTACTTCAGCCAATGTGATATCCTGTCCCAACCTGTCAGCGTCTTCCTCCTCTAACCGCGGCAGGCGGGTTCCCTCTAAATACTCCTCTATGTCCTCTTCCGCTTCCGCTTCCCCTCTCCTACTACTATATAGAGCTCCGTAATAAGTAGCAAATCGAGAACACCATCTCCTGTGAGTGGGTCAGGGTGCCATTATCCAGTGCTATCTTCATAACTGGTCCACTCCGCTGCACCGGGTCAGCCAGCTTGGCCAACAGCGTGCCAACCGTATCCCCCTCCGCATGCACCCTCGCCAGGTACCCTCTCTGGTCGAAGCATCACAGCCTTTCTGTTTCGGCCGCCACCTTCTCTTTGGCTTCCAGCAATTGCTCCTGCAGGGGCGGTAACTCCGGCCTCCGCCGCTCCAGATCTCTCAGAGCCTCGTCCGCCCTCGTTACATCAACCACCACCGATTTCCTAGCTCCCGAATACTTATTGATGCACAGCCCTCTGATAACAACCTTAAAAGCATCCCACTCCAATGCTCTTGAGCCTGCTGTACCCCAGTTCTCCCGGAAGTAGTTATCAATACCCTCTCCCACCTCCGTCCGAAACACCTAGTCTTCCAGAGTCTCAGGGCGCAGGCACCACGTCGGGATCGCTGTCCTCACCCTCTGCCAATCAAGTGACATCAATAGCGGGTTGTGGTCGGAGATAGTTCGAGCAAGGTATTCGGTGTGCGCCGCCATAGGGGCCATCAGGGGGAGCACAGGATAGCGTCAATGCGTACGTGTAGGTCATGCACAGAGGAAAAGAACGAATAGTCCCTAACATGAGGATGTTTAGCACGCCACACATCGATGAATCCCCAGTGGTCTTGCCAGTCGGAGCTAATTTTAGCTAAGTTCCTAACTGGTGTTGCCGCCAGAGGAGGATGCGAACTATCCATGTTCACATTAGAGATAGCATTAAAACCCCCCCCTACAATGGCCGGGCCAGCCAATAGGGGCGCCAGCGCACCTGACAGTGTAGCTAGGAAGCGAGCCTGCTCAGTATTCGGGGCATAGATACTGCACAACACAACGTCCCTGCCATATAGTCTACCTTCCCCAGCTACATACCGGCCCTCTTGATCTATCACCTGCCTAGTGACCGGAAATGGGACTCCTGCCCGTATCCAAACGAGTACCCCCCTAGCGAACGCAGAGTAAGCTGTACTGAAGACCTGGCCCCTCCACCTCCGTTGCAATGCCTGACCCTCTAGCTTGGTAAGATGCGTCTCCTGCAATAGAGCTATGTGCACCCGCCTCCGCAATAAAGAAGCATGGACTTTATGTCTTCTAGTCATAGTATGTAAGCCTCTCACATTCCAAGTGATGCATTTCAAATCACGTAATGTCCCCATCACTGTAGCCTCGCTCTCCCGCTGCCATCACAGTAGCAGCGCCCACACCATTGCCAACCCCTAAAGAACCCCCTCACCCCACCCCCCAGGACAGGTCCCAAATAAAAAGTCCCCATCCAAACAATTACAACAAACACACTGTGCTATCCCGCAGTAGTCACTACAGGCCGCCTTAAGGGCAATAGGGATGTGGTCCAGCCCCCACAGTCGGCAGCTCCCAGAACCAGTTCTCCATATAGGTCACCATGTCCGTCCCCTCCACTTTCTCGGGCAAACCAACCACTCTGACGTTATTGCGTCGGTTTCGACTTTCAGCATCCTCGGTCTTCTTTTCCAGGGTGGCTAGGCGCTGCAGTGCATCCTCCAATTTGCGTTCCACCGTCACCACCGCTGGCTTCAGGTCCTGAACCATCACCTCAGTTTCTTTCACTCTGTCTACCAATTTCGAGTGGTCCTCTTTGAAGAGTCCCAGTCCCGTCGCAACCTGCGAGATGTCGTTGTGTAAGGATTCCTTCTTCGCTGTGATGGCCTCTAGGATTTTGTCTAAACGATCAGTCAGCCTTTTTTCCGCCACTGTGCCCTCACCGCCCTCTCCGTCGTCTTGGGTGACAGCCTGTGCCCCAGCATCCTCTGCCTTAGTCTTTGGCTTCATTATTGCCTATAAAGTCCGCCCAAACCCGCAGAAGGAGAGCTGCCTGCACCAGCGGGAGCTCCCGAGGAGTGTCCGGGCTGGTATATTCAATTGTATCCCCCAGTTGATGCCAGGGCTCACAGTTCAGCGCTCACCAGCAATTGACAGCCCCACGTCGGCCGTATGCTCAGCACTGGGGGACCTCAGTTTCCTTACCACGGCTCACCTCCAGGGGCAAGAGACCTTCAGGCCCCCACTCTGTGGTCAGGGTGCCAAGGCCACCTCAATTTCCTCGCGCTCTGCCTTTGCACTAATAGTCCGCCCTCTCTCTTCGCCAGCACCAGGTGGTCCCCCGCTACCAGCGCTCAAGTCCATGTGGGCTTTGCGGGCACAGCGTGTTATCAGATCGAATAAAGCAGGCTCTGCCACCGCATATATGCATGTGTCTCATCAGTTCTCCCCCAGTGGTCCAGCGTGCTCTATCTCTGCACCGGTAGGCAGCTCTCTCTCACTGCCCGCATCCGGTGATTCCCCTATACCAGTGCCTCAGTGCATGGAAGCAATGCGGGTTCAGCGTGTCAGCAAGCAGACTTAAGCAGGCTCTGCCATCACTCCTAGGCCTGTGGCTCCTCCGCGCTCCCTCAATGTTCTAGCGCTAGGGGTTCTAGCAGGTGACTCGCGCTGCGACACCGGGCTGCACCACTCAGTGCTCGTATCAGGAAGTCCACACCCGTTACTGGAGCAGCGCCACAGTTCTATCCCGTCCTCCGCCTCCGTAGCTCCGGGCGGAGGTCTGCCGCCCCACAGTCTCCAGGGCCTCAGGGAGGACACAGCCGCCAGTTGCCTGCTACCTTCTGCGCTACCTCCGCCGCATGCCGAACAATCCGGCTCCCCGCAGGGTATCGGGGTCAACCAGGTGTCTGCAAACAACAGCTACCAGCCCATGAGCCGTACCTCGCATGTGTTTCCCAGAGGTCCAAGGCTCCACAGGTCAATTGCCGAGCAGGCGAAACACCCGTCCGCTCCTCTTCCACAATCGCCTGGGCCGGCAGAAGCGCCCCCCCCGGCTGCAGGTTCGTATAGGCAGCGGCTCTCAGGTAATCGTCCCGGTGGCCGCCATCTTGGGTCGCATCACGGGTCTCCCTCAGTGGAGCTGAGTCCGATGTCTCCCGCACAGCAGCGCCAGCCCTCCGGTCCGCGGGACTAGGTCGCTAGCTGCTCCCCGCTGCTCGTTATAATCGCTGCTAACTCAATGTCCCACGAGCATCCAACCTTAGGTGTTTTTATTGACTTTCAGTGGGAACCTCCGGCGGCCGCCGCCATTTTACAGGTCCGCGCTGCGTCCTGCCGGCCCTTCATGCAGCTCCAACTTCTCAACGGAGCCCTCCGCCCCCGCGAAATCAGTCGCGGGATGAGCCCCCGGTATTCTGGTATCCGGTCAGCTGCCGTAAGCCGCAATCAGGAGTGTTCAACAGGATTAAACCCGGGGTCAGGCGCGGACCTATCGGCTCACGCCGCCGTCCCCATCGGCGTCCAAGCCACGCCCTCTCCGGAGGTAAGAACTTCCAAGAGGCTCGTATCTACCAATTGCAAAGTATTTCATACATCCCTCGAACTTGAAAAGAGGGAATAGGAGTGTTATTAAACCGTGGATAAGCCACGTTGCAGTATTGGCTTCTGCCACAGAAAAAGGCAAAGGTTCCAACCTTTCAATGTGTAACATAGAAAAAGATGCATCCTTCATCGACAGTAAGCGCTGCTTGTCAGTTAAATTAAAAGGGGCAAACAATGATGACGTATTCATGTAATGCCATGGCACTTTGCCAGCCTTAAGGGTCTGCAAGGTCCATGCAAACTGCATAATGGAACGCAATTGATTTTGACCATGATACAGAACAGACACTTCATCTTGCACAATGTCAACAACAGATGATACAATATTGTCTAATGTGTAAATGCGGGAAGAGAGCGTGTTTATGCTATTATCAACAACTGCTAGCGCTCTTTCTAAATTGGCTTGATCTATAGCTCTAAGGCGGGTAGCCGCCTCAATCTGGGATGTTTTCCAGAATTCGTATATATCCATCTTTTAGATCTGCCGTTACCCGGGCCCTTTATAAAATCATTCAGATCAACATCGTCAGTCAGTTTAGACAAATGTAGCTTAACCGATGCCAGGGTAGAATGTCCGAGCCAATTCTGACATAATTTGCCTACAGAATAGGTAGTCACAGAATGGCAACTTTCAAAACAGGGGATCTACTCTGACCTGTGTAAAGCCTTCTGCCAAACCCAGAAAACAATGCTGGCAAGAGTCAGCACTTTTGTGCCAGAGCAACCAGCCTTTGAGATCCAAACTGGTTATGTTAAAGGAAGAATTTACCAACAGAACTTGTAAATCTCTTATCGAAAATCTAGTGGTATTACTCCAACCGGAATATTCTTCTAAGTCAGGAAAAGAAGGAGCATTTCATTTTTTGTAGTAGCCAATCCAAAGCATGTTGTCTGTGAAACTGTAGAATTCAAAAACAACATATGGTTCGGGATGAGGCATGCACGGTGCAAAGCCTCAGTGCCTTGCACTTGCCAGCTATTAGAACCCCAAACTGATTTAATATCAATAGTATCCTTCCACAACTCGTAGCCTTCAACGTCCAACTGGTCTAGAAAGGACTTCGAATACAATAATTTAGTATCAGTAAGTCTAACTTTGGATGTGGACTTTTCAGTCATTCAAAAATCAAATGCATTGGGATTAGACTGATTAAATTCGGTAAAGTAAGTAAACCTTTTCAAAAAGGAAGCAGAACTGCCTTGTATAGGAGCTGGACAATGTTCCCATTGCGTATAATTAACAGTGTTCCTCCTAGTATTAGTTTTATGCAGGTAGTGATTGCCAAATGTTGGTAACAATATAAATCACCATAATTAGCAGACTCCAAATACAAATCTTCAGCATCCAAGGCAGCATAATATTTCAAATCAGAAAACAATGATTCTACGGCCTGAACATCCCAATCATCAGAACGTATATTTTATTTAACTACATCCCCCATAGAAACTATAAGCACATTAGGGACATTTATAACCTCAGTGGGCCCATGGATTTGAAATCGATCAGCATCCCATACAATCCCATCTAAGACAGGCCAAGCAGTGATGTTAACAAAAGCCAAGTCTCTCTTCAATCTATGTGATGAGGAATGGGGAGCCAGTGTTCCATTGATATGTCGAATGCACATGTTCTCTCCTCGACATAGTGACCATTGACGAGACGGAAAAAATAAAACACAAAACCAATTGACAGAAAAAGGTAAATTGAAAAAAGCACCAGCCAAATATAGGTCCAAGGGGGAATCAAAAAATGTTTCTTAAACAGTGTTACATAAACAGAAATCCTTGAAGGCTTCCTTGATATGTGGGAATCCGTGTCAAATGAAAATCTGGATTCTGTAGCCAAGCGAGTTTGCAAATCAGGCATCGATAAGTCAGTTGGGTAAGTGTAGTCAGTATCATCAAGTTGAGCACCAGGCAGTGTACTCGGTAAAGGACTCGAAATTGCAGGCATCTCAAGGGCAACATCAGGCATTGAATTAGAAACCAGGGCCAAAACAGAATTTCTCAAAATCGAAGGACATGAGACCGCCGGTGTCATACTAAGAAGAATCGGCCACTCTGTGTATCTTGACATTGTCAATGGAGATATACCTGTTCTTCTTACGACCTGGAAGTGGTGGTAAAATGACTGTTCTAGTGCCCTTCACTCCAAGCACTGGAACCGGAGCTCGATAAGAGGGACCAAATTCTTTTTTGCTTTTTTGTTTTCGATCTTCTCTCGAACTAGTTCTCCAATCTGGGGTAGCCAGCCAACTACCGCGATCTGCAACACATCATCTGAGGTGGAGGGCAAATGTTCCTTTGCAAGACTGTCTCTGGTCTCTTGTAGATTCTGTAAAACATTGCAATGTTCATCTACGTCAAAGGAGTCAGAAACAGCCGCCTGGTCTAGACCGTCAAGGGCCGGTACAAACATCTTGATACCAAAGAGCATTTCGTATGGGGTCCGCCCACCCAGAGAGCTTCTAGGGAGATTATTAAGAGCAGGCTGCATGCTATTGAGGTGGGCCAGCCAGTTCCTGCCAGTGCCGATAACTCTAGCTGTCAAAGACAGCTTTAAATCTTGGTTCCTTTGTTCCACAACACTATTACCCTCGTGTCTGTATGGAGACGAAAACTTGACTTGGACCCCTAACGAAGTCCTGGCATCTTTATATGCCTTAGAGGCGAAAGCCGGACCCTGATCCGAATGGAAGGTAACACAGGCAAAAGGCAAAAATCCCTACAAAGACACGCAAGTCTCTTATGACAGTTCGTGAATCAGTGCTGCGGTGTGGCCACACCCACACAAAGCGTGTGCATGAGTCAACTGCTACTAAGATGTACTCATACGCAGTATCAGAAGAAAAAGGAGCGCAGTGATCTAAATAAACACATCCAAGTGGTTTATTAGAAATGAACAACTGTGTCTGGGGCGGACGCTTAGCAGTTGAAGGCTTAATCTGCTAGCAAATGTCACATTGAAGGACATAATCACGCGTCTGTACAGTCCTCGCCACCAGAAACGTTGTTGCAACTGAGCTACAGTAGCCGAAACGCCCGCATGCGCAGACGCAACACCTTCATGGGCTGCGGTAATCAGTGTGGGCCTGCGGGCCACGTTGGGAATAAACCTCGCACCAACGTCCGGTATTTTCACATAAGGAACTTTATCAGGACTTAAGTGGTATGAATACTTAGAAGGGAACCCCTTAGGATATTTACTTCACTTCTCAGTTGCAGCAACAGCTGCCAAGATATCATCATCGATCTTAGTTTTGGAACGCTTAACTGCTGCAACCAAATATGTCGATACTGCTGATTCTGTGGCCTCATCAGCCAACGAATTGCCAACAGCGTGGACCCCTACGCGCTGATGACAGAGAGTGTGAATTACAAACACGAGTGGCAACTGCTCTTAAAGTTCAGCCACTCGGACCCAGATCATTTAATGTTTTATTGTGCTACCCTTGGAATCACGAAAATCATTCTGAATCCAAAAGAACAGGTTTTCATTGTAAGACTGGACACAGTAGTAAGAATCTGTCACACTAGGATCAGCGTACTCCAATGCAAGCATGAGAGCACGGAGCTCTGCCGATTGTGCGGTGCAGTCCCCTAAAGTCTGTGTGTGCACGACTCTGGACTTGAACCCATCATTCACCATGGCACCTACCACAATGGCGCAAGCGGAAACGTATGCGTGCTTAGACCCATGCGCAACTTGCGCTGAACCATCAGTGTATATGATGCAATGAAAATCCTCCAAAGGCCGCATAGCCAAAGGCGCAGGATGAACAAATTCATACTGCAAAAACTCCTGCAACTGTAAGGAGGCATAAAAAATAAACGTGACATCCAGAGATGTCAATGATGCTGCCCATTGTATCCACCGTGGGTGCAAAGCTTTAGAATTCGGTACACTGGCCTTCGTCACTGCCTCTAGTGCAGGATAAGGGGTAACAATCAACATGTGTTTTCCCTGCGACAGTGCGCGTTCCTTAAGAATCGTCATTTGCACTGCTGTTAACCCTTTTTAAAAAGAGGAAAATCGCATTTCAGCCGAAGTGTACAAGTGTGACTTGTAAGCAATAGGTACTGTCTCTCCCTCGTTAAAAGTAAGGTACGTGAAACCCACCGCTCGAGGGATAATTCTTATCACCATGTTGGTGTGGTTGTCACGAGTCAGTAAGAATTTAGATTCTAGAAGACCAGCCTGCAAAGATTGCAAAATAGCTGAATGTTCTGGCAGCCAGCAAGATTTGGTAAAAGTAGGTTGTATCAACGCATACAAAGGCTTGATACGCTGGGCATATTCGGGAATATAAGTACGCCCGAAATTCAAAAACCCCAGCAAGGACTGTAATTTTTTCAGAATTGTAGGAGCACGCAATTGTGCGCATTTCTCCAAAAAGTAAGGAGCCAATCCTCGACCTTCATTGTTGAGCTCGTAGCCCAGGAACAACACTGTGTACTCTGCAATGTGAGACTTAGCAAAGTTGAACTTGTAACCAAAGTCCGCAAAATTACAAATTATGCGATCAACGCGACACAGATGCGCCCAAAGCTCGTCGTCCGTGAGATAAATGTCAACCACATACGAACACGCATCTGTGTCCACTCTCTCTGAGAGAGACAATACGGGCAGCAAACACGCCTGGACTATTTCTATAGCCCATAGGCAAACGTTTATACTGGCGTTATTTGCCGCCACAGGTAAAACTGTTCCACTGGGAACTCAGTCCGTCCAAATTGTGAGCAAAAAAAAAAAGTGTGGTTTTAAACCGCTTTCTCACAAGACCATCCACGAGAGCAGAGCCGTGGGTATTCTTTACTGCACAGGTACGGCAATGCAAGTTTAAATGCTGGTAATCCAATACCAAACGGTACAAGCTGTCCGGCTTGGTCACAGTAAAAATAGGGTTATTCATTGGTGACACACAAGTTTCAATTACACCTTGATATTCCAATTGTTCAAGGATTTCCGCGACGGAAGCCTTAGCTTCACGTCGGATGGGATATTGAGGTTGAGGCTGTGGCATAGACCGCAAAGAAATCTCGTGGTGTGCGGAAAATGTATCCCACCCACAGTGTGTACGGTACAAAGTCGGCGCAAGAGCCTTAGCCCACTCTTCTGCAAAATTCCGCGCATGCTCTTTCGAGACTGTGCGCGAAACTAGGGAGGATTACCTCCTCCCCTCTCGGAGCCGCGTGCACAAAAGGTGGGGGCCAGTCAGCCTCCGCTAACAAAATGTCATGGGTAGTCGTAAGATTTTCCCAAAATACCCCTTTGATGGTACGCTATATGTCACCTTCAATTAAAAGGACTATTTCATAAAGTCTATCAGGGGGAGCTACTCTAGTATCAGCTGTCTCCACAACAACATATTGGTCAGTCGCTGTCACCTTCAGTAGTGGACGCAGGGCCTCTCGCACTATGGTAATCTCCGCCACGCTGTCCAACAACGTCAGCGCCCATGTCCGATTCCGAAGCCGCGTTCTCACTATCTGTGGCATATCTCGCTGTTAAAGCTGCAACTTTCTTTTTCTGAAACTGGGGTCTTTCCGGTGTTGAATCGTCCTGCTTGCCTTTACTATCTTTCGGGCGGGGCTGGTCTCGTCCCTGCTGGCCACCCCGACCTCTGCCGCCTCCTCCACCATCGGTCGATGAGGCCGATGAGTCCTGAAAAAAACGAGGAGAGTGTTGTTCAGAAACCTGAAAACGATCAGGTGATTTTATCGTTTCGCGATCGCGCAAGTCATAAACACGTTCCGTAGACGCAGGCACAGTAGATGCAGGACGGGACTCCTGTTTCTGCTGTTGTTGTTGACCCAGTTTTTTTATTTTTAGGACAATTTTGTTTTTTAGCCTTGGGCTGTCGTCTGTTTCTGACTTTGGGCCTTGGGGTTGTTTTTTCTCTTTAGCAGAGAAAGGCTTGACACCTAAACTATTGCGGCTCACGGTCTTATAAGCTGCCACAATAATCCTTGGTAACTGTCTGGGTTTATCAGCATTGGGAACCGCCCGCAAAGCATTAGACACCTGGAAGCTTACCGCATCTCCCTTGACATTAGCAAGTACGAGATCGGAAACTACGTCAAAACTGCCACATAGGCGCATACCCAATTCAACTGCTGCCTCAGGTCTGTGCTCATCTTGAACACGCTTAATGACCGAGGGAAGGACAGTCATTGACGGTGTGCCTAAGCACCTCGTATACACTGCCCAAGACTCACAGTCACCAGCTTCTGGGATCAAGTCTTTAGGCATACTAATTGTCCGGATCCTGTGTTTTTCACCAGGAGTCGTGTTAGGAAATACTCCTTCCAGCTGGTCAAACTTCTCGGCAAGCCAGAAAGGAAAGTCATCCTTATTCTGGAGGTGGTTGCCCATCACTGCGTTTATTACAGGCCTAAGCATCATTCCGCCCTGTCCGGCTGGAAGTGCCAGAGCACCTGGGGCCCAGCCCGGGAGATGGCGGATAGTGTATTGTACTAACAACCTAATAACGCTAAAAGGGACTGTATGTAGTCGTCTTATATCTGCAAGGGGGCACGCTCCTGCTTGAGGATGCAGTGTAAATCCAGCCAAAACAGGCCAAGTAGCGCCTGGAATGGACAAAGGACCTAATCTCGGAGTTAACAAAGAGTGGGGTAGGGCGCCATTAAACCAAACTCGGTGCTGCCAAGCATTAATCGGAACTTCCTGTGTCCTATACGGAACATAGTCCTGTGGCATGGCAGTGGGAGTGTACGTGTCGAACACATTAGTATTTGCGTTCACAGCTGGGAAGGTCACCCACGAGTAAAAAACCTCAAAAGGGTAAGCTACTTCTGCACTCACCACCATAATAACCGCCATGCCATTCACAGGGAACTTATAAATCTGCAAATGATTGCGCACCGCAATGCGACTATGCTGCGGTATGTCAATGCCAGCCATAACGACATAGAAAGAAAGCGGTACAATAAGAGCCTACGTAGCACAACTGGGTAGTAATTCAAAAGGAAACCGTTTGAATAGTCTCAAGCTTGAAAACACCTATGTAATTATAGGTAGGTTTGTCAGACACCACTGTCTTCTGGAAACAATAGTGAAGGGAGTTAAGGACTGATATAAGTACTACTCAAGTGTCATGTAATAAGACCACCAACGATTGGGCGCCATGTCACAGGGATTCTGCTCCTACACAGATCTGTGCATAGACACTTGGAACCTCAGTGAATTAGGGTGTGCCAAAACTCACCTTAGTATCCAAAATCCCCATACCAGACTAGCAATCAATGTATCATTGGTTCTTACACACCCCCAATGATTAGACAACCCAGAACATGAACTTAGAACACCTCAGGTCACGTGGAACACACGAACACTCTTTCGCTATACTAACATATCAGTCCAAAACGAAGAGTAAATGATGACACGTGCAAGTTTGAAATATTTATTTCTAATGCAGTGTTCTCAAGCGCAGTATCTTGGCTAATACAACCAAACATATTATAAGCAACAAGGTTATCAGCATAGTTACTAGTCCATAAAATACAAAGGGTGAAAGCATGTTAAAATGCTAAAGGGAAAAGGTCTAAATAGAACCTCAGTCTTACCCTCCCTTGCTAGTATATTATATTATATTATGGATGGTCTCTTTGGGTTTTAGAAGGGCGGACCCATTCCTCTGGTCTTAATAGAAAGGGATCACATCATCTTCTACAATAACTCTCTGCATGCGGATATTCATCAAGTGTGTGTGCATGCTCTGTGCAGTGCATTATTAAACGCACCAAAGGCCAGAGTTGGCCACAGCTGCCTATGTGTTATGTCGAAGACGTGCGCTGATCAGACCGAACAACAACCGCTGTGTTGAAATAACCTTGAAGGCCTCGGCACTCACTGTTCAGACATAGCTCACCAAACAAAGCTGATACTATAGGAAAACATATTATTCTCGTGTGAAGCAAAATAGTCTACTAGGCTCAAAGCATTAATAACATTATGTGACGTGCGCAAAAGCAGCAGAGAGGTAAAATGGCGTTTAGACTCCTAATAAGCTCATGCTAACTTAACACAGTGTAAAGGCAAAGCCTATCTACATGACACCGTCACCTCCAAGAGATATGGCGCACCAGCAGCCGCTGCAGCCACAATGCCGTCACCCCCTCCTCCGCTCCTTATTGTTCCTCGTTGGCTGAGCGCTGCGGCGCCTAGCCCCGATGCGGGCCCACCAAGCGGCAGCAGAACGACAGCAGCACCGGCCGCGGACCCTCCGATGGGGCAGACCGGAAGTAGTTGTCGCCGGGCCGGAGCCGATACTGTGGACCCCGGCTTCACGGCCTATGCAGGGTCAGCAACTAGCAGCAGCCGCAGCTCCGCAACACCAGCCGCCACAGATACCGGGGCGGGCGGCCCGGTCCCCACCACCTTTCGGGCACAAGATGTTGTGTTCAGGATTACAGGATAGGTCCTCCAGGATAGATGATTGGGCTCACCGACGACGGAGCTCACTCACTACGCGGCCATTCCGGATCGCGCTTGGCCTCTCCCCTTTGTCTTCATTGTTAACGGCTCTCAAATGCTGTAGAATCCTCGCATGTACCAAATGGATGATGCTACCTACGTACATCTTTGGCACAGACACTGCGGAATATAGCTCACATAATCACTCCTACAATTATAAGAGTTTAAGAGTTTCCATTAGATGTGATGTAATGTCTTTTGCATTCAGGCCATGTCTAAAAGCTCTGGCTTGTAGACCTTGCCTGAATTTGGCATTTAATAAACCCAGGAATCCCTCTCAGCCATGTGTCAAGTTGTTGTGTCTCCGGATTATTGACCAACAGTTCCCGGCGCATAGCCTTAGCGCGTCTAAAATTAAGCAGAGGTTTCTTAGGGACTGCATGTCCATCACATGATCACTCTTGGTGAGGTTCCAGTGTTTTGTTAATATACGTCTAAATTTCCGATGATTTGTGTGATATTCTGTGATAATCCTAAGTTCTTTCTTATCACTTAACTTTTTTCCTCCTTCTCTCTGCAAGAAAAGTAAGATCTCTCTGTGCTTCATACATGCATTTCTTTTAGCTTGGTCTAATACCTCATGGCTGTAGCCTCTTGTGACAAATCTATTCTGGAGTTCCAACTGAGCCTCCCTCAATGTTGTCTCATCACTAGAATTTCTCCCCATACGGAGATGTCCAGCATACGGGATGCTATGTTTCAATTTACTTGGATGAAAACTGTCTGCATGCAAAATTGTATTACCTGCTTTTGGCTTTCTATATGTTTTTGTATGGTTTTTATAATTTTTTACAAAAACAACCATATTCAGAAAGCATACCTCTGTACTGATTACATTTGAAGTAAAATTAAGATTCAAACTGTTATTGTTCGGTTTTCCTGCAAATGCCAAAGTAGACTCAGGGTTGCCATTCCACAGAATAAAAATATCATTGATAAAATGTGTCCTCAGGACAACGTTTTCCACCCATTCTGTGGCAAATTCTGTCACAAGCACCTGCTCCTCCCACCAGCCCATATGTAGATTGGCATAACTAGGGGCGAAGCAGGTGCCCATGGCCGTACCATGACCTGTTTGTAAGTGTCCTTACCAAAAAGAAAGAAGGTATTTTGTAGGCACCACTCCCATCAGTTCTAAAAGCCTGTTTGCATGTTAATGCATACGTATCGCTCTCAAGCCAAAAAAATGTTTTATAGAATTGAGACTGTCCTGATGAGAAATTCTAGTATAAAGTGACATCTAAAGTCATAAAGTCATAAAGTCAAAAGTGGCTTCCCAAGAAATGTCATAGATCCTCCTTAGAAAATCTCCTGTATCTTAAATAAAGGAACGCAGGTTACAAACATGTTCTTGCAAGAAGTAGTCAATGAATCAGAAGAGAGACTTAAATAGACCCCGATGGCAGAAATATTGGGCCTCCTTGGGGGATTCAGGGGATTCTTATGAATTTTAGGGATCAAATAATAAAATAGGTGTCACTGGTGAATGTACCCTTAAAAACAAATACTCTTGCATGATCAGGCCTGTCCCCCTCAACCTGGATAGCCCAATTAAATATTTGTATTTTACTTGTAAGATGTTTGTTTGGGACATTTTACAATAGGAATTTGAATCTCTTAGTTGGCGTTTTGCCTCTGTTGCATCCAGATCCTGGGGGGCATGAAACAATACTTCCCCCTTTATCTGATTGCCGAATAACTATGTCTAGCCACTTGGGCACCATTCTCAGATAGAAATTTCTCACTGGATTCAACTGATAATGCTTTTAAATCTGAAATCACCAAATCTGCCAAATTGGTCCCTGATGTTTCACCACTTGTTGTGGGACAAGTTCTTCTCATTTCTTTACTGGAGAAATATTTTTTCAGTTTCAACCTTCTCATAAATCGTACGATGTCAGTGCGGTTCTGCCAAAATTAAAATTGGTAGGAGGGCAGTATGTCAACCCCTAAAGAAAGAATTGTTTCTTCTTCACTAGATAATTCCATGGTTGAGAGATTTACTATAGTTTTAACAATTTCCATCTCCATTATTTGTGCGGTCATATCTGTTTTGCCTTGGTTCCTGACCTTAGCTCCACGACGACATTTTCTTCTTTGCTGCCTACCTTGATAGGTTTTCCTTTTCTTTGGGGCAAGGTATTGAATTCATTGTCCAGTCTAACCTTGAAAAACAGAGCTCATCAGTGATCGTGGGTATCTCTCTGGTGTCACTAATACCACCCAAGGCCCCCTTTGGGTCTGTTTCCACTTCCGAGCTAAAGTCCGAGCTAGTCTCAGTTGTTACTGGTTTTGCTATGCTTGGTTATTTATCAGAACGTTTCTGCCTGCGCAGGTTGTCAAATCTGCACGAGAATGTATAAATTTGCCCCCTTTGGTGATCCATTTTATCTCTTAAAAATGTAATTGTTTTCTGTTCTTTTATCACTTACTCATACTTTTTCAATCTGCTCTCTATGTTCTTCTTGTATTTATGAATTTCTTCCTGGTTCACATGTTCACAATTTTCATGCTGCAACACTCATATTTCCTCCAGTATATTGTCACAATCTTGTTTAGCATATTTAATAAGAATTGTCATCATTCTCTTGGACGACTCTGAACTGTTCTCAGCCCATTCACGGAGCATCTCCGGGTCATAGCTAACAATACACACAAGCCCCTTGGTATTCTTCCCACTTCTAGATACTTTTGGAGTGACTTGCACTCCCACCACTTAAGATTTCAGTCTTTTTAAGTTTTTCTGGTCTCCATATTTTCAAAAGTAGGTCCATCTTGGGTGCTTGCGCTCGGACGTCCATGCGGCATGTCCGAGCCAGCTGCCATACTCTCATCAAACATTTTCTACGCAGCCTCTTCACTTTCTTTCAACCAGTCTGAAGCCATGTTATTCCTTATTGGATCCATCTGCTTGGATTCTAGCTCAGCTGTAATGTTTATACATCTTCCTCTCCCAATTGCCTTAAACAGTAAGAGCCGAGTGCTAGAAGTCACTTACCTGCCTTCCTGGCGCCCTCTAACACTCTGGTTGCCGGCAGCATTACTTTTTCCACTCCTAATGCTCACACGACTTCCGGCGTGGTAGGCTCCACGGTATGTTTCATTTACGCCTTGGTGCACTTAGAATCCACGTTGCACCTGAACAAGGGCGTGTCTGTCCTGCTGATAGTCAAGTCAAGTCAAGTCAGAGAATTTATATAGCGCGCTACATACCCAGAGGGTCTCAAGGCGCTTGAGGAGGGCTGGGGAATTACTTGTCAAATATCCACGTTTTAAGTTGCTTTCTGAATGCTAGGTGGTTCTGGGTAAGGCGAAGGTAAGTGGGAAGTGAGTTCCAGGTTTTAGCTGCCAGGTAGGAGAAGGATCTACCTCCCATGGTGGTTTTGTTGATGCGAGGTACAGTGGCAAGGGCTTGGTTGGATGATCGTAGCTGGCGGGAGGGGGTGTAGAAGGACAGTCGTGTGTTGAGGCATTCTGGTCCGATTTCGTAGAGTGCTTTGTGTGCGTGGGTTAGGAGCCGGAAAGTGATCCTCTTATTGACGGGAAGCCAGTGGAGGTTTTTCAGGTGACCAGATATATGTTCTTTACGCAGGATGTCTAATATGAGCCTGGCTGAGGCGTTTTGGATTCGTTGGAGTTTTTTCTGGAGTTTAGCAGTAGTACCGGCGTAGAGGGTGTTTCCATAGTCCAGTCGGCTCGTGACCAGAGCGTGGGTGACCGTTTTCCTAGTTTCGGTGGGGATCCAACGAAATGTTTTTTTGAGCATGCGAAGAATGTTGAAGCAGGATGAAGAGACGGCGTTGACTTGTCTGGTCATCGAGAGTGAGGAGTCCAGGATGACGCCCAGGTTCCGTGCGTGGTCCGTCGGGATGGGTGCTTTTCCAAGGGCTTCTGGCCACCAAGAGTCGTCCCATGCAGAGGGGGAGGTACCTAAGATGAGGACTTATGTTTTATCTGAATTCAATTTCAGACGGCTGTGTTTCATCCATTCGGCTACTTCTTTCATTCCTTCGTGTAGGTTAGTTTTGGCGGTGCTAGGGTCATTGGTGAGTGATAGGATCAGTTGAGTGTCATCCGCGTAGGAGATGATGTTGAGGTTGTGTTGGCGGGCGATGGCCGCGAGGGGGCTCATGTATACGTTGAAAAGGGTGGGGCTGAGTGAAGATCCTTGTGGTACGCCGCAGATGACTTCAGTGGCATCTGACTTGAATGGTGGAAGGCGGACTCTCTGGATTCTTCCGGTGAGGAACGAGGTGATCCATTCTAGTGCTTTTCCTTGGATTCCGATGTTTCTGAGGCGCTGTAGAACGGTGCTATGGCTGACTGTGTCGAAGGCTGCGGAGAGGTCGAGGAGGATGAGGGTGACTGTGTCTCCATTGTCCAGTAGAGTTCGAATGTCGTCTGTTGCTGCGATGAGGGCGGTCTCAGTGCTGTGTTTTGCTCGGAAGCCGGACTGTGAGGAGTCGAGGGATTTGTTGGCTTCGAGGAAGGCGGCGAGCTGATTGTTGACAGCTTTCTCGATGACTTTGGTCGGGAATGGAAGGAGCGAGATGGGGCGGTAGTTTTTGAGTTCGGTGGGGTCCGCTGTGGGTTTTTTCAGAAGGGCGCTGAGTTCAGCGTGTTTCCAGCTTTCCGGGAAGGTGGCGGAGTTGAAGGAGCAGTTGATGACGTCTCGGAGGTGCGGTGCTATGATGGAGTCTGCTTTGTTGAAGATGTGGTGAGGGCATGGGTCTGTGGGGGATCCTGAGTGGATGGAGTTCATCAGGCGGATGGTGTCCTCAGTGGAGATTGGGTTCCAGTCATTAAGGATGTTCGAGGGGGGTGAAGGTCCAGCAGATGGTTGGGTGGGTTGGTCTCCGGGTTGGTTGTCGAAGCTGTTGTGGATGTCTGCAATTTTGTTGTGGAAGAATGAGGCTAGGGAGTCGCAGAGGGCTTGAGAGGGGGTGATGTCGTTAGAGTTGGCCGAGGGATTGGTAAATTCCTTGACGATGTTGAAAAGTTCCTTGCTGTTGTGGGCGTTGTTATCTAGTCGGTCCTTGAAGGCGGTTTTCTTGGCCTTTCGGATCAGTTGGTGGTGTATGCGGGTGACGTTTTTGAAGGCGTCCTTGGTGCTGGTGGTTGGGTCTTTTTTCCAGGCCTTCTCAAGGGAGCGGCAGAGTTTCTTGGATTTCTTAGGATGAACCAGGAGGCCTTCTTGCTGCCAAGTTTGCTTTGTCGTTTTTTCAGTGGTGCTAGGATGTCGGCGCTGTTGGATAACCATAGGGTGAGGTTGGTGGCGGCTTGGTCGGGGTTTGAGGAGTGGGCTGGGGGTTTTAGAAGAAGCGATGAGGAGAGGCGATGATGAGGAGATCTGGTCGATGGTGATTTTGTTCCAGTTTCTTTGCAGAGTTGGTTGGGGGTGGTTGGGGGTGGTTGTTGGGTTTGGGCTTGTTGTAGGTAAAGTGAACACAGCTGTGGTCAGTCCAGAGGAGAGCCGCAGTGTGGCTGAAGGAGACATGATTGCTGGAGGTGAAGATAGGGTCGAGTGTGTGACCTGCGATGTGGGTGGGGGAAGTGACCAGTTGTTTAAGTCCGAGGTTGGCGAGGTTGTCCAAAAGGGTGGTGGAGTTGTGGTCGTTGTTCTTTTCAAGGTGAAAATTGAGGTCTCCCAGAAGGATGTAATCTTTGGAGGGGAGCGCGTGTGGAGTGATGAAGTCCGTGATGTCCTCACTAAATTGTGCGCGGGGTCCTGGAGGTCTGTAAAGGAGGGTGCCTCTGAGTGTGGTCTTGGGGTCGATGTGGATCTGGAAGTGAAGGTGTTCAGAGTTGGCGAGATTGACGTCAGAGCTGGTTGAGATGTGGATGGATTTCTTATGGACGATAGCGATTCCTCCTCCTGTGTGGCCGGTACGGTCCTTGCGTATGATCTTATAATCTTCTGGGATGGCAATGGTGATGTCTGGGGCGGAAGAGGCGTTCATCCATGTTTCTGTTAGGAAGGCGACGTCCGGAGAGATGGTGTCTAGTAGATTCCATAGGTCAATGGCGTGCCTGTGGACCGATCGGGTGTTGAGCAAGATGCATTGTAGGTGGTTAGGGTCGGGAATCCGTGGTGTGATCGTAGCGGAGTTGTTGTCGGTGCCGATGAATTTGCAGGAGTAGCATGAGAAAGGTCCATGGGTGTGTCCAGGAGCGGCTTGGACGCAGTTGGGGGAGCGGCCGGGGTTAAGGGCAAGGAGGGTGCTGGCATCGTAGGTAATGCGGGAGGGCTGAGCAATGCGAGGGCCAGGGGGTCTGGCGCTGGGCGCGGTCCAGGCGCGGAAGGGCGTAGACGGGCTTACCTTTGGCGCACCTTCGGCGTGTACGTAGCGCGTGGACGCTGCGCGTGGGACCATCTGACATTAATGGACAGTGGAGGGGGCGGAGCGTGGGAGGGGCAGCAGGGAGGCAGTAGTGTGGCTGAGGGGCGGGTCAGGGGAGAACAACAACAACAAAATGGAGGGTCCGAGGGAAGGCAGGCAGGGGTATCACAAACAATAAAAATGCAGCGAGTTAACAGTAAGCGCAATCTGAGCACAAGCGCTGGTGAAATAAACACAATTACTGATGATAAATTGAGCAGTAGTCTGGATAATACATGCGCAGACAAGCCAATAGTGACCCCAATAGCCTGAGCGAGGTCGCGCTGCGAGAGGCAGGTAATTAATAAAAGCGCTATGCGAGTGAGGCGCTAGAATATTAGGCAGCGGCAGTTCAGTGATCAGCGCGCTGAAAACGATACCAGGGAAGCAATCCTTTCTTTAAGCGTTTTTTGTTTTCTTTCCCACAATGGTGAGGTAATTTGAATTTTATGGTCAATTGTGTCCCCTAACGTAGACCCCAACGGCTCCATGTACGTGCTTCAAGTACATGTCATTTCCCTCCATGATCAGCTATGAAGACGCAAATACCTTTGCGTCCAACGTTAACATGTCCCCTTTCAGATGCACCATGAATGGATCGATAATTCAGTTCCTAAGTATGCCTTGCCACCGTCTTTACATGGTGCACTTTCACGTTTTCCTGGCTCTGTTGAGTTAGGCCCTGATTTCTGCCACCGAGCCCTTTCTGCCTTCCTGCCTTCTGCCTCTGAAAGCTGCAGCCTGGATCTGTATCCATGACCTCTGCCTTACTCCCTGCGTAGCGAGCGGTGCCCGGCTCGGCCTGCTTGCCTGCCAAGACTGTATTCAGCCTTCAAGTTATCTGCTCCGCTCCTCGAAAATACATTCCTGTCTAGTGATTTAGGTAAACATCCTTCCAGCTGCAGAGCAAAGGGCCCGGCCTCACTGTCTCCGTGCAAGTAATTCACTGCTCCTGTTACCATGGCAGGCCCATAGCCCCTCGCACTACACGCAGACACATAGACGCTTATGCACGCACTAACAGTCAGTATAGAATAACCTCTGCCCAAGAGACCTTTCCTTCTAGATAATACAGTTCCGCAAACACAAGATATCAGATATGATTGGGTTTAGATTGTCCTGACACGCCAGACTTCTGTCTCCCCTCTCGGAGCTAAATGTCAAGTCCCCTTCACCCTCCAGTTCCACGTCAATCACACGTCATGTTGCCTGCGCGCGCATCCAGCCATATATTTCTGCTGACACTGCAGGATTCCTCTATGAATCCACCCACTTGTGACACTTTCATGTGACGTCTCTAGCACACACCTCCGTGTACGCCTTCTGTTACGCCTTCTGTTACGTACATGTGTTCTTATCTCGTTTCTCTCAGCTGTTACGCCTTTTGTATCCATCACCATTGTATGCATTGACTATATATATTGTACTCTGTCAATAAAGCATTGTCTATCCCTTCCTGAACCTTCGTGGTGATGGAACATGATACCTGGTTCGAACCATTCCATTACATGGAATAAAACCCTTATAAAACTCAGATTCCACGGACTCTGCCTCTCATTTCTGATTGAGCTATTTTATTGAACTTTACCGCATAGAAATTCCGCATAGGTAAATCTTTATTTACCACATAATTTGGCGCCCGAATAGGGACCCCTCCCCCACCTTACACGCCGGCGGTGCGTTGCAGGCCTAGCCCCCTGCCACAGCCGTGACGGACAATTATGCGTACCCGCAGGATTTCCTGTATCTCCTTCAGGCCAACGGAGGTGACTGAGACTGCGATCGACACCCAGACGAGGCGGTGAGGAGTGCGGAGGATCCCGACCAGAGCCCAGCCGAGAGAGCAAGGTCCGAGGTGTCTAGAGGCCCACCAGTTCCGAAGTACCTACGTCACAAGTCTAGTCAAGTCCAGTCCGGTCCAGTCCAGTGTCAAGTTTCCGAGGCCTTCCGTTCCGTGCTTCCCGGTGAGTACCGTTGCTGGGGATGCATCAAGACGGGTGCATTAATTTGTGTCCGGTCAAGACGGGTTTGGGTACACAGACCCGGTCTGCACTGTTTTAGCAGTGTATCTGTACTGTTTAGCAGTATATCCAGTATTCAGTTATCTAGTTATTCTAATTATTGTTGTTCGTTTTTTCGAAATGTTTAAATGTGTTTTAATGTTGTGGTATGAGTGATTGTTTTGATCTTCATTACTGTGTTAATTGTGTTTAAGTTCGAGTAAGTATCAAGTATCAAGGCTCAGAATGCCTTTATTCTCTAAACTGAGACAGATTGGAACTAGAAAAGGGATACTCGAGGAAGCTTTTCCCATCCCACCCAGGGACACTCCCGGACATTTTATGTACCACAAGCACGGCTTAGATGCCGTATTATACCTCGACTTGTGGGTGGATTACACCAAGGACTTAGCAGAGAATCAGAAATGGCCCGCCACAGGGACATGGGATGCCGAGTGCATCATGAGAGTAGAGGAAGCATTATGGAAAAAGAAAGCCAGACAGTCACAGAAAGATGCCATTGAATTATGGCGTAAAGAATCACATAGACGAACAGAGAAAGCACTCAGAAAAGCAGAGAAAAGTAAAGAGGATTCCGAAAAAGCCAAAGAAAAAGAACTACTAGAAGAAGGGGAACGAGTCAGAATAGAACAACACGACAGAAAGAGTAATGCCATTATGACAGGACTGTATCCAGTCCTGGCCGAGGGCCTGCCTAAGGCGACCCCGGAAACACCTAAAAATTTGCCCCCTCCATTGGTTCCGACTAAATTACGTCACAAGACCGCAGCAGACATTTTCCTTTCTTCCTATTTAGACGACGTAGCTCCCGAATATACCAATGTTCCACCTGCACCTATACCACCCTCTGATCGTCGGTCCCCAGGTCCGCAACAGCAGACCCCTCCTCCACCACTTCCTGCACCCCCTATTAATCCGCTTAATCCTTTTGGAATTCCGTTACTGCAGGCACAGACAGATTATGCCCAAGCCTCCGCTTCAGGAGGTGCATTAGGAGGTTACCATACCCCGCCACCAGTACAGCGATTAACTACTAGAGAACTAGCAATGCAACGTACTCCGAAACCGATCACAATTGAAAAGCTTAAAGAGTTTCTCACAGACTGTAGATATGACCCAGTACCAGGCAAAGACGGTTGCATGATACTAGCCTCAATACGTATAAGACGTGCTGCAAACTTTTTAGTTCTATTTCCAGGAATGACAGATTATCTAGACAGGATATATCATTTTGTTCAGACGGGGGAGGGTCAGGAATGTATTCACAAGGCCATGGCGCATCAGAAAGTAGACACTCAAAGTGTACTATTAAGATTCCTCATAAACTGTTTCATAAGAGAACGAGACCGGCCTGGTGTAAATAAAGAAGAGATGGAGGTACTAACTACATGGGGTCAGAATATTGCAGACGGAAAACATGATAAACAAAAATGTATAGAGGCCATGTACAGAAAAATCTGTAAAGAAATAACAGTATTCCATGTAAAAGAGAAAGCTGAAAGGGAAGCAGAATCAGACGTGAATAAATCCTCAGAGGAGGATGAGCCAGAAGATAAAGGAACGATAGCATATGTAGGAAAGGGTGGACCCTTTAATAAAACGTTACGCCCAGAAAGCAAGAGACTTTTTCGCTCTGCCATGTCAAACCCGAGGACCCCTGAACATTTGTTTCAGGCTACCGATAAAATACTTCAAGAACGAATGGGCTACCATGTACTCGATTCCATGGATGAACAAGAATTAGCCAGGTCAGCAGTACAATGGGCTGACAATTCCGATAAATATAATGATGACGCAGTAGCGCAAACCTTTCTGAATCTTTCCCCAGACGAACAGCGACTAGCTGGTATGTACATGATACAGCACCTCCTTATATTGTATAAAAGCCAACATTCTGATCCAGGTCCCCTACCTGATATACTAGTAGAATTACTCATGAATAAATGGAGAGGCCTAGGTACCGATTTAATTAAAGTAATTTTAGAACATCGACACCGATATAGTGCTTTCCTGAATCCACAGTTTGTTCCAGCTCCACCCCCAGAAAGAAAAATGTTTTACATAGACAGACAGAATCCCTTACGAGAAGTGCACCCAGTCAGGAATGATGATAATACCCTTAGACGTGTGTTTGTGTACACGCCCATAACTAAAATGGAACTATTGGAAATGAAGAAAATAGTGCCTAGTCATGATAAAGACCCAGCAGGTTTTCACCATGAAATTAAAGACATGTTACTCATGGGAGATTACACCTATCCTGACATTATGAAAATATTGAAAGTATTACTGCCTGCCGGTATTTACGAGAAACTCAAAGAAAAAGAATGGGAGGTGGGAGATAAAAAGATAGATTGGGCTGCATTAGAAAATGAAGAAGCGACTCGAACCCCAGGTTTAGGTCTTGGGGATAAAACGAAAGCATTACCAGGATTGTTAGTACAGGTTTTGCCACGTTTGTTAGCAACTAAAAAGGAGGACTGGGATGCAATCTCAGCCTGCAAACAGAAACCCGATGAAGACACTAGTGATTTTTATTCCCGATTTGAGAAATGTTTTATTATTAATAGTGGCCTGAAAGCAAGTAGTGAGTCATACCCACATCTTTTTGTATCCAAATTAGTCGAGAATTCACTGCCCCAGGTTAAGAACCGTGTACTAAAAGTCGAGAGCACATGGCAAGCTAATTCGCCTTCACAAATGTTACAGATGTTAAAGTACCACCAGAACAGAATTAGGGAAGAACATGATCACGAACAGAGACGTATGAAAGACACAAAAATGAAAATGCTAGTTCTCAGTCAGTTCCAACTGACGGTATTAAAAGGGTATGACACAGTCCAGTAATTCGGCAGCTCCTGTAAAAGGGACATGCAACTATTGTAAACAGCCAGGTCACTATGTAAACGATTGTGCAGTTTTGAAACACAATATCTCCACAGGTAAAACTAAAGAGAGACCACGTCAACCTAGACAAGACCAGGTCCAACAACAAGTACCACAGAGTATACAGCCTATGCATGCTCCACAACAGACAGTACAGACCGTAGCGGTACCACCGCCACAACCGATTGCCGCAACACAACATGCAACACAGCAGATGTACCAATATGCACAAACTGATTATCCCGATTACCAGCGATACACATGAAATAGCCTAGAGAGGGAGGTTGGCTTGCCTCTTATTGAGGTTCCTGTAGATCAAGAGGGTCCTTATGTACATAGTCAGGTATTAGGGAAAGATAGAAAGTTTTTGATTGATACAGGGGCAAGCAGGACGACAATCAGTCACAACGAAGTTCCAGGGGCACCCCTCTCAGGCTCACAGAATGTTTCCCTTGGATTTTCAGGAAAGCCTATTGTTAATGAAGTATCGAAACCACTTCCCCTTGCAGTTGGTCCATTGACACGTACTACAGATTTATTACTCACAAAATCATGTCCAGAAAACTTGTTAGGTATCAAGACTCTGAAAGCTCTAGGAGCTGTAATTTGTTGTTCTCCGGAAGGAGTGAGATTGTTTCTGCGTGACTTTAAAGGTCACTATGTGTTGAGAGATATTGATTCCCGATTGCAGAATGTTCCTGCACATTTGTGGGCACAAGGCCCCACTGATGTAGGTTGTATGCACATTACTCCATACCGTGTTACACTCAAGCCAGGAGTAGTACTACCACGCATTCGACAATACAAGTTACCACCAGATGCTGTAGTGACTTTACTGAAAATCATTGACGAGCTCATTGCACAAGGAGTGGTTGTAGAAACCGACTCAAATCTCTGTAATTCCCCCATCATTCCAATTCTTAAACGTACAGACCCAAATGCACCCCCAGTTTATCGATTAGTTATCGATTTACGAGAACTGAATAAATGCATTGTACCACAATATCCTGTGGTCCCAGACATTTCGTCTTTATTAACTGCTATTGATTCTGAAGCAACGTTCTTTACTGTAATTGACCTCAAGAACGCCTTCTTTAGTGTCCCCATTGATCCGGAAAGCCAATATCTCTTTGGATTCTGTTTAAATGGCCGAAGCTTCAAATTTGCACGTGCACCTCAAGGATTCACAGAAAGCCCCAGCATCTATAGCCAAGCATTAAAAAGACAACTTGACAGTATTCACATGCCTGACAACACTGCCCTACTTCAGTACGTCGATGATCTACTGATCACCGCCCGTAGTGAACCTGAATGTGAACAAGCATCACTGACGGTTTTGCATTACCTAGCTGACAAGGGACACAAAGTGTCTCCTTCGAAGCTGCAATTCTGTGTTCAGCAAGTGGTGTACCTTGGGCACTTGCTGTCCAAAGGGGGGAGACAGCTAACACCTGACCGTATCCAGTTAATTGTAAACATGTCACAACCCACGACACAAAAGGAGGTACGGGCCTTCATAGGCCTCACTTCTTACTGCAGACAATGGATCCCTCAGTACGCATTTCTAGCCAAGCCACTTATACAGTTGACAACCCAGGAGGCAGCGACATCGACTGTCCTCCCTTGGACTCAGGAACATACACAAGCTTTTGAAGACTTAAAGAAAGCCTTATGCCAAGCACCTGCTTTAGCGACACCATGTTACAGCAAGCCTTTTACACTTTTTGTCACAGAACGCGAAGGTACTGCATTGTCAGTACTCACCCAGGATCAAGCAGGTTCACACAAACCGTGTGCTTATTTTCCTAGTACACTAGATCCAGTAGCCCAGGCTCTGCCTGCGTGCTTGAAATCTGTAGCAGCAACAGCTCTAGCGATTAGACAAAGTGATTCCATAGTGTTAGGACACCAACTGACAGTACAAGTTCCACATGCCGTGGAAGTTCTTTTGAACCGAACACAGACCCAGCACTTGACTATAGCACGACTGACAGGTTATGAATTGACATTGTTTCAGCCACACATAGAAATCAGACGCTGTAATACACTGAATCCTGCTACACTTTTGCCATTAAGTGAGACAGACCCTTTGGCACATGATTGTGTTGAAGTCATTACCATTACGACGAAACCCAGACAAGACTTGACAGATATCGCATTACCAGATCCAGACCTGACACTTTATGTGGATGGTTCATGTATGAGATCAAGTACAGGAGAGTTAGTGGCTGCATATGCAGTCACGACAGAAACTGAAGTCATAGAAACACACCGCATTGACACCCTGTCAGCTCAAGCAGCAGAGCTCATCGCTCTGACCCAAGCCTGCATTCAAGCCAAGAATAAGAAAGTTAACATATACACAGATTCCCGTTATGCCTTCGGAGTTGTACACAACTTCGGAGTTCTCTGGCAAGAGAGAGGTTTCTTAACTTCTCACGGTGCCAAAATCCAGCACGGACCCCTCATTCAAGCTCTGTTAGAAGCAATACATTTGCCTACAGCCATAGCCATCATGAAGTGTAAAGCACATACGCAAGTCACAGATACCATTTCCCAGGGTAACGACCTGGCAGATCGAACAGTCAAGAATACGGCTCAGACTCATACTCACACAACTGATATGACAAAGACAATAGTCCCGACACCGACACATTGCATGACAGTTAGGGATCCCGCCCTAGATGTAATTGACATACAGACACATGCTACACCAGACGAAATCAAGAAATGGACTGAACTAGGAGGGATACAGACAGAACAAGGATGGATGACGAAGGGAAAAGCCACATGGTTTCTCCCCGACTCTATGGTTCAAGTTATCATTAATACAGCACATAGTCCTGCACATTTAGGAGAAAAAGCCATGCTAGACAGTATTCAAAACCTTTGGTTCAATAGGCATTTACGAGCAGCAGCAAAACAGAAAGTGCGTACTTGCATGATCTGTTGTCAGTTCAACCCAGGTAAAGGCATTCCCGTAGAGCAAGGTGGATTTCATGCTCCCGATTACCCTTTTAAAGTCCTCCAGATGGATTATATCCAGATGGAACGTTGTCGAGGATTCAAGTATGTCCTCGTAGTTGTATGTGCACTTTCCCGATGGACAGAAGCATATCCAGTTCCAGATTACACTGCTCCGACCACTGCCAAGCAGCTGGTATGTGAATTTTTCCCACGGTATGGTTTGCCCTGTGTCGTGTACTCAGATAACGGTCAGCCCTTCTCGTCCGAGCTTATGAAGCAGGTATCACTCCTGCTAGGATATCAGTGGAAGTTCCATTGTGTCCAACATCCCGAAGCAGCAGGTCTCGTAGAGAGACATAACCAGACACTGAAAACGCGCCTTGCCAAGATTTGTGCCGAGAAAGGCGTAGACTGGATAGTTGCATTGCCAGTTGCACTCTTTTACATGAGAATGGTAGCTCACTCAAGAACAGGGCTATCCCCGTACGAGGTGGTCTTTGGCAGACCACCAAATATGTGGGGGACGCCTCTGCCTCGTAAGATCACAGATGTTGACTGTAATATGCTGACAGATTACCTTGCCTCCTTGATGTCTGCACTACAATCTTGTCGTTCACAGGTAGCTGCAGCCTTTCCCGACAACACCGAAGTGAAGCCACATGAGATCATTCCGGGGGATCTTGTCTTTATCAGGAACTTTGATCGGAAGAGTCCGCTGGAGCCCCGCTGGCAGGAGCCGAAGCTTGTTCTGTTGACCACGAGGACCGCAGTGAAGGTGGAGGGCCGCAAAGGGTGGCTCCACTCCAGCCACATAAAAAAATTTCATGGACTGCCGCCAAACATAGACTCCCAGCCCGGCCCCATTCCAGTGACTGATACTAAACTCCCCCTGGCAGAGAAAACTCCTCAAGAGGAGTATAAGCTAAAGTTGAGATCTAGCAAGTCAGACAGTTTAATTGTTTAAGTCCTCTCCTAGGTGAAGCGGTTAGACAGGTTCCTGACATGTATAAGTTAGATCCCAATAGAGAGAGAGATAGACAGAAACAGATCAAGAAAAAGAAATATTGTAAATCTCTCCGCAGCTATTGCATTGTTGCATTATTGATTATGTCTTTTCTGAGTCTTATGATTATTGCTGCAGGTTTATTGCTACACATGTACTTTCCTATTTTTACACGTGCACATTCTTCCTCAAATGACACTGTCGAGCATACTTTCAGTGAATTGCCCCCTCACGAGTTGTCATACCGACTTGCGCTGCGCAACAATACCTTCATTAGTATGTTACATCATTCTCATCAGACCAGCAACGCTACAAATTGTTGGATATGTGGCCGACTCCCCCCCCTATCAGAAATACAAGGGAGTTCTGCCCCTCTTTCCGTACCCGTTTACACACAATGGTTCCTGTGGTGCGTGGTTTAGTTTAATAAATTCTTTAGATTCTAATGCCATAATTTATCAGGGAGATTGGGTCTGAGGAAATCTGAACGTAGTTATGCATAAAGCATGTTACCCTAACAAGGAGGGTCTTCCACAAAGGACAGGGACCGATCTAGAAAACGAAGTATATGGATTAGGTAATTATACACTTAACCTCATGATTCTAAATGTCCAAGCCGATACCAGACCAGACTTACCCTCTATGTCAGTGTTACCAGTTAAAGGTGAATTATGTGTCAGAAAGAATGGTTCAGTACACCTAGGTCATAGTGAATGTAATACTGTGATCGAATTCAGTGATAAAGGCAAGTCTACATTCAAAGCTACCCGCCATTCCTATTTCATTTGTGGTCTGACAGCCTATATACGTTTGCCACTAGATTGGGATGGGACATGTTACATTGCATTCCTTCTGCCACCTGTTTTTCTAGCTCCACCTGATTATCATAAGAACTCCAGTCTAGTGCCTAATAGACACAAGAGAGAACTCCCGATGGTCGACTATACTGAAACGGCATGGGAACGATTCACAGATTTCAATAAAGGTTTCTTTCCCTATTTAGGAGCTGTCTTCAATAGCAAATCAATACGTCACTTGACCAGAACCCTTGAAGCAGTAGTGAATGAAACTACTTCCGCCCTAGGCAACTTAACAGAGGAACAGTCTGCTATGAGACTTGTTGTTCTTCAAAATCGTCTTGTTCTTGACGTCATCCTGGCCGATAGGGGCGGAGCTTGTAGAGTCATCGGATCGAGTTGCTGTGTTTTCATTCCAGAAAACGCACCGTCAGTATATAGAGCCATAACCCGTCTCCATAAGATTGCAAGTCAGATACACCAGAATCCAGGCACCTGGACATGGTCCGGTTGGTTCTGGAGCGTGTTATCAGCCTGGGGTTGGAAAGTCCTATCCTTCCTCGGAATAGCCCTTCTCATAGTATTCAGTGGTTGCCTATGTATACAGAGTGGGCCAGCGATTTGCGGCTTGTGCGCCACATCATGTATTCCTCATCCAAGTCAACGTTCTAAATCCCGCCTGAAAAAGGAAGAGCAAATGGTGTTACATGAACAAATAGATAGACTAATGAAGATCGATATATCATGAAGGGTCCATAGGGGACAAGGAGGGAATGAGGTAATTTGAATTTTATGGTCAATTGTGTCCCCTAACGTAGACTCCAATGGCTCCATGTACGTGCTTCAAGTACATGTCATTTCCCTCCATGATCAGCTATGAAGACGCAAATACATTTGCGTCCAACGTTAACATGTCCCCTTTCAGATGCACCATGAATGGATCGATAATTCAGTTCCTAAGTATGCCTTGCCACCGTCTTTACATGGTGCACTTTCACGTTTTCCTGGCTCTGTTGAGTTAGGCCCTGATTTCTGCCATCGAGCCCTTTCTGCCTTCCTGCCTTCTGCCTCTGAAAGCTGCAGCCTGGATCTGTATCCATGACCTCTGCCTTACTCCCTGCGCGGCGAGCGGTGCCCGGCTCGGCCTGCTTTCCTGCCAAGACTGTATTCAGCCTTCAAGTTATCTGCTCCGCTCCTAGAAAATACATTCCTGTCTAGTGATTTAGGTAAACATCCTTCCAGCTGCAGAGCAAAGGGCCCGGCCTCACTGTCTCCGTGCAAGTAATTCACTGCTCCTGTTACCATGGCAGGCCCATAGCCCCTCGCACTACACGCAGACACATAGACGCTTATGCACGCACTAACAGTCAGTATAGAATAACCTCTGCCCAAGAGACCTTTCCTTCTAGATAATACATTTCCGCAAACACAAGATATCAGATATGATTGGGTTTAGATTGTCCTGACACGCCAGACTTCTGTCTCCCCTCTCGGAGCTAAATGTCAAGTCCCCTTCACCCTCCAGTTCCACGTCAATCACACGTCATGTTGCCTGCGCGCGCATCCAGCCATATATTTCTGCTGACACTGCAGGATTCCTCTATGAATCCACCCACTTGTGACACTTTCATGTGACGTCTCTAGCACACACCTCCGTGTACGCCTTCTGTTACGCCTTCTGTTACGTACATGTGTTCTTATCTCGTTTCTCTCAGCTGTCACGCCTTTTGTATCCATCACCATTGTATGCATTGACTATATATATTGTACTCTGTTAATAAAGCATTGTCTATCCCTTCCTGAACCTTCGTGGTGATGGAACATGATACCTGGTTCGAACCATTCCATTACATGGAATAAAACCCTTATAAAACTCAGATTCCACGGACTCTGCCTCTCATTTCTGATTGAGCTATTTTATTGAACTTTACCGCATAGAAATTCCGCATAGGTAAATCTTTATTTACCACAATGGCATGATGCGTTTGGGCAATCTCCACTGCCTTGTTCCAATACGGTAAACACCATTTTCTTAGCCTGACATAAGCAACACAGCATAGTGCGTATATTGAGGCACAGACATAGTAAACACACTTCAACAGATTCAACCTCGGATATACATTTTTTTCTATATCTTTGCTTTTTTCACACCGCAATTGCAAATAAAATGCAAACCTTTCTTCTAATAAGTGCAAATATGAATAATAAAAATATAAAGGCAACAATATGACATATTTATAAATGTTATCATTGGTTTATACTTTGTTCTTAATCAGGCCAGTTGTTAAACCTCTATCCTCCTATTGTGTGTATATATATATATATATATATATATATATATCTATATAGATATAGATAGATAGATATATATATATATATATATATATATATATAAGTATATTACTTACTGGTGGTCGCAAGGAGGTAGTTATAGTCGTGACCTAGGGGCTCATTACGATGGCGGGACAATCGCCGGGCCAGCGGTGTCGATCGTTCCACCATCGTAATGAGATTTACCCACTGCCATATTAGGATGGCATTGGGTATTGTGGTGGACGCAAAGTCCGTCCGTCGCTTTACCGCTAGTGGCAATCGTAACGATTGCCTGGCGGGTGGAGCAGGGCCACTAATATGGTGGTGGTGCCTAGCAGGCACCCGTCTACCATTATTAGGATGTGGGGACTGAAAGGCCTTTCCATGGCGGCAGTGCCGAAATGTTAAATTGCAGAATGTGACCGCCATGGTGGCGGTCACATCCTAATTCGCGGTGCGGGACCGCCGCACATCTGGCGGCCGGTCCCAACACCGCAGGGATGGTGGGTGGGACTCCGGTCCACCCGCCATTCTAATGAGCCCCCTAGTTCCCATAGACAAAAGGTTTTTTTCTTGCTAAATACTTTGGCGCCGTTTGATGGATAGTCACAACTTTTTCAAGGCTATTTTGCCACTCCATTCCGCTGCTTTCTTGAAAGTTTCGGGGTGATTAATCAAGCGGAGGCAGAGGAAAAAAAGGGGGGTCCCAAAATGCATTTTCCCCATGCAATTTCCCATCGGAATTATTTAACACAACTACAGCCTGAACTGTGGAACACATTTACACCAAATTTTGCAGAAAGGTAACTCTTGGTCCAGGAAGAGCACTTCTTGTAATTTCGTGTAAATCTGTTCAGTAGTTTGGGAGTTATTACAGAATAAAAATGTATAGATATCTAGGGATGCAGAGCATATGCAGATCCAACAGATCTCATGGTGAGATCTGATTGGCTGCTACCACTTCACCAGGAAGTGGTAGAAGCCATCTTGGGACCCTGACCCCATAGGCCTGGTGTGGGGTAAAAAACAGTATTGTGTTTATTTATGAGCACAACGCATCTGCGGAGGAGATGAAAAAAAGAAAAGGCAGCAATGGAGTCGGCTCCTGCCAGCACTCAGTATGGTGCAGTTAAGGGAGATGGCAAGTGCCGCAGGGGCCCAGGAGCACAAGCGCACCCACAAAAAAATTGAAATGGGGCAAAATCTTTTTTTTTCTTCAATTTTGCCAATTGAAAAAAATACATACAAATAAAAAGCAAGCCCTGTCTCCCGTGCTTGCTTTTCTCTGCCCCCTGGGTGGGCCAGTTCTGTATGGGGAAATAACTTGTATTAAAGGGGAGGGGTTCACACATTGTTTTCCTCCCCATGCCACATGTAAAATGCCATCGTCCACTGGGAATGGACTTTTCATTTGTTAGGGTAAAAGATGAAAGAATTGAGCCAGTCATCAGTAAGCAACGATTTTTGCTGCTCCCTGTCGGTGAGAGCAATGCCGGCTCCCACTGGAGGCGGGGAGCCGGTTGGGGACGCCAGGGGCATTTGTGTTCTCCCACGGCCTTCAACAAAAAGGAAGTGGTTGACCTGGGTGGGCTGTAGGGCGCCCACCCGTTACTGGCCAGGTTCCGAGGAATGGGGTCCCTGAGGCCAAAATCGACCCGGGGAGGGAGGGGCCATGCGACCCTCCTCCCCAATTATGGCCAGGCCCTGGAAGATGGGGTAGGCTGAATATTGTCCTAGGGACATGTTGCTGTGTGCCCCCCTCCCCTTTGATAATGTGGCCGGGCCCCTGGAGATGGGGTCTCTTGGGCCAATATAACCCCAGGGAGGGGGGCTGCTTGCCCCCTACCCTTTCAAATAGCATACCTACCATTTACTGGCCAGGCTCTTGGAGAAGGGGTGCTGAGGGAAATATTGGCCCGGTAAGGGGGGGCTGCGTGACACTCTCTTCCTTCAGGAATTGTGGTCCTTGGCCTGAAATTAGCCTGCAGAAAGGGGCCATGTGCCTCCTCCATCCCAACTAAAAGATTAGGCTCCAGGGCCAGTGTTGACTCTGGAGGGGGGGCTACTTGCCCCCCCACCTTCCTATAAATATGGCCAGGTCCCAGGAGATGGGGTACCTGGGACCCAGTATCCACCCTGGGAGGGGAGCTGAGTTCCCCCCCTCCATTTAGAATAAGGCTGAGCCCTAGCACAGAAATGTTTTTTAAATGTGGCGTTCCCGGGGGGATGGGGTGTATGGGTCTCCGGGCTCGAAATCTGCCAGAGGAGGGGCCATGTACCCCCTCATAGGTTGGCTGCCTTTGGGGGGTTGGTCACAGGCCAGGCCCTGCGGCCAACCCCCTGCAGCGCATGGCAAAGGTCCGCAGTGTGGGGTTGGCTGCATGCAGGGCATTGCCTGCAGGGCCTGCGGCCAGACCCCACACCCAAAGGCCATGCGCAGTGTGGGGTTGGCTACATGCAGAGAGTTGCCTGAAGAACCTACGTCCAATCCCCCACCACACACAGCAGAAGGAATCCCATGGAATGGGATTAGTAGCATACAGGGGGGATTGGCCGTTAGACAGCCAGGCCCTGTAACCAACACCCCTGCTCTGTTAAAAGAAATAGTTGAAATTCTCTGAAAAAAGCAGGTTATAGGGACGTTATAGATAGAAAATAAAATGTCAAAATCCTTATAAATGTACTAAAAAGACAAAGGATACAGAATGTTATAGTTGGGTTCAGAATTTACGCACAAAAATATAGAAATTCAGCAGTAACAGTTGAAGTCATATCAAGAACCTGTAACTCATGCCCTATGGTAGGTATAACTCGCGCCCTCGGCCATTCACTGCTAAAAACCCCACATATTACATCACTCATGACATCTTCTATGACTTTATTGATTACAACAGTGTAATATTTGCTGTCAAATTATTGATGCGAAAGCTGTGCATGAAGGGGGTGCAAGTTATAGTAACCTTAGGGCAGGATTTATAGTTTCTTGATATAACCCTAGCTATAACTACTGAATTTCGAATGTTTTGTGTGTGTAAATTCTGAACCTAGCACTAACGTCCATGTAACCTTTATTTTTTTAATGAGCACAAATATATATATATATATATATATATATATATATATATATATATGTCTTTTTTTTCTTCACTAAAAAAAACCAAAGGTTGAAGCGATGTTATAGTTAGAAATAGTACTATGTAACTTTACATTAAAAAAAAATAATAATTAGAGGGGGAGGAGCCAAGCTCAACATCGTGATGGCCGCACGGTAGCTCGGCTCCGCCAGCCTCCCAGCCCAAACTCATCTATCCTGCCGCCCATCCTGCCCAAAAACGAAAACATTTTATAGATGAAGGTCTGCTGACACTTACCACCCGTCCTGGTGGCTCCGGCGCTCAGTGGGTCCGCAGCAGCGTCCTCCCAGGAAGTGCGGCCTCTGTGGTGTGGAGACCGGGGCCTTGCCTTCAGCGAGTAGCCGGCGAGACGGTGTCGGTGGCTGCCTCTGGTGGAGGATGGAGGCCGGCTGGAGGAAGCCGTTGTGCGAAAAAGCCGAAGGCAACTGAACGCGCCTGGAACTACCGTCCGGTGGTCCAGAGGTGAGGTGCGGCAAGTTGTGTGTGGGGGACGCCGTGTTGGTGGCTCCCCCCCTTGGTGCCTTGCCCGGCCATTCCGAATTCAATCGCCCGGTGGCGGAGAGTGGCTCCAGCGGAGCGTTGGCGTCGGCGGGTCCCCCTCTTTTGGTGGCCCTCAGCTCTGCACCGAGGTTGCTGTTTGGATGCTTAAGGGGGATCCCGCGGGGGCCCTGCTTGTGAGCCCGCCCCAGGAGTTGGGTTCGAAAAGACGGCGCTGTAATCGCAAAATGGCGGCTGATGCCGTATGCTGTGGAACGCCCCGGGACGTCGATGCTGTACCTCTGTACTGTGATGGGGCCTGCACTAGGGAGCGTGAACCTACGATTGGCGACATCCTACGAGCGCTGAAGATTTGGCAAGTGACCCTGGCCCGGGATTCTTGTGTGCAAGACAATGTGGTGACCGCCATTGCTCCTGGGCCGTCCCTCAGAGATGCGTATGGGCCCGAGGTGGTTACTGTTTGTTTCCCGCATTTTGGCGGGGGTGGCGATGTTTTGGTTCGCATGCGGGAAGATTTGCTGGAGATCATTGACACTGATGTACATGACTGCCGTAAACAGCTTTTGCATTACCGTCGTCGGAGGCGATCCCGTGGGTTGCTTCCATTGGCCGTTCAGCGGTTGCTCCATGGCCTTTTCTCTCCGCTTTGTTTTATGCCCGCTACTTTGCAATACATTGCGGCGATAGCTAAGAAAGGACTGGGGTGAGCCCGGTTTTTAATCTGGAGGACTGCTGTTCGGATCACGGAGTTATGGACTGCCCCAAATTGAGATACTTTGTCGAATCCTTAATATGTATGGCTACCCGAAAACATGCCAGTTTCGTTTTGGGCTGCACACATTGTTTTGTATGGGCGGGGGGTGGGGGCCGTGCGCCTTGTTACATGGTATCCTCCCCCCTGGCTTTCCTTTTTTCCTTTTTATCTGTTTCCTTTCTCTTTCCCTATATTATCTCATTCTATATTTCGGGTTCATGTTTAGGGCGACAGGCACGCTGCTGGGAGGGGTAGGCCATAGCCTTCTGCAGGGGTGCAGGGTGGGGCGGGTGGATTGGGGTCTATTAGATAGTTACTTGTTTCTATGGCTCTTTTGTGTCCTTTTCTTGGGTCTCCCTGACTGTGCGTGATTCCCGCGGGGTGAGTGCCTGGGGGGGAGGTTTGGGTATTCCTATACGATATGGTACTTTCAGGTTCTGCTTATCCTGACTTAACCGCCCCGCCCCTAAGAATGTTTGCTGTCTGGATTGTTGATCGCCATTATCGCCGTGGGGCGGGTACAGTAACGTGGAGTCCCCTTTTTCCTTTTCTCTAATATTTTCGTTTTCTTTTATTCTCCGGGTTGGGGTGTATAATGATTGCAACTTTCTCAGTCTCACTGATGATTTGATTATCATGAGAGTGATGTTCTGCTTGTCATTGGGCACATGAGGTTGCGGGTGGACACTGACCGAAGAAGAATTGCAAGGGCATCTATGGCTTGAACGCTTTGGACTATTCTAATGACAGATCTATGGATTCCCTATTATAATGTTGCTGGTTCTGTTCCCCGCCATGTGCACCAGGACGCTTATTATACAACTGATCCTTTATTCTTTAATATAAAATTAACCTTCTGTGATCCTGTGCCGGGGGGGTTACACTCAGTTAGCCTTATGGACACGCAGCATTGTGTAGTATTGCGTAACCACTCCGTACTTTTTATTGATATTGGTGCTTTCCAGTTTGTTCTGTGGCCGGCCTCTGGGTTGTAGGCCCGTATTTGTATGCCACCATCTACACAAATAAAGGTTTTCAAAAATTTAAAAAATAAATAAATAAATAAATAGACATTCAAAAGGGTGTTATAGTTGATTTTGATTTGAGATTTATAAAGCGCACGATTGCCCATGGGCGTCTTGGTGCTGAGTTATGTGAAAATGTTGGTTAAAACATACTACTTCAAACAAAGAAAACCACTAAAACTAACCAGTTATAGATATGTTAAATAACTATAACTTGTGTTCTAAAGTAAGTATAACTTGCGCCACCACCATGCACAGTGTAGTCATCAGTGATGTCATTTCAGATGTTGTAGTGATGTTATTAATGGTGTGAAGAACAATTCATGAGTGATGAAATATGTTAGGTAGCTGTGCATGACGAGGGTAAGTGTTAGTTACTTGAGATGACCATAAACAAATGTAGATTTTGCAATGTTCAATATTCCTGATTACCATAAAATATTTCAATAAAGCTTCTTTTTTTTAAAGTTAACATGTCTGAGACTTTACATAATCAGCCATAAAACCAGCCATTGTAGGTCCCAGCACTCCAGCTGAAGAGCATACAGCTCCAGCTCAGAGTGCTTTTAAAAAACATGGTAAGCTGTCCTGGCGTCATGCATTAGGTGATCCAGGAGCCTACACTCTCAGCAGCCTCCTCTCCCCCCAGAACGTAATTAAACAGCCCTTGCATGGTATTATGGGGCGCTGCATGCCAGATCAGTGAGTAATGAATGAGCAGCTCCTGCCACTCATTTCTCATTTATTTAATCTCTTTTTTTGTATTATTTTTTGTGTGACCTGGTGTCAACACAGGGACTCCCACAGGCCCCAACAGCCCTGACAGCAACACTGCAAGCGGCCCCATTTTCTGCGCAGGAGCCAGCAACATGTTTTAACAACTGGAGTGCCCATCTGGGGCACCCCACAGCAGGTAAGTGTTGGGGGTGGGGGGCCGTGGGGGAGAGCAGGGCTCTGTGCCCCCTGTTGGTTCTCCTTGTGTTAGCCGGCCACCTTTTAACTTTTCAGTGGGTACGCTGGAGCCCCAGGGTCACTTGCTTGCTCCCCGACCTGCACCATACTGAGTGGTGGCGGGAACCGGGTCTTTTGCTGCCTTTATTATAAATCTGCTCTGCAGATTCGCGGTGCTCATTAAAAAAATACAATGCTGTTTTGGCCCCACCCGGGGCCCCCACACTTGGCCTATGAGAGCAGGGTATCCCTACTCTGCCCCCCATATTTGTTTTTTCTGACTTTTTTCTGAGAAAGGGGAAAAAGTCCTGAGTCCTAAAATGTCTGCTGCCACATTTATATTGAATTTGGCACAAGCAAATCCGATCTTATCTCAAGATCTGTTGACTCAGCATATCCTCCTCTCTGTGAATTATACTAAGTTTTAGAACATAAATTCTTCAAAAACTAGTTAATGGATTTATACTAACTCATAAAAACACACTTTCTGTTCTAAGATCTAGCTTTCTGTCAAATTTGGTGTAATTCTGTTCAGCCGTTTTTGCGTTGTCTCTATTAAATTTTCCTATGGAACAACATGTTTTGGGACTCCACACTTTTTTGTGCCTCCCGTGCTTGATGGATCACTCTGAAACTTTCCAGGGGGAAGCTGAGGGGGATGAACCTTTTTTGGAAGGATTTGTGATGATTCGTCAAACTGTGGCAAAGTTAAAAGCAAAACAATTTTTTTTTAATTGTTTCGAACTATTGTATAGTAAAGTTTCAAATCAATTAAGGACACAGAGGCGAGGATTAACTCTTTATGAACATAGCAGCCTTTTTTTAAAAAAAACGTTTGCTTTAAAGATACTTAGAACTAACAGTCCCATGAGTCTCTGAGAGGGCACTCCCATGACCACCAATAACATCACAACTGTAGTCTGTAACAATAGCCAATCCGGGTCTCGATGTGTCTGTGATAGTCCTTCCTTGACTGTGAACCACCACTTTCGTCATACGAGTCAAGCCTTAGTCTGTTCTTCAATGGTCCAGATTTGTGCTTTTTACGCCTATGATCAAATGTAGGAGTCAGGTTAGATCTACATCTTGGTTTACAGACCCAATCCTTAAATTGTTTGTGAAAAGCATCCTCAACCGTTTCTTAAAAGCATACATTAATACTGTACATTATAATAAACATACTTACGCTCCAGTGTGGTTTCCAGATAATGAACACCTTCTCGCCGGGTGGGATAATCCTCGCCTCAGTGTCCTTAATAGAATTAAAACTTTCCTAAACGATAGTTGGGAACAATTTTTATTGTATGTCAGGACCAGAGGCAAGGATTATGCTGGTTGAAAACTTGCTTACCACCAAATGAGCCATATCCAGCACCGGCTTGAAGTAAAATCTCTTAAACGTAGAATCTGAGGACCAGTTTGCAGCATGCACAATGTCCTCTATCCTTGCTCCTAGGGAGAAGGTCTTCGAAGTCATGGCCCCTCTGTCGGAATGTGCCCCAAACGCGGTCAGGTCGATGACTGCCATCTTGTATAACCCACTACACCCATCGTGAAACAGTGGGAGGGGACACTGCTGCATGCGCTTCCTCAGTGTGATCAAAAGTTGTCAACTTGGCAGAGAGCTCCTTATGTGATAAAAAACCTGTTTGTGTGCCAAGAAAGGAACAGGTTGAGCACCTGGTTGACGTACCAGAGTATTTCGGAGCAAGAGGGAGAGATTCCTCTTAAGTAGTCGGCAGACATAAGAATTCCCTCCCACTGGGACACTGTGCACCAGAGAGTGACCGGCAGAGTCCGGTGTATCGAATAGACCAATATGCCAAACCCTCAGTGGCTAGATCCACTACAATATTCTAAATGTGAACAAAATCCATGACCACGGGATCCAAACCCCTTGGCAGACACAGTGTCCATCCGGTCCAAGCTGACTTGTACCATTTGACTGTGCTGTCTGTCCATACCTAAGAGCGGAGTTCCTCAGCTTGGCCCGAAATCCCTGGGATTGACCATTGTCTTGTGTAATCCGCCAAGCCATCAAGGGAAGGGAGGGCTTCAATACTAATTATTTTGGAATCTGATCTGGATTGAGAAGGATGTGAGGAAACTGGGGGAGTTGGATCTGGAAATCCCAGAAAAGTTCCAGTAAAACCAGAAACCACAATTAAGCCTTCCAGTTCGAAGTGGCCATGACCACTGCCACCCTTTGTCGCCGGATCATGGCATATGCTCGAGTGATCATGGCTTAAGGGGAGGAAGGCGTATCCCTTCTCCACAGCCCAGCCCTGTAGAAAAGCAACGATCATGGCGGCCTGAGGGTCCGGTTTCCAGCTGAAGAACCAGGGTAACCAGGTATGTAAACAGGTCCACTAAAAATGGGTCGTACCTGTCCTGTAACTATGCAGACATTCTTGTATCCAGTTTCCAGAGGTTGGAATCGGGTAGTAACGGGAGTGCCTGTCCACAACCTGGTTTTCCTGGTCCAGCAGGTATTAATCTGTTACTGAGACTTGAAGGTCCAGGCAATACTGCCAAAAGTTGATCGCTGGGTCCGAAATAGTACTTTGACCCATGTGCCCCCAAGATGGTTGATGTATCTGTCTGCTGACACGTTGTTCATCTCCAGCAACACACCAATTGGGCTCTTTCCTTTGTCCAGCATCCGACCGCAAAAGAGCCGGCCAAACAATTGATGTACAGTGATTGTTCCTTGGTAGACCACAACCCTCTATGGTGAGATCCGGTGCTGATCCGAAGATCTCCCTCCCAATCAAGGCCTCCATAAGTGAGAGCCACCATGAAATCTCGTCTCACACTTCATTTATAAGGTTGACTGGAAGTAAGTAAAACCCTTGCAAAGGTGGGATGCCTTGAATTGCCCGGAAAGATGGCCTGGATGGAGGAAGACAGTAGCCCTACTAGGCGAGCAATCTCGTGCAGGGAAGTCCGTGGTTTTGCCAAAGTGCGCCATAATTCATGTTGTATCTTGGCAGCCTTTCATGATGGGCAGGCTAAGCGTAGCAGTCAAGGAGTTCATTGTGAACCTTAAATATTTTGCTATGTGGGATGGGACCAGAAGGGATTTTTTCTCTTTTTAATATGGACCCTAAACCTTCCATGAGCTTGATTGCTGTTTGTAAGTGGACCGACAGCTGCTATGGGCATTCTGCCATGAGGAGCATGTCGTCCGAGTAGACAATGAGGCAGATGCCGCGCTCGAAGGTGCTCCACCACTGGTTTGTCAACCTTGGTGAAGACTCAAGAAGCAGAGGACAGGAAAGCTTGAAAATTCGAACGCCTGCTGGCACCTAAGGAACTGAAGGAGACGCCGGTGTGGGGGAAATACGAGAATCACCAAGTACGCGTCCTTGAGGTCAAGCCGCAGGACATCTCTCAGAAGGTAAAGACCCTCCATGTTGAAATGTCGGTGTACCAGCCACTAGTTGAATTCAAGCAAATTTATCACGGGACGTCGACCCCCATTTTCTTTGTCCGCAAGAAAAATATTGCTGACAAACCCGCTGGGGTGGATAGTAGCCGGCTGGACCGCTCACTTGGCTAACCGAACCTGAACTTAGTTTGGTGTCTATTAACTCTGCTTCTGCTGTAGAAAACTGAATTGGGCGCGGCCTGGCCACCTGGAAGGCGGTTCTATAAAACTCTATGTGACAACCAGAATTCTCTGCAGGACCCATGCAATCCATCGTTAGAGTCCACCAAGCAGCCACAAAGGATGCTAGCCTGCCTCCCAGTTGTGTTCTCGAAGAGGGGTGAACAATCACCAGAATTGGAGTTGGTGGCATGTCCTCTGGAGCGTTTCCTTCGAAATTGCTGTCTCCAGGTGGGGTAGAAGTCTGCAAATCCGGATTGGTCTTAGCCTGGAGCCTTACCCTCTGGATTAGGGCTGGGATGCAAAACGGCTGGCTGAGCGGCCCCTACCATGGCCGGCTCTTGGAAAACCCAGGAGGGTAACACCTTTTTAATGGACATCTGGGTCTTGTCTAAAGAAGTGAAAGTATTGACGAACTTTTGAGTTCCTTGACAAAGGGGTCCCTGAAGAGGCCACTTCTGGCCACTGCTCCAGTTTCTGAGACAGCCAGGTTCCTTGGCTTTGGATCCACCTTAATCAAAAGAGGCCCTCTGCGTTCTGTGGACAGAGCGCTGTTGGCGTTACCCAAAAAGATAACCGCCCTCTGCGCCCTTCCTGAAAGGGTCTTTGGGGAAATCATGGCGCCTGACGCTTTCGCGTCCTCTGCCATGTCAGTGTCTAAGTCTAAGGGCCTACAGCGTCTAAAAGCTTATCCTGGCAAGCTCGCCAGGAGCGATCTATCCCTGTTTTAGTATCTATAATAAACTTGGCCAGGAATATAGCCATTTTTGGGTTCATTTCAGGCGTTTGGACCACTTTCCCCTCCAAACTGGGTCAAGGGCACTCACCTCTCAAGCAGCTACGCGCTTCTTTTTCCAATTATATGTGTAGGTGGTTGGCCATGTACTGCGTGACCTTGTCGTAGGGTACCCATTCAGCTGACCAGGATCTGGTCAGAGTCGAACATGTCAGACTGTAGTGGCCCTGATGATACTTCACTGGGAGAAGGGGATGGCCACCGTAGTCTAGATGACCCTGCCTATTCATCAGAAGGAGGGTCATCAACCTTGAGGTCTGGGGGTGGGAGGGGGCTTCTAACTGGGGCTCTGGGACTGAAGGGGGCAAGGCCGGGAGGCTCTTAACCATAGAGGCGTGTTTTGAGCACTCAAAGACATCGAAGTCCACCCCCTCCTTCCGGGTCACTTTGCAGGTGCAGACTCTGGTTCCAGTGGATTCCAGATGAAGGGCCTGGCATGTCTAGTTCTGTTGGCGATCTATGGGCACATTTGCGTGCAACGAGCTGCACAAAGGGCTCTTCCATGGGCCCCATAGCCTCATCGACCGTCCTGTAGAGGCATCCACTGCATTATAAAAATCATTGCTCCAGGGGAGATGGCCCAAAGGGTCCTCATAAAACTCATCTGAGGGCTTCATGAGAGGTAAGAGTAGCAGGTGCTGTAGGTGAAGTCTGAGAGTGGTGGGTGGAGAGGGGGCACAACATTTTTATGGAAGCCCGTGGCGATTTACTGTGCATTTTATTATGGGCTTAAATTAGTTCTCAGGCTGATTGACAGAACAGAGTTACACATGTAGGGGCCAGGCAAAGTTATTTTCACTTAACAGCAGAGTGCACTGTTTACAATATGCATTTTGTGAATGGGGGCGATCAACGCTGGCTCCTTCATAGGCCTGGCAAAAAAGCGCTACATGCTGGCAATTCTGTGCCTGCAGCGTTTAAAGAGGAGACTCCCTAGGCCTTTCTATAAATAAAGTCAACACCCGTGGGAATCTGAGACTTTTGACACAGCAGCACGCTCCCATCCCTCTCAAGATAAGGCCCTGCACTTACCCAAATTATAGAGCAAATGTAAAGCGACATTAAAGACAAAAGAGAGCTGCCCATGCCCCATAACCACAGAGGCTTGAAAACACTATAATTTACAGTACCCATTTACAGCATTTTGCGTACAAGACGAGCCCAGCTTCCGCACTCAAAAATGAACCATCTCCCCACTATATTCAGGAAACTAAGTGCGGGAAGGTTGGCATTGTCTCGTGCAGTTGTTAGTGCCTTATTGGCCCCAGGTCTGTACCTTTCGAACACTGCAGCGATAAACAGCCAATGTCACCCTCCCCGACCGAGCCATGGCAGATTTTATGGCTTAAGTGCTCGGTAATGCATAAACTGTAATCCATTGCAGCTGCTGTCCGACACACTCTCCTGGGTACCAGACGCTAAATGCATTCGTAAATATACATTGTGTCGGTGAAGACAGAGTGTGCACCGCACTCTTTTTCACCAGATCTCAAAATGTGACGCCTAGCAGGCAGAAAGCGCATGCTGCTGCGAGTAGCAAATCCGCTTCAAGGTACAATTCCTGCAATTTACAAGGCTAAATTCTGAGTCTGTGGGAACATCTAATTGCTCACATGGACTACCCTGTGGATTCAACAGCGGAAGCCTGAATAATCCTAGCGGAGAGCGTCCCAGCCACTGGCAATTACTAAGAAGGCTGCTAGAGCAATAACTCAAAACCACACCTCCTTCAGAAAAGAACTTAAAACCTGGCTATTCGACAAATAATGAACCCCTCTGGGTGAGCAGTGCGCTATATAAATGCCCGAACTTGAACTGTGCACTGCCCACATCATTGTCCTGCGCAGTTGGTATTAGCACCCTTAAAAATAGACAGCACTAGCCTACATCCGCATATTCAAACACTGGCGATGGCGGCATTGACATTACATAGAAACACTTAAACAGAGAAAATCAAGTATCAATCTACAAAACGTGCTGATAAGTATCAACCAAACAGAGTTTACCTTCTGTTTTACTCTGTGGCCCGCCACTTCTGTGACTTGGAGCGTTCTTGTCATTTCGGCCGGCCCGGGACTTTTCCAGTGGCGAGGGGACTCACTCAAGAGGTGATAGAAGGAGGGTTCTTGCAGTGGAGCAATGCTGATTTGGGTATAAGTACAAGCATTGACTCTATTTCTAGATTAGGACCATGGAAACGTGAAGTATCATTCCAGTATGGGGCCTTTATAGACACAGGGGATTGTCTAGATTCAGTGTTGGTGAAACGCTGGGGCAGTATCCTTCCCGAAAATGGGGAACGGAAACTCTGGTGTGACTCTTTTATCATGCTACAGGCTATGGTTAAACCAGCTAATCTCAGGAGAAACCATCTATACACGCTTACAGAGTGTACTGGACTCCGGGGAAATTATCTAAGGTGACTATGACGACCTATCACTGTCCCAGATGTAAGTACACAGCTGCTGATGACCTGCATATATTCATGGACTGCCCAAAGATCGGCTCCTTTTGGACTGAGGTATGTGGTTTCCTGGAGGAGGTGCTGTCTGCACAGATTGAAGTAAGTGCAAGGCTAATCTTTTTTGGACTTTTGCCAGATTATTGCATGAATGTCCCAGCAACGAAGTTTGTATTCTATGAAGTAATCATTGCCAGGAGGGAAATCTGTAGAGCCTGGAAATCGAAGCTCCTCCTTCCTTTGCGGATTGCTTAAAGAACATCATAATGATTAGTAAATCTGATATGGCCTGTGATAACTTGAGCACCAATAAGATCTGGGCTGCCCTAGAGGTCTGGAGAGAAAAGTAAGATCAGTCCTATGATTATGCCAGAGGATTGTCGGTCCGGTCCTCCTTAGTAACATACGTTCTCCCAGGTGTTGTGATCAGGAGTGGGACCAGGATACAGCTGTACCTCTGGGAGAACTCTGCCTCTCTTTCAGGCCCCTCACAAGGGCGATTTCAAAATGGGCTTGTTTGAAGGGCGTGGAGTAATCCCATCTAGAGCTTGCTTGCTTGATTGCATGTATGAGGAAAAAAAAGAGGGTTCTTGCCTGCAGCACTCCATCATGAGCGAAACCATTAACACGTGCTAATGAATCCTGGAATTAGGAAGAAGAGCTGAACTGAACTAACCCACGCCCTCAGCAGCTAGCCAATAAAAATGACGCCTAACAGTGAGAAAGCCGAAAGGAGTGCTGCAATAGTTGCCACCCACTGCACTGTGTTGCTGTTGGCCAGCCCCACCCCTTCAAGTCAATGAGCCTCTGCTGACCGCGCCCCGGGCCACGTCAGAGCACCCCATTTGAAGCCCATTCACTGCTGCTTGGTGCAGCCACTCCCATCAGGCTGATGTCACTCTCCTCGCTTGTGCCTCGAGGGCGCCCAGTTCAGCACATGCGTACTAGGAGGGGACTCTGGTCCATGGGTCCAAACTAAAAAAAAAAAAAACGACAACGATATTTATTACATAAAATGTTTCGAATCAGTAGGAGCACCAAGCTGTGAGCATGCCATGATTTAAAGCTTCTCCATGTCCATGGTGGTGTTAATTTCTCCCTTTTCTCCGCTCCGAAGCTAGGAGGGCCACGCCCCATGCCCGTTAATACCAGCCGCCACTGCAGTACAGACCCCAGTGGGGCGTCAGCAGCACGGAAATACTGACCCTTGGTTAGTAGCACAGGGTTTCAGCTCTTTCACAAGGGAGCAAGATTTAAGCTAATACAGACCCGCCACATAGGGCGTCTATCTCTGCGATCGGATACTGTCAGTATTGTAACTGTTAGGAATAGGTCGCGGAAAAGCTGAAAGACGCTCCTGCGGCTCGAGTAACTTTCAGCTATGAACGCTGCTAGCACAACAAGTAAAACAGTGGTCAACACGATTAAGCTCTCACTTTTTATTAGGGAAAGAAGGAAAAACGACTTAACTGCAGGCTGTGAGCATCAAAGAAAGGGGGGTTCACAGACAGTCAAGGAAGGACTATTACGGACATACAGAGCTCCAGGTTGGCTATCGTTGAAGAATACAGTTGTAATGCTATTGGTTGTCGTGGGAGTGCCCTCCGATAGACTAATGGGACTGTTAGTTCTAAGTGAGTTGTTTTCTTCAAAAAGAAGATTAAAGATGTTTTCTTAGTTTTCTTTTAGAAAAGAACTTTAAAGCAAATATTTTTGTAAAAGGCTGCTATGTTAATAAAGCGAAGAAAGTTCAGCGTAATCCTCATCTCTGACCCTGATATAGAATCATGATTCTAACTAGAACTACCCAGTGTGACTGTCACTGGTATGTATATCTATCTATCTATCTATCTATCTATCTATCTATCTATCTATCTATCTATCTATCTATCTATCTATCTATCTATCTATCTATCTATCTATCTATCTATCATGTATAATATAATTGTTTCTTTTTCCTTGGGTCTAGAGGGCTCTTACTCTTATAGCATATAATTGGGACTACAGCAGGTGTTTTTTAGGCAGTGTGTAGTAAATGTCCTCTCCACTGTGCTTCTCTGGATAGACTGTACTATGATTTCTGTGACATCATAGAATGCCTGGGTGTACCTCTGGCTCACAGTGCCTCTCTCTAACTTACTGTGGCAGTTGGTCATCTCAGGCTGAGCTGCTAACAGCTGGCTCCTGGTGGGGTTTTACTTTTGTACTTAATATCTTGGAAGGAACTTACAATAAAGGATCTTAACCTACACAGTGGACTGTGCATCTTCATTTACCACAACTTGGCGACATTTTGAAGAGGATGAACCTACGTGTGAACTAAGGAAGCTTCTACAAGAAAAGAAACTGAAGACATTTTGGAATTATACATAAGCAGAAAGGTAACGCCTGGCTGACCCCACCAGTGTCCTGTTTTATCTTGGACAGCCTGCACCTGGGTGTTTGTTTGTGAAGGAGCCAACTGCTTTGAAGGAACCTATTGTCATCTTGCTGCCATCTGGATTGTCTCCAGCAACAAAAGCGTCTGAAACTCAGCTGGCCTGATCACCCTTCTGTGTTTCTTCGACTTTTGAGCCTTGACAATTCGCATTATGGGCATGGTTGGGTATCCCAAGAGCATGTGATGTGCCTACTTTCACGGATTTGCCCAGTGCTAGCAGTATCCTTCACAACAGCTACCATCGGTGAGTGTTTCATCAGTAAGTTAAGGACCACTCCTTGTGTTTGCGACGTACTTCAACATATCGCTCTGTAGGTGAGCTGATTTGCATTTTTGTAGAAACCGGACTACATCTTACCGATGAATAGGGCACATTTCAGTGACCAACCGGCGCCATTTGGCCTGCGTGGGACGTCAGTGCCAACATTTGTGGAGTTTTACGGAGGTTGCTAACTTGTTTTGGTGCTCAGGAAATGCCAACAACTGACTGTTGTGGGAAGACCGACAGACACCCCTAGTGAGCCGTTCTGGAGTGTGCAGAGGAAAACGGGCTATTACGCTGATTTAAAAATGCAGAGGCAAGTGATGCCTCTGTACCTGCGGCCTGTGTGAAGGTGGAATTGTCCCAAGATTGAAGTGCTAAGTAACTTGGGGAAGACTTTCTCATCTTTCATATGTTACCATTGTGGCATGTCTGCTGAGGTACAGTGTATTGAACTTTAACTTTTTAAAGTTAGTTTTCGCATTGTTTTTTCTTTTCTCGCCGCGCTGCAGGGGACAGTTCAACGGTCACATTGTCTTTCAAAAACAATGCGAGAGCTAGGTAATGCGCTTAATGCTTACCTCGTTGTCCCGAGGAGCACCTCAGTGGCCATTCTGACGTCTATGGGAATTTAGCTGCTTCAACGGCACTCACATATGTTTGCCCAGCACTAACGTGCCGAGAGCCACCCTGTTCAGCGTATGCTGCGTGCCGCCATTTTAGGATTGGCTTTCTAGATCGTCTTGGTTTCCTGCTGTTTAAAGCATGTTATTCACACGCTTTGCCAACCACGTTTTTGACGCTCTGCCAACCACGTTGTTTCCTCAGTGCAACGGTCTGGGCGACAGGTTAAACATGACCAGTATCGGTTCGACAAAGTGCACAACAACAACAGAGCTTTTGACTTTCCTAGTAGACTGTCTAATAGTCTATCTGAGATTTAGTTTTTATGGGAATATTCAGCGACGACAGCGGAGAGCTGCCCACGGAGAACCCGGGTGAGAGATCGCTCACCGGAGCTGATCTTTTCTGTTATCTGATGTTGTAGTTCATATCTTGCTGCATGTTTTGTGTTAGTCAACACCTTGCTGTATGTTTGGAGTGTGCCGATGCATTGGTTCCTGTTGGACCATACAGTTTATTTCTGTGTGCAATGCCTACTTTCATTTCGTTTTGTGTGTAAGGGGTGGGGGCACCCATTGAGTGAAAGTTTGAGAGGAGCTTTACAATTTCATTGTTATTACAATGCCTGCTTTCTTTTCGTTTGTGAGTTAGTGGTGGGCACACAGTGTTTGTTGTTGACACTTTTGAGGGCTGTTAGTGTAACAGTACTCTGAATTTGTCTTTAGACGAGGTGTTGTTTTAAGGGTCAGTACTCTTAGGTCATTGTTGTCCTGGTGTACCCTATTTAGGGTAGGTTGTCTGCATGTGGGTAGTCAATGCCCATGTTTGTGTCCTAGGGTCATGTAGAACCTTATGGTGTACCCTATCTAGGGGATGTTGTTGTTTTGAGTTTCAAGGGTGAGTATCCTAATATGTACTCTTATTGGGTGAGGTTGTGTATTTGTGGGTAGTCAATGCTCCATTTCAGTTCCCAGGTTTACTATCCTGCGGTGTACCCTACTTAGGGGAGGTGGTGTATTTGTGGGTGGTCAATGCCCCATTTCTCTTCCCATGTTTACTATCCTGCGGTGTACCCTACTTAGGGAAGGTTGTGTATTAGGGAGGTGGTGTATTTGTGGATAGTCAATGCCCCATTCCAGTTCCCAGGTTTACTATCCTGCGGTGTACCCTACTTAGGGGAGGTTGTGGATTTGTGGGTAGTCAATGCCCATTTCAGTTCCCAGGTTCACTATCCTGTGGTGTACCCTACTTAGGGGAGGTTGTGATTTTTATGGGTCAGTACCCTGTGTTGTTCTCTATTTTTGGTGGAGATTGTTAAACATCGTCTCTTTTTGACACTCTGCTTCTGTCAAAGTCTACCTGCCTGAGATTCGTGGCCAATGGTTTCATGTCGGTGGTACTTTGTCTGAGGAGTTTTTTTTTTTGTTTTTTTTTCTCTGTCAGCATGTTTTTGTCAGGGGAGCTCGTAAAGGATCCGTGTCTACGCTCGCCTTTGTTTAACTGGGTGTTTATCCTCTGGTGTACCCATTTGTGAGCGTGACCACCTTTCTTTGCTACTTTGGTCCTCGTTCATCTAAACCATGCTTTTACCCTAAGGGAAGGGGATGTGGCATATAGTAGCATTTAGTTGTTTTTTGTTCATTTAAAATCTAGCATGTTATTGTATTTCTGTTCATGCTAATAATATCTCATGCAGTACTTGTTGCTTTCAAAGTATTTTGCAGATTGTTTCTTTATTCTGTTCTTACTCCATAAGGGAAGAGGATGTGTAGTAAATGTCCTCTCCACTGTTCTTCTCTGGATAGACTGTACTATGATTTCTGTGACATCATAGAATGCCTGGCTGTCCCTCTGGCTCACAGTGCCTCTCTCTAACTTACTGTGGCATTTGGTCATCTCAGGCTGAGCTGCTAACAGCTGGCTCCTGGTGGGGTTTTACTTCTGTACTTATTATCTTGGAAGGAACTTACAATAAAGGATCTTAACCTACACAGTGGACTGTGCATCTTCATTTACCACACAGTGTTTTTGAAAATTATGCTGTAAAATTTGGCCATGTGTTCTCAAAATAATGGAAACCTCCCCCGTGGAACGCTGTACTCCTAGGTCAGCCTTAACAAGCAGTTTTTGTTGATTTTTTGGGATTGTTTTAGGAGTGTCCCCCAAAATGTACTCAAAATGTGGGACATTTTAAATACATTATTTCAATAATAATGCTTTAGAATTCGGCATTTGGCCCCATGTTATGAAAAAAGAATCTAAATTCCATCGAGATTGAGGTGAGCCTCGCACACTCGTGCTGCTTCATTTGTTGAAATTGAAGGGCGTATCACTTTTATTGATACTTCCATGTTTGCCAGCAACTCTTTTCCTTGCTCAGTCATGACTTCACGTTGCCTCTAAAAAATAATATATATAGGGCAGGGTGTGCCTCTAGTCTCAATATAAAGATAATGTTACAAAAATGCTCTTAAATAATGTCTTGCCCTCTATAGTAGTGCTTTTGGTTAATTATGTCTAAAATAAATTGTGTTCACTTTTAGAAAGGAAGGAAGACGTCAACAAATGCGAAAAGGTCTGCAATAAAATCAGCACAAAAAACTCAAAAAATAAAAAATATACCAAGTGTGAGTACCAGTTTACAGAATAAGGTGATACAAACCTCCAGAGCAAATGTACAACAATCAAAGAAAAAGGCAACTCTAGGATTGAAACGTTCCTCACTGACACCAGCAGGATTGTCTTCCAAACCTGCTGGAGTAAACCAGTCCAGCCAATCACGATCATCTTTTGGAAAAATGCTAAACCAGTCAGATGAATCTCTGGTAGGTTTCATGATTGCTATCTATTGCTAATTTATCTTATGGATGTCTACTCTTCTAGGGTTTAAATGTATTTATACTTAATTTACATGCTGTTTATCCACGGAAAGGCAAGCTGCCATTGATGTATCAATTCATACATATGCTTCAACTGAAGTAGGGCATCATGTAAATCTCCCATTCTTAAAATTTACATATTTTGCTTTATATTTCAAAATTTTCATACGTGAGATAAAGTACCATGTTTTGAATTTTATAATGATATTGAAAGTCAACGAGGAGCCCTGTGACCATATAGTAGAACATAGCGGAAGGCATAGTTGCTTTATAAAGTTGCTGAATCTGAAGTGACTTGCAATGCCATTATAACGTAATTGTCTTCTTCAGAAATATGCTTGTCTGTTTTTCTTTTTATTTGTTGTGAATTCTGGTGTTTTTAAGTGCTTTCCAATGTTATAAAAAATGTAGAAATCTGTCGTTTTTTGAGCTTATTTTATTTTACTCCATAACTAATCAAAGGGGTGATGTTTTACCAGTGCTAATAATGAAAATTACTTGTTTCCTTCCTGCCGACCTGAATTCCTATTGTCAATTATTATTAAATCCCTTCCTGATCCCAACTCCCTATTTTGCACCCTTTCATTGAATTTGCTCTTTTAAACAACCTTTCATTAGTTCTCTCAATTCCCTGCCTGTGTGATGGGCTGTATCTGTGGGATTTTGTGTTTATTTAAAAGCTGACATAAGGACCCTAACCTCTTAGCAGCTATGGAAAGTCCAGCTCCAGTGCTGAACGTTCCATTGCGCAGGAGAGGTTCGAACGTCCAACGGCCGACGGCAGCACTCCTGAGGTAGTGGTGCCGTCGGCCGTTGGAATAGGCGCAGCACCTAAGAGGTTAAGCAAAGTTTTTTACAAAGTATTTAAGTGGGTCTGTTTTTTTAAAGCAGAGTGGGCACAATGTTCATACCTGCCATTTGTGACATTTGCACAAGTAACTTTGCCTTTGTATTCTACGAAGTGCGCACTGTTCTAGTAAATTTTTCATTTTGGAAGAAAGAAAAAGCACAGCTCAGTAGATCTCCATTAAATGCAGTCACTGTGTTTTGTATAGGGGATGTTGTCAATTGTCAAGTGTTCTTTTGGCATTATAAGTTTAGAGATTCATATTGACATGGCAGTAGGAAATAAAGGAGAACTTGATGTTCAAGAATCTGTATCCCTGTCGGTGTGCAGACTCAGAACCGGTGCATGCACCGTTCTTTGCTGAAACTGCGCCATTCGCTCCACATACCAGGAAAGGTGGAGATAATAAGAAACACAGAGACTCCTCGTGTTTCTGGAATGTAGTTCTACAGCTTAAACAGTAACTCATAAATTGTCTGGGTTAACATGTGACCTAAAAGCAGCACTGCTTCACCAAAATCCTTTCATGTGAGCCATGCTCCCCAAAATGTGAGTGGGAGTAAGAGCAAGGGGTCCGATGACTTTGCAGATGTCCACAGAGGCATATTAAGTTGTTTAGCCTTGACCGATTGAGTCCTAGAAAGAGCACCCATCATAGGAAAAAGTTTAGGGTACTGCTGCATTGATACTGTTTGATTCCAGAGTGTGCTGAAGTGGTAAAAGTGGAGCAAATTCTAATGTTTTGGTTCTACTAAAAAACAGTTAATCCCTTTGGTGTTTTATTAGTTGTAATCGGTTTTAACTAAAAGCTGACATAGTAAATAAGTTTAACGCTGTCCAAGACTACTATACGTTGATATATAGAGCGTATTTCCCTGCCGACAATGACCAATTGGATAACGTGAGCTCTGTTCCTCCCCACCCTTTATTAAACTCTCTTTGCAATAGATTGAGGAGCTCCAACCCCCTATGACCACTGACAAAGTCAAGGCCACCATAAAATTATGTAAACTAGGTAATACCTCCAGTCTTCATTGATTCACAAGAGGATTCTATAAAAATGTTCTGAAAACTCTTAGCCCGTGGCAGGTTGACTTTTTAACTTATTAGCATACTACAAAAAGGTGACACTTCGTATGAGAGAAGTAGTTATTACTCTCATTCCCAAACACAGAAAAAATAAGCCGTGGAAATCCTACAGGCCCAGAGCACTTGTAAAGGAAATTTGCGAAGATTCTCACAAATCGTGTGGAGAAGCTCCTTCCAGATATTGGTCAGCCCAATCAGTCTAGATTTAACTTGGTTTGTCAAACCCATCCTAGTGAGGCAGGTAGTCCATCTTGTTGAGAATATCGAGTGTACATCAAACCAGCTTTATTGGTTCCACTGGATGCAGAGAAAGTGTTCATCAAAGTTGACTGGCACTTTCTCCTCAAGTTTGTTCAGGAAGTAGGCTTATGACGGAGATTCCTTGCTATGGTGCTGGGAAGATACTCTTCGATCGCATCTAGAATATTCTAAAATGTAAGCCTTTTAAACGCTGCCCGAATTGCCAGAGACACTAGATAAGGATGCTCTCTCTCTACTTCTTTTGCCCTTAGCTGGAGACCTTTAGCCAGACATATACTGGGTAACCCGCATATTAAAGGAATCCCATTCAAATCTGATAGCCACAATCCTTCAAAAGAATGGTGGATTTTAAGATAATTCTTGGTAATTACAAGACATTAAAACTCACTGACTCCCATGCAGAAGTGAGGCATTCAGACCTTCTTTAAACTTCTGATGAGCAAATTAGTCATAGTAGATTTCTCTGCATCAAAATGATCCTAGTAGTTTCAGATCCATGTAGAGCAAATTTTCCAATGCCCCTTTCCTCTCTTAGTAATGACTTGAGACATTGGTTTTGCCTGTTCCTCTCGTGGATGGGGCAGAATCTACACTATTAATATAGTACATGGTGTGTGTCAAAGTGGGAGGTAAGAGAAACTGGAGAGGAAGAAACAATGCAGGGTTTAGGACGAAAGTCATGACAGTTGAAGATGAACAGTGGTTAGGATGAAGCAGGAGAGAGAGGACTATATGAGACAGCTTAGTGAGAATCATTTGAGCGACAAAGAAAGGGAAATACGGCATGGGAAGTGATGAGAAGTGGAAAAGGAAAAAAAAACAATGGGCCAAAAGTCAGGCAGTGGATGAGGGGTGAGACTTTGACAGGCTTGTGTGAAAAAGCAGGTTGGTCTTCATCAGCATTATTGGTGCAATAAGTGACAGGGTGTACTTCCTGCCTTTCAAAGGCTCTAGCCTCTGACAAAATACACATATCCACAAATGGGCCAGTCAGCTGCATTTCACCACCTACCCGGCGCCTCTCCCAGTCTTCTCCTGCCTGTTAACAGCATGATAATTTTGATGGCTTGACTTGTGTGTTGAAAGCTCGGTATATACAAGTTTTGTAAATACCAGCAGGTGTTAGTTGGAAGCCCTCAAAAAGCATATGACTAATTGAATTACATGGCCAGAATGAGCTGCAAGCAAACTCAATGGAGAGTACCAGACTGGAAAGGAAAGGAAGGTTGACAAACCAGTGGAGGACCCATCTTGCTCCTACAAAAGGGATTGTCTGGGTGATTGTGAATTAGTGGATGGTGGACTTGGGAGTATGTAGAATAACTGAACTTGCTTTGAATCATCTATTCTAACCATGTGCAAAGAAATGACAAGGAACTGGCAACATGGATGCTGAAGCTTATTATAATGTGAAGATGAATGTTGTTTCTTGTTTACCTTCCACCCTACCCTCCTCCTGCTTTATGTAGTAAGTCTTGTAGTATTTACTTCAGGAATACTGTATGGAAGTAAAGTCATTATATGCTGTTTGGGGTATTTTGAATGAATGAATTCATTTTTTTCTAAAAACTTTTACTAAGTCATGATCTTTGAAAAGCTTTATATTTCCTTCAAAAGCCAGGCAATATTACATCAGTATTACAATTGTATGGTGCACTTTGACTCGTCTCACCTGTTTATGACGAGTAGAAGTAGCACTAGGTGATCATAAACCAGGCTTAGTGTGCATCTTAACTCTTTGTCTCTAGAACTTGAAACAATCCTACTCATTGACTAAAAGTTTAAAACTTAGAATTATTTCTGCATATTTTGTATGAAAATGTGTTGCACAATAACCTTTTAAGTAATGAAAAAATGATGAATTATAGGAACCTTCGGAGCAGAGCGAACACCTACCTAACCGAAAAAAGAGGAAGACTTTGCATCAAACCAATGATACAACCTCTCCTAATTTGAGCGCAGGTAAACTATGACGTATCTATTGTATTCTTCAGTGATTCAACTATATTCTGTCTGTTTACATTTTTTGACAGTGAGTTGACATATCCTGTTTTGCCTGTATTCGGCAATGGCAGGATCTACATCTACATGTGAGTTGAATTGTCAAAGAGTTTAATTTTGAAGAAGTCTTTAAAGATTTTGGTTCCAATTCCTGTATTGGTTGTGCATGAAGAATATCTTTTCACAAACCTAGATAATGACGCACATTGTGCAACAACTGCTATATGGGGTTCCCTTGTCTCAGTGAGTGTGCTTCATTGTGTGGATGCACTTTTCATCATGTTGAGGTTAGTAGGTCCCCTGAAGATTAAGACAATTCTCTTGAAAGAATTGGCAATGTCAATGGCTTGATTCACGGCATTGTTCAATTTCTCTGATGAGTGAAACATGTTCCAGTGTTACCTGAGCCATTCAGAGTGGCCCTACTTATTCGCTCCATCGCTTTTAAATCACACTGTTAATCCTGTCAACTTTAGGGGGTGGTCTTCCCCCAAACATTTTGCTTACTCCCCTTCCGTGTGCTGAGATTTGTTTTTGGTGGCCTAGGACTCTCTGAACTTTACCACTTCTATTCAGTTCTAAGGTGCTTAAAACTTGGTACAAATGGCATACATCTGAATGGCACATTTAATTTACTTATAATTACCTAGCAAATGTGTGCAACATGCACCCAGGGCCTGTAAATTAAATGCTATTAGTGGTCCTGTAGCCATTGCAGCCTGTGTGCAGTTTTGAACTGCCAGTTCAACCTGGCAAAATAAAGCTTTTGTCAGGACTAAACCTCACATTTTTAATATAAGTCAGCCTCAATGTAGGCTTTAAACATCCCATAGGTCAGGGTGCAGTGTAATTAAAAAAAAGTTGGGCATGTACTGTTAAGTTTTACATGCCCTAATTGTGAAAAACTCCTAATTTCGTTTTCTCTACTATGAGCCTTACCTCTCCCATAGTATAAAATTTGGTCACCTTATTAGATTTAATAAGTGATAACTTTTGGTTGGGAACAGGTAAATGTCATGTTTGGCCTCTACAGAATTGTAATTTAAAATCCTCTTTAATGGTCAAGTTGGATTTTAAGTCACAAATCAGAAAACGTCACTTTTAGAAAGTCGGTATTTTGTGTCCTAACCATTTGGTGCCTTCAGCCTGTGTCCTGGTTCACATGACTGTGAACAGAGTGGTAGTTGAACTTTGTGTATTCATTTCAGATAGTGAGACAAAGGAGGTCTAGGTGTTGGCATGATGTTCAAGGCAGATCTGTTCCACCCCCACTTCAGTTTCAACTGAGCTGCCTGAGCACACTCACAAAGACACACCAGTCTTTTGTTACCCTGGACTTCTTGGAGCCTGGCAAGGAGGAAGGAAATTCCAGAACCAACTGTCGGAGGGACTGGGAGCTCTAGAAGCTTCTCTCACTGCAAAGCTGGCACCAGGTATAAAGATAAGATCCATCAGACCCACTCTTCAGTTTACTCGTGACTTGCGGAGGACTCTCAGAAGCCCTGCCCTGTCAGATTGACTCCAAGAGCTAGTTGCATAGCCTCCTGATTGGCGCTAAAGGGACAAAACAACTTGAACCCTGCACCTGAATGCTGCCTGAATTGAGCCCTACCCTCCAAGTGGCGCATACCCAGTCCTGGGCCATTGGACATGGTGCTAAAGGATCTCAAACAATTATAACCAAAACTTGCTCTGAGAACTGACAGGAGACCGGGGCCTTACTCCTCGACGATCCGCCCAAGGTGCATCACTGGTTAGCCTGAACTTGCGGTAGCTGCTGCTAAGTTCCGCAGCAAATCTTGTTCAGAGGCTCCTCACAGAATGGGTATCTTGCCTTTTGAGCCCTCGTCAGCTACAGCTTGTAGCTTCATCCCGCTGGAGATTTCAGACTTCCAAAAAAGTGACATAGACCGAACTAACAAATCTTAACTGTGACTTCGTCCTGCTGCTCCTCGTTGACAACGCCTCCTCCTCAGTCACCTCTGACTGCCTTGTCCCGCTGAACTTTACCTTCTCAGATATTTTTCTTCAAAATTTCTTTTGGCCTTAAGGTCAGTTGAGACCAGGCCCAATACACTTTGTGTGTCTGAACCAACTCCATTGTGGTCAGTTATAGCCTTTGACTTTGTCCTGGCAACTGGGTGTCCCCGATTGGCAATTTGATGTTTTAGGCGCTATTTTTCAAGGAAAGCATTCAAAAAAATCATTCCTTTGGTTCTATGATTGAATGTATGGGGTTATGGTGTCAAATTATATATTAAAAATTCTCTATATTTCTCAATTGGTGTGGGATTTTCATTGTGTTATGTTTTCACTTTATTATGTGTGCTGCTGAAATACTTAACACAGTGCCTCTAAGTTAGGCCTGACTGCTTTTGTGCCAAGCAAGGGATAGGCACAAGTTAATTTTGTGTCTTTTGTGGTTTAGCCTGGAAAGGACTGTGGTTGTTACTTAAGAGGGGGTTACACCCACCCCCACCAACCAATAACTCAGTTTCCTCCACACACCATTTGCAAACTAATCCCTAACCATTATTCCTTACGGTTAGTAAATGGAGAGTGTTTGTGCTTAGTATAAATGTTTTGGTTTTAGCCACGTAAGAGTGTTTATGGTACAGTATTCTGCCAATATTCCTCCAAGCCCTCTGTGTTTTTGGTTCTTGACAGGTCTATATCACAGGATTGAGTTAAGGCACACTCACCACATCTACGGCTAAAACTATGGCTAGAATGCCTGCACAAAATTAATTGCAGTCATTTATCCTTCTTACTATTGTTTTCCACTCATGTCTTGCCATAACTCACTGGCCCACCTACCCTGGTAAGGAGAAACTTCTGCAATCCACTTTCCTGCCAGCTGCACGTCTCCCATGATGCATTAGTAAGTTTCCTGTTCTACTACTTGAATTTTTTCAAATCTGGGATTGGTCCATAGAAAAGCTTCAGAAAACTGAATTTTTGTGTATTTGCTGGTATTATTAGCTGTCCTTTACAAGAGATTGTGTCCATGATTGACTGGATCAGAGGACATGCTACAAAATGAATGGGCTGCTATAGTCTTGCTCCACATACCCTTGATTCCTTCTACATTAGTCCTGTTTTTCATCCGAATGGTTGGAAGAGCTGTCTACTTCATACACCATATTCCTGTAAGAACTACTTGGGTGCTTCCTTTGAATTCCTCACAGGCGCCCTATCCAGGCTGTTAGCATTTTTTTACCTCTCTGGGAATCGCATTTTGTGCTGAACATCATCTTTGGATCTGAGCATCCCCTCACAGATCTCATTTGTTTTTCAAGAAACTGTATTGAGTAAACATCTTTTTGCAAAGGCTTCTGCACAGATGACGTGTTTTTCAAGACAGTACATTTCTGCGGAATACTTCTAAGCGGAGATCCTTTGCCTTGTTGATGTTCCCCTGACATAAAACTGGATCCTGAAAACTATAAGTCAAAAGCAAGACTCTTGTACAATGGTAGGTGGTGACATGCCGCTCCCCATCAGTGCCGTTCTGCTCCGGAAGTGACAAATGGAAACGCATATAAGCACCACCCTTGTATGCTGATATCAGTACCTTTCTTTATGCATCTTCAGACGTTGATTATGAGCTCAACTCCTTTAGTCTATTACAAGATTTTTCTACCATTTTTCTCAAAATGTGACTTGTGGCCCTAATAAAATGACAGAATTTAAACCTTGTAGAGACTGTTGCAAACAGATGTCTGTGCCAGGTTTGCATCTGGTGCTTGGGGTGGAAACACAACTCCAGGGCCTGTGACACCTGCGCCCAGATAAAACTGAAAACCGTACGGGATTGCAAAGCGAAGTTCTAGTTCTCAAAACACTGCAAGACCACAATGCCATTACTGGTTAAAGTCGAGAGTAAGGCCTTGCTCCATATCTTTTTTGCCGTTGAAGTTTTTGGGTAAGTGAAAGTTAAAAAAACTAGCTGATTCTTGATCTCCAGAGAAGGTGCGACAGTGTTAACATGCCACACAGACATGCTTCCGCCGGGTTCCACACTGGTGTTGGTGCTGGAATAGGCTCCACAACCTATAGTGGTCTGCCAAATTTGTCTCATTCTCTGCCTAGGCCATGCTTTGAATTTGCTGTAGAATTCTTCTTTGTTCAAATCACCAGCTGTGGTGATATTTTGTGAAGGTTTACACCATATGCAGTTACCGAAACCCTTTGTGATGCCACCATGAGACTTGAATCTGTTTCTCACTTTTTTTTATGTAACTCTTTTTATTGACAATAAAAAAAAACCCATAAACAAACAAGGCAATAGAAGGCAATACAGCTGGATGTGTGTTCAAAGGGGGGAAAGAAAGTGCATTACAATTTAATACAAATCATCAGTGCAGAAAAGGGGAGGAGCAGGGGGGAAACAGAATCATAACACATTAGGATTAGACAACACTAGGATTGTCGGGTCAGGGGGAAAGAGTTACATCCGGAATATCGGTGAGGGGAGGTGTACAAACATCACCCCGGTACGAGTTCCACTGGCCCCAAATTTTACCCCACTTCCTCGGTCTGCCACGCGCCACATACACTGTTTTCTCCCGAAACATACACCAATCCATATTCTCCTTCCATGCCGAGATAGTGGGCGGCCTCTGGGACCCCCAAAACTGGGCTATATCTCTCTTGGCGATCATATTCCCAATGGTCGCCCACCAAGTCTGCGCCACATCATAATCAGTCGGTTCCCAAACGTTCAGCAAACAACGCCTGGCTTCGGGCAGCAGTGGAACACCCATGACTTCCTCCATCACTGCATGCACTCGATTCCAAAACACTACCACCTCCGGACACTCCCAAATTATGTGGAGGAATGTACCAATTAAGCCGCATCCACGCTTACACAACCCATCCACAGAATAACCCATACGAATCAGGCGAGGGCCAGTCACATAAATCCGATGCAGGATCTTAAGTTGCACAAGTCGGAGACGGGCTGGAATCGCGACCTCCTTGGGAGAGGATATCGCGGATTGCCAGTCCTCATCATCCAGCTCTAAACCGTCACTGGTCCAAACCTCTCTGAGGTGCACCAACAGGTCTGTACGATCGTTAATCAATTTCTTATATATCCGAGAGATAGTGCTGTCTGGATCGTATCCGTCAAGCACCCGATCGTCGAGTGGGGATGATTTCGGGATAGCAACACTTGCAGGAAAAACCGAACTCAACGCGTGGCGGATCTGTGCATAGCGGAAGAACTCCTTGTCACTAAGTTCATATTCTACCTTCAACTCCTCGAAGGTCTTAATCCTATCTTTGGTCCAGAGGTCCCTAACCTTACAAATACCGATCATATCCCACTTCTCAAAGCCTTTCGTCCTCCACAAGCTGCCCAGTCTTTCAGACACATAGAGCGGAGTCGCCCGGGTCAATCGGTCCGTCCACCCCATTGCCGCATTCGCACACTGCCACACTCGCACTGCTATCTTAGTGGGTCCCGAGAGTTTCCCTCCAACAGATTTGGAGTAAAGCGCCCTATTATAATCTCCACCCGGCAGCTGCCACTTATCCATCTCAAACGCAGGGTTTAACGCGGGCCGTACATTGCATGATTAATCGCTCCCAGCTGGGAGGCCCAGTAGTATCGCTTGATATCCGGAAGTGCGATACCGCCGTCATACCAGGGAAGCGTCAGTTTGGCGAGGGCGATACGTGGACGTCCACCCCGTATCAACCGCCTCTGCAGACTCTCCACCTCCCGGGAGTAACTCGCCGGAATGACATCAAACATGTTCTGAAGCGCGTACAAAAACCGTGGTAAAGACATCATTTTGAAAAGAGCTGCACGACCGAGGGGTGACAATGGCAGACCACACCAGGCCGCAACATCAGATTTTCACCGCTGGAGCGGAGGAAGCAGATTACGTTCGTAACGGACAACGGGGTCTAATGAAATAAAGACCCCCAAATACTTAAATCCCATCTGCGTCACCTGTATGGGGCAGACGCGTGGCAAAGGGGGAGTGTCCCCCGAGAGTACATAAACACTGGACTTAGTCCAATTAATCACAAGGCCGGAGTTTCTGCCGAACGAGTTCAGCACATCAAACAATACTATCAACGACTTCCGAGGCGACGTGAGATACAGCAGGATGTCATCTGCATAGAGTGATATTCGAACCTCAAAATCAGGGGTCCACTGAATACCCTTAAGCGATGGTTCCCACCGCAGCCAAGCGGCCAGGGGTTCCAAGGCGAAGGCGAAAAGAAGTGGGGACAACGGGCACCCCTGTCGCGTGCCCCTCCCCAGAACAAAGGACTTAGAAACCCGACCATTCACCACGATCTGAGCCAGTGGTTCCTCATACAGGAGTTTTACCCAGCCGATGAAACCAGGACCGAAACCAAACTTTGCAAGAGCAGCCCAGAGATATGGCCATTCCACTGTATCAAAGGTCATTGTAGCATCCAAGGAAACCAAGATGGCCGGTTCACGCAGCGACGCCGCTCTCGCCAGGACGCCATGCAGGCGCCGCAAGTTCATTGCTGTATTACGATGTGGAATGAAACCAGATTGATCCGGATGGATCAGATTACCGATCACCTGTATCAATCGGTTTGCCAACAGTTTTGCGAGGATCTTGGACTCTGCATTCAGGAGTGATATAGGCCTATAGGATGTGCAGCAATCACGCGGTTTCCCCTCCTTGTGAATCACCACGATGGTCGCAAGTCGCTGATCACGGAGAAGGGAGCCGATGTCTCGCGATTCCAAGAACATATCACGAAGATACAGCGCCATTTTGTCAGGACGCAGCTTATAAAGCTCAATGAGGAGACCATTAGGGCCCCTAGTTTTTCCCGAGCGGACGGAACAAATAGCAATTGCCGCCTCATCGTCAGAAAATGCTGCGTCCATCAGATCCCTATCTGGGTCCGATACGCGAGGCAACGCAATGTCCCTTAACAGCAGATGTGAGTTTTCCTCTGGTCTGTCGGAGACTGGGGAATATACATTTCGAAAATGTTCAGCGAAACACTCCACAATCTCAACCGGGTCAGTCACACACACACTCCATTAGCTCTCTCAACCACAGGAACCACACAACTCGCCCTCTCCTTTCTGTCCAACCAAGCAATCAGCTTCCCAGCCTTGTCTCCCACATCATACAGCCGTCCCTGCTGCTCTCTACTCATAGCTCTAGCAGCGTCCGTTACCAGGGCCCTATAATCAAGTTGTTTGAGACTGAGGACATGCACTTTATCATGAGTGATACCCAACTCCAAATCCCCTTCCAGCTCAGCTATTTCGGTCTCAAGGCGGACCACCGCCTCATTTTTGCTTGACCACGGATAACCGTCTTGAAAGCCTCCCACAGCGAAACAGAAGAGGACACAGACCCCACATTTTCAGCAAAATAATGATCCAAAGACTTAACCAACTCTGTCCGGGTTTTGGGGTTACGGAGATGCCAAGGATTGATCGGAGCCACTCGACCCTCAGAACCCATTGTGTCCATCAAAAGCCACAGTGGGTAGTGATCCGAAATACCCCTGGCTAGGTGTCTGACTTCCCTAACCGAAGAGGCCTGTGCTGCTGGCATCAAGACATAGTCAAGCCTAGAGAGACTACCGTGAGCACCAGAGTGAAAGGTATATTGCGCCTGTGCCGGATGCAGCAGCCTCCAACAATCTACCAGTCCCAGCGTCTCCAAAAAGCCACTCAACCAAGACTATGATCTCGTGAGGTCCCTGGGGGGGCTGCGGTCCTCCCTACCGGAAACGACAGAATAGAAATCTCCACCCATCACCAGAATGCCCTCAGGGGGCCCCAACACTACTCTCCCCAAATCAGCAAATGTCGTAGTCTGCAGACCAGGTGGAACATACACAGAAAGCAGTGAGATAGTCTTCCCCTCCCACCTACCAGTGAGCGCAGCATAGCGTCCCCTATAGTCAAGAATTATGTCGTCCAACTCCAGGGGGAGGGAACTCCTAACTAGGATACCCACCCCTCTAGATCCAGTAGTAAATCCAGAGTGTGCAATTAGACGATATCCTCGCCGATTCATAGCATGGCATGTGTTTCCGATCAGATGTGCCTCTTGCAATAAAACTACGTCAGGGGAGAGGCGTATCAATAGCTGCAACACTACTCCATGTTTTCTCCTATCCCCAAACCCATTAACATTCCAACACCATAACTTCAACCCCCTACCCTCCATCCCGGAAGTAAGTGCAGAATCCACCCAACAGCGAACACAACACCCAGATCAAGATGCAAAATAATGCGTTGCCTTGAAACAAAATAAAACACACCCAACCCCACCCCACACCCCCCAACAAATACCCGAAACACACCCCTCCACCCTGCACCCCTGCGTTAGACTCAAAAGCCACCCCAACTTGCAGTGTGCCTGTTGCCCTAACATTAATTTAGTCTACAAAAAGAAACCCGGAGGAGGGAGAGTCCCACCCCCCTCGCCACCTCTGGGTATAACACCATAAGTATCGCAGATACAAAAGTCATCAAACCACAGCTGCCAGTTCTGTACACTGTCCGGAAACCAGCAACCACTTCTCATTCTTGTTCCAACGGGCCACCTTCAGCACCTCCAGAATGTTCAGAGCGATCACGCTGTGTAGACAACGGATCAAGCCAGTCACTCACTCTCTCGGGCGGTCAAAGAAAAACGTCCGATCATTGTGTTCAACACGTAGCAAAGTTGGAAAAAGCATCGCGTATTTCATACGATGTCTCTCAGTCGCCGCTTCACCCCCTGGAACCCCATCCTTTGTTTCTGAACCAACTGGGTGAAATCAGGGTAGAAGCTCACCGTTGTGTTTTCAAACTTCGTGGGGCCACCCACCCGTGATGCCTGCAGGATAGCGTCTCTATCTCTGAAGTTGAAAATTCTGGCGATTATAGGCAGTGGAGGGGCACCCGTCTTCGGCTTCCCACCCGGCACTCTGTGTGCACGTTCCACCGCGAAAAAGTTGCTCAGGCCTTTGGGGGCAAGATGGTTTAAGATGAGGTCTTCCACAAGGAGATCTGCGGTTAACTCTTCTGATTTTTCAGGGACCCCAATGATATGTACGTTATTGCGTCTTGCCCGACTTTCAAAATCCTCCAGCCGGCGAGCAAAGAGATCATTGGAGGATCATAGGTTGCAAACCTCCGTCTGTAAATTGGACACATCGGTCGTAAGGCTGGAGGTCTTCAAATCTAGGGAATTTACCTTTTCGTTAGTCTTTGATAAGTCTGCCCTGATCAAGTTGACATCGATTGCCACAGTGTCAAGCTTTAGAGCCAGAGCCTCATATTGTTGGCCAATGGAGGTCTTCATGCTAGCAATGGCGCCCATGACATCACGCAGGGTCAAATCATCCACTGCGGCTGAGCCGTCACCCGCATCTTCCAGAGACCTACTCGCACCACCGGGGGACCCTTTAGGATGGGTATAGCGATCCATAATATTCGATTGAATAGTACACCCTTGGTGAATGGTCTTGGTCTTCCGTTTCTCGCTATCGGGTTTGCCCGCCATATTAGATGTTGCGCCCCTGAGGGGCTTGTGAGACCTGGTAAAAATGACTCCTCACGATTCACCCACGGGGCTCTCCAAGTGTGAGTCTCAGCAGGATATCACACGACCAGGAACACTCGGCAGCTGGCATACGGTGAAGTTGCGGGGTCCGGCTCCCGGTCTGCCAGAGTGGTGTTGAGATAGGAAGAGGCAGAAGAACCAAAAACGAAACCGAAAGTTAACTCCAAGGTCTTGAGCAGGACCCCGCAGGCCGTTGTTGTTCAACTATCACCTGGGCACTACAGTGACTCGAGCCCCGGGCAGTTCCATGGAGCAGGCCACAAAAGTTCAAAGTATCGTAGTTTCGGTTCCCAGGGTCCAAATCGATTTTTGAAAGCAGCTATTATATCAGCTGGGTTGCGTTTTCAATAACCCGTCGTCGTAGTCAGGATAAAATTCAGGATATATGCGGGAGGTGGCGAGGTCTCGGGAGCCCTGTGCTCACGCGGCCATCTTGGTTGCGCGCGGAACTCCTCCCCCGGTTCTCACTTTTTTGATGTGCACTCCTTTTGAGCAAATGCACAGTTGTCCTCTACACTGTTTAACCCTGAAAACATTCTTTTTGGTTGCAATAATGTCAGCTTGTAGCATTAGTGAGTTTCCGGCAATTTTGTTCCACCCGCCTCATACAACCTTTTTTCCAGGAAAACCGGTTTTAAGGGATCGAGCTGCATTCCTGCCAGTAGTGGCACCTTTTCAAGTCAGACAAACTATCACCCTTCTGATTTTCTTTGATCTGCCTTACCCTTAAAGAAAAGGAGGGACTCCTTTGTTTTTATATAGATCATACCAGAGACCATCGGGTCAATGTTCAGCTCTTTGTGGGCTTCTCTGAAGTAACAAATGACAAGGCAGTGCAGAAAAGTGCCACCTATTAGGGGATCGACCTCTAGGTGTATTAAGGGCTCCTTCCACTCAAGCCAGGCTGCTACTACTGCACTGGCTCATGGAGTGCCTTTTCTGGATATCTATCCGGGTGTAACTGTGACATCAGTGCATATGTTCACCTAAAGCCCTATTGCCTGTAAAGTCAAGTCTGTCGGGATGGGCATTTTGATCTGATCAATTCAATTAACCTACCACCTGTGGAGGTATGGCTTTGGTATCTATTCACAAGCTGAGCAATCTCTGGTTAGAAGTATCAATCAGATGAACAAGTTACTTACCTTTGGTAACCCTTTTTTGGTGGAAACTCTGACTTGTTATATTCGATATTGGTACCCTAATATAGATCCAGGGAACATCGTACACTTTCCCTACATCAGCTCCCTTCATTTAATATGAACGAGCCTTCTAAGGACATAACTCCAAATAAGGAAAGACTGCCTTGTATGAGTTGAGTTGAGAGAGAATTTATATAGCGCTACTTCACCCGTAGGAGTCAAGGCGCTGAGGATGAAAAAGAAGCTGTGTGAGGGGAAAGCGGGAAGGCTGGTTAATGGTAGGCCTCCCTGAAAAGCCAGGTCTTCAGAACCTTTCGGAAGAGAGAGTGAGAGGTGAGTTCCTTGATCTCAGCCGGAAGAGTATTCCAAATTTTAGGAGCACGGGAGCTGAAGGCCCCGTCGCCCCATTTGACTTTGTTGGTTTTAGGAACAGACAGAAGATATTTGTTGGCTGAGCGAAGTGCCCTGCCAGGGACGTAAGTGGTCACCAGTGGTTTAATGTCTTCAGAGCCAAGCCCGTGCAATGCACGATGGGTGAGACACAGGACCTTAAACTCTATTCTGGCCTGGATGGGAAGCCAGTGAAGGTCCTTCCTAATAGAGGTGCCTGAGGCGAGCCTCGAGGCATCAGCAACAAACCGAGCTGCTGCGTTTTGTACTGTTTGTAGACGTTGTATCTGCGATGTATTAATTCCAAGATACAACGCGTTGCAGTAATCTAACCTTGAGGAAATTAGGGCCACCGTAACCTGTTTACGGGCATCAGTGGAAAGGTAGTGTACTCATTTCCTCAAGGTTCTAAGGACACCACAGCAGGTAGAGGTCGTCCTGCTAACTTGTTTTTCGAAGGAGAGCTTGGAATCAAAAATAACACCCAAGTTCCGAGCGGACTGGGAGGGCGATGGGCAGGCTCCAAGGGCGGGAAGCCACCAGTCCATTGACCAAATCTCCTCCTTGCCTCCGAAGATCAGCACCTCCGTTTTTCCCCATTCAGTTTGAGGGAATTCCTCACCATCCAATTTGCAACCGCTTCCATGCAGTTCTTAAAGTTTCGGGCTGTAATATCAGCAGTTTGAGAAAGAGAGACCATAATCTGGGTGTCATCAGCGTAGGAGAGAACTTCCAGCCCAAAAGATCTTACAAGCCTGGCAAGGGGTGTAACATAAATGTTGAAGAGCGTGGGGCTCAGGGACGAGCCCTGAGGCACCCCGCACTGCACAGGTTTAGCTGGGGAAAGAAAGTCACCCAGCTTGACCCTCTGTGCACGGCCATCCAGGAAAGATTTCAGAAGGCTAAGTGCCAGTACGTCCACTCCTATCTCCTTGAGACGTTCGACTAAGATGGAGGGGGATAGGGTGTCGAATGTGGCAGTAAGGTCGAGCAGCACCAGAAGAGTAGTCTGGCCACTGTCGACCTTGGCACGGATGTTATTAGTGACGACTGTCAGGGCGGACTCGGTACTATGACACCTGCGAAAGCCATGCTGAGAGGACTCAAGAAGGCTGGAGTTCTCCAAGAAGGCACTCAGATGGTGGTTTAAATGGGCCTCTAGCATTTTTGCGGGAGCCGGGAGTAGTGAGATAGGCCGAATTGTTTGGGGGATTTTAGGATCCAACGAGGCCTTTTTCAGAAGGGGCTTAACTATGGCCATTTTCCAGGAGGTCGGAAAGACACCTTTACAGATGGCCAGATTAATGACTTCCAGGAACGCAGGGAGTAAGACATTTCTGCATTCTTTGAAAACCTTCAGAGGACATGGGTCGAGGGGGGAACCTGATTTAAGCCTATCTAGATGCACGTTAAGTTGCTCTAGAGTGATCGGGGGGAAAATAAAAGAGTTATCCTGTGGTGGCTCTCTAGGGTCTTCTATGACAAGATGTGACAGTGGGGCGGGGGGTCCTAATTCTTGGTTAAGAGCTTCTAAGCTTGGGTGAATGTCAGTTATCTTTGTGTGAAAGAAGGTAGATATCTGGTCGCAAAGCTCCTGGGTTTCTATTACCGAATTCGGGGATTGCAGAGCCGACAGAGTCGACGATTTTGAACAGTTCCCTTGAGGAGCTGAGGGAAGCAGTCAGTTTGGAAAAATGCAGTTTCTTTTCTGTAAGAACCGCAGTTTTATAATCTTTGGGTAGGAGTTTGTGTTTATTCTTTTCATCAGGATCTAGATTGACTCTCCAGAGCCTCTCTTGTCTCCTACATCCCTGCCTCAGTAACCTGAGAGTATCGGAGTACCAAGGGGCCGAGGGGCGCTTCCTAGCAGAATAAGTCTGTTTGACCGGGCCAGTTTATCCACCGCTTTTAGAATAGCATTATGCAGATCAGAAGCTGCAATGTCGATGTCATTTGCTAATGATGGGCATTGGCTGGGCAGAAGGGGAGCTAATAGTTCACTATTTATCCCTCTGAGGTTTCTTTTGGGTTCCCACTTGCAGGGGTCTGCTAAGGAGGTGGAAAAGTTGGGGTATGTAAAGTCCAAGGGGATGGCCATATGGTCTGACCAGGACAGAGGAAGGGGAATCCCAGTCTCTACCCTGGGGTCATTGGTAAAGACCCCGTCCAGGGTGTGACCGGCTGAGTGTGTGGGGCCCTCTACTATCTGGTTTGGACCAAAAGAAGCAAATGAGTCCATCAGGGAAGCAGTGTCTGTGGAATTCTCTGTATCTAAATGAAAATTAAAATCTCCAAGAATGGTGAAGTTGGGTCTATCAATATAGGGTTCAAGCAGTTTAAGAAGCTTCTGACAGACGGAAGGGCGGGGGCCAGGAGGCCTGTAGATCAGAATCCCAGCGAAGGAGATTGAAGGGGAGGAGTTGCGCACAAAATAAAGGGCCTGAAAGGAGTCACTTGGCAAAGAAAGGTGCTCAGTTCGACATCTTATAGAGGATCTGTATAAAATGCCCAGAATGGGCATAACGCCTTATAAGGTCTGCAGCCTTTTATGGACTAAACCTTTCACCTAGTTCATGACGAGGGTGAGTTCTGCCCGATCGATACTGCTAAGAGGTCATCCTTAGCACATATGAATAATTCATGAGTACACTCTCCAGGAGGTACACTTTACCTCTCCCATAGACGCTCAATGTTTAATCCCCAAACGTCATCCTCATACTGAACAATGGGTAACACATGCAGATAGACTGTATAAATATAGCACCTCTTGCTATCAGTAAGCAGGAGGGACCTGAGACCTCCAGGCCGACACACTGGCCAGAGATGCTGCGGCTCCGGCATGACATCGCTCCAGTTGACAGTGGTCTAACCATCCCTTGTGGGGTGTCCAACTCGAGACCAGGACGGAGTCCCACACACTCACTATTCAGGTATTGGGGTTGGACTAAATCATAGCGGGATTCTTGGCTCTTGGATTCTAGGCTATTAGGCTCATTAGCTCTTTCGCACCTACTCACATGCTAGGTACACTTGGGTATGACTAGACAGGCATCTTAGGAGTACGTACTTTATTTTATAAATGCATTCTATATACATGTATAGGTTTGTGACCATTGCAAAATGGTAGAACAATGCTATTCTTATTCACTGTACTGCTGGCTCTATATCTCTGTTATTGTGTTACAGTCATAACAGCGCACTTATTCAACACACAGTTCTTATTGTAAACACGTTCGACTGTTTGTTCTCTGTATCTCTCTGAGAATAAAAACAAGCAAGCAGGAGTGACTGGGTGAAAAGTAATATATTGTTTCCATGAGTCTGAGGTTATTGTGTTCTAAAGTTGCACAAACTAATCTCTCTGATAACAGGAGATTCTAGTGACACTGCGAGCTAGCTAATGCAAACCACAGGCTAATATATGCGGCTGGGGTGTACAGAGTCAGTCTGCAACCAGCACAAACCACAATCTTACGGCAAGCCTTCCTGGACAGAGGCATAAAGTCGTGCAGAACAGCTATCCTAAGAGGAATGAATTCCACTAACCCCCAAATGAACTGTAAATTGATTACATTTTTAGGTACTCGTGAACAAGAACTGAAAGCTAAATATGAGCAAGGATAAAACCTGAAGTATATTTTATATTTACATACATTTTAAGATGTTTTTAGAGAAATGTAACTTTTATGCAATTTGTTTGTAATGTTACGGTTTTAATTAACTGAACAATAAATAAATACAATTCAAATTTAAATACACAGTCAGTCTGCCACCAGACCCACAGTATATGTTATCCGCAATAGTCGTAGGTCCTGCATGACAGGGTACTTTTTGGGACTACACTACATGGCGCCTCAAATTGGTCTAATGGCAAACAACGTGTCAAACATGGTTTGCCCAACGTGGTAAATACATGGCGCACATACTCAACAGTAGAATCTGAGTAGCTCAGTCGTGCTTATTCTCGGAGACCCTACTTACAAAACCCAGAGACGTCTGGAGTAGTTGGAAAAAACTTTGCCACCGATGAGTAGGCGAGATATCCTATGCATTGGCTGTTGGTTATTGAAGCTTGAAAGGAAATATTACCAAAATTGTGCATAAAACCTTTTCATAATTTCCTTGTACGGTAATTCCATGTCTTAAACACGATGGCGGACGAGGAGAGAAACTTACACCCATTAGACCATTTTGCACAGGGACTTAATCGGTCTGGTGAGGAAGATGCAAATGCAATACGTATTGCACCCAAAGTAAGACACACTTTAACATTTAAACTACTCAAACATGGATTACCACCCAGAGGAGGTGCAGTAATATCCGTGATAGTGGCACACGAAGATTTCAAAACAGAGGTATTCTACTTATGGGTTACATTCCCAGAAGCAGATTCTGTAACAAAACATTTTCATTATTAAACACATGAAGACGTTCCAGCAGCTTACACTCCGTTTGAGGAGATTGAGATTCTGCTTACTTTCCAGGAACATATTTTCTGGTTTAATGGCACCCTACCCCACATAAAAACAAGAGCAAGACTTGGTTGTTTAGGAAGACCAGGAGCAACATGGCCGATATTAGCAACCTTTGCACTACATCCAGACATTTACACAATGCCACAGGATACCACTCAAAGAGTTGATAAAACTCTACTGAAACATGACATATTTTGTCTAAAGGACACTAGCGGTCCAACCTACAGTAATTACAACTACTGCAGCTCCTACACAGAGCTCAGCAACTAAAATTACTCCACAAACATTACACTCGGTAATGGTTAAAGTGCCCACAAAACGTGAACAAATTCCTTTCTGGGTTGCTCAAAAGATAACCCAGTTAGAAGCAGTATTTCCAAATACAGTACCATTTGAAAAACACAGAATGTTAACAATCTGTTTGCCCATGGGGATTACACCACAGTTAGAGGATTGCACCTCTTGGGGCACAACCTTTGCTGCCATATATACCAGAACACATAGTATTCCTTCATTAGCAGTAGTACCAGATGTATTAAGACCTAAACAAAATGACTATGGAGCAGAACCTGCCCTAAACTTATTGATGAAGTTATTAAATAACTACAACCAGGTGTCAGCCATAATACTAGCTGCATCAGTGGCAATCCGCCAACACCTAAGGGAGTTCTCACCAGTAGATCAGGAGGCTGAACTACCCAAAATAATTTATACTGCATACGCAGAACTAGCCAGAGATAGTTTGGGGGTAAAAGCATTAAAACCTCAACAACAGGGCAGTCCTGAGAAGGATAATTTTAAACAAGCACCAACTTCTTCTAAAAAGAAGTGGGATAATAAAAAAGAAAACGCTAAAGACAAGAGATCTCAGTCCTGAGGTAGGTCTCCTCCACAGGAGCCCTCTGAAAAGAGGTATAACCTCGGGAATAGGGATAATATTAGGAAACCTGACAGGTATCAGGATACTGATACACGTTCCTCTAGTTCCCTTCAGGGCTCGAAGAAAAGCTCCGAAAGGGAAGGACGGTCAGAAAATAGAGAGGAGCGCACACAGTCCAGAGAAAAGCAGCGCGGTCAAGACTTTACTTCTAAAAAAGAAGACCAGCAAAATCCAAAACCTCAATTTAAGAAAAAGAAAGTTGCTGGGCTGAAAATCAGACATGCCCAGAATTCTGAGGACACAACTTCTGAACGAGGAATGGGCTCTGACGATGCTAGACAGTGCGGCAGAAGTAACAATAGCTCGCCTGAACCTGAAGGAATTTCTGGTGATAGCAGAGTTGAATGATTACATCACAGTGGAAACACCAGACACCAGAGTGAGCGCCCCACATAGGTTACATGAAGTAACCCTCCGGCTGGAGGAGAACAAGCCCAGGAAATTGAAAGCTTTTTTTTGGAAGAACTTATCATCTGGTTATGACATCCTGTTAGCAGAACAAGATTGGCCGCCTGCATTCGTTATGGAGTATTCCTGCGATTCCCCGAGTTTATAAAGCCAGATGGGGAGGGAGGGCTTTCTTTCCCCTCGCTCCAAGACTGTGGTACACACTTCCTGCTGATCTAAAAGGGCAAACATCGATTGTGCTTTTTCGTAAGGCACTAAAAACCTGGCTCTTTGTAGAAGCCTATGCGTAGTTTGGCACAATTTCACATTATAAACAGCTATACCATCTTTTCATGCACCTTGATGCCCCTGGGGTAAGTTGCGCTTTACAAATCGCTATTCATTCATTCATTCATAAAAGGTCACATGCATGATGGCAAGTTCCATCCTAGTTGCACAAAGACGCAATCTCTAGGAGACTGCACGGCTCAGTTTGCAGAATTAAAAGCACTGATACTGGCACTTGTAAATACAGATCGAGAATTCCCCACACTAATTATCTGTGATTCCTTTTACTGTGTACAGTCGTACAATGAGTACTTACAACATTGGGAACAAAACGGTTTTAAAGATGCAAAAGGTGGCACAAATAAAGCACAAAATGCTATGGGAACAGGTAGCGGAATTTAAATCCGAGCTAACGAGGACTCACGTGATCCATACACTGAGTCATCAACGTGATGGCGTGCATGTTGAAGGGAATTCATTGGCTGATGAAGCCGCAAAGGGGGCTGTTCGCAAAGCTTCCGTGTCTGCTTTGACTCGTTTAAAGACGAGAATAAACGGAGCTATAGGGATAGCTGTCATCGCATCACGCAAAGGCAGCACAGCAGTTCCTACATTTCCACTCAAATACTCCTACAAGTTAGATGCACAAAACAATCCAATAATTTTTTTTTTCCAAACATATTTTATTGGTTTCATACATGCATCTGACAATAAACCGTAGTCATGTATCATCATCTTAAATCAAACATCTCAATGTTTCCCCAACTTTATCCCACCTTAACCATCCAATGGTGATGCCACACCATAATGTCCTGATGTTTTACATACAGTTATAACATATATATCATCTTGTGAATTTTAATTACACACTAATCTATTTCCAATTCCCAGCAATCTGCCCTCCACCTCCTTCCCCACCGGTGTGTGTTACTGTAAGCATTGTTTCGGTCTAAAGTCGTGGTTCAGCTACTGCTATTCACATTCCTCAAAGTACCTGTGATTGTGGGAGCCTCCCTCAAACCCCAGTTTCTTGCTCCTATTCCTCCTCTGCTTGGGGATCTAATAACGATTGAACCAATGTTTCCCATGCATATGCACAAAACATTCCATATGCTCAGGTTCCTGGAGTGGAGGATAGAAAAATATCAAATATGGATTGTAGGCAAGCTTTAATATTACCTGCACATGAGGGTTTGGGCTCTGTGCACACAGGCGTTAGAGAGACTATTTCTTTACTGAAACAGCGCTATTGGTGGCCAGGGTTATCTAAGCAAATAAAGACCATGTCTTGAAATGCGACATCTGCCAGCAGATGAAAGGCTCCACCATTGCACGTCCGGCACAGATGCCATTACTGAAGTCAGACTAACCTCCTGCATGTGTGTACTTGGACAACTGCTGCCCCTTACAAATGGATTGGGTTTACAGATATATCATGGTGGCAGTGTATTTCTGTTCAAGATTCCTATGGTTATGGCCTCAGCGTTCTGCTGAAGCTCGAACTGTTATAAAAGATTTGCGAGTCTTTATGGGTACATTCGCAATTTGCATGTTACACTCTGACCACGGCCCTGCGCTTAACTCTCGTGCTTACAAAGAGGCCATGGAAGGTATGGGCGTAGCATTGCGGTTCTCATTTCCGTATCATCCTCAGGGAAATTATGTTTTGGGGAGAAAAAAAACAGGACTTAAAACAGTCTTTACCAGCTAGGGTATTAGGTAAGGGCGGAATTTGGTTCATACACCTTTATGGGGTCCAGCAGGCATTAAACAACCAGCCAAGAAACTCACTAGTAGGTGTCAGTCCATATGAGTTCAGGACACAAATGTGGGTACCTGATCTTGATTGTGAAGGCGCAGTGGCAGATGAAAAACCATTTGATATCCATGATCGTTTAGCTGTTTTACAGGATCTAAAAGAATCCAGGACGAAACGAAGCAATGTCCATCTACAACAGACCCCCATTGAAGAAGTCAAGGTAGTCAAGGCAAGTCCTGTCTGGATCCCAAAAGTCGGGTTCTGGTCAGAGAGAAAATTGCAGACCAAAAGGAATTTGGACCTTCCCACAGAAAACTGGTACCAGTCCTTGCAGTACACGAAACACGAACTGTGCTGCTCCTGGCTCTTGCCGGAAAAAAGGAGAAAAGATGAGTCTCAATCGATTTAATCAAACCACACTCTGTGGCCAATACTAAACAGTAGGCCTAGTGGACTCCGATGTAGCAGACTTCCTCCTCCAGCTACATTCCAAGAAGTTCAAACAGAAAGACTCATCACGTTTGAAGAGCCACCTGTAAGGAATGAAGGACTGAGCAACAGTGCTATGGAATTTGTTCCACTTGAACCGAACATTCAAATTCAAAACGAAAATCTGAATAATTCACAAGTTGCAATTCGACCAAATGTAGACGTCTACATCAACTTGCCTCATTGAGAGGATAATAACACTTCAACCAATCCTGATGCAATTCCTACAATTAATCAAACAGCATTTGGCTATTTCATTAACTTTGATACGTTTTCACTGGATCCAAGCGAGCCGGAAACAACGCCAGCCAAAACACCATTCAAGCAAGAATTAAAGAACTTCTTCTCTGTCTTCAAAAGACATACCTGATATCACCTTGGATTGAACTCTGGGTAATTTCTGGGATAATGTTTTTCTTTTATGGCTAGGTTTAGTATTGACTTTTAGCATGCTTATTAATGGACATTATCTTCAACAAGATTCCAGGGCCCGAAAGGTCAACATCCTCCTGAAGCCACATCTATCATCACATCATGAACATAGAGACGTGTCATCAGTGAACATCACAGCTGTTCCTATACCTCGTGGTATAGTATGGGACAAAGTTGATTTTAACATATTAGGACCGACCAAACTTTTAAAAATTAATCATGTAATTAAAATCTCATTAAGTGATTTCATTACTTCCAGTACATTTTCTGATGATTGGGAAACTGAAACAGTTAATAACATGTTATCTGCATTTTCTAATATTGAAATGTTGGAGGGTTCATCAGACTATGACAAATTGAACTGTTACCAACTAGTAGAGTACAGTAGATCAGACCCCAATTGGAAGGAGTGGGTGGTTTGGCCCTTAGAACAAACATGTCATAAACGGTTCCTCCACATCACCGAGGGACTTAGTTTGCATAAGCCAGACCCACAATATGTACAGTGAGAACATCCAGGGGTAGTGACATCCTATAGTGTTGGGAAGTCGTGCCTAGATTGGCTAGAAACCTCAACACGTACAGTGGTAAAACAACACTTGGCTTTACTTTAAGAAATCTTGGGATTTATCATATAAATGTTGATGCCGGAGTTGGGATTGAGAAGTGTTTCTTAGTGGTACAAACTGCAAGAACGCTTTAAGCGGTTCTCTCATATGCCAAGACATTGTTTTACACGGAACCTGTAATGGTTCAGTTTCGAATCTGTCTTGCCACATGAAAGGAGCACCAGCTGCTGTGATAAAGCCAGCATTTGAGCTAATTTCGAATGGGAGTTACTTGAAGCTGGGCGATCAAGGTTGCTGTGGCATGCTTCCAGGCATTGCATATCTGGTCACCGTGAACACCAGGGTTACTTGCTGTATGCAGGTATTGTTCATCCGACAAATGCAGCCTGGGAGGCGCTAGTATGGCCTTCGCTGAATGTTTCGTTGATACAGATTGATGCTTTGAGCAGAACGAAAGCCATGCTTTTACAGCAAACCGTACAGTTAGCCTCCGCTTTAGAAACCTTTGAACTGCGAGTTGCAAGGACCTGGACAGAGATACAGGTACTAATACACCAATTTAAGACCATAGCGGTCCGGATTCCTTAGCACCGTCCAAAAAATCCTTGGAGTTATTCCTAACTTCATACACTCAGTGTTTGGAAGAACTTTCGGGGGTCTATCTCTGATCCTGCTTGTCGTTTACCTGCTTCGTAACGGACGGACCATCCGCCAGCGAGATTGCAAAAGCTCTCCTGGAGAGATATTACCGTGAGCGCATGGTACAGCATCTGGGTGCACCTCGCCTATGGGAACTAAGTGCTTATTGGTTCCTATCCTTCAGACCAGTCTTTGAGGACTGCGTCATACCTGTTTTCCGATGCAGGTTCTACGGAAGCGAATGCGAGTTGGACATCTGTCTGACACCTCTGACGGAGATGCCAGCTGACTTAGACTCCAGACTGGAACCACTGCGGTCCCATGCTTGACACGGTCCCCAGCGCAATCACATCTTGACGCATGGCTTCCTTGAGGAAGCGCAGGTACCTTTTTCAGCTCCAACATTGACACCGAGGTTTCAAATTCAGCAACGGAAGCCCACATGCAAGCTACCGACAACGAGGAGTTACATCTATGCACACTTCATGTTCTATGCGAGGTATTACAATGTTTGTCCCCTACGACAGCAGGCAGCGACAATGCTGTGTCTCCCAGCTAGGACATTTAATCTGAATCTGGCTCACCATGTGCTGGGAACAAATATGGATCTTTTCCTTTCCCCTTTATTTACTCTCAACATTTTTTTTCTCTAATTTGATGCTTTCTATCTCAGTGCTTGGCCTTCTAAGTACGCTAAGTACGCTTACAGTAGTTCAACTTGTATGATCTAACTCATTTAAAACTGTGATTTGTGAAACTTTACCACACTATCAAACACTACCAAAGAAACCTTTTCCTCGTTTTTTATGTATTAAATATTTTATTGAGCATAGGCAAAAAAAAATGCACCTCAGGTACTTCTGTAAGGGCCGCCACCGTTCTAGGGAGGCCGGGGTCAGCGACCCCGCGGATACCCATCATAGGGCCAGCGGGTACATCATCTTATTAACACAGCAAGCCGCCTACAACCCAATGGGCCGGCCGCGTCTTAAGAGGTGCTACAACGGTGCAAGCTGGTCGGTGCTAGTGCATTGTGAGAAAACACGAGAAACAAAGAACTGTAAACAACCCCACCACCCACCCCACCCCAGCCCTCCCTTCTCCTTGTCCATGTCCGGAATCCAGCTCTAGGTCGCAAGCCACTCTCAACAGTCAGTGGACGCCACTCGCGTGGGGTCCGTGCGCTTACGGGTACGTGTTTTGGGATCCGGGAGAGGTGTTTCGGCTAAGCGTAGCAGACGCAGGTAGCGCGGGCAGCTCACCTCCCGAAACTCCCCGGTGAGCAAGGCGAGGAATGGTCGCCAGAGTTCCGCAAAGTCCGCCCCCCTCCCTGACGCTGCCAGCGATAGCTTCTCCATTCCCAGGATCGCCCACAGTCTGTGAAGCCACCCCAGTTGTTGCGGAGCTTGGGCCGCCCTCCAGTGTGCCACAATGTTTTGGACCGCAGCCCCAAGCGCAAGTGCAATCAGGCGCCCGCGCCAGGATTTCAGAGGATACATGAGTGCGTTTGGGAGGCCTAGTAGGATGTACGCTGGGAAGCGCGGCAGTTGTGTGTCTAGATGAGCATCTATAAGATCCAGGATAGGGTCCCAGTAGGGGCGCAGCGCCTTACAGCTCCATAGCAGGTGTTCCAGCGTCCCTAGTTCCCCACATCCCCTCCAGCATCTGTCACTGATCCGGGCATCCCAGTGGTGTAGTCTCTCAGGGGTGTGGTACCAGTATGTTGCTACCTTAGTTAAAGTCTCGGTAAGGCCGGTGTGGTGCGCCGAGTGTCTGGCTCTATGGTACACCCCCTCCCATTCCTTCCTAGTGAGCTGCCTCCCCAGGTCCCTCTCCCACCGGACTTGGCCCGCATTGTAGGTGTGTGCTTGCGTGAGGAGCAGCTGCTGATAGAGGTCCGATATCAACTTCTTATCCGAGGTGCGCGTCAGCAGCCATCGTTCGTAAGGTGTGAGGGGCCGTTGGGCTCCGGGTTGGATCGAGGGGTGGAGCACCCAGTGGCGCACCTGCAGGTACTGCAAGCGTTCCGATTCGGCCACGCCGTAATCTGCCTTGACCTGCCGGAACGGCAGAATGCCCTTGGTGTCGAACATGTGTCCTGCCGCGCGACAGGGTGTCGTCCGCCACGTAGTGAACGCGCCGGTGTCCAAGCCCGGTGTGAAGTCTGGATTCTCAAAGATGGGAGTCATGGGCGAGGGGAAGGTGGTCAGCCCCTTAGCCACGGCTACCCTATCCCACACTCGCAGGGCGGTGCTGGTGATTTCAGAGGCGTACAGGTTAGGGGGACGGTGTCGACGCGGAATGAAGGGCACGCCCTGGAGGGTGCGGCCGGCCACTGCCTGGTCCAGGAAGAGCCAGTGCTTACCGGACTCCAGCTGGAACCACTCCACAAAGGTGCGTAGCTGTGCCGCCTGGAAGTACAAAGTAAGGTCAGGCACGCCGACGCCCCCGTTCGCGGGGGGTAGGGTGGCGAGAGTATGCTTGAATCTGGGTCGCCGGCCGTTCCAGATGAACCGTGACAGTTCCGACTGAGTTTGTTGGAGCCAGCCCGCCGGGGGGTTCAGAGGAAGCGTCTGGAACAGGTACAGAATCTGCGGTAGCAGTGTCATTTTGACTGCGGCAATTCTGCCCAACCACGACAGCGTAAGTGGCTTCCAACGCCGGAGTTGCTCCCGGAGTTTGCGGGTGAGGGCCTCATAATTGGCTCGCGCGGTGCCACGGACAGTAGGAGCTAGGCGAACGCCCAGATATGGGACGGTAGCGTCCGACCACTGGAATTGGAATTCCGATTTAATCTCGTCCACCACCTCCGGGCTTAGTGAGACGTTCAAGGCCTCAGATTTGGCTTCGTTGATTTTGAAGCCCGAGGCTAGGGCGAAGGTGTGTAGCTCCACAAAGAGAGCGCGCAGGGATCGCATCGGGTCAGTGAGGGACAGCAGGACGTCATCGGCGTACAGGCTGATCTTGTGCGTGTCGGCCCCAAATTTAATACCGGAAATGAGAGCATGTTGCCGCACCCTCTGAGCCATCGGCTCCATGTACAATGCGAATAGGAGTGGTGACAGCGGGCAGCCCTGGCGCGTGCCTCTGCCAATGTCGAACCTCGGGGAGGTATGCCCGTTCACTCGCACCGCGGCGTTGGGCCGGCGATAGCAGTTGAAGATGCGGTGGCGAAGTTTCTCCCCAAAGCCGAAGTGGCGGAGGGCCTGATCAAGGTACGGCCAGTGTACTCTGTCGAAGGCCTTCTCCGCATCGATGGTGAGCAGCATGCAGCCGGGTTTAGTGCGTGATCCGGCCTCAATGAGGTGTAGCACCCGCTTAGTGTTGTCGCTGGTCTGCCGTTGGGGGATAAAGCCCGCTTGGTCGGGGTCTATCAGTTGTTGCATATAGGGGGCGATGCGGCTCGCGAGTATGCCAGTGTAGAGCTTCAGGTCTACGTTCAGTAGCGATATGGGTCTGTAAGAGCCACAGACTGCCGGATCACGACCCGGTTTGGGAATAACAGAGATAGACGCCTCCAGCAGATCCGGATGTATGGCGCCAGGTGTGTCAAATGTATTGAATAGGTCGCGCAGGAGGGGGGCAAGTTGCTGGCAAAAGGTCTTGTAGAACGCCGCAGTATAGCCGTCGGGTCCCGGGGATTTCCCGACTTTTAGGCGGGCAATGGCCGAAATGACCTCTTCCAGGCCTATGGGCCGCTCCAGGAAGTCCGCCTGGGCTTGGGTAAGGGCGGGGAGGTCCGCGCCTCGCAAATAGGCTGGACCGGCGTCAGGGTCCAGGTGATCCGCGTCGTAGAGCGCCGCATAGTAATCGCCAAACGCCGTCGCAATCGCTGCGTTCTCTGTGACCAGGTCACCACTGGGCAACCGGAGAGAGCTCACTTGTTGCCTCTGAGTCTGCGCCCGAAGTCTACTCGCCAGCAGTCTCCCGCAGCGGTCGCCACCGGTATAGTAAACGTGTTTGAGGCGCATCGCGGCGTATTCCGCCACATCTTGGTCCAAGGCCGCTAGCATTTTCCGCTCGGCGCACAGTTGACGCCATGCTCTGGACGCCCCCGTGCGCTGGTGCATCTGTTCTAATTCCGCCACGCGTTGGGAGAGCTCGGCTCGTTTCAGCTCCCTCTCCTTGTTGTTGGCCGTGGCAATGGAAATAATTTCCCCGCGCAGGACCGCTTTAAGGGCCGCCCACTGGGTCGCCTTGGTGGTGTCGTCATTGGCGTTGTGCTCCAGAAAGCGGTCGATCGCCAACGTGAGCCGGGTCTGGGTGTCAGGCAGCTGTAAGAGACCGTCCCGCAGCCTCCAGTGCCGTTGTGGTGCTGGCATGGCTCCCACCCGAAGCGTCGCCGCCACTGGGGAGTGGTCTGAGAGCGAGGCCGGTAGTATCTCCACGCTTTCTACATGTAGCGCTAGCTGCGAAGAGCCCAGGAAATAGTCTAGCCTCGCATATGTCTTATGAGCAGCCGAGTAGTACGTGTAGGCGGTGGTTTGGGGGTGCGTGTGCCGCCAGAGGTCGATGAGGCCCAGGTCCGCCAGGTGTGCGTGACCTGCCGCCGTGAGCGCCCCTACTTGACCCGATCTCTGACCCGAGCGATCCGCCGTGTTATGAAAGACTATGTTGAGGTCCCCCCCTAGCAGCAAGTGAGTGTGTGTGGTGGCTGTGACGGTCTCCAGGGCTGTGTGCAGGAACTTTTCCTGGCCCTCATTCGGACCATAAACTGAGCCCACAAGCAAGGTGTGACCCGCGAGTTGGAAGCTATAGAGTAGGAGCCGCCCTCTAACTTCGGCTTCTTTTTGGAGGACTTTCCCCTCAAAGGACTTAGCCACTAGGATCGCCACCCCTGCAGACTTCTTCGGGGAAGAGGAAAAGAACTGCCACGGGAACGCGCGGGATTTGAGTCTATGCTGGTCGCTGCGCACAAGGTGTGTTTCCTGGAGGAGGCAGATGTCCGCCTTGGAGCGCTCGAGATAGGATAAGATCGCCCTGCGTTTGTTCGGGCTGTTGAGACCCCGCACGTTAAGCGTAAGCACTATGAGGTGTCGTGGCATATCTGGGATCGTACGAGTAAAGCCAAGCCTGCCCGGTGGCCGTGAGTGTGGGCCCGCGGGTCGTGGAAGACGCTGCGCTAGGGGCCGCGGTAGGGCAACCCTCGGCGACCGAACCTTCTGGACAAGGAGAACCCTCCCACCCCTCCCCCCTCACTCCCCAAGACCCCCCCAACCCAAGCTGTCCCCCCAGGTCCCCGCTCAACCGGAGCAATTGGAGCAACCCCCCCACCTGAAACCCCCCCTCACTTAGTGCAAACATTTCCCATCCAACTCCCCGTGCCCACCCCCCTACCCCATCCACCTCCCCAACTGGCAAAGAAATATGGTCCAATATTGTCCCAGGTCCAGACTCATGGCCACTGGACCCGTGGTAAGGTAAGTCCGTAGAATGGGGGCCGTGGCGGCGTCGCAAGCAGGTCGGCCTGCTCGAAGCACTCCGCCACAGACGAAAAGACAGAGTCACCATCAGGGAAGACCTAGGAGCGCTCTGCACGCGCCCCCGCCGCCGGACTAGTTTAGCCCGAACCCATCATGGCTTGTGGAACCAGTGCGTCGCTCTCTCAGCGCTCAGTTATTATTCGTCGGCGCCAGGCCCTGCGCCACCGTCTCCACCGCAGCCCTCTGGCCCTCTTCTATCTCAGTTGCCGCGGGGCGTTTCGGCCTGCGTCTGCGTCGTTGCTGCTGCCAGCGGCCCGGGCCAGTCTCAGTAGAAGTCTTTTCTCCCGGTGACCCATCATCGACCACCGGCTCCTCCAGGCCCAGCACGCGGCAAGCGTCCCTGAGGGTGCGTGGCTGATGAAGGACATTGCCGAGCCGAAAAACCAAGCGGAAGGGGTGCCCCCAGCTGTAGGAAATGTTGCGCAGTCGCAGTTCCGCCGTCACTGGCCGAAAGATGCGCCGTTTCTCGAGGGTAAGTGCAGCCAGATCCTGGTAGAGCGCTGGTGCATGGTCGCCGAAGATGATCCTCTCCGTGCGACGTGCCTTGTTCAGGATCTCCTCTTTCGTCCTGAAGTCCTGCACGCACACCAAGATGTCTGGGGGGTGCGTTGCATCGGCTCTCGGCGGGCCCGTTCGGTGGGCTCTGTCCAGTCGCAGGGGGGCATCCGCCTGTCGGCCCAAGATGTGGTTGAAGAGGCCCTGCGTGAACCGAAAGAGGTCCTCCGTGTCCGGGGCCATTTTCACTCCTCGGATCCTGATATTATGCCGCCGGGAGCGGTTCTCCAAATCTTCGGCATGGGTCTGGAGATCCACCTGCTGGTCATGGATGCGGGCCAACTCCTGCCGTAGGGCCTCTATTTCGGCGTCCCGGGTGTCGCTCTTCGTTTCCAGGTCTGCCACTCTCTCCCCTATGGCGTCGGTGTCGCGGCGGACCTCCTTGATCTCGTCCTGGAGCTCCTTCTTTAGGGCGTGGATGTCTTCCCTCAGCCCCGTGAACAGGGACTCCAGAAAGGACCGCGTGACTGGAGCCTCGGGATCCGCTCCCCCAGGGGGTGATGGGTCCACCGTCTGCTTGTCCGTGTCTCCTCGGGGGTTTGACCCCCCGGGGCCATTCCGCTTCCCCACGGTGGGGGGGGTGAAGAGATCCTTGATGGTGCGATCCTTCCTGGGCCGTCCGCCGGACATTCCGTCTCTGAGACCCCAGCCGCGTCCGCCGGTATCACCTTCAGCTGGCCGCAGACCGTTCTTCAAGCTTGGTGGGCACCGCTCCGGCCCTGGGACAACCAGCGCAGCGTGAGTGGCTCCCCCGTGATCCTCTCAGTCTTCCTCCGCTCCGGGGGAGCAGTGCGGCGTGGCCTCTCCACAAGTCCGTAGCCGGGTTCAGGGGGGGCCGTGTGACGCTCCACAAGTCTGTAGCCGGGTTCAGGGGGGGCCGCGTGACGGGTGCAGGAGCGCCGGCTGTGGAGGGCAGGGCGGGGAGCGCCGGACGGGCCGGGCGGGAGGTCGCCCAAGATGGCGCCCGCGGCACACCACGGTGTACTGTCCTGGGGGCGAGAGCCCAGAGTGGTCGTTGAGGCCTCCTCGCTGTGAGGGGGGTCCGCTCACCTCCGTGGGGGTCGAGGTCGGGGGGGGCTTGTCTGCTCGTGTGGGCGTCTTCAGTGTCCGCTCAGGATGAGGGCCCTCGCGCTGTCCCACCACGTGCGCGGCTCCTATGGTTCCTCTCCGCACCCCCGGCACCGACCGGCCACCACCTCCCCCGACGAATGCCCAGGTGCGCAGATGTAGCTAGGGACCGGGCAGTGCCGCAGGCAGGGATGGGCGACTGCTGGGGGCCTTGCCAACAGACCCCGCGTCGGCCGAGTGTGCTCTCTATTGTCCCGGCCTGCCGTCTATCCCGCTGCCAGTGGACGGGACCGTGGGGGTGTCTGCCGGTCCCCGCCGACTCCCGGTGATCCCACGTGGAAGGGGGTCTGCTGGGTTGGGGGGTGGGGGCCTCCCTCACCGCCTCTCCTCACCTCCGTGATCAGGGTCTTCCACTCGACCCAGGCCGAGTCCGCCGTCAGTCGCTACCAGCCAGGCACTCCGGGTAGCAGCAGGTCCGCGTGGCGAGCCCGCAGAAGCCCCCGGCAGATGGTCACGGGGGCCTCGCGCTCGGTCGCGCGGGCCGGGCTCACCAGTGCAGCCGCTGCCGGGTACAGACGCCCGCGACTCGGCCCGCAGGCTCCGCCCCTCGCGGCCTCGCTGTCGTTCCGCGCTCCCCTCAGGCCGTTAGTGCCGCCAGACCACCGGGCCGGGCCCAGCCGGGGTTCCGCGCCGGGAATCGCCCACACAGCTGTCCAGCAGTCCCCCGCAGCAATGCCGGCCTCAGCCCGCCGGGGAAGTGCTCGGGTCCGGGCTTTCTGCTAAAGGAGACGCTGTGGATAACGGCCGGCGGCGGGAGCTCCGACAAAGCACGTCTGCTCACGCCGCCATCTTGGCCACGCCCCCTTTTCCTCGTTTTTTAAACTGTTTTTAAATGAAAATGTTAACGTTTTTAAACATTTTAAATGACTGCTTGATAATTTTATGCATTGACACGGTTATCAATGTGTATTTCGACAATGTGTATTATTATTGTTAAGTATTAAGTGGAGTGGGGGTTATATTCGATATTGGTACCCTACTATAGGTCCAGGGAATATCGTACGCTCTCCCTACATCAGCTCCCGTCATTTCATATGAACAAGCCTTATAAGGACATAACTCCAAATAAGGAAAGACTGCCTTGTATGGACATAACGCCTTATAAGGTCTGCATCCTTTTATGGACTAAACCTTTCACCTACTTCAGGATGAGGGTGGGTTTTGCCCGATCGATACTGCTAAGCGTCATCCTTGGCACATATGAATATTTAATGAGTACACTCTCCAGACGTCATCCTCATACTGAACAATGGGTAAAACACACAGATAGACTGTATAAATATAGCACCTCTTGCTATCAGTAAGCAGGAGGGACCCGAGACTTCAAGACCGACACAATGACCAGAGACGCTGCAGCTCCGGCATGACCTTACCCTTCAGGAGCTGTGTAGTACGAATAGTAACCGCCAACGGTTCCAAAACCAGAGCAAAAAGGAGGGGCGAAAGCGGGCATCCCTGCCGCGTGCCACGTCCTAGATGTATGGTTCTAGAAATATGGCCATTAGCCACCACTCTGGCTACGGGGTCTTTGTAGAGCATACGTATCCAGGAGATAAACACCGGACCGAAGCCCATACGCGCGAGCACTGCAAAGAGATAGTTCCACTCCACCATGTCGAACGCCATCTTGGCGTCTAACGAGAGGATCGCAGCTGGCTCTCGCAGCAGCGAGAGTCTCGCCACAACGCCATGCACCCTGCGAAGGTTTAGGGCCGTACTTCGATGCGGCATGAAGCCGGATTGATCTGGGTGAATCAATTGAGTTGAGCACGGCAAAAGCCTATTCGCCAACACTTTAGCTATGATTTTGGCCTCTGGATTCAGAAGGGAGATAGGTCTATATGATGAGCATTCACTGGGGGGGGTTTACCCGGTTTCGGGATGGCTACAATAGTCGCCATCCGTTGGTCCGGAGGCAACATCCCCTGCAACCTACATTCCTCGTACATCTGAATAAGGGGCATGCCCAGGGATTCCGACATGGTTTTAAACCACTCGATGGGCATTCCATTGGGGCCCAGGGCCTTACCCGAATGAAGGGAACCAATGGCTAGTTGAATCTCATCCATCGTCAAGGGTGCGTCGATGTCCTTCGACGCCTCGTCCGTCAATTTCGGCAGGGGCACATGTTCGAGGGCAGTTTGAGCCACATCCTCTGCCACCATTGCTGTAGGGGTGTATACCTCGCTAAAATAATCAGCTAGGACCTCCACTATCTCATCGGGGCGGGTGTGGACAACACCACACGAGTCAGTGAGTTGTAGGATATTCCTCCCTCCCCCCTGTTTCCTGTCTAACCACGCCAAGAGTTTGCTAGCCTTATCCCCGATGTCGTAGACCCTGTGTTGTGTCGCAGCAATATCCGCCACAGTGACCCTCCTTAAGTGGTCGGTGAGGCGACGTTGGTCAACCTGTAGGTCGTGGAGTGTATCGTCCGAAGGATTTGCCATATGGGTGGTGTTGGCCCTCTCGAGGCCCAACTCTAAGTCTAATGCCTCCCTCCTGTGTGCTTTTTTGTGGTTCGCGACAACGGCAATGGCCTGTCCCCTAAACACGGTCTTATATGCTTCCCATAATGTGGAGGGGGAATTCACCGAGGACCGATTCTCCTCAAAGTAAAGCCGGGTAGCTTTCTTCAGGTCTTTGCTTATCTGAGGGACTTTTAGATATCCAGGGAAGATCGGGAACAACCGCTGTCGTTTAGTGTTTGTGGTAGTGATTGTCAGAGTGAGTGGAGAGTGGTCCGATATGCCCCTAGGCTGTATACTTGTCTCGGCCACAGTAAGATGCCCGTTGCCCAATATGAAAAAGTAGTTGATCCTGGAGAGACTATTGTGGGTGGCTGAATAGTATGAATATTGTTGCTGGCCAGGGTGTAGTTTGCGCCATATATCCACCAACCCTTGTGCATCTAGAAAGGTTTGGAGCCTGCTGGGACCGTCTGTGTGTGTTCGGGAGGGGAACCGGTCGAGGGTGTCTGTGTGCGTCATGTTGAAGTCCCCACCTATGAGCAGGTCCCCATCAGGGAAGTCCAACAAGAATCTGCCAAGGTCCGGCAGGGCTACAGAGTGCAGCGCTGGCGGTATATATACGGAAACTATATTTAACAATTTCCCATCCCACTGACCATGGACTGCCGCAAATCGGCCATGGGCATCGACTGCTGTCGACTTCACAATAAATTGGGAGGATTTCTTCTGCAAAATACCCGTACCGCGGGACCCTGAAGTGAATTCCGCATGCACTATCATTTGATAACCTCTCCTGTCTAGGGCCTTCGTGGCCACCCCCGTCAAGTGTGTTTCTTGTAAGAGAATAAGAGCAGGCCCCTGTCTTCAAAATTCCCTGTAGCACCAGTCCCATCTTAATCTTATCCCCCAGACCTCTAACATTCCATGACATGATGAGTAATGGGTTTGGCGTAGTGCGGTTATCTGTTCCAGCCATGAGAAAGATGGTGAGCCATCACGAGGCCCCCTCGCCATGTGCGAGGTGGCATGTGGGGACAGGTGTAGGGTAGATGAGTCCCACTTCGGCATTCCAATTCCTCATCGTCCCAAATAGACCAGATGCTCTCAGTAGAATGAAACATGCCAGTAAACATATGTGTGCATAGAACAAAAACTCGCAGGACCAAAGGGTCCCGTAGTGCAAACTTACCCAAACCCCTCTCCCCCCCCTCCCTGCCCCCCTGCTGCACGGACTCAAAACTGCCCGCCCCCCCAACTGAGCAGAGTGCATACCCCATCCCCAGAACAGAGTACTTGCACGTTGGGGTGAGGGACTCTCCGCTGACAGCAGTCTCTCATAACACCCTCGGAGGCCCTTCACCCAGTGTCCAATGGCGGGAAGCGCTTACGTGGCCTTAAATGTCTGTAACAAAAATAGAGTCTGACGTTCATTGTTCCTCGAACTCCTCATGGCCTCCTTCTGCCCCCAATGAGTCATTATTTTCCGGTCCACCTCCTGAAGCCTGGGGGTCCTGGCGTTGACCTCCATTTCGATCTTTCTTGGGTCGATTTGTTCACCTCAGATTCTGACCCGGTCGCCAACCTTCCAGTTATTCTTGCACATTTACGGGTTGTCGAAGAACCACGTTTTGTTTTTTGCTACCACCCTCAGTCTTGCAGGAAAGAGCATAGAGTACGGTAGTTCCCTTGACCTCAGTTCCTTCTTCACCTCAAAGAACGTTCGACGCCGACGGGCAACCTCCGCCGTGTAGTCGGGGAAAATGGCGACGGTAGCATTCTGGATCTTAAGAGGAGGAGAAGTTCTGGCCGCCTGCAAGATAGCGTCCCGGTCATGGAAATTAAACAATCGGGCCACTATGGGCCGCGGAGCTGCCCCCAGCTTTGGCGGGCCTCCTGGTACCCGATGGGCCCTTTCAACGTAGAAAAAGTTCGACAGCCCTTTCGGCTTAAGTTCAGCCGTGACCAGGTTCTCCACAAAGAGGTCCATAGCTTTAACTCCTTCCGACTCCGGTACCCCAATAATACGGATGTTGTTCCGCCTCGAACGTCCTTCCTGTTCATCCAGTTTCTCCCGGAGCATTTTATTGTCCTGCGCCATCTTCCCCATCTCCCGTTGGAGTTCGGAGACGTCCTCCACTAGCGATTTCGAGACCACCTCCATGCTTTTAACTTTCTCCGACATTTTGTGGAGGTCCGCTCTGAGCAAGGTGACATCCGTGGAAATCGTACCCACAGTCGTTTGTAGTTGGGCCAGAGCATGCATGACATCGTCCAGCGTCGCCTTCTTGCCCCCTGGAGTGTCGGCCGTCTTGCCTCCTAGATCTTTCCCCGCCGGGGAGGCGGTTGGCTTGTCGGTGGTATACCGTTCGATGCGGGTCTGTGTGGCGCCGCCCTTGGGACCTTTCCCCGCCATACCACTGGATGCTGTGCTTCTCGTGCCCCTACGCTCCAGGATGTATGGAGCGGTGTGGGCACACCACCCGATCCAATTAGAAAGTGTTCGAGCCTCAGTAGGGTGTGTCGTAGGGCGAAGAGCTCCGGCAATCGCCAAGTGCGCAGCACCTTCCTCGATCTATAAAATGGCAGACGTCCCCTCCGTCACCGGTTCCATTACAATCAAAGCCGCCTGTGTCGACCGCTGGGACGGTTGGGGCTCCGGCGATAGTGCTATCGTCCACCACACTCCCGTGGTCCGCTGTGACGCTGCTTCTGACTGTCCGGGAGGCGTTCGTTCCGCTTCCCCCGCGCCCCGCGGGCACTTCCGGTCCAGACACCCAGGTCCGCCTTCACTTCCTGCTGGGCCACTCGATCAGGGGAGGCCCCGGCTTAGAGGGTCGGAGTAGGCCAAACCGTAACCTCGACGTATCTTGGTCCCCAGACGTCGGATTGTGTCGCCGCTTATCGCTGCTTACTCCACCCGGTCCTGGGCTCCGGTACCCTCCTGCAGTGCTTAGAAAGTGTATCGGATTATATATCGGATTGACGAAGAGGCCGCTTCAGCTGCGGAGCTCGTCCCTTATGCTGCCGCCATGATCGGCTGCTAGCCACGCCCCTCCTAACCGTAGATTCTTCACCACACTGTCTCCTCCCCATTCTATGGAATACGGTTTTTCCACCAGAAAAGGTCCCAATCTAGAGATGTACACACTGGCCTTACCTATTTGCTGATGGGGTCTGTTTCTCAGGGCGTGGACGAACCTATGAAAAAAGCTGATGTCAGCACAGATGGGTGGCGCTTATATGTCGCTTTGTTCGTCTCTTCCATTGGTGCTAAACCGCATGGTACCACCTAAAGGCATACACATGTCCTGCTTTAGTTTTCTTGATTCAGTTTGATACCTTTGGAATATTCACAAGGTGAGAAATCTGTTCTTAGATAGAATATCTGCCAGAAAAAGTTACTGAATTAAGTAACCTGTTTGTTTGATCAAGGAGTCTTGCAGGGGAATTTCAATCTAAAGAAGATGCAGGCTGGAGAGTCTCAAGGGCCCACCAAGAAAATGATAAGAAGTGAGACTGGAGCCAATATTAAAGTGAGAGTTACTGAGATGATTTTTGAATGGCAGATTTCAATCCACAGAACAAATACGGTCCGTTAGGAGGTGCTTCCACATCCACTGCACCCCATTTCAAGTTTCTATCAATGTGGGGCTTCTTCACAGTGTAACACACAAAAAAGACTTGCAGTTCCCTCGGTAATTAACACCAGGGGATATTTAAAGGTTTCCTTCACATACTACTACCACCGAAACCTGCAGTTGCTGTTATACAATAGGTCAGCCCTACTGCTTAGTATTGGGACTAAATTAAGGTGACCTCACTGCTCACTCTGAAGTTGTTTCCTTTGTTCTTGCCCCCACCCTATCCTGTAGAATCACATGTGTTCAGATGCATCTCAAGTGCAGCCAGAGAATTTTAGGAAGCAAGCAAGCAGTACTGCTCAGACCTGTCAGTACTACTGGAGTAGTGGTGGTATAGTACTGAAATCTGGCAGCAAAATAGCAGTCTCTGAGCAGCCATTTCTAGTGATGCCTCACATGCCTGAATGTTTATCAAGTCTCCCTGAGTTAGAATACTCTGCCAATCAGACACCTGAACCAGGAATTTTCGCCTTGTTCACTTTCGGTGTGTTGCATTGTTTTCGGAGGTACTGGTCTCCATATTTACAGCTCTTGACTTTTTACAGGTCAAATCTGGAGCTGCTGAATCTCTGAAAGTGGGAGTGTTACCTTTGGGCCCCTAATGGACTCTTCTAACTGCAGATTCCTCACCTTACCATTCTGGAGCTGCAAGCATTTTCCAGCAATTACTCAGGTTTGTCTATATGTAGTGCCATCGGACTGCATGGCAGCCTCATCCCTCCTCTGGAAGTGATGGCCCAAGGGCATTTTAGAGGACCCATCCGTGCGTGCTTAAGTCAGTTTCTTTTTTTGCACTCTTTGATCTGGATCCCTGCCCCCAACCTTTGCCTAAACTTCACTGACTCACAAAACAATGTTTTAGAGACAGTGTCTCCTCTGAAGATGATTCCTCTAAAGATAAAAGGTTTCAAACCATTCGAAACCCACAGAAATCTCAAGTAAGATCAAAACCTACATGAAATCAGGCTTTGGTAACTCATTTGCAAGCGTTATTCAGAGTCATGCAACAGATGCTCCCTGATGCACCCAATGGTAAATTTGTACGTCACCAAGCTCAAGAAACAGTTGTCCTTCAAGTTGCAGAACAGTTCCCTCTTCAGGTCCCCGGCCAGTGTCCACAGGTAAGACTGACATGAAGTTGAAGGACAAATCTGGCCACAGACGTAAGAAGTCCAGAAGGGAATCCTCTCTTGTTGTTTATGCCCCAGGGGGAGATTGCTTGGTTGGCCTAACTTCATTCTGCAGCCCGAGCCAGTGTACCCTGAACTGATCAAACTTGACTCTGCAGCAGGTAGTGGCTTTCAATGAGCCACTGCTGCAGCTTGTCCAAACAATGTTTGGTCCCCCTGGAGCTCATCTGAGCTCCATGGATGCTCGCAACTACTAGATTGGACTTCCAAATGTGGGTCCTGCCCTGCTGCCCACTGACCCATTAGACCCTGCCTAGCCTTTCACCAGTGCCGAGCCGAATCGGCTCTTATTTATTAGAGGCTCCAGAAATGTTGGTTTTGGATCCGACTACATCTAGATCTTGGCCAATGCCTATTGAGATTATTGAGGCACAGTCAATGGTTTTGAGGAATATCTGACAGTGTATTTGCCTCAGCATCAATATCTTCAATGCTGCAAGGCGTTTTCAGCTCAGACTCGGATACAAGACTTTCCGAATGTTGCACATGATGGGGTTGTTGCGGAGTAAAGCACGAAAGGAGGGCCAATGGAGATTTAGAGACCAGCGAGTATTTACTCCCAAGTCAGAAATACTACACACAACAAAATACTCTGGTCTAAAGCAGAGAACAAGCTAGAAACCTAGAATGTCATCATAGAGATACTCCTCACACTGTGGCAGCAAATCACGGTACAGGCTAAAACTCCCTCTCTAATCAGTAGGAGCTTTTCGGATGTCTTATTGCGTGGTAATAATCCCAATGGAGTCAGTAGGGTAGTGAGGTTAGCAGTGTGTGCCAACTGCTATAGTGTGAACAAAATTGCTGTGACTAGCATGGTTAAAACTAACTCCAAAGCAGACAAGCTTTATTCTTGTCTTCCTGGGTCAGGATTAAAAAGAGTCAATAAACATAGCAGCAGTCCGATAACCCCGCCTTTTTGTGTCGTGGTCAATATTTTTCTGCCACCAGAACCCTCCGCCGAGGTGTATTAGCATTCGTCAGGACCTTGAATAAAATGTACTTCTGCTTTGAAAGAGTGCACATAAAGAAAAGGGATACAAATCCATAAAAGTGGTCACCGATGACTCCGCTCTGAATCCACTATCCAATGACCTGTAGGAAGATATAAACATGGTCACATAGACATCTAGGTTGCAGAGAGTGTTAGTAGCACATAGAGTTATAGTGCCATCAACATCCCAAACGTGGGACACAAAATTCACCAGTGATGTGTTCAATTAGAATCCAGCAGTGACACCTATTAAACACATGCAGGCTTACCCGCAGAAGTCAGGTGTCACATCTCAGCTTGAGATACCCTGGCGCTGGACTCTGGGTACACACTATAGTGGAGGGAAAGACATGTGGTGTGTGGGTAGGGTGACCAACTGGCATGGGTGCGAATTCAGGACGGTAAGTGTAAAAATTCAGGACAAATAGTCAAAATTCACGACAAGGTCAAAATTAATGACAAAACTTCAGGACAAAAGGTAAGTTTTACAGACACATCAGAGGAAGTTGCACAATAGTATAAAAGTAAGTAAATAGACAACTACTTAAGTACAAGTCAAAATAAGTTTATATTAGGTTGAGACAATCGTGCACTTCATGTTTTTTTTGGTATGTGTGCAGCTTTGAGCAACTGTGCAGGTTTTTTGTTGTATTTCATATGATAATAATCTATAAGGTTACTACACTGGGTTGTCAAGTCCGATATTTTGTTTACAACTCATGGTCCTGAACAGGCATGTTTGGTGAGAGAAGTGGTCAGGAAGATCTGCTCGGATAGTCTTTGTTACAAGCATCTCATATCTGAGTGCCATTGTGAGATGTAAAGCTGCACGCATAGGCAAACTAAAGGGAGGATTGCTGTGATGAACCCACTACAGGGAACGCTTTATGGGTGTTTCAGCAAGTGGAAATTAAAATATGGAATTTGACTTTGCTTATGGGGGCTTCGCAGAGAGTTTCACTAGCTGACGAATTCACAAAGGTGCTTTTCCCTGCAGCTTTCTCAAAGAAGGCACTGTTGATAAACTATTACATTGTTTATTTATGACGCCTTGCCTTTTGCTACCAACCCAATATACATCTCAAGCACAGCTCATGGCACTATGAGGCTCTCTCTAAAACCTTACACCTAAAACAAAACATGCAAACAATTACAATTATTAGTGTAACATTCAATTAGCAGTTGGGTGTCACTCAAAATGTCATATGCATGATGTATAGATCCCACATGTAAGCATACAGAAAATGCAGAATAGTAACAAATAGGCAAGGGAGTAGCCAGAAAATGCAAATACCTCCCACTTTGAACTAAAGCTCTTATGGCACCAAGAAAGCACAGTAAGTCTTCACAACCCTTCCCAGAAGAGCTCTCTTGTCCAAGGATCTAGCCATCCATCCTTCCATCAAACTCCTGATATCCACCATTTCAAATTTACTTTCTGTCATTTATTAATTCTTTCATCCATCATTGTCTTTCACCATTCATTCTGTCCTTCGATCTGTGTGCTCATCCATATCGAAACCACTATTTGGAAACCTATCCTTCATCTATCCTTCCATCCATCATTTCACTCATCCATCCCTCCATCCCTCCTTTCCCTCATCCATCCACTTTTCCACCCATCCATCCATTCACTCATCCATCCAGCCAGCCAGCCATTTACCCGTTCACCCAAGCCATCCTTTCACTCATCCATCCATCACCCAGTCACTCATCCGTCCACCCATTCAACTTTTCACTCATCTATCCATCGTTTTTTCTAGCTCTCCACACTCCCTTTCACTCAGGTATGCTTCTTTTATTCATACATCTTTACAATCTTCTTTTCACCCATTTGCCCACTGATTCCGCCAATCATTCATCCATGCTTTAACTCATCTATCCTCCCTTTCTCTCTCCATCCCTATTTCACTTAGGCAGTCATCCTTCCATCCTCCCTTCGCCTATCCACCCACTCATCCACCCACCATGAATCAATCCATTGACCCTAACACTCATCCATCCTTACTCTCATCCATCCACCCTTTCACTCATCTATCCATCCTTTTGTCCATCTACCCTCCCTTTCACTCGCTCATGCATCCACTCGTCCACCCACCCAAGAGTGTAGCTAGAGCTTGTGGTGCCCAGGGCTATCCCTCAGATTGCCTCCCCCTTGGGGGGGGGCTGCTGGGGAAAAAGCACAGTGAGTGCAAACAAACGCGGGTGGCGGACGCAGCACTGGAGGCCCGTTGCGGCCGCCTTAATAATTTATGTGGGACACTGTGCGCCTTGTTGTTCCCCCAAGAATCCCAAATAAATTATAAAGGCCGCCGCGAGCCTCCAGTGCCGCACGACCGCCGCCGCCTCAAAAATGGTGCCGCCTGGGGCGGACCGCCCCCCCCCCCCCCCCCCCCTCCCCCTTAGCTACGCGGGTGCACCCACCCACCCATCCAACTATCCACTCATCCATCCAACCATTTACCCTTTCACCCATCCAGCCATCCTTCCACTTACTCATCCATCCACCCAGTCACTCATCCGTCCACACATTCAACTTTTCACTCATCCATCCTTTCTTCCAGCTCTCCACCCTCCCTTTCACTCATGTATGCTCAATGTTCTAATGTTATGTATTTCTTCTGCAAGCATAAGCAATGTGGAAAAAATAGCAAACATATTAAAAATTAAAACAAAGTGGCACCCCTTTTTAGGCTGTTGTGCACATGTGATTTGGCACTTGCCGTGGAGAGAGCCAATGTGGGTTCACTCACTATGTATAAATTCATGTTTATTATAAACTTTTGAGAAAGCATGAGTAGGGCCAGACCTAAAACGCATCATTTAACGCACAAAAGACAGCCAAGTCCAACAAAGATGTTTACCAACCACAGCGTCCCGCAGTAGTACCAACTTCTCCCTAAATCTTCCGATTGGCCTTTATGCCAATACACTTCAAGAAAGTTAAGGAGCATCCTTCATCAGCGTTTATTAACTACGAGCCATTGATAGAATCATTTTAAAGCATCTGAGCACGGGGTCAACTTTTTACAGACAATTTGGAGGGGCAGGTAAGTATGAATTAATATCTCTTAGAAAATAACCGTCAGGCCACAGAACATGTCAGGCTTAAGGTGAGTTGATTATAAAGTTATTAAAGCTAAATACATGTGCACATAATCTTCAAAGGAAAGGACTGCTGATTTGAGATTGAGGAGGCTTGTTGGAGGCAAATCTGGAGGGGGTGACCAGGTGAATCTGCAGCAGGCCCCAATTGTGCAGGAGAAGGGTTTGTCAAATCCTTTGATCAGCGCTGCCCCAGCCGCCCTGGCAAGCCAGAGTTCTCCTTGTGTGAAACACTGAGCATTAAACGGATGGCTCTAGCATGTGCATAATAAACGTAATCATGACACCGAGGAAGAAGGCCAGGGCAGACCAATGAGGGCAAAAGAACAGCTAAACAGAGAGTAGGGTGTAACAGGTCAAACTGGCCCATTGTCATTCTGTATGTGGCAATCAGCCGCAGACAAAATGACAATGGGCGTGTGGGGCTGCTCTTGTGTCCGAGGAGGAGTGCAAGCCGGCCCCAACAGGGGGCTGAGGCTTCTCGCAGGGAGCAGCCCTGCTCCCTGCAATGGCCATAATTATGGACAAAAGGCGTCTGTGAAAGGGACCCTCACGGACAAAGGACGTGAGGTCCAAATTACGGACGGTCCGTGAAATTTACAGACAGTGTAACATGGCATTATGGGAGAAACTCTTAAGTGTATAAAGGCACTAAATAACTCCCCTTTCATCTGTTTGGCTATGTAGAATGTAGGCTGATCATACAAAGCTAAACTATATCAAATAGAAACAAATAAAAACAAATGATCCGGGGCGTGATCTGGTGCTGGCTCTTACAATGATTACCAGTAAAAACAGCCACAAAGCTTTATACAGACTGGGCTGATGGCACAGAGGAGGAGTTGTACTACTTTGTCACTGCCTAAGGCTGGTTTTTGCAGCTAGTGCACTGCTGGAAAATACACATGAGCTGCAACTCTTAACGTAAACATGCGGCAAGGTGACATGTTAATCGCAGTCGCCTGCTGCTGGCAGCTTTCATAGACAATAATAAGAAAAAAGATAAGGCCATAGTAAGGGCTAACTGTGTGCAAAGGGTTTACTTTAGTGCCAAGTGCAGGGTGTAGTTACCCTGGCATACTGCTGTCTTTAAAAGACAGTGTGTTAGTGTAAAGTAGATCAAGACAACTCACACCGACATGGAGTGGGGCAGCACGCGGATGACCTGTTAAATTTAAAGGAGTGCTAGAACCAGCAGGTGCTGAAGGGACTCAACAAGTCGCACTGCTATTTCAGAATAGCTGTGTGGAAGCTCAAGCAGTGCAGGTATAACCTCAATCAAAGAAGGTAGCTCAGCATGGGATTCACTTTTTGTAGTCCAAGAATTGGACGTTTAGAACAATATTTGTTGAGGAGGAGTCATACAATTCATTGACTACCTTCATTACACTGATGGTGAACTAGATGTAGCCCTCTAGAATGCTAGTGGCCTTGACACTTCACTGTAGATGGAATTGGACTCTCCATTTATCTTGACACCGCCACTCCTCCTTGCCTGCTGAAAGAGCTTACTTTTCTAATGTAGCATTTCAGACAGCAAAGGTATTGGGATTAACCCCTTGAAAGCTGATGACGGAACCGCTCCGTCATCAGCTGCGGGTGCGCTGTGCTGATGACGGAGCGGTTCCGTCATGGCCCGCTCGCCGCTCATGCGCGGCGCGAATTTCACGCCTGCGCTAAACGTTCTATTGAGCGGGGCGGGCCATGACGGAACCGCTCCGTCATCAGCACAGCTCAACCGAGGCTGGTGACGGAGCGGTTCCGTCACCAGCATGCGGCCGCCGCACGGCCGCCCCGCCCCCTTAGCGCTGCGGCGGAATAGCCGCCGCAGCGAAGGGGTTAAAGTTTTCAACTTGAGAAACTAATGCTAATCTTGTTACTAAGATTTGAGAGCCTGACTCTTCAGCTTCACAACTATTGCTGCCTTTCAATGAGCTCCTGACAGACACTCTGACTGCGGCATGGTGGAAGCTTTGTTTGATGCTGCCAGTAAGCTGCCACATCACACATTTCACATTGGACTTGCTCCTGGTTACTCTGTGTCACTTGATGTCCTTAATTCAGCAGTTGAAGCGCCTGGCAAAAGAGTGTTCATTGTTGACAGTGTGGGAGCTAAAACGGTACCTCTATTTTAGGACACCCCAAATTTCAGAAACCTAAACTTTTATCTCGTACAGTTTTCCCACTGAAAATAATTGCGCAAAAAGGTACCCTCCCCGAAATCAGTTTAGCAGAGTATCAAAATAAGTAACTGGGACCACTCAAGAATTTAGTTCTAGATTGGAACAAAAAGTTATCGCGTTTCACTGCAAAAAGCACAAAATTAAGTGGTACAGAATAAATTTCATAAAGGCTCAAAGGCATTGAGTTAATACATAGTAGTCAAAAATCTGAAATCCGAAATCCTCAGTGAGCAGTGAAATCAGAAAAGGGTCAGACAGCAGAACAGGAAAGTCATCTCTTAAAATTTGTCGCACCCCAGAATCAAGGAAGGGGTTCTTATACACATTTCTTGCATAACAAAGTATCTGAAACTACAGAATCATCACAGCATGATTTATAAGTAACAATTATTTATCAAGTCAGAAGAAATAAGGTCAATACCTTAACACACTAGAACTAACCCATTCTAAGGAAATAACCAGCATCTTTCCTGTTACCTCCATCCAGAGATGTTCAAACAAAGTATGAAACATTTCAAAAATATAAGTTCACACAAAGAAAGAGACCTGGTTTACCTAGTGGAATGACATCGGAAGGACTTTGGATGTTGCAAAATATCAGGACCACCAGAAGTTTCATTGAAAATCCTTGTATTCATAACAATGAAAAAAAACATTAAATGAGCTGTTTTTGCTCAGCAGAGTTTGTTAGGAGAGAAGATATGCAGGGCAATATCATGGGGAGGTTAATACAGGAGTGAGTGACAATATCCGCATTCTTTTTATTCAAAATGCAGAGTTTGTTAGGAGAGAAGATATGAGGGGAATAGGATGGTGGAGGTTAATACAGGAGTGAATGACAGTATCAGAATTCTTTTTATTCAAAATGGAGTTTCACTTAAATGTGGCACAACTGATTTACATCAGTGGGCACACTTCTGCCCCAAATATTAAACTTGTTTCAACTGTAAGAATATTAACACATTATTTGTGTATTGGATCCAACATACAACTTATTAATATTCATTATTATTTATTGCACAAAAATATAAAATTTGAAACGCTTCCACAATTCTCCCCCTCTGATTATTTTATAATTTTTCCCATTAATAACTTGGAATCATTCAATTGGTATCCACTTTCTGCTTTTTTATGGAATCCTTCTCTGTCAACTTTAGCTAGTTGTAGGCACAATTCTTGTTGTTCTCTATTTCATTCTCCTCAGATCTTTTCCTCTTTCAACTGCACTTTCCACATTTTTTAAACGGATACCCAGATCATTTTCGGAAAATAACTAGGACAATTGCACAAATCATTATAATTATTGCAGGTATTAGGATTAGTTTGAATGTGCTCCCACTCAAACTGTCTAACCATTCACCAACCTTGCTAAAATATTTTTAACCCACCAAACCAAGAATCTACAGTTTCCTATAAGCCTTGCTCTTTGAAAGATTGAATCTTATACACAATATTATTAATGTACGATTTAATAACCATAATATCTGGGATGTATCTACACATCCTGTTGGCCTTTACCTTGCAAACTACGCCTTTCTTTGCTAGGTGTATATCTAATGCTAAGCGGTTCTGCATAACCATAGTCTTAATAGCCATCATCTCTGCATTTACCGGTTTCAGTGATACTGCTGTTTATATACTGGAAGCATATCTACTAAAGTAGATGTACGTCTGATTTTCAGATCATCCTATTGCCAAACCTTCAGAAGGAACTATAGCAACTAATGTGTCTAAAACTACCTGTCAAAAACTTTATTTCACTCTACTTATCACAGTTTCACTATCTATTTTACTCATACAGTAAAGTCTAGGGAACACCAAAGCCAAATAACTGTTTCCAACCCAGTCTTTCCATAAACATAGTAAACCACTCTCAGAATTGGCTGTACACCTAACAAATATTTTCTGGTTACTTTATAACCTTTTTCACATTAACTTTATCCTACATATTGAGCCTTACTACCTCTCAAAGGACTGTATCGTACCATGCATCATTTTCTTTCGTTCTTGCTCCATTCTCAATTTAGGATGCAAATTGGAGATTCTGAATTCTTCCTCTTCCTTTATCTTAACCGTTAACCTTCTCTTCTTCCCAATCTCTCACAATCTTTGCTCATCTCTCAATCTATTCTCTAATGAAATTATGTTCTTCACTACTCAAAATACATACGTAACATTATTTAGTAATTTTAGTTTCATGCCTGTTTTGTGCAATTAACCTAAAGAATTTATCATATTTATCGTAGTGTTATCTTCCTTTATAGGTAAATCCTTCAAGGCCACGTTGAAATTCATTAGTTAGGGAAAAGAAAAATCACATAATTAAGTATAACAACATACAGATTGCACCACAGAGCATATGATATTGGAAGTTGAACATATGCTGACCAATCACCTGATGAAGTGGAAGGAAAGAGCAAACAAATGATCCTTTCATCTTGATAACATTTATATATTCATGAATCATTTTAGTGTAGAATTATTTTCATGATTTAGCATATCATTATTTTATTAAATTTTTTTTATTTGCAAAGTTTTATAGCGCTGGCTAGATCCGGAGGTATCAGAGCGCTTTACATGAAGATCAGCGATGTACAGGATACATAGTTATATTAGTTGGATCAGCGAGTTACCGGTTACAAAGTTACAACAGTCAATCAAAGAAACAGAGGGAGGGGGGGGAGGAGCTTCGCTGCCAACCAAGATGGCCGCGTGAGCTCGGAGCTCCGAAGACCTCCCGATCTTCCGAATTAATCCTGCTCTCTATCCTGTCCCACGATGGTGGGAATCGGTTGCTAAGCCGGGACTGATGCGGCACCCGCTTTCGGAATGAAAATTGGACATTCCTAGCCTCAGTTGTGTCGACGACTCCCGGAGGCTCCTCCCGCATCGCTTGTGACCGGGGTGGGTTGCAGCGGTGTCCCTACGGAGTTCCTCCCTGCCTGCGCTTCTTCGTCCCGAAGGGTGCTCCTGAGCTCTGATCGCCTTGCTGGGCGATCTTAATTCTGGCCCTTGGATACCTCGTTGTGTGCATTGGACGTGCCCCGCTGGACTCTTTCGCCCCTGGTGTCCCCCCCGTCCCGTGATTGCCAACATGGCGGGCAAGGGTGGCTCGGATGCGGGCAAGACTCAGCGGATTAACAGGAAGCCATCTCAGTCCCAGTCCACTATTCCTGAGCGCTTCTCCCAGTCTAAGGGGTCACCGGTGCAGGTGGTTCGCACAAGAGACCCGAGGAGGGATGAGTCGCCGGACGACTCCGAGATAACGCTCCGGGACGTTATGGGCGCGATATCAGGGGTGAGGACGGAGGTGCACACACTTAGCGAGGAGCTGTCCAGCAAGGTCGACTCCCTGAAAATTGAACTGAATCTCATCAGGACGGACCTCGGGAAAACTAATGACCGGGTGAAATCTTTGGACCTTAAGACATCCAGCCTGGTCACGGATGTATCTGACATCCAGTCGGAGGTGCGCAACTTGAAAATGGCTAATGGCGTGATGGCGCGTCGGCTGGACGAGTTCGAAGGCCGCGCGCGGCGCCAAAATGTTCGCATCACCGGAGTACCGGAAAAGGCCGAGGAGGACTCGACTGAACTCTTCGTGGAAGATCTGGTGGTGAAAAACTTACAACCGGGGGGCCTGAGCAAGTTCTTCTCGGTAGAGAGGGCCCACAGGATCCCGGGTGGGCCGCCTAAATCGGGAGCTACCCCACGCCCCATCATCGCGAGGCTGTTCAATTATAGGGACAGAGACGCTATCCTGCAAGCATTGAGAACCGCGGGCCCTCTCCGTTTCCAGAACTCTGAAGTGAACTTTTTCCCGGACTTCACCCAGGCAGTTCAGAAACAGCGGCAGAGCTTCACCGGGGTGAAGCGGAGACTTAGGGAAATGGGCCTACGATACTCTATGCTCTATCCTGCCAAGCTTCGCATCGAGCGAGACCACCGGACTTTCTTTTTTGACTTTCCTGACGACGTGGGACACTGGCTCGACACCCTGCCCCAGGAACGGCCTGAATCGACCGATCAGACGGAGGAAGCCACCGGAGGCGCGGCAGCACAGGAATGATTCCTTGGCTACTTGTCTTCCAAGAACTGGGAAGCCGTGAGGTGCTTCGGCTTTTGACATTGCTGCTTTGATAGACTCATTTTGTTATTGATATGGGGGATGACGGGGGGGGATGGGATGCCTCTTTTCTCCTTCGTGGGCTTTTTGTAGGTTAGTTAAGGGGCGACAGGCACACTGCTAGTTGGGGTGGATTTTAGTCTGATGCAGGGGTGCAGGGTGGTGGGTAGTTGGGGTGTGTTTCTTTGTACTTTTTCTTTGTTTTGCCTCTTGTTCTGGCTGAGGAACTTCTGGTCTGCCATGTTGCTGCAGTGGGCGCTGATGTGGGTGGGGGGGGGGACGCGGAGCGTCCTTGACGATGGGGGGTAAATTGCTTCATTTGCTGAGCTGGAATGTAAACGGGTTGGGGGATCGTATCAAGAGGGGTGTTGTGTTACAAATGCTTAAGCGCTGCTCGCCTGATGTAGTTTTTCTACAGGAGACCCACTTGGTGGGGCACGCTTGCAAGGCCTTGAATAGACGGGGTTACAAAATGGCGGCCCATGCGGGATTCTCTTCGGGTTCCAGGGGGGTGGGCATCATGGTGCGCGCGTCCCTTCCGTTGGAGGTGGAGTCTGTGCTGGCTGATGATAGAGGCAGATACGTGGCACTGGTGGGTAGATGGGAGGGTCGCACGCTAGTTTTGGTTTCGGTTTATGTTCCCCCGGGGTTGCAGGAGACTACATTCAGGGACCTGGGTGGCGCCATTTTAGGTCTTCCCGAGGGATTGTTACTGGTGGGTGGGGACTTTAATTCGGTTGTCTCAGGGGAGCTGGACCGCTTTCCTTCCAGAGATCTTCGCCCTTCCCAGTCTTGGATGCCTGATTTTGTATGTTCCATGGGGATGATTGATTGCTGGCGTTTGCTACACCCCACTCAGCGACAGTACTCCTTCTTCTCGGGTGCTCACGGCAGCTTTTCTCGGCTGGACTACGTCCTGGCCCCGGCGGCCCAGGCGCAGTCTGTCTCCACCGCGCGCCTCCTGGCTCGAGGCATCTCGGACCACTCTCCGGTCTGGGTCTCGTTTGACTTCCAGGTCCCCGCATCTTCGCGAGTGGCCCCCATCAACCCGTGGTACTTTCGCGACCCGAAGACCCGGTCTCTCCTGACCAAGGCTATGGACCGGTACTTTGCCGAGAATACCGGCTCCGTTGCCTCCGCCGTCTCCCTTTGGGAGGCCTTTAAGACCGTACTTCGTGGCGAGGCCTTCTCTCTGATCGCGGAGGCATGCCGCCGCCGCGACGAGGACGTGGTGCGGCTGGAGTCTGCTCTCGCAGATTTGAACGCCCGGCTGGAACTGGGTCCGTCTCCCGACCTGGTCCATGCCATCTCGCTTAAGCAATCCGAACTCCGGGCGACCGCCACTGACGCAGCGAAGGCCTTGGGTAGGGAACAGCAGGGCAGAATTTATGATTCAGGTGACAAAGCCGGTAAGCTCTTGGCCTGGTTGGACAAGCGAGAATTGGCGTCCCGGGTGGTCCCGGAACTGGTGGGTGAGGATGGTTTATCCTTGACGGACCCGGCGGCTATAGCCGGGTCCTTCGCTGAATATTTTGAAGGGGTTTATGCCTCCGCAACTCCCCTCCCGGAGTCCGCTTCGGCCTCCTTTCTGGAGGATATTGACCTTCCCTGCCTCTCTGATCTTGATCGCGAGGACATGGATCGAGATCTGTCTGATGATGAGATTGCCCTGGCGATCCGCTCGCTGCGTTCTGGCAAAGCGCCGGGTCCTAACGGTATCCCGGTCGAATTGTACAAACTGAAGGCTGACACGCTGGCCGCGCCGTTGCGCAAAATGTTCCTCGAGGCCCGCGATCTGGGGGAACTCCCCCCCGACCAGAGACTTGCCACCATTGTGGTGATCCACAAGGAGGGGAAGCCGCGGAATTTGTCCCGGTCCTACAGGCCCATTTCACTGTTAAATGCCGAACCCAAGATCTTGGCTAAATTGCTGGCCAACCGGCTGGTGGGCGTGATCGCGGATCTGGTACATCCGGACCAGTCCGGCTTCATACCGCACCGGAACACGGCGCTTAACTTAAGGAGACTCCACGCAGTTATGGCACGCGCCCATTTGCTTCGCGATCCGGCGGTCCTGGCCTCGCTTGACGCTACTATGGCTTTCGATTCCCTAGAGTGGAATTATTTGTGGGCAGTTCTAGCCTAGCTGGGCTTTGGGCCGTCCTACATTGGATGGGTCCGACTGTTATACTCTGCACCGCTGGCTAATGTGGCTGTTAATGGTAGACTTTCGGCCTCCTTTGCGCTGCACAGGGGCACCAGACAGGGCTGTCCGCTTTCGCCGCTCTTGTTTGCTCTAGCGCTGGAGCCCCTAGCGGCAAGGCTTAGAACACACCCCGATGTTTCGGGGATCACGTGGTCGCCTGGTTTTGAGGACCGCGTGTCGCTTTACGCGGACGACATCCTCCTCTACCTGACCTCTCCCTGTCGCTCGCTCATTGTGGTTTTTGACCTGCTGGGCACCTTTGGGTCGTTCTCGGGATTGGTGATTAATTGGTCTAAATCCTCACTGTACACGTTGTGTGGGGATACTCCGCGCCTCCCCCGGGGGTGCTCGATTCAGGTGGCCCAACAGGGCTTTCGGTATTTGGGCATCTATGTGTCGCGCGACCCCCGCGCCCGATACTCACGTAATCTTCTGCCACCGCTCGAGCGCTTACGGAGGGATGTCGAGATTTGGAAGAAACTGCCTATCTCATTGATGGGCAGGGCCGCGCTGTTCAAAATGATGGCGTTGCCCCGTTTCCTATACGCTTTACAGAACTCCCAAGACCCGGTCCCGACCAAATACTTTGGTGAGATTGAATCCCTGCAGCGGGCACTGCTGTGGGATGGGCGGCCGAGAATCTCATTGCTCAAATTGACTATTCCCTGCTATGACGGTGGTATCGCACTACCGGATATGCGGCGGTATTACTGGGCGTCCCAACTTGCGGCGGTTAACCATGGCCTCTATGGCCCAGCGGTAAGTCCGGGCTACGCTATGGATCGGTGGCTAGTCAACGACGGGAACTACTACAGAGCTCTTTACTCCAGGTCGTTGGACCGTAGGTTGACGGGCCCCACCAGAACGATGGTGCATGTATGGCGCGCGGTCACCGACACCCTTGGCTGGAAAGATAAGATCACCCTGGCCACTCCCCTGTATGACTCGGACGTGCTGGGGAAACTGTGGAAGACTAAAGGTTTTGACCGATGGGACACCATCGGAATATCCAAAGTTGGAGATATGGTTGCGCGGGGGAAGATCAAGTCGTTTGCCACACTGCAATCCGAGTACCAGCTGGCGTCGACGGAATACTTCCGACACGCCCAGCTTAGCCATGCCCTCTCCCCCCACGTATCTGACGGTGGTGCTATCCCTGAGTCTTCGCCTCTGGAGGATCGGGTGCTGGACGGCCACATGCCGGACAGCGCCATTTCCCTGACTTATAAAAAACTGATCAACGTGAGGGTGGACTTGCTTGAACGACTGCGGTTGCACTGGGTGAATGACGGCATAGAAATGGACGATGAGGAATGGCAGTCAGCGGCCTCCTCCCCTAGGGAGGTGGCCATATCGGCGCGGTTACGTCTGGTCCAGTTGAAAATCCTGCATAGGGTGTATGTCACCGGCCCCAGGCTCATCCATATGGGGCTTTCCACGGATGGCCTGTGTCGGCGGGGTTGCGGTATGCTTGCTACCTTCCTGCACATCATCTGGGAGTGTCCTGGTGTGGCCCGGTACTGGATGCGAGTGCATGAGGTGATGGAGGAGGTGACTGGAGTGGCCCTGCCGGCCGAGGCTCGACGTTGCCTCCTCAATGTGTGGTGTCCGAATGATTACAGTGTGGCCCAGACCCGTTGGGTCACCTTAGGCAACATGGTGGCCAAGAGGGACATTGCCCAGAAGTGGGGTGCGCCCGCTCCCCCTTCCCTTAGCCTCTGGGAGACCAATATGGACTGGTGCATGCTGCGGGAGAAGACGGTGTATGTTGCCAGGGGCAAGCCCAAAATGTGGAGATCAGTGTGGGGTGCCTGGAATTCGTACCGAGGCGATTTATGCAAACCCCCGCTTGAGCCGGACTTGGAAGTCCAGCCCTCCCCATAGACTGCAACCCTTCCCGTAGTTCCAGACGAAACATCCTGGTCACGTTACCCCCCCATACCTTCGTGCTGCAATTGATATTCTGTGCTGTATTGGATGTGCGGGCCCCGGCCCCCTCCCGCTGCGCCCCTCCAATATTTATGTACTGTCCTCAGCCAATTCCTTCTCTTCTTTCTTTCCCTTCTACTCTCTTTCGTGCCCAGGCACTTCGTTCTCTAGTGGATTTCCGGGGCCCTCTTACTCTTTGGTTTCTCTATTCCAAGTTGTTAGTTCTTGAAAATTAAAACCTGACTGCTTCTGTGCACTGTTTTTGTACATGAGCTTACCTGCTACCACAATGCTGCCTGGCCTCCGGGATGTATGGCTGAATAGCGGTGTACTTTTTTCTACAAATAAAGGTTTTTCAAAAAAAAAAAAAAAAAAAAAAAGAAACAGAGGGAGGAGGTGGGGGAGGGAAGGAGACACAAACGGGGAGATGAGGAAGACAATGCCAGACGACTGGCTGGGTAGGTGACGGCCAAGGGGCCAGACTTCTCTATAGCTGCATAGGACAGCTCCACCGGGCATCGGCCAAGGTTGCTCAGTCTCCGCAGTAGGTATCCACATCAGTTGAAAAAGGGAGTTACAGGATACACAGTTACAGCAGTTAGCATCAAGAGAATCAGAGAGGAGGGGGAGGGAAGTAGACCAAACGGGGAGACGCGGAAAACAATGCCAAATGTCCGACTGGGTAGGTGACGGCCGAGGGGCCAGACTCCTCTATAGCTGCATAGGACGGCTCCATCGGGCATCTGCCAATGTTGTTCGGGCTCCGCAGTAGGTATCCACATCCGTTAAAGCCGCAGGTAAGTACAAAACAGCATCCCTTTCTTCCCACGGGACATCGTCAAAGATCAGACTCATTAGAGGGTGCAAGGAGAGATCAAAGGAGGTGGAAAAGGAAATGGCTACCTGGTGGAGGGTGATGTAGAGAGGGGGATTATGTGCAACCACAAGGCACCAGGCACACAGGAGGCAGATGGGACGCTGTGCAAGCTGTTGGGATCCTGCTGACACATTGTTTCAAATGCTGCTAGAGAGACCAAGTTAAATAAGGTATGACCTCAACGTGTGCGGTCACCGGTGGAGCTTTAATGCATGTGTTTTGAGGTCTGTTCCTCTGTTCCCCTCATTGGTGTGTAGCTTTTTTTATTTCACCCTTAGGGAGAGGATTGAACTGACCTTGTTTTTCCTTCTGGGCCCCAGTTGCTACGTCCCTCTTTATTATCAACCTTGCACGCCGTCTCTGGCACTCGCGGAGTTATTGAAGCCTGTGGTTGTCATTCATAACAGTAGTTAATTCAGTGTTCACAGAGGCATATCCCATTGGAGCAAGTAAGTACAAAACTCCCTCTAAAACTAATAATATTGTTAGTATTCTCACTAATTCCACGATTTTACAGAATTTACTGGTCTCCATCTGCGTTTTGAAACAAAAAAATGATCAAAATACTTCAAAAATTCGAAGGCAACAAACATTTTCTTTCAAACACTAATATATTCTTTATTTTAAACAATAATAACAAAAATAATCTAAATCTTCTTAACTTTTCTCAGGAGTCCATTTTAGGTTTGTGTTTGTCTTTTATTTTTTCTACAACTGTTTCTTGATCTAGTTCTGTCTCATCACTTTCTTTAGTTATTTCAAGGTGATTCTTCTTCTAGGTGATTCACTCACACTAGATTTAGAAACTATTGGTTTCTCAAACATTTCTGGTTCACAATGCTTTGCCTTACCAGTTCTTTTCCGTTTAGTATCTTCTTTAGCTTTACTTTGTTCACCAACAGTCTTTGCCAGAGTTTTTTTGCTTCTCGAAGAAGTTGAGCTGAAATTTGTACTTAAGCTTTGATCAGCCTTGTCTACACGATGTACTACAAACTACTTTATCATTTGGTTACAGGATCCTCTCTCAAACTGCTTTGTTTGAGCATCATGAACTTTTCTTTAATTTTTTCTGCTTTGCATGAAAGTAATCACTACAATGCTTTGCTAGCTTCAGGATCTCATCTATACTTTTTGTCTGCCAGCACAATTCTATGATTAATAAAAGCACAAAGTAAACCACTGGCACCTAACATCTGCACGAGCCCTTATAAAAGACATGCACTGCCACTTTCCGTTCCTGTGAAGTTCTCAATATTGTTTCCCTATTTAACTTTTTCATGCACTATTTTCTTCAGATGCTTAATCCCCTGTTTGTATTTATTAGGCACTTCCTCTCATGGAGCTTTCCTAAGATCAACCCTAGCTGGTTCCATAGCTGGCTATGCAACCACTGCCTTATACTCTGCCCACGAATCACTAGGTGCTACAGTCTCGACTAATAAATTCAAATCAGTCCACAGCACCTGTGATATTTTTTCAACCCATGTACGTTTTTGTACGACTTTTCAGTCCACTCCCACTCCAGGAAAATGTGAAGTAAATTATTAAGATCAAACCTTCTCCATGGTACCTGCACAAAATTCCCTCCATGCACTTCCCTCAAAGGAAGTTCTAAAGCCGTTTCATCAGCTGTGCCCCTTGCTCTGCCTTCAATTCACTTTCCTTTCTTTTAGCTTGCTGTCAATATCTTTCATCTTTCCTTGTATTTCTTCAGTTCACTCCATTTTCATCAAGTCTTTAATATGAGCCCTCAGAGTGATTAAGCCCTTTTCTTTAATGTCATCATGTCAAATCTATTTTATAATTTCGTTTCACATTTTTCATGTTGCTGTTGTCCACTTCACATTTGTCAGCCTACTCGTCTTGTTTATTGTGTGTTTCATTTGCATATATGACTGCTTCTTTAATCAAATATCTCATTTCATTAGCATGATAATTTCAACAGGTTATTCAAATCAATATTTCCCTGTAAAACTTCACCAAATTCCCATGTTTTAAATGCCAGTATTAATAGTTTTAGGAGGCTCTTCGACCATTACTGTTCTATCAGGTGAATCTACTTAATCTTGTGCAATAGGTTTGGTATCCCTACTGTTACTGTGCATGTCTGTCTTTGCTGTCTGAGTCAGAGCACTCAGTACCACAGCAATAGGAGCTTGAACTGTGATGACATCTCCTCCCATGTTAAGACCAGAACCATGTGTTCCTACTACTCTAGCTGTATACAAAGGAGGTCTATAATTCAAAAGATCATCAACAAAATTATCCTCCGGATGCAGTGGATAACGGCGGATAACTCTTGGAAGTCAGACGCTGCTTAGGACACTAGGGTGCCGGCTGGTACGGAGGGCTGAGGACGGAGGAACAGCAAAGTGTTGGTTCCCCGGTGGAGACGTCCGTGGCTGAGGAGACGCTTTCTTTTTCTTCCCCGGCGCATGTTTAGAGCTCGAGCTTGAGGAGATTCTCAGTGGCGCGGCGCACCTGTCGGGGCTGTGTGGTTCTGCGGATGCTGGCTGGTCTGTTGCTTCCTCGGCAGCGAGCCTCGTGTGGTGGCTCCCTGCATTGCTGTTTGGCTGGCAGAGGAGTATTGTGCGCGGACACGGAGGAGCAGGTGCCCGCAAAAAAATGCCACCGAAGACTCAAACAAAAGCTGTCACTCGTAGTGGCAAAACAAAGGAGCAAGCCGTAATGGAGGAAGTGACCGAGAACGCGGTCAGGGGGTCTAACGAAGGAGGTGAGAACTGTTTACAAAATGGTGCCTCTAGTAATGTTAAAAGGGGGGGTAAACCCTCTGGAAAGTTATTTGCACCTCCACGTATTATTAAACAAGGAATTCACACCCTCCCGGCGATGTTTGAGAAGCAGTCAGCAAAAACAACTCTGACTCAGTCCAGCGGTTTAGAACTAGCTCGAGACAAAGATAGGATGGCGGCTGAACATACTCCCGGTGGAGATGAGCACATGCCTTTTAATAGTACAGATAAGTCTAAGGAGAGAAATATAAATTCTGAAGGCACTATAAATCCCTAAAGCACTGTCATACATAGTGAGTGCTAAGAGTGGCATTATGGGAGATGGAGTTCAGGATAATGTGGCTCTGGCCGGAAGTTCGGACAGCTTCATGTTGGAAACGAATGTGCCGGGATTCATGGAAGGCAGTCTTACACGAGAAGCGATGGGCTTGCAAGAAACTGGAGATAATTTTCATTCTCTATCAGATCCCTCATCAGATGAGAGCACCAACTTGAGTAAAGACTGGGCAGATTATAGCGTTGAAAGTAGTTCCGCGGAGGAGGAGTTAGGACCCAATTCAACCTCGCCAAATGTCAGTGTCTCTACGATCAGAAGACGAAAGAAAAGAGGGCCGCACTGTGTTATGTCTAAAAATATAGAGCTGATTTCTGAAGATCCAAAGGTAAACGTAGGAGGTGTAATGAAAACACTGGAGGAAGGTAGATCTGAAACTAGGTCTGAGGTTGAGAAGAATGACAGTGACCCAAAAACTCCTACAGAGATTACTCTGACTACAATTTACAACACAATGATGATCCACCATGCTGAAAGTAAAGCTGAAAACTCACGTACGCAGGCAACCTGCTCTAAAGTGAAGAATGCTGTCCGACGGACAATTAAAATTTGTACTGAAACAGCTGATATAGTAACCGAGGCAGAGGCTAGAATCTCGGCATTGGAAGAGGAGACTGTAACCCAAAAATTAGAACTTGAGTCTATTAGAGCTCATCGGGACGATCTCTCTCACAAATTGCCGGACTTAGAGAACCAAGCCCGTAGGAATAACTTGAGTTTTTTAGGAATTCCTAAGAACAAGGAGGAAGCTGATGTGAGGAAATTTATCGCTGAATTATTAGCTGAAGCTTTTCCAGAGTTGACATCATGGGGTTGGTTAAGAGAAGTGCAAAGAGCACATCGGTTTCCATTTATTGTAAGGAAACCGCACCAGGGTAAGGAAGATCGCCCATGGGCAATTCTAGTATGCTTTAATAATTTTCTTGTTACAGACGAGATATACGCGTTAGCTAGGCCTGATAGTCCCTGGGTCTCATTTGGCGGGTAGGGTGGATAGGGTGGCTGGGTGGGGTGGGAGAGGGAAGGGGGGGGGGGGTTGGGGTAAGGTTGTGGGTTTGGGGTTTTGGTGGTGGGGGATGAAAATTCAGCGACAGATCAGGCAAAACTGAAAGGGTTTTGTTTATATCAAAGACTAGGCAAGGGGGTAGGTTATTTGAAAGATTTAGGAGAGCCGACTCTCTGCACTATGGACCGAGGGCATATTGTGTACTGTCTATTTTGTTATTATGGATAGGAAATTAAAGATTTGTACTTTGAATGTATGTGTCCTTAATGATCCTAAGAAGAGGCAGGTCTTGGCTAAATTTGTGCAGCTGTTACATATTGATTTATTATGTTTACAGGAAACACATGTGGCCTGGGGGGCAAATAGGGGATTGTAGAAAAATTTAGGGATGGAATTTGTAGTATGTTCTAAACAAACAGGAGTAAAGAGAGGGGTGGCGATACTTAAAAAAAGTGGGATGGGTATTTGTACAAAAACTGCTGCTGATAAATGGGGTCGCTGGGCAATCTGTGAATTTATGATTAATCAGTTTAGATTTACTTTATGTAATGTTTATGGTCCTAATTTGGATGACCCTGAAATTATGAATTATTTGAACATAGAATTGGCTCAGTGGCCCCATCCGCTGATTATGTGTGGAGATTTTAATGTACATATTGATTCGCAGTTGAATATCGGAGCCAATATGGTTTATTCTGGTAAGAAACAGCAGGTGTTTGCATCATTAAGGGACCTGATTATAGGTCACGGACTTAAAGATGTTTGGAATTCATTGTACCCTTATGACTCAGGGTTTCTTTTTTTTTTCCGCCCCCCATTCTAAATTTGTTCGACTAGATTATTTTTTTGCTGCTTCAATATTATTATCTAAAGCTAATATTGAAGGCGTAGTAATGTTTTAAAAATGCTTATTTTTCCGAAATGTTTGTATTTATTTTGTGCTATTCCTTTACTTATTTCTGCAACCTTTTTTTGAGGTTTTTGTGGAGCTATCATCGCTCAAGGCGAGCCCTCAAATGCTGTATGCTACCCAGAGAAAGAGGAGGCTGGGGTGTCCCTAAATTTCGTTTATATCACTGGATTGCTGGATTGCTATTCTTCAGCACATGGGGGTGTTAATTTTGTGGGAAGATCCCACAGAATATTTTGCAGCTCCTTCCATATGCAAGATGTTATTGGGATCAGAGGCGAGGCAATGTCTTAATCGGATTATTGAACCCAGCTACTATAAGAGAACAAAATTTAAAGTTGTTATGGCCGCATCAGAAGTATGGAGAAAAACAAAAAAATATTTGGGAGTTGGTGCTAATCTGGATTTCTATACCCCATTTAAGGATTGTCCTTTATTGCCGGAGATATTTAGCGACCAGGTAATGGTTAGATGGTATAGTGCTGGAATAAGTAATATTGGAGACTTATTTCAGGGGCACCAGCTAGCATCTTTTGAATGTTTACAGAAGACATACAAACTAATCAGAACAGATTTTTTCAAATATCTTCAGCTACGCAGTTTTGTAGCGCAGAAAATAACTCAAAATCAGATCACACTTAATAACATAGAAATTTTGGAAGCAATTAAATCAAGATCTAAGATTGGGCCTATATACCAACTATTTATGGATAAATCGAAGGACGATTTAGAAGATTGGGAATTAAAATGGCAACAAAAACTGGGGGCTGAACGTATCAATATGGCAAGAAGTATTGAATTAGCCACTCTTGTATTATTTAATGGCTCCCTAAAAAGTCAACACTGTATGTCTATTTTTTAGCTTTATTATACGCCGAGTAAACTAGCTAGATGGGATTCAACTAGGGGAGATAAATGCAACCGGTGTGGTCTTTTGGCGGCAGATGCACCCCATATGTTTTTCTTTTGTCCCAAGCTCTCTCAATTTATTTATGAAGTTGAGTCTTTTATTACAAATAGTCTGGGTATCCGATTGCAATTGTCAGCTGTGTTGGTAATCTTTGTCTCTCAAGAAAATGTGGGTGGAGCGCGGTCAGTAGCCGAAGAAGAGTTCATTTTTATTTGTATGTCTATTTTTCGTTTATGTATTACATCTTTATGGTTAGATGCCGATCCACCAACTTTTATTAATTGGCAATCTAGACTATTGTCTATATATTATTTAGAGATGTCTTTGTATAAAGTGAAAGGTATCAGAAAGAAAATTTTTGGGGTCAATTTGTGGTCTCCTATAACAAATTGGATATGAATTTAAGAGGCTGAGGATTGATGATTGGCGTTAATTTATTTCTGTTTTATGTGTAAAGGAATCATGTTTGACAAAAATGTAAAAGGCTAAACTGTATGAATTATGGGTATTGTCTGGAATTGATTTTCTTATGATCTGTTCGCTGATATTAAAACAATAAAAAAAAATGTATCCTCCTCATCAAAATCATTGCCCTGCTTTTCTTCCTCTTTTGTCCTGGTCTTCTAATTTGTTTCTTCGACTATGGCAGGATAAGCTCTTACCCCTTCCATCCTATCGTCCCTCCAGTATTATTCCTGTTGATCCCACTTACTCTCCAACCACTGTCTAAATAAACCACTCGCTTTGACATCCTCTGAACTCCTTTTCTTTTGCTATTCAGTCTCATATATTTAGCGCTTCAAACTGTGTAGGCTTGAAAATTGGCTTCATGTTATTCATGATTTGTCTAAGGAAATTCAGCTTTGTAATGTTAAAGTACTCTCTAAAGGAAACTGTAAGACTTTATCAAATCCAACATAAAAATTATTAATATTCAGCATTATTTATTGCAATAAAATGTACATTTGAAAACGCTTCCCTCCAGTTCAGTATTGCAATCCCTAATGCGATCTGCCTGTTGGGCAGATACACTCATGCCATCTTGAATGTGGCAAGCAAGATCTTGCCTGCCATCCCTGAAGAGTTTCTGAACTCTTTTGCACAAACAGTTCACAACGGACAGGACATAGCTAATTAATTTTACGGGCTGACCTGGGAACCACAGACTGTGTAGGTAGGCTGTGCTAGGGGTGTTGGAATGGTATTTCTTTGTCACACCTGGATGTATGCCATTGATTTCTCTGGTGACATGCACTGTGGTGGTTCCAGATTGTTGAGGGGTTGTTCGGAGAAAAGGTGGATTCTGCTCTGAAGAGGTTCAAAGATAGCCATTCTCCATTGGCTTGCTCTCTCCAGCACCCCATTCCATCACCAATACTTGAAACTCAGAGGTTACCCCAGGGTCCTCACCTGCCAGAAGGGGCAACCTTCTCAGTCCACTCATAAGTCCTTTGGAGGCTCCATGGGTTGTGTTAAAGGCAGAGGTTGGTGCCATCAGCAACACAGTCAGTCTTCCTCTGTCCTAGCTGTTCTGATTTCCCATTCAGGTGTCCTGTGCGGCTAGTGGGGGGCAGAATACCCTTTCACCTCCCAAAGTGGCATGCGGTTACCTTGGACCAGTTGGTCCTTCAGGCTGTCTGTAATGGTTGTGCTCTTTCCTTTCCATTAACCCCCACTACAGCTCCTTCTGTTTTCTCTCAGACAGCTGCAGAACAAGCCTCCATTATTGCAAAAAAGGTTCAGTCATTGCTGGACAAAGGAGCAATAGAGCGAGAGCGACCAGAAAAGTAGAGGGCAACAGATGCTCCTCCTGTTGCTTCTTTTTTTCCAAAATGGTTGGTGCCCTCAGACCCATTTTGGACCTTTGATTCTTAAACACCTTCATTCAAAAGGACACATTCAAGATACAGAATTTGGTCCAGGGCCTCTCCGTCCTAGACCCTGGGGACCTGCAAGACATGCACTTTCTTGTCCCTGTCCTGCAGTTCCACAGGTAGTTTTCCCACTTCGTGGTGGGGTCGAAATACTTTCCGTTTACATCCTGCCCTTTGACCTCATCTCAAACCAATGGTGTTTACAAAGGAGATGGGGATGGTTGAAGCCCATCTTCGTACAATGGGAGTTCATGTATTCCCTTGACTCGACGACTGACTGTTGAAGGACAGTTCATCACAGTTAGTCATGGAACACCTGCAGAGGACCATTTTGCTCCTGTCTTCTCTGGGTTTCTCCATCAGCAAGCCAAAATGTCACCTTGACAGAGGGTTCCTTTCATAGGGGCCGTTCTGGACACAGTGGCTTTAATAGCTTTTCTGCCTCCCCAGCAAGACCTGGACATTCAGGATAAAATCCCAATGTGTCTGGTTTGGTCCCGGGTAATGGGCCTGGATAGTTCTTAAACTTTGTGGTCTCTTTGCATCATATAATCTATAGATGCATCATGCCCATTGTCACATGCAGGCTGTACAGTGGCATCTCAGTCTTCAATGGGTTTAACACAGGGGGTGCCACTGGGTAAAATCCTTGTGTCAGACGAGGGGGTTCAGGACCTCCAATAGTTTATGAAGGGTTCCATACCGAACTGCCTCATGTGGTTCTACCAACCCAAGCCATAGCTCACAGCAGTGACGTTTCGACTCTGAACTCGAGGGGGGCACCAGGACGAGATGAAGATCAAAGGCCTCTGATCAGTGTTCTGGAACTGTGTAGCATCGACTGGGTTCAAAGCCTTTCTGCCTTTCATCTAGGGCAAATGCAAAAACAACAATCTAACGACAGAATGTTGAACAATTTCAAACATTCACCCCAGTACAGAGATCTGGGCCTAAATCCATTGTTGTTTTTGCTCTTCATATCATTCCAATTTTAAACCAGCCATATGCAAATCAATCTTGACCATGCTCTCCATGGGAACAGTCCAGCTCGACTGCCAAGATAGGTCCTTCCTGGACCTGGAACAAGCATCCTGGGACCGGTTTCAGGGTTTCAGCCCTCATCAGCCAGGCTAACTTGACTCCAGTGGCATGCAGAGGCCATGTCCCACGTCTGGGCATATCCGTCCCACTTGGGTGACAAATGCAAAAAGAACTATTGATGGAGCAAATGTTGAGTAATGTCAAACATTCACCCCAGTGCCAAGATCTGGGCCTTAATCCATCATTTGTTGCTGCAGCACTTTTTGCCCTAAGTGGGATGGGTGTGCCCAAATGTGGGTCCCTTGCTTTCTGTGCCACTGGATCCAAGCCAATCTGGATGATGAGGGGTGTTACCCTGAAACTGGTCCCAGATGTTGGTTCTGATGATCAAAGGAGGACCGGGCATGTCAGTACGGTCTGGACTGTTCCCATGAGGAACAAGTTCAAGACTGATTTGCATATGGTTGGGTCCAAACTGGGGTGACGTAGTGAGCAAAAGAGCAATGGATTTACCCAGACCACTTGATTAGGAGTGAATGTTTGATTCATTCAGAATGTCATCCATCATTAGGTGCTGCATTCCATCTAGGACAGTCCTGACAAACAGTATAGCTGGCATGCGGTACTGCAATAAGCAGGGCAATTTTGGGTCACACATGCTTTGCTAGAAAGTTCGGAGGCTGTGACCCTAGCTGGACCTTCAGGTAAGTTCTTGACTGTCACTCATTTGGCAGGGTCCCTGAATGCCAGGGTGTATCAGCTAATCAGGCACCACTTAGCATCCTCTAGTATTGTCTTCTCGCAGAGATGATTTAAAGTTTTTTACCCATTGGGATTTGCCTTGGGTAGATCGTTTTGGCACATCTGAGAACATTCATTGTCATGCTTTTTTCTCTTTAAGGTTTCCCTCTGTAGGTTCCTGGGAGCAGTGTATAACCTACAGAGGAGTTCTGACACGTTCTGACCTCTGACGTTTCTTGTCGGAGGTCAGGAGGGGCCAGGGGAAGTACATCTCCTAGCTTTAGATTGGGCTCAAGGCTCTGGTACTCCAACCTGCTGATTCTAGGCATTTCCCCACACTCCATCTATGTCTTGTGGGAGGATATACTTGCCCAATTGAAAAACAGAAGAGGGGCCCTGAATCTAAAGTTTAATGACAAGGAGGGGAACAACCCGCCAGGGCGAGAATACTAAAGAGAAAAACATGAAAAGGGTGTTCCCTAAGTACCAGGAGAACAAATTTCTATTTTTACATTCAGCTAGCCCACACAACCACAACAGAAATAAATTTGTTCAAAGGATTTTTAATTTTATTTTTTATATATATATATATATAATATATATATATATATAAATCGTTTTCATAGAAAAATAATTTCATTTAGACAGTGTAATAACATCTGAGAAACATTTCGTAATCATATACAAAGCTACAGTATAAAAACTAGGACACACAATAATAATTCAAGAAGGCCAATACAGGCTTCCTTCATCAGGGCGCACTTGGAATAGAACATTCAGACACAATGAATGTCGTCTGACACAAGGTCCTGGGAAGCGGTCCTAGTAACAGCAAGGGTGGATATTCAAAGGACCCTCAAGAGCGGGACCACTGTGAGGTTTCAGGTAATAAGCAGGAAAATAGCCGCATCAACATAGATAGGAATCCAGTAAATGAATAAACTTGCTAGGCAGTCACGATCCGGAACATCAAAATTTGGAAGGCTTGTTGAGGATCCGGAGAGAGCTCAGGGAGGGAGCTGAAGTACCCAATGCGGGTCAAGTAGGAAATGAAGCAGTTATGAGTCTAAAGGATAGGCTCTTAAATGTTCCGACTATGCCTGATGACAAAACTCCAGGAGGCCAAAGTTACAGATGGGAGGCCAGGATACAATATTAGGCAAACCTTTGGAAAACGGTTGGCGTCATTCCTCTGAGATCGGGGAAGTATCACCGAAGTGAACGGACTCGGGTCACAGCTTCAGAGAAATGAAAGGCGGTGAGCCTTAGATAACGGGAAGACAAGCATGGTCCGGACACGATGACAAAGGCGGCGAGACTCCTTCTCCCTGCGGCGGCAAAATTCGCCGATCATACTTGCCCGACAATGGGGCAAAGTCCCACACCTGAACCTCCACAGCTTACACCTCTATGCGTGGAGATTGAGTGGAGCCAACTGAGCGCATTTGAACTTCCGGTGCGAATAGTTTCTTTCATCCTGGCACTTTGCCATCCATCCAAGAAATCGAGCTAATCTGGACGTTGGGCAAAGTTTGTAGCCAGGTGTGAGGACTTTGGGGTCGATACAGATTAAACCTTCTGATATTCTTCTGTTTGCCCTGCCTTTTTTAGGCCCAGCAAGGCCTTGCCATGGGCACCATTGAAGGATATTTGTCGGTCTTTTGGCCCTCCTTTTATTGCCAGATGAGCCCTCTTTTAAGTCCTCAGTTGTGATGCATTTTTTAAAGGGCTTAAATATGTATTTGCTCCTGCCCTCTAAATTGGGGTGTACCTTCTTAATATACATGATTTTTGAGCCTATCCACAGTTCTTCTTTGAGTATACTCGCCTTTAAAACTTAATTTTTCATTGTGATTACTTCCCTGCTTGTCTGTAAACTACAAACACTGTCAATGCAGCCACCATATGCCACCTTATTTCCTGACAAGTTAGTGCTTTGGACTCTGGCATAATTTCTGCCAAAAGTGATTTCCCTTTTCCATGTTGGGCAATACATCGATGGGCCACTTTACTACTGCAAGACAATTGGATGGATATAAAGTTGGTTAGAATACATAGAGTGGGTCAATGACGCCTGAAGTACAACCAGAGACCTGTAGGCTGCCACGGTCATATCAAAGATAAGTCGACCCCCAAACTGGTACACATTCTTCTACCCAATTTCTCTCATTGACACAGCGACTAGGGACCAGATGTTTGAAACATCTTTGCCTTCTCAAATGGCTCGATTCGCAAGAACAGAAAAATGCCCAAAGGGTAGCCTTTTACCTAATCTCAATTTGGGTTTGTGAATCGGTATTTGAAAGGGGCGTATTAGGGCATCCCTTCCAAATACTAATTTGCATTGGTATGTACGAATGTTTTGCCACTGAAATGCGGTTGTAAAACATTCTCATTTTACCACCAACTTGAAGTTAGTGTTAACCCATTCACAAATGGGAAGGGCCAAGGAACTCCTTCCCCCCCCCTTAGAATGGTTGAAAACATATTTTTTAAGAGCAGGCAGTGGTCCCAGGGACCATTATCTACTCTTAAAAAAATAAAAACAAATTTTTCATTTTTTTTTTAACGCATGCATTTTGGTTAAAACAATTGCTTTATTTAAAAGCACGTTAAAACAATGGGGTTAACCCAGTGAGTCAAAGGACCTGGGTATCAATTAATATATAGAAACAAGGTGGTCCTAGACATAGCTCAAAACACCAATTAATGTATACCTTATTTTTTAGAATAAACAGATGTAATCTGCAGCTGAAGAAAGGAGATGTATTTTTTGTATATCTAAAGATGGCATTAATTCAACATACCCAACACAAACTAAATCAAAAAACAGTCATGTTTGATCATTCTCATATATAACAAATTTATTTACATATTCATAAAATAATTATAAATTGAAAGAAAAACTGCAGGACGCAGTAAGAAGGAGAAAAAAGAGGGTGCTCAAGTGAATTGAAAGGGAAAGATAGTTCGAGGAACAAAGTTAAGATTATTATGTACAAATAAAAATGCACATTTTTCAGTTGAACAAACAAAAAAGGGCCTACCCATACACTTCTATATACATAATTTGGCCATACAAGATGGGGACAAGGGCAGAGAAAGATAAAGGTGTAGGCCTCAAAACGAGGGGGGCATAATCGTCGACGTTTCGACCCTAACGCAATAAGGGAAATTCAAGGACTCTGCTGCGGGTCTTCTTCAGGACTGGGTTCAGGAGGGGATGGGGAGTAATCCGAAACAGGGGAAGGAGGACCACAGGTAATGTAAAGGGGTCACGTCAATGAGACTGGACGGGCCACCTATTATTGATGTGTCCAATAATTCTCCAATAGTTGACTTTTAATTAAATGCACAATTTCACAGGGGAAGCCGGGGGTCCTCACGCATTATTCCAAGCCTTTATCCAAGTAAAACTAGGTAAAGGGAACAAATTGCTCGAATACAGTCAAACGAGTCCTGGTAAAGGCAAAAGTCCTGGTTCGTTTTAATCCACTCGTTATTTATTCCATATGACCGCAAACAAAGTTCCCTGACTGCAAACTGAAGCAGCGTCTTGCCGAGGTTTCCAAAAACGAGGCGTGTCATGTATTCACGCAACGTAAGGTCATGACGGCCTTTCAATTCACTTGAGCACCCTCTTTTTTCTCCTTCTTACTGCGTCTTGCAGTTTTTCTTTCAATTTATAATTATTTTATGAATATGTAAATAAATTTGTTATATATGAGAATGATCAAACATGACTGTTTTTTGATTTAGTTTGTGTTGGGTATGTTGAAATAATACCATCTTTAGATATACAAAAAATACATCTCCTTTCTTCAGTTGCAGATTAAATCTGTTTATTCTAAAAAATAAGGTATACATTAATTGGTGTTTTGAGCTATGTCTAGGACCACCTTGTTTCTATATATTATTTAAAAGCAATCACAGACACGGTGGTGGTCTGCAGACCCCAGCAGGCCACGTTGCCTGTGATTTTTGGGATTCCCAATCGGTCGCAAACTGAGACCTACCTCATTATTATTCATGAGGTAGGTCGACTTGCGACTCACTAGGAATCTCAAATAGTGTAAAACACACTTTAGCACATTAGTGTTTGGGATTACCAAATAGCGAATCACAAATGTTAGCTTTTGGTAATGGCAAACACTAATGTTAGTACATCTGGTCCTAAATTCCTTACCAACATTCTGTTGACTGGACTGCTGCGACTTAGCTCCTGTCTAATATATTCATACTATAATGACTTTATTCTGTATTGTAGCACAAAACAGTGCATTTTGCAAGTGCAGATGGTTTTGGCGAGGGAACATTAGTTGTCTAACACTTCTGCAGTTTTGGGACACTTTGAGAAAGCATCCAACTCCCCAAACTGGAATTTCCTTTTCCAGGTTCTCCACAAAATTCACTGCGGTTCTCTATTTTTAGCTTTCCTCTGAATCCTTTTCAGTGACCTGTAGGCCAAGCCTGGTTCAGGGATGTGCTGTAAAGCCTCCTTCTGTATACAAGAGGACACACAGCAGTAATTTCTACCATCTTCCCTACTGTGTGCCATCACCACCAAGGCTACTTTAATGTGGATTAAACTTTTAATGGGATATTGAGTTTGCAGCTGAAGTATCTCTCTATGCGAATGAGGTCCTCCTCTTGTGCTGTCTTAGATAGAGAGAGTAGAGATTCACTGGCATACTGATCTTTGGAGAAGCAGCAAACCTACCAGTTAACTGGGACAAGTCTACAGCGAAGACTGCAACTGAGTGAGGTCTAGGCTATGTATTCAATTAAAAACTTTCGATATTTAGGCGTACATATCTCTGCTGATTCCAAGCTGTTCTGGAGATTCCACATGATGTCCTGTTGGAAGGACTGAAATACAACTTAGCTATGGAAAGTCCTGACCATTAACCATATGGCCAGGGCAGATCTGTTCAAAATTGTTGCACTACTGTGACATGTGTACAGGGTGTACATTTATATACAGTATTCCTCCAAAACTCTTTAATTCCATCTGTGATGCCTCCTGCAGCTCCTTTTGGGAGAAGCAAACCGCCGTGAGTAGCCTTTGGAAGGTACATTCCGACAGTATACAATGATGGACGTGGTAGGGAAATAATGCCTCTTTTCCAGGGAGACCCAGTTGACTATAGTCAATGAGTATGTTTTGATATGTAGAGAAGACCCTGCATTCATTTGGAACTTTGCTTACTTAATAAGTATGACTTACTTGCACTTCTCCATGGCTTTCTGGAGCCCCATTCACATCGATCCATCACCAAGGCTCTCATAGATTGTTGGCTCAGTGCCCTGCACTGGATAACGTTGACCAGAAAGTTGAAAAAATGAAACACCTCTGGGGATTTGAACACAGTGGACGCCTTTGGTTGGCCTGACTGGCATCAGGGCCTGGTACATCATGAAGATTCAGAAGCTTGGGGATTTCTAATAGATATATATTCTTGCTAATTCCTCACCTTATGAATACTCTTTCCTACGTTTCCCCAAGCAGTGGCCCTTCAGAACCACCAGCTGGAGTCACATAGCTTCAGCAGCAGCTCCCCTCCAGACAGGGCATCACTGGAGTATAAAGGTGTTAACCAGTGCACTTGTGTTAGTTCTTGTTTTTTCTGGGCTTATCAATTCAGTCCTGTGCTTGGTCTCATTGTCTAACTGACAAATTCCTAATTAATTTTCGCCTTATTCCCTATACACCCCTGGATCCTGTTCGCAATCAACAACTTGAATACAACACATGTAATTATACCACTGCCCACCCTTTTGCTATTTTTCTTTTTCTTATTTTTGTCTTCTTCTCCCTTTTTGTTGTCTCACTGGATGTTCCAACCTGTTTTCATCGCCTTTTCCCCCATACTCCTTTCTTTACATACCCATATTTTATTTCACCACCTAAACTCGGGGAATCAATGTATGCAATCATATGATGAATGACTCACTTTGTTTATTCTAAATATGCCTCTGTATTTATATTTACTTTTCTATTAATTCCATCACTGGTTATCACCCCTGATACAATACTCCTTTGCCACCGTTCCCCTGTCTCATGCCGCTTTTCTCTATAAATGCCCTTTTAATTCGCCCCTGAACTTGGGGACTTATCTATGCAATCATATGATGAATGTCACACGTTTGTACTATTAGAATTTATCTCCTAATGATTTACCACCCGACTTGGGATACCGCTGATGCAAACACCACTCTAATGGTAAAATGTTGCATTACTGTACAACTGAACATGTTCGCTATGTACTCACACACCCACAAACCTTGCCTGTTCATCAAATGCCTCCCTATATTCATTATCATTCACTGAACGTTAATCTGTATATTGACATGCATCCCTTAATGATTCTCTCTCTACTGGATTTTGACCGGATGTATATTGACCAGATACATGTGCTAATCGCCCTTTATGCTTTCTGCTATCCTTCTATGTCTCTCGATTTCTCTATCTTTCGATTTTCCCTTCTCTATTCCCTCTTGGCCTTACATATCTCTCATCCTCTTGTCTGTACTGTGCTTCCCCTACCCCTCATGTTAGTTTCTCTCCACAAAATGATGATGACTAATCATGTTACATTATTATCTATAACACTTTACGTTGTCCATGGTGTTCCATTTCTCCCCTTTTTACAGAACTCCCCTCCCTGCATGCGGCTTAATAACAAATTCACATCCTATTTCACCTTCCCCTAGCAATCTCTTTTCCTTTTCGTCGTTCCCTTTCCCTTATCTTTTCTATCACACTATCCCCTTTCCTGTCCGTCACGAGGATATACTACACCCCCTTCCCAATTTTCTCCCTAATAAATCTATGTACAGCCCTGAGGAAGCCCCAGGCCAGATGGCCATGTAAGGGGTGAAACACGTGTTGGCTGTAAGTTCGCTCCTTCACTCACTCTCACGGATAGAGTGACAAAACCATCATAAACATCCCAAAAAATTATCCATTGTCTTTTTGGAATTTTATCCTAAGAAATAAGAGAAACATATTTTTCCCCGACGACCTTGTTGAACCTTGATTGAATTAGAGGGTTAGGGGTTCTCCCCTGTCAAGAGCAAATATCAGAACAAGAATTCCCGCTCAATATACAGCCAGTAAGGGATCGGGACCTCTTCACCCCTCAACTCACGAAACAGCTTGGACGCCTTTGTTTGTAAAGTTTTTGCCTCTGGCAGTTTGGCTGTCCGCACAGCTAATGCTACTTACTTAGGCTAAAATGTTAATGCATTATGGGAACTGGTATAACAGTTGTCAGCCTGCTCGAACATATGAAGAAGTTATCCTCTGACCTGGTGATATATCTAAACAGATCCTGAATTGGGACTTTGAAACAGTGGCTACCATGATTCACCCTATGGGTATGGTAGTCAGGCAGTGTTGACCTGCTCAGAATGCATTCCACTGGATTTTTGGGAGATGCCCAGGCTACACTCATGAACTTGCACTTTGATGGTGAGTGTTTTTTCAGGGATAAGTAGGACTCCTCTTTGGAACGGTTAATGAACAGAACTGCTGTGGCTGATACCCTGCCTGGCTTCCCCTGCTCAGCAATTCCACGTGTAGTATCTGAAGTTCTGCACTTATTCTAAGACTTTGCAGCCCTAACAACATCAGCCATCTCAGCCTGCCCAAACGCTGCTGCAAATGTACCGCTCCTTTTGAGGCAGAGGTGGATCTAGGAGGCATAACAGCAGCAGCTCCAGTCCCTACAATCCCCTCATCCTCTGTGGGCTTTGCCACCTCTGCATCACCTTTTTGTGTGGGGGATTGTGAGTCATGCGTTTTATCATTCTTTGAAAGGCAATCAAAATAGACTGCTCTCTGCACCAGCAAATTCTCTGGGGCTAATTTATTCCTTTCCTGTCCTCCCTTCCTGACCACCCCTTTCTTCAGAACATACTCACCAGCTCACACATTGATCCTGTTGGTGGGATTCCTCACCTAGCTCTCACACAGAGGATTTTTATTAGGGAGGTGCTCAACACAGTCCTTTTGAAATTCTTCCCTTCTCCTCAGAGGATCACAGATATCCAGGGATCTGCTATACTCTTGACCAGGCTACTTTCCTTTTTTCTGTGACTGTTCTTGCTTTCAGTTCCGGGGTAGAGCTGGTGGTGTTTTGTTAATACTGAGGAAAGGTATAACTCTTGAGTCTTGGTGCTGTCCCATGTCAAGCTCCCCTTCCTGATGAGGCTCTGATTGGAGCCCTCACACCATTTAGTGGGCATTGGACTAAGTAGGCAAATATCCATTTCAACCCCTCCTACTTCTATTTCTCTTATGGCAGTGATTCTCTTGCTCTGTCATTTATTAATAGGGGTTCCACACAAGGTAAGCCCTTTCACATTGGGGAGCTCCCTTCTTAAGGTTGTAGGTGATGTGAGTGAGCCTGCTTGTCTCTGGTTTGGGCAGGACACCTGCTTCTTGGACTGTGCTCTAGCCTCATCACAACTAGATTGTGCCAGTTTTATCCCTTGGTCCTGCTTCACCACAACCCGCTATTGTCGGCCTAAACCTCTGGCAAAGACCTCAAAATTGGTGATGCAGGGCTAAGACAAAGCAATGCCCCAAACATGTCTCAATTAAAATGTGGCACTGCTGAGGCTAGTCCTGCTGCCTTAGCAGTGCCACATTTTAATTGAGTCCCACATTCTCCCTCCTCTCAGCTTTGTCTATGAAGGTGTTTCCCTGCTCTGCCTCCTTAGTGAGCCCCAAGTATTATTCATTACCACAGAAAAACGTCTGTGCTTAAGTTTCCATTGTTCTAAATTGCTATTCTGCTTTATCCATCTGTTCAGCTTAATCTGGAAGTGGATCTTCTTCTCATGAACACAGCAATTCGATTAATACTCACTGTTTAGGAGAATTTCTCCCATTTACATTACTCCAATGTCCTTTCTTGTTCCACTTCAGGCACCTATAGCTATTTTGTTTCTCTCTATCCTTTCCTTCTATCAACCTTCATCTTTATATTTTGTTAAAACAAAACTTTATTTTCCTTTTGTCATTTTGATACATTGCTATTCTCTTTAAAAATATTTATAACCAAGAACGAACGTAACGGTTACAGCAATAATGTATGTGCATTTTATGCTATGAAGATAAGTCCCCAGCGTAATGTTCTAAGCTGCCCATGTTTCTGTTGGTGCAGGTGCAAGTGGTTTCAGTGTCCTGTCGTGGGATACCAGGACAGTTAGGACTGAAGGGGCAACAGTTTTGATGAACTGTGGGTAAGGATGGAAAGGAGGGCAAGAATAGCCTGTGCTAGAGGGGAGTCAAGTGGAATTATTGAGTTGGGGTAACGTTTCACAGTGTGGGGAACTTTTAACAATGACAGAGCATTAAGCTGTGAGCCCAGGGGTTAGGATTTTCAGTTTAAAGGGCTACTCATGGATAGGGGAAGCAGCTGAGTTATGATGGAAGCTGATGTGATAATCTCAGGGTGGAATGTTATTGGCCATAGTAGTTAGCCACTTGTGGAGTGTGTCCTAGGCTGCTGCAAGGGGAACTTCCAGCAAACATTCAGACAAAGTCAACGCTATGCATGTTGTGCGTAAGGCATGATCTATCACATATCTGATGAAGGAAAATGAATGAGATGAAATCAATAAACTCATAGCACAAGGGGTCATGGAGCATATTGAGAACGGAGTTTGGCTTCCCCAATAGTGGTAACCACTAAGGCTGATGGCAAAGGTATCCTTCTCTGTGTGGACTTGAGAGATCGCAGTGCAAACATTTGCATCGATAGATGCACCGCCCTAGATTGAATGAAATTCTAGGACGGATTTGGGAAACAAACCGCTTCAGCATTATTGACTTGTCAGTCTACCACCAGGGTGAGCAGCATCCAGACCCCAATTCATTAATGTATTTTATCACATCCTTTGGCTCTTACAGGTCACGCAGGATGCTATTCAGCTTGGCCACTGCAGCAGTTGTTTTCCAAAGATTTCAGTAGCTCATTCTGGGAAATCTCAGTAACATCATGTGCTTTCAGGATGACATCCTGACTAATGGTGCATCCGAATCTGACCATGACTTTGATGAATGTGTTGGCCACACTTAACTAGGTTTGCCTATTAGTTTGAAAAAGTTTCAGATTGGTGTGGGCTCTGTTGATTACCCGGGATGCACTAATTCCAAAAATTGAGTTAAACTGAAGATTGAATTTGTGGGGGCAGTAAAAAAAACCAACTTCTGTCCTATAAGGAGGTACATAAATCCTTCAGAGATTTGGTACAATTCACGTCTAATTACATAACATATTTTTCTGACCAGATATCTTCCATAAGACTAATACTTAAGAAATGGGTTCAGTGTCATTGGGAGTAAGAGCGCCAAGAAAAGTTTGATAATCCCAAGAGTGTTTAGTGACAATCCATTCTCTGGGAAGTTATGTTAATCATAAGACCATTTTAGCCACCTACCCTATCAACGAGGTCTAAGACCATCCCTTTCTCAAATAGTTAAGGGAAAGGAAAAAATTGTCACCTTTACTTCACACACTCTAATTCTACATGCAAATACTCCACTTTAGAAAAGGAGGCTGTAGCGTGTTATTGTCAAACACTATAAGGTTTCCCTCTAGGTGTTACTTTTGATTTTTATGACAGATCACAAACTCTTCACATTTATCTTCACTTTTCAGGGAACTGAATGTACGGCCTCCTCCTTCCTACATTGCTGATGCGTGTTAGGTCGAGGGGGGTACAACTGTAAGAATACGTAACAGGAGCAGGGGACATGGCTATAGGTCGCCTGTTTCTTGTGCTATTTACTGACACAGCACTAGAGGATGTGTCTATTGAAAGGATGATGTTTACATCGCTATTCCTGGAATTGTGAGAAAAGCGCAGGAGTAGTTCTTGAGGAATGATGAAACCTTAGTCTGAATCCAAGAGACAGTATTGCATGACTGTCTATGCAAGTGTAACAAATTATGGGAAGATGTAGGGAATTGAAGATTGAGTTGAGTGTAATGGATAACAAGGTTTTGAGAGGTGACAAATTAGTACCAGTGAAGGAGTTATGGTAAAGAATCAGCAACTTAGCCCACAAAGGGCACTCTTGCCTAAGAGTATGGCAAGAGCAAAGTTCTGGTTTCCAGCAATTGATTTAATTATTGAAAACAAAATTGTTATACCTTAGGGAAGGTATAACAGGTACACTGGGGTAGGAAGGTAGGGTCTTTCTGCATGGTTACCCCCACTTTTTGCCTGGTGCTAAGCTGTTTTTGACTAGTCTGACTAGCATCCTGCTCATCAGAACCCAAGTCTCTCCCTTAAATTGTTGTGACAACTACTTGGGTACAGCCCAGATTGGATACTCGGGTATGCTTATAATTCCCTAGTATATGGTACTAAGGTACCCAGGGCATAGGTAACCCAGAGGTCCCCCATGGGCTGAAGCATGTATTATGCCACCCATGGGAGACCATTCAAAATGCAACTACAGCCTGACATTGCAGCCTGTGTAAGTTGGTGCTTGCATCACTTACTAAAGATGTAGGTTTCCTATATCTAGGGTCACTGCACTTAAAACCTTTAAGTCACCCCTCTAACAGGCCTTTGCAATCCTGAAGGCAGGGTGCTTGGTGCTAAGTGAGATTGTGCCCCTGCTTGAGCAGGACACCCCTAAAGCCTACGGAGTCCATTCTCCCGGGTTGTCAGTGAAGCAGCCAAATACTATATAGAGGGGCACTGCGTAATTATGCAATGACCATCTCGAAACTAGCTGCAACTGATCCCATCATGTTTGGTATCAAACATGTTGGAATCATACCCCCACACCATAAACGGTGTGGGAGGCACGATTCCAAGCACTGGAAGTGCCCTCAGTTAGGCTCTCAGTGTTCCGGTACCAGCCATCTTGACCCGGACAGTACAAAATGGTTTTTATTGACCAGAGAGACATTTGTGCCCGCCTGCTGCTGAACCAAGCTCGAGCAGAGAAAGGCAGAACAATAGGTATCCTGTCACAGGGAGGTGTAACCACCTCCCAGACAGGATTTAGTGTATTGGGACCGGGTGGGTGTGCTTACTAGCGCCACAAAGTCTGCAAGAGGGGCACATTTGGTGTCCCCGTGCATAGTCCAGTTCAAACCAGTCCTGGGAGCAGTTGGCCCCCGCTCTGACGCGAAACTGGACAAAGGTTATGGGATTAACCTCCCCCCTGTCCAGACCCTCCCCTGGGAGGCTCCCCTGAATCTTCCCAACCCTTTCCCTTTCCCAGGGCTTACCTGGGTGTAGGTCCATAGATTCGTCGAGGGACAAGATTCAATTCAGACACCACTTCTTCTTCTACCATCTGGGCACTCTGGACTTCGTTTGGGCCGACTTTCTCTCCCTTTTAGTCTGCTGCATCACCTGTGCCTGTGGACCATACAGGAACCTTCCAAAACCTGTGGGCATTAAAGACACCTGAAGAAATCTCCCCTGGAGTGAAGGAGTCACTCCCCTGCATTCGCAGGCATCGCAACTAAGTCGACCGGTCTGTTGATCCTGAACTCCTCCAGACTCCGTAGGGTCTGCAACACAGGTGGTGGTTTTCCACAGCTCCCAAGGCCTGCCCTTTCCCCAAGTTTGCGGCCAGTATCCCTTGTGGGGGTTGCAATAACTGAACCCCTGTGCACACCGTCAACTTGCAGTTACAAAGGCGTGTTGGCTTCCTTCCAAGAAAACCTTCGAGCTCCATGTAGCCCCCACCTCAAGCACCTCCAGTGACCAAAGTGTTCGTCCACATTGCATCGTGTGCGCCCTGCCCTGCATCTTTTGGTGAGCTGCTCGACGCCCTCTCGAGACTCCAGTGCCTCTGCCCTGTGGTTCCATTTGAGGGTCACACTTATTTCTTTGGGCTCCCCTGATTGCTCGGGTCTGCCCTGACTCCCCTGCTAGTGGCGAGTCCCCTGGACCTTGCTGATCCCAACCGTACTCCTTCAATTCCTGCGTTGGTTGCATTTGCCAAGGTTTGTTGGTGCTCCCACCGTACACTGACCTCTCAGCACTCGACATCTTTCAGGGGACAGCTCGTGCACGGCTCTTGGTCCTCCTCAGTGTCGCCTGGTCCTCACAGCTGGAGAGTCAAGGTCATTGTCACCAATCCTGCAACACCTGACATCGAAAGGCATTTGTGTTCCAAGTCTGCTGGTCACTTCTGAGTGATATAGACTCTGTCCCCTCTGCTTGCAGGCACTGCTCAACTAGAATCCACCTTCGGATTCCACCGGACAATTTCTCCTTCTTCAGCAGCGGCACTTTCCTGAAGTCCTCTATTGGGTTCGATGGCGGTTTCAGACACCACTTCACACCTATGCACCTGGCTTCCCTGGTGCAGGTAACCTAGGTACTAGAGTATCCACAGGTGGGGTTGCTCTTCAACCTTCTGTCTTCCACAGGGTTTTGTCTACTGGGAAGGGGCCTTAATCTTTAAAAATCCAACCGCAACTTACACGTAGAGCTGTACGGAGCACGCAATCGAGTTCCTACTCTGCACCTGCTCTCCGTGGGGTTCCTAGTCACTCACCTTGGGTGGTTCCTTGTGTCCCCAGCACTTCTACGTCCTCTCGACATTGTCTTGACCCGGGTCATGATTCTTATACCACTTTCTTAGTAAATGGTTAGGTACCCTCCTGGGGCCCACTGTGTATTCTGTGCTATTTACTGGGTTTCTTTGTAAAGTATTGTGTGCATTGTGATAATCTCTGGGTAGTAGATATCTAAACATGTTAGAGAGTATTATATAATAAATACATATTTTTATAAATACTTGGTGTGGTTCTTTTTTACTTAATCTATACTATTAGATTGCATTCTGGTAAAACAAGCAGCTTTACACTCCTTCTGGACTAAGCCTGAAGGCTGCTCTCCACAGCTACCACTTAGAGAGCTTTCAAAGGTTGTCTAAAACCTCTTAAATCACCATAAGGGTTATCTGGACTGGTGCAGGGTGCCCACTTGCATTAGTGGACATCATATACCAGGCCTTCTTCTCAAAACTGGTGACTGACAATGGAGTACAATGCACCTCAGAAGAGATGGAAAAATTCTTGACCGAAATGTAAATGCAGCATTTTAGAACTGCCTTGGATTTCCCTACAGCTAATATGTTGGTTGAAAGGGTGAAAAGAATGATTAAAGGATTCATCCAACTTGCTTGTGTGACTGGAAATCAAGTGAAGAGGTTGCTTCAAAACAAATGATGGTCCTACCACACTATCCATGCTCTGGATTCATGAATCTCTCCTTTTATGTTCCTCAAAATAAATCATACAGGTACAAAGTACTTACCTAATTGGTTGAGTGTAGGTGAACCTATGTGGGTTCAAAGAGAGAAAGTTAGTGTTTGTGTGATGCATCATCAAAATGTGTATAAAAGAAGATATTATGTAGAACATCGAGCAAAAAGATTTGTAGGTGGATGTTTGGGGATTTCGTGGTTGTCAAGAGACTGGATGCACAGAAAAAAAAGGACAGTGTGTTCTACAAACCTATGAGTGTAACTCTGGTCAAGTATAATGTAGTTGTTTTGGAGAATGGGCGCACATGAAAAATGGATAGACTTGCCAATTTGCCCACTATTCCACAAGTGATCCCCATACAGGTGAAAACCTAACAGACAACGCTGTGCGTAATGCATGGAACTGTCATGTGTCAACCTGGCACAAGGACTGTGTAATAAAAAAGCTAATTTTTGAGGAAAGATGTGTTGTAGTTTATCATCTACTTCCTGTTTTGTCTCTCATTCCCTTGTTCTTTACCCCTTCCAGTGGCTGGTGTGTTCCAATCCTGTCGAATGATGGAATGTCAATCTGAGGAGTTTTGTGTAGGCTGCTGACACATTTAACTGGGGCACCCTAGAGCACCTACCCAAAGCTGCTGTGAGAGTGGCTTCCAAGCACCTTGCAAACAGTACAGCGACCCTAGGTAAAACCCAGAACTCCTGAAACAGGGCTCTCTGGTTGCTTTCTACACTGCTGAAGTGATGTGCCAAAATACTCCTTCTGCTGAGGCTGTAAGGACCTGACAACAACTGGCCAACAGCAATGTGAGAGTTGTGCTGAGACTTCACTGCCACCTGCCACCTTTAAACTCATGAAACACCATAGACCTAGAAAGGAGACTAAAGTCTCATACGAACCTAGTCCTGGGCGATGCTAAAAGTACAGTCACAGGACAGGCCTAAGCAGTGACGCCTTTATTTAATCACACTGAGACCAGCGTCAGGAAATCCAGGGTGCCCATGGTGCAAACCCAAGGGGTAGCCATAACATTAAGATAATTTGAAAAATGAAGACCAGAACGACAGACCAAGGTCCAGCTCAACCAAGGCACATGTACCATCAATAGTTATAAGTTTGGTGCACAACACTTCCTGCACCCGTCGTCCCAAAGTGCGAATCGGGTCAATATGTTCATCGGAAGGTGGAAGGTGCACTTGTCGAAATTTAGTCCAATAAAATTTGTTTCTTTATTTTAGTAATCTTAAATACGAACGGCACACAGCCAACGCGTTTCGTTCCAAGAAGGAACTTCGTCAGGGCTCTACATATAAATAGGCCAGTAGGCGATGAGAGAAGTCCAAAAGAATGCAAACCGTAAATTCCAAAGGGCACAAAATACAAGGCCAAATCAATAATAATGATCTAGTCAGTCGATGCGAAAGGTAACCCCAAGGTGGTTATAAAATTCACACGAAGCCAGGTCTCACCAAGAGCAAAGTCAAAAAGGAAAGATTTATTCCTGTAACTAATCAGTCTATAACCTCGCGACACCAAAAATTAGGCGATCAATATGAAGAAAGTTTGTTGCAATGACAAGTGGCAGAAGCAAAATGCTTAAATGTCTGACAATTATGTTTCGAACAACAATATGTCGACAAAAGCACTTGTGAAATCCCGGTGGTAATAAACACCAAAGATGGCAAGACGGGCAGTGGCTAGCAAATATCACTCTTTGTGTCAAGTAGCGATTCCCGGCATGATAACTGGAGAGTCTAAAAATTGTCTGTATATAGTCATAATCTGTGAATAGTCCCACTCATGTGCGGGGACCCCGGAGCAATCAAAATAGTTTCTTAAGTTGTTGTCTTCTGCAGTCCTGCATAGACACTGCAGAAAATGAAAGACAAATAATGCCACCTGACATTAACAAGGCTACATTGGTCAGCACTTCATCCTGAAGTGAAAAAGGATAGCCAAATAATATATAAATTTACACATTTTACAGACTTTCACACATAGAGAAACTCCCCTTCACAAAAATCCTTTGTCATGATAGAGAGGAAGGGTTGGACAGACAAGCCTCATTGGTTGCCATTATGTGTCTGGAAAAGGGATAATATGCCTTTAAGGAACCCTCCAGAGACCCTCAGTATCCCATGATGCACAACCAAAGGCAAGTTACTTTCAGTTCTTTTTTCCGGCTCCTGCTAGCAGGACCCTGGAGCATTGAGTTCTACCTTCATTGGTATAACGTCAATTTTTGGAGCATTTTTGTGATATTTAGTGTTTCACTTGACGTCTGGGGCCTTCATCTTCCATTTGCTGTCCTTTTTGGGCAGCCAAACCACCTCTTTCTTGTCAAAATGCCAGCTTTGTTTTACAAGTGCCCTGAGTGTGGTAGGAAGAAGGCCAAGTCAGACCCTCACAGAGTATGCATATTCTGTCTTCCATCAACACATGTGCCTGACTCCTGTGATATTTGCCATTCTTTCTCCAGGAGGACCCTGCGTGACCAAGTGAAGATCCGTCTTCAAGGCCTGGAGCAGAGAAGACATCAGGATGCAGGTGGGACCTCTGGGCATGGAGGAACTCTTTCTTCGTCCTCTGCCCTTGCATCGGCCTCTGGGGGGCTCCCCAGTCAAGAGACAGCCCAGAAACAGCACCGGTCCTGGTTGAGGTCGATGGCTACAACATCGGCGTCAAGAGGTATGACGATGATATGCTCCCCATCGTCCCAGGGCTCTGGGTCGAAGCTATGTCGCCGTTCGGCTTCGAGGGGAAGGACGTCGAGACCTCGGATGAGGTAAACTTCGAGGACTTCACAGACGACGTCGACACACCATCTTCGTCGTGCTGAGTTCCGAAGACATCGACGCTCGCCGTCAAGGAGACACCGCCGTTCACTGTCAACGTCGACACGAAGGTCGGCGTCGAACGTCGACGTCAAGGAGAAGGTCGACGTCAAGGAGAAGGTCGATGTCAAGGAGAAAGTCAACGTCAAGGAAGGAGTTGACGTTGCGGCGAAAGTCAACATCGAGGAGAAAGTCGACGCCCAGAACAGTATCAAGTGGACGTTCGTCCTCTGTGATGATCGTTTCCACATCGGAGAGTCCTCGGTGCGACGGAGCTGGCGCTCTTCATCGGGGGATTCGACCTCCAGATCACCCTCCTTGAGGCCTGCTCGTAAGAAGAGGAGAGTAATTCGGTCTTCGGATTCGGAATACTCCAGGACCTACTCACCTGCACGGCCTAGTACACCTCCTCCTCCTCTTCCTCAACCTCATCCACTGCCTCCTCCACCTCCACCTCCTCCGCCTCCCCCTCCTCCACCTCTACCTCTGCCTCCACCTCTGCCAAGGCCTTGGGTTCCGGCTCAGCCGCCGCCTCTTCCGCAACCGCCTGTGCCGGTGGTTCCGGCTGGGCCCAGAAGACCAAGGTCCCGTTCCCGTGCGAGACACCGCTCTTGCAGTGTGAGCAGATCTTTGACTAGATCACGACATCATCGTCGCAGAGAGAGGTCACGGCCCAGGTACACAAGGGACACAGACTCTTTTGGTTGCATGAGGTACTCGCCTACATTGTCGGACTCTCTGCCTACGAGGGTTTCGCCAGTTGATGACATCTCTGCGTTTCAGGACGTGCTGTTGAGGGGAGCAGCGAAACTGGGGGTCGCACTGACTGCCTACCCCGTCCACCTGTGTCATCTTTGAAACACTGCAACGGAAGCACCTCTCTCATCCGTTGCTGCCTTTGATGCCAGGTTTGGAGGAACGGGCCATGGAACTGTTCCTAACACCTGCCTCGGTGAAGTCTGCTCCATCCAGGCTTCAGAAGAAGTACAGGCGCCCAGATTCAGATCCTGCATTCCTGAGAATGGATCCTACCCCTGATTCGGTCATTGTGATAGCTGCCAAGAAGCAACATTCTACTGCCCCGTCATCCACAGTCCCTCTGGACAAGGAGAGCCACAAGATGGATTCGTTGGGAGGGAAGGTCTGCAGTACAGCAGCCACTTCTATGATAGCAGCAAGTTCAACTGCGCTTCTGGGACGATATGACCGTTCGTTATGGGACTCTCTCCAGCAGTTCATTGAACTCCTCCCAAGGGACAGAAGGGAACATTTCCAAGAGATCTTGAATGAAGGCATGATCGTTTCCAATCAAATCAGTGCAGCTGCAGACACCTCTCTCCGGGATGCTCCTGGGTACTGTCACGGGGTGCATTTGAGACGCCTTTCCAGTTTGCGACTTACCTCCCTGAAACCGGAGGCACAACAGCGGATTGCCAACCTGCCCTTTTCGGGTTCCACACTCTTCGGGACCCATGCGAACGAGGATATGGCCCGCATTAAGGCGGAAGTTGAGACGCTCAAGGCTGTGGGCCTGGAGAAGCCAAAGGAACAGAGGACGTCTTTCTGTCCCTACCAACGGCGCTACTCCTCCCAGCGATTCCAGCGCGGCAAGGTCGCCAAGCTGGGCAACAGCAGCAACAGCAATATCAGAAGCAGCCCTTCCAGAAGCGTCAGAGGAGCAGAGGAACAAATGGATTTGCAGAGAAAAATGTTGCATTCTGTCCTTGCACCAGATTTATCCTCAGCTGCATCGAGGAGACTTGCTTTGCGCAATGGATCTGCAGGACGTGTACTTCGACATGCCCATTGCACAGAAACATCAGAGGTTCCTGTGCTTCCTAGTCGGCACCAATCACTATCAGTAAACCGTACTTCTGTTTGGTCTGAAGTCTTCACCCAGGACGTTTTCGAAATGCATGGCAGAGGTGGCAGCGCACCTGAGGAAGAACAAGGTGTTTGTCTACCCGTACCTGAACGACTGGCTGATCAAAGCCTCCAACTTCCAGGAAGCACAATTGCATTTCAACAGGACTGCAGTTCTGCTGAACCAATTGGGTCTGCACATCAACATGTCCAAGTCTGTCCCGACTCCTGTTCAGTGTCTGCAGTACTTGGGAGCCTCCATCGATACTCTCAGAGCAAGCGTGTGTCCTTCGTAGGAGCGACACTTATCGATCCTTCGGAAGGCTCAGACTCTCATGTCCGTTCCATCAACGACAGTGAGGACGGTGTCTTCTCTCCCTGGGATCGATGGCTTCTTGCATCTTCCTCACACCACATGCACGCCTCCACATGAGACCGCTGCAGGAATATCTGGAGGATCAATGGGACCAGAAATGAGGGAGCTGGAAGGACAGGATCTGACTGTCTCAGCACGCTCAACAGTCCCTGAAGTGGTGGTGTTCAGCAGCGAATCTCCTCAAGGGGGTTCCATTCCACAAGGACATTCCCATACAGACCATTGTGACGGATGCTTCTCTCCAGGGCTGGGGAGCGCATTCGGACCATCTACAGATACACGGAACATGGTCCCAGGCGGGATCCACGTATTACATCAATTTTCTGGAACTCAGAGCTGTTCATTTGGCGCTGAAAGCCTTTAATTTGTCCTTCCGGACCAGCTCCCTGCTTGTACAGACGGACAACACAACCACAATGTATTACCTCAACAAGCAGGGGGGCCCGAGATCGCACACACTGTCTCAGGAACCGCAAGCGATCTGGCACTGGCTGCTAGCCAGGGGACTGACAATAATGGCTACCCATCTACCAGGTGTGCAGAATGCTCAGGCAGACACACTCAGCAGGCTCGTTCAGGAAAACCACGAGTGGGTCTTAAACGACGAGGTGCTAAGAGACATCTTCGCAAGATGGGGCACTCCAGAAATAGATCTGTTCGCCACTGCTGACATCAGCAAATGACGAGACTTCGCCTCCAGGTTTTACGAACCGGGACTCTGGGGAATGCACTATGGATCAGCTGGTCGAACAGCTTTCTGTACGGTTTTCCGCTTATTCCCCTGATTCCAGCAGTGCTAATCAAGCTGTCCCAATCCAGAGCGTGGATGATCCTCATTTCTCCGGAGTGGCCTCAACAGTGGTGTTTCACAGACCTGCTCCACCGGTCTCTCCAGCCCCATCTGCGGCTTCCATGTTGGCCGGACCTTCTAACGAAGTTCGGGGGCGGATGGTGCACCCCAACCTCTCATCGTTGAGTTTGGCAGCATGGCTCCTGAGATAGTACTGTATGGACACTTGAACCTGCCTGACAACTGCATGGAAATACTCAAGGAAGCTAAGAGACCATGCACCAGGACCTCCTGCGCTTACAAGTGGAAGAGGTTCTGCATTTGGTGCACGTCCAAGAATACAGACCCTACCTCCTGCAAGGAAGATGTCATCCTTCCATACCTACTGCATTTAGCTAAATCTGACCTGAATTTCCATTCTATTAAGGTTCACCTTGCAGCATTAACTGCGTATAGGAAATGCCCTTCACAAACATCCTTTTTCCAGATACCTGTAATTAAAGATTTTTTGGAGGGTTTGAAGAAGGTATTTTCCCCGTTAGGTGTCCTTCGCGGGAGCTGAATGTGGTGCTGTCAAGGTTGATGAAGGATCCTTTTGAGCCTATTCATAAGCTTCTTTACAGCATTTGTCCTGGAAGGCTGCTTTCCTTGTGGTTATAACATCGGCTCGCAGGGTGAGTGAGAATCAGGCTCTGTGTTATCAGGAGCCCTATACTGTATTTCATGCCTCCAAGATTGTCATGAGGACTCACCCTAAGTTTCTCCCTGAAGTGATATCGGATATCCATGTCAACCAGACGATCACTTTACCTACGGATTTTTCAACATCCTTCCTCTCCGGCGGAGAGGTCTCTTCATTCGCTTGATGTGAGACGGGTGTTGAAATTCTACTTAGATAAGACCAAAGACATACGTAAGTCAGATCAGTTGTTTGTTAATTACGGTCCAGTCAGGACTGGTCTTGCCACCTCCAAACAGTCCATCTCTAGGTGGATTGTCCTGTATACAACTATGTTACCAGAAGGCTAACAAGACTCTAGGGGGGTAAGCCTAAGGTTCATTCAACTAGAGGCAAAGCGGCTACAGCTGCTTTGCTACATAACTTTCCCATTGCAGACATATGTAGAGTGGCTACAAGGAAATCTGTCCACACCTTTGCTAAACATTACTGCCTGGATTCTGATGCCAGGACAGATGCCCAAGTTGGGCAGGCTTCGCTGAGGAATTTATTTGCTCAGTAAGGATTTTTCTTCTAGGTTTCTTCCACCTCTGGGTTTGGTTGTTAGGGATGGGCTTGCCATTCTGTTCACAGATTATGACTATACACAGAGATCCCCCTACTACAGAAGGAATAGTTTCTTACCTGTAACTCCAGTTCTGTAGTAGGGGTATCTCTGTGATAGTCATAAGCGACCCACCCTCTTCCCCGGTGGAAGAAACGTTTTTTGCTGGAGCTATAGGCCTGGCTTTAAGACACCTTCAAAAAGAACTGAAAGTAGCTTGCCTTTGGCTGTGCATCATGGGATACCGAGGGTCTCTGGAGGGTTCCTTAAAAGCACAGTATCCCTTTTCCAGACACATAATGGCAGCCTATAAGGCTGGTCTGTCCAACCTTTCCTCTCTATCATGACAAAGGATATTTGTTAAGGGGAGTTTCTCTATGAATGAAACTCTGTAAAATGTGTACATTTATATATTATTTGGCTATCTTTTTTCACTTCAGGATGAAGTGCTGGCTAATGTAGCCTTGTTAATGTCAGGCTACATTATTTGTCTTTCATTTTCTCTTAAGTGTCTATGCAGGACTGCAGAAGAAGATAACTTAAGAGACTATTTTGATTGCTCCGGGGTCCCCGCACATGGGCGGGACTATTCACAGATTATGACTATCCCAGAGATACCCCTACTACAGAACTGAAGTTATAGATAAGAAACTACTCCATCTTCAAATAGGCCCCAGCCACGCTATGATTTTATAATTAAGTTCAAAATGGAGGGTCTACTCGTTAAAGTATTAGTGCTGTTCGCCTTGAATTATCCCACATGTTCATAGACACAGTCACAGAACACGTTTGTTGGCCTTTCTAATGCTTATTTGTTACCACTGACACCTTTCGTTGATAGTCTCAAACGTTCAGCATTGAAGAGATGTGAATCTGTTTATTTCTTTTGGGGTATAACCAAACTAGTACTATGCAGATTATCATCTTTTTTCTCAAGAACCAAATAATTCATATTACAGTATTGCTGTCTCTGAGGCAGCCATGTGGCAGGTCCCTGTTTTGAGTGGATTATGTCTTTGTGCTGTTTTGCGTCCTGTTGACAAGTAATATTGTTTTTAAACCCTGGAATTCTCTTAGTTTTTTTTCAGAGTCTATTCATGTATTTCAAGCAGAAAAGAGCAATCTCTGATGCTCTATGTTGTGCGTGGCAGTGTCCCGATAAATGTATTTGGATTTTACATTTCGTCCTCTATAAAACCTGTCTGCAGTGTGTGGTCATGTACAAGGACCTCAAAACTGTGAAAACCAAATGAAGAAGGAATATGGCTGGGCTACCGTTCTCCAAACCTACTTACAAATGTACAGATACATTTATCCCAGCTTTCCTCATGGCTAGCTAGATCACACCTTAATTCAGATGGATATTTTGTGGGCAATTAAGATTTTTCTATTTCAACTAACGGTGAACAAGAGAATTTTGTTTCATGCTTTCCTTGTATTTTTTCAGAATAGCGCATTAAAATATTTTCCACTGCGGATTCCCTTTAAGTATGTACTATGCCGTTACTTAAATAAAACCTTTTCTGTGTTATTAGTTCTATGATTGTGCTTTCATACAAATTCCAGGGTGCATATTTCACCAGGCTTCTCTCTGTCCTCATTTCTCTCCATATGAACATGAAAGTTAAAAACATTCTACCTTAAAATGTTTACTTTTTGAAGAAATTGAGATTAGTTGCTGTGAGTGGATAACAAATATTTGCAGTGTAAATTTCTCTTGGAGTCAGTGGGTGTTTTATGTTTCACTTTGCTAATCCTCAGTGTAGATCCTGGTTTACTATGGAATACACCTTATTCCTTTCAGAAGCTCACAAGATGATACCTACTTGCTGCTGCGTCCATTGTCTTCTCTAGTTATCCGACTTCTGGAAGCAGCATCATCCTTAGAATCATTAGAATATTTGCCATTTTATTGGAATCCCACAAACCCCAGTTGTTTCAGAAGTAGTAGTCCTTTATTAGGGTCCCAGAGACACACTCTCTCTCCCTCTCCCTCTCCCTCTCCCCCTCCCCCTCCCTCCCGCTCCCTCTCCCTCTCTGAAATAAAGGAGTTGAACAATGTAGGTATCTCTGGTCCTAAAACTGAAAGAGACTTGCAGTGCAATAGTGTTGTTTTTTGTGATGTTACATTAAAAGTATTTAACAAAATATTTTCTTCCAGTTCAAGGTAACAATGTTTCTTTGAAGATTTGGTGTCCCGATGGCACAAAGAGATCCACAAAAGACATCACTGAGTTGGATATTGTCCTGGATAACTTCTCAAACATTATAACCAGCTACAAGTAAATACATTTATTTCCCTATCATTTTTGAAAATATGTCTAGAAGAGAGATCTCAGTATTCTCGATTGTATTGATGGTAGAGTGTTGTAGGTTTGTTGGCATCTAAATGCTTGCTTTTGGACAGTTAAAATTAACTACTTTATTTACAGGTGCCTGCCTGTTGACTTGAATAGCACTGCAGAGACACAGACATAATTCCCTCTAAGAGATTATCATCTGATGTCTACATCACAGCAATGTGCAGAACATCACATCCTATTATTACTCGTCAGGTGGGGTGGGTTAGGCTTGAGATACTGCTCTGGTGTATCATAGCAGCAGGTTCCATCATTATCCGTCATGCTTTTGCATTGAAACTAGAGTGGGCCTTACATCCTTTATAAATTTCATGTTACATTTCCTAGGATGTCACCTGGCTTCTGCCACATTATACTGCAGTTCGAACAGAAGAAAAATGCATCTAATATAAAAAAGAAAAACACCAGTGGGTATAATATTGACAAGTGAGACCACACAAGACTTTAGTAATAGGATCACATTCAACAGGTCTTGTGTATATTTGGAAATGGAGGGGAAACATAAAACAATGTGCTCCGTCCACCTCCTTCACTACCGGCTCGTGCACCAAGCCGATGCTAACTGTTGTGAATAATATTGACACACATACTCATAGACTACACAAATGGCCACACACCCAGGTGGAGTACTATTTCTATGAAGTCTGGCATCTAGCCCTATGCACCATCCACTGCAACCTCCAGAAGCGCCACAACCTTTAGGTTCTGATTGACATTGAAGCAAGGCATTGGAGCCAAGACGTGATCCATCCAAGACGCTCAACCCACCTCAGTGCTGAAGTGTTCAAACCCACTCTGAGGACCCCTGAAAATGACCTCTACAGCAGGATCCGAAGACTCAGACAGACTCATACTCCAAACTACAAAACAAGGTCAACAAGCAACAAAAGACTATTGTCATCTATCCACCAGCCTGAAAGATTTCTACCCGCCCCAGCTCAGCAGTGCCCAAAAATGTGAGCTAATGGATACTCCTGTCCAGATCCTTCTTCAGAACCTTCAGCGCCCAAGACAGTCACCAGTTCAAGACCTCCATTCAAACCTCACCTCCAGTACCACCACCACCAACCACTCCTGTTTCATCCTCTTCTCAGGGGTCACTACAGTCCTTTTCGGACTCAGACTTTCTAAGACCTATTATCCTTTAGGGAACATTGATGTCCTTCTCTATCCACATCACACTGATGACCCTTGAGAAAGGCTACAAGCACCCACGGGTCCCCAACCATGAGCATGTCCCAATCAGGTCTCCTCCTCCGAATGATACTACTGCCTACCATGGGGTCATTCAGCGTGCTGCATCCTACCACAAGTTTGAAATACACACAACTCCTGAGGGGAGATACTATCTAGGACAGAGCATTTGCTCCAGTCTTCCCCATTTTAATGGACATTCTCAATGCTGCCACGAGATGTTCAAGAGCCATTGAATCCCGGGTTGTTGCTTCCAGAATCTAGAAAAAATAAAAAATCTTCTCCCTCTGACCCCCTATACATTAGAAGGCCTGTCCCTTCAGACTCACCTGTGCCACTGCCTGCAAGCAAGCTACAGCATAAGCTATAGGTAACTCCACCCTCTGGATAAGGAGAGTGAGCTGGTTGACACTGTGGGCAAAAGAGTGGTGGTAGGTGCCACAACCCACTGGTGCATTGCCAATTCCGTAAGCCTCCTGTCTTGTTATGATAGAGCACAGTGGCACGAGATATAGGACTTGCTCCAGCACCTTCACCCAGTTTAAAGAAAGAAAAGGGTTGAAGAGAGAGTAGCGGAAGGGAAACTCATCTCTAATGCCACTATTCTGTGTGCCCTCGATGCAGCCTAGAGGGGTTATTACTTCCATTATTTGACGCCTCCACTTCTGGCTGTGCATCTCATGCTTCAAGACAGAAGTCCAGCAGTATCTCATCAACCTGCCCTTCGATGGGAACAACTTTTCGGGCCAAAAGTTGTTGAGATGCTAGAGAAAATTAATAAAGGGCACAGACATGGCTAAACCAAAGGTGCCATAGAGCCAGGTCCACTTAAGCAGCGTGGCAAGGGGTTTGTACTCCCTATACTTTCTCAGCCCTAAAAAGGACAGGTCCTTAACAGCTATAATGGACCTCTGGCCCCTCAACAGGTACATCCTCTCAGAACACTTCCATATACCTACCCTGTTGTCATCCTGCTGCTGTAGCAAGGCAATTTCTTCACTGCTTTGGATCTGAAGGACACCTTTCATATAACCATCAGCCCTGCTCCCCCACCCTCCCACCCCCCCACCCCCCAGCTGCTACCTATGCTTTGTGGAATGTGGTCAACAATATCAGTTCAAAGTATTATTTTTATTATTTATTATTATTAGTGTATATTAGGCGCAAATCGAATCACCCCCAGGGGATCTCTCGGCGTCATCTTGTTCCTTGTGGGAACCGTCCACCCCGAACTGCCAAGCCAGGCCTCCCTGGACCGGAAACAAGCATCCTGGGACCAGTTTCAGGGAGTCACCCTTCATCAGCCAGGCTAGTATTGCCATTCACAGTCACCACATCCCCAAGGGTGTTCACCAAATGCCTAGCTGTTGTAGCCGTCCGTCTCAGAAGTCTAGGGTGTTCATGGGCTCCCTATCTTCTAGAGTGGTTGATCAAGTGTGCATGCAAATAAGAGCCTAATGCACATTCAGACTACCATCTCCCTCCTACACACGTTAGGATTTACCATTAATGCGAACCAATCCCATCTCCAGTCCCTTCGGAGCCACTCCCTCCAAGAGGCTACCCTTAAACCCATCAATTTCAAGGCCTACCCCAGCCAGGCCAGGGTAAATGTGTTCCAACAGTTGCTGCATCTTTTAGAGCCACATTGTCGCTGGACGGTCAGAATAGTAATGTGCCTCCTAGGGATTATGGCCACAGTTCCTCATGTCAGGCTGCACATGAATCCCCTTCAGCAGAGCCTATCAGCACAGTAGTCACAGGCGGAGGGTCACAGAGAAGATTCAGAGTTGACATGGGCCAGCACCTATCACTCTCTGCATTGGAACAACAATTACATGATGCAGATTGGGCCCTTCATGGACCTGTTCCATAAGTAACCATCACATTGCATGCCTCACTTTCAGGTTGGGGAGTGCATCTCCAAGATCTGACCATTCAGGGCTTGTGGCCACTGCATCAGTGGCATACACATCGACCACCTAGAGTTTCTGACCTTCAAGCTAGCTCTCAAAACCTTCATTTATGTCATCAGACCCAAAGTGATCCTTTTAAAAACAGACAATATCACTGCAATGTATTATCTACAGAGGTAGGGCAGCACTCACTCCCTGGAGTCGTAAGCACTGGCGCAGAATATTTGGCATTGGGTGATTCACCATCGAATACACCTCCTAGCGCACACAACGACTTTGCAGCCCTTCCCATCAGACATTCAGACGTGCAAAATTAGACACTTGGACGCCTGGCAGATCAGTGTAGCAATTTGGCTCATGAGGTCCTAGAGCTTGGCAATCACCCTCATGAATGCAAGGACATTCTCAAAGAAGCGCGCACGCCTCTATGCTCGCCTGTTGAGCTGCCAAGTTGAAAAATGTGCTCATCAAATCACCTGGACCCACTTAAACCTTTAGTTCAGGTTAATACCTGTTACCGATCAATAGGAACTGGTTAACACTTAAGAAGCTAGATGTTAATGTGTGGGAAAACCATTTGTTTTTATGAAAACACTCACCCACCAACCTAGTTGGTGGCATGTTTCATCATCGGGTCCCACCCAAGGTGCCAAGTGCACCTCGGGTGTGCTTAAGCGCCTGATTTACATTGGAGCTGGTTACGTGACTGAGTCCAGAGTGGTGCCGTAGTGGTGGTGTTTAAAAAACTGTCTGTTGGATCCCTTTCAACTAAAGGTAAGTGTTTTAATGTTGGGCTCCCTGGCAGTATTAAAAAGAGAGCCGGATATGGGTAGAGATTAAATTATGTGTCTCATATCCTAAAAGTAAGGTCAGGTCTACATGTTTCAGCCAGGCAGCTCCGTTTACTAGCTTTCTTCAGAACCTATGTGTATGTGTGTTATAAGTACAAGAACATGAATGGCCAGGTGTGTTTAGTGTCACCACTGGTGAAGTCGCACTTGCTAAGTTGCAGTGATGGGGGAGGTTGTGTCCTCCTGGAGTTGCTTAGTGCCTTTAGAGTGAAAAAGACAGACAGTACAGACAAAACATTAACATATAATACTTTTTTGCTTCTGATATTAGCATGATTATGCTGTGACATGATGTGCTACTTGTCCGTTTTTTATGCGGTATAATGCAGAAGTGAAGCAGTAAGTGTCAGAAGTATGGAAGCCTCAGACTTTTCTGAACTTTCAGCCCCTGAAAGTCATTCTGTGGAAGGTCAAATTCAAACTGCTCACGCTGACCCGGATCCTGTTTGTTCTGGACCTGGGCAACTGAATGCTGTGCTTGAACATATATTTTTATATACCAGTCCTGCGGTCCCACAAACATGTGTGCTTAAAGGTACACCAGAAGGATATTATGTTTGCTGTGCTCCCCGTTGGTGTCACCAACGCTATATTCAGAGGTTGGTGATACTTGTAGTTACATATCTCAATGATTGGCTTTTGAAGGCAGTCTCGCAAAAAGTCAGTCATAGACCAACCACCTTCAGGCGACTGAAGATCTCTTGACATTATTGAGGTTCATTATAATTGAGCCGAAGTCCCGCCTAGTTCCTTCTCACAGTATTCCATATATTGAACAGAGTAGTTCAGGGCTTTCTCCCCGCCAAAACGAGTCCAAGACATTCAGGTTGTGGCCGCTTATTTTCCAGGTTTATCCTGGCTCATGGTGAGAGCCGCTTGTTGGCATCTTAGACATGTACATTCTCCTCATTAGACCCATGCCATCTAGGTCTCGAAGGAGACAGCTCAAGATTTGCAGTGATAGTTGTTTTGAAGCTGCTGGTCCAGCTGCAAGCTCCTCTCCCTTCTCCCTCCAGAGCTGATGGTGGTGATGGGCACGTCCCTGCTAGGTTGGGGAAGTCATCTCGGGAGGTGGACATCAGAGGACTGGTTTCCGTAGAGAGCTGGCTCCACATCACCCTCGTTGAATTATGGACCATTTGTGTGGATCTGAAGTTCTTCCTGCCATCTATCATGGGGAGGCTGGTGCAGGTTCTCACGGACCACACCTCTGCCATCTGGTACTGCAACAAGCAGTGCTGGGTGGGGTCCTCTATCCTGTGTCAGAAGGCTTTGTGCCCCTGGAGATTATTGGATTGTCAGGGCATTTTCCTGCTCACGAACCACATAGGAGCATCACTAAATGACAGAGCAGGCAAACTAAGAAGGGGGCGTCTGGCAGATCACGAGTGGCTTCTACACCCTAGGATGGTGCAGGGTATCTTCCAAAAGTGGGGTCAACCGGACTAGATGCTTTCTCCACCATCATCAATGTACAGTTTGGAAAGTTTTTAAACATTGGAATTGCCGTGAGAATGCTCATTAGCAGATATATTGAGGCTGAAATTAAACTCAATATTCATGTATGCCTTCCCATCTCCGACATCACGTTCTGAAAAAGATCATGAACTGCCAAGTCATCCTAGTGACTCTGGTTTGGGCCAGAAGAATGTGGTACTAGGAACTTTTGAGTATGGTTATCTGCCCTCCAGTCAGACTACCACTTTACGAGAACCTGCTATCTCAGCAACAGAGCAGTGTCCTCCACCCGAATCTACACTTACATATGTGGATTTTGAGTGCTGGCAATTGACTGTGTTTGATTTTCTGCCTGAGGTGTCCTTTTATGCTGGGGGTTTGGGATCAAATGTGTGGCCTGTGTGGCATTCAAAATACAAGCCCTACACAAGGAAAGCTGTCTCAGGTCCTTTTGTTTGTTTTGTTTTTGGTCCAGGAAGGACTTGCATTGGGCATTATTAAAGGTCAGTCCAAACAAATATGATGACATCACCCCCATCCTGATGGAACTCCATTGGCTCAACTTGCTGGTCCGCACCATCTTTAAAACTGGGTACATCATTTACAAAGTCATCACGACAAGTACTCCTGCTTATCTTGCAGACAAGCTCACCATTTCTTATGGATCTCTGTACACCCGCAGCAAGGCACTATCAGATTGCAGACTAAGAAGCGTAAAAAAGGGGAAAAAAAGACAGCATGGTTTTTCCGTCTATGAACCCAAAATCTAGAACAAAATCTCCATATCCATTATGACAGCCCAACACTGCTCCAGTTTAGGAAATAGTTGAAGACTCATCTCTTAAAACACTACATTACAAAGTATTAACTGTCCACAATCCAGCTTCCTCTTCTCTTAATTTCTGACTTCATGCTTTTATTTAACCATATACAGCAAGCTGCTGCATTTCGGCTAGATTTAACCGTTAAAAATGTCATATACATACATACGAAAATCTACGGTGTAAAGTATCCATCAGAAGAAGTTTTTACTTCCCTTTTGTAGTGCTCTTTCTGGTGTATACTCTACCTAACCGTAGATTCCTCACCGCCTTCCCACCTTCCCGTTATGTAAATTGGCCTCTTAACATCTAAATAGATCCCAAGTTAGTACTCAGCACACTGTTAACAACAATTGTTTCTGCTCTGCTTCTGAGGGCGCAGAATGAGTAAAAGATGAGAAACGGGCCTCCGCACACTGGGCTGGCATTTAAATACGACTCCTCTCAATTAAATTATGTTACCATGGGTATATAGCAGTGAATCATACCCTGAAGAATATCTCAGTGCTTTAGCTGATATGAGGCAAGCAAAATTAATCAAAACACCCATGTTTTAAAAAGTTTTTTTAAACTTTCCAAGCTCTATACATAAACACATTTGTAGAGGAAGTTTGTTCCAGTGGAGGGGGGAAAGATAAGGGAAAGACTTCCCGTCGAATCTATAAGTACGAAGTAAGGTTTTATCTTTAGATCTCGACTGTCTGGTCGGGTGATAGTATCTGGGCCTGTTTTGCAAGTAGAATGGGGCTTTGCCATTCAGAGATTTATTTTGGGAGGCAGCGCAGCTTAAGGATGAGATTTCTCTGCTAGCTCGCCAAAGCAGTGATCAAAATCGTATTAGAAGAAGAATCTGATGGAAGATTGCACACTAGTACACTAGTCTGGCTGTAGTATTCTACACCTGCTGCAAGTCTTAGCAGATACAGGTAGAGCCAGGGCTTTAAGTGGGCCAGGTCTCAACGGGTCTGAACACCAGCAGTTTTTTAAGGGGGCCTCGAAACGGTCTCTATCAGGCTCTGTTTTGTGCCCTGGCAAAGACTGTCCATTTTTTTCCCTGGACTGCAGTGACAGCAGGCACATCATGTGCGCGTGGTGAGTGATGTAGGGGAAGGGAAATCCTTTAAAGAGTCATTTTCGGGGGCATGGCCAAGATGGCGAGGTGAGCGTTCGCCCTCTCCGCAAGCTCCCACGAACCTGGGCCCCTGAACCGTAAATCTTTGCAGATCTCCCCCCAACCTGCTAGAGATTTATAGCGTGGGTAGGGGAGCAGTCGGCGGACCGCCCGGAGCGCTGCCGATCCTGAAGTACGCGGCGGCGGAGCCCTCGGAGAAGCGGCCGACGGCAGAGGCGGCGCAGTGGAGGAGCCGGGGACTGAAGCCCGCAAAAGAGACTACGACACAGGGTCCGGGCCTGGGGTAGACCAGTGCAGTGTAGACCACCCGATGATGGAGTGCGGCCCTACCAGGATCCCCGCCGGAACCCAGCAGTGAGGGAGTGTCCGGAGGCGGAAGTAACAGGGAGAGTGGCTCGGCGCGGAACCCTACGCAACACCGGGGACGTGGCCTACTAACGGGCCCCTGACCCACACGCTTCTGCGGATCTTTCCCTGGCCTGCTGGTGATTCTCATCGGAGGTGGGGAGCATCCAGCGCACCACCCTGCGGGTTTGAGCAACCCCAGAACACGCAGCAGCGGAACCCCCGGAGCGCGTTCAGAGGCGAGGCAGCGCGGGGGTGAAGCCGGGAACCAGGGCCCACATGGAGGGCGACGACATAGGTGCGGGCCTGGGGGCCAAACAGTACGATGAAGACCGCCCGGCAGCAGGAGTAAGGCCTGGCTGAAATCTCCGGCGGAACCCAGCACAGATGAGGCACCCAGAAGCCGGAAGCACCGGTGCCGAGACATGTGGCCGGGCGCTGGACCCTTACGCGAGGCCGGGGACGCAGCCTACTGGCGAGACGGCCCAAGCCCCAGTGAGAAGCAGGGCGGCAACAGACCTTGCGGAGAGCCAAAGAGCCAGCAAATAGCACACAACGACGGAGGTCACGACGGAGGGCAGGGTCCCTGAAGAAGCACCGCTACGCCACCAGAGAGGGGCATTGGGCCCTGACCGGCTCCACCGGGAGTACACCGCCTCTCCGGCGAACAGCCCCGGAGACGACCGGTCTTCACGGCAGAGGGCCCTGGTGTGAACCAAACCCCCGCAGAGCCTACCGGACCCTTGGGAAGGGCGGTGCGCGCTAGCCAACATAGCCCGAAGCCTGGGTGAGAACGCATACTGGACAATGTCGAACACAGACCGGAGAGGCCTACAGGGTTAATGACCGCTGGGACGACCGGAGAAGGCGCACGGATGGCTTGGTGAGTCCTGGGGGGCCAGAGGCGGGATTTGCTGGTCAGAGGCGAACGCCAGTGTACCCGATACCCGAAGAAACAGCAATACCAGAGCTTGTTTGAAAGGCAGGGGTGAGGCACAGCTGCACTACCCGGACAAACCCTACCGCGACCGGACTGAGGCTGGTAATGGCCGCCGAACTGTGACTGGAGAGGGGAATCGGACAGCAGACCCTGAGGCGGAGGTGGTCGGACCGGGGTGCCTCTCGCGGGGGATAAGCCGAGCCTCAGCAACATACAGAGCAGACTCCCCGGACGGGTCCCTGTCCCTGAACCTTGCAAACCATTGGAATTAGCCAACGACATGTCAGGACCCTAGCTGGGAAGTTTCCGTTTAGGAGATGGCCGGCAACAGGGGAGGCAAGAAGGGGGAGCAGACACTGACGGAAATGCTGAACAGGGGCTCCGCGAAACAGGACAAGGGGCAACACTCGCCGGGACCCTCTACGGGCTTTACGGAGGCGAACAATGGAGAACCACCAGTCACCAGATCCTTCCTGGAATCTCTCTTCAGCTCTCTTCGAGATGACTTCCAGACGTTGAAGCAGGAGGTGGCTGGAGAAGTTCGGGAGGTGCGGAGAGAAGTGGATTGCCTGGGGGAGAGGGTGGCTACCATGGAGGGTGCGGGACACACGCGGGATGAGGAGATTGAGCAGTTGCAGCAGAAAGTGTTACACTTGAGGGATCAACAGCTTGACCTTCAGGCGCACAATGAAGACCTCGAAAACCGGTCCCGCCGGAACAACATCCGGGTCCGGGGAGTACCTTCTAAAGAAGAGGGTGAGGACATTGCTGGGTACCTGCAAGCCCTGTTTAGAGAGATATTGAGCGAACAGGAAGACTTCCCTATTAGAATCGACAGGGCGCATAGGGTGGGCCTAACAATACGGGCCTCGGCACACCACCAGATATTCTGGACTTCCTGCCTGATTTCCCGCTTAAGGAACGGATCCTCCGGAAAGCACGAAAGCAGCAGTCATTGCACTTCCGAGGGCACCCGGTCGCCCTCTTCCAGGACCTTTCAGCCATCACGCTCCAGAAGCGCAAAGCCTTTAAAATAGCAACGGACTTCTTGAGAGAACATGGGACACAATACTCCTGGGGCCACCCTTTTCACCTCATCTTTCGATGGAACGGCACCCTGCACCAACTTCGCTGCCTCAAGGACACGTGTGATGTACTGGGAATTACCGCGACGGACGGCGATGCACCTACTCCCCAGCGACGACGCATTACCAGGGATGGCTGACAGTCGTTCTCTAGGCGCCGGTCCTCTGGATCCTCTGCTCGACTGGACCCGCCTACTATCCGAGCGGAAATGGACGAAGCAGTGCAGGAGGTAGCCAGAGATACAGGCCCGAGTGACATCGCGCTGACAGCCTAAGATGACTCCGGGGGGAGATCGTCACAACAGAATTTGCTTCGCAGGTTTGGTGGTTCTGGGGGGAGGGGTGGCGGGCGGGAGTGTAGTGGCTGGACGTCGTCTTCAGTAACTTACCACAGACTTGTCCTCTGAGGACTGGACTGGGACTATGGGGTTCTGGCATTCAACAAGGGAACAGGGAGGTGGGGGGAGGGGGGCGGGGATTGTTCTCAGTTCGGGGTCAAGGGAGGAGGGGCTGGGGGGTGGGATGGGGGAGTTTTCGTTGAGGGTAGGGGAACCGGGAGGGGAGGGTGGGTCGTCCAGTGCACTATGCAGGTCTTAGCCGCCCTAGCGGCATTCACACACCCTGGCCCACCCAGGCGGGGGTCTTACGCTCTTACTTCCACCATTTCACATGCCACCCACGACTCTTAAGATAGTGACTCTTAATGTCAGGGGCCTAAACAACCCGATCAAAAGACGGGCGGTACTATCTCTACTAGAGAGCACCCAAGCAGATATCTGTCTCCTTCAAGAAACCCACCTGTTGTCCCGTGACTCCCATAGACAGCGCTCCCATAAGTTCCCGACACAATTCTTCTCTTCTAGCAACAATAAAACTGCAGGGGTAGCGATCCTGGTAGCCCAACGTTTCAGGGGGGAAGTCCTTCACAAACTCGCAGAACATAAAGGCAGACTGTTGGCTTACAGGTTTAAAGTCGGGGGGTGGGGGTGGGGGGTTGGGGGTTACCCTTACGGTTGGGTCCTTGTATAGCCCTAATGACCAACAGGAACGCTTCTTACGGTCGGCACTGATAGACGTCAGCGCCTCGCAGGACAGGCACATTATCATTGGAGGAGACTTCAATATGGTCTTCAACTCAGCCCTAGATCGATCCGCACAACGCTCTCCGCAAGCCGGGGAGTTCTCGGCCGGGTTTAAAGCACAGTTATCGGAGGTGGACCTCCACGATCTCTGGCGTTACATGCACCCCACTGATAAGGAGTATTCCTATTACTCCCACGCACATAAAACGTACGCGAGACTGGACCATCTTCTGGTCACAACTCCAGCACGTACTTTGGCCTCTACGACGGAGATGGGAGTAATATCCCTCTCAGACCATGCCCCAGTCTCCACCACGCTGTGCCTGCCGCTGGTATCTTGCCCTCCCAGGGTCTGGTGCCTTCGGGACACCTTATTGCACAGGAAGGTGGTGGCTACACGCATAGCCGGTGCTATCCGGGACTATTTGTCCCACAACGACAACTCTGATACCTCTTTGGCGACACAATGGGCGGCCTTGAAGGCTGTACTTAGGGGGGAGTTCCTAGCCATCTCCTCAGCTGAAAATAAGGAACGGCAGAGTAAGAGGGATGAACTCACCCAGCAGGTCCGAGAGCTCGAACAGATACACCGCTGGACGGGGCCCCCCCGGATTTGGAAGCAACTTAAAGGGGCGAGGAAACTCCTGACGGCCCTGGATATGGACGTGCAGAGTACGCTGAGCTTAGTTTGCGCCACACATACTACACCGGGGGGGATCGCTGTGGCCGACTGCTGGCTAATAGGCTCTGGGTGACGCACCAGCGACAATTGGTGAAGGAGATCGCTGACCCCACAGGGTCGATGGTCACGGAGGACGCCCATATTGCCGAAACCTTCCGCAGGTTCTACACAGATCTTTACACAGGGGACACCCCGGATGACTCTGCGACCACGGCCTACTAGGACACGGTCACCCTCCCCTCCCTGGCCCCCTCGCAGGCAGAACACCTAGACAGAGAAATTCGAATCGAGGAGGTGATCTCCGCCATTGCCAAACTTAAGCACGGTAAGGCTCCGGGGCCGGACTGCTATACATCTCTCTTTTATAAAACGTTTTGCACCTCACCCGTCTATTTAACTCGTTCGCTACTCCGGGGGCCATCCCCCCATATCTCCTGCGAGCCTCTCTCACGGTCCTCCCCAAGCCAGGGAAGGACCGGTCGCAATGCGGCTCCTACAGACCGATATCTCTCTTGAATATAGATCTTAAGCTGTATACCGGGATCCTCGCGGCCCGACTGGCCCCCCATCTCCCAGGGCTCCTGGACCCAGACCAGGCGGGATTCGTTCCCGGGTGGCAGATGGTGGACAACACCAAGAGGATTGTCCACCTTATAGAGAAGGCATCCTGGATTCCCGGAGAGAGGATGATGTTGGCGGTGGACGCTGAAAAAGCGTTCGACCGGGTACACTGGCCCTATCTAGAACAAGTCCTGCTGAAGGTTGGTATAGGTGAGAAATTCCGATCCATGATCCTTAACTGCTATAAGTTTCCGACGGCGGTAGTAAGGGTGAATGGCTACAGCTCGTGGAGCTTTGACATTGAGAGGGGTACTAGACAGGGGTGCCCGCTCTCACCCCTGCTCTTCGCCCGTTATATGGAGCTCTTCGGCCAACGGATACGTACCAACCCAGCGATAACCGGGGTACGGTTTGGGGGCTTTACTCATACCATAAGCCTCTATGCGGACGACGTTATACTGTCATTAGGTGAACCCCGGTCTGCCCTTCCAGTGTGCATTGAGGAGTTGGACTCCTCTGCTGCTGTCGCGGGCTTCAGAATGAATATGGGGAAATCGGTGGCCCTGGACATATCCCTTGTGCCAGCCACTAGATCTTACCTACAAGGCCGGTTCCCAATGCTATGGTCGTCAGACCTGGTGCCTTACCTGGGGATCCAGCTGGCTCCCACTTTGCCGGCCATGGTGACAGCTAACTACGCCACATTGGGCAAGAAGATCCGTGAAGAACTCGGACGATGGAATCGCAGCACCCTTTCCTGGTTGGGTAGAATAGCTGCATTGAAAATAACAGTCTTGCCCCAGATTTTGTACTTACCGCTCCTATCGCCCACTGGGTGGATCCAACAGACGCAGGCAGATCTTTCGCGTTTTATCTGGCAGGGCAGGAAGCCCAGAATGTGGAGGACACTTTCTATGCTGGCCCCTGAGGCTGGAGGGCTAGGGGTACCAGATCTCCGCAAGTATTTCCAAGCAGCACAGCTGCGTTATCTCATAGAATGGAGTAGATGGGAGTCGGACAAACACTGGCTCTTCCAGGACCAGGCAGTGGCAGGCCGGCCCCTACAAGAGGTGCCATTTCTGCGCCGGACTCATCGCCCAGCGAAATTGTATGCCTCCTTTGTCACCAGGGTGCCCCTACGGGTATGGGACGCCACCAACATCGTCCACAATCTTACCACATTCCCGTCGCCACTCAAACCGCTGGTGGACAATCCGGACTTTACTCCGGGGATGGAAAAGGGGGCTTTCACCCACTGGCAAGCAGCCGGGTGTCGGGCCCTGTGTCATGTGTACGGCCCAGAGGGGGTCATCCCTTTCCCGAGCTTCCGACAGGCCCACTCACTCCCAGAGTCCGAAAGACTCCGCTATATGCAGGTTCGCCATTGGGCATTACACCCACAGGTACGAGAAGCGGCAGATAGGCAACTCCTCCCTTATGAGAGATGGCTCATGACACGCACGTCAGATGCCAAACTGATTACAGACCTCTATAAGCTACTGCAACCACCTTCTTCACACTTTTACAACCCGGGGAGGGAGCGCTGGGACCGGGAATTGGGCAGGACGCTGAGCCATAAGGAATGGGAGCAGATATCATACAGGGCAAGACACTCAGCGTACCACATGGGACTCGCTGAAACGCTGACTAAGGTTTCTACCTATTGGTACTACACTCCAGAACGAATACATGAAATGGACCATAGTATGGACAACGCTTGTTGGAGGGGATGCGGGCACGTGGGCACTGACACACATTCTATGGGAATGTCCACTCCTGGAATCTTATTGGAAAGAAGTGCTAGATGAGATAGACTCCCATTTCGACACCGAACTACCACGCTTTCCAGCATACGTACTATTAGGACTCCCAAACGGGCTAATGTATCCCCTTAGATCTCGCAAAGGCAGACAGATAGCTATTGCACTAGGCTCCGCAGTACAGAACATCTTACAACACTGACGCACTACTACGTTCCCCTCTATCACGGGCTGGCTCCATAGACTGTGGCATGTATTGGGCATGGAGAAACTATCGCTGACAGTAGCAGGGGATATAGAGCAATTTGACGATCTGTGGCAACCGTTCCAGTCTTTGCTGCTCACTGAATTCAGGGAACTTACCTGCCCCAAATACCTACGCCTCTTAAGGCTTACGACACCCGCAGACCCGGCCACTTGAGGGTAAGCTGGACTAGTTTCTTTTGCTGATGAGCGACCAGGGTAGACAGCAAGGGATATGCCTGTGCACTGGACGAGGGGGGTAAGGGAAGGGGTTCCGGGAGTTGGGGCTTGGGGGGGGACCTTTTGGGGGGAGGGTTATTACTTTACGGCAACACTGCCTGTCCTTAAATGTCGCTGCGGACTGGTCTGCGATTCAGATGTCTATTGGAGATACTAACGCTGCGCGCACAGCCCTGACCGCAGTGACTTGATGCCTTATACGCTCTGTATGTTTGTCTCCTTGTGTTGCACCAATAAAATGCTTTAAACCTAAAGAGTCATTTTCTCTCTGGATTTCCCTTCTCTTTTTGAATCTCAGGATCAGCAACATTGTTGTGGTGTCACCACCAGGGCTTTAAGTGGAATTGTTTTCAATATTATATACAAGCCATAGTTGCTGCTTATTTATTTTATGCAACTAGCAACCATTGACAAAGCCAGTAGTCCTGACTTGTAAGTATGATGTGACTTGTTGTATGATACATTTGGACGCAATAACAGGAACAGCAAAATACAAGTCGGGTGGCACACTGTGCTAAACACAGATTTTTAGCTTACGTGTTTTAAACCACGCCCTTAATTACATTGACCACGCCCCCTTGAGAGACCCCTCTCCCCCAGTTTTTTTCATCCCACTGAAAGCCCTGGGTAAAGCATTTTTCCATAATCAATGCGACTAGTAATTAAGGTGTGAACCAAGGTTTTTCTGGAGTTTGGGGGAAGACAAGGAAATGCGTTTTTCAGTAGTCCCATGGTGGCAAAGCATAGTGGGTCTGGAACTGTGTGGAGTCTGAGACGAGCTGCACCATGCCACTTAGCGTAGGAGCACTCCTATAGAAACGTTTTCTATAGCAATAATCTGGCATGCAGCTAGCTGACTTTGTCAAGATCCAGGCTGTCTGGGGGCTGGTGAGTTTTCTAAAGTGAGCAATCTGCAAGTTGGCGGGGTATCCACTGAAAAGAGCGTTGCCAAAGGTAACTAACTTGTTTGTCCAATCAGAGGGTCTTTTAAAGGGGTAGCTATCAGCACTGAGTAATGACCGAGATAACCAGTGTCCCTTTCACTATCATTTTAGCTATGTTTTTTGAAGTTGAAGTTAGTTTTCTCATACAACAAGATGGTATTTTTCTCTAAGTAGTACACAAATTAGCATGATGCAGTGAAACTCAAATGCTAATCCTACTCAAAATGGGCAGCTTGCCACAGAATGTTGATTTCCAGTAATGGTGAAATGAACTCTGTGAATGTGACTTGCCGTGTACTACTATAGTCGATGCATTGTAGCAAATCTGTGATAAATAGCGTCCAGATCTGAAAGCGACACCTAAATATAATGAAGAAAATGCTCTAATTTTATTTTTAGAAAAGGAGGAAATAGGTAGCATGGACCCCCGCCATTTCCCTAAAAGGTGGGAAAGTGATGGCAGAGCAGTTCCGGACATGCAAGAGCAGGGGGCGTTCCAAGATGGTGATAATGAGGATGATGAGGGTGATGACTTGATCCTCCCTCATCATACTGATGATGCCTTATACATTGATATACAAAATGCCAGTGGGCTTGACTCCTGGCCCGAGACAAAGCTTGGCTTGCTACTTGTGCCACTAAGTGAAGAGAGCATTTCATTTGCAGTATTGATCCTAAGGGCAGCTGAGGCACTAGAATTGCAGCTACACTCCATTGAGAACATCACAAATGTTCTAAGAGATTTTACACACTGGGTAAGCGTGTCTCGGTCCTTGCTTCTATGTGGTAAACAACTGTTGGTTTGAAGTTGTTGATTGTAGGGAGAGGATAGAGAGACGAGGTGTGATGTGATGAGGAACATGGAGAAGAAGCCCTTGCAAACTGAAAAGCAACAATGTACTTCTAATTTAAAAAACATTTTTAGTGCCAAGCCTGTCATTGCAAACCAATGTTCTATGTACGTTTGTAAGGTGGGAGAACATGGAGATTCTAAAAGCACCAGTTTATCATTCGTAAATTGAGATGCTGTATTTGCAAAAGGAGCTTCCATGTTTTGCACTAATACAAGTTGTATCACTCACCTTTTGGGAACATTACTTCAACCAATACCCTATTTCAATTCTATGTTGTGGGTTTCAATTCTACCATCTTTTTGTTTGGAAATTCTAACATGCGTTATGGAACAGTGGCGAACATGCATGCTTTTGTTATTCTGATTAACCAGCTAACAGGTTTCATTTTGCATATTGTAACTGGTATGGTAATGTTCCTGACAACCTTGGGAGAAGACAGTACTGTAGCAACCATTTGGTGATGCTGTCTGCACAAAGATACTAGTGCCTGCCTAGAGAAAATAGCTCCATGTATTTAACATAACAGAAAGTTCATGCAGGCTATGATGCTTCGAAATATAGTCCCCAGAGGCAAAAAAACGGAATGCATCAAGTAATCTGACCATCCCTGTCATATGATTTTGAACTTGCGCCTTATTAATTATGCAGTTTGCCATGCTTGTCTATCCCTCATATAAGGATCTCCAACAATATTGTACCAAACCTTTTTCGCTGTATGGGATCTCCAAGCAAAACTTTGAAATTGGGTAATTTTGTAATTGAACGCCATCTTGCAGATAAAGACAAAGTGTATCTGTAGAATGGTTAAAATTTATGTTTGTGAAGGAGGAGGAGCTACGCGGGCATCCAAGATGGTCGCGTGAGCAGAGAGCTCCCGAGACCCGCACCGCTCTTCTTGACTTATCCTTCAATTATCCTGGTCACTTCGACGGGCTTTTGAAGTGTTACTCTTACTGATGCTGCTGAACTTTTTTGGGCCGAGATCGGACTTCGGAGACCGTTTTTACATCGTCTCTAACTTCCTGGCCTAGCCCCGGACGGGACCGGGGACTCTGCTGCCTTGGATGGCCGAACTGTAATGCAACAACAACGGCTGCCTGGCATCTGCTACACCGGTGAAGTGCCACTTTCACTTTCGGTTTCTGGTCCCCCCGTATCCTGACTCCGTGACCTGCTCTTTGATCCTGCTTGGCTGTTCCCACTGGCAACACGCTCTTTCGCAGTGCCGGCTCAGTGGCCTGTGACAATTTCTTGCAAAAACCAGGCTTTTGAGGTCGAGAATCGCCGATATCCTGTCGCACCCGAGTTGTCCCTGTGGGGCGCCGACTTCAACATGGCGACAAAACCCGAGATGGAGAAGCGCAGAAAGGCTACTACTCGTGGGGGGTCGGTCCAGTCCAATGTGATCGATCGCTATACGCAACCAAGAGGTTCCCCCAGTGCTGCTGGCCGAGGCTTGGAAGACCCAAAGATTGACATGGCGACCTCCTCGGAAGTGTCACTTCAGGACCTACTGGCCGCCATTGCGGGGCTCAAGGCCGATATAAGTCAGCAGTACAAGGCCATCGTGTCGAAGATTGACACGGTGGCGGTGGATGTTACTCTTATTCGAGCCGACCTGGCCAAGACCAACGAGAGAGTCAAGGCGCTGGACCTGAAGGCATCCAGTCTGGTAACGGACATGGCAGAGGCACAGTCAGAGATCGGGAATTTGCGCTCATCACAAGACCTGTTGGCCAAACGCATGGAAGACTACGACAATAGGGCCCGGCGAAACAACATTCGCCTAGTCGGAGTGCCGGAGGACAATGGGGTTGCCTCGATCGATCTACTGGTTGAGGAGCTAATTGTCTCTAAACTCGCTCCCGCAGGCCTTAGCAAGTTTTTTGCGGTCGAGCGTGCTTATCGCTTCCCGGGTGGACAGGTAAAGCCGGGGGAACCCCCGAGGCCTATCATCGCTAGGCTGTTCCATTTCCGGGACGGGGACGCCATTCTTCAGGCCGCCCGCAGGCATGGCCCATTGAAGTTCGATAATAACTCTGTCTCGATCTATCCTGACTTCACGCCACAAGTGCAACGGCAAAGTTCTGGATTCCTTGGAGTGAAGCGTCGCTTGAGGGATTTGGGACTAAAATATGCTATGTTATTTCCCGCTCGCCTGCGTATCGAATACAGGGAACGCGCTTACTTCTTCGATCTACCAGATAGTGCCAGTGACTGGTTGGACTCTTTTCCAAAGGACGACACCGAGAGCGGAGGCTCCGGAGGCGCGGACGGCGGTGCAATGGCACAAGACTGAATTCGGGCCCCAGAGGTCCGGTTTTGAATCATAAACTTTACAGAGTAACTTTTTCCATGCGCTCAATGTTTATGCCCGGGGTGGGGCGGGTTGGGGTAGTTACTCCCTTCCTCCTCAGGGGTTTCTTTGTGTAGATCAGATGGGGCGACAGGCACACTGCAGTTTGGGGTGGCTTTCTAGTCAGCAGGGGTGCAGGGTGGGGGGCGTTGTAACGGGTTCATGGTTGGGGGGTGGTTGGTGGGGGCTTGGTTGTGTTCTGTGTTTCTTGTTTTTCTTTTCACATGGTACACTATTGATTGCGTGCATCCTTGCTTCGAGGTTCCGGTAGGGGGTTGGGTTGGGTCGCTCTTCTTGGGACAGGGGGGGGTGAGATGAAGGTTATTTCTTGGAACGTCAATGGTTTGGGAGACAGAATTAAAAATGGCATTGTGTTGCAATTTATAAGGCGTCATGCCCCTGATGTTGTGTTACTTCAAGAAACCCATTTGATTGGTAATGCCTGTAAAGCTCTTGACCGTCGTGGCTACCGGCTGGTCGCTCATGCTGGTTTTACGTCCGGCTCCAGAGGAGTTGGTATAATGATTAAATCCTCCTTGGCCCTTGAGATTGACGATGTCACCCTTGATGATCGGGGACGCTATGCTGCCATCTCGGGGAGATGGGAGGGGAAGCTAATTGTTATAGTGGCTGTATATGTTCCCCCGGGGCTACAGGCAACTACATATGCTGACCTCGGCAGGACTCTTCTTGGTCTCCCTGATGGCCTACTGATCATGGGTGGGGATTTTAATTCTGTGATGTCTGGTGATTGTGATCGACTGCCTCCTAGAGTTCTACCCCTGTCCCAGATGTGGCTAACTGACATGGCTGAAACTTTTGGTCTGGTGGACGTCTGGCGTTCGCTACACCCCACGCAGACGCAATACACCTTCCACTCTGGTGCACATGGCAGCCTCTCGAGGATAGACTACTTTTTCATGCTGACCTCTAACCTATCCTTGGTGCGGGAAGTCCGGCATCTCCCCCGAGGTATTTCAGATCATTCCCCTTTGCTGCTTGAGGTTTCTGTGGGTGGTCTTGCTGGTAGCAGAGTTCCCCCTGTCCCGCCCTGGCACTTTCGGAACCCCCGGCTTCGCTCAGATTTGGTAAAGGCCATCAATTGCTACTTCGATGAGAATGTTGGTTCGGTGACTTCCCCTACGACTCTTTGGGAGGCCTTTAAAACTGTCATACGGGGATCCGCACTGTCTCTTATTGCAGCTGAAAGAAAGGTTAGGAGGGAGGCCGTGCTGGCCCTTGAGGCCGAAATAGCCACACTTGAAAGTGCGTTGGGTGGGGATGACACGCCTGCGCTTCTACACACTCTGGAACTGAAGCAGGCGGACTATAGAGCCTGTGTGACTGATGCTGCTAAGGTGATGCGTGTGAATCAGCTGGGCCGTTTGTATGATGTGGGTGACAAGGCTAGCAAACTCCTTGCTTGGCTGGATAAGGCTGAATGAATCGTGTAGTACCCATTATTACCCGTGAGTCTGGTGAATGTGTGTCTGACCCCGGTGAAATTGTTGACTGTTTCGTGGACCATTTCCGGAAGGTTTATACCCCGGTGAGTGATCGTGATGAGGCCGACTCCCGTTTACTGTTGCGCGATATTGCTCTTCCCTGTGTTTCGGAGGAGGATGTATTGGCTTTGGAAGCTCCTTTTACGGTGGACGAGATCGCCCTCGCCATCAGATCCTTGCGTTCGGGTAAGGCGATGGGGCCTAATGGTTTGCCTATCGAGCTTTATAAACTCCGTCCAGACAAAATGGCCGCTCACTTGCGGACCATGTTCCTGGACGCATTTGAGGCTGGAGTCCTTCCGTCTGAACAGCGCCTAGCCACCATAGTGGTCATCCATAAGGACGGCAAGCCTCGTGACCGCTGCACCTCCTACCGCCCCATCTCATTACTGAACGCGGAACCCAAAATCCTCGCCAAGGTCCTGGCCAATCGGTTGTTGACTGTGATCTGTGACTTGATACATCCGGATCAATCCAGCTTCATACCCCATCGCAACACGGCCCTTAATCTTCGTAGGCTCAACGGCGTTCTCGCGAGAGCTGCAACTCTCGCTGAGCCAGCGGTGGTGGCCTCCTTGGACGCTACCATGGCCTTTGATACCATTGAATGGCCATATCTATGGGCGGCCCTTTCCAAATTTGGCTTCGGCCCTAATTTCATTGCGTGGGTGAGGCTCCTGTACGAGCAACCGTTGGCTCAAGTTGTAGTGAATGACAGAAGCTCTGACCCATTTTCATTGGGACGCGGCACCCGTCAGGGGTGTCCGCTTTCCCCGCTTCTTTTTGCACTGGCGCTCGAGCCCCTAGCGGCATGGCTCCGGTGGGAACCCTCGATCAAGGGTATCCGGTGGGCGCCGGATTTGGAAGATCGCGTCTCGCTCTACGCCGACGACATCCTTCTTTATTTCACCTCCCCCCAGAAAACCTTGAACGTGCTCTTTGACGTTCTGACTTCTTTTGGTAAGAACTCCGGACTGGTTATCAATTGGACCAAGTCCTGTGTTTATGTCATAGCGGGGGTGTTACCACCGCTGCCCCGTAGGTTTCCAATCCAGGTGGCGGAGGATGGCTTCAAATATTTGGGGATCTATGTCTCCATGGTTCCCGCGGTGCGATACGATCGGAATCTCTATGCCCCCCTCCGTCGCCTCAAGCAAGATGTGAGGCGGTGGCGTGAACTGCCTTTATCCCCGCTAGGGCGAGCAGCACTTTTTAAAATGATGTCGCTCCCCAAATTTCTTTATGCCTTACAAAAAAATTTCGATCCAGTCCCTGCTCGCTATTTCCGTGAAATCGAAAGTCTACAGCGGCAATTGATCTGGGACGGACGTGCCCGTATCGCGTTATCTAAACTTACACTCCCCTGGTACGATGGCGGTATCGCTTTACCAGATATCAAACGATACTTCTGGGCCTCGCATTTAAGCGCAATTAATCATGTAACATACTCTTCGGAACCCGCTCCTGCCTTTGCCCTGGATAAATTCCTACTGCCCGGCGGCAACTTCAATAGAGCTTTGTACTCGAAGACACCACTCCGTCTCCTGACGGGTCCAACGAAGTGTGCAGTGCGTGCCTGGAAGGATGCGACTGTGGCTACGGGCTGGGGCGGTAAATTGACATGTATGACCCCACTGTATGATTCTGAGCGGCTGGGCAACCTGTGGCGGACGAAAGGGTTTGATAGGTGGGATATGATTGGGATTAGTAAGGTGGAGGATCTCTGGGCCAGGGGCACTGTAAAGTCCTTCGAGGCCCTGAAGGTGGAATATCAGCTGGACGATAAGGAGTTTTTTCGATATATTCAGGTGCGACATGCCTTGTCTTCCGTTTTCCCTCTGGGACTGATATTCCCCAGTCATCCCCACTGGAAGACCGTATTCTTGATGGCCACGTCCCCGATAGCACGATCTCTCTAATTTATAAGAAACTTATTAACAACAGGGCTGACCTGCTGGAGAGTCTTCGTGCCTCCTGGACGGCGGATGGGCTCGAACTAGACGACGAGGACTGACATATGGCTGTTTCCTCTCCTAAAGAGGTGGCTATTCCGGCTCGGCTTCATTTTGTTCAACTAAAGATCCTCCACCGTGTGTATGTGACTGGTGTACGTCTGGTGCGAATGGGGCTTGCGGCGGATGGACTGTGTAGACGTGGATGTGGTATGGATGGTACCTTTCTTCATGTCTTGTGGGAATGCCCGGTTGTTTCAACTTTCTGGACCAGGGTGCATGATGTGATGGGACGAGTTACAGGAGTCCCCCTCCTTCCCGAGGCACGACGCTGTCTGCTCAATGTGAGGGAGCCCACCGATTATACTGCTGCCCAGACCTTTTGGGTCACTCTCGGCAACATGGTTGCCAAGAGAGACATAGCTCAGCTCTGGGGCTCCAATAGACCACCGAGGCTCAGTGCCTGGAAAGATAACATGGACTGGTGCATTTTTCGAGAGAAGACGGTGTATGAGGCACGGGGTCGTCCTAGAAAGTGGAACAGGGTCTGGACACAATGGAATGCATACCGAGGCGATATTTGTGCCCCCCCACTTGACTATGCCGAGACTACTCCCTCCTCCCCATGAACGGCGTTCCTTCTCACTACTTACATTCTATATTCCCTCCATAAACCCCCTCCCATGTTAGTCTTGCTCCTGTTTATATCTACGCCTACCCTTTCCCCCCCCCCTCCTGTGAGCCTTACCAATACTATGCCATGTGTTTGTTTTTGTTCTTTTTCTACTTCGACAAAACTATAAAATTAAACCTTTGACATCCTGTCGCTTTCTGTATTGTGCACTACACCATAACAGACGCTAACTGGCCTCCTCTATTGCATATGTCTTTATTTACTTCTTTTAATGTTTGTCATAGCGGCCGGCCTGATTGGGTTGTAGGCAGACGCTTTGTATTGTGCACTCGATAAATAAAGGTTTAAAAAAAAAATAAAAAATTATATTTGTGGGGAAGCAATTAATCAATGTAGATCTGTTTAAAGTAAAAAAAGAAAGAATAGGTTATCTGGCATTAGATCTTTCATGTATTCACATGCTTGACTCAGGAGCCGTCATTTCCTACTAACTTAAAATAGCAATAAAGAGTGCTAAATTGGCAAAAGCCTCCAACAACAGTGATTGTTTAGTAGCACATCCACCTCATTTCAAACAATCCAATCTTTTGCCAACGAGGTGGAAGTGGTGAGCTGCCTCTCTCTCTCTCTCCCTCCTAAAGGCCTGCATAGCTCAGATTTCTACCTCACATCATCTGTGTGAGAGCCAGAGAGAAATTCTCTGCTCCAACCTTTCTGTGACCTTATCCTGAGACGTTGTTTGTTTTGCCTGGACTGTACCCTATTTTCAGCTTTCTGCATGAAGTAGTAGTTCATTGGGATAATTTGTGGAAAATCTTTATTTTCTGGAAGAGGGATTTTTCCATGTTATCAAATGAGGCTGTGGACAGAAGAAAATCTACACAAAAGTTCCACATGAGCTATGTATTTATTGCATTTATCTAGTGCACAAGGCTTCGCACTGCACAAAAGAGGCAGGCACCTCCTCAAAGGGAACAAGCACTGGCGTTGCCAATAGGTCTCGCAGTAGGAAAGTTGGAGCTATTACAATTGCAAATAATAATGCCTTTTATTTTTGTTTTCATTTTAAAAACATAAAGGGCTTTGTCCTTTACAAAACCAATAGCTCCAACTTTCCTACTGCGAGACCTATTGGCAACGCCAGTGCTTGTTATTTCAGCAAGCTATGCACGCTTTTGGTCAGGGGAGATGTCATTGACAGTGGTAAAGAAAATGTATTGTCTTTATTTACTCCCATCCTGGTTATGAGTAGGTCTCTAAGTGAGGGAAAGGGTGAGGTCCTCAACCCATTCGCAAGAAAGAATCTACACTTTTAGGGAATCCATCACTGGCGTGCTGCCAGTCATGCACAATCAGAGAACATAGCTGCAATGTTGGACTTTCTGAATATGCTCAGTGCTGCCAGTTTTATAAAATAACTAAGAGAACAAATATGGTCCTTCTGAGTTGCCCCTAATACATATTCTATGGTACTCAGGTGAACGATGGGTCAGAAAGTCCAAGCTTCCCACAGTATATCACAGCTACCACGCCCCCTCCCTGCTGCGACCAATCAGCACCGCTGTGGATACTGCATCCGTGGGCGGCGGTCATGACGTCACGGACTCCGCACATCCACGCTGATGTGTTGTTTCCTGTGAGGAAGTGCACGCCCGTTCACTTTGGGTTTGTGTGAATTTGCTTTCCTCAACATGTGTTGCATATTTTGTCTGTTTCAAATGTGCACATTGTTCTTTCTCTAAATAAAGCACTTTGTGGCACAAGTTTAGAATATAACGAGGTCTTGATACTACCTTAACCAGTGCGTTATGGGGCTGCCACCTGGCAGCGCTTTGGGGTAGAATTGAGAAATGTTTTATTTCTTTATATAATTCTGTCCTCGTGAGCTTCTGCAGAACGCAGGCATCAAACGATTGAGGCAGAAGTAAAACATGTCAGTCGCTGGTATTGACCTCTTTGACCTCGAGTTCTACCCCGTAGTCTGGTCGGTTCGAAGCTACTGTGAATAAAGTACACATTTATCGGTTAAGACACAAAGTAAAGTTTATGATGTCTTATGTGTTTGGATCTGTTCACGGCGGGTGCTTTTTGAATGCGCTATAATATTCCACGAGTTCCTTGCAGCGCTTGACAGCAGCGAGGCAACTACTGCGTTGTAACGACCGGATTTTCGGACCAGATGGGATTAGCTCCTAGGAGCCCCTCTAACTCAGTCGGAACGTAATCACCTCCCTCCTTAGAACGTATTTACAATGGGTATAGATATATGTATGTACATCTCGTACCTAAGGATGGGGAAAATAGCAATAAACAAGCATAGGTTTTCTACAATATCCTATTCATACCAACTAGTCTCACGGCCACTTAGGCCCAGACTAATCTGCCCTGGGGCAGGTCTGATTATGTACCCTTACACACTGATCTCCCTCAGTGCTCACTCGACGCGCAATTTGGGGTGTCTACACACTGGGCTGCAGTCCCAGTGCTCTCTCTTTTCATCTGATCCACAATCCGGCGGATCTACACACATTCTCCCTCCGGTGCTCGCTCACTTACAACATGATCCACAATCCGGCGGATCTATACACCGTCTCCCTCCGGTGCTCACTCACTTACAACATGATCCACAATCCGGCGGATCTGCACACCGTCTATCTACGGTGCTCTCATTAACGCCGCGTACCAACGACGATCACTTTCCTATGAACACCTGTGGAAGAAATCTCTCATTGTCTACTCGGGATAATACTACAATAATAGGAGTTAGCACGGCTTTCCAAATTAAAATATGTACCTTCTGCTCTTGGCATCAAACGTTCCCTCTCTCCCTCATTATTCAGTCACCTCTTACCAGACCGGGATTTACATCCGTTCATGCAAACAATGTCTGACTAGAAGACCAGGTTACCCCGATTGAACAAGAATACAAGGCACATGTCGGTTCCTTAAGAACTGGGGTATTTTATTACAATGATTATAAACACAATACTATACGATAATATATATATTCTGCAAAGAAAAGTGAAAGGTTAGAATGTGCACACTATAGGGGAAAGGGTCGACATCACCTTAGTAATGTGGAGTCTGGGTTCAGCAGTCATCTAGGTTCCCGTCTCGTCTGTGCCTTGGCTCGTCTCGGAATCACACCTTAGCAGTCACGAGTACACGTCTGCACCGCTATGCTCTGTCTCCTCTGCTTCCCTCCAAGTCACTGGAACCTTCCTCGTTATTAGCTGCTGTCTCTCTCTCTGTCTCTGATCGCTCTGCGCTACTTCTCCTTCTCCTTCAGTCTTTCTCAGAGAGTCTCAGTTTCATGATCTTTCTCAGACTTCAAAATGGCGACTGTCTGCCTGAAAATAATTAATGGCATTGATGCGAACGGCTAGCTGCCGCCTACAGACTGACTGACTCACTGCCTAACACTTTCGCTAATATGGAAGCCTGTCCTTTCATGGAAAGTTACGGCCAGTAACCTGCCGCCCACCAAATTCTTGTACCTCCCCCGTACCAAGGACACGTTCCCAGCCGGCCGGCCTGAAGTTGTGTCTTCGGAGTGGAGAAAATTACAGTCTTTCGATAAGGGCCAGCCTGAACCGGTTCTCTCCAAGCGAACAACACTTCGAAACTAAAACATTACACTTGACCTAGAAGCCTCTCAAGCTGCCGGGCAGAAAGCAAGATGTAGTCTCTCCCGTTTGAGGCCTACAAGGCCTGAAATAAGCATAACTCCATAGAAGGTATACTAACACGCTTGCAAAAGGACGGATTATCACTAATACTAATGAATCTATCCCCTAACTTAAGTTTATAATCCCTGATCTAAGGAAAATGGTACGAAAATGCACTACTGTGCCTTATGAATAGGTCCTGTTTATAGTTCTAATCCCTGTACTAGGAGGGTAATAGGCTGAAGTCATCTTCAATCATTCTCCCTCCAAAGAGGGCCGAAAAAGTCGGTCAGAACACTTCACCCTTGACTCCAGTCTATTAACCATATTCTATATGGAACTAACATCTGTGGAAGAATAGTAGGAGACAAAACTAACTGATCTATTCCTCTTGCCACATCTACAATATTGAAGTAGAGAAGGAATACACTGAATAAAACAGCAAATTACTACTAAAATACAAATAGAAATCACAATACCCCCTAATATCTGTCGTAGAGAATGTAAGTCAGGTAACCAATTGAAGAGCCAGTCAAACCAGCCCTGATCAATATGTTTTCTAACCTCTGCAGTCAAGTCGTGAAGTTTGTCAATATGGGCTTGGATTGATTTGGAGTGGTCAGACAAATTAAAACAGCAAAGACCCTCAAAGTCAGAACAATCGTGTCCATGCTTTAACAGAAGGTAGTCAATGGCTGCGCGGTTCTGCAGAATTGCTCTGCGTTCACCCTGGGCATCCAATAATATGTCAGATAAAATAGTAGAAGTTTGGTTAATCGATTTCACCATCCAGCAAGCCATTTTCCCAATAGACTTGGCGTTGTAAACTGCCAACGCCGGGACACCAATAATGGAGATAGCTAAACTAAGGTATTCAGATTCGGAATAGAGATGCAGGGAAGAATCACAGTCCTCATGTAACATCATAGAATCACGGACTACACGGGAATAGGAATTGGGATGTGAAGAAAACATTAATAAACTCAGTCTGGTGATGGCACATGGACCTCCGGAAATATTTGCAGGAATATAGGGCCAGGAGGAATTCCCGCAGGAAAATAACCAACCAGAGGGTAACAGCATTGTACGGTAATGGCTAGGAGCAACCAATATACGTTTGCAAGACATGTTATTTTTAACAGAAACACATGAATTCGGGAGTCTTCGTAAGCATAGCAAACGTTCATGAGCCGAAAAAGAAGTGGCGGCTTTTAGCTTCAATTTTACACATTCAGTAATTGCTTTAGGATCACAAGTCAAGAAAAAGCATAAATCACCCTGCGTGATATTATAAGTCGTAATCCGGGAATGAATTGGGGGAATTGACTCTGAAAGAACAGTACACAATGGACAAAATTCATGGGCCCCGAAATCGCCCAGAATAATATTGGGTCGGGCACTCGATATATTGAAAATGTGATGCAGAGTTTCCGTTGAGGCAGGGACGGCAACCAAGCAGGTTGCTAAAATGTCAGTTACAGAACGCATAGGGGTCAAACAAAAATGCCGGGAATTAGTAACCCGCTTAGCCAGGGTGATCCAAAAGTTTGATGAGGAATCCCACGCAGCGAAGGAACGTGGAACTCGGGTTCTCCAATCAACCGAAGTCTGTGGGTTCTTTCCTCTCCCGGCGTAGCAGACCAAAAGGAGTCCAACGCCGGCACATCCTGCAGCAGCAGTCCAGAGAATGATCTGAAAGAAAATCAAATACAGGCTTTATTCATTCTCGTAAATAACATTTGTCAGCCGGGACAGCTTCCCAGCTATCTTTCCCTGGTCTCATCACCAAAATGGTATTGTCATGACCGGTTGCAATAATTTCAGCCTGTTCAGGGGGATGTTTAGGCGACTGTACCCATATTTTCGCTCCAGGGTTGTCTGTAGAGCCGAAGCCTTTTTGGCCTCGCACAGTTAGCAAAGTTGGGGCGGTGCCTTTCTTAATCTCACCACTGAAAACAGGCATAATTAGCAATTGAGCAATACGGTCAGTTTTTTGAATTGATAAATGAACCTCACTGCTGTTCAGCAGGAGAACCTTAATCTCTCCCTGATAATCACTGTCAATCACTCCTCCGAGTACTTGAACACCTTTTAAGGCAAGGCCCGATCTAGGGGCAATCAGTCCAAAACTTCCAGTTGGTATACAGACACCAACTCCTGTTTCAACAATTATTCGATCTTTGCTTTTAAGAATAGTATCATTCATGGCATGCAGGTCCAAGCCTGCGGAACCTGGGGTTGCTCTGCATGGAGCCAAAGCTCCGGGGGTAATTTCCCAATACATTACAGTATTGTCAATGGTGTTGGGCTTTGCATCAACATTTGGAGGAAACAAACGCATCAAAGGAGATTCAGCATGCAACAAGGGACGATTATTCAGGATCAACAATGCTTGCAGTAAAAAATCCCTCCAGTTTTTGTAATGTTCATCAGTTAACTTTCGCAGTTGTTCTTTTAGCAAACCATTCATTCTCTCAATCAGGCCTGACGCCTGTGGATAATAAGGAATATGAAACACCCATTCTATGTTATTGTCCACACAAAATTCCTGCACCAATCTTCCACGGAAATGGGATGCGTTGTCAGATTGAATTTGAAATGGAACACCATAATATAATATGATTAATTCCAATGTTTTAATGGTATTAATTTGGGTAGCTTGTTTGCAAGGGAAGGCCACTAAAAGGCCACTATAGGTATCGACAGCTGTACAAACATATTCAAGTCAAGTCAAGTCAAAGAATTTATATAGCGCACTACATACCCGGAGGGTTTCAAGGCGCTTAGGAAGGGGAGGAGGATTACTTGTCAAATATCCACGTTTTAAGTTGCTTTCTGAATGCTAGGTGGTTCTGGGTGAGGCGAAGGTAAGCAGGGAGTGAGTTCCATGTTTTAGCAGCCAGGTATGAAAAGGATCTGCCTCCCATGGTGGTCTTGTTGATGCGAGGTACAGTGGCGAGGGCTTGGCTGGAAGAACGTAGTTGGCGGGAGGGGGTGTAGAAGGACAGTCGTGAGTTGAGGCATTCTGGACCGATGTCGTAGAGTGATTTGTGTGCGTGGGTAAGCAGTCGGAAGGGGATCCTCTTATTGACGGGTAGCCAGTGGAGGTCTTTAAGGTGACCAGAGATGTGATCGTTGCGTGGGATGTCTAATATGAGTCTGGCTGAGGCGTTTTGGATTCGTTGGAGTTTCTTCTGGAGTTTTGCGGTAGTACCTGCGTAGAGGGTGTTTCCGTAGTCCAGTCGGCTCGTGACCAGAGCGTGGGTGACTGTTTTCCTTGTTTCGGAGGGGATCCAGCGAAATGTTTTTCTGAGCATGCGAAGAATGTTGAAGCAGGAAGAGGATACGGCGCTGACTTGTCTGTTCATTGACAGTGAAGAATCCAGGATGACGCCTAGGTTCCGTGCGTGGTCTGTCGGGATGGGTGCTTTTCCGAGGGCTTCCGGCCACCAGGAGTCGTCCCATGCGGAGGGGGATGTACCTAAGATGAGGACTTCTGTTTTGTCTGAGTTCAGTTTCAGACGGCTTTGTTTCATCCATTCGGCAACTTCTTTCATTCCTTCGTGTAGGTTGGTTTTGGCGGTGCTGGGGTCATTGGTGAGGGAAAGGATCAGTTGAGTGTCATCCGCGTATGAGATGATGTTGAGGTTGTGTTGGCGTGCGATGGCCGCGAGGGGGCTCATGTATACGTTGAAGAGGGTGGGACTGAGTGAGGATCCTTGTGGTACGCCGCAGATGACTTCAGAGGCCTCGGACTTGAATGGTGGAAGGCGGACTCTCTGCGTTCTTCCGGTGAGGAACGAGGTGATCCATTCAAGTGCTTTTCCTTGGATTCCGATGTTATTGAGGCGTTGTAAAAGGGTGTTGTGGCAAACTGTGTCGAATGCTGCAGAGAGGTCGAGGAGGATGAGGGCGACTGTGTCTCCGTTGTCCAGTAGAGTTCGAATGTCGTCTGTTGCTGCGATGAGGGCGGTCTCAGTGCTGTCTTTTGCTCGGAAGCCAGATTGTGAGGGGTCGAGGGATTTGTTGGCTTCGAGGAAGGCGGCGAGCTGGTTGTTGACAGCTTTCTCGATGACTTTGGCCGGGAATGGAAGAAGCGAGATGGGGCGGTAATTTTTGAGCTCGGTGGGGTCCGCTGTGGGTTTTTTCAGAAGGGCAGTGAGTTCAGCTTGTTTCCAGTCTTCCGGGAAGGTGGCGGAGTTGAAGGAGCAGTTGATGACGTCTCGGAGGTGCGGTGCTATGACGGAGTCTGCTTTGTTGAAGATGTGGTGAGGACATGGGTCTGTGGGGGAACCTGAGTGGATGGAATTCATCAGGCGGATGGTGTCTTCAGTGGAGATTGGGTTCCAGTCGTTAAGGGTGTTCACGGGGGGAGAATGTTCAGCAAATGGTTGGGTGGGTTGGTCTCCGGGTTGGTTGTCGAAGCTGTTGTGGATGTCTGCAATCTTGTTGTGGAAGAATAAGGCTAGGGAGTCGCAGAGGGCTTGAGAGGGGGTGATGTTGTTGGAGTTGGCCGAGGGATTGGAAAATTCCTTGACGATGTTGAAAAGTTCCTTGCTGTTGTGGGCGTTGTTGTCAAGTCGATCCTTGAATGCTGTTTTCTTGGCCTTTCGGATTAGTTGGTGGTGAGTGCGGGTGGCGTTTTTGAAGGCGTCCTTGGTGCTGGTGGTTGGGTCTTTTTTCCAGGCCTTTTCAAGGGAGCAGCGTGACTCCCCGGCGCAGATCATCATTATCCAAGAATCACATCTCTTAAAAAATGAGGCAGATGCAATTTTAAAAAAGCAAAAATGGATTGACGTATTCTTAAGTACTGACCATAATGCAAATATAAGAGGAATTCTCTTAATCTGCAAAAAACCCGCCAATGTGCGGATTCTTGAATTCAGAGAGGACAAATCTGGAAGATGGCTCATAGTAAACCTCTCTATACACGGGCAGAAGTACAATCTAGTCGGATATTACGGTCCTAACTCTGACGACCCATCTTTCTTGGAAATAATAAGGAACGATTTAATAACTACCTCTGACCCCATAATTTGGACAGGGGACTTTAACGTCATTTTGAACCCAAAACTTGATAAAACCACTAATAGTAGCAGGTATAGTTGCCAACCCCCTTCAAAATCTAGACAGACTCTAAAAGGGATTATGGAGGATTTGGGTCTGGCAGATCTTTGGAGAGAAAGAGCCGGCACTAAACCAGGGGTATCTTATAGGAATCTAAAATATAAACATACTTCACGTATAGATTTTGCCCTGTTCAGCTACTGTCTCCAAAACTCTATAGCCAGCATTAACTATATACCCTCCCACTTATCCGACCATTCAGCTCTCTCTTTCACCTTAATACTTCAAATTCACAAAAAACATCCCTCTTGGGCATTTGATCGAACTATTCTACTGGCCCCGGAGGAAGTGACATACCTCAACTCCGAAGTTAGGATGTTTTTAGATAGCAATTTGCACTCAACCTCCCTAGCCTTAGTATGGGAAACTCTTAAGGCATACCTGAGAGGTTGCATCACCAACAGAGCTTCCTTTAGGAGGAAAAACTATCTAGCCAAAATCAAAAACTTAGAACAGGAGCTGGAGATAATTGAACAAAGGCTTAGGGGCACAACTGGCTCACTACAAGATCAAAAAAATATGTCAGACCTCAAAAGTCAGATAGAAGATATCCTACAAGAAAGGGTCTCAAAGAAATGGGAGGCGAGTAAACTGTCCAATTTTGAATTTGGAGAAACCGCAGGTAAGATTTTAGCCTGGAGGGTCAAAGCAGACCAAGCAAAAAACCACATAAGAGGGATCATGGCAGCGGGGGAAAATCAGCTCAGGTCAACAGATGTAGGAATCAGTACTGCTTTTACGCAGTTTTTTGCGGAAATATATAGGGATGATATTATAGATGACCAACAGGCAAGGAAGTCATGGCTGGATAAGGTATCTCTTCCACATTTATCGCAAGCGCAAAGTGAGGCATTGGAATTGGATATCTCAGAGACAGAGGTTAAAAAGACCGTATCCGCACTAAAACATGGCAAAGCCACAGGTCCTGACGGACTCCCCGGAGAACTGTACAGAGCCTTGGCCGATACAATTGTCCCCACTCTGACGGCCCTTTTCAACGGCATTCTGAAGGACGGTAACGACCCTCCTCAATCATGGAGCGAGGCAACTATAGTCTTGATCTTAAAACCTGGAAAAGACCCAACTCTATGTGGGTCTTACCGCCCTATATCATTGTTAAATAATGATTACAAAATATATGCTTCTATTTTAGCAGCTAGATTGGGATCAGTTATGGGGGAAATAATCCATCAAGATCAAAAGGGATTCATTAAAGGGCGTCAGCTTTCCGACCTAACATATGATCTAGTGGGAGCAATCGACATCGCCTCAGCCTTTTCTATTCCACTGGCAACCCTCACCCTGGACGCAGCTAAAGCTTTCGACAGGGTAAACTGGCCCTACTTAAACGACGTTTTAAAAAAGGTCAACTTAGGGGAGAAACTCTGCCGAACAATAAAACTTATATACAAATCGCCAACAGCACGGCTTCTAATAAATGGAAAGCTGACTGAATCGTTCAAGATCTCCAGAGGCACAAGACAGGGCTGCCCGCTTTCCCCCCTCCTCTTTAACCTATACATAGAACCGTTTGCGGAAGTTCTCAGACGAGAAGACTCGATTCCATCTTTCAGGTTCGGGGAGTGGGAAAAGCGAGTAGCCTTGTACGCAGATGACATTTTGGTCTTTACCTCAGACCCGGAGATCGCTCTACCAGTAGTCATCAAGAGAGCCGAAGATTTCGGCCGTATCTCGGGCTATGAGATAAACGCCTCTAAAACAGATATCATGGCATGGAACATACCTGACCTACGGTTAAATACATCAAACACAATGAGATATTTGGGAATTCGGATAGTGCAAGATATCACACAAATTGCCCAAGTCAATCTTGAGAGAATTCTCAAGGTAATCAAAAAATCTCTAAAATCTTGGTCCAAACTCCCACTAACTATCCTAGGCAGAGTAAGCCTGCTAAATATGTCAATTCTTCCCAAGTTTACCTTCTTATTTAAGACGATCCCCCTTGCATTTGATAAAACAGCGCTAGAGAAATGCCAGAGAGAGCTTAACTCCTTCGCTTGGGGATATAAGTCAGCTAGAATATCCTGGAAAAAGCTGAGGAGGAGGAGGGAAAAGGGGGGCCTATCCCTACCCGATCTACAATACTATGCGTGGGCATTCCAACTATCCCATTCGAGAATGCTTTTAAAAGTACCATCTAATACATCAAAAGGCATTATGTTCATGGCAATGCTGATTGGTGCTGGCTTACCAACTAACGGCTACATGTTCAAGTTTGGAGAACAGAAATACTTCAAGAAAGTAAAATTAAAAACTCTTATGTCCCAAGCAAAGCTATGGTCACATATAAGGAGGAACCTGGGTTTGTCATACTACTCCAACCTTGCACCCATCTGGGAATCCCCTGGGCTCCCTTCCTGCTGGGATGATAGGCTTACTATTCCGTTGAGATCAGGAGGGATACTAACATGGGGTGATGTGTTGACAGGCGACTCTCTGAGGCCCTGGGAGGACTTGCGGGAGCAGCGGGGGATAGAGCTCTCGAGGATTAAGTATTTACAACTAGATAGTTGGGCTAAGGCAACAAACAGGTCTGGAGTACCATTAGGGAAGTATAGCATCACAGAAGAGAAATTGGTAGCGCAACCTGCAGGGGGTAAAGAGGTCTCGAAATGGTATTGGTGCCTGCTAGAAGAGATAGACGGAGATTTCATCCTCCCGGAACAACTATGGGGCTCAGATCTGGGGGCCCAGAGCATTGAAACCTGGCAGAACTCCTGTACCCTACTATATAAATGTGTCAAACCCGCATGGCTAAGACGCAATCATTTTTTTACAATTCACCGTGCATATTTTACACCGCTAAAACTTTCTAAATTTATCCCAGGGAAGAAATGCAATAAATGTGGCCATATCGCAGCCTCAGATGTCCACATGTTTAAAGAATGCCCCAACATATTACAATTTTGGAAGGAAGTTAAAGCAACTCTGGACTCCATTCTTAATACTTCAATCTCCATCACACTTTCCTTGATCATATTTGGATGGGACAACAATATAAAGGGCCACGCTAGGACATTTCTGTTTTTTGCCATACTACTTGCAAGAAGAGAGATATGCAAGGTTTGGATTGAAAATTCAGCACCAACCCATGCAAATTGGCTGTCGTCTCTCTACGCAACCTCTAAAACTGACTTGAGGAGATCAGGCAGCGAGCGGAGCCGTATCTTTTGGGACGTTCTGGTTCAATGGAGACAATAACCGGGGTTTTTTTTTTTTTTTTTTTTTTTTTTTTTTTTTTTTTTTTCCCCCGGTCCTATGATTATGCCTTGAAACTCCAAGAACTAGGCCCCCCCCAGTCGGCTCAGAATGGCTAGTTCAACTGAATAAAACTTCAAGTTTGGAGTCTTTTCCCACGATACTCTTCGGGCCATCCATTGCCGAATTCCACCTAATAGAGCATAGGATGCAGAGGAAACTATGCTCCTGGATAGAGTGGTTGGCAGTTGGAGGTTAAATAAGAGGTGGCCAGGCAAATGAGGATAAAAAAAAAAAAAAAAAAAGGGAGCGGCAGAGTTTCTTGGACTTCTTGAGATCATCGTTGAACCATGAGGCCTTCTTGCTGCCAGGTTTGTTTTGACGTTTTTTCAGTGGTGCTAAGGTGTCAGCGGTGTTGGATAACCATAGGGTGAGGTTGGCGGCGGCTTCGTTAGCGGTAGAAGAGAGGGCTGGGGTGTTTTGAAGGAGCGATGCGGAGATTTGGTCCGTGGTGATTTTGTTCCAGTTCCTTTGCACGGTAGGTTGGAGGTGGATGCAGGGTTTTGGTTTGTTGTAGGTGAAGTGAACGCAGCTGTGGTCAGTCCAGAGGAGGTCCGTAGTGTGGCTGAAGGAGACATGGTTGCTGGATGTGAAGATGGGGTCGAGTGTGTGACCTGCGATGTGGGTGGGGGAAGTGACTAGTTGTTTAAGTCCGAGGTTGGCGAGGTTGTCCACGAGGGTGGCGGTGTTGCGGTCGTTGAACTTTTCGAGGTGAAAGTTGAGGTCTCCCAGAAGGATGTAGTCTTTGGAGGGGAGTGCGTGTGGGGTGATGAAGTCCGTGATGTCTTCACTGAATTTTGCGCGGGGTCCTGGTGGTCTGTAGAGGAGGGTGCCTCTGAGTGTGGTTTTGGGGTCGATGTGGATCTGGAAGTGAAGGTGTTCGGAGTTGGCGAGGTTGACGTCAGAGCTGGTTGATATGCGGATTGATTTCTTATGGACGATAGAGATTCCTCCTCCTGTGTGGCTGGTACGGTCTTTGCGAGTGATCTTATAGTCTTCAGGGATGGCAATGGTGATGTCTGGTGCGGAGGAAGCATTCATCCATGTTTCCGTAAGGAAGGCGATGTCCGGAGAAATGGTGTCTAGTAGATTCCATAGGTCAATGGCGTGCCTGTGGATTGATCGGGTGTTGAGAAGGATGCAATGTAGATGGTTGGGGTCGGGAATCTGTGGTGTGGTCGTAGCGGGGATGTTATCGGTGCCGCTGAATTTGCAGGAGAAGCAGGAGAAAGGTCCATGGGTTTGTCCAGGGGCGGCTTGAACGCAGTTGGGAGCGCGACCGGGGTTAAGGGCTAGGAGGGTGGCGGCATCGTAGGTAATGCGGAGGGCTGGGCAATGCGAGGGCCAGGGGGTATGGCGCTGGGCGCGGTCCAGGCGCGGACGGGCGTAGACGGGCTTACCTTTGGCGCACCTTCGGCGCGGATTGGGCGCGGTCGCTGCGCGTGGACGCTGCGCGCGGGAACTCCTGTCATATATGGATAGTGGGGGGGGGAGGGGCGAGGGCGTCTCAGCTGGGAGGCGGGGCGGGCTACGGAGGACAACAATCAACAAAATGGAGGCGGAGGGGTCTGAAAGCCGAGAGCGCTTGGGGGAGAACGCAAAAACAGGAATAAAGTTGGCAAATAAACAACAATGCAACTAACGCTGGCAATTGAACATGTAATTGGGCAAAGCGGCGGTCAGAGCACACAGCTGGCAGTCGGTAAAGGCAAAGCGCTGCAAGTAATGGAATAAAGTTGGCAAATAAACGACAATGCAACTAACGCTGGCAATTGAACATGTAATTGGGCAAAGCGGCGGTCAGAGCACACAGCTGGCAGTCGGTAAAGGCAAAGCGCTGCAAGTACAATACCACAGTCACAGGGGGAGCGACCACTCTGCTGGGAAGCGGAGATCGAGTCACGGCGCTTCCAGGTACTGGAGCGCGGTTTGTTGTCTGTGGGAGGGCGTCTCAGCTGGGAGGCGGGGCGGGCTACGGAGGACAACAATCAACAAAATGGAGGCGGAGGGGTCTGAAAGCCGAGAGCGCTTGGGGGAGAACGCAAAAACAGGAATAAAGTTGGCAAATAAACAACAATGCAACTAACGCTGGCAATTGAACATGTAATTGGGCAAAGCGGCGGTCAGAGCACACAGCTGGCAGTCGGTAAAGGCAAAGCGCTGCAAGTAATGGAATAAAGTTGGCAAATAAACGACAATGCAACTAACGCTGGCAATTGAACATGTAATTGGGCAAAGCGGCGGTCAGAGCACACAGCTGGCAGTCGGTAAAGGCAAAGCGCTGCAAGTACAATACCACAGTCACAGGGGGAGCGACCACTCTGCTGGGAAGCGGAGATCGAGTCACGGCGCTTCCAGGTACTGGAGCGCGGTTTGTTGTCTGTGGGAGGGCGTCTCAGCTGGGAGGCGGGGCGGGCTACGGAGGACAACAATCAACAAAATGGAGGCGGAGGGGTCTGAAAGCCGAGAGCGCTTGGGGGAGAACGCAAAAACAGGAATAAAGTTGGCAAATAAACAACAATGCAACTAACGCTGGCAATTGAACATGTAATTGGGCAAAGCGGCGGTCAGAGCACACAGCTGGCAGTCGGTAAAGGCAAAGCGCTGCAAGTAATGGAATAAAGTTGGCAAATAAACGACAATGCAACTAACGCTGGCAATTGAACATGTAATTGGGCAAAGCGGCGGTCAGAGCACACAGCTGGCAGTCGGTAAAGGCAAAGCGCTGCGAGTACAATACCACAGTCACAGGGGGAGCGACCACTCTGCTGGGAAGCGGAGATCGAGTCACGGCGCTTCCAGGTACTGGAGCGCTGTTTGTTGTCTGTGGGAGGGCGTCTCAGCTGGGAGGCGGGGTGGGCTACGGAGGACAACAATCAACAAAATGGAGGCGGAGGGGTCTGAAAGCCGAGAGCGCTTGGGGGAGAACGCAAAAACAGGAATAAAGTTGGCAAATAAACAACAATGCAACTAACGCTGGCAATTGAACATGTAATTGGGCAAAGCGGCGGTCAGAGCACACAGCTGGCAGTCGGTAAAGGCAAAGCGCTGCAAGTAATGGAATAAAGTTGGCAAATAAACGACAATGCAACTAACGCTGGCAATTGAACATGTAATTGGGCAAAGCGGCGGTCAGAGCACACAGCTGGCAGTCGGTAAAGGCAAACCGCTGCGAGTACAATACCACAGTCACAGGGGGAGCGAACACTCTGCTGGGAAGCGGAGATCGAGTGACAATTGACAATTTTTGCTCATAGGGAGCAGACCAATATAATCAATTTGCCAAATCCGAGCGGGCAATTTTCCTCGATGTAAATGGCCTTTAACAATGTGTGGTACTTTCCGCTTTCTAGAATGTTGACAGATGGGACAATGCAAAATGATATCTTTAATGTAATTTAAAGGAATATAAATTTCTCGATCGGCAGCCCACCTGCTAGTGGCTCTCTCTCCAAAATGTCCTGCTTTCTGGTGGGCCCATTTCGCCAATCCCGCCAAATCAGAATCTTGCATGTCCACCACTGCCTCAGCAATTTTAGATTTTTCATCTGCAATGTTATGAAAGAATTTGTCAAGGGAGTCTTATCGGGGTATGAGCATCCACATGAAAGATTGTCACAGTACTCTGTGGGAGCATTTCCCACATTTCTTGCCATAACTCTTTTCCCCACAATTCTTTTGAATGCAATTCCCAATTATGAGAATGCCATGTTGGCAACCATACCGCCAGTCCGTTAGCTGTGGACCAGGAATCAGTGAAAATATGACATGTGCCAGGTAGTTCCTGTTTCAAAACTTGGTAAACTGCGTATAATTCAGCATATTGACTACTCTTTCCTTCACCAGTTGTACTCAGTAATTTCTGCGTGACTGGATTATAGGACACTGCCTTCTAATGTCGCTTCTCTCCAATGAACCTCGCTGAACCATCCGTAAACCACACATGCTTTCTGTCCTCCGCGGACAAATCATCAAATGGCTTACCCCACTTGACAGGAGATTCCTGCACTACAGGTACGGAGCAATCACTTCCAGTCTCGTTCGATGGCGCCTGCGCCACTCGCTCATGTAATACTGCCACACCCTTCGGACCCACACGTGCCCTGTCCTGAATGTACCATTTCCATTTAATCACGCTCGCCTCTTGAGCATGTCCAATTCGATGAGTTTTCGGCGAACTCAAAACCCACTGCATGATAGGAATTTCAGGTCTCAAAATCACAGCATGGCCTAATGTCAATTGCTCGGTATCCACCAGAGCCCAATAACATGCAAGCAACTGTTTTTCAAAAGGTGTATAACGCTCACCAGCCTCAGGTAACTTTTTAGTCCAAAAACCTAATGGCACCTTTTGTCTGCCCTGCTTCTGCCACAGACTCCAATTCGCATACTGACCTTGTACAGACACATTCAAATCCACATCACCCTCGCCCACAGGCCACAGATCCAAGGCATACTGAATCGCTTCTTTTGCCAAATTAAATGTATTCTGTTGTGGTTCACCCCATTCAAACGCATTCTTTTTGCGAGTTACTCGATATAAGGGAGCCAATATCTGACTCAAATGGGGAATGTGTTGACGCCAAAAACCAAACAAGCCAATAAAACTCTGAGCTTCTTTTCTATTCCTCGGAACTGCAAAGACTAAAATTTTTCATTTAACCTGCGGGATCACTTCTCTGTGACCTTCATGCCAATTGATGCCTAAAAACTTGACATTTTGGGATGGACCTTGTAACTTATCAGGATTAATTTCCCAACCTTTTTCACGTAAGTAATCAAGAATCTGATCTAATTGGGTCTGGACCTGATCTTGTGTCTCACCTTGAATTAAAATGTCATCAATGTAATGGCATACTTGAATGTGCGGGTGTACAGTTACTTCAGACAAATGTTCTGCCACCAGCCGGTGACAGATCGTAGGACAATGTACATAACCTTGAGGAAGACTTCTAAACATCATTTGACGTCCATTCCAGGTAAAACTGAATTGTTCCTGACACTCAGGGGCAATCGGAATTGAAAAGAAAGCATTAGCAATATCAATAGACGGATACCATGTACCTGGATGCTTTTGAATTCTTTGAATTAAAGTAACAATGTCTGGTACTGCAACAGTCAAACGGGGTGTGTGTTTGTTTAGTTCTCGATAATCAACGGCGCCAAGAATTATCACTCTTGCGCACAGGCCAAACGAGATTATTCCAAGCAGAAGTAACCAGAGTTATAACTCCTGCGTCAACCAAATCCTGTATTGTGGCACTGATCTCTTCATGACCACCTGGAATACGATATTGTTTCTGAGAAACCACTTTCGTAGCCTGGGGAATTTTTATGGGGGGCATTCGTAAACGGCCAACCCGTACGGGTCTGGACGATATGTAGTGCTTAGTTCCAAATTGATAACAACCATCATCCAAATGCAAAGTCATTCCTTTCAAAATATCAATTCCAATTATATACTCCAAAAGCGGTACAACTAACACAGAATATTCTTTACGGGGAATTCTACCTATTTTCATCTCAAGTGTAGTTTGCACTGCGGGGGTCTCTTTTCCACCTAAACCAGTAATTGTGAAAAATTGTCCTTTGAATTTCTTTGATTTACCATGAATTAAAGTGGCCTCCGCTCCTGTATCTACCAATGCTCGGGCCCTTTGGATATTACGATGTTTCCAAAAAATTTCAATATCTACATAGGGTCTGTTATCTCTGTGAGCCCACCTGCGTACTGGAGCTTGACCTATTTCCTAGTCATTTTTACTGCGTTCTGTCAACCAAGACAAATCAGGATAAATGCTCTCAGGTTTCTTGGGTATCAGAATGTCCTGTTCATATCCATCTCCATTACGAAATGGATTTTTGTCATTTCCATAGTACTGTGAATTACGATCAGAAAGCCTGTGACGATCCTCCCTTCTCCTCAACTCAGGGGAATAATCCCTTTCATCTCTATATCTGTTGGAAACACGATCATCTCTCCCCCTTTCTTTTTCCCCCTCTCTCACTCTAACTTTTTCACGACGAGGGGACACATCACGTTCATAGCGCCGATCATCACGGCGATCAGAATCCACACGATGCCTCTCATCACCACTGTCATCAGAATAACCACGGTCACAATCATTCTTTCGCACACGATGGGCACCCTCCTTCCGATCCAAACCACGCTAACGAAAGATATCCCATAAGCGATTATTAGGCTCACCGTCAATGTCCTCCCTTTTCACACCATCAGCCAATAGTGCAAGAAACATATCACGTCTAGAGAATTTATGCTCACCAGGAGTACGAGCTTCGGGTCTGGACTGTCTCTCAGGTTTAAACCATTCACCCAACTCACCAAGCTGATGAACAGATTCAAGCACCATAGACAAAGGATTGCCAGTCTGATTGATTAACAAAGTCATCATAACCTGCTTATAAGCAACAGGGGAAGAACGGATTATGCGATTGCGCACAGAAGATGTTAATAGCCCATCCAACAACCTGTCAGAAGTACTGAGAAAAATCGCAGTTTTCATCACTTCCTCTTTCAAACGTTGCGACGCATCGCGCAAAGTGTACCACGGCTTGTCATTGACAGGCCAATCAGATTCAGTAGGGTATTTATGATTACAGATCTTAAAAAAGACAGGGGTGTCCCCACAGAAGGACAGTCTAGGACTGTGTCTCACACCTAGTGAGTGCACTCTAGAGTGTGTAGTACATTTCCAAAAAATATAGCATGCCAATAATACGGCGGGAAAGGTAAAGTTACAGGAGTTAAAAGTCTCAATTTCTATCAGCGTATGTTGATTCAAGGAAATAACTCTGTATATTTGTTTTCTTATATCTCTACAGATGCCAAGTTTTTAGTAGAAAGCCTGTTCTCTAATTATATGTTCAGTTTCCACATTAACATTAAAATCTACAGTATTTTATGATTAACATAGCACACACAAAAGTTATTGTTAAAAAAAGGATGTTTACCACACCATGAGTTTCTCTGTTATACATTTATTACACATTCAAATATAAAAATTCATCATTACATAATATACAGTTTTTTAAGAAAGCATGTTAGTACATTTGTATAAAAAGCATTTAAAAACAAAGAATCACAAGTCTTGTGTAATAAAATGTGTAATAAATGTATAACAGAGAAACTCATGGTGTGGTAAACATCCTTTTTTTAACAATAACTTTTGTGTGTGCTATGTTAATCATAAAATACTGTAGATTTTAATGTTAATGTGGAAACTGAACATATAATTAGAGAACAGGCTTTCTACTAAAAACTTGGCATCTGTAGAGATATAAGAAAACAAATATACAGAGTTCTTTCCTTGAATCAACATACGCTGATAGAAATTGAGACTTTTAACTCCTGTAAATTTACCTTTCCCGCCGTATTATTGGCATGCTATATTTTTTGGAAATGTACTACACACTCTAGAGTGCACTCACTAGGTGTGAGACACAGTCCTAGACTGTCCTTCTGTGGGGACACCCCTGTCTTTTTTAAGATCTGTTATCCCCCCCAGTCCCCTACTAGTCTGAGCGGGGTCCTCCTTGAATTTCATAACTATTTATGATTACAGCCATCATTTGCAAGCTGGAGAAGACTAATTTGGCCAGCACTATTATAATTCCGAAAATGATCTTGTACAGTAGAAACGGAACTCAAAGAGCAAAATTGTAAACAATCACCTGCATCCAACATGATACCTGCAGCACCTAATTCATAAAGGCGCACCATCCACGTAAGCAAAGCCTCACCAGGCCGTTGTCGAAATCGTTGTAAAATGTCACTAACCTCCTGTTGAGTAAAATCTTCAATACTATCCAAATGGATACCATTCGGCATACCAGGAGCCTGTTGCAATTTGCGTCGAAAAACCGGGTGAGCAGAAACCTCCGGAAGAGCCTCCGAAGAAGCCCGATCCTTAGATTCAAAGGAACAATCAGGACGAGAGACGTCATCAGAATGGGAAGAGCGACCACGGTCGCTAGAAATATCATCTTTGTCACAAGAAGCAGATTTACAGTCACGTCCAGAGCGAGAAGACTCGCGCCTGTCACCCTCCTCAGCCGAGGAGTTAGAATCATTCGAATCCCAGATATTACCATCCCGCTCATCGGGGTTCCAATCCAGTCCGGCTTTCGCCACGACCAGACGCACCTTCCGTGTAGAAACACGACCACGACGGTGTTTGTATTTGTATTTCGCAATGCGCACTGCAGCCCTTTCGGCTATAGTCTGATAAGTCTCAAGTTTGTCGGCAAGCAATTTATTCTGACATCGCAAAAGAGTATGCGCATTCTGCACTTCAACAAACTTTTCTTCCATATCCACAAACCGCTTATGCAATTTAACAAATTTCTCATGAAGCATTCTGTATGCAGTCAGCACAATCCAACCTCTGCGTCCTAAAACAGGAAGCTCATCACCCTTCACTACTGGTGCTTTTTGCAAGCAAGAAACCACATCAGCAGGCTCCACCAGCTCCAAACAAGAAGTCCAATTCTCACTCAAACCAGTAGAATCGGCCCACTCACGGGCCAAGGCCTCGTAAGGCGTTGATTCTCAGCCGGGAATCTCAACAGGCAATTTGAAAGTAGATTTCGACTTGCGCGAAAACATTTTGACACACAAAAAAAATATATACACAATTATCAACAAAGAAAATACGTACGAGCCGAGCGCAAACCAACAAGATCAAAACAATATAGCGCACACAGGCTTCGTAAACAGTTTGTGACGCCAGATGTAACGACCGGATTTTCGGACCGGATGGGATTAGCTCCTAGGAGCCCCTCTAACCCAGTCGGAACGTAATCACCTCCCTCCTTAGAACGTATTTACAATGGGTATAGATATATGTATGTACATCTCGTACCTAAGGATGGGGAAAATAGCAATAAACATGCATAGGTTTTCTACAATATCTTATTCATACCAACTAGTCTCATGGCCACTTAGGCCCAGACTAATCTACCCTGGGGCAGGTCTGATTATGTACCCTTACACACTGATCTCCCTCAGTGCTCACTCGACACGCAACCCGGCGTGTCTACACACTAGGCTGCAGTCCCAGTGCTCTCTCTTTTCATCTGATCCACAATCCGGCGGATCTACACACCGTCTCCCTCCGGTGCTCACTCACTTACAACATGATCCACAATCCGGCGGATCTACACACCGTCTATCTACGGTGCTCTCATTAACGCCGCGTACCAACGACAATCACTTTCCTATGAACACCTGTGGAAGAAATCTCTCATTGTCTACTCGGGATAATACTACAATAATAGGAGTTAGCACGGCTTTCCAAATTAAAATATGTACCTTCTGCTCTTGGCATCAAACGTTCCCTCTCTCCCTCATTATTCAGTCACCTCTTACCTGACCGGGATTTACATCCGTTCATGCAAACAATGTCTGACTAGAAGACCAGGTTACCCCGATTGAACAAGAATACAAGGCACATGTCGGTTCCTTAAGAACTGGGGCATTTTATTACAATGATTATAAACACAATACTATACGATAATATATATTCTGCAAAGAAAAGTGAAAGGTTAGAATGTGCACACTATAAGGGAAAGGGTCGACATCACCTTAGTAATGTGGAGTCTGGGTTCAGCAGTCATCTAGGTTCCCGTCTCGTCTGTGCCTTGGCTCGTCTCGGAATCACACCTTAGCAGTCACGAGTACACGTCTGCACCGCTATGCTCTTTCTCCTCTGCTTCCCTCCAAGTCACTGGAACCTTCCTCGTTATTAGCTGCTGTCTCTCTCTCTGTCTCTGATCGCTCTGCGCTACTTCTCCTTCAGTCTTTCTCAGAGAGTCTCAGTTTCATGATCTTTCTCAGACTTCAAAATAGCGACTGTCTGCCTGAAAATAATTAATGGCATTGATGCTAACGGCTAGCTGCCGCCTACAGACTGACTGACTCACTGCCTAACACTTTCGCTAATATGGAAGCCTGTCCTTTCATGGAAAGTTACGGCCAGTAACCTGCCGCCCACCAAATTCTTGTACCTCCCCGTACCAAGGACACGTTCCCAGCCGGCCGGCCTGAAGTTGTGTCTTCGGAGTGGAGAAAAATGCAGTCTTTCGATAAGGGCCAGCCTGAACCGGTTCTCTCCAAGTGAACAACACTTCGAAACTAAAACATTACACTTGACCTAGAAGCCTCTCAAGCTGCCGGGCAGAAAGCAAGATGGAGTCTCTCCCGTTTGAGGCCTACAAGGCCCGAAATAAGCAGAACTCCATAAAAGGTATACTAACACTCTTGCAAAAGGACGGATTATCACTAATACTAATGAATCTATCCCCTAACTTAAGTTTATAAGCCCTGATCTAAGGAAAAAGGGTACGAAAATGCACTACTGTGCCTTATGAATAGGTCCTGTTTATAGTTCTAATCCCTGTACTAGGAGGGTAATAGGCTGGAGTCATCTTCAATCATTCTCCCTCCAAAGAGGGCCGAAAAAGTCGGTCAGAACATGCGTGCAACAAGATGTGGGAGCACTGTGAGAAACGGGCATTCAGCAAAATCATGAAAAAAAAAAAATTGGCTTCTCTGCAAAATAATGTTCACAGTGTATGTAGTAAAATGTGCCTGCCCAAAGCCATATATAGGGAGTACTCAGCTTTCCGAAAATGAATGTGATTAAGGGACTCTCAGAGGAACGTCGGAGCAGACAGCGGGACAGTGAGCTGCGTGCTTGAAGGAAAGTACACAAATACACGTTTAAATGGATATAAAGCAAGGGATAGCGTGCCAAGGTGCACACTAGCTCAAAGGAAGGGTAATTGGCTTGCAGATGTCACCAGAACGCTGCGATGGCTTCGTTGAACAAAAATGCCCTTTTTCGGTAATATGTTACATTTTACACTACATGCCTAGTTTCCTTTAATAATTATGAAAATGGTCTTGGTTTTTTAAAACTTGGAAAAAACTAAAGCAGTAACTTGATTATTATAACTAACTGATTGGTTGTCGGTGGCTTTTAACAACAAACTAAAAAGAGCAAGGAGGGCGTAGCAGGGGAGGGAACACGGCCTGGGGGAAGCTGGCTGGGGAGGGGGAGGAGAAATCCAAGGAAGGCTGTGTGCGGGGAGAGAGGGGAGGTGCTGGAGCTGGGGAACAGATGGCCTGGGTGAAGCTGGCTGGGGAGGGGGAGGAGCTATCCAGACTTGAAGCACCGGGAAACTGAAAGTACGGCCGGCCGGCCATCCAAGAATAATTCAGGGAGGAGAAGCCGAGAAGCCGCAGAGCGCACGCTGGGCGAAGCCCTTTGATGTGCTGCGAAGATGAGCGGCCGGAAAACTGAACGTACAGCCGATAGGAGAGAGGGAGGCTGATGCGCGTGCTTGTTTGGTCACGTGATTCACGTGAACTTAAACAAAACCGCACGAACCCCTTGGTTTCACGAGCGTTTTGAGGACATGAATTCTCGCTCCGCTCAATGCGCTTGCGCGCATTGATAGGTCGCGAGACTTAAAAACTGGAGTTTCCACTGGAGAACACTTGAGAAAGGGCAAAAATCAACCTGCATAAAAATAGCGTCTAAATCCAGATCCCTTGAAGCCCTTATAGAATTACTGTTATCACCGTGCACAAAGTCAACCTTTACGATGAGGATGATGAAGAAGACTCCATTGTAGATGACATCACCCTAGAGGCCTATAATACAGGCCCTTTCAACGCTGATGATGAGACCCTTGTCAACGAAGACTGCACTTTCAACCCTGAGACCATCATCAATGAGCTTACCAAGGATGTCTACTATGCAACCATTAGCATTGATCCTGTCAATGCGGCCATGTCGACAACACGCCTCTCTTCAGTGTTGGCAGAGAGACCAACAATAACCTCAAGCAACTCTTTGACAAGGGAGATTTCCATTCCAGTAAACTTTTCACCCTAAAAGTAACAACACATCCACCAACTCAGATATTGAAATCTGAATGTAAGTCTTGTGTCATATAATCCTGTGCAATTAAATGTGCTTTATGTGACTGAGTACTGAGGAGAGGCTATTGGGCAAAAGGAGGAATACAAAGGATAAGACTATCATCCACAAAACCTTACAGCTGAAAGTCTTCCACCATCCTATGTTCCTTGACGTAATTATAAGGAGCCTTAGGTCATGCAATGTTATGTTTAGGTTTTATAAACATAAGACACTCTTTATGATTAAGCCAGTCCTGTAGGAACTTTTTTTTTTAGAAATTCATTCCTATGAAATCTGTATGAAATTGTTACGAAATGATCCATGTATAAAATGAAATTAGTAATCGGGTATGTCTAGGAGTATTGCATTGTAATAACATTGTTTTAATTGTGTACAGACCTTTTAACCATATATTTGTAATAATTGTTTTTAGCATTGTGGTTTTATATATTGTGTGATATCGATGTGCGTTATGAATTCTTTTTAAAGGAATTTAAAAAATAACAATAATACACCGTTTTTTGTGGAACGATTGATATGTGTTCTTTTTTTATTGTATTTTTTTAATTTGTTTATGTTCACTTATTGATGTATCGCAATTTTTCAGTTGTATTTATTTCGGCTGCTTAGAGTCCTCTTGGATAAATGGGTCCAAGGGGGAAACTTTTTGGGGAAGTTACAATTCCCCCTTTGTACCCAATTATTAGAAGCATATATTTATGGTTATTTTTTTGTAAACAACAAATCTTATTTTAAATTAGAAAAGGGAACACTTCTTGTTTTAGGGTTGCTACCCAAATAGGACTTTGCAGCGCAGATACAGTAACGATCCACACGTTGACGCTGTTAAATAAAAACCTGTTGAATTTGACAACATCAGAACCGATGATACTCACTTTTCAAAAACTACTTTCTCAGCAATGTTTTGGACAACCTCTAGTGGTCCCAAACTTGCACCCCCCATGCCACCACCTTGAGTACCTCCTCCCCTACCTCCTGCAATACTGGAAGCACCTCCAAAGATATTTCCCTACTACTTGTCCCACTAGCACCTAAGGACGTGGGCAAGCAAGATTTATTAGAATCATACTATCTGTTGTATATGAAGAACAAAGGTGTGCTCTATGAAGGTTATGGAGATAAATCAGAAGATTTAATGTTAATTTGATTAGCCCACCATGACCCTGCAGTGTATCCTGGTGCTGTGACGGTGTGAGCCTGGCCACACCTAGGGCCTAGTGGAACTACTTGAAAAAGCCAGGTCTTCAGCTTCTTGTGGAATTCAAGAAGTGAGGTGGAGGCTTTTATATTAGCGACCAGTTGTTCCACGGTTTAGGAGCGACATACGAGAAGGCTCGACCACCTGAGCTGGGTTTCCATATGTGTGGGGTGTGTACAGGTAGAGAGTTTGGACAAGCGGAGTTGTTAGAAGGTTTATGAAAGCATATGTGAGTGTTTAGGTATGCTGGGAAGTGTTACGTAGTGCCTTGAAAGTGTATGTGAGGAGTTTGAATTGTGCTTGTTTGTGAATAGGGATCCAGTATAGCTCATTCGGGCATGGTGTGGGCCACCGAGTTCTGAATGCTCTGCAGCCTTCTGGTCAGTTTTTAGTTGATCTTGCCATAGAGCAGTGATTCTGAAAGTACGGCCCGAGGGCTGCATGCGGCCCTCCTTACCTTTACATATGGCCCCCTGGGCAAAGGCAGCACTGGGTTGCTGTTTGCTCAACTTAGCACTAACAAAAATCAAAGTTAAATAAACAGCAAGCATTTAAGAAAAGAAGAAACTTGGGTGTAATGTACCTCTTAACTTTAGTAACACTTTAATTTTGAAAGACATCAAATTTGTAAAAATATGATAGACTCTTCAAAATTCAAAAAGTGTATTTCATTAACCTGCAGAACCATTTCACATTAGTAAATCAGATTATGGCAGTGCATTTAGAAGTATTATTTTAAGTGATCGTTTCAAAAATGAATTTAGAAAAATTCATGCTTACGCCCACCCTGACAACAATGGAATTGGTGATTACATTCAAACACAGTAGAAGGTTTTGTACAGCACGCATCCTGAAGTATTGTATTTTGAGGTCCTCTTATATATGATAATGAAGAAAAGGGAGGCAAATTGAAATAAAACAATTGCCCAGGATCACACAATTTGTACTAGTGGGGAAGCCGGGATTCATCCCAGGTTTTCTGCTTCCACATTGTGCAGTCCAGGTCAGCTACTAGATGTGCATGCTTTGCTTCCCCTACACCCACTTTATGCCCTCAACCACCCCCACCATAACCCTGCTGGCATCAGTGTAGCCCTTGGCCACACCAGAGACCGTAGAGGGTGTTCCCGTAGGCCAGTTTGCTTGTGTCCAGCATGTGTGTGACGAGCTGCTGGGTGCTGATTGGGAGCCATTTGGAAATCTTCCATAGCATCTTTGGGGAGGTTTCTTGGCATTAGGTGGTGGGGGTGGGTGTCGGTCCTAGCTCTGTTGGCTACCACATGTATTCCCAAGATTATGTGCTCTTCTCATTTTAGGCACTAATTAGCAACATTCCATTTGGTGAGTTTGCCTGAGCTTTAAGATTGAATAGCTCTGATTCAAATTTCTCAATAGGGGCAGAACAAATTGAGAAACGTTTCGTATATAGAGGTTATGATGAAAATATAGTTTCCGTTGCAAAAAAAGCGAGTTCTTTCAAAACAGTGACATGATCTTGAGAAAGAGAACGTAAGAGTCCATGTTGAGATTTATAACCAACTATTTACAAGAAAGTCAACAGATATTCAAGATCTTTGAGAAATATTGGCATTTGTAAAGTTGGATAAGGATATATCCAAATATATAACATTTTGGAGATTCCAGACTTTAACATTTTCTCTTTGTTCTAGTGAGAAGTATTGCATTACACAATATAAAAACTAAATAAAAAAACACACCTCGATTGAGGTAAAAAGATTTTACATGTGCTCTAACTGCATCTGTTCTCCATACACTTTAGACATATTTGATTCAGTGTTTGATGCTTTAAAACGCCACCAATATCCCAAACAGGGTTTCTTAAACTGCAACAGGAAATTTGGTGTCTATTTAATTCTATGTGCATTCCAAAAAATGTTTGCGGGTTCCACAAAAGTAGCATTTAAGGAATTTGGGAAGGACTATCTCTGTCCCTTTACAAAACTGGATCCCAACTATCCCAATGTCAGTATATATACGTAACTCAGAATGTAGATTGAAGATTGAAAAAATTGGATTTGCGTCCATTTGTACCATAAAGCAAAATAGACTGACATTAAGAAAAACTGAAAGTTTTTGGATTTTCAAGTTAAAAAACAGATCAATATGGGTTCAATATCAAAATTCTCGGGTGACAGGCTTAAGTAAACAAGTCAGGTGCCCTGAACAGCTCTCTCTCTCAGGATTATGGGAGATGTAGTTTCATGCCTAATCATTCATACTGTGTCGTGTGTTCCTACTCTGTGTGCCTATCTCCGCCTAGCCATGACCGTATCATGCATCAGTATATCTGTGGGTCCCAACATAATAGGGTGGTTATACTGTCTCCACGCCAGGGCAGTGCCTGTCAGTCTTTACCTGGCCTTTTATACAAACCCATCTTGGTTATGAGGCCAATGGCTTTCTACCCAGCGTCCGTGCTGTCACCTAGGGTGTCCGGGACCATAGGGATTTGTGAAAAGGAGTTCTGATCTGCAGTGTCCAGCTGTGTAGTTTGCAAGGTTCCATCAGGGCGGACCAAGATGTGGCCCCCCTCCCGCCATGTACGGGATCCGAAGTGGTGTCGCTGGAGTTACCTTGTTTCTGGTCGAGTGGCACACTAAGCAGTTCTGAGCCACCCTCTAGTCAGAGCGCCTCTGACCACGGCCCAGTCCCGGTGATTCCAGCCAGTCAGAAACTTCCTTTGATGTCTAATAGAAATGTACTTGGCCCTCGGGTTGGATTTTAAATTTAGCAGGACAAATAAGACTGTAATTGATTCGCCCCTTAGAAAAAACCTTACGTCTCATGGAGAATTACTCCATGGGCTGGGGTGCCGGTAACCCATGTCGTCACTGGGTTTTGTAGCACACCTGGTGCGTCTTAGCACCTACCCGACCTGGCCCCTGCCCGGGGGTCGTGAGGTTGTTTTCTAAGGGGCAAATCAATGATTTAGTTGTAGCTTAGCTGGAGTTGTACTGAGCGTGAGCCCGCTCCTGACACACGGGGCTAATATCCCCTCTGCACTTTCACCTAGCACTGAACTAACTATTTATTATTGGTCCTGAGGAAGCGCCAAGGATCGTCTGGGCGCGGAACATGGCGACCTGACCATTTCAGTTACCTAGGGCACCTCACAGCCCAAAGACGTAACTCACAACCTTCTGTTTTTTTAGCATGGGACCAACACAGTAATAAACTTTTTTTTTATTCGGTATCCTTTAGCCATATTTAATTTTTATCACACACACACACACACACTTACTGTGCACGCAGGACCCACTCCCCCAACGCTCCTGCATTCATCAAATGGCTGCTTTCTTAAAAGATCTCCACTAGAGCGACCCTTCGGGGACCCGTTGGGCATTGCAACGCCGGCCCAAGGAGGAGCAAACGCCCAATGATGAAGCATGACACCTCTCTGCGTGTGTGAAGGCAAAAAGAGACAAAGTGTGTTCTCTCCCTTACAAAGTGGATCCCCAACCTAGACTTCACCTGATTCTCTTTCAGTTCTAGCACATTTTTCTCTTCTCCTTTATGTGTGAGGGTGACTCTTTAGCACCCACACCAATGGAACAGTGACCCCCCTTTTTAGGTTGAACGGCTTGCTAGTAGAGCACGGGCACTGGGCCGCAATCGGCTCCTGGTCCCCCCTCTCCCTCTTTGACACTGAGCCTCAGTCTGCAGCATATCCCTGTGTAGAGTATCTCTTGCCCTCACTAATGCTGCTATTTAGCGACCTCTCTGTACTGCTTTCAAAGCCTCCCACTCCACCGTTCTAGTGGTGGCTGTGTCCCAGTCATTTGCTAAATATTTGGAGATGGATTCCCTTGTTTCCTCACGGAACACGTGGTCTAGTACTGTAGGTTGCAACCTCCAGGTAGAGACTGGGTGTCGTGGCCCCCCCACCCCCAATATGTACTAGCAGGGGATTGTGTCTGAGAAGGTTTTTCCCAGATATTCAGCGTCTAGCACCTGCGTTTGCTGGGTTTGGTGGCAAAAAATGTAATCTAGCCTGACATGTAGGTCGTGTACTGTAGAGTAGTAAGAGTATTCACGGGACCCTAGATATAATGCCCGCAAGTTGGCCTGTAGCGACCAAGGAATCGCCCATTGTGTGCGGCATGCTGCCACCGTCCCCACCGGAGAGTACGGCAGGAGGGGTGTAACCGATCACAGCGCGGGTCTTGGACACAGTTGAAATCGCCAACTTCCACCCAGGGACCATAGGCCCATCTAGAAAAAGTGAGTGACCGATGCGCCAAGAAGGCAGGTTGTCTGTATTTCGTGCATATACAGGCTTACCATCAAGCAGCCCCTCCACAAAGACATACCAGCCTTCAGGGTCTATGTCAGTAGCTATTTGTCTGAATAGGACTCCCAGTTAGTCCCACACAAGGTCACCCCCTGCAAACCACGGATAAACAGTGCTAAAGCACAGTTCCAGCCAGCGCTTTTGTAACTGGGTCTCCGGTCCCCGAGCCTCATGAGTCTTTTGCAGCAATGCTATTTGCTCCCCACACCGCCTAATGTATTGCTGGACCGCATGTGCCTCTACCTTGTCGTTCCCATTCCTTTCACATTCCAGGACAATATACTAATACTACTAGTTTGTGTGTAGTGTACCGGGGGTATGAGTTGGTTGGGAGGGACTCGCCAGAGCAGCACAGTACCACCCACCCTAAAGTCCTTTCTGAGGATCCTATCACCCCTATCAGTTGCCCTCTGATCACTGAATGTGTATCGTCTAACCAAACATGAACCATCAAAACCCCCCATCCCGGGGCGGTATCCAATGGGATAACTGCCCAAACCGCAAACAAATTCCTACTAAAGGGAGCTTACAAGCTACGCCAGCCTACGGCGATGCAAGCGCGTGTGAGAGAGGACGTGCCCTGGGACACCCTTGTGAGTTATCTACACTGTGTCTTCCTAATGGTAAAACTCTAATATGAAACAAAACAACCGGCAGCAAACAGCAAGTGATAGTGATCCATAATTACTATGGCATTGTACTGTAGTATGGTAGGCTGACCAAATCAGCGCCATCCCATCATGTATGTCACTGGGGTCCATTATATCAACACTTCCACCCCACCACCACCCCCGACAGCGCCCGCACCCCCGCACCTAAGGGGGAAACAATACAGGAGCCGGGACAAAAAGAAAGCAGCCACATACAAGCCACTGTATTACCCAGGAGGGAGCATCGGTCGAAGCCCCCCCCCCCAGTCCATGAATGCTCAAAAGATCTGATCCGCAGTCTGATGAGTGATGTCCGTAAGGGACAACGATGCAGTACTGACAAGGTTTCCTCCCTGAACTGTCTGGGGACTGATGTTCCTCCAGAAGCTGTCAGGCTGTAGACAGCACCTAGGCCTTCTCCTCTCTTGCCTGGGCTGTTGTGGGTGTGAGTGTGGCAGTCGCTCGCAACAGCTTGTGATCCCTTGCACGCTGCCGCCCCCTGCGTTGCATTCTCGGTTCATGGGCATCTACTACCAATGTCTGTGCGTCCTCAGTCTCAAATCTGCGCTGCTCCATCCAGTCCCAGTCATCAGACGGTTTGGTGAAGAAGTGACTGTTGCTATTTGCCATCACTTTCAGCTGGGCTGGGAACAGTAAGGAATGTCTAAAGCCCACCTGTCTGAGCTTGCGTTTCATGCCCAGAAAGGAGGCCCTCCGGGGCTGCACAGCCATTGTGTAGTCCGGTAAAATGTAGATGCATGCCTTTTCATATCGAGCGCGGGTTAAGAGTGAGGAGCAATTGTAATATGCCTTCTTTGTCGCTGAAGTGCAGCACCCGCACCACCACTGGGTGAGGAGGGGCGCCTGCTGGAGGTGCGCCTAGCTGGCATCCGGTGAACGCATTAAAGTAAAAGCTGTGGGGACAGCACCCTGAGCTGAGTCACCACACTTAGCCAAGCTTCAAAGAACTGCACTGGGTCCGACCCCTCCGCTCCCTCGAGAAACCAAACGATGCAGAGGTTTTTTCGTCGGAATTGCTGCTCCGAATCCTCTGCTCTGTGTCCCTATTCCTGCCCCTTGGCAGTGAGCAATTTAACCGTCGCAATTATTTTGGATAATTTGGGCCGTGGTTCTGTCACAACAGTCTCCGTGACTCCCACTCTGCTAGCAAGTTTTCCTCTCTACAATCACCGTGTTGACCCTGTTCCGGAAGTCCCATCTGGTTTCAGTAATGTGTCCTGGCAACAGTCCCCCTCCGTAAGGTGGCTCCAACCAGGGTCTCGCCCCTGGGCAGTGTCCGCTTTTGAGGGCATCAACGGGGCAGGGGCTCAGTCTCTTCCAATGCCAGGTCTGTGTGCAGACGTCAGGAGGTATAGCCGAGCCTCTCGGGTCCCACACCAGCAGGCCACACTCGCTTGCGGTTTCTGGGAGTCACATATGGCCACCCAGGAGCAAATTAGAGTGCATGTCCGGGTGCCGTCACCTGCCGCCACTTTGCCTGGTCAGCTACAGGGTGCTAGGGCCACGGTGATGCCTGCCAGATCTCGGGTCGGCAATGCAGAGCCGCATTAGCCTGTGTCGACATCTTCCACGGTTCAACCACACCCCTGTATCTTGTGTAAATATTAATCCTTAAACACTTTTTAAATACAAGTAAGAAGCAAGATATGACTTCAGAAGTTGTGAAACACATGTTGGCTTGGCATTAGTGCTCATAAAAATTCCTAATAGAGTATTTTGAACTTTGTAACATCACACCTCCTGACTATAAACTTTGGAATTCTGTCAATAAAATGTGCAAAATGTGGAACGGTTCTTGCCTTTCTTTTCCAGAGCTTTTCCAGACAATCCTCAGAGTGTTCCCTTTCACTTTTTAATTTTATGTTTCCGTGGTGTGTTTGGGTCTGAAACCGACTAAGTAGTGTCGAGGAGTTAGTGGTCGATGGTGAGGTGTCTATTGAGGACTTTCTCTTGGATTTTGATTGTGGCTTGGCAGTGGCACAAAGATGATATAAGAACCCTGTCATGTCTCCTTTAGATACTGTAAGATCCCTCTGGGCTTTACTGTATAGACATTCTGGTTCAGCTTCTTTTTGTGGTGCCATACGATCGCAGGGATTAAGAGGATTTTTCACTCTGTATGTAAAACATCTATTTTCTTATTACTTCCAAGACACGCACCTAACAGGACCTAAACACAAGGCTTTGGCTGATCCTCTAGAAGGCAGAAGAGCACTTCCCAATCCCACAAACAAAAATAGCTTGATAATTCTGAGCTACCCCTCTCTACCATCCAAGAGTCATCCGGTCAAGCGCAGAATCTCCTTTTTTGCCTCGCATGAGTGACCATAACATTGGACCACTGGCAAATTTGTACAGAAAACTCCATTTCAGTCACCCAAAAAGGAAAAACATCTACACTTGCGGTAGCTACTTCTCCCGAAAGGAGCAGTTTAGACTGTCTGTATATCCCAAAGGTATCATGGATTCTATTCTAGATTAATTGTTAATGAGGAAGAAAATAGGGAAATGGAAACCTGTTATGGACTTACGGCAATTGAATACGTTTATGAAAAAAATCCTTTTGTTTGACGACCCTCAAAGAAGTCCTTCCGTGTGTTTCATGTACTGCCCTAGGTTGCAAGGCTATGCTCCAACGTGGTCAAATGCTTACTGTGATCTGGAGCTGTTTCAGGGAGGGGCTGGCATGTTTCTGTTGCAGCCGGGTTGTTAGAACTGGGGGTCTCTAGTTGACAATGGTGTACACCTTTGACCAAATAGGGACCCTTGCTTCTAAGTCAGGACAGGGGGATTACACTCCTAGATAACCCCTGCTCACCCCCTTGGTAGCTTGGCACGAGCAGACAGGCTTATCTCAGAGGCAGTGTTTTAAGCATTTGTGAATATACACAGTAATACAGTGAAAACACTACAGATGGACACCACACAGGTTTTTATGAGAATAAGTATTCTTTATATAGACTTAACACAAGAACACAAATGACAAAAATCCACAATACTGAACTGAAAGTTGACTTAAAGATGGTAAAAGTTACTTAGTTCAAGTTGGTGATAAATGCGGCACAGTTCCCTCAAAAGTACCTGGATGCGTATTGCAAAACAAACAAAAGGCTTGCAGAGTGGGAGATGCGTCAGTTCCGTGCTTCAGGGGAGATAATGCATTGCGCCTCAATGCTTGCGCAGAGTAGGTGATGCGTCTTGATCCTTACTGGAGCGGAGGTGATGCTTAGATTCTCATCCTGCGGCATGGATGCGATGGTCAAGATGGCGCCTTGATGCGATGCGACAATCCGGGTGCGATGCGATAAGATGGCGCCCTTGATGCGACGATGTGAAGACGATGCGTGCACGCTCGGCGGCCTCATGACGAATTCTGTAGCTTTTGGAGCCGCGACAGGCCCTGCGACACGCTTCTCCGGCGATGCGACGGCGACCTTGCGGCAGCGGCATGCTTCTCCGGTGATGCGTCGGGTAACAGCTTTGACGAAGGCAGGCTTCTCTGGTGATGTGGCGGCAACCTCTGCGGCAGTGACACGCTTCTCCGGCGATGCAACAGCTGCTACACGCTTCTCTCGATGCGCTGCGCTTCCAGCGACACGCAGGCTTTTGTAGACAGAATTCCCAGGAAGGAAACTCTGAGGGGAGCTGGAGGTGAAGTCTTTTGTCTCTGAGACTTCAGCAGGAGGTAAGCACAAGTTCAAGCCCTTGGAGTAAAATTCTGCAAGATGATGAAAGTTCTTTCAAAGTTATTTCTCCTTTCCTTTGCAATAAAGAAACCACTGCAGGCCAACCCAGCAATCAGCACACTGGCAGAGGGGCAGTCCAAACTCCTGCAGCTTTCTTGATTCTTCTCCTTGGCAAAAGGTTTGTCTTGTTCCCAGAAGTGATCTCAAGTTCTTGGGCCTGGGTCCTAATATTTATACCCCAAAATCCTTTGTCCTCTGAAGGCAGAGGGGCCTTTGCCAAGTCCAAACAAGTTCTGGAGCACTCTGTTTACAAGACTCCTTCTTTCCTTTCACAGTGCAGGGCAGAAACATTAGACGCCCCACAGGAGGTGGAGCCAGCATTGTGGAGGGAAGGCCCAGCACTCTTCAGGTCCCAGGTGCAACTCCTCCCTCCCATCTAGATTCAGATCTCTCTATTCACCACTGGGCTGACTCACCCTGTCTCCTGGAATTCCCCATCTCTGTCACTCAAACTCCAGACAAGGAATACACAACCTAGCAGAGGCAGGCTTGGATAGTTAGACAAGAAAATACCTGCTTTCTAAAAGTGTTTTTTTCAAACACAGAATGTTAAAACCAACTTTACTAAAAGATGTATTTTATCATTCTGAGTTCAGGCACACTAAATTCGGATTTCTACCATGTTCCCTGAGTCAGTTTGGATTATAAGATGTAATAATCTAACTGTTCATTCTGGCCTATGGAGAACGGGTAGCCTTGCAATAGTAAACAAGCATTTACAATGCAATAGGTCTTGCAGCATTAAAGTTTGAGTTATTGACATTGTGTATGACCATGCGTTGCATCAAATTTTTTTTAAAACGTTGAATTGGTGTATAAAGATTAATTGCACACTGTCTGCCTCGTGCCCGAGGTGCATCATCAGAGCTGTGTGAATAACTGCGTCAGCCCCGTGCATGAGGTGCATCATCAGAGCTGTGTGAATAACTGCATCAGCCCCGTGCCCGAGGTGCATCATCAGAGCTGAGTGAATAACTGCGTCAGCCCCGTGCCTGAGGTGCATCATCAGAGCTGTGTGAATAACTGCGTCAGCCCCGTGCCCGAGGTGCATCATCAGAGCTGTGTGAATAACTGCGTCAGCCCCGTGCCTCAGGTGCATCATCAGAGCTGTGTGAATAACTGCGTCAGCACGGTGCCCGAGGTGCATCATCAGAGCTGTGTGAATAACTGCGTCAGCCCCGTGCTTGAGGTGCATCATCAGAGCTGTGTGAATAACTGCGTCAGCCCCGTGCCCGAGGTGCATCATCAGAGCTGTGTGAATAACTGCGTCAGCCCCGCGCCCGAGGTGCATCATCAGAGCTCTGTGAATAACAGCGTCAGCCTTGCGCCCGAGGTGCATCATCAGAGCTGTGTGAATAACTGCGTCAGCCCCGTGCCCGAGGTGCATCATCAGAGCTGTGTGAATAACTGCGTCAGCCCCGCCCCCGAGGTGCATCATCAGAGCTGTGTGAATAACGGCGTCAGCACCGTGCCCGAGATGCATCATCAGAGCTGTGTGAATAACTGCGTCAGCCCCGTGCCCGAGGTGCATCCTCAGAGCTGTGCAAATAACTGCGTCAGCCCCGTGCCCGAGGTGCATCATCAGAGCTGTGTGAATAACTGCGTCAGCCCCTTGCCCGAGGTGCATCATCAGAGCTGTGTGAATAACTGCGTCAGTCCAGTGCTCGAGGTGCATCATCAGTGCTGCGTGAATAACTGCGTCAGCCCCGTGCCTGAGGTGCATTATCAGAGCTGTGGGATATGGGGTGGGTGCAGAAATAGTTCCTTGCCCAGGCCAGTGCCAAAGCGTGCACCAGGCCTGCATCACATCTGCCGATCGCGGGAGAACTTGTAGGCTGCGTTGTCATTTACCTGCAAGGAATGTTCTGACGAATGCAGCCCCGCAGGAAAGGGTGAGAGGAATTCCCTTGGCCTTATTGCTCAATCGCTTGTGTTTAACTGTTTTCAAGAGCAAGATAATGACCGGGCACTGTATTCCCGTGTGCGCATTTGTGGGGATAAAGCAAACTCATAAACAGGGCGAGTAGGTACCACTTAGCGCAGCGACGTCATGCCAGCCGCCAGAAGCGCACTACATAAAAAATATAACATACCAAAACACAGAATCTACCTTTCCAAGAAGGTTAACCAGTAAGAACAGCTTTTCATGTGTGCCGAGTAAGAACAGGTTTTCATGGGTGCCACACAGCTGTCAACTAGTCCCAAGCCAGAGCCTGTGTCCAGTGCTGTCTTTTCAGTCAGCAGAACTTTGCATGCTGGGACACGTAGGCAGCTGCATGCCGCCTCACGGTAAGATGAAACTAAACGTATTCAAAGTGTTGGCTTAAAAGCCCGAACTGGAAATGGTGTGCCTGATGACACAGGTCCAGTGGTAACTGCTGTATTGGATTTGTTTGCACGTTAGCTGATGTCTGTGGGACAGGGGGTGGTAAAAAGACCTAAATACTTCAGGCCTTTCTACATTGATAAATTATTTACGCAACCGTAGAATATCTATACATTTATTTAGCTAGAAACCGCAACTTTTTTTCACTATATTTTGTTTGTCATTATCCTCAGCTTCTAATGGAGTTTTAAACGAACTACAATTGTTCACTCAACAATATTAATAAGTGTGGAATCTTACTTTTTTTACTCAATTGCATGATGCCTCTGTAGGGCTTTATTGCTATTATTTTGTTCTTACGCACATGTAGGAATTTAATTTTCACCACCAATCTCCTGCTCCGTCTTTTATATGAACATTTGTAAGTGTTTTAGTAAGCTACATATATTCTTTAGTTATTGCATTATGATTGGGTTGATGTAGCGTTTCTTGAGAGGCACATTCCTGGCTCCTTCTGCGACATGCCTGTTTCGGGCTGAAGCACGTGCCACGTGACACGGGGTGCGCTCGTGCCTCCCCGGGAGCCAGGAAATGCAGAAAAGAAAAGCAGGCAGCGCTTTCAGTGCAGTTCATAGGAGAGTGCGAGGGTGGAGGGAACTCAGAGCTGCAGCAGTCCCAGGGCCGGAAGAGACCTCCTTACAAATGGTGAGTGCCCTTTCTGCTCCTCTGTTCTCCTACCAGGTACCTTACAAACACTGCTGCCTGCACTTTAAAGTCACTCTTCTGATGCCATCTGCCCTCTTGGACTTGCAGCACTTTAAATAGGCAGGTACCGCCAGCCTCCAGGAGTATGCCGTGCTGAGTGGAACACGGCACTTTAAAAGTTACAGTACAGGCACTACTCGCCAGGACTGAGGCACTTTTAAGGGGCCAGGATCGTAACTTCATACGTCTGCCGCTTCAGAGTAGCACTGCACGCCATGCTGCCTTCCATGAAGCCGGCCAGGAAGAGAGCAGTTATCGGCGCGCGTGTGTGTGTGTGACGGCGGAGGGGGGGGGGCTCGGTGCACTTGTGTGTGTGCGCATGTGTGCGACGGTGGGGTGTCTCTGTATGTATGTGTGCGTGCGTGCATGGGCGCTCGTGTGTGTATCTCTGTGTGTGCGCATGCGTGTGTGTTGGAGCTTCCCAGGAGACAGGAGATGGCCACAGCGAGCGCGTTCGTGCGCGCGTGGCCCGCTCCGATCGCCATGCGCGTGGCCAGGTCCTGTCTCCTGGAAAGCTGCGTCGCTAACAATAGGTCATTGGCGAGACTGCGCTTTCGCGCGGTTAACGCCACGAGACCTAAAAACGAACATGGCTGTAATTCACTATTAGGACATGCCACACACACCAGGGCATGTACTACCTTATCCTTACAATGCACCCTGCCCTTGGGCCTATCTTAGGGGTGTCTGATATGAAGAAAAGGGAAGGTGTAGGGACTGGCAAGTGGGTGCACTTGCCAAGTCGACATGGCAGTCACAGACTGCACACAGGCCTTGCAATGGTAGGCCTGAGACACACTTTACAAGCTGCTTCTGTGGGTGGCACAACCAGTGCTGCAAGCCCACCAGCAGCATTTGATTTACAAGCCCTGGGCACACATGGTGCACTGTACTAGGGTCTGACAAGTAAATCAAATAACCCAATCATGGAGTCACTAATTAGTACAATAATTTAACATAGGGAGCACTTGCACTGTGGCACTGAATAGCAGTGGCACAGTGCCCAAAGCATCTAACCATCAAAAACATATCAAAAACAGAGGAGGCAATCAGTGAAAATGGAAGGGAGACTCACGCCAATGATGCCAAGTCTAACAAGGGTCAAGACTGATTTGCACAGGGCCTTGTTCAAACTGAGGTGGCATGTTGAGAAAAAGAATGATTGGTTGGACAGCTACCCCGAACGAACGATTGCCAGTAGTGGTTTTTTTTTGCACATATCTTTGCTGGGTTTTTTAAGTCATTCCATCGCAAAGTATAAACAGATAAACAGACATGCAAGAGAAATAACCAAAAGAGCCAGCAAACAAATACTGGATGAGTCATATTGACAATTGTAATTCAATAGTAAAATAATATATCAAACAAAATATGAGCTTGCCAACTACAGTAATTGCCGTCACAGTTTACCTCTCCTTGTGTAGTCATAACATGGTTTCACCTTTCCTATAGCCCACAGATTCCCAGTGGTTAGACTTACTGCAAGAACTCCTCCCATCACCTTTTGTTTGTTTCATGAGTCAGCATATCAGTATATGGAAAATACCAATGCTGGAGAGCCAGAGCTACAAGTAAGTAAATAGGTTAATTTGAATAGTGGAGGAATCTTGAGAAGGCTTGCCTGTAGCCTAAGAATGTTAGCTTGTGATCCACACTCAATGAATGTTGTACTTTATATGTGTTGGGTGAAAGCCACATTACCTACTCACCTCATTTTATCATGCATCTGGGCACTTCTAAAAAAAAAAAACTGGATCGAACATGGGTTTCTCTTTGATTTGATCTGGGACTATTTCATTCAATGGCAGAACGTTGCTGGGCTTTAGTTGCTTAAGTAGCTATTCTGAGTGTACCAAATGACTTGCTTCATGTCATTAAGCAAAAAAAGTTTGTTAAAATGGAAGAGCTTGTGCATGGTTTCTTTGCAATTAAAGCACACCTGTCAACAGTAAATAACATGTTGAAACATTGTGTAAAATCTCATTTTTGTTAATGGTTTCTTCTAATTTTCAGAGAAGAAATTGAATACTGAAATGGGTATACTCCTAGAGTAGCGACTACTTATTAAAGAAAGCACAATTTCCCATTGCTGTAGTTTTAACTTCGCTAACATGTTTATTTTTATGTTTATCTTTAGACACAAAGTGGAATCTGATGTATGTTTGAGAACCGTTGACAGATTTCTCACTATCTTAAAGAAACAGCTCACTGATACTGTAAGTAGCCCTTAACACAACATGTTTAAGTGTACAGAATTACAACATGCATGTAATACAGCTGACGGTATCATCACCCGGTCTTTGCTGTTTTCGAATGTGCTTATTTTAAAGTATTTCTAAATATAACTTTAAATGAATTTTGCTACATAACTTAGGAATACAAATGTTATTCTTCATTCAGGATTTATTTACTTTAAATCTTAAGAAACAATGGGGTTGATTACAATGGCGGACGGGCTTCAGTTTATCCACCGTTGTTTCATATTTTGGACCGCCGGCCTACAAGGCAGAAGTCCCACGGTATGAATTACAATGCGACCGCCACCAAGGTGGTCGCATTGCCTATGTTTGGCATTGTGGCAAGTGCTGCTGGATGCAGCAGCCGCCGCAATGCAAAAAAGGGACTTTACATATCCCTGCACTGCGTGGCAGGCGATATGAGGAAGTGACCTAACTTCACTGCACACCCGACTTATGCGGGCACTTAATTATCGCCTATGATGGTCTCCAGATTTACATCGGAGCCTTAACCTCTTCCCGGCAACTACGGCACCCAGTACTTTATCCCCGGAAGTCAATTATCCACGTTGTCACCGGCCTACATTCGGCGCTCTACCACCGCGCCCACATCTTCCCCTGACTCCATGCACCCACAGTACCAGGTACTTGGAAATATTACTTGTTCACACCTTTTTTCTCCTGATGATGATCTCAAACAAATGAGATCGAAACTCTGTTGACCCCCTCTGCAACCAAAACTCCTCCATTACAATGATTTAATTGAAGTTTTGACTATTGTTGTCAATGTGATGTATTTTTAAATGTCACCAACGCCTCCCTTCACGCACCTTCACTATATTTGTGTGAGCACCAGAACTACCACCTGAATAAAAAAGTGATACTCCATTTATGCTGTGAATACATGTGATATAATTTCAACCTTGTGTCCCGCCATATATTGCGCAGCAAGTCCCTCGAGGGCTTATTTTCTGGTTCTTCTGATTAATACTTGCTTAAGTAATAGTAGCCAGGCTACCCGAGGACCCTAGTGGCCTCTATTGCACCAGTGTTCTATTCTATAACATAGACTACCCCTGGTCAGATTACTGGGGTTCCCTTGTTTTTGATAAAATAATATGGGATATGTAGAGGGGCACCATAGGTGCCCCAAAGTCCCGTGTCTAAGATCCAGTGGTGAGGGGGGCCCGCTACGGGCCCCCAAAGGGCCTGTTTATGGTGGGTTAGTCGCCATGAACAGGCAGGAAGAAAGGGACATCGTAATCCCTACTGTGGTTCCTGGTAGGCACCGCTACCATTGTAGGGACTATGAGCCCCTCCGCCGCACCAGTGGGCTCAAGGAGCCTGTCAGATGTGTGGCAGTCGGTTTTTACGACCGCCACACATCTGCCTGCCATCATAATATGTTGGGCGACAAAGTTGGTTACGATGGTGGGGTGTCCGCCACCGACAGCCTGTCGGTAACGGTCTCCCCACCATCGTAATTGGGCCCAATGTTAATTTGAATATATTAAAAGTAATGGCCAATTTTATTAAAGAAATAAGTTAATAATGCTGTAGTATTATTTTTATTCCACATTTAAAATCATTATTTTAAATGAATTAACAGTAATAGTTACCATTAAAATATTGTTGGTTTAATACATTTTTTTACTTTCACCTTTACTTTACCATAGGGCAATCACCACCCCAGTTGAGTAGATCTCTGCCTATGTTTTAAACCTTAAAAGTAGTATCTTTATACTTGTACGTTATGCTCCTCCCCCTGATTTCAGGGATTGGGGAGGTCTACACTGATGATTAACTTTACACTCCAACATGGTGAATAGCCAAAAGTAGGAAAGTTACTCTACTCTTATTTATTTATTTATTTATTGCATTTATATAGCGAACAGCTACCCTGAGGGTTTCCCGGCGCCTTGGATCTGATTTACCCAAATAGTGTGGAACTATTGGTTAAACAACCAGGCTTTAACGCCCTTCCGGTAATGGATATAACTAGGTTCCAGGCGTAGTTTAAGCGGAAGTGAATTCCACAAAACTGGGGCAAGGTAGGTGAATGAGTGTCCGCCCAATCGTGCCCGTTTAAACCTGGGGGCAGCAAATTTGGCCTGATGCATAGACTGAAGGTTACAAGAGGGTAAGTATTTATGGGCCAGCTTACATAAATACGCAGGTGCTTCCCCTGTGTTGATCCTGAATATATAACAAAGTGCTTTGAATTTCACTCTGTTGGCTATCTTAAGCCAGTGCAGTTTTTTAAGATGTTCCGCCACACTCGTCCACACTGGGAGATGGAGAAGCAACCTAGCTGCGGCATTTTGAATGACCTGAAGTCGGTTTATAGTATCTTTATTGGCTCCTAAATATAAGCTATTCCCGTAATCTAATCTTGAACCGATTAAGGCCTGTAGTACTGTTCTCTGCACCCCTTCCAGGAGTTGCCATAATATTTTCCTCAACCTCAACCATTTGAGGATTGCGAAACAGGTTGAGGCCATTTTGGCTGTTTGTGCCTGCATTGATAGTTTGTTATCAACTATTACCCCAAGGTTGCGTGCAGATTGTACCGCGACCCGTGTTGGACCCATTTCTGCCGGCCAGTGCGTGGGAGAGTTATTAGTGGGCAACCCAGTATACCCTTGAGGGTTTGGGTAAAAAGTATGATAGGGTGAAGATACCTTCAAGGGATTTTAGTAAAACAAGAATTTTGGAATCACTTAAGGAATGAAATCATGTGGGCTTAGTGATTTGAGCCCACTAGTGCTGGTTATGCAACAACATAGATTGATGTATATTTAAGACTGTCACTTGTTAGTGATCAGAAAATGGAGAGAGCAAAAAGGGATTGAAAGACGGGTGTATATTTAAAAAAGTATTTAATCTTTTATCAAATCAAGTTAAAATGTTGGGTACAAGATGAACAGCAATGGCGCAGAAGGGCAAATACATTAGTCTACACAGCCCTTACTACATCAATTGCTCAAGCTTTTCTACCTATCACAGAATTAATTAAACATTCAATGGTAGATAAAGCCACAGTCGACGTTTCGGTATCTATTCTTTCATGTGAGAGACCATCCTCAGGAAATGGATTTCATATCTCGAGTACCCTAGAAACGATAACAGATTAATAATTAAAACACTGTCTCTACCCATTGAAGGGATAATCTACATCCTATATATAACACCCAAAAAGCTCTCAATTATTAAAAATGAAAATTATATTTGAAAGTACCTATTAATGGAGACACAATCATAGCAGTTGTGAGATAACAGATTCAATCCATTTTCTGAGCTTTCAAATGTCAGCTAATATTTACACCATAAATGACATTCAGAGGATACATTCCACAAATAGAATCATTTTGTTTAAGGCATGCTTCACTCTTGCGTAATGCATATCCTAGTAACTGTTAGTTAAGACACAGTCATGTCAGTTGTGGAATACAAAGTTTTCAATACAATTTATGAACTTTAAAATTTCAGCTGTTGTTTACACTGTGACTGACATTTGAAGGATACATTCTGTAAATAAAATAGAACAAAAAATCATCGTGTTTAAAGAATGCTTCAATCTCGTGCGCTGCATATCCTAGTCAGTAAAAATTCAATATCATCACAATATCATACATAACACATATGTCGTCATTTGTATTGACATAAAAAAGTATGTTTTCACACAGGGAATCTGTTGGACTGACACCAAATGTTAACGCTCTATGCTTGGTTGAAATGTTATCCTGCAGAGATTAACAAACTAGAACAGGGATATATTTCTCAGATTGTTTAAAAATAATCCACAAGTAGAGTGAGGGCTAGTTGAAAAAATTACCCCTTATTTGTAACATATTTTTATACCTTGTTCATATAAGCGCACGTATCAGAGACTGGATTGCCTAGCGCTGCTGCCGGTTGAGTAATTAGCGGTTTGCGGTGATGTGCCCTGTGTTAGAATGATCAAACAGAGTAGATTTTGGTTACATTACATATCCTTGTATTAAATTGGGTTTTTGTTCAAATCACTGATTCCTTGCTTATTACCTTATGGGAGCCAGCAGGTGTCCCGGGCAGGTAGGATGATTTGCACCGCGAAGGCTAAGAATTGCCGTATGGGAGCCTGTATTTGCGGATGATATAAAGGCGATAAAGGTTGCGGTAAGGCTAATGATATCCCACATTCGCATATATAATTTCAAACTTTAGACTTAAGGTTTGCCGTTAATCTGGTCTTTTGCCCTTATATTCTTCGGCCTAAAACCAGCCTTTATATCTGAACACTCTGTATTGTTTATGTAGCTGGCAAACAAACTAATTGGTGGGTACCAGTGAATAGATTATTGGTACCAATATGTATAAAACTGATTTCGTGATATCGAGTTCGACTATATATTCTTTATGACAAAAAATTCAGCTGACTAAGGCTGTCAGAATTTTGAGGCAAAGGTGAGTAATAGCTTAATAATCACTAAATACCTGTCCAGTCAGTCACTTCCAGAAGCCAGTGCGTGGGACCCCAAAGATCCTTATGATCATTAAAAATAATCAACTCGGGGAGGAGCTTCGCCGGCGACCAAGATGGCCGCGTGAGCTCGGAGCTCCGAAGACCTCCCGATCCTCCGCAATAATCCTGCTACCCATCCTGTCCCACGATTGTGGGAATCGACTGCTAAGCCGGTCCTGATGCGGCACCCGCTTTCGGAATGAAAATCTGACATTCCTGGACTCAGTTAGCTCGACGGACCCCGGAGGCTCCGCCCGCGTCATTGGCGACCGTCGAGGGGTACAGCGGTGTCCTCACATGGTGCCTCCCTGCCTGCGCTTCGTCCCCCCAATGGGTGCCTCTTATCTTTGAGCGCCTTGCTGCACGGCCTCGACACCGGACCTTGGCGACACCGCTGTGTGCATTGTGCATATTGTACGAAGCTTCTTCGCCCCTGTTGACCGCCCGGCCCGTGAGTGCCAACATGGCGGGCAGAGGTGACCCGGACAAAGGCAAGTCTCAGCGGCTCAACAGAAAACCATCCCAGTCCCAATCCACCATTCCGGAGCGATTTTCCCAGTCTAAGGGATCACCGGGACTGTCGGGCCGCACTAAAGACTCGAGAAGGGATGAATCGCCGGACGACTCTGAAATAACACTTCGGGACGTCATGGGTGCGATAACGGGGGTGAAGACGGAGATGCACACTCTCCGCGAGGAACTGTCCAGCAAGGTTGACTTCCTGAAGATTGAGTTAAACCTCATCAGGACCGACCTCGGGAAGACTAACGACCGGGTGAAATCGCTGGATCTCAAGACTTCTAGCCTGGTCACTGATGTGTCCGATATCCAGACGGAGGTGCGTGACCTGAAGATGGCGAATGGATTGCTGGCGCGTCGACTAGACAAGTTCGAAGGTCGCGCGCGGCGCCAAAACGTTCGCATCACCGGGGTGCCGGAGAAGGCCGAAGAGGACTCGACTGAACTCTTTGTGGAGGACCTGGTGGTTAAGAACTTGGCACCGGGGGGCCTGAGTAAGTTCTTTTCGGTGGAAAGGGCCCACAGGGTACCGGGTGGGCCGCCGAAGTCTGGCGCCTCCCCTCGCCCTATCATCGCAAGGCTCTTTAACTATAGGGATAGAGACGCTATCCTGCAGGCATCGAGGACCGCGGGCCCTCTACGCTTCCAGAACTCTGAGGTGAACTTCTTCCCGGATTTCACTCAGGCTGTCCAGAAAAAGCGCCAGAGCTTTACGGGAGTGAAACGGAGACTGAGGGAGATGGGCCTGCGTTACTCCATGCTTTATCCTGCCAAACTCCGCATCGAGCGTGACCACCGGACCTTCTTTTTTGACTTCCCGGATGAGGTGGGACACTGGCTTGATACCCTGCCCCAGGAGCGACATGAACCGGCTGACCAGACGGAGGAGACCACCGGAGGCGCGGAAGCACAGGAATAATTGTTTAATCACTTGACTTTCTGAGAGCTGGGTGGCCGTAAGGGGCATCGACTTCAGACACTGCTGCTATTGGTTTGACTCGTTTTGTAAATAATATGGGGGATGACGGGGGGGATGGGATGCCTCCTTTCTCCTCTGTGGGCTTCTTATAGATTAGTTAAGGGGCGACAGGCACACTGCTAGTTGGGGTGGATTATAGTCTAATGCAGGGGTGCAGGGTGGTGGGTAGTTGGGGTGTGTTTTTTCAACTTCTTTCCATGTTTTACTCTTTGTTCTGGCTGAGGAACTATTGGACTGATATGTTATCATTGTGGGCGCCATTGCGGGTGGGGGGGGAGGGGCGGAACGTCCTTGATGATGGGGGGTAAATCTCTTAACTTGTTGAGCTGGAATGTGAACGGGTTGGGGGACCGCATTAAAAGGGGTGTCGTGTTGCAGATGCTCAAGCGATGTTCGCCGGATGTGGTTTTTCTGCAAGAGACCCATCTAGTGGGTCACGCCTGTAAAGCATTGAATAGACGTGGATTCAAAATGGTGGCACATTCGGGGTTCTCCTCTGGATCCAGAGGGGTGGGTATCATGGTGCGCATGTCCCTCCCGTTGGAGGTGGAGTCTGTGCTTGCTGATGAGAGAGGCAGATATGTGGCTGTGGTGGGCAGATGGGAGGGCCGCACGCTAGTTTTGGTTTCGGTTTATGTTCCCCCGGGGCTGCAGGAGACTACTTTCAGGGATCTGGGTGGCGCCATTTTAGGTCTCCCCGAGGGATTGTTGCTCGTGGGTGGTGATTTCAACTCCGTAGTCTCGGGGGACTTGGACCGCTTCCCATCCAGAAACCTGCGTCCTTCTCAGTCCTGGCTACCTGATTTTCTGAGCTCCATGGGGATGGTTGATTGCTGGCGATTGTTACACCCCACCCAGCGGCAGTACACTTTCCTCTCGGGTGCCCACGGTAGCCTTTCTAGAATAGATTACGTCCTCACCCCGGCTGCCCAGGCGTAGTCTGTGTCCACCGCGCGTCTCTTGGCTAGGGGCATTTCGGATCATTCCCCGGTTTGGGTCTCTTTTGACTTCCAGATACCCGCGTCCTCGCGGGTGGCACCCATCAACCCATGGTACTTCCGCGACCCGAAGACCAGGGCGCTCCTGGCTAAAGCTATGGATCGGTACTTTGCCGAGAATACTGGCTCCGTTGACTCTGCCGTCTCCCTTTGGGAGGCCTTTAAAACCGTGCTTCGTGGCGAGGCCTTCTCCCTGATTGTGGAGGCCCGCCGTCGACGGGATGAGGATGTGGTGCGGCTGGAGTCTGATCTCGCTGACTTAAACTCCCAACTGGCGCTGGGCCCGTCTCCCGACCTACTTCACGCTCTCTCCCTCAAACAGTCCGAACTCCGGGCGACTGCCACTGACGCGGCGAAAGCCTTGAGCAGGGAGCAACAGGGCAGGATATATGACTCGGGAGACAAGGCGGGCAAGCTCTTGGCATGGCTGGATAGACGGGAACTCGCGTCCCGGGTGGTCCCAGAGTTGGTGGGTGCGGATGGCCTGTCCCTGACGGACCCGGCGGCTATAGTTGGGTCCTTCGCAGAATATTTTGAAGGGGTCTATACCTCCGCGAATCCCCTCCCGGAGTCTGTTTCGGCTTCCCTTCTGGAAGACATCGAACTTCCCTGCCTCTCAGATCTCGAACGAGACGACATGGATCGGGACCTGACCGTGGATGAGGTGGCCTTGGCGATCCGGTCGTTGCGCTCTGGCAAAGCGCCGGGACCCAACGGCATCCCGGTTGAGCTTTATAAACTCAAGGCCGACACACTTGCCACACCCTTGTTGAATATGTTCCTTGAAGCCCGCGAGGCAGGAGAACTCCCCCTCGACCAACGACTTGCCACCATTGTGGTGATACACAAGGAGGGAAAACCGCGTGATTTATGCCGGTCCTAGAGACCCATCTCACTTTTGAACGCAGAACCCAAGATCCTGGCCAAATTGTTGGCCAACCGGCTAGTGGGAGTGATCTCGGACCTGGTTCATCCGGACCAGTCTGGCTTCATACCGCACCGGAATACGGCGCTCAACTTGATACGGCTCCACGCGGTCATGGCACGTGCTCATCTGCTTCGTGAACCCGCAGTTCTCGCCTCCCTTGATGCCACTATGGCCTTCGACTCGCTGGAGTGGAATTACCTATGGGCAGTCCTGGCCAAGTTGGGGTTTGGACCCGCTTACATCGGTTGGGTCCGGCTGCTGTACTCTGCTCCGCTGGCCAATGTGGCTGTTAATGGTCGGTTGTCGGCCTCCTTTGCGTTGCACAGGGGCACTAGACAAGGATGCCCGCTCTCGCCGCTCCTGTTCGCCCTGGCGCTTGAGCCTCTGGCGGCTTGGATCAGGACACACCCCGATGTCTCCGGGATAACGTGGTCCCCAGGTTTCGAGGACCGGGTGTCGCTTTACGCGGACGACATCCTTTTGTATCTTACCTCTCCCTGCCGCTCGCTCATTGTAGTTTTTGACCTGTTGGGGACCTTTGGGGCCCACTCGGGCCTGGTGATCAACTGGTCTAAGTCCTCTTTGTATACGTTGTGTGGAGACACTCCGCGCCTCCCCCGTGGGTGCTCAATACAGATAGCCCAGCAGGGCTTTCGGTACTTGGGCATTTACGTGTCGCGGGACTCCCGAGCCCGATATTTGCACAATCTACTTCCACCATTGGTGCGGCTGCGCCGGGACGTCGAGGGTTGGAAGAAGCTACCGATCTCCCTGATGGGCAGAGCAGCGTTATTTAAAATGATGGCGCTGCCCCACTTCCTTTACGCTCTGCAGAATACCCAGGATCCCGTGCCAGCTAAATACTTCGGGGAGATCGAATCCCTGCAGCGAGCGCTGTTGTGGGATGGTAGACCACGAATCTCGTTGGTCAAGCTGACCATACCATGCTATGATGGGGGTATCGCCCTGCCTGATGTGCGACGCTACTACTGGGCGTCCCAGCTCGCGGCAATCAACCATGGCCTCTATGGCCCGGCGACCAACCCGGGCTACGCCATGGATCGGTGGCTCGTGGGTGACGGGAACTATTATAGAGCATTATACTCCAGGTCTCTGGATCGGAAGCTGACGGGCCCCACTAAGACGATGGTGCATATATGGCGTGCAGTCACTGACACCTTGGGCTGGAAAGATAGGGTTACCATGGCCACCCCACTATATGACTCAGACATACTGGGAAAGCTGTGGCATACTAAGGGCTTCGACAGATGGGACACCATTGGGATATCTAAGGTTGGGGACAAGGTGGCAAGGGGAAGGGTCAAGACGTTTGAGGTGCTACAATCTGAGTTCCAACTGGCGGCGACTGAATATTTCCGACACGCCCAGCTTAGCCATGCCCTCTCCCCCCATATATCGGAGGGGGAGGCGATCCCCGAATCGTCGCCCCTGGAGGATCGGGTGCTGGACGGTCACATGCCGGACAGCGCTATCTCCCTAACGTACAAGAAGCTAATCAATGTGAGAGTTGATTTGATTGAGAGAGCACTGGGTGAATGATGGCATAGAGGTGGACGACGAGGAGTGGCAGTCGGCGGTCTCCTCCCCTAGAGAGGTGGCCATATCAGCACGGCTCCGCCTGGTTCAGCTGAAGATACTACACAGGGTGTATGTCACCGGCCCCAGACTCATACATATGGGGCTCTCAACGGATGGTCTGTGCCGGCGGGGATGTGGTATGCTTGCGACCTTCATGCACATCATATGGGAATGTCCTGGAGTTGCCCGGTATTGGACACGAGTGCATGAGGTGATGGAAGAGGTGACTGGTGTGGCCCTACTGGCTGAGGCCCGGCGATGCCTCCTCAATATTTGGTGCCCGAATGATTACAGCGTTGCCCAGACCCGTTGGGTCACCTTGGGCAACATGGTGGCCAAGAGAGATATCGGCCAGAAATGGGGTGCGCCTGCTCCTCCCTCGCTCAGCTTATGGGAAACCAATATGGACTGGTGCATGCTGCGTGAGAAGACGGTGTATGTGGCCAGGGGCAAGCCTAGAATGTGGAGGTCTGTGTGGGGTGCTTGGAACTCCTATAGAGGTGATATTTGCGACCCCCCTGTGGAGATTGACTCCGATGTCCAGCTTTCCCCGTAGTGCCCCTTACCCGTGGTTCCAGATAGGTTATCCTGGTGTGCAACCTCCCACATGCCTTATTGTTGTCATTATTATTGTGTGCTGTCTTGGGTGTGCGGCCCTCGACCCCCTCCCGCTACACAAGTCCGCTGTCTCTGTACCGTCCTCGGCCTACCTTCTTCCTCTTTAACTTTCTTTCGTGCTTAATGCACACTTCTTTCTCCTGGCCTTTGAGGCCTTCTTATTCCTTGGTTTATTCATTTCTAGGTTCGACATTATTTGAAAATTAAACCTGATTGCTTCTGCATATAGTATTGTACACAACCTTACCTGCTACCTCGATGCTGCCTGGCCTCCGGGATGTATGGCTGAATAGCGGTGTACTTTTTCTACAAATAAAGGTTTTCCAAAAAAAAAAAAAAATAAATAAATAATCAACTCGGTTTTATCCCCGTTCAGTTTTAATTTCTTGGAATGCAACCAATCAGCCATTCTCAGAAGCCCAGAGTGAAGAGGGGAAGTTTTGAATTTCCCGTAGTTGCTAGGGAGAACACTAATTGTGTGTCGTCCGCGTAGGAATACATTGTGAGGCCCGTTTCTACTGCAATTGTAGCTAACGGGATAACATAAATATTGAAGAGTAGCGGACTCAATATTGAGGCCTGAGGTACCCCGTAGAGGGAGTTCAGGACATCGGAGGTGTTGTTTTTAGAGAAGACCTGGAAAGTCCGATGTGAGAGGAATTGTTCCAGCCACTCCAGCACTTTCCTTCTTACCCCTATGTCATTTAGAGCCAGAATCAAGGTTTTGTGGGAGATGGTGTCAAAAGGGGCACTCAAATCTAAAAGAATAAGTGCCGCCATGCCCCCACTTTCCAATTCCTGACGGATCGCTTCAGTGACCCCTAATAGGGTAGTCTCTGTGGAGTGACCCCTTCTGAACCCGACTGAGAGGGCTGGAGTAATTTATTATCGTTGACTCTAAAGTGTAAGAATTAATGTACACTTGTAGATTTACTCATGTGTAGGTTTACCTTTGTGAATAGTCCTTCCAATTCTCACCCAAAGGAATCCTCTCAATTCTCATCCAGAGGAATCCTCATCATAGTCATAGGAACACTTTATTATATATATATATATATATATATATTCACTGACAAAACCATAGGTTATAGACCATATATAGTTAGGGATTAGCATTTACAAAACCTTAATTTACTCGCACAAAACCATAGAAATTCGCATATATAATTAGTTGCAATAACTATATATCGCGCACCCGCAATCCACTGCTGATGATGTCACATATTACATCATTCATGACATGGTCAGTGACATCACTGATGACATCTCAAATGACATCACTGATGACATCACTGAAGACATCTCAAATGACATCACTGATGACATCTCATTTGACATTACTTATCACATCACTGATGACATCATTCATGTGATAATACAATGAACCTCTTCCGACTCTAATATAACCTTAGATACAATCAGTGTAAACAGGCACTCACAGACTGTCACTCATCCATGGAGTTACTCACACACCTAGTCAGTCATGCAAAGAATCAATCACACCTCCATTTCCTCAACTATACAGTTATACCCACCTTACATATTCAAACATATACTAACACATATTTACTCTCTTATACAATCCCTGAAACAAGTTCACAATGATCCATACAGCCACTCACACATTCACTGGCTCTTATGCACAGTTATTTATATATGTCAACTCTCACATGTACTGTGTTTTACATATGTACTTACTTTGACATGTAGCACTGAGATATCCATTCACTCACCAATACACTCATGCACACAGTCAACCGCCCATACAGCTGTTTCCACATGGACTTTTGAACCCATACATCTAGTGAATCAACTGCTCACACATCTATGCACAGAGCCACACACCTCCCAGCCACCCACACACACACTCAGTCTCCCATACAAATACTTGGGCAACCAATCAATAACCCATATAGCTACTCATATAGCTACTGATCAACACATGTAGCAGTTTACAGAACAGATATAATGATGCACAAATTAAGACAGTTTAGTCACTAACCCATGCACTCAGTGAGACTCATTTAATCACTCTCTCATACAGTCAGTCATGCACCTACTAAATGCTTCATCCAGACACTTATACATCCACTCATTCTTTAATATGTAAGACATATTTTAACTTTACAGAAACATACAGTCACTGGATAATGTCATCGGTGATGTCATCATTAATGTCACTGACCATGTCATGAATGATGTAATATGTGACATCATCAGCAGTGGATTGCGGGTGCGCGATATATAGTTATTGCAACTAACTATATATGCAAATTTCTATGGTTTTGTGCGAGTAAATTAAGGTTTTGTAAATGCTAATCCCTAACTATATATGGTCTATAACCTATGGTTTTTTCAGTGAATTTCATTGGTTTTTTAAAAGCTAATATCTATAGCTGTAAAATATATTCTTATTCTAATTCACAAATATATTTTATATATTTTTGTATTTTATTTTTTTAATTCAATTTATATTCTAGTTTAAATTATATTTTCTTGTTTCGTTGCCCCTTATGGCGTGCTGCGTTAGCGCACCCGGAAGCGTTCTGGAACGCGAACCAAGGCGCGAAACGCAAAGCCCCGGAAACGATCCGAGGCGCGGAACGCGTAACGTAAGCATAACAGGTCATGTGACTAGTTCATAAAACTTTTCATTGGTTCATTTTACTTTTAGTTTCCTAATGATGGAACGCTTGATCATATGACGTAAAATAAACACTTTTCATTGGTTTAGAACATTTTTTTTTCCCAAATGATGAAAGTCCCACCTTTTTTCCTCACTCCGACTTTCATTTTTAAGAGAGAAAGACCTGTTTTTGCTTGCTTAGACATGGCATTTGTATTAGCTGCAGCTGGTGGATCTCCACCACCTCCACCACCAACAAAGAAGAGAGGACCAACTAGCCAGGTCATCTCCCAACAAGAGGAAGAAGAAGAGGAAGACGAGGAACAGGAGCAAGGGACAAGGCCGTTTTTTAAAGAAATGCCAAGGACGTCCCATGTTAAAGTAAATTTTATCTGGCAATTTTTTCTTTACCTCCTCATGAAAAGAAAGTAAATGCCAGGTACGTTACCTGCCTCATCTGCCACGATCAACTCTCCAGAGGGACCAAGAAAAAATATAGCTATGGTAATTATACCATGCATCGACACATGGAGAGATGGCACCCTCTTAATTATAGTGCTGCACAACTTAAAGATTTGGTGGATAACCCCCGACCGGCCAAAACATCCACCAATGACCTAGCAATAACTGAATCAGAGGCAAGGGAAACGGTCCCAAATCTCCAAAAGAACTTTGGGCAGATGAGATTGACATGTGTAGCTTGTGGAAAATTAATTTCATGTGGAGAGAGGAGTATTACTCTAATAAATCGACAATATGAAAATCATCAATGTCCAAAACGTCCAAGAAAGTAATTTTTTTTTTTTGTTGCTCCTGTTGAGCCCTTTGAAGTGAATCATTTTTGTTTCCCCTTCCTCCAAAAAAACACAAAAAAATATAAAACATCAAAAATAATTTTAAAAAAAGTTCTTTTCAGAACTACCTTCCCTTTTAAAAAAAAATGCTAGAATGTTTAGCACTCTAGCATCCTCTATTTCTTCAGATACGCTTCACGGTTAGCGTTCCGGTACGCGAACCGGGAGCGAACTAAAAATTTTTTTTTTTTTTAAAAAGACGAGTAAATATACAGAGAGTAATGTGAAAAGAAAAAATCACTGTTTAAATAACCAAACTGCCTGTCTGTACTGAAACCCAACAGTGCCTTATCAGAATACAAAATGGAAGGACAACAAGAAAATAACTTGCAAATTGAAGCAGGAACACAAAACGAGACGAAAATTGACCATGATTTATATGACGATTCAATAAACACTGAACTTCTGCAATGTGTGGATGCAGTAGATTTTCTACTGAAAAATGAAGAAAAAAATGATCATGATTTTTTAGAATTTCTTTTACATTTTGAGAAACAATCAGAATAATAAATTATTATTTCTTAATTCAAAAATTGTTTGACACATTATTCATTTTTATATGTATATTGTAAACTAGTACCAAATGGATTATAATGTAAAGTCAGACTTATAGTATACTGTGCAACTTTTTTATGTTACACAATAATTGTGCTCATAGTTACTTCCTTTCTCCAACTATATAATCTCCAATGTGTATTTAACATCTCTTTATCATCTCCTGCCTCCATGTTGTTTCGGCTTTCCAGACAGACTATGGTATGAATTCCATATACCACAATAACTTCTATAACAACAGGCAAGATATTTACAAAGGAGACGGCGTTTATTGATTTGTAGACTCTGCATTGGTACCTACATGTTGCTACGTAAATAAAAAAAAACAAAAAAAAACAACAAAATGAACAATCAATAAACATACAATAAGTTAAAAGTCAATCATTCTTGTTTCCTTATAGTACGCTCCCCAGACCGCTTTCCGGTACGCGTACCGGGCGCACCCTTTTAAAGCCTCCACATCAAACCTAGGGGGTCAGGGAGGATCTACTATGCCCCCTTATGGTCATTTGCCCCTTCGTTTTGGCCTCCTCTTGTCTCTCGATCCTACCGAGAGACAAAATGGCGGCCGCTACGGACTGTTTAGAATGTTGACAGACACCAGAGAGCCAAAACAGCTTCGCTTCGCAAAGCTCCTTTACGCGACAAGTTTGCGTACTGGAGCGCTACCCGGGACGCTGTCACAGATATATCTGTTTTTTAAAACGTTAATTTCTCAAAATCCACTGGAGCACATATATTGAGACCCAGCAAAGGCACATCGGGCTAACAGTCCCTACAATTTTGCCAAGTTTCGTGCAAATCCATTCAGCCGTTCGAGCTAAAAGTGAGGCCAAACGCCCTATGGAAAACTCAATGTTAAAAACGCGTTTTGGGACCCCCCTTTTTTCTCGGCCCCCCTTGACGAAACCTCCCCAAATTTTCAGGGGCTGCTCAGAAACAAAAGGTGCCATTTTCCTGAAAATTTCAGCCGATTCCGTCCACAAACGCCAAAGTTATTAGACATAGAATTTTCAAAAGTCCCATAGAGAAAAAATCCTAACTATATATACCTACTGGCGACCGCCAGTAGGTAATATATATATATATATATATATATATAATCACAGCAAAAAACGGCGTACCAACGAGCACTTAGAGGAACAAAACACCGGAGTCAGGTCAAGGTTCCAGAGCAAAGGGTTTATTAATCCATAAACCTCGTGACGCGTTTCGCGCTTGGAAAGCGCTTGTTCACACAAAGTCTGCACCATTACAATCACGCTATATGGGCATTCTCACTTCCGTGTCATGGACAACAACAAAGGACTTGTTTATGGTCGCCATCTTTGAGTGGTGTAACAATCATTATAGTCAAAACGTAAAACAAATAACAGAAACGTGTACGATATATCGTGTAAAGTATACAAACACATAGGGCGGCATCATATTATGATTGCTAGTGCATTGTGCATGACACATATTGCCAAAAATGTGGAATCCTGCTAATTCGCTTGTTAGTGCGTTTGTCAGCATAATATATAATACATGTAAAACCACTGGCAAAGGAAAACTGTTCTCAGATAAGTATGGTTAGGTCATCGGATACCTTACAATCATGGAAACAAGTCAAGATCATTAATGTAATCAAAACGAAAAATCGGTTGCGATACAAAATACTGTCCTACCCATTAGAGACATAAAGTTAAAGGGTCTCATGATTGGTACGCACAAATACTAAAGTTGAAATGCAAAAATAACTGTGCGATAAGATCAAAAATATATATATATACTCGGTTCGAGCGCTGGTTAGTGCGCACATAATACATATCATGATTATTCATTTCAGGAATTACCATACATAAAAAACTTTTTTGCCATGCATAAAAAAATATAAAAGTCTCAAGCTGCAAGATATGAATATCATCATCCAGCTATATTAAGTCCATGAGTGCTGTCCATAGCCCATATGTATAGGAGCACGGTGCAAACCCTTAGATGGAATGAGTGAAGTTCACCTCCTGATAGTGTCCAAATGTCACACGTGTTATTCAAAATCCAAAATTACTGTGAAAGTCAAATATGAAAATAAAATACATCCATGGATGGGAGAAAAGAGGAAAAAGAGTCATGACGGTAGGCAGGGACACTGCCAGACACAATCCTGTGGTGGGGGCCCTCACCTTCATCCTGTGTAATGTGGAAAAGAGAGAGAGAAAGACATCAGTTCATTCGCAGTAAACTACAAACAAGTACAGAATATTATTCATATAGATGTCTGCTCATTTCTTCATCCATATTATGGCCTTTAGGAGATTTAGTGCATAAATTAATAATGTACTTGGACTCCCTCTGTCTAAGATGTAACTCCCTGTTACCACCTCTGGGGCCCAGATTGACCTGTTCCAATATGAAATAGGACAATTTGGTGGCATCAGAGAAGTGACAGGCTTCAAAGTGACGGGCCACCGGGTATTGTTTGTCATTTTTTGTGATGGCCCGAAGATGTTCCAAAATTCTTTTTTTGGCCATATGTTTCGTACTGCCCACGTAAAGAAGATCACATGGACAGACGAGAACATAAACTACATAAGTAGTCGTGCATGTCAGGAATTGTTTAATTTGTACAGTCAGACACTCAGAGACCTCCTGGTACATGATGAAATCAGCAACTTTAAAACTAAAAGGGGTGTGGATTTATGTGGATTTTATCCATGTGGCCATTGCAAGGCCTGTAACAACAGTCAAATGAAGAAGGAATACTGGTGTCCCAGCTCTTGCAAAACTGTACAAATTAAACAATTCCTGACATGCACGACTACTTATGTAGTTTATGTTCTCGTCTGTCCATGTGATCTTCTTTACGTGGGCAGGTCAATCTGGGCCCCAGAGGTGGTAACAGGGAGTTACATCTTAGACAGAGGGAGTCCAAGTACATTATTAATTTATGCACTAAATCTCCTAAAGGCCATAATATGGATGAAGAAATGAGCAGACATCTATATGAATAATATTCTGTACTTGTTTGTAGTTTACTGCGAATGAACTGATGTCTTTCTCTCTCTCTTTTCCACATTACACAGGATGAAGGTGAGGGCCCCCACCACAGGCTTGTGTCTGGCGGTGTCCCTGCCTACCGTCATGACTCTTTTTCCTCTTTTCTCCCATCCATGGATGTATTTTATTTTCATATTTGACTTTCACGGTAATTTTGGATTTTGAATAACACGTGTGACATTTGGACACTATCAGGAGGTGAACTTCACTCATTCCATCTAAGGGTTTGCACCGTGCTCCTATACATATGGGCTATGGACAGCACTCGTGGACTTAATATAGCTGGATGATGATATTCATATCTTGCAGCTTGAGACTTTTATATTTTTTTATGCATGGCAAAAAAGTTTTTTATGTATGGTAATTCCTGAAATGAATAATCATGATATGTATTATGTGCGCACTAACCAGCGCTCGAACCGAGTATATATATATATTTTTGATCTTATCGCACAGTTATTTTTGCATTTCAACTTTAGTATTTGTGCGTACCAATCATGAGACCCTTTAACTTTATGTCTCTAATGGGTAGGACAGTATTTTGTATCGCAACCGATTTTTCGTTTTGATTACATTAATGATCTTGACTTGTTTCCATGATTGTAAGGTATCCGATGACCTAACCATACTTATCTGAGAACAGTTTTCCTTTGCCAGTGGTTTTACATGTATTATATATTATGCTGACAAACGCACTAACAAGCGAATTAGCAGGATTCCACATTTTTGGCAATATGTGTCATTCACAATGCACTAGCAATCATAATATGATGCCGCCCTATGTGTTTGTATACTTTACACGATATATCGTACACGTTTCTGTTATTTGTTTTACGTTTTGACTATAATGATTGTTACACCACTCAAAGATGGCGACCATAAACAAGTCCTTTGTTGTTGTCCATGACACGGAAGTGAGAATGCCCATATAGCGTGATTGTAATGGTGCAGACTTTGTGTGAACAAGCGCTTTCCAAGCGCGAAACGCGTCACGAGGTTTATGGATTAATAAACCCTTTGCTCTGGAACCTTGACCTGACTCCGGTGTTTTGTTCCTCTAAGTGCTCGTTGGTACGCCGTTTTTTGCTGTGATATTGTTTCCGGCTGCTCCGCCGGATACGAGCCACTTCTTTAAGCGTCCGGTTTGCCAGCAGGAGCTTCTTGAAAGGATATATATATATATATATATATATATATATATATATATATATATATATACATGCACAAAGCTTTTCAATGAGTAATTGTATTTTAATGGAAAAAACCTGTTGTCTCTTCAGTCTATCAGATTTGAAAAGGTGTGATAATTATCAGTTCACCAACCTGGTCACTCGTAATGTGAGACTCGTGTGCTTTAGTGCTTGTAGCGTAGTTCAGTAATTTACTGACAGAAATGTTTTTAACTTTTACTGTCAGAGTGCCTCCACTTTTGTGAAATGTCCTATCTGTGACAACAATAAATATCTAAAACGGGGGCATTCCTTAACCACCTGGAAGAAGGGGCTGTAAACAGACTAAACAACAATAGTTTCTCTGCAGCCCCTCTAGTTAGAATACCCAGAATTAGAACCACCCGGATTGGAGGAACAGCATTTAGCTGTGCAGCCGCTCGCTTATGGAATTAAATCCTGCCTAACCTTAGACAAAGAGAAGATTTTCTACACTTTAGGAAGAAGCTTAAAACCTGACTCTTCACGAGGGCGTATTGCTGAACAGTCATCCTCATGATAATATGAGCAATTAGGGAAGCTAATGTAACCTTAGCGCCAGAATACCTGTGGGGCGACAGTGCGCTTTATAAGACTGTATTACATTACATTACATTACAGTTCCTAGCAGAATCAATGATTGCATAGGAACAATAAAGCACCATTAACATTACCTTCAACAGTGAGGCCTTTCAGCATCTCACCTTCAGGAAAGTATAACCTGAGGAGACCTTTGAGTCTGTCTTCAGAATGGCTTAGCAGTTTAAAAAAGAGGAGGGTGCATCATACCTCCTCTCAGAGTACTAGAGAACGCACTCAACTTTAGGAGAAGTGACTCTGGTGGTTAACCTATCTTCTACTCTATTACCGCGGAGATCAGTCTCTCCCTTTTTTTGCAGCACCTCTGACATCTTTGGTGTCTTTACGTCCCCTCATCTACCAAAGTCATTGGTAGTACTTCACTGTTTCCCACCCTCTGCTCCTTCCAAACTCTCAAAGGAGAAAAGTCAACACAAAAGGAAAAGGCCTCTCTCTAGAAGTTTTTATAGGAGAGATCATTTTTTAACTCCATGTGCTCGAAAAAAGAAGGATGGAAGTCTTGTAGGAGGTAGTCTTCCACTCATGAACGATCAGGTAGATGCCTTCCTTCTACATTATCATCATTGGCTCATCTGGGATTATTCTCAGTCTGATTTTTGAAAACCTGCGTCATGGATCTTCTTCTAGACCTCATCACATTGGTGTTCTGGAGCCTGCAGTGCAGTTGATTCTAACAGCAGCTTCTGTAAAGTCTGCTCCACCAGGCTAAATAAAAAATGTAAGCCTGCAGATCAAGATATGTTGTTCTTCAGGACTGATCCTGAGCCAGATTCTATCATATATCGGCAGCCACAAAATCACATGCAGTGGCTCCGTTGTCCATTACTCCTCCAAACCAGGAGAGTAAGAGAATGGGTTCAGTTAGCAAGATGTGCAGGACAACAGCTACATCATTGAAGTCTCCCTGTGCCAATCATTACTGTATGATGGATCCCTTTGAGATTATCTACAGCATTTCACTGGAAATCTGCCAAGAAAAGACTGGCTACATTTTTAGGAAGTCCTACATGAAGGAATGCTGGTTTCTAACCAAGTCATGAGTGCTGGTGTAGGTTCCTCAGGTTTGGTGCTCATGGACTATGTTTGAGACTTAATTCCTTCCACGTCTGACTGGTCTCAAACCCTAAACTCAGCAACGGATTTTAAAACCTACTTTCTACTGTAATTCTCTATGTGGTTCTCATCAATATGATGAAATGAACAGGATGTAGACAGAAATGGACACTCTAATGGCTGTGGGGTTTAAGAAGTAAATAGAACAGGCAGTGCGTCACTCAGTGGGTTTGCACCGCCTTATCCAGTATTTGGGTGTCTTTCATAGATTCACATGCCTGAATCATTCCCCGTCGCCGAGACGGGAGCCTCCGGTACATAAAAAAGTAATGTCCTAAGGACATACATAGAGAACATAGGCCGAAGGGCCTCCCCTTTGGGGCCTTTCCACGTCCTTATGTAAAAAGGACCGAACTCTCATCGTTAGCCAATCAGCTCCGACCTCCCTCTAGAACCTTCCCGGGAGGAGCCTCCGTCCCTCAGATTTTCTACCGCACGTTGTGCTAGGGAGTCTCCAACCTGAGCTCTTCAGGTTTTTTGCTTCGAAGTCTCAAACTTCTCTGGAAGATCTCTTTGTTCAAAGGAATAATTATCCTATCTTCGACTGCCGTCTCCCATGTCGGAATCCAATAAAAAGGCTTCATCCATGGCAGACTCGCAAAAGAAAGCCCTTCTCAGGGCCTGTTCCTCCTGCGGCAAGAAGCGGATTCAAGCGGAGGATAAGCACGATCTGTGCTTGTATTGCCTGTACCCTGACCACGTCTCTGACAAGTGTAGGGTGTGTAGAGCCTTCCCAAAGAAGACTGTAAAGGAAAGAGAGGCTCGCCTTCTCGAATGGCTCGACAGGCTTAAGGACCGAGACACTCTGGAATCTTCCGAGGGTAGTGTCTCCGTGTCCTCAAAAGTCTCCAAGAAGAGACCCAGGGAGCAGTCCCCTGGAGAGACAGACACTCCTCCCAAGAAGGCGCACAGGAAGCCTTCGGAGGCACGTTCCACCACCTCCTCCGTGTCTGTTCGAGACGACCAGAGGTTCAAGAAACCCGCTCCATCTACTAAGCGGACCACCTCGGTCTCGACCACCGTGTCGACCACTACGGCCCCATCGCCCTCCGCGACGGCCACAACGACCACCACTGCGTCCTCAGGCGCACCGGTCTCCTCTACCATTCCTCTGAAGTCTTCGTCCAAGACCAAAACAGGACCATCGACGGTGTCCCCACTGTCGGCGTCCTCGTCGCCTAAGAGTTCCAAAACAAGTTCAAAAGGTCCGCCTTCACCGAAGAAATCTCAAACCAAAGGATCGTCTCCTAAACAGTCACGGTCAAGTTCAAAAGGCCAGCCTTCGCCCAAGCAATCTCAAGTTGAAGGCTCTACCACCAGTAAGTCCACGGTTCAATCGTCCCCGCAGACTTTGGTGCCATCGACAATATCGGAATCGTTACAGTCGCCAGCCCAGGCGGCGGGCGCGCCATCTTCACGCACGTCGTCGGAAGGGACCCCGGCGCCATCTTGGAAGGAATCCAGACTGGTCGAGGTCTCCATTCACTCGATTCCACCTTCCTCGGTTCCCCCAACGAAGGGGTTGCCACCCGATCAGGAGCAGGTAGCTCTGCAGAGTGAGGATTCCGAGGAGGAGAACCAGCCCGATCCGGCCACCTCCCTATCGGACATTCACGAGGACCAGGAGGAAGTCATGTATCAGGAACGTTCCGTGCACTCAAGTGTCCGCACGGAAACCACCCCGATGATCTGTTTGCCCGTATCCCTGGTCAACGATTTGCGCTGCCTAGTGCAGGACTATAAGCAAAGATTCCCGGATGCCGACAGCGGAACCCAGGCACCGGTCACCCAGGCGCAGCCGTCTGCCTCGCGTCCTTCCGCTCTCCAGGCCCGGCCTCGGAACCAACCCCAACCTCGTGCTCGGCCCCAGCCTCAGGTAGAGGACTCCTCTGAGGATGAGGAGGAGGAGGCAGACTTGGAGGAAGGTGAAGTGCAAGACGTCGACTCGGACCAGAGAAACGACGACGCCGATGCTGCGTCATCCCAGCATTCGTCAACCCCGGCATCCCCACAACCGCGCCAAACTGAAGCGACGGACGTTGGGGGGTTCCACAGGCTAGTGGACAGGGCGGCTAAGAGGTTTCACATGGCGGTGGAATCCACGGAAACGGAATGCTTCCTCCATGATTTCAAGGAGCACAGCCAGAAGTCGACCAAGTCTATTCCTGTTATAGATTTTCTGTGGGAACAAGGCAAGAAGTTGATGCTTACGCCTGCCTCGGTGCCTGCGGTGGTTCCGCGCCTGGACAAAAAATATAAGGCCCCGCTTACCGCGCCGGCCTGCCTTACCGGCCACCCCAAACCGGATTCGGTAGTGACTCAGGCGGCCCAAAAACAATCCCGCAACCCATCCTCGCCACTGTCCGCACCCCCGGACAAGGAAGGCAGAAAATTGGACACCATTGGCAAGCGGTTCTCTACCACGTCCGCCATGACCATCAAGGTGGCAAATTCCATCGCCCTGCTAGGGCGCTACAACCGCCAGCTATGGGAAGACATTGCCCCCTACCTGCAAGACCTGCCAGCCACGGTCCAGGACGAGATGAAAGCTCTCCTAGCGGAAGGACAAAACTCAGCTGCAGAGATCATCGACTGCGCCATCGACGCAGCCATGACTGGATTCCGCCAGTTGGCCGGGGCTGCCGTGCTCCGACGCCAGGGCTGGCTCAAGGCAACGTCCTTTCGACAAGAGGTCCAATCTAAGGTGCTGGACATGCCATTCGATGGTCAGTTTCTTTTTGGGGAAAAGATAGACGAAGCACTCCAGGCCATTAAGAAGGATACCGACACGGCAAGGGCGCTGGGCTCCCTCCAGTCCCGGAACCAGTCCTTTCGGGGTGGCCGCTCCAGAGGCCAGTATTCCTACAGAGGTTCCTACCAAAATAGGTCGTCCTACTCCTACGGCAACAGGACCCAGCCCCAGCACAAACAACAGAACCGACAGTCGTCCTATGGGAGGTCATCCTTCAGAGGCAAATCCGCCAAGAAGGGCGCTGGCGGCCGCCAGTGACCATTTACTCCAGCCAGTCCCACCACCGTCTCAATCCTTTCAAATTGGAGGAAAACTGACCCACTTCCTCCCCAATTGGCGAAAAATCACTACGGATCGGTGGGTACTACAGATAATTCAATTTGGACATTCCCTCGAAATTATCAACACCCCCCCCAACACACCTCCGCTGAAGCGTGCTCACAAACACCTGCACCTCCTTCTCAAGGAAGTCTCCGCCATGTTGGTAAAAGGAGCCATCGAGAGGGTCCCAGCGTCCCAGAAGGGGACGGGATTTTATTTCCACTTCTTCCTGGTCCAACAAAAGGGAGACAAGTGGAGACCGATCCTGGACCTCCGAGCGCTCAACGCCTTCCTTCGGAGTCAGTCCTTCCGGATGGTAACGTTACAGGAGATCCTGGGAGCGCTGGAGAGGGGAGACTCCATGGTCTCTCTGGACTTACAGGACGCATACTACCATATCCCCATCCTCACAAGGCACAGGAGGTTCCTGCGGTTCGAGGTTGCAGGCAGACATTATCAGTTCAAGGTCTTGCCATTCGGCCTCAAATCCGCGCCACGTATCTTCACGAAGTGCTTGGCACCGGTGGCAGCCTTCCTGCGGCAAAGAGGTCACCAGGTATTCCCCTACCTGGACGACTGGCTGGTGAAGGCGCCTTCTCCGGGGGGCGCGACCGCTTCCTCCAACGCCTGCAGCGCACTTTTTCAACAGCTGGGTCTGACGATAAACCTCAAAAAATCCTGCACTACTCCATCAACGAGGGTCACCTTCCTAGGGGCTACCTTAGACACGGATTGCGCAAAGGCCTTCCCCTCGGAGGACAGGACCAACAAAATACTGTCTCTGGCCGCGGCGGTGGCCAAGAAATCTCGCATCAAAGTCAGGACATTCACCTCCCTGCTAGGGATGATGTCCTCCTGCATTCTCCTCATACCGCACTGCAGGCTCCGCATGCGTCCCCTGCAGGAGGCTCTGGCGAGGCAATGGAAACAGAGTTCCGGCTCGTTCGAGGACGTTATCAGGATCACACCGGCCCTCATAACGGCCCTTCTGTGGTGGAGGAGTCGGAAACACCTGACGGCCGGCTTGCAGTTCCTCCTGCCGCCGGCACCTCTGGTCATCACGACAGATGCCTCCCTGGAAGGCTGGGGCGCTGTTCTATTGGACCTTCGAGTCAGCGGCAAATGGGAGGCCCAAGAGAAACTACTACACATCAACCTCTTGGAGCTGAGGGCTGTGTATCTGGCTCTGCAGGCATTCCTGCCACGTATCGGAACTTCCCCGGTGCTCGTCAAAACGGACAACACCACGACGATGCACTACCTGAACAAACAAGGGGGAACGCGATCTCTCTCTCTCTCATGAGAATCGCAGAAAATCTGGAACTGGTTGGTGGCACACGGGCTCTCCCTCAAGGCGGAGTACGTTCCCGGGAAGGACAATACCATCGCGGACGCCCTGAGCAGGCAGACCTCTCTCTCCCACGAATGGGAGCTGCACGGCGACACAGTGGCCCACCTCTTCTCGCAATGGGGAGCCCCGAAGATCGATCTCTTCGCGACGGCAGGGAACGCCAAATGCCCAAGCTACGCAAGCTGGCATCCCCAACAGGGGTCGTTGGGAAATGCTTTTTCCATCGGCTGGTTCAGCGTGTTTGCGTACGCTTTTCCTCCGTTCCCGATGATACCGAGGCTCCTCCGGAAGATGAAGACGGAGCCGTGCACCCTGATCCTGATTGCTCCGTACTGGCCGAGACAACACTGGTTCTCGGACCTGCTTCGCCTCTCCATCAGGCCCCCGATTCACCTGCGACAACACCCGAACCTCTTAACGATGTCCGGAGGCCAGGTACACCACCCGAACCTCCGCTCGCTCAAATTATCGGCCTGGCTCCTGAGCACCGAGAGTTCGGAGACCTAGAGATCCCGCAGGACTGCAGGGCCGTCCTAGCGAAAGCGAGGGCGGGCAGTACGAACAAGACCTACTCGCTGAAGTGGAAGAGGTTCTGCTTGTGGTGTTCGGAACAGGGCTTACACCCTCTACGGGTTACCCCAGTGCAACTGCTACCGTACCTCCTCCACCTGGCTCAATCGGGGCTGGCTCACGCCTCCATTAAGGTTCATCTGGCTGCGATTTCTAGATTCACCAGGACCTCATCAGGGCCTTCACTATGGTCCAGTCGGCTGATAAAGCAATTTCTGAAGGGGCTCTACAGATCCTTTCCGAGGCCTCGGAAAGTCCCTCCAACCTGGCAGTTGAACTTGGTGCTCAACCAACTTATGAAAGACCCATTCGAGCCCATACACCGGGCCTCTCTCAAACATCTCTCCTGGAAAACGGCACTCCTGCTCGCCCTGACGTCAGCCAGGAGGGTCAGCGAACTTCAGGCGCTGTCTATTCAGGAACCGTATCTCCAATTCAGGCACGATCGAGTGGTACTCAGGCCCAACCCTAAATTCATACCTAAAGTGCCTTCAGACTTTCATCTGAACGAACCAATTGTCCTCAAGTCCTTTTTTGCGAACCCTTCCACAGCGGCAGAAAGGGCGCTGCATTCCTTGGACCTTAAAAGATGTCTCAAATTCTACTTGGACAGAACCAAAGATGTCAGAAAGTCTTCTCAACTGTTTGTAGCCTACAGCAACCCGCGAAGGGGTTTGCCCCTAACAAAACAGAGCATCTCCCGCTGGATTTCATCAGCGATTGCGTTTTGCCATGATCAGGCCGGACGGCCTTTAACGGACCGAGTGGCTGCCCACTCTACCAGGGCGATGTCCGCGTCGGCGGCGCTCTTCGCTGGAGTGACGGTCCTGGACATTTGCCGAGCGGCGACCTGGAAGTCCCCGCACACCTTTTCCAGGCATTACTGCCTGGACATCGAACTGCAGAAGGATGCTGCAGTGGGACAAGCGGTGCTACGCCATCTCTTCCAATAAGGTGAGCCTTACCTCGTCCCGCCATCCAGGTATGCACATTCTTCATGGTTTTTCTGCTATATGCATGACTGTATATTACCATGTTTCTCTCATGTTGTCTGTAATTTATGCAGATCTGCTGGAGGTGAGAATGTGCTTTACCACTATGCATGTATTACTGCTGGCTACTCTGATTCAGGCATGTGAATCTATGAAAGACACCCAAATACTGGATAAGAAATGCGTTACTTACCTGTAACAGCAGTTATCCAGTATTGGTGTCTTTCATAGATTCACATGCAACCCTCCCGCCTCCCCGGTAAGGACTCACGTACCTCTATGTCTACATTGCGACACCCTAGCTGGGTGCGTACGAAAATCTGAGGGACGGAGGCTCCTCCCGGGAAGGTTCTAGAGGGAGGTCGGAGCTGATTGGCTAACGATGAGAGTTCGGTCCTTTTTACATAAGGACGTGGAAAGGCCCCAAAGGGGAGGCCCTTCGGCCTATGTTCTCTATGTATGTCCTTAGGACATTACTTTTTTATGTACCGGAGGCTCCCGTCTCGGCGACGGGGAATGATTCAGGCATGTGAATCTATGAAAGACACCAATACTGGATAACTGCTGTTACAGGTAAGTAACGCATTTCTTATTGGTCGCACTTAAAACAGCATTATCAACAGAGGTGACAAGAAAGTCCTTGAGGGACGAGGAAACCAGTAACCATCTGCAGCCACTGGGACGCCACCTACAAAACACGAACTCCTCTCTTCCCGCTACAGTGGAAAGTATTGTAAATCATCTGTAAGAGTGGCAGAGGAATATTGTTCAGAATGGATATTCCTTAGATTCAAATTCCCCTCCTTGTATTCCATCAAAAAGTACTCTCAATATCATTGAAAGGTGCTCTAAAAAGAGGTAAATATCCTACTAGAGAAATATTCAGTGCAGAAGGTCCCTCATCGCGAATATGGAGACCGCAGTTTATTACCGTTACTTTCTGGTTTGAAATAAAAGTCCAAAACAACAATTCCGATGCTTACTCAGTCTCCAGTCTACTGCAAACAAATGTATTAGGGAGAAGTTCAGGATGTTGGCTTTACAAAAGATGTATCCTCAATTGTAGCGGGGGCTGCATATGTCATAGACTTTTAGGAGGCCTGCTTTCACATTCCTGTAATAAACCTAAAATGTTCCTTCCATTCAGCCTGAATGTATATCCCCCATCTAAAAACCTGGTTAATAAGAGATATAACTTTGGAGGACGCGCTAAAACACTTCCATTTGATTTTAAACATCCTTTGCCATCTAGGCTTCCATGTCAACCTGAAAAGTAATAGCACCACCACTCCAGTTTAAAGAAAATACACTTTTTCGATGCGTTTGTTTACACCCAGGTAACTTGAGGGTGTTTCTTCACAGTAGGGACTCATCTCTCTAACTGAAGTGTCAGAATTTGTTACAAACACCTCTGCTAATTTTATTCCAGATATCATACCTCCTAGGATCAATGAACTCTTATATTTCTTTGGTTCCTCGTGTCAGGCTTCACATGAGGCCATCGTAGCAGTGCCTGGAAGAGCAATGGAGTGAGCCTATGGGCAGCTGAGACAACAGACTTATGCTGTTCCAGTTAGTGATCCAGTACCAGTCGAAAACTCTGCTAAACAGAGTTTCTTATCATTAAGTTCTTCCAACAAACAGTTACCAAAGCTGCTTATCTTCCAGGATGTGTTGATTTCATACCTTCTATACCTTCTACATCTAGTACAGACTAGTCTGCAATTTTCATCAATTAAGGTATACCTACAATCCCTGCCTACAGATCATCTCCTTTACAAGCCTCTTTCTTTAGAATGTTGTTGTACATCACCTTCTTAAGGGTATTAAGAAAGTATTTCCTCCTACTAAATTTCCCAGCTCCACCTCAGGGACTAACCAGTGCCCATTCCAAGTCCACAGTTTGAGCCTGTACATAATGCACTGTTAAACCATTTGATGTGGAAATCTGCCTTTTTGGTGGCTTTTACCTCTGCCCGCGAGTGAGTGAGATTCTGGCACTGCGTTCCCAGGAACCTTACATTGTGTTCAATACGAATATGGTGGTGATGGGAACTCATCTGCTCTCTAAAGCAATCTCCGATTTTCATGCTCTTCAGCCCTTTTCCTTATCCACATTTTTTCGGAACCCTTCAAGTCCAGCAGAAAGAGTCCTTCACACATTGGGCGTGAATAGTGTTTTAAAATTCATGTTTATACAGGACAAAAGATATTTAGCTTTCTGATTGACTGTTTATAAACTATGCTCCTGTAAAAATGTCTCTAGCTATGAGAACCAATCCATCTCAAGTTGAATAGATCTTGTCTTTTACTTAGCTATCAGTTATCAAACAAATCTGTCCTTGACAGACCGTGGGCACCTTCAGACAGGAATTAAGCTGGCATTGCAGCTCTATTTAGAAATATCACTCCTTCGGAGATATGTAAGGCAACTGCATGGAGGTCCATGCATATATTTATGAAACACTGTTGTCTTGATTCGAAATCCAATACAGACATCCAAGTAGCCCCTTTTGAGAAATTTGGTTTGGTGAATAGTTTATTTTAAAGTTTTCAAAAACCTTTATTGCACATGAAGACATGTTATAAATTTCAACAAAAAGCATGGCATCCATTACAGGCACGGATATTGTTGACACTGCTAGAAGTGTATTGACCAATATGCACCACGGTCCGACACACCAACAGGGGGAGATAGAGACGATTTGGCAGTGCTGTGGGTAGGAATCAGTCAGGCGTTAGGGATCAGTCTTGTCAGGGCTATCCTCCGTAGTCTGGGGATCAGTGACAGGGGAGCTGCCAGAGAATTCATTTTTGGTTAGCCAAACGGTGGAGGTAGGAAATGAGAGGGCCCCATATATCTGGAGGTATGTTTGCCGCAGGCATCAGGTCCCAGAATTCCCCCAAGAGTGTCTGGCAGTGGCAGCGTCGGCTATGAAATGTTTGACCTGTGGCGCCGGCTTGCCGCTCCAATGAATTGCCACCCGGCGCCTGGCGAGCACTAGTAGCATGGCGGTTAATTTGCGGTTAGAATCTGAAATATCTTTGAAATGCCCCAGAAGGCATTGGAGGGGATCGGGGGCTATGCGCTCCAGGTTTATTTTTTTTTCAAATTTGAATTTTCATGTCTTATTCATATAATCATCAACATCATAAACATCTTTAACCATTAATCATCTCCATCTTTAGGTAATTAAAACACACCATATTGCACCACATACAGATCAGCCCTTTCCCGGCACATCGTCATTACATTACTACATGTAACGTTGTTCTCCGCGTACCCCCCCCCCCCCCCCGTATTCGCAACTGCAGGATATAGCTATGACACAATCTAGTTGGTCTCGCCACCGCTCATGGGCTGTCTTCTGGGGTTGGTGTTGTGTGTGGCAGATCGCAGATATTCCCCCGGGACTCATTCCACTTCCCCCATATTCTTGACCACTTTTTGGGACCTCCCCTGTTTGTGTAGACTGCTCTTTCCGCCACCATGGCGATGTCCATGTCAGTGCCCCATTGCTGCTTTGTAGGCGGCGTCCCAGAGCCCCAGTTCCTGGCTATATTCCGTTTAGCAATTGTCATCCCCAGTGTAGCCCAGTTTTGTAATGCTAAGTTGAGGTCAGTAGGTTGCCAAATGTTTAGGAGGCAGCATCGAGAATCTCGCTGGACCTCTGCCGCCCCCTCACCTCCGAGATCTCGGTCATTATCTGGTCCCAGTATGATTGAATTTTTGGGCATTCCCACATTATGTGATAAAATGTCCCAACGTGTCCACAACGTCTAAGGCAAAATGGGTCTGGTGCGTGCCCTAGTTTATGCAGTGTGGTGAGGAGGTAATATATGCAATGCAGCGCTTTGAGTTGTATCAGTTTTAGCCGCGATGGGATCGCTGCCTCCCTGGCTGACGCTAGTGGGTCCATCCAATCGGAATCCTCTATGTCTCCCATGTCTATTTGCCATTTGTCCCGCACTACCAGTGTAGGGTCCGGTTGATTATTAATCAGTTTGCAGTAGGTTTGTGAGAAGGCTTTTTTGTCCATGTAGTCCGTAAGAATTCTGTCCTCCTGGGGCGAGGATTCTGCCAATTTGGTGCCTAGAGGGATTGCGCTTTGTAGAGCGTGTCTAATTTGGATATAGCGATAGAGCTCAGTGTCTCCCATAACATATTTGTCTTTCAAAGCTGCAAAAGTGAGGATTTCCCCCTCACCCAAAGGTTTCCAATCTTAGTAATGCCTATGAGGTCCCACTGTCTAAACCCTTTATTGTTTACCAGGGTGCCAAGCTGTCGAGTTTCCCAGAGTGGGGTGGCGAGTGTCAGCACTCCCTCCCAGCCCAGTGCCCTTTGTGCAGTGTGCCAGATTTTGATCGTGTGTGCGGTGGGCCTGTAAGTGTGTGCCGCCACTTGTTGGTGTAGAGGGTCTTCATCAAGTTATATACGTTGAGTAGGGTCCTGTCTAGCCTAATTGCTGGCTCATCCTGGGGGACATGCAGCCATTGATTTATTATCGTTAATTGCGAATCCCAGTAGTAGAGTTTAACGTTCGGTAGGGCAATGCCGCCGTCGTACCAGCTACGCACCAACTTGTGTTGCGCTATGCGGGGTGGCCTACCGTCCCACAATAGTGAGGAGATTTCTGCTTCGATTGCTTTAAAATAGGAGAGAGGGACTGGGAATGGGGTGTTTTGGAGAGCGTAAAGAAACCTGGGAAGCACCAGCATTTTGAACAGCGCCGTCCTCCCCAGGAGTGTCAGCGGGAGAGATCTCCAGTGCCTGACATCTGCTTTGAGCCGTGTTAGGGGCCTCATCAGGTTTTCTTCCATGAATACAGCGTCTTGTAGGGTTGCATATATCCCTAAGTATTTAAACCCTCTGGCTGCAATTTGGAGTGCGCAACCCAGGGGGAGCTCGGGCACAGGGCCATGCAATACATATAATAATGATTTAGTACAGTTGATGGTGTATCCAGACCTTGTCGTGAGGATGTCCATCAGGACCTTCAAGGACTCTGCAGAGTATGTTAAATATATTAGTGCATCATCGGCGTAGAGCGAGACCCGGTCCTCCCAATCCACCTCCCATTTTATCCTGTGAATTCTCGGGTCTTGCCGTAGCCATGTGGCAAGTGGTTCCAGTATTAGGGCGAAGAGGAGCGGAGACAGCGGACAGCCTTGTCTCGTCCCACTCTCCAATGCGATCTCTCTTGAGATACGACCGTTTGCTACCACATGTGCCAGAGGAGCCGTATATAGTAGTTTGATCCATCCACAGAATTTTGGGCCAAATCCCATCTTTCGGAGGACTGCGAACAGGAATGGCCGTTCTACAAGATCAAACGCCATAGTGGTGTCCAATGATAGGATGGCTGCGTCTTCCTGTATCATTGGTATCCGGGCCAGTACGCCATGAAGGCGTCTTAAATTGAGGGAGGTGTTTCGTCCATTCAGATTGATCTGGATGAACCAGCGTCTTAACCGCATGCGCGCTAGCGGAATTCCGCTCGCACGCTGGGTTTTCAAAAACGCACTTTACGTGACGAGCTGGGCTCGTCATCAGCGTGCGAGGAGGCTACGCCATGACGAGCCCAGCTCGTCATCAGCGTCGAAGGTGTTAAGATGCGGCGGTAGCCGGAGTGCCAGCGCTTTCGCCAGTATCTTGGCCTCTGCATTTATTAGCGAGATCGAGCGGTATGAAAAAGGTGTCATTGCGGGCTTGCCCGGTTTGTGTATTGCCACAATCGTTGTCAATCTCTGATCTCTGGGTAGCACTCCTTGCGTACGGCTATAGTTATACATATTAAGCAGATGGGGCGTGATGGTGCCTGAGGCCTTTTTATAAAGCTCCACTGGCAGGCCATTGGGTCCCATGGCCTTCCCTGTGTGAAGAGCTGCTAGTGCCATCCCTAGTTCTTTGGCCATAAGGTCTGTCTCCAGTGTTTGCATTTCTTCTAGGGGTAGTGTTGGCATTACTATAGTGTGCAGAAATTCCATATTGTCTTCCACTGTGGCTGTTGCGTGCGGTGTATACACCTTCTCATAATATGTTGCCAGCTCCTCCACTATAAGTTGGGGGTCGGTTGTGGTAGTGCCGTCTCTTAGTTGCAGCTGTGCAATCCATCTATTCGCCCTCTCCCTCCTCTCCAACCAGGCCAACATCCTCCCTGTCTTGTCCCCCAGCTCATATACTCTATGTAAGGTGTCTGTATACCTAGTTTTCGCCTGTTCCCATGCGTATGCTCTAAATTCTTGGGATGCCAGCGACAGGGCCTGTGCTGTGGTATCAGTGGGATTCTCGGCGTGTATCACCTCTGCCTGCTGTACTGCTGTTTCCAGGGCATCCAGGTGTTCCCTATGTTCTCGTGTGTGTAGGGTATGGTCGAGATGGCTTGACCTCTGATCACTGACTTGTATGCCTCCCATAAAATTCTCGTCGAGTCCACAGACCGTGGATTCTCCTCAAAATATTGTTCAGTGGATTTCACCAGGACCTTAGCAATTTTGGGATTCTGTAGGTATCCCGGATAGAGCGGGTAGATCCTGCGCCTACCGGGCAATTGTGTTGTGTAAGTGAGTTGTATGGGGGAGTGGTCAGAGATTCCTCTCGGTAGATGTTCCACTGCACTCACGTGTTCCGGGGTGATTGCTAGCGTTAGCAGATAATCTATGCGGGAAAGACTATTGTGTGTGAGTGAAAGGTGTACTGGTGGTCTGTAGGGTGCTTAAGCCTCCAGATGTCAGTCAGTCCCGTTGCGTCTAGAAATTCTCTTAGGGCCTGATTGGGTCCGCTTGTGTCTCTAGGTGGCTTCCGGTCTATAGAAGCGTCTACTACTGTGTTGAAGTCCCCTCCTATGATTAGTTCTCCCTCCGGAAGATCAAGTATGAATTTACCAAGGTCCCTAAAGGCCGCCTGGTGAAGCGTCGGGGGGGATGTATACCGAGAACATATTGTACATTCGCCCCTCCCATTGACAGGACATTGCGGTAAACCGCCCCTGGTCATCGGTCCAAGTTTTCTTTACCACCAGTGGGGAGCTTTTATGTTCGAGGCATGTGGGCTGCTGAATTCATATCTGTGCATAGATCGCCGCCTAGTGTTGGGTCCGGATGATTGCACATTGTTGTCCTGGAAGAGTCTTCGAAGTATCACAAGATAGGTGGCTCCTCCCCTGGACTACAGTGCGTATGGGTATCGACTCCATCCCCAGATAGTTTTTTTCCGCCATTGGGTTCGGATGTCTTTGGTTCCCTCTTGTCGGAATCGATAAGAATTAACTTAACTTAACTTTGAGACCATAAGGTCTTTAGGACTTGCGTCGGTATTGTCTTGCGTTCGGCTTCGCAACTTTCCTCGGCTCCGAGCCGAGCTCTGTACTTCCGCGTGCTTTCGGCACGGAGGGCCTAGTCGACGCTCCAGACTCATCTACCATCATGGAAAACCGAAGTCCATTCAAAAGATGTCCGGTGTGTTACTCGAAGTACCCACACATCGACGCCCATCCGGTGTGCAACAAGTGCCTGTCGCCGGACCACGACGAGGCCAAGTGTATGGCCTGTTCGAGATTCCGGTCCAAGAAGACACTCAAGCTCCGTCGAGCTGCGCGCCTGGAGGCCCAGCGATCTGCACCGGCGCCTACGGACATTTTCGATGCTGGGGAGGTCGAGGATGAAGATATCCAGGACATCTCAGAATCTAACCCCTCGTCGGAGGTCGAGGACGACTACGACGCAGAGGCCGAAGATTTCGGTGAAGTCGTTGAGGAGGTAGGAGACGACGATGGGTCTCTTGGGGCCATGGAGGATAGCTCGGACGAAGAGCTTCCTCAAACTGACTCTGGGGCCGTTCCGATCAATAAGGCCCAGGTCGAGGGATCGCCTTCGGGCCTTACCCAAGACCTTGATGTGAGTTCCTCGGCCCCGCCTGATGGCCCGGCCACGGACATTGGTACCAATTCACTTCCGGTGAAACAGACACCGAAAGTGAAATCTACGGTCTCGACGCCAGAGATATCGAAACCGAAAGTGCGCATCGCATTGGTCGGATCGAAGACTTCGGAGGCCTCGGCGCCGAAGAAACCTAAGATGGCCGTCGAGCCGAAGGGCCACATCAAAATGGCCGACCCGAAGGCTACTACGTCGAAGCCGAAAGTGAAGGGGTCGGACACGGCCGCATCGGCGCCGAAGACAGTCGATGCCGGCAAGGGTCGACTCGATCACAAGAAGCCGGTCGACGACCCCAAGAGGTCTCTTACCGACCCGAAGAAGCGGCCCGACGACCCGAAGGCCCTCTCTGCCCCGCTTCCACACAAGGCCAAAGGGGCTGCGCCAGGTGTGTCGACTCCGAAGGGGACCTCGAAGGACTCCACTCCGAAACCGACCTCTAAGGACTCCGTCGAACCGGCACGTCCATCTGCCGCGTTCACGAAAAAGGTCACGGAGTCCCTGCAGCGCATAAGAGACAGCGCCGCAGCAGTCGAGCCGAAGGACCCTCCGCCGGCCAAGCCTCTGGAGAAACCGACGAAGGCGCCCACGCCGATCCTTTTTACCTTGCTGCCTAAAACGGCGCCAAAGGCTTTCGCTGCTAAACCGGGGGCCGGCGTGCCCGAAAAGGTCTCTTCGACGCCGAAGGCATCGATAGTGGTCCATGGCCCGCGGCCTCGGCAACTTTCTGAAGAGGAGCGTCAAGAACATTTCATCGACGCCGAAACGGGCAGGCTTTCCCTCCTGAAGAGGAAAATCACCCCGGAGCCCCAATTGGAGTCGTACAAGATCCCACTAAAGCGGAAGATGAGCTCTGCTGGTACTCCAGCCTTAGTGGATCCCATTTCACCACAAGCTCACAAAGTCTCGCCCACTCACTCCGATGTGGATGCTGGTGAAGGCGATGACGAAGATGAATATAGCTATCCAGTCTACACAGACCCAGAGGATGTGACAGAGCCCTGGTCTGCTGGTGGTGAGCCTGGGGACCCACATTCTGGACAGGACCCTCAGCTTTTCTCCGCTAAAACTTCCCCCACTGAAGACTCTGCGGCTTTCAATGCCCTCATCGAGCACGCAGCAGCCAATCACAACGTCCAGCTGCATGCTGACCCTGTGGCCGTAGACTTCCTCTTTGACACCTTTTCTGTCTCTGAAAAGACTGTAAAAACTCTGCCAATGCTGAAGGGTGTTTTAAAGCACGCTGCTGAGATCTTCAAAGAGCCCACCAGGGCGAGAGTCATCAACCCGAGGATCGACAAGAAGTATAAGGCAGCACCCACAGGTCCAACTTATATTAGGGGACAGTTGCCTCTGGACTCCCTGGTTGTCTCCAATGCCCGGAAGAGGGCCAACTCGCAGACTACAGGTGATGCTCCTCCCCCAGACAAAGAATTGAAGGTCTTTGAAGCTTCAGGGAAAAGGGTAGCAGAGCGGGCAGCCAACATATGGCGCATCTCAAACACGCAGGCGCCCCTGGCGCGCTATGACAGGGCACACTACGATACCCTAGAGACCCTTTTGCAACACCTGCCCGATCAATATAAGGAAGGGGCTGAGATGCTAATACAGGAGGGGAAGCTGATCTCCAACTCTTCCATAAAGTGCGCTCTGGACGCGGCTGACACCGCCGCACGCGCCATTAACACTAGCGTTATGCTTTGTAGACATGCCTGGCTAAGAATATCTGGGTTCAAGCCGGACATTCAAACAACCATCTTGAACCAAATGGTCAACCCAGATCACCTGTTTGGCCCTGAGGTTGATACCACCCTTGAGAAAATGAAGAAGGACACCGACACTGCAAAATCCATGGGTGCCTTACAGTCCCAGCAGTTTCGGAGTGAGTCCTTTCGTCGCTCCAATACCAGGGGCACCTCAAGGGGTCAACTTTCGCAGTCCGCGCAGTTCTACAAAGGCAACACCCAGACTACTTATGCCAACAAGAGTCGAGGTGGATACCGCAGCAACAGCGCCAAAGGCAGAGGACGTGGCAACAACAGCTCCAGGTCCTCCACCGCCAACAAACAGCATTGTCACTGCCCCCCGACCACACAACACCGGTCGGGGGTAGACTCCAGCAGTTCCTGCCCGTGTGGAAGTCCATCACCACAGACAGGTGGTTAAATGTATCCAGATCTGCTATGCAAAAGCAAAACGCACTCTTACCATTCCACCAAGAGCCCACTCCACCAGAAAGTTGGGGGCTTCTATGGCATTCCTTGGAAACATTCCTTTAGAGGACATATGTAGAGCAGCCACATGGTCTACCACACACACATTTACTAAGCATTACTGTGTTGATGTGCACTCCAAACAGCAGGCAGCTGTAGGGCAGGCTGTTCTCAAAACACTTTTCCAAACTGCTGCAGCTGGCACGGGCGGCCGCCGCTAATGGAGGGACTGCTATGTATTCCATGCACAGATATGAATTCAGCAGCCCACATGCCTCGAACCGAATATGCTACTTACCAGTATGCATCTGTTCTTGGCATGTAGGGCTGCTGACATTCATATCGCCCGCCCTCCTCCCCGGCGCCTGTAGCAGCTGCAGTATTCACATATATACTCATAGCACGGTCATCATTCACTGAGTTTCACTCCATCTTGGCCACAATGGCTAAAAACAATCTGGGGATGGAGTCGATGCCCATGCGCACTGTAGTCCAGGGAAGGAGCCACCTATCTTGTGATACTTCAAAGACTCTTCCAGGACAACAATGTGCAATCATCCGGACCCAACACTAGGCTGCGATCTATGCAAAGATATGAATGTCAGCAGCCCTACATGGCAAGAACAGATGCATACTGGTAAGTAGCATATTCGGTACAAGTATGCTGACCCCTCGGGATCCCGATGTAAACTCTGCGTGGGTGACCATTGTAAACCCCCAGCGGTCCAGAGCTTTGCAGGCCCTTCCCATTAAGTGCGTCTCTTGGAGTAGTGCAACCGTGGGGCCTTTCCGTTTTAGATATTGCAGGACTAGCCCTCTTTTTATCTTTTGTCCTAACCCATTTACATTCCAGGATATAACTGACAGTGAAGGGCCTAGTGACCTAAGGGAGTGGGAGCCGGCACCTCCAACTTCATAGTGTGACATAGCGTTCAAGATATGATATTATCAATTGCCTAGCATTCCTTGCAGTGCCGGGGCTGGCGCGCATGCAGTGTGTGCATATACATTCCTGTGTTACTACCAACATTCCTGTTTGTGTGGGTGTGTTTCGCAGAATCAACAATGAGCGTTCATGGAGAGACTGTAAACCTATCAACTTATAACAAAACCAAAGAAAACTTACAGCATCTAAAACCCGTACCCCCGACCCTGCCTCCCTGCCAGTAAACCCTAGAACCGTCCACCGCCCCCACTGAGTTAAGTGCTTACTATCCCCAACCAACTGCATTGTTCGTGAGGGTGAGACTACTGCGACCTTCACTAAACCCCTGTAGCGTAGTTCCTATTTTCCCAATAGGCCCTGCGCATTGGAATAACATAAATAGTAGTATCGACGTAGAAGTGCGGATCTTCCAGGCCTCTACTGACTATGCTAAACTTAATTGGGTTTATTACCAACTAGCTCAGAGGTCACTGGAAACTTTCTTGACTGAAATTGGAAGTGATCAGCTTCCCTGGCACAGACAAGAAGGGATTCAGTTTTCCAACAACCGTGCAACATGACAACTTTGCTCCTCAGATCAAGAGTCGATCTCTAGGGTCGTGTGAAACAATAGACAGTTATTTTACTCAGACAGGTTGGTGCAGTTTACTTTCACAATATGTAGAGAATAGAGAGACGGGCGTTTGTCAATAAAGGGTTAACATTTATTGAACAGTCTTTCTTCTCGTACAAGAGAAATGAATTGCCACAATTGCAAGACTTTACATTATAAAAAGTACGTACAGTAAGATAAGTATTGCGAAATAATACTGTAAAAGCATTGATATGGTTTCTTAGCCATACAATGGTTTAAAAGTAATAAAACATATATACATTCATATATACATTAGGCTAAAATACTCAACTGGTGCTTCTAACTACGCCTACCCCATTGTACCTGACCTAAGCCTAATACTTGGGAGGGGAGTAAGTAAGTAGCTTTAAGTTAAGTTGGTTTTGCCAAGGTTTGCTTCAAGAATTCTCTCTCAAGGGTTTAGACAACACCATACCTCTGGAATAGAATGATGGAGGTCTGGTATCTCCCTCAGGGCTCGATATCCCAGTCACCCGCAAGGGTAGACCAGAAACGCTGGAGCTGGATTTCTCGGCAGGAGAAAGGCAGCTTCTCTTCTTCAGCGCGTCGAGGAGGAGAAGGAGGGGGGACAGCGTCCGCGGGCAGCTTGCATCTGCTGGGCTCTTGCAGGGGGACGGCTGTTCAGCTCCTAGGTTCACCACACCATCGTTCGCTAGTTAGCAGCGATAGCAGTAGCGATAGCAGCTATGATATCTTCAGCATAACAGCAGCTTCAGGCGATGGGCCACAGGGGACTTGCTTAAGGCCACGTTGGTAGTATTTATACCTGAAAGGTGCCTTGTTTGACGTAAGTTTGCTGGACATAAGACGTCAATAAGATGTCACTAGGAAGTGATCGTCTATCAGTGCTCATTAGAGTTCTATTACTAATCAAAACACAGCAAGCGGGGATTTCCAGGTTTGCTGAGTTTTTATCTTGTTGAAGAACTCAGAGTGTTAATCTAGGAATCTCAGATAGTGACTCCTGCTCTGTCATTGCACTAATTGGTTGCAAAGGAAGTGGCAGAGAAAGCTATTCTGGAATGTGGCTCTGTTCGTGTGAGGCCAGAGATGAGTTACTGAATATTGCACTCGAACGGTTATGCCAATATAGGGAATAAATGGATTTATAGCCGAATAGGGGCATACGGTCACAGTATTGATCAGGATCCTAGATAAGCACGCAACACCCACTCCACGAATTCATGTCCATCAAATTACTAAAACTAGAGCAATAAGATGCATGTGTAACATTGCCCACCCCAAAATACATAAATGCATTTGAAATAGGCGTATATTGTAATACGTGAAAATTTTAGGTACTGTACGTTTTTGAAGCATAGAAATCATTCAAAAATTATAGCATATGAAATCAATGAACGATTATGCAAAAAGAATTACACATGAAATATCTCTGAAACAGAAGAAGGGCGAGATAAATCATCACATATAAATGCATTGCAATAAATGTGCTAGAGGCTGGTGTAAAGTTATTATGTCTCTAGATGTATGTAGAAATAGAAGTTGAAGCTTCTGTTCTCTATGAATAGTTTTTACTTTAAGCAAAGAATTTTTCGTGCCAAAAAGGGTGAATATTAAAAAGTGTTCAATTCAAAAGAATTATTGCTTGAACGGGGAAATAGAGTTCCAACGCTTTTAGCAGTTTTTGTTGTTCAAAACTGAAGGCCGAATTCGAGTTCATGGGAACGCTGTGTGTCGGAAAGCTTCTCCAAAGTTATTATTTCTGTTCGGGTGAGAACATCATATCAGACAGGCTCTCAAAGAATTGGTCTACAAAATCAGGTGACAGTTCGACCAAATTCGATAGTGCTGTAACTTGGCAAGTGTGAGAATGATTGCTGTCATCATAGTCGGGATCAGCAATGCTCACAGAAGGTCGTACCTGGGTGATGCTGCTTTTGTCACATCCTCCACTGTTACCACCTAGTCGTAGCACAGGAGTCTCAACGAATGCCGTCATCAGGATTGGTAGCCGCTGGGGACAACACAATGCGTGAGCCGTTATCGGACTGAGCAAAGTATCGACGTCCATTGGTACTGCTGATGGAAGTGAAAGACAGATGTCCAACACGCACTCATCTCCGCATAGCATACATCGTAGTACCGGTAAGATACAGGTCTGCCATATAGGTCTGAATGAAAGGAGCCAGGTCATGTTTAGATCTCTCAGCCTGGCCAATCCAAGGACTCTAGTTATTCTGTCCCGGTAGCGGATTGCTAGGATTGTCTCTTCCATTCCCATAGGAGTCATGTCTGAGCTTTGGCTTGCCATAACGAAGCAGGAGGGTCAAAAATAAAATCCCTGCTACAAGTCCCAAAAATAGGGGTATGCCGCCAAAAACAGAGTGGACAAAATTTGGAACGATTCCCAGAATTGCTTGAAATGGTGTTAGCAGTCCCGTAAAAATCGTCTTAAATATGCCTGGGATGCCTGTGGCACTAGACATGTTAAGGAGTTGGCTGAGCATTTCTACGAAATGCACGGGGCAATTTGTTGATAAAAGGTCATGAACCTCCGTAGCTGTCCTTGCAACTAGAAGATCATACGTCTCTTTTGATGACGTTATGGGCACTGTTGTCTGCAAAAGCACAGACTTCATTTTGCTTAAAGTATCAATTCGTATAGAATAGAGATTCAGACGAGGCCAGATGGGAGTCTCTGTGTCTACCGGCCCGCTCAGGAAAAATGCTTGCATACAGCATTTGACCATGGATGTTACGCTTACTAGATAACTTTTCCCTGGCACAATGCCACAACATCTGTGATCCGTTCTAAGAATGTAACTCCCATTCGCAAGTTGCATAAAGAAGGGCTCTATCTGAGTTGCAGGTGTGACTAGCTGGTGGCATGAAAGGTTGTTAGAATTACCTTCACAGGCTCCGTGTAAATTAATACCCTGACACAAAAGTATACCGCTTAGTGAATGTTTACAATTTTCACCACTAAGAAATACATTTTTGTCGCTTTCACTGTAGCATGAATGTGTGTATGGTAATTTCCATTCTGATTTTACATAACCTTTACCCAATCATTCATACTGGCCAGTAGGTATGTATTCAAGGCACTTTTTAAATCGGAAAGTTGTTATCGGAATAGTGATAATTCCGTGTATTATCCATTCAATGACAGGACTCTCTGACATTGTCAATGGTAATCTCTCAAGTTTTTCGATGCTCAGGATTGTATTGTCTGCTCCTTTCTGTGCCAAACTGATTTGTTTATCAGTAAGGTTAAAAATGGAAAATAATGACGTTGTGTTGATTAAACGCCAAGGCACATAGCCTGAACGAAGATTTTGCAGCGTCCAGCCTAATTGTACAATAGAACGTATTTGAGATTGGCCATGCTGTAACATTAGCAAGTCTCTGTCTATTATGTCAAAGGCAGAAGATACAATATTGTCCAACGAATATATTCTGGAGGACAGAGTCATTAACCCATTGTCCACTACAGAAAGTGATTTTTCCAAATGAATACGATCAATTTCTAGTATTTTTTCTGCTGTTTCAATTTGTGTGACTTTCCAAGCCTCGCTGTACGCAGCATAGATGCTGGCCGCTATGAAAAGTTTTTGACGCTGTTTGCGTGGTCCAAGAATGAAATCGCGCAAATCAGCACCATCTTTTAGTAAAGACAAGTGTTGCTCAATTTCAGCCAGTGTGGATGTTCCTAGCCATTCGAGGCAGAGTTTCCCTACACTGTATGTTGTTACTATCCCTAGATGTTGTCTCTGGCAGTATCTAGGGTCTTGTCTGGTCATTTTTAACCCCTGTGTTTTGTTCAGGAATCTATCTTGACAGCTGTTTGTGTCAGTAGGCCAGATTAAACACTTTTTCCAATCAGGATGTGTTCTGTTAAAATGTAAAATTTGTGATACGTCTATCTCAATATCTGTTGTTGCATTCTCAGGTATTGGCTTTGGAATAGACGGTTTGTTAAGGTCTTTGATCTTAGCTAGGCCAAGACAGGATGTTTTGTGTATTGTGTCATTTAAAAACATCATTTGTTCTGGTATCATGCAGGTTCTGAATATTGCTTCAAGGCCTTGTACCTGCCAATCTTTTGTACCCCAAATGGTCTTTGTTTCAATGTTATTTTTCCAATAATCAAAACCAAATGTCATTTTTCATAAAATGCTTCTGAATATATTAATTTAGAATTTGTCAGCATTGTTTTCATTCCTGTTTTATCTAACAGTTTGTAATAAAACGTTTCTGCATCACTGGTGTTAAACCCTGAGAAGTACTTGAATTTCTCAAAGAACGTTTTAGAACTGCTTTTAGGTGGTGTAGCACAATGTTCTCATTGATTATACTTAAAAACATTTCTAGGCTGTGCTGATTTATGCAAATAATGATCGCCATAATGTGTGTAGCAGAATAACTGTTCATAACTAGACGAACCTTGTAAATAATCATGTTCTGTAAATCTAGCTGACATTACTAAATCAGACATCATGTCATTAATACTGTTAAGGTCCCAATCATCAGAGAATGTGCTAGGTTTTACAAAGTCACTTAAGGAAACCTTCAGTTAATGAGGATACTTCAGGATCTCGACCGGACCATAGATCTCATAGTCAGTTTTCTCCCATACTACCCCACCAGGTATTGGAATGGCTGTGACATTTACTGTTGACAGTTCTCTTTTCTTCACGCGGGATGATCTGTGTGGTTTGAGGACTAGGTTGATGTTCTGACTTGCTGTGTCCATTCAATTGTAATAAACTTTCCTAAAATTAAAATTAGGCATAGTAGGAGTATGAATACCCCTGAAATAATCCAATGCTCAATCAACGGTGAATCCAGATATAATTCTTTGATTTGTTGAAGGAGTCCTGTTGTATTTTCTTTAGAATACTTTTTTGTTTCTGGCATCACTTCGGGGTCGTTTTGATCTTCAGAGAAGTTGTCGAAGTTGATGAAATAACCAGAGGCAGTTCTGTCAATTGTTGGGATCGTTCTTTCAATCTGTCTTTCGGTAGCATTTTCTGATGCCACATTATTGTAGACTGGTGTTTCTTGATGAACTGTTTCAATCTGTGTCTCAAGAGGCACGAGTTCCATGGCGTTATTGCATAGTCCTTCTCTGTGCACTGCAGGCTGATCAAATGTGCTTAGTCTTTCAGTTTGAACCTCTTGGATTGTTGCAAGTTTGGGTATTCTGTTGTTTCTTGGGAGTCCACTGGGCCTACTGTTGATTATAGGCCACATGGTTGTGGTTTTACCAGGTCGATGGACACGACTCTGTTCTCCTTTTTACCAGCAAGGGGCGGTAGTACAACTGATCTTGTTCCGGTGACTGCCAAGACAGGTACTGCTTTTCTGTAAGAAGGCCCAAATTCCTTCTTCACCGCGATTTTTTTCTCTGACTAGATCCCCAATCTTTGGAATCCAGACAGGCCTTGCTGGGTCTGTTGCTTGTGGTGCCTCGTCAGTGGTATCTGGCTGTTGCTTTAACTTTATGTTGCTTAAGGATTTTCTTGTTTCATTCAGTTCCTGTAAAACCGCCAAACGATCTTTGATGTCAAAGTCTGTTTTCTTATCTTGTACCACTGATACCTGACTATCTAAGTCCTGAATTGTCATTCTAATTCCGAACAATAGTTTGTATGGGCTGAAACCTTTTAGAGATTTTCTTGGCAAATTGTTAAGACTGGACTGGACACTTATTAAATGTTTGACCCACCCAGCGCCTGAACCTAATACCTTCGCTGTTATAGATCGCTGTATGTCCCGGTTTTTTCTTTCAACCACACTATTCCCTTCGGGGTGCGACGGACAAGAATACCGCAACCCAATTCCCATGCTGGCCATGGCCTCCTTATAAGCTCGAGAGCTGAAAGCAGGACCCTGGTCAGAATGGAACGTGGTAATTGCGTATGTGCCGATAAAGACTCGCAGAATCTTTTATAACCGTTCTAGCGTCAGCCGAGCGCTGGAGGCCTCATTTTTTAAGTGTGTTTAGTCTTAACGATTAATAGGACGCAGGATGGGGTGTAGGCAGCGTTACGCTGTTTCTGATTGGTAGCCGGTAGCATGGTTCACCACTGCGATCCCTGTTGCAGTTTTCACAGTTGTTTGCATATATTTGGTGTTGTACACTCATTCCCGGCCACCAGTATACTGATTGCAATTCAGTCAGAGATTCCCTCATCTGGATGTGCCTTGGACCCAAACCCATGTGTGCGTCTGCTATTAAAAATATTCTCCTGTTCATGTTTGGAATTACCCTATCCCCCACTCCAGGGATTCGAGCAAAAGGAACGGAGTTTGCATCGATTATGTATGCATAATTGAGTGGATAGTTCACGGGTAGTGCTGCACAGGCGCCTTTTACGGTCGTTTTTACTGCCAGCATGGTTTCCCCGTCTATGTATTTTTCTGTACGCTTCTTTGTGGCTACGGAAGCCGGTTTAGTTGCTTCCGCTGTGGCTGTATTAGCCAATGAATTCCCTGCAACGTGAACGCCATCACGTTGATGACTCTGTGCGTGTATCACGTGAGTCTTTTGTAGTTCTTTTTGTAAAAGAGCTACCTGTTTCAGAGCAATTTATGCTTTATTGTGGCACCTGTGTCATCTTTGTAATCGTTTTCAATCCAACTCTGCAGTTTATTATTGTAAGAGTTGACGCATAAATGAGAATCGCACACGATAAGTGTCGGGAATTCACGTTCTGCATTTTCGAGCGCCATCTTCAAACATCTGATTTCAGCTCTCTGAGCCGAACAGTTTCTCAATGATTCAGTTTTTGTTACTTTCGGTCTGAACTTACCGCACAGCCAACGACCTTTAACAATCGCACAGGCTGCATCGTAGGATTTGCTCTCTACGTTGAAATGCTGTACAAATCTATCTGTATAGATTATACAGGCGTATTGTGGGAGAGGCAGAAGTTCGATTGGCAGAGGATATTCTTCTTCATATTCTAAATTATTCAGTTCTTCGAATTGCGGGGCAAAATAGTATTTCACATCTTCCGCTCCCAGAGAATCTACATACTGTATCCATTTCGGATCCAGTGACACTCTAGGCAGGTTTACTGGGCTGAATAGCGCCTCGAAGGCGGATTCCGCTGTGAGGATATTAATCCTTTTGCCGTGTGCTAGTTCTCTTTCATTTGCTAATGCAATTTGCACTGCTTTCACAGTTCTTTCTGTGAGACTGAATGTTTTTTCTACTTGTGTGTACAAGTGAGATTTAATTGAAATTGGTACCTTTTCTCCCTCATTAGAGGTCAGGTACGTGAATCTAATTTATTTTTTGCTAACATGTCTGTTTGCAGTGATCTCAAAATTTCTGTGTGTTTTTGAGTCCAATTGATTTGTTTAAAATCAGGTTTAATTAGTTCGTAAAGAGGTTTAACCCTCTCTGCGTAATTTAGAATGTAAGTTCTTCCGAAATTCAGAAAACCTAGAATGGATTGTAAATTCTTCAGCGTTTTTGGAGCTTGGAGTACAGCGCACTTCTCTAAGAAGTTGTCCGCTAGGCTTTTTCCTTCACTTGATAATTCGTACCCTAAAAATAGTACTGTCAGATGGGCAATTCGAGACTTTTTAATGTTGAATTTGTAACCCTCTGCTGCGAACCCAAGTATAATGGTGTTCACTCTTTTCAAGTGAGTATCCAAGTCGTCGTCTGTGAGATAAATATCATCTACGTAAGATAATGCCTCATCATCATATATTTGTAGTAACTCTGTTACCCTAGCTGAGAATAGTCCTGGGCTGTTCTTGAACCCCTGTGGGAGTCGACAGAATTTTTTCTGCGACCCAAATGCTGAGAAAACGGTCAAATATCTGCTTTCTGGTACAATGTTTTGACAAAAGAAACCATTAGATATGTCTAATGTCGTTTTATATTTTTTCCTAACTATGTTATTCATTAGGGCTGCACTATGCGAGTTTTGTACTGCAAATGTTTTGCAACATGCATTAAGGTGTCTGTAGTCCAAAACTAGACGATATGAATTGTCTGGCTTGGAGACAGGAAACAAAGGATTGTTCATTTGAGAGGTGCATGTTTCAATCACCCCCTGATATTCAAGTTGATCTAAGATCTCCCTGACTTCTTTTTTAGCTTCTTGCTTAATGGGATACTGCCTTTGGGCAGAGGACTCTCCTCCCCCAGATTTTGTGGGGAGGAGAGTCCTCATCCCATCCTACATGGTTTTTATACAATGCCGGTGCCTGGGCTACTGCCCATTTCCTTGCATATGTATATTTTTTGTGAATCGGAATGTGATTCGAGAAGGCAGGCATAATCACTTCTTCGCCACGAGGGCACTCCCTGACAAACTCTGGGGGACAATCTTTTTCAGCTAACAGAATATCATAGCCTTTTGAGAGTTTATCTCAAAATAGACCTCTTATTTTCCTAGTCTTATCACCCTCTATACGCAATGTTATTTCGTATATTTTATGGGGCTCGCTAAGTCTGGTGTCGGCAGTTTCAACCTGAATGTATTCATTCGTGTCCACTGTCTCCAGATGACTCATCAAGATCTTGCGGGCTATACTGATTTCTGCTGCACTGTCCAACATTGTCAATGCCCACTCCCCGTTTTTCAACTGAGTCCTCAGTATTCTCGGCATGGTTGATTACTCTAATACTGGCTACCTTCTTTTTTGGAAATTGAGATTTTTTACTCTGAGCAGGTTCCTTGTCTTTGGACTTGGTGTGCTCTCCTGGGTCTGACCGTCCTCTTCTTTATGATTTCTGCGAAAAAGATCGAGAGGGACGTGTATCAATACTTTGATATCTATCAGGTTTTTTCAGATTATCCCTATTTCTAAGGTTATATCTTTTCTCAGAGGGCTCCCTCTGGGGAGACTGGTGTTCTCGAGTCGGAGTTCTTTCCCTCCGTCGAGGAGACCTTCCTCTGGACTGGAAAACTTTTTCCTTGGGAGTGGATTGTTTATTTCCATCCCAGCTCTTTTTAGGAGTGTTTGAATTATTTTTAATAAATAATTTTTCAGGATTTTCGAGCAGTTGGGGCTTAACTGGTTTTCCACCCAAGCTGTCTCTACCTAATTCTTCATAGCATTTTTCTATGATTCTGGCAAGTTCGACTGGCTGATCTGTTATATCTGTTTCCTTCAACTTCTGGCGGATCGCCACAGATGCTGCTTCTCCTTTTATATTGGCTAATAATATAGCTGAGACCTGCTTGAAGTCTTTCAGTAATTTCATACCAAGATTTAAAGCTGGCTCTGGACCGTATTCATTTTGAATCTGTTTTAGCATTTCTGGTATTACCGCCATACCATGTGTTTTTGTGTAAATGGAAGCAAAGACTGTACCCCCAAGTGTCACAGTCCTCCACGTGTGGTGCGATTCCCATAGGAAGGCAGATGGTCAAGATTCTGTGTTTCTCAATAGGGGTAGTATCAGGAAATACTGCCTCTATTTGAGTGATTTTCTGTGCTAACCAGAAAGGAATTTGTTCCCGTTTTATGGGTGTTTTACCAATACATGACTGTATGTTCTGTGGTGTAATTTTATTAGTGTTCCCCTGATGAGGGGTCAGCTGTGGTACATTAACAGCTGGTTGGACTGTTGCAGTCCGCATTACATATTGGACTAATTGCCTATGTATTTTTATTAATGTTTTTAGCTGTACTAACAGCTCTTCTCTAGACATTTTTGCAATGTCCGAATGTGGTGTGTAGCTGGCTAGAACCGGCCACGTTGCTCCTGGTCTACCTAGTGGACCGAGCCTGGTAATGATTATTATGTTTTAGGGCGCCATTAAACCAGAGCAGGTGCTCTTGGAATTTTAGTGGGATTTCAGTCTCCTCGAAAGGAGCGTACTCTTCCGGAGGTTTCTCTATTTTGTAATAGTGAAACTCTTGTTCTAGCGTTTGCCGCTGGAAAGTTTATCCATGAATAGAATACCTCTGTCTGCCGATATTCGTGAGCCTCTATCACGAAAATTACTGTACCACCTTGTGGTGTCAGTCCGTTTTCTATAGTTTTAACGTTATAGACTTTCTTAAATGTGCCGGGATGATAATTGCATCCGGGTCTGTGTCGTCGGGACCCTGCTGAGTCGCATCTGCTGCGGCCCCAGTGGTTCCGTTTTCTCCTGGCATTGTATAAATGCACGGTTTGCAGAGTAGGTCTCCAAGGAGACAAAGATTAGGTGCACAATATTTTGGAACACTGTATCCTTCAACGTTGAATAAACCAGAGCTTTACATAGGAATCTCTTCCTACTGAGGTCGGGCGGATTTTAACCTTTCACCCACTCCAGACGTCTATTGGAGTATTTACGGGAGAAAGGGGTCTGTGTGAAATATGCATGACTGAGTTACTCTAACGTCTTGCGTTAGTTTATCGCCTTACCAAACGTTGGGCGCTATGTAGCGTAGTTCCTATTTTCCCAATAGGCCCTGCGCATTGGAATAACATAAATAGTAGTATCGACGTAGAAGTGCGGATCTTCCAGGCCTCTACTGACTATGCTAAACTTAATTGGGTTTATTACCAACTAGCTCAGAGGTCACTGGAAACTTTCTTGACTGAAATAGGAAGTGATCAGCTTCCCTGGCACAGACAAGAAGGGATTCAGTTTTCCAACAACTGTGCAACATGACAACTTTGCTCCTCAGATCAAGAGTCGATCTCTAGGGTCGTGTGAAACAATAGACAGTTATTTTACTCAGTCAGGTTGGTGCAGTTTACTTTCACAATATGTAGAGAATAGAGAGACGGGCGTTTGTCAATAAAGGGTTAACATTTATTGAACAGTCTTTCTTCTCGTACAAGACAAATGAATTGCCACAGTTGCAAGACTTGTTATTATAAAAAGTACGTACAGTAAGATAAGTATTGCGAAATAATACTGTAAAAGCATTGATATGGTTTCTTAGCCATACAATGGTTTAAAAGTAATAAAACATATATACATTCATATATACATTAGGCTAAAATACTCAACTGGTGCTTCTAACTACGCCTACCCTAGTGTACCTGACCTAAGCCTAATACTTGGGAGGGGAGTAAGTAAGTAGCTTTAAGTTAAGTTGGTTTTGCCAAGGTTTGCTTCAAGAATTCTCTCTCAAGGGTTTAGTCAACACCATACCTCTGGAATAGAATGATGGAGGTCTGGTATCTCCCTCAGGGCTCGATATCCCAGTCACCCGCAAGGGTAGACCAGAAACGCTGGAGCTGGATTTCTCGGCAGGAGAAAGGCAGCGTCTCTTCTTCAGCGCGTCGAGGAGGAGAAGGAGGGGGGACAGCGTCCGCGGGCAGCTTGCATCTGCTGGGCTCTTGCAGGGGGACGGCTGTTCAGCTCCTAGGTTCACCACACCATCGTTCGCTAGTTAGCAGCGATAGCAGTAGCGAGAGCAGCTATGATATCTTCAGCATAACAGCAGCTTCAGGCGATGGGCCACAGGAGACTTGCTTAAGGCCACGTTGGTAGTATTTATACCTGAAAGGTGCCTTGTTTGACGTAAGTTTGCTGGACATAAGACGTCAATAAGATGTCACTAGGAAGTGATCGTCTATCAGTGCTCATTAGAGTTCTATTACTAATCAAAACACAGCAAGCGGGGATTTCCAGGTTTGCTGAGTTTTTATCTTGTTGAAGAACTCAGAGTGTTAATCTAGGAATCTCAGATAGTGACTCCTGCTCTGTCATTGCACTAATTGGTTGCAAAGGAAGTGGCAGAGAAAGCTATTTTGGAATGTGGCTCTGTTCGTGTGAGGCCAGAGATGAGTTACTGAATATTGCACTCGAACGGTTATGCCAATATAGGGAATAAATGGATTTACAGCCGAATAGGGGCATAAGGTCACAGTATCGATCAGGATCCTAGATAAGCACGCAACACCCCCCCACCCCCCCTGACATCGTCCATGCAGTGCTGCTTCAATTCAATAGGTCCTACCTGCGGGAGTCCCAGTCCCTTGCCACAATATCTCGTCGCATATCGTCCCTCAGAGACCGCAATCATCGTGTTCACCCACCCCTCTCCCTCCCCCCACTTTCAACGCCAACCTTGGGCTGTGTCAAGGATATCAGTGCCACACTACAGCGACGTATACCGCATGGCATGTTGCAGTCCGGGATCCATAGGCGCCTGTACTGCAATGTCTTGTCGCAGAGCATCATCCTTATTATACACCGCCTGCCTCTTCCTTAGTTGTTGCGCTTCGCGTCTCGGTTCTTGGGTCTTGTAGCCGGTCTCCAGCCCTCCAGCCAGTCCTGCGCTTCCCGCGGCGTTTAAAAAAAACACGTTTTCCCTTCCGATTCAACACGTAGTTTCGCTTGGAAGATCGAGTATTTCAGTTCCCAGGCTCGGAATTCTTTCTTTATCTCTGTAAAACTTTGCCTTTGTTGTGCAACTGCCGCTGTGTAGTCAGGATAGAAAGTAACTTCAGCGTTGTCGATTTTTATCGGCGGTGCAATACGTGCGGCCTGCAAAATGGCATCACGATCCCGAAAATTAAAGATCCTCGCTAAAATTGGACGCGGCGATGGTTGCGGTTTCCCTCCAGGCACTCGGTGGGCCCGCTCCACCGAAAAGTAGTTGGACAGTCCTTTCGGCTGGAGTTGGTTCTGGATGAGGTCTTCCAGGAAAAGGTCTAATGCTGGGTCCCCTTCGGACTGCGGCACACCTACCAGGCGTACGTTATTGCGCCTTGAGCGTCCTTCCTGCTCATCAAGCTTGGCCTTCAACATGATGTTGTTGTCTTCCAATTTCTGTACTTTTTGTTTCAGCTCCGCTGTGTCTCCGGAGAGTCCTGTCGTCGTCTTTTCAACCTCTATCAAGCGATCTGACAGCTTTGCGAAGTCTGCCCTTATTAGGGAGATGTCCGTGGAGATTGTGCCCATCGAGGACTGCATCGTTTTCAGGGCCCCCATTACATCCTGTAGGGTAACCTTTTCGGCGTCATCAGGTGGGCCTGTTGGTCGGGGCGGTGTACGCGGCACCTCCCCCCTTGGATTATCCGGGGGATCTTTAGTATAAGCAAATTTGTCCAGTCTCGGGCCTGCTGTACTCTTGGCCCCCTGCCACTCATTGTGCCGTACCCTGCGTATTGCACTACAGGTGTGTCGCGTTGAGACAGTAAGTAGTTGTGGCTGTATCAGGACTGCGGGTGGGCCCTCGTGAGTTATTTAGTCCTCTGCCGTAATTGATGGATTGGGCACAGTAGTTACAAAATCGCCCGGGTAGGGTCCCTGCTGCCGTTTCTAAGATAGCGCCCTCTCGAGCCCATTTAGCCCACGTCCTACCGGCTGGCCTGCAGTGTTTCGGGCCCTGTATCGTCACTCACTGTCCAAGTGCACGTGAGCTCTGCGCTCGCCGCCCTGTTATGCCGCCAGGGTGGACCGGCTCCACCGGGCGTCCGGTGTCTCCTAGGGCCCCTAGGGGTCCGCACCCTATCTCCGGCGTCGACGCTGCTGCGTTATGTAGGTGTCGCCAGTACTATGCCACCTTATTGGCGCCGGTGTTTTCCAGGCCGCCAAAGCTCTTAATGCCCCTCAAACAGTGTCCTGGCTGTTGGCCGTGGGCCGCCACCCCCGGCTGTAATGGCGCGTATATTCCTGCATCCTTACACCGACCGTTTCACTGTCAGCGTGGGCCCGAGATCCTCTAAGTTTATTTTAGGTGGGAGCCCCCGCCTTACTTCCACAGTCTGCTCCGAATCCTGTAGGTCTTTTCGCGTTGCGCCTCAGCCGCCGCCTCCTGCCATCGGCGTTTTTCACCCCCGCTTAGGGCCCTGCGCGGTCGGGTCGCGTTGGTACTTAAGGCGCCTGAGCAAGGCCGCGATTTTCACTGCGGCAATGCGCGGCACTCCTTGGGCGTTCCGCGAGTCGGATTAGTGCGGCATGCACCGGAGGTTCTCCCGATTCAGATTCTTTAGTGCAGCACCGTCTTAAACAGGATAAGTGCACAGATTTATTGGGGGAAAGCCTTGTAACTTTAATGTAATGTAAGTTCACACTTATATAGCGCTACTACCGCTCCAAGGAGCATCTTGGCGCTCAACACCCAACCCCGCTGGAAAAGGTTGGTGGACTGAAGGTAACTTCGAACACATTGCAAGCTTTACACCAGTGCCCTGCAGGCCGCATCAGTGAGGGAGAAGATCCATGTCTTCAAAGATTTCCTGAAATTACTCTCCTTAGCTACAAGCCGAAGCTGAGGTGGCAATTTGTTCCAAGCTCTGGAGCCTAATACAAAGAGAGATTTCCCCCCTTTAGTGGCCAATTTAAATCTGGGGGTTACCAAGAGATTTTGATTAGAAGACCTCAAACAGCGTGCTGGCAGATAGCGTTTGAAGCCATTGGACAAATATCTCGGTCCTTGTAACTGGAAGGTAATGACAAGGACCTTAAATAGGACACGCTTTTGGATGGGTAACCAATGTAGGGTCTTAAGCGCGGCCGAAGCAGATGACCTTCTTGGCCAGTGAAGTACTAGACGGGCAGCAGCATGCTGTACTATCTGCAGCCTGTGGAGCACTGCTTTGTTGGTACCTGCATACAGGCTGTTGCAGTAGTCCAGTCTAGATGTTATCAATGCTACTGCCACTGTTTTCCTGGCTGCAAGAGGAAGAAGGTCAAAGAACTTCCTAAGGGATTTAATAATATGGAAGCACGTGCTAGCCACACCTATCGCTTGCTGCTTAAATGATAATTTGTCATCAAGCTTGATGCCCAGGTTTCGCGCAGAGGAGATAGTATTAGGAGGAGCTTCAGCATCCTCGTTGGTTACAGAGCTCCGTTAGGCTGCGGCCATATTGGCTGGACGCTAGCCACGTCCCCCCTATGCACTCCAGGTTGATGTCACCAAATACAGTGCACACCTCCACTCAAACATTTGGAAATCTTGTGACACGACCATGCCAGATGCACAAAGCGGTCACCAGGAGACGAGCAGCATGCACATCTGTCACTGTCCAGCAGCCCCATCTTGTGTAGTGTGACAGGGGTGCGGTAAAGTCGGTGTAGATATTTGAAATTAATGAGTCGTAGTCCATAATTTGGAGAGAGGCGCTTAGTTTAGTTGCAGCAATATTGTCACTGCGTGAGAGAAAGACCGCTAAGTAGATCCCCGCCTCATGCATTGCGAGCGTGCTCCGTGTCTAACGTTTTGGTGAATAGTTGATACTTTTTTGCCTTCTTGTCTGCCCAGCTTGTGGTGTGGGCTTGCTATTCTATTCAGTGTTTGACTACTGATGAGGATCCCCTGGAGGAGAAATATGTTATTTACCTGTAATCCTACTTCTCCAGCATTGCATCTTGAATCCACCCTTCTTGCTTACTCACCAGTAACTCCAGTTCTAGAGGCTTGGTATCTTTTATATATTCACAAGCTTGAATTATTCTCTGTAATCGGGCTGGGACTCCCTGGAAATGTTAGATAGCAGTACAAAGTGTTATAATGTTTATAGGCAGGATAGAGAGAGAAACAGAGGCGGTGGCCTGGCTATCATAGTGAGAGACCAATTTGAGGTCCGCATATCCCCTATCCCTGCCATGTCATGCGAAGCTCTTCATTTTAATATAAAATTCACACCTTCTTTTAGCTTCAAGGGAGTGCTCCTCTATCGTCCTCCTGGGGCTAGAGCAGCGTTCCTAACGAACCTAAGCACCTTAATAGAATCAATAGCCACAGATGAGTCCATTACTGTAATGGGCGATTTTAATTTTTATCTTGAACAAAATAATGATAAAGATACTATCACCCTTACATCAGACTTAGAAACCATAGGTCTTAAGCAATTGGTCACGGCCCCAACCCATCAGGCAGGACATGCGCTAGATGGCATGTTTACTAACGTAGAAGACCTACAGGTGACAGAAATCCTTCCCATGACGTGGACCGACCACTCGGCCATTTTCAGTAGGCTGACCATTAAAGATCCGTTCAGGAAGAAGACTTCCCACCCCAAGCCAGGCACTTTTAAGGCGTGGAAAGATATATAAATTACAACAACCTAAATATACTTTTAAATAACACTAAACCTGAACTATCTAACGATCCCTGTATTTCTACTTCCCAATTTCATGATTGGCTGAGTGACGCCACATCACAACTGGCACCCACTAAGTCTCACTCTAGAAACAGAAGTACGCCGACTGCTCAGTGGTACACAGAAGAGCTAAAAATACAGAAACAATTAACAAGAAACAGGGAAAGGTACTGGTGACGAACTTATGACAGTGAAAGTAAGAATAAATATAAAGAAGCCCTAGCCACCTACAAAATTATGATCACGGCAGCAAAGAAGCATTTCTTCTCTCTGCACATAGAACAAGCTAAAAATTCCAGCAAACAGCTGTATAACATAGCTAAAACCCTGTCGGGTAACACACCAGACCTAAATCCCCCCCCCATCACAATCACTATGTGATGCCCTGTCTGAGTTTTTCTTCACGAAGGTGAATAACATATACCAAGCTTTCACCTTGGAACCTAATGCTAATGCTGCCCCCCCTCGCAGACAGTCCTGAGTAATACCATGACGAGTTTTAAACCTTTAACGACCGATCAAACTAAAATTAAATCAGGCTCCGCCTTGGACCCCTGCCCCACATCGGTGTTAGCCATGGTTTCAGACACAATTATTCCCATTATCACTCACGTCTGCAATATAATATTGAGCTCTGGGACTTATCCAGACTCCTTAAAAAACACGTTGATTAAGCCTTTGCTTAAAAAACCAAATCTTGACAGGAAAGATCTGAAAAACTACCGGCCTATAGCACGTCTCCCTTTTTTAGCCAAAGTGATAGAGAAAACCATGAACCAGCAGCTGTCGGAACATATAGAGAGAAACAATCTGCTTGATGATACCCAGTTTGGGTTCCGTAAATACCATGGAACCGAAACTGCTCTCATCAAAGCAGTGGATGATATTAGACTCATCCGGGACCAAGGAGGGACAGCCTTGCTGGTACTCTTAGACCTCTCGGCAGCATTCGACACGGTTGACCATAAGACCTTGGTCGACCGTGTCGAAAAAATGGGTATCCAGTCCACTGCGAGAAACCTGCTTGCCTCCTTCCTGGCTAATAGAACGCAGGCGGTCAGACTTGGACCATTCCAATCTGCTAAATTGTCGTTGCCGTGTGGGGTTCCTCAAGGCTCATCCCTTAGTCCGACACTATTTAACATCTATGTGTCGGACCTTGCTAGTGTCATCAAAGCACATGGGATGAGCCTAACCTCATACGCAGATGACACACAGTTGGTGTTGGCCATTAAGGGTGACGGACAGGAGGTGGCAGAACGGTTCCAAGGAGGCATGACAGCTATCGGTGAGTGGATGGCAGGAAACTGCCTGAAGCTCAATTCCGAGAAAACAGAGGTTGTCATTTTTGGCAATCTTTTGCCATCCTGGCCGACTACTTGGTGGCCATCAGCATTTGGCACCCCACCTTGTCTTACCCCCAAGGTGAGAAATCTAGGAGTTACCTTTGACAACCAGCTCAACTTTATGGCTCATGCCAATAAGGTAGCGTCCACGGCCCATTTTAAACTAAAAATGATAAGGAAAATGTTGCCTTTTCTGCCTGACACGGCCGCTAAGACCCTGGTCACGTCATTGGTTTTAACCACATGGCTGCTAGGCGTTTTCCCGTCCTGCGCTGCAGAACCAAAATCACCATTATTCATGACGAGCTGGCCTTGTCATCAGCGCACGGCAGGTAAGCGCCATGACGAGCCCAGCTCGTCATTAGCTTCGAAGGGGTTAAGCTCACTAGACTACTGCAACGGACTCTTCCTGAATGCACAATCTAGAGTCACAAAAAAGTTGCAGACAGTACAGAATGCGGCCGCACGCCTGCTGTCCAAAAAACCAAAATTCGCGCCCATCTCAGATACTCTGAGGACCTACCACTGGCTGTCTATCCAGAACAGGATAAAGTTTAATGCTATGTGTACAGTCTATAAGGCAATGCAGGATCAGGGGCCTTGTTTCCTTAAAGATCATCTAATACCATACTGTCCAGCCAGAAAGCTACGATCTGCATCACTTAATCAATTAGTGGTCCCACGTAGTAGAACAGTCACATGGGGCGACCGCCGCTTCCTAGTTGCGGCCCCCAAAATTTGGAATACCCTACCATACCACGTCAAAGCCAGTCCATCACTCTTACAGTTTAAAAAAAAATTTGAAGACATGGTTATTCAACCAATAACACAGTACACCCACTGTATACCTCACCTCTATGGAATGACATTACTGCAGTCTAGCGCCGAGACACCCAAGGGTAATTGTTCGCGCTTTATAAGTGTCAGTAAATAAATAAATAAATAAATAAATAAATAAATTGACATATCCCAAAACAACAGTATTTGTTTAGTAATGCATCCACCACATTTGAAGAACCTAAACTTCAGGCAGTGAGGTGGAAGTGCTGAGCTCTCCTTCTCCCTCTAGAGTTCACCATAGTTCAGATTTCTACTGCATGCCAGAGCGGAGCACTGCTACTACCCCTGTGTCCTTATCCTCATACATTCCTGGTCTTCCTTGAACCTCAACCAGCCCTACCGTAAGCTTTAAACATATTGTAGGTTTTTGGGGGATAGGGGGTCATTTTGTGGTACATTCCATCTTTCTGGAGCATGGGGACCCTCGCTTGTTATCAACTGCCATCATGACTGATAAGAAGAGATATCTTTCTAAACCATTCTCAGGCTATGGACAGAAGAAAATCTACAGATGACCCCCCACCCCATTAATAGTGCATTTGATGCCTTTACGGGGTGCACAGAGTTTCACATTGTGACATTTGCAAAACCTTACCTTCCAAGATTCTGAAAGATAGGGAGAGGGAGTTTGCATTGTATCTCCTTTAAAATAAAAGAATTGTGCCTGCCAAAGGGGATTCCTCTTCCTCTGGGAAATGTTCCACACAGACTGTCCACGAACCTGGTTCAAAAGGGAATAAGTGGAGTTTGCAGAGATGGAATTGTTAACTAAAGTTCCTGGGCCATTCTCCCTCACCAAAAAACTGAGCTCCTCAGAAAAGCACTCAACAAAGAGTAAAAATGAAAATCAGCCAGTACAAAAATCTGTTTCTTTGAAGCCCTGTCAACATTGCCATCCTCACCATTGACCATGATGAAAGAGAAAACTCTACCTTCAACAACAACTCCCTTGATGACTTCTCTTTTGAAGCCTAAGATATAGGCCTCATCAACCGCAACAAAGAGCACTTCGCCGATGACACCGCACCTTCAATCAACTCCAAAACCATTACCAACTACCATGCCTACGTCAGATGCAACATTTCTTCACTGCTGACAACAACACAAGCAACAATATATACCACCTCAGCTTCGAAATAGTTCATGTCAGAATTGTCAATTCCAGTCAACTTTTCACCATTGAAAACACCTTCCTGTTCAGATTTTGGAATTAAAAATTAAGGATTATATTAGTGACTAGGACCACTGCTCGTGTGTTGCATATAGTCCTACACAAATAGATGTATGCTATGTGCCTGAGTATGAGGAGGTATCTTTTTGCTGAAGAGGATGAATATCATTAGTTTGAATACGAGCCACAGGCATTTACATCTACAAATCTTCCACCATTTATGTTCTTCAGCTACAGGAGTCTGAGGTTATTCAAGTGCCAGTTGCATTCATGAAAACACTGCAACAAATGATGGACACTTTTCAAGGACTGTCTCAGCAGCCTGTTGGACAACTGGTAGATGTCCAACCACCAGCACCACCCATGACGCGTCACATGTGCCAAGGCTGCCTCTATCTCCATTGCCTGCACGTTCTACAATATTGGAGACACTTCCATTGCTTTCTTCACAATTTGTTTTACCGGCACTTAAGGACATGAGCAAGCAAGACACCTCAGTTTTTGATTAGCTAGGATATCAGGAATAATGTGAATGAAAATGGGAAGATTACTAATGGCCGAAGGAGGGAGACAAAATGCCTACGCACCTTGACCCCTCCGGACAGCAGAGCTCGCTTTCACGCACTGATGGAAAAGGCGGCCTCAACATGTTTTCCTGGGCATGAGCTGTATGGGGTCTTTGTCGGGAGGGTGGTGGGTGCGAGGCAGGGGTTGTGGTCTGGAGTATCGGTTCCCTCAGATTAATGTATGTGCTGTTTGGGAGGTTACTGGGGGTGGAGTCATCGAGTCGGCTCGGGATATACTTGTGTCCCTGGAGTCTTCCTTGGACGAGAAGATGTACAGTCCATCCTCTCTATCTGAGTTCAACATGGCTAGGTCCAGATTCGACGCTGCTTGAAAAGTTCTTCTTCGCTCAGTTATTTTTCCCTCAAGGTTGGGGGGACCAGTGAGAGGACTCCGACTTTTTGGTTCGGGTCCATGAAGAACTTGTGCCTCCGTCATGTATGTTCCTGAGGCGGGACGGAAAAAGTAGCGAGTATTGGATCCCTTTTTGGCAGAGCATGCGTTTTGCCTCCAGGAAAGAGGTGCGCTGCTTCTGCACCGCCCTAGATAGAATAGTCTGGGAAGACCATCATTCGTTTTATCTTTCACTTGAAGTGGCGGATGTTATCTGGCTGCTCTCAACACTGCGTCCCTGTCCTAAAAGTGGAGTAACTTTAAAAGTAATGTCCGTGGAGATGTCCCTGGAGTAGGTCGTCGGGCAGGGACCCTATGAGCCCTCTCCACTGAGAAAAAGGGTGTGAGTTCAGAGTCTAGGGTGAATGATTTGAACCATGTCTCTATGTACTTCCCTGTTTTGGATATTTCTCCCCCTTCCGGTAGGTTGATCACTCGGATATTGCTTCCATGGGATCACCCTTCTAAGTCATCTGCTCTCTCCTCCAGTCTGGTTATACAGGTTTTGAGGTTCCGTAAGGTTTCTTGCTGCGACTTAGCTGATGGCTGATGGGTGGCGAAGGCTTTCTTTCTGTCCGCCTCTTTGTCGGACAGCTTTTGGTGGTCATCTCGCAGCAGGCCAAGATCCGAGGACGACCCCAAACCTGTCCTCCATTGTGGCCTGAGAGTGCTCATTTGCGGCCAGTATTTTCTCTAGCTTGTCAGGCATCGACTGTGGAGTGGCCGCTTCGGCTGCTGGGGCTGATCAGAGTCCATCAAGAGCGGACGTTGATCTCAGGCTGGAGTCTGCGATCCAGTGGTAGAGCGTAGGTGCCCCATGACGTGTTTGGCCGCGCAACGGGATCACCTTCTTGTGTGTTACCTGGAGCAGCCCAGTGGTTTCGATCTCCTGTGACGGAAGACGGGCTACTGCCATAGTCTCTTGGTGGCTAGTCCGGACTATGGTGTCCCCTGGCACAGCAGATGCGACCCCCGCCGGGATGACAGTCTCTAAACGGCAGGGGTAGACAGGGTGTCAGTTTCTTTTTTCTCTTGGGTGTTTCAGTGGGCTTTCATGTCGGTTTTTATAGTGCCTGTGCGGCCCACTGTGCTGTTTAGCCGCTCTTCTATGCTTGGTCTGGATGGTATTGTGACCCGTTGGAGGTTTTGCAACTGGGATAATCTGCTGTGTTTAGCCCTGCACCTACCGGGGGCTACCGCATCGTTGCCAAATCCTGTGGCTTCTCGTGCCCTGTCTGATACCTCGCTGGATGCTCGCTGCTTCACTCGCGCCTCGTGGCCTGGCGCCGAGCTGTGTGACTTATGCGGTGTACTGATTCCCCCCTGAGTGGGCTTCTGTCTTCAGAGTATTTCAGCAGGCTTTGATATCTGGCCTTTTAAATCAAATATACGCCCTGCTGTTGCTGCTTTTCTGCGCCTGGACTGATTTGTGTTGTGCTCTAACTAGTGGCTCTCCAGTTGGAGCAATCTTCTGGATTTAACGATGCATTTAATTGGGGGCTCCCGCGTCGTCACCAGCTGCTGAGGTGGTTCTGTGGTTTCTCGCACCCTGGCCCATACCCTGCTGGGTGCTTGCTATCTCCCTTGCACCGAGCAGTAAGATATCTGTGGTGCCTTGATGCACCCATGGACTTCGGGGGATTCCTCATCCGCCCCATCTCCGGGTGGCCCTCTGGGGGGTGCTTGGCAAGTCTGGGACCCCTGCCGAGGGCCGTACCCCCACCCGGTGGAATTGAACAGAGCGCCGGGTTTCAAGCAGTTGCGGCGCTCCAGGTTGGCTCCCTTAGGCAGGGGGCCCCTAACTCCTCTCCTCCCCCACGTGAAGCTTGCTGTTATCCCCTGGCTAGCGCTGTGCTCGAGAGTCGGTTGCTGAGTGCCAGGTGGCAGGGTGCACCTTCCTGGGCAGCTCTTGGTTGAGGGGGAACGGGTTCCGCCTCCCCCTCCTGCTGTCAGGTCTGTGCAGGCTGAGCGATGCGGTGTCTGGGCTCCTTGGGTCACGCACCAGTTTGTCCCTGGGGCTGTGCGGCATGTGTATCCCCGGTTATCCAGCATTGGGGTATCTTTCATAATTAACAGGCCTGAATCATTCCCCGTCGTCATAGTGGGAGTCCCACGGTACATAAATAACAAAGTAGTAAGTACTAGATAATACCTTTCCATAGGATATTATGGTAGCTACCATATTCGCTATAGCCTATTAGTCTCCTTTTGCAAAAAGAACCAAACTGAAAACTCGGCCAATCAGCAGCTAGCACCCTCTAGAACCTTCCCCAAGAGAGGCTGAGTCCCTCAGATTTTCACCACACTTCATAGTGTAAGGGAGTCTCCCTTAGCTCTGCTCAGTTTACTTCAAATTTCTCAGATCAGTTTCTTTTGGATGTCTTTAAGAATGTCTGATAGGAAGGGATTATTCAGAGCCTGTAAATCCTGTGGGAAGAAAAGGGTGCATGAGGATGATCCACATAAGGAGTGTATCTTTTGTCTCTATCCCAGCCATGAGGCAAAGCAGTGTAAAATTTGTGGCACCTTCTTCACTAAGACCTTGAGGGATAGAGAAGGAAGGCTTCTATTTTGGCTGAAGAAAAGACAGTCTGCGTCTTCTGATGTTGATAGCGACACGTCCTTTAGGTCACTAAAGAGGCCCAGGTCGCCTGAGGGTCAGGCTGAGGAGAGGAAGAAACAATCTAAAACCTCTCAAGCACCTAAAGAATCTCTTAAAAAGGAGAAGCATCCTAAAATCTCTTCAGAGATTGGATCCCCTCAGATTCCAGGAACATCTAAGGAAAAGCCAGAGCTTTCTAGTCATTCTAAAGGTAAAGGTGGCCACAAGTCTTCATCAAGTGCAGGCTCACCATCGACGCCTGTTCCCACTTCAACGACGACCACAGTGAGTACCTTGTCGTCGAGATCGTCGACGCTGTTTACCACTTCAATAATGAGTTCTGCAGGTTCTATACCGTCGGCGCTGCCCATTTCGTTGATGATTGTGCCGTCAACGAGAATCAAGACCACATCTTTGACGAGCCTGTCAACTAAGCCGTCGACGAAGAAGACATCAACGATGACACCACCGTCGACGATGAGACCGTCGACGATGACACCACTGTCGACGACACCGCCGCCAGCGACACCAACTTGACAGCATCGCCCCGGCGGCGAAGACACTGTCGACAGTTACACCACTGTCGATGAAGACAATGCTACCGTCGACGAAGTTACCGTCGTTGACTGAAGATGTGGCAACAGCATTTCCAATGGCTGTGACAGTACCATCGACTACGAAAGTTTCACTGTCGACGATAAAACATCCAACATATTATACTGGCCCATCAACACCATTTCAACAACCGACACAACAGCAGTGTAGGACACCAAAAATGTCTCCGCTTCCTCCTAGCCATCTGTTAGACATTGAGGACTCTGATGATGATGAGGGTCAGTTTAGAGCTGCACGTAGTCCTTTAGAGTTACACGTTAAACATCAGGAGGAGTATGACGAGGAGGATCAGTACTACCATCACTATTCTGCCCCTTCAGTGCCATAACCGCAATATTTCGAACAGCCCAGGCAGCAGTCTGCTCCATTCCCTCCGGAGTTAATTATGGATCTTCAGAACATGTCCACGGACTATAAACAAAGGTTTCCTCCTCAGGAGGATGTTGTTATACCTCCTCCACCTCTGCAGGAAGCTCCGCAAACACCAATGCCTCCACCTCCGGCCACTCAGGTGATGGCACCAGCTCCCATACTTCCTCTTCCTCCCAGAGACGACCCTACTACATCGGAAGATGAAGAAGGTGAGCTTCCAGACCCCTCTCCACCAGCGGGTGAGTGGGATGATTACATAGCGCAAACTCCTTCACCGCAGCCTCATCTTACTTAGAATTCGCCTCCTGAAGATATTGGGGTATTCCATAATATTATGGACAGAGCCGCGAACCGATTTCACTCACCTTCGGTCGTCCATCAGTTGGATTGTTTCCTATATTATTTTAAGGACCAGGAAAGGAAGACTGTCAGGTCAATACACATAATTGACCATGTCTGGCAAGAAGGGATTAAAGTAATGAAGGCACTGGCTTCTGTAGTTCCTGTGCTTCCCAGGTTAGATAAGCAATATAGAGCGCCGGAGGGCTCTCCATCGTGTCTTACAAGTCACCCTAAGCCTGATTCAGTGAGCTCTCAGGCAGCACAAAGGTAAGGTCAACGCCTGGATTCGAATGGTAAAAGGTTCTCTTTTATGGCGGCAGTCTCTGCTATGGCGGCAAACGCTTTAGCCATCCTAGCCCGTATTGACATAGAAATATGGTCTGACATTGGTGCACTGAAAGAGGTCATTCCAGATACTTCTAAGGAAGAGTTTATTAGGTTGCTCACTGAGGGAGAGAGAGCAGCTTCTGAGATCATTGATATAGCTATGGACATTGCCTCAACTGGTTTCAGACAATTGGCTGGAGCTGCCGTTTTTCGGCGTCAAGGATGGTTGAGAGCAACTAATTTCTGTCCAGAAGTCCAAACCAAGATATTGGATATGGCTTATGATGGTGAAAGCTTGCTTGGAAGCCATATTGATGAAGCACTTACCGCCATCATAAAAGACACTGACACGGTTAAAGCTCTTGGTACCCTGCAGTATCGCAAACTGCGGTTTCGAGGATCCCGAGGTAGCGGCTACTCCAATTATAGAGGAAATCATCAGTGATCCCAGTCATATCAGACCTATCAGCTGCAATACAGTAAAGGGTATCAACAGCAGTCCTACAGACAGGCAAATACAGCTGGATTCTCCAGACAAGGTTCCAAATGCAGAGCTGGATCACAAGGCCGTGATACTGGATGAAAGCAGTGAGTTCAATGGGGTACCAGCAGCTCATTCTTTTCCCAAAAATGGTGCAACGATTTCCAAGCATATCGATCAGTGGAGAAACATCACTACAAACAAGTGGATCTTGGATCTCATATCTTATGGCCACACATCGGAATTCCTCCAAAAACCACCCAATATTCATCCCAGGGAATCGCACCCCCCTCACCTTCACTAACTCAAAAAAAGGAGGCACGTGTCATGCTTCAGAAAGGGGCAATAGAAAAGGTCCCTTTTTCCCAATGGAGCAAAGGTTTCTACTCCTGTTTCTTTCTCATTCACAAAAAATCAGGAGAGTGGAGACCTATCCTAGACCTCAGGAAATGTATCAAATATCTAAAGAGTCAAACATTCAGGATGGTTACTCTTTCAGACATCCTACGTCGCCTCAACAAGGGTGATTACATGACGTAATTAGATCTCGAAGATGCATTTTCCATCCAAAACACAGGAAGTTTCTGAGGTTCACATTGGCTGGTACCCACTATCAATACTGAGTACTTCCATTTGGCCTCAAATCGGCTTCACAGACGTTCACAAAATTCCTGGCTCCAGTGGCAGCAGCCTTGAGAACCAAAGGTCATCAGGTATTCCCTTACCTCAACGACTGGCTGCTAAAGGCTCCATCTTCTCGCTTAGTGGAAAAAGCAACAAAGGATTGTCTCACTCTTTTCCGCAAGCTGGGTCTTTCGTCAATTTTCAAAAATCTTCAATTTACCCAAATCGAATAATGACATTTCTGGGAGCAAACCTAGACACCATCCACAACAAGGATTTAAACATTACTCACTAACCCATGTATTCATTAAGATACACTTAATCAGTCAGTTATACAATCTATTTTTCACCCAAAAAGCAGCCATTTATACACGTATATACCCATTTCTTCTTCCATCAACCTTCAGATATACATATATAAAACATATTTAATTTTCAGAAAAACACCCATTCACTGGATGATTTTATCAGTGATGTCATCAGTCATGTCATTTGAGATGTCATCAGCGATGTCATGAGTGATGTCACTGACCATGTAATGAGTGATGTAATATGTGTCGTCATCAGCAGTGCATTGCGGGTGCGCAAGTTATAGTTAGCTGAACTAACTATAACGAGGGAATTTAAATTGTTTTATATGAGTGAAATGTCCAGCTAACTATAACATGTGTGAAACCTACGTTTTTTCAGTGAATTTCAAAGGTTTTGTAAATGCTACTTCCTAACTATAACGTGTGTAAAACCTACGGTTTTTTCAGTGAATTTGCAAGGTTTTTTAAATGCTAATTCCTAACTATAACATGTGTTAAACCTATGGTTTTTTCAGTGAATTTCAAAGGTTTTTTAAATGCTAATTCTTAACTATACCGTGGTCAAATGCGTGCATGGTTTCATCTCTCTTGATATATACGATGGACGTCGGCTGTTTGATGTACAACAATCCTTTAACCCCTCCTACGCTTATGACGGAACCACTCCGTCATAGCCCTCGGGTGGGCTGCGCTGGTGACGGAGCAGTTCCGTAATGGCCCGCCCGGCACGCCTTTGCGCTGATGTTCTGAAGAACGGGCAGGGTCATGACGGAACCAGATGCGTCACGTTGTAAATAGCCCGCACCATGGCGCATCTTTTGCACCGCTGCTGTGTCACAAAAGTGACGCAACGGCGGCACAAAACAGGTGTAAGGGGCTTGTAAATCTGCCCCAAGGTGTCTAAAGGTAGGGTAGTGAGTTAAGGGAAATTAAAAATTATGGGAAGAGCAGTATGGAAAAGAAAGTAAAGGAGGAGGAGTGACAGAAGGGGAGTGAGGATGGACATATGGAAGGAGAGTAAGGGACAAAGAGATTCGCACCTGCGCTGACGTTCTGAAGAACGGGCGGGCCATGACAGAACCAGATGCATCACGTTGTAAATAGCCCGCACCATGGCGCATCTTTTGCACCGCCGCTGCATCACAAAAGTGACGCAACGGCGGCGCAAAACAGGTGTAAGGGGCTTGTAAATCTGCCCTAAGGTGTCTAAAGGTAGGGTAGGGAGTTAAGGGAAATTAAAAATTATGGGAAGAGCAGTATGGAAAAGAAAGTAAAGGAGCAGGAGTGACAGAAGGGGAGTGAGGATGGACATATGGAAGGAGAGTAAGGGACAAAGAGAGATACATAGAGTAGGGTAAGGGGAGTGAAGGTAAAATAAATGGAAAGATGGTGAGGGAAGGGGATTTGAGGATGATAAAAGGGAGGTAAGTGACCCCCAAGGCAAAAAAAAATTTAAATCTTTTTTTGGGAAAATCACGGGGTGCGTGCACGGTGCACGCACCCTGCGATTGACGGAACAGCTCCGTCATAGCCCTCGGGTGGGCTGCGCTGGTGACGGAGCGGTTCCGTAATGGCCCGCCCGGCACGCCTGCGCGGCGCTGATTTCGCGCCTGCGCTGACGTTCTGAAGAGCGGGCGGGCCATGACGGAACCAGATGCATCACGTTGTAAATAGCCCGCACCATGGCGCATCTTTTGCACCGCCGCTGCGTCACAAAAGGGACGTAACAGCGGCGCAAAACAGGTGTAAGGGGCTTCTAAATTTGCCCCAAGGTGTCCAAAGGTAGGGTAGTGAGTTAAGGGAAATTAAAAATTATGGGAAGAGCAGAATGGAAAATAAAGTAAAGGAGGAGGAGTGACAGAAGGGGAGTGAGGATGGACATATGGAAGGAGTAAGGGACAAAAAGAGATACATAGAGTAGGGTAAGGGGAGTGAAGGTAAAAGAAATGGAAAGATGGTGAGGGAAGGGGATTTGAGGATGATAAAAGGGAGATAAGTGACCCCCAGGGCAAAAAAAAAAAAATTGGGGGAGGAGGGATAATCACGGGGACGCGTACCCCGCGATTTCCGTCCCCCCCCCCAAAAAAAATATTTATTTTTTTGCCTTGGGGGTCCCTGTGGGACCCCCTGAGCAGGCCTAGGGGGTCAGGGTGCTTTTACCCTGCCTCCTTTTTGAGTTCTACACGTTTGTTTTTCTGCTTTGCCTTTGCTGTGCCTCAGTCTACCGAGGCACAAGATGGCTGCCAACAATTTCTGTTGTTGACAGACAGTGGCAGCCAATCAGCATGAAGCTCGTGCACGGGAAGGTGCGCGCACGGTGCGCGCTTATAGATATATAATTGATTTCAACTTTAATTTTCTCAGCAACAGCTGGAGGGATTTACACCATTTAAACAAAAGCGTGAGCTGCGTACCAGACCCTACCATTTTCCAAAATGTAGTGTAATTCCGTTCAGCGGTTCGGGCTGTAGCCGTGTCTAAACGTCCTATGGAAATTAACATGGGGAAAACACGTTTTGGGACCCCCCTTATTTCTCGGCCCCCACTTGACGAATCTTCCCGAGACTTTCAGGGAAGGAGCGGAGCGTAGCGGGTCATCTTCTTTGAGAAATTCGCAGAGATTCCTCAACCGGCGCCAAAGTTATTCCCAATAGAATGTCGCGGATTTCCTATGGAAACTAGGTCCTAACTATAACTACCTACTGGCGACGGCCAGTAGGTAATATATATATATTATCCAGAAGACCTATTGAATTTACTGTGCACAACAAAATGTTAAAGGACATGCTTTTGTTTTGTTTGGAACATAATTTTTTCCTTTTTAACAAGCAGATGTACCGTCAGGTTCAGGGTGTAGCCATGGGGGCCAGCTTCTCCCCCAGTTATGCCTGTCTGTTTATGGGCTGGTGGGAGGAGTTGGTCCTCATGGAGGCATACCAGGATATTTGTACCAATAACATAATGTCTTACTTACGGTACATTGATGACTTGATCATTGTGTGGAAAGGCAGTGAACAGGAGGCGCAGAGCTTCATAAACAGCATTAATGTAAATGACATCAATTTGAGTTTCACATCTGACATAAGCGATAAACAGGTTTCCTTCCTGGATGTCCTAGTTACGATTGAGGAAGGCAAGATAAAGACCACCCTGTACAGAAAACAGACGGCAGGGAACACCCTATTGCACGCTAGTAGCGCACATCCGAGTCATCTCATCCACAGCATCCCCTATGGGGAAATGCTGCGGTTACGTAGAATATGCAGCGATGAAGGGGAACTCAGGAGGTGTCAACAGGAGAGCAAGAGTAGGTTCCTTGCAAGAGGCTACAGCGCTAAGGTAATTGATGCGGCTATGGCCAAATCAAGGTTAAAATCTAGAGAAGAACTCCTACCAAACGCAGAGATGTTGACGGTAGAAAACATTAGTAGCACAATAATACCTGACGGGGCACCCAGACTTATTATGAGCTACAACCGCCAACACAGGGAACTGCGAAAAATTATCCAACGAAACTGGCATCTTGTAAAGGAGGATCCGGTTATTGGAGACTCTCTTCCAGAATACCCCGCCATTACCTATAGAAAAGCAACATCTATGGGGGATGTTCTTGTAAAATGCAGTCCAGAATATAAGGACAGTACAGGTCTGTCCCTAGCGCGCAAAGGGTTTTACAAGTGCTCCAGCTGCAAAGCATGTTCTTTTGGAGTTAACAAAACTTCCTTCTTAACAGCTTTCAGCTCTAAACCACAATATATCAAGTTTCACTTGACATGCAAGAGTGAATTTGTGGTATACATTCTTGAGTGCACATGTAATTTAAAATATGTGGGCAGTACCAAGCTTCCAAGCCATAAGAGGATATTACAACATATTAGGGCGATCACCAACAACGACCCTAATTATCCCGTGGCAAGACACTTTCACGAAGTCCATGGTGGTAATCTGAAGGACCTAAGATACTACATCATAGATACAGTCCCCGCGCAGAGAAGAGGAGGGGATAGGGAAGGCTTGCTTCGTAGACTTGAGACACATTACATCTTGTCTTTAGATACTAAGCAGCCAAAAGGTCTTAACAGGACGGAAGATTTGTATACTTTTTTGGACTGAGCACTAAAGAACATCAGCCTTTGATAATTAGTACATACTTATGCTTTGCTCATTAGTTCAATATATGAGGATATGCAAGTTTGAACTTCCATTTCGGGTTGTAAATATCTAATGAATTGATTTTGTATTGTAAATAAGGAATTTTATATGAGGAAAAAAACATATGTACATATATATATATTTTTGATACTCCATAAGGGATTTTTAACTATTTATGCAATTTTAATGAAACTATGAGTGGATTGATTAAATATCACTATTTACAACTTCAGTAATTATGATCAATTGTGGGAAGCACTCGTTTGTACATTTATATTGAATTGCAATTACTTATTCGGTTAGAACCTTTGGAGAGTGACAGATGTATATATGATACTTACCTGGGATTTGTCTTGTATTAATATTGGAAATAACTATTAATTTTCTCTGAACTGCTTTTTGGAAAGGTATCTTCATGTGTTTACAATTAATTTTGAAAAAATATTTTCGTTATGCACATGGTTATTATTTTAGCTTAGGGATAAAGAGGTTTTTCTTTCTATCACATTTTTTGATAAATGTTTTAGCATAAATTCTCTTTAGTTAGATTCACGGGGATGCACTACAGTATTAAATGCGAATGGACAACCAAAAAATAGTACATATCAAATATTTGTATTATACAAGTAACACTTTGAAAGAATGAATTACATTGGTTTTAACAAATGTATTTTACAATTATTATTATTCTTTTTGTACTCTGTATTTTACGTACCACACTTTGATAATGAGAAAGAAAAGACGCAAAATAGTATTTTTTCTATGTCCATTTGTATGCACTGGCACTTTAAAAGGAGGTGTACTCCACGACACTGTTGTCATGTGATCAAGGCAGGGATCTGCCGAAACGCGTCGTGGCTGACATGGTTGCACTTTGAAACTAAATAAAAAGACAAGCACGAAAACTGGGTCTACCTCGTCTTTGCTGGTGTGTGGCTGTAGTCTTCTTGTGGAGACGGAGGCGAGCTCTTGCAACATATATATATATATATATATATATATTCCAACACTATCAGCACAGTCAACGCTGAAAGTAGAGAGCACGCTGGTATCCTTGCAAAAAGTGCTTTATTACAAATCCCTCACCCCATCCCCCGACAGACGCATTTCGCCTCACGGCTTCGTCAGTGTCGGTTTGCTGTGCATAACAAACGGCCATTTCTACTCGTGAAGCCTCACGAGAACTACATTGACATCAAAGATGGACCGCGACATAGGTTAAATGTCGCAGCCATTCTACATGTTTTATAGAATACAAAATTACTTAAAAGGCCATTTAGTAAAGTGCTGTGTGCATTAAAAATAAAAAACAAACCACATTTACATGCCAGGGGTTAACAACTTAAATATAACTTAGGTCATTTCATAAGTCTTACTATAATAGTTTGTAACCTTGAATTAACATATGTCTTGAAAACCAGTGTCAGCAGATTTTGATGCGTTCTCGCTCACTGACATATATGTTGTATTGCTCCCCTATGTTAATATATATATATATATATATATATATATATATATATATATATATATTATCTACTGGCGGTCGCCAGTAGATAGTTAAATTTAGGAACTATTTTCCATAGGAAATGCGCAACATTCTATTTGGAATAACTTTGCCGCCGGTTGACGAATCTTCGCGAAATTTTCAAAACCAATGGCCAGCTCCAGTCCGCTCCTATCCTGAAAGTCTTGCGTTGATTCGTCAAGCGGGGGCCGAGAGAAAAGGGGGGGGGGTCCCAAAACGTGTTTTCCCCATGCAATTAACATAGTAACAGTTCATCGCGGCTACAGCCCGAACTGCTGAACGGAATTACACCAAAAAAGAGGTAGTCCTTATTTCAGACTCGTGCCTTTTGCTTAAATGGTGTAAATCCGTTCAGTAGTTCCTGAGAAAATCACATTTAAAGTACATATATATCTATGGCCGCGCAGGATCCACGCAGCCTAAGCGCACCCTGCCCTGCACGAGCTGTATTCTAATTGGCCGTCAACACTCCAAATCAGGAAGTGTTGGCAGCCATCTTGTGCCTCGGCACAAGAAACCTATAAAAAAACGCGCAAAACGCGAAAAGGGAGCAGGGTTGAAACACCCTGACCCCCTAGGCCTGTTCAGGGGGTTCCACAGGGGGTGACCCTGTTGCGTGTTTTAAGTTGGGGAATTAATTCCTCTTCAATCCTGAGGTCCCCGGGGGCCAACAAGCCCACCAGGTACCTCCACTAAGCGCCACGGAGCTGTGTTGCAGAGTGTTGTAAAAAGGGGCATGGCCTCTGAACACCTCTCTGCAACGCAGCTCCCTGGCGCATACTGGAGGCATACTGGAGGTACCTGGTAGTCTAGTTGGCCCCCAGGGGACCTCAGGATTGAAGAGGAATTAATTCCACAACTTAAAATGTGCCTCAGGGCGTGTTTGCACACATGTCACCTCAGGCCCCGCCCCTTCCTTCACCATTGTGCAAACACGCCCTGTGGTGCGTTTTAAGTTGAGAAATTAATTCCTCTTCAATCTTGAGAGTCCCTGGGGGCCAACTAGCCCACCAGGTACCTCCAGTATGCGCCAGGGAGCTGCATTGCAGAGAGGTGTTCAGAGGCCATGCCCCTTTTTACTCTGCAATGCAGCTCTATGGCGCTTACTGGAGGTACCTAGTGGTTTAGTTAGACCCTAGGGACCCTCAGGATTCAAGGGGACTTAATCTGCCAACTTAAAACGGACACAGGGCACGGTTACACAGGGGCGAAGGGAGGGGACGGGCCTGAGGTGAAGTGTGCAAACACTGTGGCGTGTTTGAAGTTGGGGAAATAATTCCCCTTCAATCCTGAGGGCCCCTGGGGGCTAACTAGGCCACCAGGTGCTTCCAGTAAGCGCCACTGCGCTGCGTTGCAGAGAGGTGGCCCAGGCCATGCCCCTTTTTACACCTCTCTGCAACACAGCTCTGTGGCGCTTACTGGAGGTACCTAGTGGGATGCTTGGACCCCAGGGACCCTTAGGATTCAAGGAGACTTAATCAACCAAATTTACATGGACATAGGGCGTGTTTACGTGTGGTGATGGGAGTGAATGGTGTAGGACCAAAGTAAAATTAGCCGAACTATGAATTCCGATTTACTCAACTGTTATCGGGAGAGACATCAGTGCTGCATCTTTGAGCCCAGTACTGATCCTGAAAAGTAATTCTAACCGTACTTACCAGTAACTTGTATTTCTTTCCGTAGGAATCCATTGTCTGGTTTTCACCAGAAAAGTTTCTAAGTGGCGATTTTCACAAACTACAAATATTCCTTAAAAATCGCCTGTATGACTTAAACACATTCTTTCAACTGTTTACAGGAGATGCACCAGTGCTGGATCCAGGATCCAACAGTGAGTAAGAAAAAGTAACGATAACACTACTTACCTGCTAAGTGATTTTCCTCCCATAGGATAACATTGGTTATTATAGAGTTGTAGTGCCACAGCGATTCAATTTACATTCAGCGCACTTATTTCTGCCATTTGAAGCCCTGGATGGACCCCCGCATGATGGTCTGTCTTCAATCCTGCGTCGTCGCCCCCCTCAAGGACAGTGAATCTCTGCCTCGTGGCCCCCTGGGAATCTTGGGGTGGTGCAATCCCTGGCGGATGAGCCTCCGCCTGACAATGGGTAAACACGTGGTAGCTCAAGTTAGAGACGCACACGACGCAGGATTGATGACAGACCATCATGCGGGGGTCCATCCAGGGCTTCAAATGGCAGAAATAAGTGCGCTGAATGTAAATTGAATGGCTGTGGCACTACAACTCCCACAAGTCTCTGCAAAACGAAATCGAAGGCGGGACTATGTATATATTGGGAGTTAGCCCACAACAGCACGAACTTTCCACACATCCCCTGATGAAGAGGAAACTCGAAACGCGTTGGGAGCAGGGAAAGCTGCATTACTTACTTGCATGGGACGCCTGTCTATACCTGATGAAATAAAGGCTGGTAACCGAACGCCGGAGCCCGTGTGCGTCTCTAACTTGAGCTACCACGTGTTTACCCATATATAGATGTCATTGTTTTTAAATTGCCTAAATTGTGTAATAGTTTTTAATTGTTTGGGGGCGTGGCTTGGGCGCCGATGGCGATGGTCGCCTGAGAGCTCGGCTCCGGGACTGAGCCCGGGTTTATCCTGTAAATCGGAGGCTGCGGGGCACCCCAGACCCCGCATTCTGCTGCGCGGACCGACGACGACCTGCCGGGGCCCCTGGTGGGGCTCGGATGAGGGTTGCTCCGGAGTAAAATCGAAGTTTGCGGAGTCGCGGAGTGCGACCCAACATGGCGCCCGGACTTCTTTGTCCCCCTGGTCGGACCCACTGACTTGGAGGAGCATCGCGAGCAGTGACTTGCGCCCGACTTCGCCATCCCCGGCTGCTCTGTGCACTGGCTGTCTATTGGATCGGACTTCCCACAACGAGTTTGCACTCGGTTGGGTGGCCGGGTGGATGCCCACGTTATAGGGGACCCCGGGAGCGGACGCCCTGTGACCCAGGCGGTGGCCCGTCTCGCGACTCCGCACCTAGCTACGTCTTCCCGGCCAGTCCACTTCCATGGGAGGCGCGACACTTTGGCGCCACACGTCGTCCGGTGGAGTTGGTGACCCTCACCCCGGATCTCTAGCGGGTGAGCGGGCCTGCCCGGCTCGACGACGGTTGTCTCCGCCCCCTCATCAGTGCCCTCGGACGCCGTGGCGGTGGCGTGAGCCGAAGCGGAGAAGTCTCCATAGGCCCTGGAGAAGGAGGTCTCCCACACTCGATTTGAGGACCAGTAACCGGGAGGGTCGTGGTCGACATCTGCACCCGGAGACGCCTACTCCGGGACTTTCACGGAGTGCCCCCGGCGACATGGGGAAACCTAGAGGAGCCAAGGGGACTACCCCGACCGCCTCGGACTCGGAAGCCCAGGACAAAGAGGAGCATGGGCACCCGAAGAGTTCTGGTGGCGCGTCGATGCAACAGCAGTTCGACCGCGTCCTAGAGGCGATAACGACCACGAGATCGGCCCTCCAACAGGACATTGCCCAGGTGGCGGCGAGCCTAGGCCTCCTCAGAGCGGACCATGGCAAACTTTCGGACCGGGTCAAGGAAGTGGAGAGCTCGGTGAAAACCTTGGAGCCGGTGCAGCGAACCTTGGCTGCGACGATGAAGGATGCCCTGTCCCGAATTGCGACCCTGGAGCAGAGGGCGGAGGATGCGGAAGGCCGCAACAGGAGGAACAACATTCGTGTAGTGGGCCTCCCGGAAAAGATCGAGGATGGCGACATGGTGACGTACTTGGAGACCTGGCTCCGTGACACGGTGGCCCCGGAGGGGCTATCCTCCTTCTACACTCTGGAGCGTGCCCACAGAGTCCCGGCACGGCCACCGCAGCAGGGACGCACCCCGAGGCCGGTGGTGGCGCGATTATTGCACTTTCGGGACAGGGACTTAATCCTCAACGCCGCCAGACATAATGGTCCATTCAAAGTGGCGAACAGCCAGGTGAACATCTTTCCGGATTACACCTACGAGACTCAACGCAAGCGTTTCTCCTTCCTGGCGGTCAAGCGCGAGCTCAGGAGCGAGGGCATCCAGTACTCGCTCCTCTACTCTGCAAGCCTCCGCATCATAGTCGATGACAAAACTCAGTTCTTCGACACCCCGGAGGATGTCTGTGCCTGGCTCGAGCTTTACAGGACAGGGAAAGATGGCTTCGGCTCCTCATCCCAACAGGCGGATGAGCCGGAACAGAGACGGCGATCCAGGAGGATCAGGAATCGCCGCGGCCGCACGGGAGGGCCCTCAACTGTAGAGACGTCGTCGGAGCGGAGGGGTGTGTTGGAAGTATTGTCGGAATTGTCGGGTGCACGGAACGAAGCCATTGAGGAGGAGGAAAACCTGGGTGAAGAGGAGGCACCATCGGACTCGGAGGACTCAGTGACTGATAGTGCCCATACACCGGTAATCACACCGAAATCGGTGGAGGACCTTTTGGATGGACAAGGGTAATGGGGTGTGCTGCCTTATTTTGGGTGGGGGCCCGGCAGGGGGGAGGCGGTTGCCGTCCATTGCTGCTGACATGGAGGGTGGGAGGGGGGGGGTGCCCCTGTTTCTGCCCCGAGAGAGGTTTTTGGCACTGTTTAGGGCTTGATATAGTCCTGGTGGCCTGAGCGCCGAGGGCCCACTGCCTCCGCCCGGCCCGCACCTGGCCCTTAAGGCCTTCCTACGGTGGCGACCGTGGGATTAGTAGGGGTTATTGGGTTGCTGGAAGGCGAGGTTTGGATGGGATCTAGATGGTGCAGTTTGGGTCCTGTTCTGGGGTGGGTGGGTGAGGGTTTGGTTCGTTCTTGGGTTGTTTGGTTTTGGTTGGGGAAAATGGCCGCCATCAGTGCTGGGAGGAATGATGTCTTTTCTTTGTGGGGACCCGGATGGGGAGACTGTGCGAGAACGTTATGGGACAATGGCTGATGTTGCTAACTTGAAATGTGTCACTTGGAACGTAAGGGGGCTTCATACTATGTCCAGGCGCCACAAGGTCCACGCTTATTTAGTGCGTAGGGGAGTGCAAATGGCACTGCTGCAGGAAACTCATCTGAACAAGGCGGAAGGGGCGGCGCTACAGCGTAGATGGCGGGGGCAGGTCTTTTCCACGTCGTACTCCGCTTATGCCAGAGGGGCGCTAATATGGATCAGGGCAGGGGTCCCCTTCCAAGTCACGAGAACAGTGATAGACCCGGAGGGGCGTTATGTGGCCATCTCGGGCACTCTAGGAGGGAGGGACTTGAACGTTTGCTGTGTGTATGCTCCTAACATAGACCAGACTGCCTTCCTTTCCAGGTTATCGGGCTCGTTGGCCCACTTCTTCTCCGGGCCCCTTCTGCTTGGAGGAGACTTCAATTCTGTAGTGGACGTAGACATTGATCGCTCGCATCCGCCGCTTCCCGATTCTCCGGTTCGTCGCACAGCTAAGGGTCGTCAGGATTGGCAGACCCGCTGGGGTTTGACGGACATCTGGAGAGCGCATCACCCCGCATCTAGGGATTATTCATATTTCTCGAGCCTTCATGAGTTGCATGTCAGACTTGATGGCTTTCTTGGGTCGCCCGAACTGGTTTCGGCAGCGGTCCGATCTGAGTACTTGTCCAGGACCATTTCGGACCATAACCCCCTCCTGCTGGACCTTCGCTGGTTCCCCGGACCGCCGGCGGTGCCCACCTGGAAGCTGCGTCCCGAGAACCTTGAGGACAGTGTTTTCAGGGCGGACCTGGGGGACAAGGTATTAGAATATTTTGCATCCAACGGCGGCACGGCGAGTACCAGAGCGTTAGAGTGGGATGCTTTTAAGGTAGTGGTGAGGGGTTACTGTATTTCTAAGAAGGTGGGCATGAGGCGCGTTATCCTAGCTGACTTAGATGCAGCGGATCGGAAACTCCGCGAGCTCGAACTTCGCCGCCCGGGACACCCGGAATTACAAATACAAACGGCGGAGGCGAGGGAAAAGGTGGCCGCAGAGGTCGAACGGCTCCGCTGTTTTGACTATAAGGCCTACACGGTCCGATCCATCGCGGAGGGAGACAGATCGAGCGCGTTGTTGGCGTGGTTGGCAAACCCTACGCGCCAGTCCCAATTGACGACAAATATGCGTAAGGCAGACGGAACCGAGGTACACACCCAACCGGAGATTCTTAGCTGCTTCCGGCAGTATTACGAATGTTTATACCGTAGTCGTTCCGCACGAGACCCTGACCGGCTTGATGATTATCTACGTCCACTGGAGCTCCGCACGGTGGAGCAAGAAGTGGCGAAAGCCCTGGGATCCGACATTGAATTGGGGGAGATCCGCGGGGCCATTAAACGGATGGCGAGAAACAAGACCCCGGGCCTGGATGGCCTGCCGGTGGAGTTTTATGCAGCTTACGCTGACCTCTTAGCCCCTCGACTATTGGTGGTCTACAGGGAGGCGAAGAGGCTGGGGCGACTCCCGAGCTCGATGTGTGAGGCGTTGGTGGTTCCTCTCCTTAAACCAGGCCGAGACTCGTCCGACCCGGGGTCTTACCGTCCCCTATCGATGCTGACGGTGGACTATAAAATACTGAGCAGCATCTTGGCCTCGAGGCTGCTGGGACACATGAGTTCCCTGGTGCATGAAGACCAAGCTGGTTTCATCCTACGGCGGAACACGACTATGAATATTCGCAGGTTGTTCCGTTTGCTAGGGGAACCATTCGTGGATGCCCCGTCCCCGGTCGTCCTGTCGGTGGACCTAGAGAAGGCTTTTGATAGCCTGGAGTGGGACTACCTCTGCTCGGTGCTGCGGAGATTCGGCCTCGGGGAGGGCTTCATCAGGTGGACCGCGGTTCTATATGCCTCTGCATCGGCCAGGGTCCGGGTGGGACCACTGATTTCCTCGCGGTATCCGGTAGAACGAGGCACGCGGCAAGGGTGTTCATTGTCCCCGCTTCTCTTTGCGCTGGCGGTGGAGCCACTCGCGCTGCACCTTCGGTCGGGAGCCCACTATACGGGCTTGTGGACACCTGCGGGCCCGCATTATGTTTCGCTGTATGCGGACGACCTGTTGCTCTTCCTGGAGGACCCGCTCGACGCTTTACGTGGAGCGGCGGTGGCGCTCACAGAGTTCGGGGAGGTCTCGGGCCTCCGAGTGAACTGGCCCAAGACCTGTATTTTTCCGATACGCAGGGGCACTCCCACCCCTGCCCTAAGTAGGGAGATTAGGTGGGAACCCGACTGCTTCAAATACCTCGGGGTATTTGTATATCACGACCAGCCCGACCTCCTAGATGGGAACATTGCCCGCAGCATTCGAGCACTCCGAGGCAGCATGGCCTTTTGGGCCACGCTGCCGCTCTCGGTGGCGGGACGGATCGCCCTGCTTAAAATGGTGGCGCTTCCCCGGCTATTATATTACTTCCGGACTCTACCGATCTGGGTCCCACCGGCCACGTTTCGACTGTTACGCTCCATGGTGGTCGGATTCCTCTGGGGTTCGGGCCGCCGGCGGGTGGCCCTCAAAACCCTGATGAGGCCGAAAGACGAGGGGGGGCTCGTGGTGCCGGACTTTGAAAAGTATTATCTGGCGGCGCAGCTCCAGACCTACACCCAGGAGATCGCCAGGGAATTCCGGGGCCCGGAAGACGGGAGGGGGACGGGCATGGCCAGGCATGTTCTATCCTATATAGCGCTGCGACAACGTTTGGCTCTGCGGGACTTGACGATGGAGGAGCGGACTATCCGCCTGTGTTGGAACCGGGCCCACGCCCGGGGCCAACTGAGGATACCTTATGCGCCTGAAATACCGTTGGGGATGTTGACGGCCCTCCCCATGGAGGGGATTGGTCACGCTTGGCGGCCTGGGAGGATGCCGGCTTACAGCTGGTTGGGGATCTGTACGAGGACGGAGCGCTCTTGTCCTTCCAGGATCTTATTGACCGCTTCGAGATCCCCCGTGGTGACTTTCTGCTACACTCGGCCATTATGCGAGCGATCCAGGCACACTGGAAGAACGGGCAGGAGGAACCCCCCTTATCTCAGGTGTGCCAGTACGTGATGATGTCGGCGGGCACGGTGAAGGCGGTCACTTGCCTCTACGGCAGGTTGATTAACGAAGGGTTAGCTCCGCTCACCACTCTAAGAAACCGCTGGGAGGAGGACATTGGTAGGGAGATCCCGGAGACGACCTGGTCCCAGTTAGTGAGACGAGCCTGGAAGGGCACACGCAACGCCCGTTTTCAGCTGGTCCACTATTACGTTCTCCATAGAGCGTACCTGACCCCGGTGAAAATCAGGCGGTATTTTGCCACGAATTCGGCGGTGTGCCCTAGATGTCCGGCTCAGGAAGCGGACCTCCTACATATGTTATGGGCCTGTCCAGGTCTGTCATCTTACTGGCAGGAAGTAGAGACGACCCTGGAGGAGGTGACGGGGAGATCCTTATCATTCGATGCGGCGGTGGGGCTCCTGCACTGGTTCCCCCATACCCCCAGGAATAAAATTTCTAGTAAATTTGTCGACCTAGGGCTCCTCCTTGCTAAACGAGAGGTGACCAGAAACTGGAAGGCACGAGTTGGTCCGACAGGCAGCAGGTGGCACAGTGAGCTTTTGAAATGGGCGGCGGGGGAGAGCGCACTGAGGTATCAACTAGCTTGGAGGCAACGCAATGAGAAGGCGCAGGAGGCCGCGTTGGAGTGGGAAATGTTAGTGCAGGCCCTCAGGGATTATTGTGCCCCCAGCAACTCCGAAGGTGAAGGAGCGACTCGCCCCGAGTCCCGGTAAACGTTTGTACTGATAGTTCTATTGCTTTCCCCGTGGGTCCCATGGCAGATCCTGTGTAGGTGGCTCCCTGGCGCTGATGGTGGGGTTGGGTGGGGTTTTCTTTTGATTAAGTAGTCCTTTGAGGGGGGGGGGGGTTTCTTTCGGGTTTATAGGCTTGTTTAGAAAAGCAGATGACGGACAGTGAATTATCCGGACCAGCTCAAGCATCCTACTGATCCCCCATTGCATTTCGCCGCCCGACCCCAGGGTTGTGGGCCGGATGGCTGTGTTCGGGACTTACGGTGGGGGGCCAGAGGGTCTTATTCTGTTGATATTGCTTATGATACAAAGCTGGTCGATATTGTAACGATTTACTAATTCCTGCAATAAAAATATATTTAAAAAAAAAAAAAAAATAGTTTTTAATTGTTTAAATTGTGTAATGTGCTTTGTCTGATTGACTATGTAAATTTAATTGTTTTTTGTTATATGTTTGTATGTCTTGCTTTTATGAGTAATACTCGAATAAAGCACTTTTTGAATTGAATTGATATATATATAGATATATAATTTTATTTATTTTTTTGCACAAAAGACGCCGCACTCAGCAACTTGGATTTTCAAAGTTTAATTGGTGCCCAGTCTGACCACATTGCAGTAAAAAAAATTATATATATATATATATATATCATCCCACTGTTGGTCGCCAGTAGGTAGTTATAGTTAGGATCTACTTTCCTTAGGAAATCCGTAACATTCTATTGGGAATAACTTTGTCGCCGGTGGACGAATCTTCGCGAATTTCTCAAAGTTTGTGTCCTGCTCCTTCCCTGAAATTGTGGGGGGGATTTGTCAAGCGGGGGCCGAGATAAAAGGGGGGTCCCAAAACGTGTTTTCTCCATGTTAATTTCCATAGGGCGGTCAAACTCACTTTTAGCCCGAACGGCTGAATGGATTTCCACCAAACTTGGCAAAATTGTAGGGACTGGTACCCCGATGTGCCTTTGCTATGTCTCAAGATATATGCTCCAGTGGTTTTTACGAAAATTAACTCTGAAAAAATATATATTGGGCTATATATATGTTGGAGCCCAAATGTAGCCTAATGTAGCCCAATATAGCCCAAAGATGGCCACCAGAGATAAAAAAAAACAAATGTAGCCCAAATATCAGCCAGATGTAGCCCAACTATAGCCCAATGACAGAATGTCCCAGAGTGTTCTAAAGAACAACTAGAGCGCTAACAGTCTTACTTATGACAAAAGTATGGCACACCTGAAGTCATCTTGATTGGAATAAAGTGTTAACACTTAAAACATTTAATTTGCAAAGGAACAAAATGAGGGGGTTCATTTTGCCATAGAAATTAATATTAGTGCTGAAGAAAGAAAAATTAGGGCACATTTTGAGTGACTTCTCAAATCCTCTTATATTTCATTAAAAAAATTCTGATATGCAGTCTCCCAAGATGGCCACCAGAGACAAAGGAGCCCAAATGTAGCCCAAATATCAGCCAGATGTAGCCCAACTATAGCCCAATGACAGAAAGTCCCAGAGTGTTCTAAAGAACAACTAGAACGCTGACAGTCTTACTTATGACAAAAGTATGGCACACCTGAAGTCATCTTGATTGGAATAAAGTGGTAACACTTAATACATTAATTTGAAAAGGAACAAAATGAGGGGTTTCATTTTGCCATAGAAATGTTATATATATATATATATATTCACTGAAAAAACCATAGGTTATAGACCATATATAGTTAGGAATTTGCATTTACAAAACCTTGAAAATTCACTAAAAAAACCATTAGTTATAGACCATATATAGTTAGGGATTAGCATTTACAAAGCCTTATTTTACTCGCATAAAACCATTGAAATTCGCATATATAGTTAGTTGCGCTAACTATATATCGCGCACCCGCAATCTACTGCTGATGATGTCACATATTACATCATTCATGACATGGTCAGTGACATCACTGATGACATCACTGATGACATCACTGATGACATCACCCAGTGACTTTATGTTTCTGTAAAGTTAAAATATGTCTTACATATTGAAGAATGAGTGAATGTATAAGTGTCTGGATGAAGGATTTAGTAGGTGCATGACTGACTGTATGAGTGAGTGATTTAATGTGTCTCACTGAGTGCATGGGTTAGTGACTAAACTGTCTTAATTTGTGTATCATTATGTCTGTTGTTTTGTAAACTGCTGCATGTGTTGATCAGTAGCTATATGAGTAACTATATGGGTTATTGATTGGTTGCCCAAGTATTTGTATGGGAGACTGAGTGTGTGTGTGGGTGGCTGGGAGGTGTGTGACTCTGTGCATAGATGTGTGAGTAGTTGATTCACTATATGTATGGGTTCAAAAGTGCATGTGGAAACAGCTGTATGGGCGGTTGACTGTGCATGAGTGTATTGATGAGTGAATGGATATCTCAGTGCTACATCTCAAAGTAAGTACATATGTAAAACACAGTACATGTGAGAGTTGACATATATAAATAACTGTGCATTAGAGCCAGTGAATGTGTGAGTGGCTGTATGGATCATTGTGAACATGTATCAGGGATTGTATAAGATAGTAAATATGTGTTAGTATATGTTTGATTAAGTAAGGTGTGTATAACTGTATAGTTGAGAAAATGGAGGTGTGATTGATTCTTTGCATGACTGACTAGGTGTGTGAGTAACTCCATGGATAAGTGACAGTCTGTGAGTGTCTGTTTACACTGATTGTATCTAAGGTTATATTAAAGTCTGAAGATGTTCATTGTATTATCACATAAATGATATCATCAGTGATGTGATCAGTAATGTCAAATGAGATGTCATCAGTGATGTCATCAGTGATATCATTTGAGATGTCATCAGTGATGTCATCAGTGATGTCATTTGAGATGTCATCAGTGATGTCATCAGTGATGTCACTGACCATGTCATGAATGATGTAATATGTGACATCAGCAGTGGATTGCGGGTGCGCGATATATAGTTAGCGCAACTAACTATATATGCGAATTTCAATGGTTTTATGCGAGTAAAATAAGGTTTTGTAAATGCTAATCCCTAACTATATATGGTCTATAACCAATGGTTTTTTCAGTGAATTTTCAAGGTTTTGTAAATGCAAATTCCTAACTATATATGGTCTATAACCTATGTTTTTTTCAGTGAATTTCATTGGTTTTTTAAAAACTAATATCTATAGCTGTAAAATATATTCTTTATTACGTGACGTATCACTTAGCCACGTGAGACGCCTCATGATGCGTCACATAAACGTGACGTATCGTCTCTGCAGCGCAAACAAAACCCGTAACGTAAGCGCGCCAGAGCACGCTTACAGATATATATATATTGTTTTTAACCTTAATTAGACAAAATCCACACGTGCACATATCTTGAGGCCTTGCAAAGGCACATCAAACAAACAGTCCCTACTATTTTGCCAAGTTTGGTGGAAATCTATTCCTTTAAATTTTATTTTAATTTGTTACTGTTTCTTTTGGTTTTCCCCTTGTTCTGCTTACCGGAACGCTACCCGGTACGCAAACCGGACGCTCCAAAACACAAGATGTCGGACTCCCGTTACGCTACCGTTTAGCTACCCGGTTGGCGTACCGGGAAGCGCCTCTACCTCGAAAAATCTCAATTTTTTTTCCTTTTTTCCTTTTGCCCTGCGGGGCACTTTAAAATCCCACTCATCAATCCTAGGGGGTCAGGAGGGGTCTACCTTGCCCCCTTTCCTTCATTTCCCTCGTCGTTTTTCACCACCTCTTGTCTCTCGATCCTACCGAGAGACAAGATGGCGGCCGCTCCGGGCTGTTTACAAAGTTGACAGCCAATCAGCTTCTCCTCAGACTCCCGTTACGCTGCCGGTTAGCTTCCCAGTTAGCTGCCCGGTTCGCGTACCGGGACGCGCCTCTACGGGAAAAAATCGCAATTTTTTTTTTGTTTGTTTTTTTTGCCCCGCGGGGCACTTTAATATCCCCTTCATCAATCCTAGGGGGTCAGGAGGAGTCTACCTTGCCCCTTTCCTTCATTTCCCCCTTCGTTTTTCTCCACCTCTTGTCTCTCGATCCTACCGAGAGACAAGATGGCGGCTGCTCCGGACTGTTTACAATGCCTCTACGACGAAAAATCGCAATTTTTTTTTTTTTTTGCCCCGCGGGGCACTTTAATATCCCCCTCATCAATCCTAGGGGGTCAGAAGGGGTCTACCTTGCCCCCTTTCCTTTATTTCCCCCTTCGTTTTGGCCTCCTCTTGTCTCTCGATCCTACCGAGAGACAAAATGGCGGCCGCTACAGACTGTTTAGAATGTTGACAGACACCGGAGAGCCAATGGTGCGCTATCCAGGACGCTGTCACAGATATATAAATTTTTTAAAACGTTAATTTCTCAAAATCCACTGGAGCACATATATTGAGACCCAGCAAAGGCACATCGGGCTAACAGTCCCTACAATTTTGCCAAGTTTCGTGCAAATCCATTCAGCCGTTCGAGCTAAAAGTGAGGCCAAACGCCCCATGGAAATTAACATGGGAAAAACGCGTTTTTACCCCCCTTTTTTCTCGGCCCCCCCCCTTGACGAAACCCCCCCAAATTTTCAAGGGCTGCTCAGAAACAAAATGTGCCATTTTCCTGAAAATTTCAGCCGATTCCGTCCACAAACGCCAAAGTTATTAGACATAGAATTTTCAAAAGTCCCATAGGAAAAAAATCCTAACTATATATACCTACTGGCTTTTGCCAGTAGGTTATATATATATATATATATATATATATATATATATATATATATATATATATTCACAGAAAAAACCATAGGTTATAGTGGATATATAGTTAGGAATTTGCATTTACAAAACCTTGAAAATTCAATGAAAAAACCATTGGTTTTAGGCCATATATAGTTAGGGATTTGCATTTACAAAACCTTATTTTACTCGCATAAAACCATTGAAATTCCATATATAGTTATAAGCGCTAACTATATATCGCGCACCCGCAATCCACTGCTGATGATGTCACATATTACATCATTCATGACATGGTTAGTGACATCACTGATGACATCACTGATGACATCTCAAATGACATCACTGATGACATCTCAAATGACATCACTGATGACAACATCCAGTGACTGTATGTTTCTGTAAAGTTAAAATATGTCTTACATATTGAAGAATGAGTGGATGTATAAGTGTCTGGATGAAGGATTTAGTAGGTGCATGACTGACTGTATGAGTGAGTGATTAAATGTGTCTCACTGAGTGCATGGGTTAGTGACTTAACTGTCTTAATTTGTGCATCAGTATGTCTGTTGTTGTGTAAGCTGCTGCATGTGTTGATCAGTAGCTATAAGAGTGGCTATATGGGTTATTGATTGGTTGCCCAAGTATTTGAATGGGAGGCTGAGTGTGTGTGTGGGTGGCTGGGAGGTGTGTGACTCTGTGCATAGATGTGTAAGCAGTTGATTCACTAGGTGTATGAGTTCAAGAGTGCATGTGGAAACAGCTATATGGGCGGTTGACTGTGCATGGGTGTGTTGGTGAGTGAATGGATATCTCAGTGCTACATGTGCAAGTAAGTATGTATGTAAAACACAATACATGTGAGAGTTGACATATATAAATAACTGTGGATAAGAGCCAGTGAATGTGTGAGTGGCTGTATGAATCACTGTGAGCTTGTATCAGGGATTGTATAAGAGAGTAAATATGTGTTACTATATGTTTGAATAAGTAAAGTGTGTATAACTATATAGTTGAGGAAATGGAGTTGTGATTGATTCTTTGCATGACTGACTAGGTGTGTGAGTAACTCCATGGATGTGTGACAGTCTGTGAGTGCCTGTTTACACTGAGTGTATCTAAGGTTATACTAGAGTCTGAAGATGTATTATCACATAAATGATATCATCAGTGGTGTAATCAGTAATGTCAAATGAGATGTCAGTGATGTCATCAGTGATGTCACTAACCATGTCATGAATGATGTAATATGTGACATCATCAGCAGTGGATTGCGGGTGCGCGATATATAGTTAGCGCTTATAACTATATATGGAATTTCAATGGTTTTATGCGAGTAAAATAAGGTTTTGTAAATGCAAATCCCTAACTATATATGGCCTAAAACCAATGGTTTTTTAAATGCAAATTCCTAACTATATATCCACTATAACCTATGGTTTTTTCTGTGAATTTCATTGGTTTTTTAATAGCAAATATGAAAAGCTTTAAAATGTCAAGTACGTGATAGATAAAAACATTTTCGTATTTATGCACGCTGATGTGCTTTGAACGCTGCACCCCCCCCCTCCCCTCTTTTGTCTTAGTAGTACTCTCTCTTTGCAGATAGTGAACGGTAGTTAACGCAAGCCTTTGCCCCCGTTGTAATCCGTCGTGCCTGCTTGTCTCTCCATTTGATTGATTGTTGTCCAAGCATTTACTGTTTTAGAATTGGTTCTCTTTGGATCATTCTCTATTTACAAACAAGCACAAAGTCGCAATACTCTGTTTAGTCTTTGCAGATAGTGAAAAATCGTGTAAAAAAATAAAAGTAATCGAGCAAAATCAGTAGGCCACTAATTGGATCTCTTTTTGACCTCGCTAAAATAGAAATATTAGGAACAACCCTTCATGAGAAATACGAAAATAGTGAGATGAACTGAGCTCCACACCATGAGGGCTGCAAGACAGCTCGGCTCCATCACCCATCCCGCACAAAATAACGACAAACCCTATGCAAATATTAAAAATATAGACAACACACCAGCAAAGAAACAGGGTAAAACATTTTATTAAAAAACTATTTACATAACGTTGGTTTATAAGATGATGTCAGTAGTGGACCGATGTGTGAATAGGTCGAAAGCAGCACAAGGCTCCAAGATCCGGATGGCAAGCTCCTGGATGTTGGGTGCCATAGTTCAGAGTTCTGAGTTTGAGCCTTTTTCAATGCCTGTGCTTTGTTGAATCAAAATGGCGGCTTGACACAAAGCTGACTCAAGCGTTGCTACTGATGCTATGCAGACCAAAACTGGTTTTCAGTTTGTACATTTTTCTAGATTTTTCAATCCAAGTTTGGTTGACTTTGTAGAACGATGGCTTCAAATTTTCAACATACGGTGTGGTGGCCGTTACTGGGAGGGGGCGCTTCGCTCCTGCCCCCTCCCCAAGTAAGATTTTCATACGTGAAAGTACGTTAATGGTTTTGGTCCCTGAGTTGCTTCGATGTCACTGCCATTCTCAAGTGGCATAAGTTCTGGATGTTGGGTGCCATAGTTAAGAGTTCTGAGCAGTGCTTGTAACACTGTCTGAAGCTTATTTCCACCTACTGCAGCTTCACTATTCTCAAAGTAAGTGAGTGTCGTTTGTGGACCTGACTGCATTAGAAAACAATGTGATATGTTACCTTCCTAAACAGCTTGACGGAGGCCCCTGAGGGGCGGTGTGATGGCCATGGACTCGGAGAAGACGCTTGGCTCCGACACCCTCCCCAAGTCTTATAGCACTGGTGTAGCCTGAGATCGCCCCCGACATAGGCGGCCGGCTCCCGGGGTCCGGCGGAACTTTTTGCCTTTTGATGACTCTTCAATTCTGAACCTTGTCCCACAATCCGTTTGACCTGAAGACACGCTGTAGTGGGGCGCCCCTTTACCGTTTCAGTTGCCATTCCGCCCGCTTTTGCTACACTGTGCCTCTTCCGCCATTCAGCTGTTTACCGCCCGCTCTTGCGACTACAGCGTCTCGCTCATCATGTAGTTGAGTTGCTCCCGCTCTTGCGGTGCAGCGATAGGCGGCTGCCACAGGACTCTCAAAATGGCGGCCGGCTCTTCGGTTTTGGGCCTGGTCCACTAAAATGGCCCTGGGACACCTTTGAACTCGGACGCTTCCCTGATAGGGCTTGGGTCCCATTCTCGAAAAGCGTCCCCTCAGCCGTGAAGATTCTACAAAAGTCTTGGGGGCCTCCGACTCCCGCAGGCTTCTGGTGGGGAGCGGCTGCCATGATTGCTCGTGGAATGGCCACGACGGAGCTACGAGATGGTAGTGGTCTCATGCTGACGCCAGCTTTAGTCTGAAACATCCAGAAACACTGTAGACTACCAATTCGATCAGTTCCGGTAGCGCCCCAACATGACCCGGAAGAGAAGAACTTGCCCTCCCCTCTTTGACTGATGGTTCTTGTTGCCTGTCCCCTCTATTGTCATTTAACAGAACTTTTTGGACTGCTGAAAGGGGTTGTGTTCCGAACGCTGGTTGGTGGAGACATTTTGACTATATTCTTGACCTACGTTGTCGCGTAATGCGTTATATGACACGCCGCGTTAGCGCACCCGGAAGTGATCCGAGGCGCGGCGCGCAGCGCGTAACGTAAGCATAACAGGTCATGTGACTTGTTAATAAAACTTTTCATTGGTTCATTTTACTTTTGTTAATTTAATGATGAAAAGCTTGGTCATATGACCTAAAAAATACGCTTTTTATTGTTTTCGAACAATATTTTTTTTTCAAACATATGTTATAATATTCCAGGCTAATGTACTTTCCCGGAAAATTTACAACCGTCTTGCAAGTAAAATATATTCCTTTTTCGAGAAAAAGGGCGTTTCTTCCTTCCATGACGGAGCCGTTGAGTAAAAGAGATTCCGCCTGCTGTCTTAGTCGCCGATACGCCTGATTATCAGATTCTTATCGATCACTTTATGTTGCAGACATGAAAAACACAACTGCCCTTGACCATTTATCTTTACTGCGTTCCTACATATTATACCTTTTATCCGTCATGTAATTGGACTGCTTTATTTCACTTGCCTTTTACTGATTCGAAAACAGTGACTAAAAGTAAAAACTTTACCAATATAAATACTACTACCGTGTTTTGTTTTAAAAACCTTTATTGTGAAAATGTCAGTATACAAATACGGGCCTATAACCACGTGGGCCGGCCACGGAGCAAACTGAATTCGTATATGATGAGGAGACATTTACACTGTAGAAGAACGTAACGAGCGGGCCATTAGGTTGCAAGAACAAAGGTGTCTAACAGTTGCGGAATCGGTGGACGTACATTTTGTAATTAAAATAAGACAGGGCCACTTACAATAACATTTTCTAGATATACATTTGCGGGCAAGGAGTTACGAGTCCCATTTATACCGGCGCCATTTTGGGCGAGGCCGGGCAGGTCCAATATATAGTCAAAATGTCTCCACCAACCATCAGCCAGACCAGAACCCCTTTCGGCCCTTTATGCTACAAGATGGTGTCTTCCATTCAGAAAATATTGTTGGCAGCATTTTGAAAGGAAACAGAAACAGCCGTTCTCCTAGTGAGTTTCACATTGTTACATTTAGGAAGAATGTTGAAGAGTAGTATGTGGAAAATCTGAAGCCATTTTTCTACAAACTCTCAATCAGACTTGGATGGAAAAAAAAAACCTGAAGAATGTACAAACTGAAAACCAATTTTTGTCTGTATAGCATCAACAGTAACGCTTGAGTCAGCTTTGTGTCAAGCCGCCATTTTCATTCAATCAATAGCGTCCCCCTGCACACATTCAGGGACCTGGTCGTGCCTTCAGATGAAACGGATTGTAGGAAAAGAAGCAGAAAGGAAAAGGAAAAAAGTTCCGCCGGACCTCGGGAGCCGACCGCCTATGTCATGTGCGACCTTTGGCCACACCAGGGCAATAGTGAAGCTGCAGCAGGTGCAAATAAGCTTCAGACAGTCTTACAAGCACTGCTCAGAACTCTCAACTGAGGCACTCAACATCCAGGACTTGCCATTCGGATCTTGGCGCCTTGTGCTGGTTCCGACCTATTCACACATCGGTCCACTACTGACATCACCTCATAAGCCAACGGGGCACCCCACGCCGACTTTCGGCGCAGCATTGTAGGATGGCCACACCAGTGCGGCAACTTGCTGGACACAACATCGGGGCCATCCAGATCTCGGCGCGTTCGACTCACTGTACCGCAAGAGTGACCGCAACTCAGCTGGACACGCCGTCTTTCGGCGCAGCATTGTAGGATGGCCACACCAGTGCGGCAATTTGCTGGACACCACCTCGGTGCCATCCGGATCTCGGCGCGTTCGAGTCACTGTACCGCAACAGTGACCGCAACTCAGCTGGACACGCCGTCTTTCGGAGCAGCATTATAGGATGGCCACACCAGTGCGGCAATTTTCTGGACACCACCTCGGTGCCATCCGGATCTCGGCGCGTTCGAGTCACTGTACCGCAACAGTGACCGCAACTCAGCTGGACACGCCGTCTTTCGGCGCAGCATTGTAGGATGGCCACACCAGTGCGGCAATTTGCTGGACACCACCTCGGTGCCATCCGGATCTCGGCGCGTTGTGCTGCCTTCGGCCTATTCGCACATCGGTCCGCTACTGACGCCGCCTCACGTGCCAACGGATTTTCTACGCTTTTTGTAGCCCTATGCCGCATAACAGGTCATGTGACTTGTTTATAAAACTTTTCATTGGTTCATTTTACTTTTGGTTTACTAAAGATGGAAGGCTTGGTCATATGACCTAAAAATAACACTTTTCATTGGTTTAGAACATTTTTTTTTCCCAAACGATGAAAGCCCCACCTTGTTTCTGGATCATTCAGACTGAAGCTGGCGTCAGCATGAGAGCACCACCATCTCGTGGCTCCGTCGTGGTCATTCCGCGAGCAATCATGGCAGCCGCTCCCCACCGGAAGCCTGCGGGAGTCGGGGGGCCCCCAAGACTTTTGTAGAATCTTCACGGCTGAGGGGACGCTTTTCGAGAATGGACCCAAGCCCTAGCAGGCAAGCGTCCGAGTTCCAAGGTGTCCCAGGGCCATTTCAGTGGACCAGGCCCAAAACCGAGGAGCCGTCCGCCATTTTAAGAGTCATGTGGCAGCCGCCTATCGCTGCACTGCAAGAGTGGGAGCAACTCAACAACATGGTGAGCGAGACGCTGTAGCCGCAAGAGCGGGCGCAACTCAGCTGGATGGCCGCCACCTGGGGAGGCCCGTTCACGCCGCCTCCCCCACGCCCCCCCCCCCCCCCCGGGCCGCCGCACGCCAATTTTCGGAGCAGCATTGTAGGATACCAAAACCAGTGCGGCAGTTTACTGGACATCACCTGGGTGCCTGTCGTACATGTTGTGTCAGCCATGGGACACTGGACACAGTGCCATCAACATCTCAACGCGTTCTGCTGCCTTGGGACTATTCGCACAACAGACCGCTACTGACGAGGCCTCCCCCCGCACCACCCGGGACGCCCCACGCTGTTTTTCTGTGCTGCATTGTAGGATCCCAAAACCAGTGCGGCACCCAGGCGACATCACCTGGGTGCCGTCCAGAACTCTGCACGTTGTGCTGCCTTGAGACTATTCGCACAAAAGACAGCTTCTAACCATTGTTGCTTTTTGGGTTGAAAAATGTTTAAATGTTTTTAGTTTTTGTTCCGTTCATTATAGTTAAAAGTTAATAAAGTTTTATAATCTTACTTTGTTGGAGTGTTATCTATTTTTTTAAAAACGGGTGAATGGGGCCTTGAATCGGGTTATTGTCATGTGTGGGCTTTGGAAGTGTGCTGCTGCAGGATCGGAGATTTCAAACTCAAATGCACGTTCTTTTTCTTACCTTTCCGAAGCATGGAGCGCAATAGCAGGCAGAGAAAGGGTGATGCACGTGTTGAACACTACCTGACCTGGCAAGTTGCTGGCAGTGCCCCCCCGCCCGCTCCTGAAAGAGAGCACACACACACCGCCGCCCCGAGTACTTCACAAATCTTTAAAAGACCATGCGCTTGTTCATGAGGCTTAAATGGTTTATCACCTCTTCTAGAACCCCTGCATCGACCCTCTGACGTTTCCTGGAAAAATTACCATGTAACACAATACCAAGCCCTGTCAGCTGAAACCCCCAAGGAATCGCGGGGCATATTATCAAGGGGGTTTATCTCCGCTTTTTTGGCTTTAAAAGCCATGAAAGCGGAGATAAAATTATCTCCCTATTACCAAGCTGTCGCTAACACCAGTTAGTGACAGCTAAAAGGAGATAGCGACCAACTTGGGCCCCGCTTTGCATGTCAGTGATACTTATCACTAATGACATGCAAAGTGGCGTGCCAAGATGTTAGCGACTGGAAACAGTCCCTAACATCGCTATCTCCTATTACCAACTTTTGGAGATATTCGCGCTAAGCGCGAATATCTCCAAAATCTAACACCTGCCCTGAGCAGTTCTTAGCCATGTTATCCAATGGGAGGTGGATAACATGGCTAAGAGCATTTTCTCGATAAACCTTGCTATTATCGCAGAAAAGTCCGCGATATTCATGTATTATCTGCGATAAAAATCGCCGATGTGCGGCGATAATTTTTGTCTCTAAACAAGTTAGAGACAAAAATTATCGCTAGTTGTTCGTAATATGCCCCCGGGTTTTTGCTTGCAGAAATCGGGAGGCGGGAGACTAGCACTGAAATCAGTAGTCTCACGCCTGAATCGGGAGGGTTGGCATGTCTGAATTCTCTACAGCTGGGGCCATAAACTACATCCGCAGGGGTAGGTGATAGCCTGGGACCAGCCTGGCATCTAAAATGGCTGCCGTGCACGACAAAATTGTGGCATTGGAAAATAGGCAAGATGGCGCAGCCGCTGGAAGAGATGTATCAACATATATCAGCCTCCTCAGCCACCCTCAGGAAACATAGGGGATTAGGATACGTCTCCCGCACCCCCTTATACCTAGTAATTTAATTAACGAAGCACAAAATGGCGAATTCCCGTTTCGCTACCAGTTTGCGGCCCAGTTCGCGGCCCGTGAAGCGCTTCTACCGTGAAAAATCATTTTTTTTTTCTTTTCCCCACGGGACCCTTTAATAACCCCAACAACATTCCTAGGGGGTCAAGAAGGGGATACCTTGCCCCCTTTCATTAAATCATTAAATTCCCCCTTCGTTTTTCACCTCTTCTTCTCTCTCGATCCTACCGAGAGACAAGATGGCGGCCGCTCCGGACTGTCACGCAGCAAAAAAAAAAAAAGCTCACGCACAGCCGCTGGAAGAGATGTATCAACATATATCAGCCTCCTCAGCCACCCTCAGGAAACATAGGGGATTAGGATACGTCTCCCGCACCCCCTTATACCTAGTAATTTAATTAACGAAGCACAAAATGGCGAATTCCCGTTTCGCTACCAGTTTGCGGCCCAGTTCGCGGCCCGTGAAGCGCTTCTACCGTGAAAAATCATTTTTCTTTTCTTTTCCCCACGGGACCCTTTAATAACCCCAACAACATTCCTAGGGGGTCAAGAGGGGGATACCTTGCCCCCTTTCATTAAATTCCCCCTTCGTTTTTCACCTCTTCTTCTCTCTCGATCCTACCGAGAGACAAGATGGCGGCCGCTCCGGACTGTTTAGAATGTTGACAGACACCGGAGAGCCAATCAGCTTTCTGCGCGCAAAGTTCCGAAACGCGAAAAGTAAGCGGACCGGATCGCTGCCCGGAGCGCTGTTACAGATATATATCTTGATTTAAACGTTAATTTCTCAAAATCCACTGAAGCACATATATTGAGACCTAGCAAAGGCACATCGGGCTAACAGTCCCTACAATTTTGCCAAGTTTCGTGCAAATCCATTCAGCCGTTCGAGCTAAAAGTGAGTCCAACCGCCCTATGGAAAACTCAATGTTAAAAACGCGTTTTGGGACCCCCCTTTTTTCTCAGCCCCCCCTTGACGAAACCCCACCAAATTTTCAGGGGCTGCTCAGAAACAAAATGTGCCATTTTCCTGAAAATTTCAGCCGATTCCGTCCACAAACGCTAAAGTTATTAGACATAGAATTTTCAAAAATCCCATAGGGAAAAAATCCTAACTATATATACCTACTGGCGATAGCCAGTAGGTAATATATATATATATATATATATATATATATATATATATATATATACTCTGAAATAACCATAGGTTTCACACCAGTTATAGTTAGCTGGAAATTTTACTGACATAAAACCAATGAAATTCCACGTTATAGTTAGTTGGACTCACTATAACTTGCGCGTGTAATGCACTGCTGATGACATCACATATTACATCACTCATGACATGGTCAGTGACATCACTGATGACATCACTGATGACACCATCCAGTGAATGTGTGTCTTTCTGAAAAATATATATGTTTTATATATGTATTTGTAAAGGACGATGAAAGAATAAATGGTTAACTAAGTGTGTAAATGGATGTTTGTTTTTAAAAGAATTGATTGGTTAACTGCCTTATTAAGTGTATCTTAATGAATACATATATTAGCGAATAATGTTTAAATATTTAAATATATGTATCAGTGTTTCACTTTGTGTATAAGTGGCTGCATGGTTTGGTGAGTAGCTACATGTGTGTGTATATGGGTTATTAGATGTTTTTTTAGTATCAGTATGAGTGTCTGTATGGTTTGGTGGGGATGTTACTTTGCAGATAGATGCATCAATGACTGACTCACTGTTTGTATGTTTTTTGAAGACAGCATATGTGCAGGACTGTATGGGTGGATGAGTGTGTATATGTGTGTGTTAGTGAGTGAATACCTGCCTCACTAGTGTCTTTATCAGTAACGACATATGTTTTAATGTAGTATATGTGAGTATTGATATATATGTCACTATATGTGAGAGTGAGAGATTGAAAGAGTTTCTGTTTAAATAAGTATGTGTTTCTATAAGTGATTGTTTAAGAGAGTAAGTATGTGTAAGTTTCCTTAGAAGTAAGGTGGTAGTGTGTGTATATCTGTATATGTAAATAAATGGATGTTTGTTAGTTTATTTGCATGTGTGAGTATGTGTGTGAGTAACCTTTTGATGACTGTCGGTGTGTAACAGGATGTATAGGTGTATCACTACATATGATGAGTGAGTATATGTATGAGTGACTATATAGAACTGTTGGTGAATGAGTGGATGTGTATATAGATGGTGGAATTACTGAATTGGTTGTTGTAACTGGTATGGGTATATCCACTTTTTTGAAAATGTTAGTTTCTATTTTTGAATATGTGTTTCAAGGGTTACTTTACAGTGAAAGGAGGTCTGTCACTTTGTCACAAGGATTGTGTCATCAGTGATGTCATGAGTGATGTCACTGACCATGTCATGAGTGATGTAATATGTGATGTCATCAGAAGTGCATTACACACGCAAGTTATAGTGAGTCCAACTAACTATAACGTGGAATTTCATTGGTTTTATTTCAGTAAAATTTCCAGCTAACTATAACTGGTGTGAAACCTATGGTTTTTTCAGTGAATATATTAGGTTTTTTTAATGCTAATTCCTAACTATAACTGGTGTGAAACCTATGGTTTTTTCAGTGAATTTCATAGGTTTTTTAAATGCTAATTCCTAACTATAAGTCTCAGTTTATAAGTAAGACTGTTAGCGCTCTAGTTGTTCTTTAGAACACTCTGGGACATTCTGTCATTGGGCTATAGTTGGGCTACATCTGGCTGATATTTGGGCTACATTTGTTTTTTTTGTCTCTGGTGGCCATCTTTGGGCTACATTGGGCTACATTTGGGCTCTAACATATATGTAGCCCAATATATATTTTTTCAAAGTAAATTTTCGTAAAAACCACTGGAGCATATATCTTGAGACATAGCAAAGGCACACCGGGCTACCAGTTTCTACAATTTAGCCCATTTTTTTGTTTGTATATATATATATATTTTTTTTTTTTCTCGGAGCGCTCCCGGTGCGCGCCCCGGTGATCGCCCCGGAAAGCGTAGTATTATGAAGCGCCCAGGGCGCGTACCGGGGAGCGTCCCGTTAGCGCCCATATCGCGAATGAAAACGTGATTGTGACGTATCGCGTAGCCACGTCCGCGTGACACGCACGGCGTAAGCGCACCCGGAAGTACTCGAGCGAATACGATCGCGCAACGTAAACATCCGACGCGCTTACGTGACGCGGCCCGGGGGCGCGTAGCGTAAGCGCGTCGGATCATGTGACCGAAAAATAACACTTTTCATTAGTTCATAACAGTTTTGGTTTCATAATGATGAAGCCCCTGGTCTTGTGACCTGAAAATAACACATCTCATTGGTTCAGGACAGTTTTTTTTCCAAATGATGAAAGAGCCCAACTTTTTTTCCTTATTCTGACTTTGTCCTTTGACTTAGGAAGACCTGTTTGTACCTCTCTGTACCTTTTTGATCTTTATAATGGCTTCAGTAGCAGCAGCACCTGGTGCATCTGCCCCACCACCACCACCACAACCACCAAGAGGACCACCTCAAGATTACATTGGTGGTCAACAAGAGGAGGAGGAGGAAGAGGAAGAGGAGGATGGTGGAAGATGGCTGCCTGAACAAAATACCCCATACAAGCCCAAGTCACACATTGTATGGGAGTTTTTTTCACTCCCAGAGGGCAAGAAAAAAGTGAATGCGGCCAAGGTAACTTGCCTAATCTGTGAAGAACAACTCTCAAGGGGCAACCCAAACAAAAAATATTCCTTTGGTAACAATACCATGATTCGACATATGATCCGTTAGCACCCTAACAACTATTCTCGTGCAGAGCTCGGGGAACTGGCCAGTAACCTCCCCCAGTCTTCAAGGACCACCTCCCAAAGAAACAAACCCACTTCATCGGGACCAGAAACATCAGAGATGATGCCTTGTATTCAGCCACGATTTGCTGATTTTAAAATCACTTGTACTGCATGTGGCAAGCTTATCGCCTATGGTGAAAAGAGCGTAAAGCTCATCGTCCTTGCAGGTGACAATCACAAGTGCCCCAAAAAGAAGTAATTTTTTGGGTTTTTTGTTTTTTTGCTCCAGTTGAGCCAGTTTCAATTCCCTTTTTTTTGTTTCTCCCCCTAAAAAAATACAAAAAAAATATAAAACTGTTTTGAAAAGCCAAAAAAGTACAAAATGTTCAAAAAACAAAACGAAATATATAAAACAACAAAAAGAAGAAAAAAAAAGTTCTTTTTACAACTACCTCCAATTTCTAAAAAAAGGCTTCATTTTTTAAAAAACTCTATCATTCATTTTTCCCCATGGGACGCTCCCCGGTCCGCTCCCCGGTGCGCGTACCGGGCGCTCCCCCCGCGCAAAACGGAAAAAAATATATATATTTTAAATGCCCCGCGGGGCCTTTTTACAGCCCCCACATCAAACCTAGGGGGTCAGGGGGGGTCTATCCCTGACGCCTTATGGTCATTTCCCCCTTTGTTTTAGCCACCTCTTGTGTCTCGATTTTACCGAGACACAAGATGGCGGCCGCTCCGGACTGTTACGAATGTTTACAGACACCCGAGAGCCAATCAGCTTTCCGTGCGCACCTCGCGTGGCGCGCCCGGAGCGCTCCCCGGGGCGCGTAGCAGGGCGCTGCCATAGATATATATATTTTTTTGAACCTAAATTACTCAAAAACCACTGGAGCACACATCATGAGACATAGCAAAGGCACATCGGGCTACCAGTCCCTACAATTTTGCCAAGTTTGGTGGAAATCCATTCAGCCGTTCGGGCTAAAAGTGAAATCGACCGCCCTATGGAAATTAACATGGGGAAAACGCGTTTTGGGACCCCCCTTTTATCTCGCCCCCCGCTTGACGAATCCTCCCCAAACTTTCAGGGAAGGACCGGAACGCCGCGAGGCCATTGTGAGGAAATTTTCAGTCAGATTCGTTAACCGGTGCCAAAGTTATTCAAAATAGACTTTTGAGATTTAACATTGAAAAAAATCCTAACTATAACTACCTACTGGCGAACTCCAACGTCAGCTCACTACGAACAGACTGCTCGGACACCTTTCTTGTGCAGTTGAATAAAGAATTATTGGCAACAACGCGTTTCGGCGATTAAGCCTTGATCACGCTAACCATCTCGCCATGAGAATGCCATTTAAATCCACAAACAAGTATAGACATAAACAAGGGACTACTTTGCAGGTCACCAAGGAATACCAGTAAATGTATCCGCCATTTTGACATATCATTAGTGGCAGTGTGCATGGTCACAGTAATACATAACCAAGCTGCGAGGCACCAGGTTGAACATCGTAATTCTTTTAAAATCTAAAGAATATTGTACCACAATGCCCCGCTGTTGTGAAAAGCACCCAAAAGTGCATAACCAGCCAGTTCCGCCCCAGTGGGCGATTCCATAGTGTAAATAACAAAGTTCTCTTTGCCCCAGTGGGCGCGAAATAGAAAGTCATATGGTGGAAATAACACAGTTCTCCTCGCCCAAGTGGGCGTGAGATTGAATATATCCAGTGTGTTCTCACTATTAAGTGCTTCACATAAAATAAACATAGAGTGGTCAGGCATTCCTAAGTACCTGCAGGGAGAAAAAGATTAAAATTACTGAAAATCAGCTGTGACAAGCTATCATACCACTTCAAATTTAAACTTAATGAAGGTGTATTGCCAGTTCTTCATTAACGTTGAGTCCAAATGGTACAGTACATTCAAAGTCAATGATATACGTTGTTTCGAGTTTTCTCAAAGAAAGTTCACAGTTACCACCTCTCATCCCCAGGTCTACTTTATCAATCACCGCCATACGTAGTTTGGTTTCATCACTGTAGTGGTGTGTCTGGAAGTGGTGAGCTACAGGATATGTTTTATTTTTATTCCTAATAGCTCGTAGGTGTTCCAAGATTCTTTTCTCAGCTGTATGTTTGGTACTCCCTACGTACCACTTATTGCAGGGGCATATCAAAATGTATATACAGTAGGTTGTGTCACAAGTCAGATGTTTCCTTATGTGAAATTCCCTCCCTGTATGTGGAACCAACAATTTCTCACAATTCACACTTCCTCTACACGCTTTACATTTATTGCAACATTTGAATCCTGTTTGAGTAGCAAAAGTTGTCTTCCTAGTGTGTGTGACATGGTTGTGGCTGAGTTCATCTTTTAATGATCTACTCTTCCTAAAAGTGATCTGAGGGTTGCATGCCAGGTCTGATTTAAGGTGATCATCACTCAACAGTACATGCCAGTGTTTATTGAAGATATCCCTTATATCATTGGCTTGGCCAGAGTAAGTGGTAATAAATCTGACAGTATTGGAGTTGTCTGATTCCCTGGCTGGGTAGAGTAGATCATTTCTTGCAATCTCATCCACCCTCTTACATGCAGTAGAGATGATTTTGCTACTATAGCCTCTGTCATTGAATCTGCCACACATTACCTGTTTTTTGTATTTCAAAGGATTCAGTGGTGCTGCAGTTACGTTTGGCCCTTAGTAGTTCCCCATAGGGGATGCTTTGTACCAGTTTACGGGGGTGTGAACTATCAACCCTTAGTATGCTGTTCCCTGCCATTTTTTTGCGGTGTAGTTTAGTTTCAATGTTGGGACCATTGATGTTAACAGCTATATCTAGAAACTTACTGAAATTAGCAGTAAAGACCAAATTTAGATCATTATCATTGAGTTTCTTGACAAAATCGATGGCAGTTGGTTCAGAGCCATTCCAAATGCCGAAAATGTTGTCAATATAGCGCAGCCACAGGGCAACCTTGGTGTCGAATTCCTCCATGTGTGCGGCTACCTGCTCCTCCCACCAGCCCATGAAAAGGTTCGCATAGCTGGGGGCGAAGCAGGTGCCCATCGCGGAGCCCTGTGACTGTCTATTAATGCCCCCATTGAAAACAAAAAAATTGTTTTTCAAGCAAAATCCAATCATCCCAATAATCATATTGGAATGACCGAGCATTGAGATTGAGCGGGTCTTAAAGAAGTGTTTAATAGCATTAAGTACCAGTTGGTGCTTGATGCTGGTATACAAGCTACCAACATCCAAGGTGATAAGGACAAAATTGTCCTCCCAGTGTATGCCATTAATGCTAGTCAAAAAGTGGGTACTGACTCTCAGATAGGATGGTAGTGTCAGAACATACGGTCTCAGAAAATGGTCAATGAACCTTGTCGTATTTTCTAAGAGTGATCCCATAGAGGACACTATAGGTCTCCCAGGGGGGTCTGATCGGTTCTTGTGGAGCTTAGGCAGAAGGTAGAGAACCGGAATACGGGGGTGTGGGCAATAGAGATAGTAAAATTCTTCCCATTCAAGTAAGCCCTTTTCTCTCCATTCCACTAGCATTTCTCTGTAAGTTACATTGGAATGCAGTACCTCAGCCATATCAGATTTCGCATAGCATGAGGTGTCCTGTAGTTGGCGACTACCCTCTTCAAGGTATTTCTTTTTCGCTAAGACAACCACATTACCCCCCTTATCGGACTGGCGAATGACAATGTTATCATCTGCTTTGAGACTGTCAATCGCTTGAATTTGAGCATGTGTAAGATTCTTCCGAGAAAAAGGTTTTTTTTTTAATCTAAGTTTCTTCAAGTCTGATAAGACACCCTTCTCAAAAAGATCTATGGCTTCGCATTGAACATTGGGCAGGAAAGTTGATTTGGGTTTAAAATCACTTCCTGGATTACCATCAGTGTCAATCCCCCATTCATTCCAATCAGGGTTCTCTTCAGCATCATGGGTTTCATTGAATAACATATTACCCATCATTATGTCCTCAATATTTAAATTACTCACAGTGTCCCATGCTCTGTCAATCTTGCCTCTTCCAGGTCTGGTATTAAACCACTTCTTAAGTTTCAGTTTCCTTGAGAAGAAGAACAGGTCAATTCTGGTCCGTGCAAAGTTCATGTTGCTGGTTGGGCAAAAGGAGAGGCCCAGAGAGAGAACATCCCGCTCATCTCTGGACAGTGGGCGTTGGGAAAGGTTGACTACAGTCATTGTGTTTTCTGCCCAGTGTTTCCACTCCCATGGGGGCGCTCTCCACGTTTCTTCCGCCTTGCTTTTGCTTTGCGGTTCCTCTCGTTCTTCCTCTGTTTCCTCTCCCTCTGCCCCTTTGGGCGGCCTGCTCTTGGCCTTCTGTCCTTGTTTGATTGATCATTTGGAACTGTAACAAAAAATTCTTCTGTATTCTTTGAGGATCCGGTGTGAATTATTGGTTGAGTGCAGACATTGAGGCATCAGATAGGTTATCGTCTGATATGTCGCTTTCACTGATCTCCACCACAGGTAATGAGGGTTGTTTGGTTTTGGCTCCTCCTTTGTTTTTATCAAAAAGGTGCTCATATTTCTTATGAAATGTCAGAGTGCGTCTAGACTGGTAATCTTTAAAATCCCTCAGGAATTTTCTTTGTTTTTTTGCCGTTATCTCCATTTCAAGTTTATCCATTTTCACTGTCAAATTCTTTATGAATTCCTCCAGTGTTTCTTTTGTTACCAGAGCATTGAGTTCTTCTGTTATCTTTTCGATTTCCACCAGAATTTTGGCTCTGTCTTTAATGGCATACTTAACCAGAATCCGCATCATGGTTAATGAGCAGGATGCAGAATTATTAGACCACTCTTCCAACATTTCAAAGTCTGGATCCTCATAGGTAGGGATTGTGAGTATCCTCAGTTCTCGAGGAACTCTTTTCACATCAATGTATTGTTGCAGAGATTCTGCCTCCCACCATTTATTGAGTTCTTTTTTGTACAATTTCTCAAGGGTATTGAACATCGTTTGGGTTCTGATTTCTTCCGTTATACACACTGTGCTATTGGCAGTTACCTTGCCAGTTGCATCTTGGGCAAAAAATAGCTTGTCAGCAGTCTGTTTTCTGCGAGACTCGAGAGCATTTGCCAACATGGTGAAACTTGGAAATATTTCCGATGCACAAGAAATGCTGGTAAGCGAGCCCGCCCGCTCCAAATTACAACCAGCTCCCTGCCGTGTCCCTGCTTCTTAGATCCTCTGACTAACCAGAGATGTGCGGGCCCTTAGACACTGCCGCGCTGCGCTGAACCGCGCTCACAGGGCTCGCTGTACGGGCGGAAGTGCAACTCTCACCTCTGAGATTCAGTCGGGTTCTTCACTGGGCGTTTTCAGTTGCCTCTGTATAAGGTGAGGTCGCCGATAAGGTAGAGACGGCGCAGTCGGCGGCGGAATGAGCATCAGTGCGCTCACGATTGTCGTTCGTGACTTTCACCTTGCAGGAACAGGGGTCAGCACTCCGATACACAAACTTTCTTTCCACAAGTACCGGTAAATCAGGAGCGCGGTCAGTGGGCGGTCCAAGCCAGGGCACCGGAAATCCCCAATTACATACCCCAACGTCAGCTCACTACGAACAGACTGCTCGGACAAATTTCTTGTGCAGTTGAATAAAGATTTATTGGCAACAACGCGTTTCGGCGATTAAGCCTTGATCACGCTAACCATCTCGCCATGAGAATGCCATTTAAATCCACAAACAAGTATAGACATAAACAAAGGACTACTTTGCAGGTCACCAAGGAATACCAGTAAATGTATCCGCCATTTTGACATATCATTAGTGACAGTGTGCATGGTCACAGTAATACATATTTATCAACAAAGAGAGAGGTAGGGAGAGGCGCGAACACTCTTAGTCCCCAAGTTTTATCAGAAAATAACAACAAAAGAGTGTTCCTGTACAGGTTAGATAGGGGTATGCACAGAGCACAAGGAATCAACAAAGCCCATTTGGTTTGTTTTTAAAGCCCTCATTCACCGACCTGGTTGGTGACTTGCTTCATCATCGGGCCCCACCGGGTGTGACCGAATGTCACCCCGGTGTGCTGCAACGCCAGAATTACTGCGGAGCTGGTCTTGTGAGGATGGAAGGGCTATGTGATAGGTAACGTGAAAAGTGTGAGAAGTGGTGGTTTAAAATTGCCTTGTATGTATCAAAAATTCTTTTAATAGGGGATCATCAAGGACAAAGTTAAAAAATGTGATGGTAGACAAGGCCAACTAATTGGATGGTCTTGTACCAATAACATTAAGTGAAAGTGTAGTTGGTCAACATGTTTCAGCCGGTATGGTATAATTAACCTGGCATTCGTCAGGACCTAGAGTGTAAACCCCGGCGGTATGGGCACGCTAAGGCCCACCCAATCGTAGGACTTGAAAGTGAAAATTGTGTCTGTGAAGTAAAAAGAGGAGGGCTCCACCAGCCAAAGGCGGCAAGCACACAACCTCAAGTCTCTAAAAATTAGAGACCAAAATTAAAAACCTGTGAACATAAAAGGTACAGACAAACATAAAGAGAGACAAACAAGTAGTTAAAATCATTTGTCAATAGGCTCACAAATTAAAGCCAGTGACTTGTGCTCAGAGTGCCAGGGGGTGCACAACTCATACAAACTAGCAGAGGTGCGTGGCTCTGCCTGTGGTTGAGACTTGAAAGTTAATAACTTAGCCTTAAGTCGTGACTGAACAGTCTCACGTGTAGACTTTTATACTTGCCCTCAGTGCAAGTGAGCATGGGGGGAATATGTTGGTGAAAAAGGAGGGGAATGGCAGTGTGATAGGCATTCACACCCAACTCTATCACTCGGGCGATCAATGGGCCAAAGGCCAGTGACCACTCAACAAAAAAACTTCAAGGGTGAGAAGGGAAAGTTCTCACTTCACAGGGGATGACATTACACCCCATAGACCACGGGAGGGGGGGGGGACAGCGCTTTTTGGCACATCCTAAAGTAAGGGAAGACAAGGGATAGAACAAGGGACAAACACTGTCAATCTGCTCCAAAGAGTACTTAGCTCGTATAGTCGAGTGCGGTCACGGTGTTACTCACGCCCACTACGCCAGTCTCCCGTTGATACACCTGATCAGCCCTCAGAACCGGGTCTCGCCGATCCAGGCTTGTAGATTTGTAGACTCAAAGCTGAAATTAACATAATTGATTAAGAGTATCCGTACCTAAATGCGAGGTTTATAGGAGAGGCAGCTATATTCGCGAAACCATAATGCTGACCTGATACTTAGGTCCCCTCATATCGAAAAAAGAATCACACTCAGCACCTTGGTGTATCCCAGGAAGCAGACAAGAGCTTTTTGCGATTCAGGGCGCGCTACGAAATTCGTTTTATTAATTAAATTGTTTACTTACCTCCAATTATCCATACTCCAGTTTTTAGCATCCCCCACCCTGCCCCTCCCCCGCCCCGCCTTTCACCCCACCGCAACTCCCTCCACTCCTCTCGGAGTATGGATAATTGGAGGTAAGTAAACAATATAATTAATAAAACGAATTTCGTAGTGCGAGCTGCATCGCATTTTGCTGGTACTGGTAAACCGGTGTCGGTTCAACATGCTGGGAAAATCAGTGCCTAATAAGCTACAATAACATTTGTCCAAGTTCGCGCTATAAAAAAAAACTGCAAACATACATTTTGCGTTATTGTTTACACTTCCTTACCATGTGCGGATGCGGTGCAGGAAGCAGCCTTGAGGAGCCCAGGCTGGAATGCAGACAGCGGGGTAGGGGGACTGGTCCCGTTTCTCTGGGGTTTCAGACTGGCCGTACTGTTTGGCCCTTGTGTGAGCCAGAGATAACTGGCTGTAAGTGTGAACAAATGGCCATGGGGCGGGGGGAGGGGCGGTCACAGAGATGGATGAGTGTCTCATTCACTGGAACTAGAAGATGACGCACTGGGACTTTCTTTCTTCTTCTGATGGGTGACACCGGGCTTTGAACGCAGGCGGGAGCGTGTAGGATGCCTATAGCATTGTTTGTTTTTCCGTTTGTGGTGGCGGTTCACATGCTTGGGATACAAAGTTTGTAAGTATGATGAGGTTGCGCTGCATATAACGCAACCTAGTTTGTTTTCTTGTAGATCTGGTTTTATTGAGATTGCAAGATAAAATGAATACAACAGCAAGCAAAAAGAAAAAAAAAGAAGAAAAAATAATTCCAAAAAAGAAAAAGAGGAGAAAGGAAATGGGCGAAGCAAATGGGCGAAGCAAAGGCGCAGAAACAAATCAACATTCCCAACAATCTTTTTGAGGTGGTAGATTTGATACTCTAAATTTTTCTATGCATCTTTCATGCACTGAACATCGGATTCGTGCTTTCACCTGTGTGCCTCCTCATGCCGATCAAGACAAAGTGACCTCTCTTGAGCATTTATTTTATTTTTGGGGTCTTTCAGTCTTTTTTGTGATTAAGTTAATCTTTCTATGTCGAAGGCACTATGTTCTGGAAAGGACTTCCGTAGTATTCAAGTCCACACACAGTAGATGATGTTAAGATGTTTATTAGTAGATAAGATGGTACAGCCTCACCAGGAGCATCCAGCATGATGCTCAGCCCAATTACAATTGAAGGCCTCAGCCCACAGATTCCCAACCTTCTCATGCGCATCATAGCTGCAGCATTCTACAGGCTGGGCTAGAGGTGAAGAAAGCATGTATATTATATAAACAAGGTGCAAGGATACTACATTATCCCCTTTCTTCCATAACGAAAGCAAAAAGGAAGGAACACTGGACAGAAAGAACCAAAAGAAGAGGAACATAACCAACACAGAAAATGCGAAGAAATGGAAAAACATACAGAAGAACCTACCCATCCTCCTATCCATGAATAACAAGAGAAATTAAATAACAAAGCAAAAGAAAACAATTGGGAGGAAAACTAAGCATGAAAATACTAATGTCTATCCAACAGACACACCTACTGGCCAGACAGGGATGCGAGAAGGAAAGACATAGTACAAGAACAAATATACAAAATAGTTCAACTCTCAGAGATATACAATAAAGTACCCCAACACCAGAGTGTGAACAATTAAAAAAACATGAAAAGATGGATAAAAATACAACGACAAAAGATGTTAACATTACCAATCTTCCCACCAGAAAAATATTATTATTAACCATAGAGATAGAAACATTTCCACGTAAGGAAAAAACATACATTTTAAAGATCTTACACCCCACACATAAGGGAGCAAAACTAAAGAATGTAGGGATCAATGACCTAAGACATGTATATGAGACTAAAACCCATGACAATAAACCTTGGGTCTAAGACCAATAAAGTCATCTTCCTAGAAAGGGTAAATTACTTTAAAACAAGCATATGGGACTAAAACCCATGAACAAATATTAATGTATAGTGAATGGGACTATAACCCATCACTCAACCATAAGAAAAGTTAACAACGTAGCAATATGTGAATGAAGTGAAACAAGAAAAGAGGGACTAAAACCCACATTTATGCCCCCATGTAGGGAGAGACTCTATGTAAAAACAAGGATAATGGGACTCTAACCCAAATCCTGTCCCTAAATTGAAGGACGGTGAGTGTAAAACTAAGGATAATGGGACTATAACCCAAATCCTGCCCCTCAAACCAGGGATGGTGAGGATGCTCCCCATGTAGGGAGAAACTCCATGTAAAATAAGGATAATGGGATTCTAACCCAAATCCTGCCCTTCAAACCCAGGGACTATGAGTATAAAATTAAGGATAATGGGACTCTAACCCAAAACCTGTCCCAAAAAACAGGGACTGTGAGTGTAAAACTAAGAATATTGGGACTCTGACCCATATCCAGCCCCAAAAACCAACTGTGAGTGTAAAATTAAGGATACTGGGACTCTGACCCATATCCTGCCCCAAAAACCAGGGACTGTGAGTGTAAAATTAAGGATAATGGGACTCTAACCCATATCCAGCCTCTAAAACGAGGGACGGTGAGTGTAAAAATAAGGATATTGGGACTCTAACCCAAATCCTATGCTAACAAAACACCTATAAAGCTTTGTTAGCATGCTGTAAAGGTACACTAAAAATACATAAACTTCCATTGCCTGCAAAAGAAAACATTTTTGCGTTAAAAACTTGTATATCATCACCACAAACTTGTACTCTGAAAATGGTGTGCCTGTCACTGCAAAAACAAGGCACAGGCAGTTCAGAAAAAGCAACCATGACAACACCGGTGAGCGATCTCTCACCTGGATTATGCTTGAAGTACATATGAAATGATGGTTATTAGGTTAGTCTCTAATATAAAGGATGAATTCCAATTTCAGACACTAGATGGCAGTATAGTACAGGACACAAGCAGCAGTGGGAAAACAATTTCACCACCAAAAATAAACGTGTCACCGTTCGTGTTGTAAATTCACCAACGGTCCAAAAAGACAAACCATCATGTTCTGCCCAAATGTTCAGAAAAAAAGCATTCTTAGATTAAGTATTTCCAAATGTCCATGTGTTGCTGTCATACAACGTTAGTATAAAGAAAGAACTTGACACCGGATGATGTTACTTTGAAAAAGAATGTACCTGAGGTTGTCAGCTGCTGAAAAAACGTAACTATCAGCCACGCTGTGTAAAACAACACAGCATTGCTCAGGTAGAAGCGACGTTGACCATCTTTTTGACATCGTCAATAACTTTATTAACAGACACATATTGTGGTTGGCAAAAATCTGTTTTTTCGCATTGTGGAAAACCAAACAGCATCGTTTTGATACCTCGGAGATGCTTCCACACAAAAGATGGCGTCACGTACAGGAGACCCACGCCGAGTGGCTAAAGGCGCGCCCTGTAGCACAATCGACCATAAGCAGCATTGAGAGCTTGACAAGAATTGACGTCATGAGGAGATCTGTAGCTGCTCCGCGCCACACCACGAGCCAGGTAAGGTGCGCGAGTTGAATTCGAAATTTCAATCGCAGCACGACAGTTGTTTCAACAGGCCTCAATGTAAGGAAAATGACAAGTCCCGAAAACTGTACAAATTTCACTCATAAGGCAACTCCTGTAGCAGCAGGCAGAGACTAAGTTAAGTCCAGCCATAACACAAGCCCATTATTGAAAACATGCCAACCGATACGTAATAAAACTGTCGCACCTCCGTTGATTTGTGTGCGATTCAAAATAAACTGTCTAAGAAGCAGTAAATCAATTCCGATGGGCCAAGAGCAATCGAGTTCAAAAACCATTTCCATGTGAAAGCGGCAGAATTATTTAATGTTCACTTTTACGTTCCTGTGTGGTCCTGCGTACCTTCCACATAGGCTCAGCTCCCAACATGTTGCACATGAAAGATAGGCATAAAGGATTCTCAAAACATTTTTTGTGACCCACAGAAAATGATATTGCTGGATCACTCACATGTGATGAAACACGTCCTATCCACAGTTCTTTGCTGAAAAGTTAATTTAGCATTACAAGACAGGCAACTGTGATTGGGCCTTCGGCTGGCACAAATGGAGCAATGTAAGGCAGGTAACGTGGTTGGGCCGTCTGTTGGAATCGACGCTGGTGGGGCTTGCTGCCTTACGCTCCAAATGAGAAGCTCTTAACTTAGTTACACTTAGTTAATTCCATTTGATATAATCTGTATGAATTTCATGTACCTTGAAATCTCTTGGTTTCTCTTCATCTCTCTTCTTCGTTCTCTTTAGTTTCTTATTTGAGCATGTGGTCTTCTCCAGCTCGTCGCCATAAATAATGTAGTATTCAAGTCCACACACAGTAGATGATGTTAAGATGTTTGTTAGTAGATAAGTAGATAGGATGTTACAGCCCCACCAGTAGCATCCAGCATGATGCTAAGCCCAATGACAACTGAAGGCCTCAGCCCACAGATTCCCAACATTCTCATGCGCATCATAGCTGCAGCATTCTACAGGCTGGGCTAGAGGTGAAGAAAGCATGTATATTATATAAACAAGGTGCAAGGATACTACAACTTCTTTCAGTCTTCATTAGTGACTCTCACACATTTTTCTAAGAACTTGCAGGTGGGCATATCTTACTGTTGGTACATAATGTGGGCAGGCGTCCCTTTGATGGGCGCTCGCTGCATTTAGATCGCTGTGCCCCCATTGTGATTGCCTACAGCCTTTCACACTCGGGAATAAAGGAAAAAGGTATGCAGACCTTGTGCGCGCACCCCATCCGGTGAAGGAATGGAGGGAAGGAATTGTACTGTGGGGTATAGGGTTCTCCTCAGTTATTTCTTTCAGCTGATGGGGTAACGGTCTCATGCACTCGTAACCAGAGTTCCTTTGAGTTCAGTCTTGTCCAGCAAGGCTGATGAAGGGGCTGAGGTGGCTAGAACAGGGGTCTCTTTCTCTCGCACTTTCATCCTTCAAGTGCTTTCAGACGTGCCTCCTGCCCATCTTCCCCATTGCAGCACTTTTCTAGAGCCCTCTTTCGGTATATCATGGGTTCACACTTGTAATGTAATGTGAGATGGATTTGTATAGCATTTTGCTTGTCACCAATGAGGGTATCCAGGCACTTGTGCTCTCTTTCCTTCTAGGTCCTTCCATTCCTACCTGCCCTACCAGTTTTATTTTTTCCCCATCATCTCCTCCTATTCTGATGGAATCTCTTTTAGTTTTGACAATACACTAGCAGCAAACAATGCACTGAAGCTGTGAACAAACGATACCCGCAGTTAGACCTTTGCCTAAATTTGGTTCGATCCGCACTCTGTGTTTCTGCCAATTACCATGTTAGGAGCCAGGCCGCTCTCCACCTCAGTTTCCCCGCCTAAGTTCCTTGTATGGAGTCGGGTCCCGCACCCTTCTGTCTCCCTTTGTGGGACAGTTTCCAACACCACAGTGCACCATCTATGACAAAGTAAACACAACACGTGGCAACCCCAAGTCCATAAAGCAAAATAGCAGGCAGCAAAGCAAAATATTAAAGACAACTGTCATATCAGCGGAGGGGCTCTTGCTAGAAAAATGGTCAGCTGGAGAAAAGCGTTAAAACATGCACATTTTGATCAGAACTAGTAAATATATAGATTTGCCAAATACAAGTACATGTGAGAAAGTCATGTGACAATACTTTCAGCAGAAAAGGTGTCTAACATGCAGTTGTCTCAGCCCTGCCTCTGCGGAAGCACTTGAACGACTTTGAAAGGAAGATAGCCTTTATATCCACAAATACTCACTTTTCTTCTTACAAAACCCTGCTTCACTTGCCCAGTTTGAAAACAAGGTTGCACTTGCTAAAATGTGCAATGTGCTTCACAAGACATAATGGCTCCTCGCCTAACTTAAGTTGTCAGTGAACATGATACAGTATACAGCTTTAAATCAGTACAAAAATATTGCATTCTCACCGTACACACTCATACTAATGTAATATGTTTCCATTACCTTTTTTAATGAATAAACTGCATATAATCATTTCCCTTTAGATATAGACTGGGTATAATAAGACACAATAAAATGTCTCACTGGTATTTTCAAGGGTGGCTGTATTACCATGTACATGAGAAGGACTTTATCCACGACTCCATTTCTGTAACACATTAACTACTTAGAGACTACCCAATTAAGAAGAATAAAATTTTTGTTTTATATATTAAATGGTTCCTCCTACATATTTTTGAATGTGGATTAGATGTAAACACCATTGAAGAGGAATGTGTGTATAGGGAGAGCGCAGACTGAGTCTAGGATTTTTTTTTCTCAAAAACTGAAGATGATAATATATATATATTTTTGTATAAATATTTTTATTTGCATTTTTAACCAATACAAAAACAACTGGCATGTCACAAATAGTCATCCACGCGCCCGAAAACCTCCCCACCCACGGTCCACCTCCGTATTTCCATGTCAATCAATCTATCGAATTCCGGCTCTATCGTAAATGATACTGTTGGCAGTCCTTCCTTACCCCCCAAAGGCTCCCCCTTGGGCTTGGGCCCATATCCAGCCACATCCCTTCACAAAGTGCAGCCATACCCGACAAGACCCACATCATGTCAATCAGAACCCAAACCCCCAGTCTAGGCCATGGTACCTTCTCCATTACCCCCATACTCTGCAAAATTTCATTTCCGGGGGCATCCTCTCACTTTGTAGGTAACATATCCATTCCCCTCCTCCATTCTCCCAATTGAGGCGGAGACGGTGTCCCATGCCCGTGCCACGTCCCTCTTCGCCGCCACCAGGGCCAACAATGCAAAGACCAGGTGCGGGCGGCTCAGGTCTACATCATTGGTTTTCCCAGTAGTACAAATTTAGGTTCTATAGGAAATGGGGCTTCTAGTACCTTACTCATCTCTCCCAATACTTGTGTGCAGTAAGTGTGGATAATGGGGCAGTCCCAGGTAGTATGATAGAAGTCCCCTTGCGGATGTCTACAACGGAGACTACTGGAGTCACCGGCCCGGCCCATACGGTGTAATCAAACCCTATCAAAATATACTGTGTGTAGTATCTTGTATTGGATGAGTCGGAGGCGGGATTTGATTGCGACCTTCCTATGGTGCATCAGGGCAGCCTCCCAATCTATTTTATCCATCGGAACCAGGTTCTGCTCCCAAATGTTTCTCCATTTCCCCAGTCTATCTGGCAAATTATTGTTCAGGGCCTTATATGTAAAGGATACTATCTTGTTGGATACCTGTTCCTGCAATAGGCGACCCTCTAATGGGGCATATTCTGGTAGGGGAGAAGAGAGCGAACTCTCAGCCCTCCATGCATGTTGCAGTTGCGCGTACTTACTAACTGGGTGGGGTGCAGCCCATACTCCGCCGCCAGGGTCTTAAAGGGTTTAAGGCCCCCCTTCACCACCAGATCCAACAACTTGGAGATTCCAATATCCTCCCACCTTCCAAAGCCTCTGAGTTTGTGGAGCTCTCTTAACCAGGTATAGTTCCATATTTGTGACAGCTTGTCGGCTTATGTTTCGATCTCAATATCGTTGCCGCCCTATCCCATACGTTCATGGTTATTTGCGTGGCCGGGAGTAGTCTTCTCCTACCTGTGCCCCCGTATTAATAAAACAAACAGGTACGGCGTGCCATGGTTTCCCTCTCTAGCCTATAGGTGGGGTGATCCGCTGGTACATGTAGCCAATGATCCACCGGCGCCAAATGCTCTGCCCAGTAGTATGCCTCAATGTCTGGCAAAGAGATCCCTCCATTATACTGGTTTCTCTGTAACGTGCTCAGAGCTATCCTCGGTTGCTTTCCTACCCACAACAGGGAGGAGCGCACTTCCACGTCTATCACCCTAAACGTCTGCCTAGGAAGAGGAAAGTATTCATTTTGTAGGGCATACAAGAAACGGGGCAATGTAATCATTGTAAACATTGCAGCCTGGCCAAGTATGGTGAGGGGGAGGGCTTTCCATCGGAGAGCATTGTGTGCAACGTTTGTAATGACCCGCTTAAGATTATAATATTTGAGCAATTGTAGTTTAATCTAGTGTAATGGTTAGGCTAAAAGTTAGTGTTAAGGTAAAGGTTATCTTGAGATGCATAATATGGCAATTGTTAAGGGACAGAATGCATTACAGTTAAGTGGCGTGGGTTTGGGTACTTTACAGCTTTGATTAAGTTAAAGGTGATCAGCATAGGTCCTGAAGGAATGAATTCATTAAAGATTTTTTGGCTAGCCACTCACTATGTAAATGATTTCAGTTAAGGCTCAATGAAAGTAAATATATTTTGGTCAGTTTCTTTCAATACAATAGACCACTAAGGAATAAAATAAAGAACTGAAAATGTCCCTCAGTGCTCAGTTGGGCCCTGTGTTAGGGCATTTTTATAATTTATGTTTGTCCATAGGAGTTCAGTGTTTATTCAGGGGCCTTTGTGCTCAACGTTTGTGCATGCTTTACCCTGCAGATAACCAGTAATTTGTTTTATTTTGTACTTAGATAGGAGAGGTCCAGACACTGAAAGTTATACAAAGAAAAAACACAAAGGTACGTTGCCCATATAACTTTTGTGAACACGTCGTATGCGAATGCAATTTTTAATGACGTATTAATGATATCCATTAAAAAATTTAGCTTATATCTTAAAATTGATGTGTTTGTTTTGTACGAGGAGTTTTATATTGAATACTTTAAATGAGATGTGCATTCCTGAAATGTTGTGTAAATGAACTTTGATTCTTGACTCATAAATCAAAAGGCTCTGAAGATTACTCTTCTGATAACCTACTTACTTGACTACTTATTGCTGAATCAAGAGCTGCCTAACAGTTTTCACTCATGTCAGATTGTTGCAGAACTTCACCATCCCCTGAAATGGTACCTGATATAAACTGTAATAATGTAACATTTTTCTATACATTTCAAAAGAACTCTAAAGTAAGAGCAGGTTTATTCACATAAATGTATTTTTTTTACTGTAAATGCATTGCAATGCACTTGCATAGGTCAGACAACACAAGTGTGCTCACAAACCTCATTAGAACTTCAGAAAGTTCCGGCCTATATTCATAGCAGTAAAGTGGAATTAGGAAAATATTGGCTAGTTTACACCTTCAATATTCCAATGTTTCTCTTCCTTTTTTTACCTGTAAGTAAATACAGCAATGAGGAGCACTCAAAAGGTAGTCAAAGACACACTTCAATTAATGAATGTAATATCAAAATTATTATATTCTAAGTCCACACATATGTTTCTTCTACATTCAGTTTATTGATTCAAGGAAGCTGGTATATTTTATATTCAACTTTATTCTTGCAGCTTTCAAAATAAATGTTCAGCCAGCCAATGCATTTCGTCCTTACAAAAGGACTTCATCAGGGCTTTAAAAAGACATACATACAGTCTATTTAAATTTAAAACAATTAATATGTACAATAAAACATTAACACATCTTACATGGTTCCAGTAGATGTAATCATAAGGCTAAGTAACACACCTTTTCCAATGGACTGAACTATCACATATTTTGTTTGTTTATTCATTTTACATTCATTTCAATAATTAGAAAAATATAGGTTTCAAATCCATATTTACTAAAAATAAATGTTTTCCATAAATGTGCCCAACCCATTTCCTTTGTACAAAGATTTCACATTATTTTATTTAAAAATATAGATAATACTATGGGCATCAGAGGACCCAACTCCTTGTGTGTTGCATCATGTCTAAGAGAGCTGTTACTGCCTTCTTTGTTGTTGTTTTTTCTATTTTAGCTGTTTAATTTAGAACAGTTTACCCTTAGTGGGTGTAATATTCCAATAACATTATAGTCCTTCTACCTAGGGCTAAACTAGTTGCCACGGGTCCTCTCCTCGTTAGCAGCCAAATTCAGAGAAAAGGGCTAAAGACAAGTATCACTATTGGCAGTAGACTTTAACGCTATGTTAGAATATCAGGAGGTTAAGTGAAGACATGTTTTATAAGGTTCTATTTGGACATTTCTTGAGTACTATGGTAGTGTAATTACTGCTCTATAACTATATTTTGTTCTATCTTTATATGCCCATTATAGTAACTCTCATAAGAGGTATTGTTCTTTGAACATGCCTCTTGAGTCTGGTTAGAATAAACTCACATACAACTTCTACCATTGCTTTACAACAAATATTTTTTTTAAATACATTGCAATAATATAAAATGTGCTATCTGCCTCTTCATAAAATAATTTGTCAGAAATCGAAGAAAATAGTTTAATCTGTAGCTTCTAGAGAAAAAAATATTTTAACATGAGTGGAGATTTGTTTGCTTTGAAGAGTTCATCCCCATGAGCCATTTTAAGGCAGGTATATTTTTGGTATTTGGTACTTAACCACCTACTAATAATTGAGGGGAGGTTCGGAATATACCTTTTTTCTTGGAGCACTGTTACTGAAAAATAACTTTTTAACAGTGAAGTATTTCCTCTGATTTTGCATGGTGAGGTATGATTGCACTATGTTGGTAGAAATTCTGCAGTTGTTTACAAATGCTGTACATAGATTTGGTATAAGTTTGGCATTTTGGGCTTTGGTTGGCATAGTATATGCTGCAACCATAGTGGTGGTGAAATTGAGGGGGACCCTTTTATATCCTTAAATTGGGGAGAGGCAGGAGTGCACCCTTTCCACATTCCCATTTGCGTGATCAATTCAACTATTGGCATACTGGATTTGATGAGTGACAGTCAGGGCATTAAAATAAGACGACAAACCAGATGAGAAAATCTCACTGTAGATGGATGACATCATCCTGTATGTTGTTGCCTCCCTTCAGACAGCAACAAAATTACTGCAATTTTTCAAAACAATGGTCAAAACTCTGATTACTTTGTTAATTGGACTAAGGGCCACATGTACATAGCTTTTTTGTTGTTGCAAATGACCCTATTCGCAAAATCTGGCCGTTTGTGATGTGCATGCGAAAACTGTTTTTAGGAGCAGGTAGTGTTCCAGGAACCTCTGCCTATCTTTAAAAAATGAAACTGAAACGTTTCATTTTTGTTTTTAAAACACATCCTGTTTCCCTTTAAGGTAAACGGGCTGCATTTTAAAACAAGCATTGGCATAGCGAATAGGTCTTGCCTTTGAGACCTTATTGTTTAGGCATGCAACAGTTGATGTTGTTGCACCAAGGATATTGTGCTGCATAACTAAATACTTATAAGGTCCCAAAAGCAAGACCTATTGGCTATGGCAATGCTTGTTTTGTGTAGCGCCCTACCTACGAAAATTCTTACACTGTGCGTTGGTTAAAAAAATTAACACCACTTTGAGGCAGGCTCACAGTTGTTATGATGATAATTTTTAATTCTTAATTGTTTTCTCAAATACAGAGTACCCTTTTAAAGGTTAATTGTTTTTTTTACATGTTTGATGCTAAAAAGAGAGGGATGGGTTTAGAGAAAGCAATGCACATTTCAAGCCCAATTTACCGAGGAGCGAATGACTTCCACAAAATGCATAATTTTCCAGCATTAGGCAAACCAGAAGCCAAAATATAAGTCCAACAAAAGGTGTTCTGGAGTTTCAAAATTCATGAGCCAGTGGGTTTCCTATGTCAATACAGAAGTATAAATCTGTGAAAGTTGAGAGGTGAGGAAGATTTGTACTTTTGCATGAGTACCATTTACGAAATCTGCCACGGTGGCAGAGATTTATGGAGACGAGGCAAAACCATTTCTCACCTAACAGTGCATCACAAATTGCCTTGTTCCCAACCTGGAGAAAAGGGCGCGAGCTGTCCGCTCCACGTCTGCCTCGAAAAGCGTGCGTGGTTGATGCTGCGCAGCGGGGCTGCATCGCCCTGTGGAAGAAAGAATGAAGGGGATATTTCAGTTGTAGAAATACTGCCTTCAGCATGCCGGGTGGCGACGTACATCCATTCTGCTATTGTTCATCGTATGTAATCATGCATTTGTTCAGGGAATGGCAGGCAGACCTCACACCAGCCATCACCTGCTTTAACAGTACGTCAATGTGTTCACTTTGTTTTCTACTAACGCTGGTTCCCGCCATCGCACCATTTGCCTCTCAGCTTTAATTCGCCTGTATGCGCAGTGCAGGGGTTTAATCGAGCACTGCATGTCACGCTGAACACCATGTATCATCTAAGGGACCATGGTAAACTAATGAACGGGATTTTTACCATATCACTAAATTGACAAGAGTACTTGGCCAAATAATGAAACTTAGGCTACATTGAGAGAGGTAGAATCAATACATTATTTAATTAGTTTTTGTTGATTTGGTAGAATAAATGTATTCATTTATGCATATGTTTTGTAAAGTGCAGATGCACCCGGAACATGCTTCAAAGTGCTTGTGGAGACTGCGGAGCTGAAAGAAACGCGCGGCCGTAAAAGTGAACGCGACTGCAATCTGTTTCTAATTAACGTGACTGTGACACATGCAAATGTAAACAAGCGTGGGCGCGATAATTGGAAACAGATGGCGCTGCTGATCACTCCCGCAAGGGGGATGCCGTACATGCAAGAGTGCTCCTTGGAAACAGTGCAGTACATGCACAAGTTTTCCAAAACGTACAGACCTATTCCAAGAGGTTGTCTCATAAGCAGCGCTTTCTCGACCTAAAAAGGTTGCTTTATTTAAAAGCAAACATAGACAATGAAGGTCTGCTGTCCCCTACAGGCCACCATCCCTGTTTTTAGCGATGCCCAAGGCGTCACAAATTGCGACCTACCTCATGATTATTAATGAGGTAGGTCGATTGTGACCCCCATTATCATGGACACATTTGTACATAGGTGTTTCAAGCAAATCGCAAAAAATAGCTATTAGTATCTTCCAAAATGAAACCTACGTACATGTGACCCTAATTTCTTTATCCTATAAATAAATGATTAGAATGTAAAAGACTCGAACATGCCAGGTATAAAACAATGGTAGATCGATTAAAAATTTTAGGGATGAAGAAAACAAGAAACAAAGTAGTCTTCATAGACTGTAGTATAGAAGTAGTTTTAATTATCTTTGTAAAAGATGTAAAACTAACGCAAAATGCCACTTTTCTTTAATGGGGAGGGCCGCTGCTTTCAAAATAACTTTCTTTAAGTTGCTGTTTGTACTACAGAATACCACCTATAAAAAAAAAAAAGGATTTTTCTTTTTAAGATTAGGAGTTTTGCATTTCATTTGACATGTAGTGTGTCACTGCGAATTGTGCTCACAGTGCTATATGCCACAGTGTATACTGGAGGCATTGCACGTCCTAGTATAAGAGTGTACTGTTGGTCCTCCCAACTCCTATTTCTATATAATTGTATACATGTCACCAATAGAGACTCCCTTAGATTGACAAAGGAAAAAGCAGGATACCCACACTCTCTGTATAGGAAAGAGGAAAATCTGCTCCAAGGTGTGTCATTCGGACCACATTGTCCCCAGAACTCCCAGGTGACCAAGCTGGGGGGAAGTGCAAAGTACATTTCTACTAGCAGTAGAACAGGCCTCAAATAATTTTATTAGAGATCAGAGTCTTCATTTCAGATGTTATTGCATATTTTCTATAGAGGATGGTTGTTCAGTTTTTATCAGACATAATCACTACAACACATCTGGAAAAGAAGCTCCCCTCGTGCACAGAAGTCTTGAAACCCACTGCATCCCACCTTTCAAAAAAGGTCCATGTTCTTGTAGACAGCCCTGGGTAGTACATACTTCCTCAGTAAAAGGAAGGTTTCCATTTCTTGTGGGCTTTTGATGTTTTTTGTACAGTCTCTTGTCAAGAGCATGATAAAGACAAGCTTTTCAATATTGTTTTCCATAGTCCATTCATTATGCTAAGGAAAAAAGGGTCCACAGAAAATCAACAAGAATATCATATTTGAACCATTTGGATCACTCCCTTCTACCGGTTGTGTACTCTACCTCGTATGCAAGGCCCCCTGCTTGAAGAGGGCGGTGAATGAATTATGCGCCCCACTCAGAGCAACTGAATCTCATTACCTGAATTCCAGAAATCTCATCTCTATGATGGCCTTTGGCCCTCAACCAAAGAGTGTTTTGGTGCTTTTTTTAGGGGCATCTACCTGGTATTCAGCCCCACACCCCATATTGCTACAGTGTATGCTTCCCTTAGCTGAAGGGTTTGGCACTGCCAAGGGTTACTTTATGACCAGTTGTTTTTAAGAGGGCTCTTGAACAGGATCCTTCTTTTTTATACATATGTCGATGCAATTTCTGAGGTGAGTGGTAAATTGGTTTTGCTAAATACATTTGTTTTCTCAGTCGATCTTAATTTTGGGACTGAACTTCCTGGGGGTTGCACTCTTTGATCCCATGCCTCCTCATGCACTCAACTCTCTTACCAAGCAGGTAATCTTCTAAATGACAATTAAAATTGCTCACAGAATTAGTGATACTTGTTTTTTCCACCGTTCCTCTACAAAACATGCCACTTTGATGGTAACTTTCTTTTATTTACAAAACAGGCTGAGAATTCTGCTTGGCTCGCACAATAAATCTGCTAGTGTTTTTACACACTCTCGTCTACTTTAAAAATTGAAGAGATGGGGAGGAGCTACGCACCGACCTAAAATGGCCGCGTAGGCTATCTGCTCCGCCGAGTCCGTCCGCTGGCCCGAATATCCTGGCAACAATCCTGCCCCCTCCAACCCTTCTTCCAACGGCGGAGGTCGCGTGGTGCAGCGGCGGCCGACTCTGGGGTCCGGAGGCCGCCCAGGACGGAAGCTGTGTCTGCCTTTGTTTTCCGGCCTGGTGGGCGGTGGAGCCAGGGACTCGGGGGCCTGCATCCCCCGCAACGTAGTTTAACAACAGCTGCGGCCCCGGACGGAAGTCTACGGCAGGTTCTGCCGTGAGTGAAATTTGATGGACACGGCGGAGGCGTGGTGATACGGCGCTATTGCTGGAAGATCCTGCCGCCCCACCCCCGCTCCTTCATTCCCGATGGGCCGCCGCCCGAAGCGCCGGAAGGCACGTAAATCTGCAGATTGCCTGGAATCGGCGGAGGCGGGCGTAGTAGTGACTGCATTTGGCCTGGGGGTGAGTGTCGGTGGGGGCTTCATCGCTGGGGCCCCCCCTTTTTTCCCTGGGTTTTCGTTCTGGGAGTGGTGTTCCTGGATTTGGGGAGTCGGCGGGATAGCGGAGCAGGCCCTGTCATCGATCATCAGCAGGCCCCCGGCTCGAATGGTGATTGATATTGTCTACTGGCTGTGTTGATGACCGTACTGTACACTGGGAGTGTTGAGGACGGCGCAGTGTGTCTCCTGGTTCTCCCTTGCAGCTTTGCTTCGCATAATGACGCTGGTGGAGCGGGGAATGTGAGACAAGTGGCGGCCTGCCTGGACGATAGGGCACTCGAGTGATAGATCCGTCCCTTGCCCCTACGGACGGGAACCAGCCCTGGGACCCATCATAAATAACTCAAGCCTGATCACAGGGGGCAACCATAGGGATTGTGGTGTGTTCCAAGGTGGGCACGAACTAGTAATCCGGGTACCTCACGAGATGGCGTCAAGCAGGATAGTGAGCAACATTCTTCCAGGGTGCAGAGGACCCCGAAGCCAGTGCAGACCAACAAGCTGGACCGGTATACCCTGCCTAAAGAATCGCCAGGTGGAGCGGGAGCTACGGCTGTGGACTCTGGAGTGCCCCCGGATCGGGGAGGGGAATTCACGCTGCATGATGTAATAGGAGCTATAGATGGTGTCAAAACCTCCCTGGGACAACAAATGGTGACTCTGGATACTAAATTAGATACGGTGTCTATCGAAGTCAACCTCATCCGAGCGGTCCTTACTATGGTAAATGAGAAGGTCAAGTCGCTGGGTATCAAGACATCCAGCCTGGTGGATGATGTGGCTCAGCTTCAACAAGATGTGCGCGTGCTCAAGGCCTCACATGTGTTGGCGGAACGCAAGCTGAATGACTATGAAAGTAGGGCCCGGCGAAACAACATCCGTATTCTGGGTGTGCCGGAGAGATCGGAGGGTCCTGCCCCTAATTTATTCATGGAGGACCTTATCCTCAAACAACTCCAGCCTAAAGGCCTTAGTAAACTTTTCACCGTTGAGCGCGCTCATAGAGTTCCCGGGGGAAAGCCGAGGCACAGAGCTCCGCCTCATCCTAAGATCGCCAGAGTCTCACATTTTAGGGACAGAGACATCATCCTACAAACCGCAATAGCAGGGCGTCCTATTCAGTTTGAGAACGCCATCCTTTCCTTTTTCCCGGACTTCACGCAGGCAGTGCAAAAGCAGCGACTGAACTTTCTGGCAGTAAAGAAGAAATTGAGAGACCGAGGTTTGAAGTATGCCATGATGTTTCCGGCACGACTGAGGGTGGAGGTGCGTGGAAAGGTCTGGTTCTTTGACAATCCAGAATTGGCGACTGATTGATTGACACTCTCCCTCGCGACCGAGCGGAGTCACCGGACCGGTCTCAGGAAGATGCTCCATCGTAACGTGAATGGTACTGTTTTGGATTGTTCGGGGTGGTCTGATATTTGTAGGGGCTGGGAACATGGTTTTGTGTGCTATTGCGTGACCTTCTAGTAATTTCGTGATGAAGAAGTGGGGGCTCGGAGAGGGAAACTTAAGGGATCCGGGTTTGGGGCGGGGGTGATGGAGCGGAATCCTCCTCAAGGTTTTCTTTCTTTGAAGTGTTAGGGGCGACAGGCACTTGCAGTTGTTAGTGGGCAGTTTTGAGCCCAGTGGGCAGGGCAGCAGGGAATGGGGGTTTTGGGGGGGAATGTTTGTTCTTGATTGTCATAGGTTAGTTGGTTTCATCAGCACTGTACATTGGTTTCATAGTCAATATATAGGGTTGGGTTTGCAGTACCGAGCATATGATGGGGGTAGCGAGAGGGGCGTGGCTTGGACGCCGATCGGGATGGCGGCGTGAGCTTGCAGCTCCGCGCAGGGTCCCGCTATTTCTCCTGAAAACGACACCCGGGGAGACCCCTGATCGGCACAACTGGCCTGCGAGGTGTTGGAGAACCACTGGAGAGCGGTTGAGAGCTCTTGGGGGACCGCTAGTGTCACTGAGACCTTGAGAGACGACGCCCGAGGTGTTGCCCGGAGTGCGAAGAAAATGGCGGCGGAGAGGGTCGATGGTCTCTGAACCGAAACTGAGGAGGATTGGCGTCGGCCTACAGGGTGGCCCACCTTCGGCGAGATTGGAGTTGCGGGGACGTGCTGGCATAGACCTGTGGGGCAACTGGGGGCTTGGGGGCCAGCGTTGGACTGGTGTACTAGTTGTACGCACTCGTTACTCATCCCCCCTCCCCCCTCCCCCAGGTCCTGACAACAGTGGAGCGGGCGGCCCTGGTACTCCTGGTTCTTTGAGCTGTTGGCACAGGGGAGGTACTCTACCAAAATAACTGCTGGTGCGCAAGTCCCCCAGGCAGGGGTTACCGGGCACTGGTGAAGATCGGGCGTGTCCGGGCGACGACGACAGAGGCCTAAGATGGCGGCTGCGGGAGGAGCAGCCATTACGGAGCAGGCCCGGGAGGACTCGACCGCGCTATCCCAGGTCGATGAGGCCTCCCCGCTGATGATGGACCAGGAGCAGAGACTGAACCGACGCCTGGATACTATCTTGGAGGCCATCACCTCGACCAAGGAGGCATTGCAGCAGGACATTGCGCAGGTCACCACGGGGCTGGGTCTCCTGAGGGCGGATCATGCCAAGCTGGCGGACAAAGTAAAGGACCATGAGCAGCTGCTCCTAGATCTGAAACCGGCGGTGGTGACCGCGAAACACAAGATTACGGACATCCTCAACCGCTTGAACACGCTAGAGAGACGTGCGGAGGATGCTGAAAGCCGTAATCGGCGGAACAACGTGCGGGTCGTAGGCCTGCCGGAGAGGATTGAAGGGGATGATGCGGTGGCCTACTTGGAGAACTGGTTCCGGACGGTGGTGGCACCGGAGGGTCTCACCTCCTTCTTCACATTGGAACGAGCACACAGGGTGCCGGCTCGCCCACCGGCGCTCGGCCGCCCCCCTAGACCGATGGTGGTGAAGCTCCTCCATTATAAGGATCGGGACCTGTTAATCCAGAAAGCTCGAGCATCGGGCCCATTTGAGGTGGAAAATAGTCGAGTCACGATTTTCCCGGATTATACACAGGCGGTCCAGAAGAACAGGGCGTCCTTCCTGGCGGTGAAAAAGGAGCTGAGGGAGTAGGGCATCCAGTACTCATTGCTCTTCCCGGCTAAGCTGCGAGTAATCCTGGATGGGAACACTCAATTTTTCCAAACTCCTGATGAAGCGTGGTCATGGTTAGAATTGTATCGTGCCGGCACGGACAGAACTGGCAAAAGTCAGCGAGAGAGGCCTAAACCGCTTCAGGTCCGGAAATCCCAACGGATCCGCTCCCGCAACAGGCTTCAGAGAGCGAAACGGGAGGCTCAAATGGCTGCGGACAAAAGAGGGGCGCTGGCAGCGACGGCGAGCATCACACGGTCGCAACAGGAGAGTGACCTGGCTGTATCGGACTCTGGCGAGGACGGCGGCAGGACTGGAGAGGAATTATCGGAGGCGGAGAGCTCGAAGGGCCCGGTGGTCACCCCACAGACTTCCGACGAGATTTTTCATGGCTGACTCATGTATGGGACTTGTGACATTGTATTTCTCACAGGGAACTGTTCTGTTGGTGCTAGAAGGGAAGGGCTGCCAGGTAGGGTGTGGCATCGACACTGCGGGATGGAAGGCGCGGGGCGCGGGCTCCGCCTGCCCGGGGTCGGCGATAACTCACCCCCTCGGGGCCCTTAAGGCTTTCTGTGGTGGCGACCACAGATTAGTCGGATGTGTGCTCTGTTTAAGGTTTGGATCAGGGCTGTAACTGGGTTTGTAGGCTCTGTCCTGGGGAGTGGGATTTGGGGAGTTTTTTCTATCGTTCTTCTGGGGGGGGGCAACTGCTACGATGTGGGCAATGAATGGCTACACCTGAACTGGATCGTTATGCTTTGGCATGGGGACGTTACTTGACTTGAAATGCCTAACATGGAATGTCCGAGGACTGCGAACTATGGTCAAACGCCACAAAGTACATGCTTATTTGGTGAGGCGGGGGGTCCAGATTGCCATGTTGCAGGAGACTCATTTAACTAAACAGGAATGCACTGCGTTGCAAAAGAGATGGCGAGGGCAGGTCTTTGGAACCACTTATTCCGCGTTTGCTAGAGGGGTATTGATATGGGTACGAGCGGGGGTACCGTTCCAGGTGTTGAACCAGCTGGTGGATCCTGAGGGTAGATATGTGGCGGTGGAGGGGAGGTTATATGGCTGGGATGTGGTCTTGTGCTGTGTATATGCTCCGAATGTTGACCAGGCTCGCTTTTTTGATGGTTTATCCTGCTCACTGGCCTCTTTCCTGGTGGGTCCTGTGCTTCTGGGAGGGGACTTCAACTCGATCACGGATGTTGCTCTAGATAGGTCTCACCCTCCACTGGTCGATTCCCTAGTGCGTAGACTAGCTGCACACAGGAAGGATTTGCAGGAAAGATGGTGTCTTTTGGATGTATGGCAGGAGCAACACCAGGGTGGTAGGGACTATTCCTTTTTCTCTGCCCTCCATGCTCTACATGTTAGGATCGACTCGGTCCTGTGCAGTGGGTCCCTAGCTACATTGGTTACTCATACAGAGTACCTGGCCAGGACCATCTCGGATCACTATCCTTTGCTGGTGCACGTACAATGGCAGCGTGCGAGACCTGCGATCCCAACATGGCGGCTTCGGCCCGACACCTTGGAGGACTCGGTGTTTAGTGCTGCGGTCCAACAGGGCATAGATCAATACTTTGATAAGAACGAGGGGACAGCTACTTGTAGGTCCACTGAATGGGACGCGATTAAAGTGGTGGTGAGAGGAGTGTGCATGGGTAGATTTTCGAATGCTCGAACGTCGGTGTTGAATGCGCTTGCTAGGGTGGAAGAGAAGTTGAGGGAACTGGAACAGCGCAGACCGGACCGACCGGACTTACAAGCTCGGTTACTGGAAGCCAAGGAGATGGTGGCTACCGAAACGGAAAGGCTGCGGAGTTATGACTATAGACAATATGCCATTAAAGCACATGCTGAGAGGGATAAGGTAGGCACGTTACTGGCCCGGCTAGCTAACCCTGAACTCAGAGGCTGCCCAATCTTGAGCATAAAAAATACGCTGGGGGAGATGGTTTATTCACAGACAGCGGTGATGGAATGCTTTCGGACCTATTATGCTGAGTTGTATGAGAGTCAACTGGGGGTGGAGGCCTGGGAGATCAGTGAATACTTAGAATCAATGCAGCTTCCGGTGCTGGATGACGATGATGCGAAGGACTTGGGGGGACCTATCACGCTCGCCGAGATCAGGGCGGCCATTAAACATATGGTGTGGAATAAAACGCCCGGGGTAGATGGTCTGCCGATCGAATTTTACCAGAAATATGTAGACAGCTTGGCGCCTAGATTACTGGTGGTGTATGGGGAGGCTCACAGACTGGGGAGTCTGCCCAGATCGATGAGGGAGGCGTTGATAGTGCCATTGTTGAAACCCGGCAGAGAGGCATCTGATGTCAGATCATACAGGCCGCTGTCCATGTTGACAGTGGACTACAAGATATTGAGCCGTATTTTGGCCACCAGGTTGGCCCCGCATATGACCAGGTTGGTGCACAGGGACCAAGCGGGGTTTATCCCTACGAGGAACACGGCGCTTAATATTCGTCGTCTGATTGGGATATTGGACGGCGCAACGGAAGCGGGTGGCGAACCGGTGGTGTTATCTGTGGATATAGAGAAAGCCTTTGATAGCCTGGAGTGGGTCTACTTAGATGAAGTCCTAGTGAAGTTTGACATCGGCGAGGGGTTTCGTAGATGGACGAAGGTGTTGTATTCCTCGGCTACAGCGCGGGTACGCCTGGGCACTCTGGTATCCGCGGCTTATCCGGTTTGTAGAGGGACGAGACAGGGGTGCCCGCTCTCCCCACTGCTGTTCGCACTGGCGATGGAACCATTAGCGGCGCACGCCAGGTCGGGAGTCAAGTACACGGGGATCGACGGAGGCGGGCAGTCGCACTATATATCACTGTATGCGGACGATTTGCTGCTGTACATGGCGGACGCGGAGCGGGCCCTGGAGGGGGCGATGGATATGCTATCCGAGTTTGGTCGGTTGTCGGGCCTCAAGGTTAACTGGACGAAGACTTGCGTCTTTCCGCTCAGGGTAGACGCGCCGTGTCCCGTTCGTGATATAGGGGTGGTCTGGGAGCCTTCTTGCTTCACTTATTTGGGGGTCCGAATCTACCACGAGGTTGCGAACTTATTGGAGGGTAATATTGGGCGATGTATAAGAGCTCTGAGAGGCTGTATGTCCTTTTGGGCTTCCCTCCCTTTGTCGGTGTTGGGTAGAGTAGCGCTACTGAAGATGGTTGCGCTCCCGCGGCTACTGTACTATTTTCGCACGCTGCCCATTTGGATCCCTCAGAGGATCTTTAAGGACCTGCGGACGATGATAATCGATTTTCTTTGGGGGCACGGTCGCCATAGGGTGGCATTGAACACTTTGCTTCGACCCAAGCTTGAGGGGGGGATGGCGGTCCCCGACTTTGAGTTGTACTACTTGGCCGCGCAGCTTCAGGTCCTCACACAGCACGTGGCTAGGGTATTCAGAGGGCCAGAACACGAGCGAGGGCATGGTATAAAACGTCATGTCCTGGCATACATTATCATGCAGCAGAGACTGGAGTTACGAGGCCTCACAATGGAGGAGAAGACGCTCAGGTTGTGTTGGCAACGGAGTTTGAGGAGAGCGAAGGCGTCCCGACCGTATGCGCCGGAGATACCGTTGGGAATGTTGACGGCGCTGCCGCATGGGGGCGATTGGTCTCTGCTACTGGAGTGGGAGGAGCTGGGATTGCAGGTGGTGGGGGATCTGTATCTTGATGGGTCGTTGGTCCCCTTCCAGACACTGCAGGAACAGTTTGGGCTGCCGCAGGGGAGCTTCCTCTTGCATGCGGCGGTGGTGACGGCCATGCAGAAGCACTGGAAAGGGGGGCTCATTGAACCGGAAACGGCTATGGCTTGCCAGTATGTCGTGATGGCCGCTGGTACCTTTAAAGCAGTGACCTGCCTCCATAATAGGATGCTGCATGAGGGGTTGGATCCGCTCATGGGCCTGAAATCGAAGTGGGAACTTAGCATAGGTAGGCCCATTCCGGACACGGTGTGGGGTCATATCCTTAAACGCACGTGGAAGGGTACCAGGAACGCACGCTTTCAGCAGGTCCATTTTTATGTGTTGCACAGGGCCTACCTGACCCCGGAGAAGATTAAACGGTATTTCCAGGTGCAGGAGGCGAGATGTCCGAGATGCCTGGCACTGGAGGCTGATCTAGATCACTTGTTATGGGGCTGCCCGAAGCTGGCGGTTTACTGGGCGGAGGTTGGGGAACTCCTCAATGCAGTGACCGATCGGGAGGTGGATTTTGACATGGCGGCGTGTTTGTTGCTCTGGTTCACACACACGAAGAATACTAAGGTGACGAGTAAATTTATTGATCTGGGGCTGATACTGGCACAGAGGGAAATCACTTGGCACTGGAAGTCTAAGGAGGGACAGTCTGTGAGGAGATGGGTGAATGAACTGCTGAGGTGGTCTGAATGCGAGAGTGTGCTCCGTATGAGACAGGCAGTCAAGCTTGACAATGAAAAGAGCCTAGAAGCAGCGCGAGCGTGGGAGATGATAGTCCAGGCGTTGCGTGACTCCATGGTGGAGGACGAAGATTGAATTGATTGTGTATGAGGACTCCATGAGGCTTATGAGTATGGAGGTATCACTTGATCTGTAGCGGGACCCATAGTGGCGTTAGGAGCATGGCCCACATCGTTAGCGGTTGCTAGGGGGGTGGGGGGGGGGGGAGTGTTGGGATTGTTGGGGGGTGGGTTAGGCACCGGGACCCAGGCCGGGAGGTAGCGGTGATGCCCGGGTTGGAACTGTCCTAGTGTGACGGGAGTACTTGGCTGAAGGGCGGGGTAGAGTCAGGGACACATGGAACTGTTGCGATAGGGGCCCACCGCCGGATGACCTGGGGGTTAGGATTGTAATATCACCTATGTGACTGGACTGTTAGGATATGCTAGACGGGGTTGGGGAGGGTCAGGTGTTTAGGGGGGTAAAATGCAGATACATGAAGCGATCATTGACCAATTATCCCTCAGGGATGCTCACTGTGATGTTCTTGCTGGAAATTTGGGTTACTGCGCCGCCCGGCCTCGGGGATACGGGCTGAATGGCTGTGTACGATATATGGTTTACTTGATCCATGCGGGGGGACACCATGATTGTGCTGGTTGATTTATTAAATGCAATGGTTTCTAATTCTGCAATAAAAACAAATTAAAAAAAAAAAATGATGCGGGGTAGCGAACTAAAGATTTTGAGTTGGAGCGTTAACGGGTTGGGGGATAAAATCAAAAGTAGTGTAGTTCTTCATTTTCTTAAAAGGGAAGCTCCAGACGTGGTCTTGCTACAAGAGACTCATCTACATGGCAACTCATGCAATGCTTTACATAGAATGGGATACAAGTTAATTGCGCACTCAGGGTTTACCTCGAGATCCAGGGGGGTTGGGGTGCTGGTGCATAATACATTTCCCTTTGCAGTCGCCTCTAGTTGGGAAGATGGGAGGGGGAGATACTCTGGAGTGACGGGCACGTGGGAGGGTCATCACATAACCTTCCTTTCCATTCACATCCCTCCCGGGCTACAGGGCATGGCTTTTGCAGATTTGGGAACGGTCCTCCTTTCGCTCCCTGAGGGTCTTTTATTATAGGGAAGGGACTTCAATGCAGTCGTCTCCGGGACAATGGACACACACCCTCCAAGAGAAATGGGGAGGGTTACGCAATGGCTTTCCGACTTTATAGAAGGAATGGGCCTTGTTGACTGCTGGAGACTACTCTACCATGATCGTAAGCAATTTACTTTCCATTCCGGTGCGCACAACAATCTATTGAGACTAGACTATTTTCTGGTCCTTGCAGCTCAGGCTTCATATGTGGCGGGGGTCACTCATTTAGCTAGAGGCATCTCGGATCACTCTCCACTATTGACCCATACAGTTGTACATCGAGGTTCGGCAAGGAGAGGGGCCCCGATAAACCCATGGTATTTACACAACCCCAAAATTAGGAAAGACCTCATTGCCAGGTTAGAAGAATATTTTGTAACTAATGTAGAGTCTGTTTCCTCTTCGGGGTCCCTATGGGAGGCTTTCAAAACAGTCATCAGAGGTCACGTCCTGTCACTATTAGCGGGCTCTAAGCGGGAAAAACATAGGGAGGTGATGGAGTTAGAAACTGAAATTGAGGGTTTGGAGAGAGAACTGGAGCAGGGGGGTGACACACTGCAAACTTCACCAGTTGCTTTTGAAGCAACATGATTATAAAGCGGTGATTACGGAAAGGGCCAAAGCTCTTGGCAGGGAACAACAGGGTAATAAGGCAGGAAAGCTTATCGCATGGTTGGAGAAAAAGGAGTGGGCATGTCGTCTGGTCCCTGAACTACTGACGGGGGAGGGGGAGAGACTCACTGACCCGCAGGATATTGTAGACACGTTTGCTGCACATTTTCGAACGGTTTACACCTCGGTTTCTACTCGCCCAGAGGCTGACTTCGCAACATACAGCTTCCGCGCCTTTCCCTTGAAGATACGAAATTTATGGATAGTGAGATTACTGCTGATGAGGTCGCCCTTGCAGTCTGCTCCTTAAATTCCGGCAAAGCGTTAGGACCCAATGCACTCCCTATTGAACTTTATAAGCTCAGGCCAAATCGTATTGCGCCCTATTGGAAGGATATGTTTCTGGAGTCTAGAGAGAGTGGGATCCTCCCTAGGGATCTGAGGGTCGCATCGACAGTCTTCATACATAAGGAGGGCAAGGTAAAAACAGACTGCGCTTCATATAGACCCATCTCTTTGCTCAATCCCGAGCCCAAAAGTTTGGCCATATTATTGGCAAACAGGCTGATTAAAGTCATCACTGATCTTATACACCCTGACCAGTCCGTTTTTTTGCCACACAGAAACACGGCCTTAAACCTACGCAGGCTACACGGTGTGTTGGCCAGGGCTCGTACACTGCAGGAACTAGCGATACTTGCGTCACTTGACGCAACCATGGCATTCGACACGATTGAATGGCCGTATTTGTGGGCGGTATTGGCCAAGTTTGGATTTGCGCCCGGTTTTATTGGCTGGGTGCGCTTGCAGTATTCGGCGCCGCTTGCTCAAGTGGTGGTAAAAAATAGAGTCTCATCTTCCTTTGTGTTGGGGTGGCGCACTAGACAGGGCTGCCCGCTATCCCCCCTTTTCTCACTGGCTATAGAGCCCCTTGCTGCCTGGATACGTTGGGAGCCATCGATCAGGGGCCTGCAGTGGTCCCATGACTGGGAGGACCGCATATCACTATATGCGGATGATATTTTGCTCTATCTTGCCTCTCCTCGTAAGTCTCTTGTGGTGGTGTTTGATGTTCTGGCCTCCTTTGGAAAGAATTCAGGGCTCTCGATTAATTGGAAGAAATCCGTTTTATTTGTATTGAAGGGTGACCCTCCCAGTGCCACCTAGAGACTGTCCTATACTGTTTAGCACTGAGGGATTTAAATATCTTGGGATTTTTGTATCCCTGGACCCCTTGGTTCGGTATTCTCGAAACCTTCTTCCCCCTCTCCACGACTTAGGAGTGATGTCTTGAGTTGGGAAAAACTTCCTCTTTCATTATTAGGAAGAGCTGCCCTGTTTAAAATGATGGCTCTCCCTCGGTTTCTTTATGCTCTGCAGAATACCTTGGATATAGTTCCACCTCATTATTTCTGTGAATTTGAGAGTTTGCAGCGCAGTCTGTTGTGGGAGGGCAGGCCTCGTATTGCGCTACACAAATTTACTTTCTCGTGGTATGACAGGGGCATTTCCCTCCCTGATATCAAGATATATTATTGGGCTGCCCATTTGGCGGCAATTAATCATTGCACCTACAGAGGGATAGAGGACCCTGGCTATGCCATGGATAAATGGCTTCTCCCCGGCAATAATTACAACAGAGCACTGTATTCTCGACCTAACAAGGAGACAATTTGATCGGGTCCCACTAAACTTTCTGTTCATGTTTGGCACGTGGCCACGGACTCACTGGGTTGGAAAAACAAATTGACGGTGGCTACCCCCTTATGGGACTCTGAACGGCTTGGCAAGCTTTGGAAGACGAAAGGCTTTGATAGATGGGACCTTATAGGCATTTCCACGGTCGGTGACATCTGGGGTAAGGGGAGGATTAAATAATTTGAAGAAATGCAGGGGGAATATAAACTCGCACGATCTGAGTTTTTTCGTTATGGGCAGATCCGTCATTTCCTTCTTTCATTGTTGCCCGACGGAACGGAACCTTTGGAAGCTTAGATAGAGTGTTAGATGGGCACCTTCCTGATAGGACGATTTCTCTCATATATAAAAACTGATCAGCCACAGAACTGATTCCTTGGAGGTGTTGAAAATGAAGTGGACGCAGGACGGTATAGAGCTGGATGAGGATGACTGGGAGGCAGCTGTCTCATCTCCCAGAGAGGTGGCGGTCCCTGCACGACTCTGACTGGTCCAACTTAAGATTCTTCACAGGGTCTACATTACGGGACCTAGACTGGTACACATGGGGCTGTCGGAGTTGGGACAATGCAGGAGGCAATGCGGTCAGTTTGGCACCTTTATGCATATTATCTGGGAATGCGTGTATATCAATGTTTACTGGCATAATATACACACCACTCTACACAGAGTACTAGGAATTTCCCTGCCTCCTGAGGCAAGGAGGTGCTTACTAAATATATGGGACCCGACTTATTTAAATACTTCGCAGACGCAATGGGTCACTCTAGCCTATATGATTGTCAAGCGGAATATCGCCCAGCTGTGGGGAGCGGAACGGCCCCCCCTCCATGGAAGGATGGGAAGATGATCTAGATTGGTGTATTTTCAGGGAGAAAACTACGTACCTCGCGAGGGGACGCCCTTGGAAATGGTCTTTGATTTGGGGGCCTTGAACTAGTTACACAGGAGATATATGTACACCGCCTATTCATGTTACCCCTGATGATTCTCCCTCCCCGTGATGTTCTGATATGTTTTTTGTTTTTTTTTGCATCTTGTTAATCCTGTTTCCCCACGGAGTATGCGCGACTGCTATAATTAACCCTCTGAAATGTGATTTTTGCTGATGTTCGTTTCAATAAAAAGAAATATAAAAAAAAATCAAAGAGATGTTCCCAAGGTGAGACTTTAAAAGAGCACATAGCTTCTCTGGTTCATAGTGAAAAGGATAGCCTAGATCCTGAAATGGGCATATAATCTATAAATGCATCTTTTTCTGATGGATACCCATGAGCATTAAAACCTGCTGCAAACTCGGGGTGGGATGACCTGGCATACTGCCTGGAAATACACTCACTGGGGACAGATTGAACACGCTTACTCCGTACTTTGCCTTCTTGTACACGCGGGTCTCTAACCTGTTGAAGGGCAGCCCTTTGCTTCCCTGGTTGGAACAGCCACCTAACAGAGATGACCCCCTATGGCGAGTAACAGGGCTCGGTCAGCTATCGGCCCTGGAGGGATTCGTGCAATGGGATCGTCTGGGGATCTCCTACCTTCTAGACGACTATATGGGGGGACATCATGTCATTCCAGGAGTTGAAGGTCAAATACTCCTTGACTAACTCGCAACTTTTTCGGTATCTCCAATTGCGCCACGCCTTGCTTGCCCACGACTTACCGGAGAGCCCCTTGCCTGAGTACAGTCTGATGAAAGCAACGATTTTCATGGGGAAGCTAGATAGAGGGCCCACATCAGCAATTTCTATGATTATGGTGATCCATTCCTCGAATGGCCTTGAGCAGGCCTGACAGCGTTGGGCGTCCTGGGTGGGGACCTGGACGAGGATGATTTGAGGGAGGCTTGTATGGCGCAGAGGGAGCTGGGGATCTCGACGAGGCTCCGTATGATACAGTTCAATTACTTACATGCGACGTATCTCACTCAGACGGTCTTACACCATCCGCTTCCCAATGCGAAAGCGGCATGCGCGCAATGGGCTTTCCCCGCAGCTGATTTCTATTATGTAGCCTGGGATTGTCTGGCTCTGAGACCCTTCTGGGGGGTGGTGTGTTGCATACTCTCGGCTGTTTTTGTCCGCCCATTGGAGTTAATGCCATATATCACCCTGCTTGGGCTGCTGGATGAGGTGGGGGGGCCCCAGAGCTGAGCATGTGTTTTTGGGAATGGCTTGCCTGGTTGCTAAGTGGGATGTGTCCCGTGCATGGAAACAACGGAGGCCGCTTACTGTTAGGGGGTGGTGTGCAGGAGTGGATTGGTGCACCCACCAAAAGTAGCCAATTTTTTAGGCTTGTGGTTGCCCTACGAAAAATGAGCGTATATGGGGGAAATGGTACAGCTAATATGGGTTGTCGATCTGGTATCGTAATGTGGCACATTTCTGATGTTTGGGCCTGTTGCTATGTCATACACGTATTATGAGAACATTTTGTAATGTGTGGCACTGCTTTGCTGTAAAACTCTCAATAATGTTGGTTATTAAAAAACAAAACCTGCTGCAAAATAATAGAGGCCTAAAAATAGATTACATCCTGTTTTACCAGATGTCGAGCACTAACCTTGCTCTGCACAGACCCATCCTAGTTGAAGGCATTTCTAAATAGATTCATCAAACATTACTGTCTCTTTACTTTGTGATTAAAAGAACCCTGGTTTGGACTGATACCACTACACCTTTTTATTGATTCTGGCAAGGTGTTTCTCATGTCCCTTCAGAAATCTTAATCATCTATTCATAGGTTCTCTGTGGCACACAGAATTAAGTTGAAAGAAGTGTAAGCTGGCATCTTCTTTATTGATAGACGATGTCACTTCTAGTGCTACCATCGCCATTGCGTTGGATCGTGGAGTTGACCTGAGGTTCTCTGATGCCCTCTGTTGGCTTTCTAAACGTTTTGGAGTCCAGTGTACACCTTAAGTTATCTGCCTTCATTACTTGATGATACTGCATTAGGAAAACAGAATGTACTGGGGAAAAAATGAAGACAAGTTACTCAGTGTTTATCATTCTGTATGTATGTACTGGTATTCATGTAGCACAAACCTAGCGAGGAAACAGCTGAGCACTGTACATTACTTGGGGGATAGGGGACTATCTGCAAGATCATGTACACCAGGTGGAGATTACACAAATACATATCATACATTATATTTCACATCTTTTTACGCACAGGGAGGTTAAGTGGTTTGTCCAAAACCACACAATGTGGGGTTAAGCTTTGGGGCCCGGATTCGAAACTGGGTAGCTAGGTCGTCAGCTCTAGTAGAGTTTAAACACAGCTTTGTGAGTCCTTTTGGCATGAATGGGACATTAAACACCGGACAGTAGTTGTTTAGATTATCAGGGTATGTCTCTGGTTTCTTCATTTTTTGGGTGGCGGCCTGCCCTACACAGTACGATGCTTGCCCCTGTGCCACCTAAGAGTAGATAATGTTCCCCCTGAAAGGAGTAACTGCCACTTATATCCTTTGTCAAGGAAGTAATAGGAAAATCATTTCCACACATTAGTGTTTTATGTTTCCATGGGTGTGATTTCTTTGCACGAGGGCCACAAAGTAGTTTTTATTTGGATGGGCGTTAAGTTCATTATTTTTAACTTTTTCTGCAAATAACGTGAAGAATTTGTCACATGTTTGCTTAGCAAGTACCTTGTTGCCCTGTCACACAGGGGCTGGTCTCAATCTACAGAGCCTAGTCATGTGCCTCAGTAAACTGGGGATCAGAAGTATCCTGCAAACCACACCTCTCCCACAGAATCGAACAACCCAGCTGTATCCTCACACATCCACATCCACATATTTCCACTCCACAACCAGTTCCTCAGTCCAGTGTGAGATCACTATTGTGTAGCCTGGCACATGGACTGCCCCCAACCTTCCACCCACCTCCCTCTCTGCATGAGCATTGTCAACAGCCACCTCCATAAACAACTTACTCACAACTCACTTCCAGCATCCTCACACAGCCCACCACAATCTTTGTAACCACCCATCATGCCATTAGCTCTACCATTTCATGTGTGCCTGTCCATCAAGGTGTATGAGAATTATGGAATGTATTGTGCTAGCATCTGTATCATTTTACATTTTCTCTTCGAGCAAGACACTCAACATATTTGTTTAATATATTTTTTTTATCACCATCACCGATATTGTTTCTTTTGGTCACTTTAGACCATAAAACACACAAAACAAAACACATAAGTAACTACTTAAAACTTTACATAAAAGTAAAAAGTGCAAACAAGCAAAACAGGATGGGATAACTAAGTACAATTTCTACCAAAATATTCTTATACAGCAGCCGTTAAAACACAGCACCTAAAATGCATAAAACCAATTAAATGACACTAGGTTAAAATCCAATAATAAAAACAACATATTTGCCTAGAGAATGAATGCCGCCATGCTGTACGCTGAAATGCGATTAAAAAGATATTACAATAAAAAGCAAGAGTACAGACAGTCTTAGTACAAGTAGAGAGAATATTTTGAGATGTTCCCATCACTAGCATGGATCAACAATGTGGCCCTATGAAAGGGGGAACATCAACGCCTAAGGATTATACCAAATGTCTGAGTTAGTTCTACTCGGGTAGTTTCTAGGTTGCTACTATGCAGTCTCAGTGCAACAGATCTAATGATCCAAATAGAATGGAAATACTTAGCAACTGCACAAACAATTGATTCTTTGGGCTCAGCTCTCAGCATTTTCAAGGCCATTATACACTGCCTAACCCCTAACTTTCTACATATGGGAAGGATCCATCTTGACCTAGATTTGTTATACCTTGGGCAAAGAATAAAGAAATGCTGCAGATTCTCATCATCATTTAGGCACACTGGGCAGATCTTATCCTAGGCTAGCCTAGATTTCAAATTTCCACAAAGATTTCAAGCGTAGTGTGCCATGCCTAAATGTAAGGTAAAGTAACATAGATGCTGAGGTAATTATGTAATCTTGAAAAAGCTCAAACCTGCTATGCAATTCTAAATCAAAAAAGGCTGTAGCCAGAGAGCCAGCTCTACTTCTTCCCACCTCATCGGCCCTCGTGCGCTCCAAGTTTGACTCCTTGATTGTCTTGCTTGTAAGATTCAGAGGGAGATCTTGTATTATCCAATAATCATCCAAACCAATATGCCGCAGAGTGGCCCAAAGAGACTTGATCCAGCCGATCTTTTTTTTTTTTTTTATTTGTTTTTATTGCTTTTTGAACATAAGACAAAACATAGGCAGTGTGCCAACTCCTAGCCAGCCATAATGATATCCATAACACCAATTACAGAGAATAACATAGCATTTCGTATCCCAGTACATGTTGCCGTGTTATACAGTAGAATCTCTACTTACCAAACATTGGGCACATTTCAATGACATTCATAATATACATCGACATAGGTACAATAAACCAGGTCAGCGCATCCAATCCATTACAAAGCTCTACATACTTCGCCTGCCTCGCATACATAGCAATAAAGGGAAACCATCTTCCTGACACCTTAATTAGAGTAAAACCACACCTTGTATGCGCAAGTCGAGCTCAATTACAGTCCTGCCTGCCCCTCAGCGCAACCTGCATCTTGCATTTCCTGGTCTTCAGCTGCCCATGACCATTCCAAGAAAAGTTCCCATATATCCTATGGGCGGGATGTGGATGGCATCTGGTCCAAAAAAGCTTTAACTGAGTGTGCCCATAGGTCACATCCCTTAGCCAAGCCTTAAAGTCTGGCACTCGCTTTCTACCCCAGCGGATAGCAACTTGCCTTCGAGCAGTAAAAGGGCGTTCAATTTTTGCCTCTTGGGCACTGTGTCACGAACGTATCCCAAAAGACCCAGCAACGGGGAAAGTGGATCATCTCTGCCAACTATCCAATTTACTGCACTAAATATCTCACTCCAGTACGCATGTAAGTGCGGGCAGTTCCATGCCACATGGAGAAAAGTAGCCTGATCATGCCCACATCTCCAACACCTTGCATCTTCCCTCAACCGCATACGATGCAAACTAACCGGTGTTCGATAATATCTATGTAAGAACTTGAATTGGATCAATCTCAAGCGGTAGTTAGGGGACAAGTCCGTCAACTGGCCACAGCAAGAGAGCAAACTGTCAGAAAATAGTGCTGCTGTGTGCGGTCCCAGGAAAGGCAGCATACATATCAGGAAAGCAGCCTATAGCATTCAGACAGTTTATATGTTGATCAAGTGCCACTGGTGTCTGTTCCAGAAATGGTGTTCTCTCTGGCGGGGTGGATAAAATGCCAAGAGGTGCAGTTTATGGCACCTGAGATCTCGGGGGAAGAAGTCAATATCATAGAATTCCCCTGACACTCATTGCTTTCCCGCCTGTGGAATTGAGATAAACTAGTGCTCTTGGCTTGTGAAGCATCTGAGTCCCGACCCATATTGGCGTGCCTGTAAGATGCCTACTGTATTTCCAGTAACCCTCTCGAAAGATCAATGGGCAGGAAGTGGAATATAGGCAGTATTTTTGGCTGTGGGTAAAGTGAACTCCTGCTCAACAGTCTGCGACCATGTTTGCCTCCAGTTACTGCCTGCCTCATCTTAAATCTGCCCAGCCATCAACCAATTTCTTCCCACCTGAAAGTGCTTCACTGATTTTTCATTGCCAAAAGGTCCATATTTAAATCTTTATGCCAGATACATAAAGCCTTGTTCAGTATCCGCTTCTCTTATATACAGGCAAAATGTCCTGCCATACATCCTTACAAGCTCTTTGCACTCCACTGATCCTAACATTGTTCTCATCAGTTGCCTCTTTTGATGCATCTTGGGCAAAATGTTGCTTATCCTTCTGTTTGGCAGCTGCGCACTGCAATTCTCTTCCTCAAGATTTAAAAAAAGATCGTCATAAGCTTCCTTTGGATAACAGAGCACTTTACAATGTGTGAGAAGTGGTCTCAAGCAATTACTGCTTGGACAGATTAATGATGTTGATCCTCAGTGTGTAGACGTTTTTTCTCCTTCTCGAGTACTTCTTCCTCAAAATGAGGGACAAGGCAACAAAGATATCAGGGACATGGTGTTATGTTATGTTATGTTAAATTTAGCTTATAAAGCGCACGTACGCCCGTAGGCTTCATGGCGCTGTAGGAAGTTTTCAGAAGCACAACACAACAACAGGAGGACAACTTAGAACATCTAAGGATAAGCTTCCCTAAAAAGCCAGGTCTTAAAGGCTAGTCTAAAGGCTAGGATATCCTCGTGTGACCTTAAAGAAGCTGGCAAGGAGTTCCAGAGGGAGGCAGCAAGAAAATGAAAGGAGCTGCCGCCCTGACGTTGTTTCCTAACAACCGGCACCGTGAGCAAGCTTTTGTGACCAGAACGGAGGTTGCGAGAGGGGACGTATCTGGCAAGCAAATTAATGATAAATTTGGGGCCCTTGCCTTGTAATGCCCTAAAGATAATGCAGCCGGTTTTTGGTGAAGAAATTGTTTGGCCTGTGACTTGTGTGTAATTGGTTGATGTTATAATTTTCACCTGCTAATGGTTCTTAAGTCAAGAGTGTTGAATATCCACCTGTTGGACCTGGCCCTTTTTGCAGGGATATCCTCAAATGTTTTGCCTTCTTCCTCATATTTATCTGATCCTCTTTTTGTTGGCTTTAGGACTCTGGGCACTTTACCACTGCTAATCAGTGCTCAAGTGCATATTCTCTCACCCCTAAAACTTGGTATGATTGGCTTACACCTGTTTGGCATATTTAATTTACTTGTAAGTCTCATGTAAAGTGGTAACCCATATATCCAGGGCCTGTAAATTAAATGCTACTAGTGGGTCTGCAGCCTTGCAAACCTGTCTCAGGCCTGCCACTGCAGGGCCTGCGTGAGCAGTTTACTGCCACATTGACTTGGTATTTATAACTACTTGCCAAGCTTCAAACTCCCCTTTTACTACATATAGGTCACCCCTAAGGTAGGCCCTAGGGAGCCCTGTGGGCAGGTGTTTTGTAAGTAAAAGGTAGGACATGTGCCTTTATTGTGTGGCATGTCCTGGTAGTGACAACCAGCCTATTTTGTTTCTCACTACTGTGAATTCCCCCTGGGAATTCCCTTATATATGTTTAAGTGGTAATTCCTGATCTTTAAGGAGTAGTGTTCCCATGTTTGGTATGTTTAGATTTCTTTGTGGTGAATCATGCTTACTGGTGTAGATACATTTTTTACTACTGTTGTAGAAATGGCACTTTTAGAAATTGGGCATTTCTGTGTGCTTTTAACTCTAATCCATGTTTGGGCCAGGTTGACAGCCACACTTTGTGCATACTTTCTAGACGGCCACAACACAGGGAGGGCTGGGTGTGACAAGAGGAGCATCTACGTTCGTCTGCATACTGATAGTCTTCCTGGGCTGGGAGAGAGGGAGGCGGGCGCAGTTAACATTTGTATAGGGTGTGTCCTGCCATCACTCAGAAGGCTGATTTACCTTCTACTGTACGTCTGGAGCCAAGGTTGTGTTAAAAGGGGGTGTTGTGCACTTCTAAAGTTTCTTTTGAAGTCACCTCTATATCAAAGACAGTTTGAGTATAAGTACAGAGGCTCTGACCCCATGATTTTAAAGCACTTTTGGAACTGGGATTGAACCCCTGTCAGAGGGATTGCTGTGCTGCCCAAAGGACTCATCTGGACTGCTCTTCTGCTGTTACCCTGCTGCCTGCTACTAAGCTGGGTAGCCTAAAAGACTCACTGGATTGCTTTTTTGTTTGTTGCCCTTCCGCTAGCTGCTCCTTGTCTTTGGTTTCATCTAGTGCTGAGGTACTGACAGGAGCAACGACCATTTCAACCTCTTGCCTTGCATGTGCTGGCCTGTCCGCCTGTTAGGTTGCTGAAGAGACTGCCATCCTGAAAGAAGGACTCTTGTGCTGGCCTGCTGCCCGCCCTGCTTTGTGCCCAAGTGTTCTCCAAGGGGCCCCAAACTAGCACACCGGGAGTGCTTAATAGTGCCACTTCTTGCTCGTCACTAAGCAGGTTGTGAGCGCTACTCTTCCTCCAAGCACGTGGGAAGTGCTTACCATTGCCACCCACCTCTTTCAAAACTGGTGAGTGCAGCACTGTACTCCTGGCACTGCACGTCATGAAAGTGACACACACCAGTGTGTGGGCAGATTCATGAGCTTCCTCTTGCCAAGGGGGTGTGCTGCCAGGACCACTTTGCCCAGCCATCCCTGAACAACCAGTGTCACTGGCATAATGCTGTGTTTCTGCCAGGCACGCTTCACAGCCAGTGAGGGATTCCCTAGGCTCACGCCAGCCGGGGTCTCCCTGCACCAACTTATAGAAGGGTGTGCCCACTCCCCCCTTATCTGGTACCATGCCAGGGAGGGCACTGGGGCTTATTCAGCAGTGGCCTTGTAGGGTAGGTCATCAACGGAGGCTCCCCGCTCCAGACCGGGCCACTGGGGGATAATTACTGCAATGATTGAAGTAGGTGCACAGGTTATCCTGTGATCTACGATGTAAGCCTAACTACCATAGAATACCTAATAGAAGTTCAGGGGCATTGCACACTTTTTCATCTACCTTTTATTAAAAAACAATCTTACATTACTTGCACAGTATATTGTGATTCATTTGCTTGTCCCTAACCTGCTTTTCAGTGTGTTCAATAATGTGGATGTTTTGTGATTCATGTACTACGAGGGAAATGTGGCGATTCCTGTGATTTTATATTCTTCTGCATTTCATACCCTAAGTGTTTCTTGATGTTAGATGTAGTTTGTCCCTTATATTGCCTGGTGCAAAAGCAAAAAATCAGATGATGGATGGAATGCTGAAAAATGCAGACATTCACCCCCAGTCACAGATCTGGGTTTAATCCATCGTTTTTTGCTCACCATGCCATCGCAGTTTGGACCCAGACATATGCAAATCAGTCTTTTTTTTAATATATTTCTTTTTATTAAAACAAGGCATCAATAAATACACAGGTGCTTAGTACAGAAGAGGATCGCTCACAAATTCAAAATGTGATACAATAAATATTGGCAAGAGGGGGGGAGGGAGCACAGATATAAAACATATTACCATGTAGGGGTCATGGGGAAAGCGGGGCATCAAAGTCAACTGTTGCAGGTGGTACACAAATATTTCCTCTGTACTGATTCCTTGCACCCCTTGCTTCCGGCAAGAGAGCCACACCCGCTACTTCCTGCATAACATCATGGACAGTACCCCAGTAGTCTACCATATATCGACATTCCCACAGGATATGAAGAAGCGTCCCCAATTGACCACATCCACGCTTACACAGACCTTCCTCCTTTAAACCCATTCTGATCAGACGTGTAGTATTTTCAACTGGACGATCCTCAGTCTCGCCGGAATCGCAACTTCTATAGGGGAAGAAACTGCAGATTGCCAATCTTCGTCATCAATTTCAATACCATCTCACGTCCACTTGTCCCTCAAATCTACTAAAAGATCTGCTCTGTGATTTATCAGTTTTTAATAGATAAGAGAAATGGTGCTATCAAGCAGATGCCCATCTAGTATTCTATCTTCCAATGGGGATGCCTCTGGTATCTCTTCCCCTTCAGGGAATATCGACATCAATGCATGTCTCACTTGCACATAACAATAATACTCTGTTCCACTTAGTTCGTATTCAGTTTGTAATTCAGAAAATTACTTAACCCTCCCCTTTGACCAAATATCGCCCACAGTAGTAATCCCTATCAAGTCCCATTTGTCAAAACCTTTCGTGTTCCATAGCCTGCCCAACCTATCAGATCCAAATAACGGAGTAGCCAAAGTCAGGCGGTTTTTCCATCCCAGTGAGCTAGTAACATGATGCCATATACGTACCGCCACTCTGGTAGGTCCCATCAGACTTTTCTCTATGGACCTGGGATACAACGCTCTATTATAATTACCGCCGGGGAGCAGCCATTTATCCATTGCATATCCCGGATCCGTATTGGACCCGTAGGTACCATGATTTATAGCTCCCAACTGCGATGCCCAATAGTATCTCTTGATATCAGGGAGGGCAATTCCTCCGTCATACCATGGGAGCGTCAACTTAGCCAATGCTATACGTGGTCTGCCTTCCCAAAGTAGGCTAAGCTGCATTTCTTCCACTTCTCGAAAATAGCTAGCTGGTACCACATCTAAAGTGTTCTGAAGGGCATAAAGAAAATGCGGTATGGACATCATTTTAAAAAGAGCTGCCCGTCCCAAAAGCGAGAGCAGAAGTTTCTTCCAGCCAGCCACATCGCTTTTCAGCCGAGCTAGCGTAGGGAGAAGGTTTTTGTCATATCGAATTGTGGGATCCATTGAAATATAAATCCCGAGATACTTGAACTCTTCCTTAGCAATCTGAATAGGACAATTCCGAGGCAGGATGGGGACGTCACCACATAATACATAAAGATAAGATTTCGTCCAGTTTATTAGCAATCCCGAATTCCTACCGTAGGAAGCCAATACATCACATAGAACGTTAAGGGATTTCCTGGGCAAGGTCAAATAAAGTAATATGTTGTCAGCATATAAAGAGATTCGGTCTTCGAACTGTGGAGACCAACGAATACCCTTAATCGAGGGCTCCCAGCGGATCCAAGCCGCCAGAGGATCGAGAGCCAGCGAGAACCAAAGGGGGAAAGCGGACAACTCTGCCTAGTGCCCGGCCCAAGACAAAATGGCACTGAGACACGATTGTTCACAATAACCTGCGCAAGAGGCTCAGTGTACAATAGACGCACCCAGCTAATGAACTCAGAACCAAAACCGAATTTAGCCAAAACAGCCCATAGATATGGCCACTCCACCGTGTCAAAGGCCATTGTTGCGTCCAGTGATGCTATTATGGCCGGCTCCCGCAAGGCATGCGATTTAGCCAACACCCTGTGTAACCGCCTTAGGTTCAAAGCCGTATTTCTGTGCGGAATAAATTCAGATTGGTCGGGATGTACCAGCTCACTAATAACTTTGATTAATCTATTAGACAACACTTTAGCCAACATTTTGGGTTCCGAATTCAACAATGAGATCGGCCTGTACGAAGTGCAATTGGATCTCGGCTTCCCCTCCTTATGTATCACCACTATCGAGGCCAGTCTATGATCTTGGGGCAGCACCCCGCATTCTCGGGCTTCCAAAAACATGTCTCTCATATAAGGGGCAATCTTGTCTGGTCCAAGCTTGTACAACTCAATTGGGAGACCATTGGGGCCCATCGCTTTCCCCGAATTCAAAGAGCGTATCGCTAGGGCTACCTCATCAACGGTAAGCTTGCTATCCATGAAGTCGCGATCCTCCTCAGTCAGACATGGAAGTTGAATATCCCTCAGCAATAGACACGAATCTTCCTCCGGCCTATCTGAGACGGAAGTGTAAACTTTACGAAAATAATCCGCAAAACTATCCCTTGCGGGTCAGTTATATGAGTCCCCTCCTCTGTCTCAATCTCAGGAACCACCCGATCCGCTCTATCCTTCTTATCCAGCCAGGCAATCAGTTTACCGGCCTTGTCCCCCACGTCATATATACGCCCTTGCTGTTCCCGGCTCAGGGCTCTAGCACTATCAGTGACTAGCGTCCTGTACTCAAGCTGCTTAAGTTGTAAAACATGCAATCTAGCGCGGAACACCTCCTGTTCTATTTCCATTTCGATGTTTGCTATTTCCAATTCAACTCTCACCACTTCTTCCTCTTTCCGCTTTTTTACTCCTGTGATCAGGGACAAGGCTTGACATCTAATCACTGCCTTAAATGCCTCCCACAACGAGATCTACGAGGAAACCGAACCCTCATTTTCCTGAACATATTGCTCCAACGCTTTTAACAAATCCTTGCGAATCTTAGGATTACGCAAGTACCAAGGATTGATGGGGGCGACTCTACCACTTGAACCCGAGGTCATTTCAACTCTGAGCCAAAGCGGCGAGTGATCAGAAATGCCTCTAGCCAGATGCTTCACTTCAGTAATATACGACGCCTGGGCAGCTGGCACTAGACCATAATCAATTAGAGGAAGACTACCATAAGCACCGAGTGGAAGGTATACTGTCGCTGACTAGGGTGAAACAATCTCCAGCCATCAATTAGACCCAGAGCCTCCATAAAGTCAGGTAGCCATCTTTGTGCCCGTCCCACGTCACAGAGCAGATACCTATCCATGGTGCCGGAGACCACGGCATTGAAATCTCCACCCAGAATCAACAATCCGCTAGGAAGGTCCAGAACAATCTTCCCCAACTCAGTATAAGTAGTATTCTGCAGACCCGGCGGGGACATAAACCGAGACCAAGGAGAGAGTGTATCCCTCCCAACGTCCTGACACCGCTATATATCGACCTCTCTCATCCGCTACGACAGAGTCCACTACAAATGGGAGAGAATTTTTAAGAAGGATCCCAACTCCCCGATACCCCGAAGTAAATCCCGCATGGGCTACCAGCCGATAGCCTTTTCTATGCATCGCCTTACATGCATTCCCTACCAAGTGTGTTTCCTGAAGGAGTACCACATCCGGGGAATGCCTTTTGAGAAACTGCAGAACCACACTGCGCTTGATTTTATCCCCCAACCCATCCACATTCCAACTCAATACCCTCAACCCCCTACCCCCCATCACGGAACATAAAGAAGGTCCAACCCTCTCCTGATCCCTGCACCATTAATGAGCAATCTTGAAATACAATGCCTTCTAAAAACACAAAAAACACAAAAACAAAACGAAAAATGAACACTCCCCCCACCCCCGAACTTCCCGCTACACTACCCCCCACCCTGCACCCCTGCGTACGACTATCAAGCCTCCCCAACTTGCAGTGTGCCTGTCGCCCCAACATCTAGACTAAACTTCAAAAAAGTAGGTCTGAGGAGGAAGGAGACCCACCGATAGCCCGTTGACCCCCCCATATTCACTATGCTAAACATTTTGTCGGAAACATTACAACAATAGTCCGTTCCCTAAACGTCCCCAGCTCCCATGATAACATTACTTATTCTTGTTCTTGCGAACCACCTTCTTCATCTCCACTCTGTTAATGGGGCTCTTGCTGAGCAGTAATAGTGTCCAACCCGTCCGCAGCGATCTCCGGCTTATCAAAGAAGTAAACCCTCTCTTCGTGTTCAATTCTCAGCTTGGCCGGGTACATCATGGCGTACTTGAGTCCCGTATCACGAAGCTTCCGTTTAACCCTCATAAAGCTCATTCTCTGCTTCTGGACAGCCTGCATGAAGTCCAGATAAAAAACTGATGGACGAGTTTTCATACTTCAAAGGGCCCCCAGTTCTGGAGGCCTGGAGGATCGCATCTCTGTCCCTAAAATTGAATATCCTCGCTATCAAAGGCCGGGGCGTGGCACCAACACGTGGTCTTCCCCTGGGAATTCTATGTGCTCTCTCAACGGCGAAGAAATTGCTCAGGCCTTTGGGTGTGAGATGATTGAGTATTATATCTTCGACAAAGAGATCTGCAGCCTGCCCCTACGCCTTTTCCGGCACTCCAATGATACGTATGTTATTTCTTCAGGCCCGAACTTCAAAATCCTCCAGTCGACGGACAACCAGTTCATTTGAGGCCCTCCGAGTCCGAACATCCGATTGTAATACTGTTACATCATCCGCAAGACTAGCCTCCTTAATGTCCAGAGATTTCACCTTCTCACTCGTCTTCGTGAGGTCTGTTCGGATCAAGTTAACCTCAATAGACACAGTGTCCAATTTATGAGCCAGGGTCTCCATCTTCTGCCCGAGAGAGGACTTGACCCCATCAATGACGGCCATCACGTCTTGTAGCGTCGGCTCAGCTTCCAAGGCAGAGGTTTCTTTTGCCCCTTCTTGTGATTTTCCCAGTCCACTAGGCAATCCCTTAGTTTGCGCATGTCGGTCCATGTTGTCAGATTGGGTATACCTTGACCCCTAGTGGTCTTCGATTGCCGTTTATGCCTCTCTGGCTTGGTCGCCATTTTGGGACAATCCTATGTTCGTTGTCCAATTCGGGCCGGCAGTGCTCAATAGTCGTTGTAGTTGGACCAATATCGAATCCTTTGCTTTCGACTCTTTAGGATAGTCTGCTAACCATCTGCAGTTCCGTTGTGCCCATTGATCGGCAAAGACCCCAGGCCTCAGCGCCCTCACTGGCGCGACATATACCCCAAATCTTCGGTTTTGATTCCACAGGTCTCCACTTTGTCGAAATGTCCTCACAATATGGCCCACTGTCACCGCCTAGGGTCTCCGATAATCTGGAGTGCGCTCCAGTGGGGATGCAAAGCGCTCCGGGCCAAATCAAAAGTTCAACCAAATTAAGTTGCGGGGCCTGGCCGGCCACTTCCGGTACCCAGCGCCGTTGTTTTCGCACTTCAGCTCGAGCACAATGCCAACCCAAGTACCTGACATCCGAGAGAGACAGGCCTCAAACTTTCCAACTCCGGTTTCAGGGGCACGTTCGGGATGCGGTTTTCAGTATCCGATACTCCTTCAGTTACGCAGCAAGAATCACTTCACAGTGACCAGGATAAACAGGATATATTCCGGGGGCTACGGGGGTCTCGAGAGCCCTAAGCTCACGTGGCCATCTTGGATGCACGCGAAGCTCCTCCTCCTGCAAATCAGTCTTGACCCTGCTCCTTATGGAAACAGTCCAGCCACAACTGCCAGGCCAGGTCCTCCATGGACTGGAAACAAGCATCCTGGGACTGGTTTCGGTGTATCACCCCTCATCAGCCAGGCTGGCTTGAATCCAATGGCACAGTGAGCACGGGACCCACGTCTGGGCATGCCCTTGTGGTCCCAGATGCATGTTGGTAATCCTACGGCGGGCCCTTCGATGATTGGAATCGGTGCTGGGAGTGGTTTGGGCATTGGAGAGCATCTTCATCAGTAGCCATCTTTGTGTGTCTACCACTCTCCAGAGAAAGAGAGGGTGGAGCCTATAATGACCACCCAATCCAAGATGGATGTCATTCCAATGTTCAGACCAAAGGAAGTCCCAACCAAGATGGCTAAATTACTTCCTATAATGTGTTTTCTCTTCCTGTAGAACAATGTCCTATTTCTACTCTAGAGAAATGATTTGGGCAGGTATTAATTGCGTAGCAGCACAGTTGAGCAGCATTTTTAGCCTGTTCCTTGGCCAACAATGTATATTATTGTCCCTATTGTTTTCATCCAGTTGGGTTCATTGTTTTTTCTCCAAGGTGTCAATACATCTTCAGCTCTAGATTGTTGTCAGATCCTTTTCAGTTCTACTGGGGCTCCCAGTCCCAGAGGTGTCCAGTATCTGGTTCTTAGCGATGACCTGCATTCCATTTCACATTCCTTGCAGGAAACCTTTTTTTTTTGTTCGCTGTGGTGCTTTTCGTCAGTTTAAGCCTAAAAGGATATGCCCACATGCACCCATGAAGAAGTTGCCTTCTACTAGATTCCTTCTGGAAGTTTACTGCATCTTTTGTAGGTAGATTAAGCAAGAGAGCTCTTTTTCCCCTCTTGTTCCCTAGATAGCTTCCTCCTCACATAATGACTTCTAGCTCACTTCATTTTCACTTTTACTTGTCTTTACTTTCGCAGCACCACGAGTCCTTTGAATGAATAGTGATGCGTTAAACCTCTTTCACTTTACAGCTTAACACAGTGTTTAGAATCCAGTCTGTGGTTCGCATGGAATCACACTGAGATGGAAAAGGTGCTTGGAGATTTGAAGGAACTGCAGAATATGTCTAGGTAACAGTTGGTACAGAAATCCTGCTGACTGTCTTCAAGGTACTTTAGAAAGGACACTGCCTGGGGCAGGATGTTAATAATAGTGGTGGTGCTAACACATACGAAAGGGTAATGGTAGTCACTGATGAAAATGGTGAGGCTTGGTGATCGACCCTGACTGGAATTGCAACACTTTTAGTAGAGGTTTGTTGGAGTTGAAGCAGTTGACTGCTTTCGAATTGTGGCTTCAGTGCACTATTAAATGAAACCTGAAGTGGAAAACTAAGACCAAGGGGTAGTGTTATGTTGGTGTCTCGGGGTGTTTCTAGTGTAGGGTGAGTGTCCAAGGTATACAAACACTATGTTTTTAGGTTTCGCCTGTCGAAAGCTGCGCACAGCGCAGCTTTTCGGTGCAGGCGAAATCTTTTGTGTACAGTATGTGTGTGTTGTCCCGCCCCACTGTTCCATTGGCTAGCTCCATAAATGGAGGCTAGCCATTGGAACAGAGATCTGTCCGTCGATGCCGGAGCAGATTCGTGGGCGTTCCTGAGAATTTTAGGCTTTTGCACACGTCATGCGGCTGTGGGCGTGTTTTTTCTTTTTTTAAGCTTTGTTTTCGCCATTTTGGAAGTGTCCTTTGCAGGGGTGGGTTGCGCGATGTCCCGCTGTCCGTTCCCGCCCCCCTCCCGCTGTCCGTGAGCCCGTTCCCGCCCCCCCCTCCCGCTGTCCGTGTGCCCGTCCCCCCTCCCGCTGTCCGTGTGCCCGTCAATCTTATGCACATTCACTGTTTGGCCTCTTTGTTTATCTGCCCCTCTCTCCTCCCCAGGCCTCCATCTCTCATCGTATAGACTGGACTGGAGCGGCTTCTATTGAAACCCTAGGGCTTTGATTACCAGCGGAATCCTTTGCCGCCCCCGCCCTCCGAGATCCCACGTGCCCATCCACTCCTGAGCTTTCCCCTCACAAACCGTGTGTTCTGATGCTTCTGCCCAGTCAGGCCAATGGACATGAGCCAGGATTACAACTAATACAGACAATAAAGATTGTAATAAAAAAAAAAGTATACTAAGTATTCTAAACATAAATTGTGTTACTATAGCGCTTGCAACCTCAGTATTTTTTCCAAGCACTATAAATAACTGATAAAAGGGCCGTGTTTCTCGCCCCAGGTTTCCATTTATTAAGCTTTTGCAACCAGAGTGTCATTAAAAAGGAGAGAAACATTATCAGCTATTTATAGTGCCTGGGAAAAACATAGTGTGTTAACAAGCGCTAGAGGTGAACTTTAAGTATGCCACCCAGGCAGGGCCGCCGCCCTTACCCCATCTTTTGAGACGGTGACCCCAGTACTTTGTCAGAGAGCAGCAGAACCAGGTGAGTGCCCCCCCACCCCACACCGCCCCCCACGCCCTGCACACACACCCTCCAATCTCGGGCCTTTGTGTCCCACCCTGGGGGGGACGCGTTAAATGAGCCTTCCTGTGGCTCGGCCTGCCCTGGTGAACAAACAGGGGGCCGGGGGCTGACCTCAGCTGCCGAAGCCATTGTCAGGGGGGGCCCCGAGCTCCGAGCACTGGCCCCCCCGGTGACTAATGGCAGCCGGGCTCAGGCAGGAGCCGGCCTTCCTGTGTGCTTTGTGTCTTCACAATACCCCCAGCATGTTTGCTCTTGGGCACGTTAAAGGGGCCTGCGTCTTACAAGACATGCCTGCCTGTTTGCACAGCTTATCTCTTCTTCTCCTTGTCTAGGGCCTGAATTCCTTGAAAATCCTGCTCCGTTTTTTGTTGTTTTAATGTCACAAAACCTGCTTTTTGGCGGTAATTCATTACACAGGCTGATCCGCTAAAGAGCTTTCTTTAGCGAGTGTCGGATCTGTTTACAATCTCGGCCAAAAACAGTAAACATCCAGAAACAGAAGAACGGGGTACGCAAGGTGTGACACGGTTGGCATGGCGCCCACTGTCACCAGCTGTGACACGGGAGGCATGGCGCCCACTGTCACCAGTTGTGACACTGGAGGCATGGCTCCCACTGTCACAGACCACTGTCTCCCCGTGACACAGCCGGCATTGCGACCACTGTCATCAGCTGTGACACGGCCATCATGGCGACCACTGTCACCCCTGTGACACGGACGGCATGGCGACCACTGTCACCCGCTGTGCAATGGCCAGCACGGCGACCACTGTCACCCGCTGTGCAACGGCAGCATAACAACCACTGAAACCAGCTGTGCAACGGCCAGCATGGCGACCACTGTCACTAGCTGTGACACGGCCAGCATGGCGACCATTGTCACCAGCTGTGCAACGGTCAGCATGGCGACCACTGTCACCCGCTGTGACGCGGCCAGCATGGCGGCCACTGTCAACCCTGTGACACGAACAGTATGGCGACCACTGTCACCAGCTGTGCAATTGCCGGCATGGCGACCACTGTCACCAGCTGTGACACGGGCGACATGGTGAGCACTGTCACCAGCTGTGACACAGCCGCACGGCGACCACTGTCACCAGCTGTGCAACGTCCAGCATGGCGACCACTGTCAATAGCTGTGCAACGGCCAGCATGGCGACCACTGTCACCAGCTGTGCAACGGCCAGCATGGCGACCACTGTCACCCCTTTGACACGGCCGACATAGCGAGCACTGCCACCTGCCGCTGTGACACGGGAGGCATGGCGCCCACTGTCACAGACCACTGTTACCCCGTGACACGGCCGGCATGGGGTGCACTGCCACCCGCCGCGACACAACCGGCATTCAAACCACTGTCATCAGCTGTGACACAACCGTCATGGCGACCACTGTCACCCCTGTGACACAGCCGGCTTGGCAACCACTGTCACTAGCTGTGCAACGGCCAACATGGCAACCACTGTCACCGGCTGTGCAACGGCCAGCATGGCGACCACTGTCACCAGCTGTGCAACAGCCGGCATGGAGACCACTGTCACCAGCTGTGCAACGGCCAGCATGGCGACCATTGTCACCAGCTGTGCAACGGTCAGCATGGCGACCACTGTCACCCGCTGTGACGCGGCCAGCATGGCGGCCACTGTCAACCCTGTGACACGAACAGTATGGCGACCACTGTCACCAGCTGTGCAATTGCCGGCATGGCGACCACTGTCACCAGCTGTGACACGGCCGACATGGTGAGCACTGTCACCAGCTGTGACACAGCCGCACGGCGACCACTGTCACCAGCTGTGCAACGTCCAGCATGGCGAACACTGTCACCAGCTGTGCAACGGCCAGCATGGCGACCACTGCCACCCCTTTGACACGGCCGACATAGCGAGCACTGTCACCTGCCGCTGTGACACGGGAGGCATGGCGCCCACTGTCACAGACCACTGTTACCCCGTGACACGGCCGGCATGGGGTGCACTGCCACCCGCCGCGACACAACCGGCATTCAAACCACTGTCATCAGCTGTGACACAACCGTCATGGCGACCACTGTCACCCCTGTGACACAGCCGGCTTGGCAACCACTGTCACTAGCTGTGCAACGGCCAACATGGCAACCACTGTCACCGGCTGTGCAACGGCCAGCATGGCGACCACTGTCACCAGCTGTGCAACAGCCGGCATGGAGACCACTGTCACCAGCTGTGCAACGGCCAGCATGGCGACCATTGTCACCCCTTTGACACAGCCGACATGGCGAGCACTGTCACCCGCCGCTGTGACATGGGTTGCATGGCGACCACTATCACCCCTTTGACGCGGCCGACATGGCGAGCACTGTCACCCGCAGAGTAGTGAGTGCAGAGTGACTAGAGAGTGCTAGGGAGTGCAGAGTGACTAGGGAGTGCTAGGGAGCGCAGAGTGACTAGGGAGTGCAGAGTGACTAGGCAGTGCTAGGGAGTGCAGAGTGACTAGGGAGTGCTAGGGAGTGCAGAGTGACTGCAGAGTGCTAGGGAGAGCTAGGGAGTGCAGAGTCACTAGGGAGTGCAGAGTGACTAGGGAGTGCAGAGTGACTAGGGAGTGCTAGGGAGTGCAGAGTGGCTGCAGAGTGCTAGGGTGTGCTAGGGAGTGCAGAGTGACTGCAGAGTGCTAGAGAGTGCTAGGGAGTGCAGAGTGACTGCAGAGTGCTAGGGAGTGCGGAGTGACTGCAGAGTGCTAGGGAGTTCTAGGGAGTGCAGAGTGCTAGGGAGTGCAGAGTGACTGCAGAGTGCTAGGGAGTGCGGAGTGACTGCAGGGTGCTAGGGAGTTCTAGGGAGTGCAGAGTGACTAGGGAGTGCTAGGGAGTGCAGAGTGACTAGGAAGTGCTAGGGAGTGGAGAGTGACTAGGGAGTGCTAGTGAGTGGAGAGTGACTGCAGAGTGCTAGGGAGTGCAGAGTGACTGCAGAGTGCTAGGGAGTGCTAGGGACTGCAGAGTGACTGCTAGGGAGTGCTAGGGAGTGCAGAGTGACTGCAGAATGCTAAGGAGTGCTAGGGAGTGCAGAGTGACTGAAGAATGCTAGGGAGTGCTAGGGAGTGCAGAATGCTAGGGAGTGCAGAGTGACTAGGGAGTGCTAGGGAGTGCAGAGTGACTAGGGAGTGCTAGGGAGTGCAGAGTGACTATGGAGTGCTAGGGAGTGCAGAGTGCAAGGGAGTGCAGAGTGACTAGGGACTGCTAGGGGTGCAAGGGAGTGCAGAGTGCAAGGGAGTGCAGAGTGCAAGGGAGTGCAGAGTGACTAGGGAGTGCAGAGTGCTAGGGAGGGCAGAGTGCTAGGGAGTGCAGAGGGACTAGGGAGGGCTAGGGAGTGCAGAGTGACTAGGGAGTGCAGAGTGACTAGGGAGTGCTATGGAGTGCTAGGGACTGCAGAGTGACTGCAGAGGCTAATGGCAATGTAAATGACAATGCCATTTATTTATCTGTTTTCAAAACCAACACATAAATACAAATTCTGTCATTTACAATGCCAATAGCTCTAACTTTTCCAAAGGCGAAACCATTGCATTGTAAATGCTTGTCTATATATGCTTCCAGATTACTGTTGAATTCCTGTAACTCTCTACTTTCCATCTTCTTCCCACCTCCCTCTCATACACGTGCCTCTGCTGCCCCTTCTGTAGGCCGCCGAGTTGCGTCACGAGGCCTTAGTGTGGGTGAACATTTGGAGCATTTTGTTATACTCCGCACTTTGGTTGTATGTAGTTAAGAAAAAGAGCATTGGTACTTTGTATGGTGGTGATTGATTTTCACTGATATGTTCATTCCGCGGATTTAAAGCCCAAAAGGTATATAATTTGTCATGAAAAATAGAAATGACCTAACCCGAATGCTTATAAGCCACAAAAGAAGCATGTAAAATATACTTAAGTATACTTACATTTTCTACCCATCTCATAATTTTCTTGCATTTTCTAGATCGGAGCTGAGATTAATAAGAAAAGGAAACGTTTGCTGGCAGTGAATGATGAACTCATTGTGTAAGTGTTTAACTCTTCACTAAGCAGTTATATACACACAATTTGCAAAACGATGCCGATGTTTATATGTACAGACTAACACGAATGTCATAGGTCAGTGCTCTCGGAGTACAGGAACCCCAATGCCCAGCGCGTGAGAACTCTTTTCCAGCACTGGATGTTGTATGGATTTGCATGCTTGACCCATGCCCCGCAACCAACCAGGAATCCCTGTAATATTTGGAAATATTTCCAGGACCGTTTACTTCAGCAGTGACTCTTCGTCATCCCAATTTTCTAACGCTGAATAACAAAGAATCAGATGGATGTGCACCAAATCCAGCAACCTGTCAAGGCCATTAAAGCTCAGGTTTATAGCATGTCTTGTGTGAGAGAATCACTGATCAAACTTAGGGCAGCCTTTCTCTTCAGGATCTCCTTGTAAATGCAAGGAGATTGGAGCCACCAGCTCACAGCGCCTCAGAGTATCAGGGAGAGAGCCTTGACCATGGCTGGAGCTGTTACTCTGGGTGGAGCAGATAAGAGGCTCAAGCAGATTGTAGACTGGACAAGGCATCTTTGGGCTGCCTCCGAACTCTGTTGGACTATCGCGACACGTGATCTTTAGGCTCACAACATCAGTTTCTTAGTTGGAGATCATACTTCTGCACTTCACTATCAACAAATGATGGTGAAAGAACACAGAGCAAACAAGTAACAAAGACATAGAAAATGGTGAGAGCAAGCAACAGAGGAAAATATGGAAAAGCATAGTAAAATACTGAGTTAGGAAAATGAGGGCCGAAAAGGTGAGAGAAGATAAAACAACACAAAGGCAACAGCAGAAGACGCACAATGTTTAAAGATCAAAGGAGAAGGATAATTTAGAGCACAGGGGACAGAGCTAGACTAGTGGAACACAAAATAATAGTTGAGAAGGGAGATTTCATCAAAAATAAGAGGATTAGCGAGCTGAAAGGAGACACAGATTGAAAGGAGATGCAGGGTGAGGAAAGAACATAAATGTAAAGAGACCTGGTTCACCTGAGGACGAGGTGGGAGGAAGATTTGGGTGTGTTGAAGGATCTAGCTTGGGTAAATAAAATAAAAACTAAATAAGGAGCACTGAGGCATCCACGTGAGGTCGCTGACTGTAAGACTGCGCCTCATCCAGTTGAAAGTTCTCCATCGGTTATCTTATAATAGGAATAGACTTCTTTGAAGCCCCAGCACTCATGAATTTAAAATATAATAGAGCACGGGCCACATTTCTACATACAATATAGGGCAGTAGCACGATAGAGGCATGCCGGAGAACTATAACACAAGAGCTGGGCCGGACCTTGGACTGTTAGTCCCCAAGTCTTCCCAGTTTATCCCAAATAATATAGGCTTACTGAGGAAAAAACTCATATTTAGCTTTTTGCTGCTAATTGTAGCTAAGCGAGATTTAGTAAATATGTGGGGGTCCCTGCTGGTCCCAATAAAATACTAATGACAGAGTGGAATGGACCTATATATGGGGGCAGAAAGAGATATATATGAGGCTAGAGGCTGCCCCCTTAAATTTGATAAGGTATGGGGATTCTGGTTGACATACCCAAGGATGTGGTGAGTCCTGAAGCTGGGGTTAGAGGAAATACAAAATGGAGGAGAAGAGAAGTGTCAATATATGTTATACCCCTATGGAACTCCACAGCACCGACCCTCTTTGACTTGCTTAATGATTATCTTGTAAGTGCAATATCGTATACTTATGTAGAGTGGACATTTTCTGCTAAAACTGTGAGGCTCCACTGCTGACTTTATGATGTGTTTTCTATGTTGTATAAAATAAAAAACTTGATTAAAAAATGTTAATGTATATACATATGTGTGTGTGTATCTCAAGAAACCTAGTTGAAATATAGCCATGCATTGAATGTTGCAGATTGAACATTCAGTGTGATATCCTAGGAGATCAAAGTACCTATTGCATATCTCTGTGTGTAGTCTGCAGAGCACTGCTTTTAAACAGTGTGGGATAGCACAGTAAGTTAATAAACCGACTGCATCACTCAGCATTTGCTACTGTCAGCCACTTAACACACATTGCTCTGGGCACTTCTACTAACTTAAGAAATACTTAAGCAATTTTGTTCGGCTCGCTAGTTTGACCCACCAAAAAGGCATTCAAACAGAGAAACTTCCCCTGAAACCATACATCTGCAGGAAACCGAATCAAACTCCGGACTGGAAAAGAAAGGGTTACAAAAGTCATACCCCGACCGTCTAAAAGGTGCTGCGCAATATTGGCAGCGTGTGGCCTACTCATGTGATAAGTAACAATAAAGCACTTTATGAGATACTGGTTTGAATATGTAATGCTAAAGAAAGATAAACCATCACCATGGAGAGGCCTGGCAGTAGGGAGGAACTTCTTACCCCACAAAAAGGCTATTTCTCCCTATAGAAATATGATCGAAAATATTAACTTGAAAGGCTTCCAATGTTTTTCAAAGAAGTCTCCTTAAATATTTTTAAGGTTGGTCAGATTTAGAGGAGAGCGCCACTAAAATGTGTATTAGGATAATATCAGATTTAGCGCTCTTTCGTGGATGTGGAAGGAGTATAGCTTTATTTAATCCATATCTCAGGGTTTGTATCCTAGACAGAAAGGGAGTAATGGGCGACGTAAGCATTACAATCTGCGGAGCAGTAACATTTTGTAATTCCCATTTACCCAGAACTCCACAGATCTAACTAGCCTTTCACAGAACTCAAAACGACGAAAGCCATAAATAATGCCAAACTAATATTCAGGACTCATTATATGAAGTGGTCCCCCTGGGTAGTTCTAGGACTCCAAGACAGATGAAAAATGTACCAAGCGTCATTCGCCGGTGACTGTCACGCTTAACGTGGGCCCCGCCACGCGCCCCTTTCGGTGGCGATTGTCGGCCTGGAATCGGACACAGGAAGCATATAGGGAGCACATGACTGTTGAAATAGACCAATATTTGACCACTAACACGGGTTCAGTGGCGTCTCCGACTACCCTGTGGGAGGCCATGAAACCGAGGCATGGATATCTCTTGGTGCGCAGCGGCCCGACGGGAGAAACGGAAAGATCTGGTGCAGCGCGAGGCGGCCCTGGAGGCCTTAGAGCGCAGGAGTCGAGAGGCCGGGGGCGGCCCGGCTCGGAAACAACTAGCTTTGGCGCAACAACAATACGCCACGGTCCTCCTCGATGAGGGGCGACAGGCATGGTTGGCCACCCGTAGTCTGATCTACCAGTGGGGCGATAAGTCCTGCGAGATGCTGCACCGTCTGTGTCAGGGCTTCATAAATGCTCAGCCGCTGCCCCTGAGAGTTTCGCTGGGTACTTCGAGGGGCTGTATGCGCCCCGTGAGTGCCTGGAGTCTGACGTTGTTCAGCGCTTCATTGACGACCTCCCCCCGAGAGCTGTCTCGGACGAGGTGCGGGACCTTTTGGATCAGCCCTTGTCAGACGAGGAGCTGGGAGCGGCCTTGGGTGAACTGAATCCGGGCAAGGCACCGGGCCCCAATGGGTTTCCATGCGAATTTTTTCGCCGCTTCATGGTTTAGTTGGGCCCTCATCTCCTGCCGGTGGTTGAAGAGGCGTGTGAGGAAGGTGTGCTTCCGCCGGATTGGCGGCATGCCGAGATTGTGGTCTTTCTTAAACCCAGACGACCCCCGGAGAGCCACGCGTCATACAGTCCGATTTCTCTGTTGAATACGGAAGCGAAGATCCTTGCGAAGGCCCTGGCCACGAGGCTCAAACCTTACATTACTGACCTGGTCCACCCGGATTAGGCGGGATTCATGCCGCAGAGGGCCACCCGGCATAACATTCGTCGGGCCCAGGTCGCGGTGTCTGCCTGGGGGTGCCTCGGGATACCGGCAGCGTTGTTTCTGGCGGACATGGACAGGGCTTTCGACTCCTTGAGCTGGACGTATTTATTTGCCCTCCTGAGGCGCCTTAACCTTGGCCCGCGATTCTTGAAGTATGTTCAGTTGCTTTACACTGGTCTCACGGCGTCCGTGCGGGTTGGGGGGGTGGCCTCCCGTTCGTTCCCGGTTATGCGGGGGACACGGCAGGGTTGCCCCCTCTCCCCATATTTATTCACCCTCGCCATGGAGCCTCTTGCGGCGTGGGTTCGCATCGATGCCCAACTTGAAGGTTTCCGGTGGTCCGTGAATCATTCAGAAAAAATTGCACCGTACGCCGATGACCTGATGTTCTTTCTTACGAATCTGCCCCGTTCAGGGCCGCGACTCCTGCGTATCTTACAAATATTTGGCGAAACGTCAGGCTTGTACATGAACCCGGGCAAATCTACCTTGTGGTTGCTGGGTGGCCGGCAGGGGGTGGGCAACTGGGCGTCGGGATTGCAGCTGGCCACGGACGGGGTGAAGTACCTCGGTGTGCATTTAACGGAGGACGCTGGGGTGTCCCGCGACCGCAACCTTGGCCCAGTATGGGATCGCACACGCGACGATCTTAAGAACTGGGCGAAGATGCCATTGTCAATACAGGGCAGATCTGCCATCTTTAAGATGGTGGTGCTGCCCCGACTGGTGTACCAGCTGCAGAACCACCTGCATGTGATTCCGCCTCGCTGGTTTCGACAGCTCAGTTCGGCCATGAGTAGTTTCCTGTGGGAGGAGGGCGTTGCGTGGGTGGCCCTGAGGACATGTTTCCGCTCTACTTACACCGGGGGGTTGGCCACGTCTGACGTGCTCTCCTACTATCAAGCGGCGCACCTCTTGGTGCTGAACGACTGGTGGTATGGGCACACACTCTTTGCACACTCTGCTATACTCAGCGCCGCAGGATCAGGTCCCTCCCGGTAGCCACGCAAGTGGTCTTTCACGTCTGGCGACAGACGCTGCGGAGGATGGGATGGTGGAACGTCCTCACTCAAGAGACCCCCTTATGGAACAATGGGCGTTTGCCCCAGCTGAATGCGCTGAAGGGCTTCCGGGAATGGGATGCGATTGGCATCTCCACCCTGGGAGATGTACTGTCGGGATGCGTGCTTAAAACCTTTACAGCCTTACAGGAAGAGTTTGGGATGCCCCGCACCCAGTTTTTCAGGTACCTCCAGTCTCGTCACGCTTTGTCGCCCTCGTTGGTGGGTTTGGAACAGCTCCCGGAGTTCAGCCCTTTCGAGGCCAAGATATTTATGGGAGAGTTGCCGGATAGGAAATTGTCACGCATCTACCAGATGCTGGTGCGCCACTGTTCGTCGGACTTGGTCAGCCTTATGGCCGCCTGAGAACGGGACGTCGGTGACCTGGACGAGGAGGATTGGGTCGAGGCCCTGGAGAGCCCTAGAGGGGCATCGATCTCCACGCGTCTCCGTTTGATACAGTTCCGGTACTTACATCGCACATATTACACTCTGCGGCAATTATGGAAGGCGGGTATGGTCGCATCGCCCGTCTGCCTCAGATGTGGCTTGGAGGAGGGAACACTGCTGCACACGGTCTGGGAGTGTTCGGCGCTGCACAGATTTTGTGAGGGGGTACACCGTTGCCTGGCGGAGGTTCTGGCATGGGAGATCCAAGAAGACCCTAAGCTGGCGCTGCTGCATGTTATGGCTGGGGTGGGGGGCAACCGGTATAAGCGCCACCTGCTACTGCTGGGACTCACTTTGGCGAAGCGTGATATTGCAAGGGCATGGAAGGCGCCCCGGGCCCCATCACTTGCCGCCTGGAAGAACGGCCTGGACTTTAGTATGGGTTTGGAGCAGCCTATATTTGTCGCTAGGGGGTGTCCCCGCAATCATTACAAGATTCGGAAGAGGTGGGCTGACTATCGGGGTCTGGACCTCGACCCGCCGCCTGAGGAGGCCTCTTTTCCGACTCCCTGATGTGTTGGACTGTGCAATGTCACTTTTGGTTTATGGTGCATATGACTACTGCTTGTATGATGGTGGAGCAGCGGCTGCGCAAGGGGGGGTGGCGTGGGGGGGGTTTTGGGGAGGTGTGGGGAGGAAGGGTTGCATATCCTTTTGCTCTTGCTATGCCTCTTTTTGGGGGATGGAATTGCTTCTTTGTATTATATTGAACTTGGCATTAATACATTGATTGTGGCAGTTGACTCTGGATCGCAGGGCTCTGCATTTACTGTGTCTTTAACAATAAAGTCTGTTTAAAAAAAAAAAAATGTACCAAGCGGGAGGAACCTCGAGGAACCATAGAGCAGAGATTCATGAATAATCTAAGTTGTCCAAGGCAGCAAGCTATCTTGCGTCTAACACCAATGCCTATTAACAGTAATACGCAGTAAAGAGGGTGAGGGTCAAAGGTTTAATTCTGCCCATTGTGATTTGAAAGGCGTGAAGTTTACCCCAGAAGAAGGTAGGTCCTGACTCGAAAACGTTTCCTGGTTAGTTTGATGTAATTCTATTGTACAATACTTGGATGGATCAGAAACTGACTCTTGTCGGGGGTTGATAGAGTTACGGAGCCGGCAATAAAGGCTGTGAGAATATATGACGTGTCAAAAGTCGACGTTCTATTGTGTTGTAAAGGATCATTAACCAGCGGGCATAATTTACAAATCCTTTTGCTCAACTAATTTGAATTTAGTTGCGTAATTGTAATTTGTTAGGATTATAAAATCACATTTATTATTCATAAAACATAGCTTTACAGTCGCTGATGGGTGTGGAGTCTGCGTTGCTGGGCGAGGATGCCCTGGAATGTGTTAATGCTTGAAAACATTTGACTGTGCGTCAGTTAATACCATTAAATTGGGTAAGTCCTAAGAAATGCGTACAGTGGTGTATAAAGCGTCAAATTAAAATTAGTAATTATTATTCTTACTATGAAATATTTACGCACTGGTAAAAGTACACCTCTGAAATCTGCGGATGGAAAATTGTCTTTGCTTGGGGGGAAATTAGAATTAAAATAATAATTTCAGCATTATTCTGGATGAAACGGTCACGGTCACCTTTTCTTGATATGACCTAGATAAACCCCTTCCTCTCTGTTAGTGCCCTAAAAAACGCTTGGAGTGCACCGGGTCAAGAAATATGCCTTTTTTATACAGTATAGTGCAGCGTTATCCCATGAAGATGGCAGTCCTATAATGGAGCTGTCTCTGTCAGGTATTTGCCTGCTTGATAGTAGTGACCACTGAAGACTCATTGGGGCTGAAAGTACTAAGTCAATTGTAACAGGTCTACTGCCCTCTGTCGAGATGGTACGCATTCAGACCCGGGAACTTTATCTGCCTTGTTGCACGTGAGGGCTACTTATTGCTTCAGATAAAGCAAAACACCTAATTGTACTAGCATCCTTAATTGTTGGTTCAATAATAACGTGTGCGCACCAAAGGTAACACAAGGAGGGACATGTATCTTTTCAGGCTTCCACTTGAATTACTGCAGCAGGGGCCTTGCTTTTACAAGCAACCAATTTCCCAGAAGAAATTGACTTTTTCATTGAATAGCTCACTGTACCTGTTGAATCTCTAGGTTTTACCTGAATTGGCCTTTTCTCTGGCTTGACACTAGTCCAGCTTGGTGAACTCCTTAGGGGAGCTGGTCACCTTGTTTTTCAGGCCGCAGGACTCAACAGTGTTATTTAAAATGGCCCAGTAGAGCTGGGACAGAGGTTTATTTACCTGAGTTGCTGGTCTCAGCAGTTGGCGCTCTGGGTGGGAGCGGGTGGTGGGGCAGTATGGGAGCTCTACTAGGCTGGTGTGCTAAGACTATTTACTCTGATCGTGTGGGCTCAATGACCAGTTGTACAGTTCCTTACATATGAAAAGATCATTAGGGAGGTACAGATGGTATGGGCGGAGAAAGGTTTAGAATCGCCCAAACATGAAGTGCTACATCTTTTACTGACGCAGGGGAATGGGAAACTAGTGGGTCACTCAGCGATCCAGGCACTTATTGGCCCAATAAAGGACATTCTGGAAGAACTGTGGAAAAAAATGTTTTACAGATTATTACAGACAACTGAGTGAGAGTGACAGAAAGTTAATGCGGAGTTATACCTCTAAAGTATCTAGGAATGCTAGATTTTAAATGCTTCCTTAGCCTATAATAGGGTTTGCAAAGTATATCCTGCTGCGTCTGCTCCCTGCCCTAGCTGTGAGGTCACTGAGGTTGGGTTCTACCACATGGTATGCCCCTGTCGGAACACATGGGATTCTGGGAGAGGGTCTGTGGTGTTCCTGTTGAAGTAAAGAGAAGGACTGGAATATTAAACTCTGAAACGTGGTTATTAGGTTTAAGGCTGTGCAGCTGGTGGGGGAAAGCAAGCAGCAAATTTCTGAACCTAAGGCGTTTTGCAGTGTCTTTAAGGTCGACTGGGGCACTGGCTGTCAATCACTAGATGAGCAGAGTATGGAAATCGGAAGAGCTAGAGAAGAGAAAGAGGTGTGAGGGGGCCCGTTGACGGCTTTAAGCCTGGGATATACAGTTATTGACTTTTCCTAGAAATTGGGATGGCGGTAGGCCACCTTGAATTGTAACTGATAGGGGCTGGTTGTGCATGAGCACAATGGTGATAGTCCTGATTTGTGAATGAATAAATGGTTCACCCACATATTGGTATGTGATGTCATAGGGAGTTGGGTAAGTGCTCTTCCTTGGTTGATCGCACTTTATTGAGAGCCCCCTCACACTTAATATGGAAGTGCTCACTTGAAAAGGCAGGTTTCACAATATCTGTGAGTTTCGGTCTAGATAATCTTAATTGGACCTTTAAATGAATAGTAATGTAATATATTTTCATAGCAATGCACGAAATTCTGACAGCTTCATACCAAAATCCACAATTGTTTGTGATTTTCTTTTTAATCCTTGGAGGATCCTGTATTGACGCAAAAAGCACATTTTTTTATACGAAGAAAAACAGACAAATGAAGGAGTGTTAAAAAGATAAAATGAACATAATTTAATATTGTTTCTCTAAGACACCTGTAGATATGCATAGGAAGAAATATGTACAGTTTTGTCGCTGGCCAGCAAGTTGAATGACGCATAATCCCATTTGACCTTTTGCAGGACTCAGCATCAATTAAAGCAACTGCAAAAAGAATATGCCCAACTCGAGGAAAAAAAATCCTCACTCAAGATTGCAACACAGTTTTTAACTGATTTAGAAGAACTGCAAAAAGAATATATGCAATACAGGAAGAAAGCCCCAAAAGAAAAAGAGGAGGTGAGTAAGCCTATTCGCCTCAAACCATCAATTCCTTTGTTAGTCTTCTACTTGATAATAGCTCTATCTAGATCTGACGACAGGGGATGATTCAAGTATGGAAATATATAAAAGATCCAAATTTGGAGAACTATAAAATATCAGTCTTAACTCTCAAAATCCTCCCCACATCCCTTCAGCATTGTTCCTGTTGTACCGCTGCCAATCAGTGGTGGCTCCTCGTGGGAGTGCTGCGGGGCGGGGAGGGGCCGGGTGGGAGATTGTAAACTCCATCATAAGTCCGAATGGAGTTCAGATAATAAATACATAAATAAAATTAATTTCATTGCGTGCGCTGCATTGCATCGCTCGCAATTAAATTTGTTTTATTTATTTATTAACTGAACTCCATTCGGCCTTACTACCCCCCCTGCCCCTCCCCCGCTCCACCCCACTGCCCCGCAGCACTCCCACGAGGGGCCGCAACTGCTGCCAATGTATGGTTCAAACATTCAGTTGTACAAATTGGCCTCATGATGAATATTATTTGGTACATTTACCCTTCTTATAGTTGTCTCCAAGGACCATTAAGTAGCATAACCTGTAAGTGTACCCTTTTTGGAGTTGTTCCAAGTGTATGAATGTGGTGTATGTGGATCTTCCTCAGCATCGCCTAGTCGTCACAGCTACAGCGACAAGGGCATTAGTCTTCCCTGCCTCTAGTTTACCTCTAAGTGGCATAGACTCTGTCTCCTCTGCTTACAGGTTCTCCACTGCAATAATCCACCCTTCGATTCCACCGGACTCTTGCACAGTCCTTTCCAGCGGCATCTTCTTTAAAGTCCTCCATTAGGGTCTACAGCGGTTTCCGATGTCTCTTTGTACCTATGCACCCGGCTTCCCTGGTTTAGGTATCCTGGTTCCTGGGGTATCCGCAGGTGGGGTGACTCTCCAAACTTCTGGCTTCACAGGTTTTTCTTTGGGTTCCACTTGGAAGGGTCCTTCTTCTTTAAAAACTGCAACGCAACTTTCCCGTTGACTTCTATTGGGCACGCAGCTGTGTTTCCACTCAAAACACAGTCTCTGTGGGGTTCCTGGGTACTTACCTTGGGTGGTTCCGTTTGTTCCCAGCTCCTCTGAATCCAGGGCCCGACTTCGGTCGCAGTTCGCATTGCCCTTTTTTAGTATATGGTTTGGCCACCCCCTGGAGACCGCTGTATTTTGAGCTACTTACCTGAATGCAATTGAAGTATTGTGTATTTGTGTTGATATCTCCGGTTAGGAGATATACCAATGTGTTGGTGATTGTTAGGTAATAAATTGACATATTTTTATATATACACTGTGTGTTTTTTTCTTTTAACCTACTCTACATGATTAAACTGATAAAACAAGCTGCTTAACACTCCTTTAGGATAAACCTGAAGGCTGCCCTACACAGCTACCAATTTGAGAGCTTTCTATGGTTATTCAAGACCCCTAAAATCACCATAAGGGTTACCTGGATTAGTTCAAGGGGCTTCGTCTAATTAAGGGGGCACCACATACTAAACTAGCCTCCTACATTATTAAATATTACTAAGACTATAATAGAAGTAATTTCATTTGACATGCCATGGCAGAAGGGCCTTCAAGAGCAGGGTAAATGATACTGGATATTTCAGAAATAGATTGTTTATTCATTTATTCAGCAGTCCTCTGTGAAGAGCTTTACAATATGTCTTCCCTTGAATAATATTTTAGGCTAGAATTCTTATGATTATAGCTGGATAGACTACCAACATGCTGAAAGCCAACAGTCTGTGGTCCACAGAGGACAGTTTTGAATAAGCTTTAGCACCAGGCTCAGTGCTGATTATCTATGGAGTAGCATGCAAACTCTTGACACACAACACCAACATAATGCACATTATAACAAATAACTTTGAAAAATATTTTTGATTTTATTGATATTTTTGTATTTTTTTATAGATAGAAAATCTATATATATATATATATATATATATATATATATATAAATAAATTCCATTTATACATAATTTGCTTCAAAGCATAAATACATATACAATACAACATATATTGCACTGGTTAGAACCACATATTAATACAGAATATAATGTCACCTGAAAGAAGTTTATATTCATGTTCAGATAAAATACACAAACGTGTATATGATAGATGGTCAAACAGTGTATTACATTTATCACAATCTGTGTTGTCAAAACACAATTTGATATGAAATTAGAGCCTTATGTGCAAAACACTGGTAGTGATTTGAGGAATACCAACGCATTTCGGCAAATGCCTTCTTCAGAATTCTCTTTACCAGTGGGTTCTAAAGTAAAAAAATATATAAACAACAATTGTCATCTAGAGTTTAAACGCACTAGTTCAGTATACTCTTGATATGCAAGCATAAAATTCATAAATGATAGACCTGGAGTAACGATCTGAGAAGACTGAAATTGAACTGTACTGTGAATTACCAAGGTGAAGTGAATAACAACACTCTCTTACAGAAGTGACTTAGTGCGGCACATTCTTCCATTATAATTGTTAGTAAAAACGTGAAACAGAAAAAGAAAGGGTTAAAAACTTGCTAATATCACGCAAGTGTTACCTAACAACTAATCCTAAACCTTTCTAACTCAATTTACTCTCCACAGTCATGTTGCCCGAATAGTATCTAACCGAATGGAACTCTCTCTATCTTTGGGGTTCAGAAGATTTATTTGTTCCTGCTTTACAAGGTTGCAGTATAGATGTGAATTACCTGTGCTGGACTCTTCAATGATATTGACAGTAACCGCCCTTCATCCTTTTTTAGGTTATGGGCTAAAATTGGCAGCTTTGTTCACACTAAACCAAAATGAAAGGAAAGAGTTTTTTTTTTAATATACTTGAGCATCTCATTTTTATATCCTGTATTTTAATGCTGTCCGATCTCATACTAGGTAAAAGTATCCATATATCCACAATACTTGGTCTATTAAGTACCTTCATCTTAGTGAAGACGTATCTTCAATTTTAAAATACTGTTCAGCATGCAAAGGCAAGCTCGACTGACTCGTCCTGTCTTAAAGCACAAAATATAATCTATAAGATTGCACTGTTTATGACAAATTGGTAGCTATACACAGAGGACAGACCTTGAAAGTTAAAGATTTTGAAAGCCTACTATCCATCAATACAACTGAATCGGTGTTGATTTATACCATCAACACTAGAGTAATGTTTTTTGTCAAGTAACTGGGCTTTCACTTGAAAAGCTGAGCAGATTTCTACTGGAAGTGTGGCTGTGAACTCTGGATGAAAGCATCTGCCTAAGGAACACTTGTTGAACTGAATCAGCAATATTCTTTCATATGCATATTTTATTATTTTTCGCCCAATATAATAAGACTATGGCAATATAAAGTTGGTTGATGATCACAGTGATGGGACGCTACTAATCATACAACTCTTGTGAGGGACATTTGTATACAGATCCACTTTCTTCATGGAGGCTGCTTACTTGAGTAGTGTGGTGGGCAAGTTGTATTAGTAGTTTTTCCAGCTGCATTCTCCAGTTCCTTCTAGCTATGGCTTAAGTTCCTTTGGCTCTCCCCTGTACCCACAGGATAGTCTGTAGGCCGATGTTCACCTTTTTGACCATGGCTGTATTCCAGCATCACAGTACAGGACCTGTCGTTTGGCCAACAGTAATATCACCCCAGTAAACTTGTGACTAATTTACACATTTCCCCACTTGGAAGTAGATGTACTAGTTTCTCCAGCTTTGAAACTTCATTGAATCAGATGCAAAAATTATTCCTGGTCATTAGTTTGAGAATCCTCGTGGAGAAGTGGGGCTCAATGGTTAGAGGAGGCATACCCGGAAGCTGAGGTCAGACCCGGGACCAGGGTTCAATTCCCGACGTCGCAGGGTCTGAGCCCAAGTGTCCACGGACTCGATAATTCTCACTTCGGTGCCTACTCGAATCACGGGTTCACACTCTGCAACTCTGGGCAATAGCTTGCTTAATCTCCACTACGGCCCCTTGCGGCGGGATGCCTGGCTTTCACCTTGGGGATGCTCAGTACGGGTTATCTCACAGGGAAAAGCCAGGACGGGTTCCCAATGCAAGCGCCGGGACACCCCGTTGGGGTAGCCGTGCGCTATATAAGATAAACTAAAAAAAATAAAAATCCTCAGTAGGTAGCAATGGTGCATAGCTGTGACATTAAACACTTATTTAATCATATTGTTATGCTCTGTTGAGGACGTTGTGGGACCCAAACTCTAGCCAATGAGGTTAAGAAGCTTTGAGCTCCACTCAGAGGCGTCCATAACTTCCAGGTTTCTACTGCATATAAGTTAAAGGATGGGATCATCTTGATCCTTGCTCTGAGGATTACCAAAGACTTGATTTGGGTAACAATTTCCTATTTCTGTTTCTTATTTTAGTCCTCCGTTCAAGAGCTCCACCCCCATGGTCACAACGAGACCTACGGTCACATGTACGTAGCTTCTTTTTTTTGGGTCGCAAAAAAACCCAATTCCCAGAATCTGGTCATTTGCAACCCAAAAAAGCATTTTCTTATGTACAAACCCTATTTTGCGATTCGGTAACCTATCCCCGAATTGCAAAATGGGTTGGTGATTTCGTATTTGGAAGGGGGACTGTTAAGGGCGTCTCTTCCTAATAGCAATTCGCAGTTGAATGTACAAATGTTTTACAACCAAAATGTGGTCACAAAACATTTGCATTTCACCCCCATTAGAATACTGGTGGTAACCCATTCCTATAATGGAAGGGACCCCTTCCTTTTGTGAACGGTTGTGAAAATGCTTTTTATGAGTAAGCAGTGGTCCATGGACCACTGCCTACCCTTAAAAAATGAAAAGAAAGCTTTTCATTTTCTTTATTAAATGCATCCTGTTTTCCTTCAAGGAAAACAGGTTGCCTTTAAAAAAAGCTTTACTTTCTTTAAAAGCAATCAGAGACATTGTGGTCTGCTGTCCACAGCACGCCACCATCCCTGTATTTTTTAGCAATTCCTAATGGGTCACCAATTGCGACCTACCTCATAAAAATTAATGAGGTAGGTCAATTGTGACCCACTGGGAATCTCAAACAGTGTTAAACACACTGTAGTACATAGCTGTTTGCGATTTCCTAATAGCGAATCGCAAAGATTTGTTAAAAGGAAATCGCAAAAAGGGTGTTTTGTACTTGTGGCCCTTTATTTTATCCTTTTCCTTGTTTGTGTCTGCTTGGTCAAATGAAATTACTTACGCCCTACCTGATACACCTTCAAAAGACAAAAAACTCTGCCTGGAAACTTACATCTTTACATCTTGAGTAGAGGAGTCTTACTACAGAAAAACATTTCACTCATCAAAAAAGCAGACGTGCCTACAATTGCTACACTGGCAAAACTGTCAGAATCCTCCCTGATGGAAGACAAAAACAGATATGATGAAAAACCCGCCAAAAATGCAGACTTGTGGTTTGTTACTGTAATTGATTCTGAAAATGCCTCTAATTTCTTTCCTTCCTACACACTTCTCAAAGCTGACAGCATCACCGTCTGCCACCTCATCAGTGCCTGTAGTGTAGTTCCTATATTCCCAATAGGATCTTCGCATTGGAAAAATATATCCTATAGATATGACATAGGTCTTAGGTCAGTAGGTCTCTATCGAATATACTAAACTTAATTTTGAGTGCCGGCTAGCTCAGAGGTCACTAGAAACGTTCTCGAATACACAAGAAGGGATTAGTTTCTGACAACAGCATAAACATGACAACTTTGTTTCCCTAGGACTGGAAAATATCTTCAGAGTCGTAGAAACAATAGATAACTATTTTACTCAGTCAATTGTGCATGCTTCGTTTCTACAGAGTTGCAGAGAAATAGTGAGACTGGCGTTTTCAATAAAAGTTTTATTGAACAGTCTTCTTTCCCATGCAAGAGAGGTGAACTGCTACAATCTTTACATACAGCGAGAATAGTATTATAAAATAATACTGTAATAGCATTGTATGGTTTCTAAGCCATATAAAAATACATACATAAATAACACAGGCTAAAATACTCAACTGGTGCATCTAAAATACGCCTACCCCAATGTACCTAACTTAGGTCTAGTACGAGGGAAGAAGTAAGTATTGTTTAGCTTAAGTTTTAGTTCTGCCAAGATTTGCCAAAGGTTTCTCTAGGTTCTAATCCGCTCCATACCTTAGAATGAAGGAGGTTGGTATCTCTGTCTCGGGACTCGACTTCCCAACACCCTGCAAGGGGAGTCAGAAAGACTGGAGCTGGATTCTCGGCAGAGGAGGAGAGCTTCTTGCCAGTGCGTCAGCTGGAGAGTCGGCTTCCTTCGGCACTTGCTGTAGCGAGCTGCGTTGGGCAAGTAGGTCGTCGAACTGCACCCACCACACCGTGCTTTGCTATAGCAAGTAAAGGTATATTTATACCTTGAAGGTGTTTAGGAATGCCAACTTTGATGTATAGTCGGGCATATGAAGGTCATGGATGAACCCCTAAGGAATAGTTGTTCATGCATAATAATGAGTTTCTTGGAGAAATCAATATCCAGGCTAGGGGAAGTCCCTTCTGCTTAAGAGTCTGGTTTTCCAAGAAATCGTTGTGACGTTTGATGAACGGATGGAAGTAGCCATGCCTGTATTTGGGTAGCATGGGTTATGCTTAAATAAGGGCTTGATTTATATGCCTATATAAGGGCATGAATCGGGGAAAATTCATTCGGAATCTAAAATGCCATACAACACCCACTCCACTTTCTTATGTACGACATTACTAAGTTCTAAACACGTAAAACATATCTAAATATAATGTGTAAAAACCCACCCAAAACACATAAAAATGCCATGGTACTGGTTGTACACAAAAGCGCATTTGTGCTGTTCACATTAATAGCAATGTTTCATTCTAAGCATGTATGTTGACATTTGTAAATGCTGTCTGAATAAATTATGAAAATATACATTCATGAAATGGCTCATAAATACAGAAGAAAAAAGACCGAAACCATTTCATGTCAGATTACATAAAACTGTTTGTGTATGTGGACAAGGTCAAATATTGTCACTGGAAGTTTTTTCAAAGAATTCTTGTTCTCTATGAATAGTTCTATTTTAAGCAGACTACTTTGTGCCAAAAAAGGGTAAAAGTAAAAATTTTAAAAAAAAAGAATCATAGGAAAAAGATTCCCAAATTTAGAGCTTTGTTTTGAAAAATGAAGATCACATTCAAAGTCACTCAGAACACTGTGTGCCAAATCAAAAGCCAGTGTTATTGTTGGGAGAAAACATCGCATATTCTAAGTCTGTAAAAAAGTAATCTACCATTGTGGGTGAAAGTTGGATTACCTCGTTTAGAAGATCAACAGCACATGGATGTGAAGCAGCGACGTCAGCATTGATCGCATTAGCAATGTTCGTAGTGGATGATAACTGTGTGCCTGTTTCCTCTCGTACCTCACCGTCAGCATTTTGCGTCTGAGAGATCTCAATGAATGCCGTCATCAGAATTGGAAGCCGCTGGGGACAACACTGCGCATGGGCCGTTACCGGGTCAAGCAAAGTATCAACATCCGTTGGCATGACTGATGGGAGTGTTAGACAGATGTCTAGCACGCATTCTTCTCCGCATAGCAGGCAGTGTAGAACAGGTAAGATGCAATCTTGCCATATTGGTCTGAATGACAGAAACCATGTAGTATTTAATTCTCGTAAACCAGTTAATCCCAAAATTTGGATGATGCGCTCATGACACTTCATCGCCAGTAGAGTTGTCTCCATGGAGAACTGGGTGTCGCTTGTGAATTGGCTTGCCATATTGCAGCAGTAGGAGCAAAAATAGTATCCTTGCAGCGAGTCCCAAAATGAGAGGTAGTCCGCCAAACACTGAGTGCACAAAGTTTGGAAATATTCCTAGGACTGCTTCTAAAGGTGCTAACAGTCCAGAAAATACGGTCTTAAGTACATGTACAATACAGCTTGTATCAGACATGTTTAAGATACGACTTAACATTTCTGATAATGTACAGGGCCGTGTGTAGTTAATAGGGCATGTATCTCGGCAGAAGTCCTTGCGACTTGCAGATCATAGGTCTCTTTGGCCGAGGTCAGTGGCACAGTTTTTTGCAAAAGAATGGCTTTCATTCTGCTTAAAGTATCAATTAGTATAGAAGAGATGTTCAGTAAAGGCCATAACGGCAACTCCCTGTCTGACTTGGTCTTTGGAAACAATACTTGCATACGGCAAGTGACCCTGGCTGACACAGTTACTAGATTGGGTAAACCTGGCAACATGCCACAGCAGCTGTGATCATTCAACATGAGGTAACTTCCATTGGAAAGTTGTCCAAAAATTGGATCAATCACCGCAGCTGGTGAACCTTGCAGGTTGCAGGATAAGTTGGTAGAGGAACCATCGCAGGCCCCGTGTAGATTAATACCCTGACAAAGGAGAGAACCACCTAGTGCGTTTTCACAGTTTTTACCACTAAGAAACATTTCTCTTCCCCCCACTCCAACATCTGTGTGTGTACGGTAATTCCCAGGATGTCTTGATGTATTCTTTACCCAACCTTTCATTTGTGCCTTCAGGTATATGTTTTAGTCATTACTGAAAATGGAAAATTGTAACAGGCAGAGTGATTGTTCCATATATAATCTATTAAGTGGCTGGCTTTTTGGCAACTGTAAATGGCAATCTTTCCAGTTTTTCAATGCTCAGCAACGTATAGTCTGCTCCCCTTTGTGCCAATTTGATATGTTTATCAGTGAGATTGAATTCTCAAAACAGTGACGTATTGATTAAACGCCAAGGCACATAACCTGAATGTAGGTTTTGTAACGTCCAGCCTAATAGCATGATAGAACGTAATTGCGACTGACCATGTTGCAACATGACCAAGTCCTGTTCCATGATGTCTATGGCAGAAGACACTATGGAGGCTGCTTACTTGAGTAGTGTGGTGGGCAAGTTGTATTAGTAGTTTTTCCAGCTGCATTCTCCAGTTCCTTCTAGCTATGGCTTAAGTTCCTTTGGCTCTCCCCCGTACCCACAGGATAGTCTGTAGTCCGATGTACATCTTTTTGACCATGGCTGTATTCCAGCATCACAGTACAGGACCTGTCGTTTGGCCAACAGTAATATCTCCCCAGTAAACTTGTGACTTATTTACACTTTTCCCCACTTGGAAGTAGATTTACTAGTTTCTCCAGCTTGGGAAGTTTTTTCAAAGAATTCTATTTTAAGCAGATTACTTTTTGCCAAAAAAGGGTAAAAGTAAAAGTTTTGAAAAAAAATAATCATAGGAAAAAGATTCCCAAAGTTAGAACTTTGTTTTGAAAAATGAAGGTCACATTCAAAGTCTCTCAGAACACTGTGTGCCAAATCAAAAGCCAGTGTTATTGTTGGGAGAAAACATCAAATCTTCTAAGTCTGTAAAAAAGTAATCTACCATTGTGGGTGAAAGTTGGATTACCTCGTTTAGAAGATCAACAGCACATAGATGTGAAGCAGCGACGTCAGCATTGGTCGCATTAGCAATGTTCGTAGTGGATGATAACTGTGTGCCTGTTTCCTCTCGTACCTCACCGTTAGCATTTTGTGTCTGTGAGATCTCAATGAATGCCGTCATCAGAATTGGAAGCCGCTGGGGACAACACTGCGCATGGGCCGTTACCGGGTCAAGCAAAGTATCAACATCCGTTGGCATGACTGATTGGAGTGTTAGACAGATGTCTAGCACGCATTCTTCTCCGCATAGCAGGCAGTGTAGAACAGGTAAGATGCAATCTTGCCATATTGGTCTGAATGACAGAAACCATGTAGTATTTAATTCTCGTAAACGAGTTAATCCCAAAATTTGGATGATGCGCTCACAACACTTCGCCAGTAGAGTTGTCTCCATGGAGAACTGGGTGTAGCTTGTGAATTGGCTTGCCATATTGCAGCAGTAGGAGCAAAAATAGTATCCTTGCAGCGAGTCCCAAAATGAGAGGTAGTCCGCCAAACACTGAGTGCACAAAGTTTGGAAATATTCCTAGGACTGCTTCTAAAGGTGCTAACAGTCCAGAAAATACGGTCTTAAGTACATGTACAATACAGCTTGTATCAGACATGTTTAAGATACGACTTAACATTTCTGATAATGTACAGGGCCGTGTGTAGTTAATAGGGCATGTATCTCGGCAGAAGTCCTTGCGACTTACAGATCATAGGTCTCTTTGGCTGAGGTCAGTGGCACAGTTTTTTGCAAAAGAATGGCTTTCATTCTGCATAAAGTATCAATTCCTATAGAAGAGATGTTCAGTAAAGGCCATAATGGCAACTCCCTGTCTGACTTGATCTTTGGAAACAATACTTGCATACGGCAAGTGACCCTGGCTGACACAGTTACTGGATTGGGTAAACCTGGCAACATGCCACAGCAGCTGTGATCATTCAACATGAGGTAACTTCCATTGGAAAGTTGTCCAAAAATTGGATCAATCACTGCAGCTGGTGAACCTTGCAGGTGGCAGGATAAGTTGGTAGAGGAACCATCGCAGGCCCCGTGTAGATTAATACCCTGACAAAGGAGAGAACCACCTAGTGCGATTTCACAGTTTTTACCACTAAGAAACATTTCTCTTCCCCCCACTCCAACATCTGTGTGTGTACGGTAATTCCCAGGATGTCTTGATGTATTCTTTACCCAACTTTTCATATGTGCCTTCAGGTATTTGTTTTAGTCATTACTGAAAATGGAAAATTGTAACAGGCAGAGTGATTGTTCCATATATAATCCATTAAGTGGCTGGCTTTTTGGCGACTGTAAATGGCAATCTTTCCAGTTTTTCAATGCTCAGCAACGTATAGTCTGCTGCCCTTTGTGCCAATTTGATCTGTTTATCAGTGAGATTAAATTCTGAAAACAGTGACGTTGTATTGATTAAACGCCAAGGCACATAACCTGAATGTAGGTTTTGTAACGTCCAGCCTAATAGCATGATAGAACGTAATTGCGACTGACCATGTTGCAACATGATCAAGTCCTGTTCCATGATGTCTATGGCAGAAGACACTATGCTGTCCAATGAATATATCCTGGACGACAGAGTTGTTAACCCATTGTCAACCAGAGAGAGAGTTTTCTCTAAATTAATACGATCAATTTCTTATATTCTTTCAGCAGTCTCTGCTTGCGTAATCTTCCATGCTTCAATATAAGCAGCATAGATATCGGCATATATAAAACGTTTATGACGCGGTGTTCTTGGTTCTAGCAAGAATTTCCTAAGATCAGCGTCATCTTTTTAAAAAAAAATGTTTTAAATATGTTTCTTGGTATTTTCACAGCAGAAAGAGCCAAATAAAAACCAAACAATACAGCAATATAAAGACATTGGCATCGGTCCCAGACACCTCATCAACATGCAATCGGTTCATAGGTACACATTGCGATTATACATTGCAAATGAAAGGTTGATAGTGACTAGCATCACAGTCACTCAAGCGGTCCAACTATGGAGCTAGGATAAATCCTGCGTCATTTTCGTCTCCCCTCACCGCAGGGGGTGTGGAAGAGGGCAACGGTCACAATGAGGGCGGGAAAGAGTGGAGATTTGTCTACGCATCAGACCCCAAGTCATAAGGAGTGGGTGTCGCTCAGGGGGTAATATCAACAAGGTCCGGTGTCGTCTGTGTGGGCCTCCTGGAGATGTACAGGGACCAGAGGTTTTTGGGCCTGTTACGTGGTGCTAATAACTCGCTGTAAGTCTCTGTTTGGGTGCAGCAGTACAGCATGTCTCTAGACCATTGTTTCATTGTAGGAGTCGGTCCTCGTAACCAACCGAGGGCAACACACCTCTTAGCCAAGAGGAAAGCCATGTTCACCAGACGTCTGTGTACCTTAGGGAGTGGCTTAGAATAGCTCAGTATAGTTAGAAGCGGGTCTGGAGATAGCGTCATATCTGTAATGCGATTAACTTCAGCGAATACTTCTCCCCCGAAGGCGGCGATTCCCGGCAATCCCTCGCCACATGCATGAAATCAGTGACCAATGTCCCACATCTTTCGCATTGCGGGCTCTTGCTGAGACCACATTGGTGTAAACGTTCCGGTGTATAGTACACCCTGTTTAAAAACTTAAAGTGGACAAGTCTATGACGTCCGTTGAGTGATATACATTTAGTACTTAAGCAGCAATATAGCCATTTGTCATCAGATAATTCCACCTGTAGATCCCGCTGCCACGCCAGTCGTGGCTTGGTGTATGCACCGTCCCTGTCAGAGAGCGCTGTACGATATAACCTGGAAACCAACTCGGTGCGCGACTTAGCCTTAATAATAGCGGTCAGGGCTGTGACTTCTGGGGGCTCTGCCATATCGTCACCAAGCAGTTGCCTTAGAGTGTGTCTCACTCTATGAAATTGGTATTGTGCAAGAGTCTATTGAGTCCCCTCCCTCCCAGCTTCATCCCCCAGGAGCGGGCGATGCCATTAGCGAAGAGATCCCCAATTGTATGCATGTTCAGTGTCCGCAGCGCTACGATGACTCCCCTGTCTTTGCAGGGCGCCAGCCAGCACCAATCAAGGCGAGCCAGTGGGGCATATAGTGGATTACCGGACTGGGCTTCCAACAGATAGTGCCATGCGTGAGTGACCGAGTTTAGAGAGTCTAATATACCAGTGGGTCTATCGCGAGGCGAGAATAGCAGGGCCGATAGGGATCTGGGATCAGCAACAATAGTATATGCGGTATATCAGGAGGACCATGCACCCATTAGTATGCGTGAGAACCCTGGACCGCCCTGTAATATAAATTCAAATCGGGGGCGCCCAGTCCTCACAACGAGTATGGTAGGGTCAGTATTTTCCATGCCGCACAAGGTTGTTTGCCCGCCCATGCCAGGCGAACCATCAGCGAGTGTAGGCGTTAGAAGAATGTTTTGGATAGGACCATGGGAGCAACAATAGTATATGCGGTATATCAGGAGGACCATGCATCCATTAGTATGCGTGAGAACCCTGGACCGCCCTGTAATATAAATCCAAATCGGGGGCGCCCAGTCCTCACAACGAGTATGGTAGGGTCAGTATTTTCCATGCCGCACAAGGTTGTTTGCCCGCCCATGCCAGGCGAACCATCAGCGAGTGTAGGCGTTAGAAGAATGTTTTGGATAGGACCATGGGATTGTTTGTGAAGAGGAAGAGAAAACGGGGCAGAACGATACTTTTCTTGAGGGATACCCTGCCCATCAATGATAACGGGAGGCTAATCCATCTTTCAATATCATCCTTCAGCTTGGAAATGGCTACTCAGCAATTCTCTCTCAGAACGACCTCTGAGTCGGTATGGAGCCGGATGCCCAGGTAGCGCACCGCATCCGTAGTCCATTGAAGAGGATATTCCGGATCAAAGCGTACCATGGCTGGGGTAAGGGGAAACATGGTGGACTTGTTCCAAATGACATGTTTGCCCGAAAGTGAGCCAAACAGGACCACCTCTCATAGGACCGGGGATAAGTTGGTCTCGGGTTCTCTAATATAGAGGAGGGTGTCGTCTGCATATGTAGACCCAATTAATCTGTAATTTGGAAATCGTATGCCCCTGTGTCCATGATACTCCCTAGGGGCACAGGCTAGGAGTTCCACTGTCAATGCGTAAAGTATCCCGGATAGGGGACAACCCTGCCTCGTACCCCTTCTGATTTGTATGGGGTCGGTGACCAACAATCCGACCGGGATGCGGGCCGTGGAAGCGGAGAATAGTGTCGCGAGGGGTTGTAGGAAGAGCCCCTCTACTACCATTCGGCTCAGGACCTGTCTCATAAAAGGCCATTCGACAGAGTCAAAGGCCTTTTCCATGTCCAAAAAGACCGCAATCCCAGGGACCTCCAGGCGAGTATGTTGCATAGCTGCAAATACAGTCTGCAGATTATAGGTTAAGTTCCGGGTAGGTACGAAACCAGCCTGCTCTGGGGCCACCAGAGTGGTGACGAGGGGGCTAAGACATTGGCTAGCAACTTCGCGAAGATTTTTGTGTCCACGTTCATTAAAGATAAAGACCTATACGCATTCGTCCGGGGGTTTCCCAGGCTTAAGTATGGCAACTACGATCGCCTCCCGCATAGTCGGAGGCATCGTCCCCGAGGTGCATAAATCTTCAAACAGTGTGAGTAGATGCGGGAGTAAGAGGTTTTGGAATGCTTTATAAAATGAGACAGTGAGGCCATCACTTCCAGGTGCGGTCCCTGCTCTCATCTCTGAAAGTGCTAGAATTATCTCTTCGCGTTCTATCAGCCGCTTCACGGGCTCCGATTAACATCAATACTTAAACAACAAAATGCCACCGTCTGCCCCGCGCTTTACTAACAAAACCGAAGTCAGTTTCCAAACACAGCACGTAATTTAGCACACGCGCTGTGTTTGGAAACTGCCTCTACGCTTTGGTTAGTAAAGCGCGGGGTAGACTGTGGCCTTTTGTTTAAGTATTGCTGTTAATCGGAGCCCGTGAATGGGCTCTGATTAACAGCAATACTTAAGCGAAAGGCCACAGTGGGCAGTCAGGCGGGCGGGCCGCAGGGGGCACAGCGGCTGGGTAAACGAGCGGAACAGAAGGCAAGAGGGCAGAAAGGCAGAAAAAACGAGTGGGACAGGGGGCCAAAAGGCAGAAAAAACGAGTGGGACAGAGGGCATAAAGGCACAAAAAACGAGTGGGACAGAGGGCATAAAGGCACAAAAAACAAATGGGACAGAGACAGAGGGCATAAAGGCACAAAAACGAGTGGGACAGAGGGCATAAAGGCACAAAAAACGAGTGGGACAGAGGGCAGAAAGACACAAAAAACGAGTGGGACAGAGACAGAGGGCATAAAGCAACAAAAAATGAGTGGAACAGAGCCAGAGGTCATAAAGGCACAAAAACGAGTGGGACAGAGCCAGCGGGCATAAAGGCACAAAAAGCGAGTGGGAAAGAGGGCATAAAGGCACAAAAAACGAGTGGGACAGAGGGCATAAAGGCACAAAAAACGAGTGGAACACAGGACAGAAAGGCACAAAAAACAAGTGGGACAGAGGGCATAAAGTCACAAAAAAACGAGTGGAACACAGGACAGAAAGGCACAAAAAACGAGTGGGACAGAGGGCAGAAAGGCACAAAAAAACAAGTGGGACGGAGCCAGAGGGCATAAAAGCACAAAAAACGAGTGGGACAGAAGCACAAAAAAGGAGTGGGACAGAGCCAGAGGGCATAAAGGCACAGAAAACAAGTGGGACAGAGCCAGAGGGCCTAAAGGTACAAAAAAACGAGTGGGACAGAGGGCATAATTATAGGCCAATCTCTCTACTCCCCGGACTTAGTAAGGTCACGGAAAGGCTAGTCAATCAAAAACTCTTCCATTTCCTGGAGTCTAACGGCCTTCTCCGGAACTCACAAACTGGCTTTCGACCTGGTCAGGGTACGGACACCGCCCTTCTGGCAGTCGTTGAGGAGGCCAGATGCATTTTGGATTCAGGAGGATCAGTGGCAGTGATCCTCCTGGATCTAAGTGCGGCCTTCGATACTGTTAACCACCAGGTCCTTATTCAGCGACTGACAGACATAGGGGTGGCAGGGACAGCCTTGTCCTGGCTTATGTCATTTCTGAGCAACCGCACCTTTCAGGTTTGGGAGTATAACACACGATCAGCGGCAATTCCCCTCTAGTGCGGGGTACCACAAGGCTCATCCTTAAGCCCCACATTATTTAATGTGTACATGGCCCCACTGGAGGAGGTGGCAGCCCCGTTTGGTGTCAAAATCGTGAGCTACGCTGACGACACCCAACTGGTCGTCTCCTTATCCCAACTCGACCAGGGACCGGGCACCCTCCACACCTGCCTATCAAAAATATTTACTTGGATGTGTGAATCCTCCCTGAAACTGAACGGGTCCAAGACCGAGATAATGCTACAAGGGCATAAAGGATCCACCCTCCCTCCGAACAACTGGCCCACCTGTTTGGGGGAGCCCCCCTCCCCAAAAAATGAGATCAAAAGTCTGGGGGTCTGGATGGAACAGGACCTCTCATTTAAGACCCAATCTAAAAAAATGGCGGGAGCTTGCTTCGGCCTCCTTCGATCGACTCGGAAAGTCCTGCCTCTCCTTCCGCAGCCCTCTCGGAAGCTGCTATTCCAAGGACTGATCCTGTCCACATTGGATTACAGCAACGCTATCTTCCTGGGGGCACCGGAAACCACCTTTAACAAGCTCCAACAGATCCAGAACACTGCAGCACGGCTTCTCACGGGCACCCCAGCAAGAACATCAGCTAAACCAGCACTTAAGCTACTGCACTGGCTTCCAATACGCGAAAGGGTAAAGTTTAAATCCCTATGTTTGGCACACAAATTGTTGCAGGATAAGGGCCCCCCCATCCTAAAGAACTTAGTCGTGCCCTACAAAGCCAACAGACCACTCCGCTCTGATCATGAACGCCTACTCACCGTGCCCAGAGTTAAAAAGGCACGCACAGGAGGACGGCGATTCTCGGTTAACACAGCCAAACTGTGGAATTCCCTTCCCCTGAAACTAAGGGTGGAATCCTGCCATCTGCGATTTCGGAAACTCCTAAAAACCCACCTCTTCCCTTGACCCCTTCCTCTTCTCCCTGATACCCCCTCTGGTCTCTCTGTTTTGGTTTAGCGCTGGGATGCTTCCGGGTAACTATGCGCTCTATAAATCCACATTCATTCATAAAGGCACAAATAACGAGTGGGACACAGGACAGAAAGGCACAAAAAACGAGTGGGACAGAGGGCAGAAAGGCACAAAAAACGAGTGGGACAGAGCCAGAGGGCATAAAAGCACAAAAAACGAGTGGGACAGAGACAGAGGGCATAAATGCACAAAAAACGAGTGGGACAGAGACAGATGGCATAAAGGCACAAAAAACGAGTGGGACAGAAGGCATGAAGGCACAAATAACGAGTGGGACAGAGACAGAGGGCAGAAAGTCACAAAAAACGAGTGGGATGGAGGGCACAAAGGCATAAAGGCACAAAAAACGAGTGGGACAGAGGGTATAAAGGCACAAAAAACGAGTGTAATACAGGACAGAAAGGCACAAAAAACGAGTGGGATAGAGGGCACAAAGGCACATAAAAACTAGGGTAAAACGAAGCGGAACAGAGGGCAGAAAGGCACAAAATACGAGTGGAACAGAGGGCAGAAAGGCACAAAAACAAGGGAAAAACGAGTGGAACAGAAGGCAAAAGCGGCACAAAAACGAGTGGCACAGAGGACAGACGGGCACAAAAAACTAATGGCACAGAGGCAAAATACATAAATATAGGGGCAGCTAAGAACAGAAGGCAGAACGGGCAGAGAGGCACGGGGCAGCGAGGGGAACAGAAGGGAAAACTGGGCAGGGACACGGGCAGCGAGGGGTACAGAAGGAAAGACCGGGCAGAGAGAGCACGGGGACAGCGAGGGGAACAAAGGGAAGAAAAAGGGGCACGGACCACGTACAGGCAGCGGGAAAGACAGACAACAGCAGTCACAGGCACAACAATGAAAATACAGGCAATAGAATAAATTTGCAAACTGCCCTTAAGACCCTTATTGTGGCGCTGTATGTGTGAAAATGCACCATCTTTTCACTTTTTAAAGTAAACGTTTTGAGTGCCATTTGCGCCGCAGACACGTGCGGTTTAGTTCCTGGCGCACATAGCAATGGTTGCAGCGCATAGAGACCCTCCACTGCCGCACACAGAGGAAATAAATTAGAGGGAACATTGGTCATGAGAGGCCTCCAGAGCCTTTAATTTGCGCTCCAGTGTCGCCAGTCTACCGCGTATCGATTTAAGAACCCCCGCATGTTTCGAAATGATAATTCCCCTGATATATGCCTTAAAGGCCTCCCTCACCGTTTGGAAGGAGTCTACAGATCCTACGTTCGTCTCAAAGAACGTCTCTATGGACATTGCTAATTCCTCCTTAAAAACTGTATCGCGAAGGGAGTTGGGCAGAAAATGCCACAAGAACGGGGGGATTTGTTTCTATGGGGAGGCAAGTGTTAGTAATAATGGGGAGTGATCAGAGCATGTGCGCGGAAGGATCGTACATGCGCGGGTCTGTTGGAGTAGGTGCCTGGAGGCAAACCAGTAGTCTATCCTCGTGTGAATATTGTGTAGTGCGGTATAGTGCGTGTAGCCGCCTTGGCGCAGAGATCTATGTCGCCATACATTGGACATGTCAAATCTCAGTAGTGCCGTTTCCACCACCCTAGCGGAGGCTAAAGGGCACCTGTCTGGGCCGTCCGATCTGTCCACCGCTGGGTGTCTGTTAAAGTTAAAATCCCCGCCTCCCCCCTCCCCTAAAGGCGTGCTCCTGAGTATACAGTTGGACCTTCTACGTTGATCCTGTTGAGATGGCTTAAGATTTTACAGACCTTATGTGGTCATTAAGACCACGCACATTCCAGGTGAGTAAGACCAAAGAGTCAGGAGTGCCCTCAGGAGCAGTCACTGGTGTGTCAGGAGTGATAAGGTATGTAATTGAAGAATAACAGGAGTATGTGTATCTGGGTTGTACCTCGCCCAAGCTGTACAATGAAACATAACATAACTAGAAATACTTCCAAAAACATTCCCAAATGAAACCCAGCCCCGCCCGCGCACAAACAGATACATGATGATATAATCTGTGGAAGTAAAATTCAACAATACTGCAATATATAAATATAGCCAGTAGCAGTGAGTATAGCATAACCCTGCCCACCAACCCCCCCCCCCTGTATCCCTCCTACGCCTGCCCAACCCCAACTTGGCTGCAATACCTCCGCCCCCCCCCCCCCAAATAGAACCCCCCCATCCCAAACATCAAAACACATCCCGGGTGTGATTCACTCAGGGGTGGATGTAGCTCGCAGTGCGGAAAATTATTGTGACCTACAAGGACCACTCTCTACACTCTGCCAATTAGGTATTTTATCAGCTGCAAATATGTATAAATGAGCATACCACAGCAGGACCCCTCGTGGCATGAGGACTCAGTGTACCCACATGTTACAGCTCCCCCCAGCTCAGCACCGACCCATGTCTGAGAGAACATATCAAATCAAGCAATCTCAGTCCCATCTGCACCCCAAGCTAATGCAAGTTAACACATAGTATGAAAGGTGTCTCTGGGTGGACCCCACTAAATGTAGGGGTAACCTCTCTCCTCTGCCATAATGTAGGTAGTGCAAGCTATCACTCGTCCAGGGAGCCAGAGTTACTGGTCATAATTGGTCAACGGATCATACCCCAAACATGGTCCCCACATAAACAATCCCCCCGCTACCAATAATGGCGAAAGATACTCAGCAGCGAAACTCCTCATGCAGCGATCAGTCTTGCTCATCCAGAGCTCCTCCCGTCGCCTCACTCAAGAGTTGCTTTTCCGGGGATGATCGTTGTTCCTTCATCCAGTCTTTCAACGCCTTTTGTAAGGCCTTAGGGTCAGTGAAAATTAACGAACGTCTCTGCCGATTGACTCTCAATTTTGCTGGGTACAGCATCGCATAATTGGCTCCAAGTTCCCTCAGTTGTCTCTTCATGGGGCAAACAAGCTTCTTGCCTCCTGTACTCTGGCTGTAAAATCCGGGAACAGTGAGATTGTCGACCCCTCGAATCGCAGCCGTTGTTTCTCGCAGGCTAACCTAAGGGCAACATCCCTATCCCTGTAGTTTAGCAATTTCGCTATGATCTATCTGGGGTTGCGCCCGGCTTCGGTCATGCAGCAAGAGAACGGTGTGCCCTCTCCACAACGAACATTCTTGAGAAGGAGGTGTCACCAAGTAGCAATTTAAGGAGTTTCTCAATGAAGAGCTCCTTGTTCCCTGTATGGGTGGATTCCGGCAAGCCCGTGATGCGTAGGTTACAGCGCCTAGAGCGCGCGTCTAGGTCCTCTGTTTTATCCTGTAGGATCTGAAGCACCCTACCCAACTGCATGTGCTCAGTATCAAGGACAGTTTGTGCCTCCTCTACCTCTGTTAACCTGCGCTCCGACATGTCCAGCCTTGCCGCATGTTTGTCTAGTCTTTCAGCCATGCGATTCATTCTATAAGTGAGCGCATCCGTCTTGGTGCCCAAGGAGGTTATCCCGCCCTGTAGGTTCTTCTCCATTGACACCAACAGGCTGCGGATATCTTGGCGTTGATAGTCCACTACCTTCTCCTGCTCACCAACTCCGTCCTCGGTGGAGGGATCAGCATCATCTTTAAGTAAAGATAAGTGTTGCTTTACATCCTTAAGTGTAGATCTATGTAACCATTCAAGGCACAGTTTCCTTACATGGTATGTTGTTACTATTCGAGGATGCTGTCTTCGAACATATCTTGGGTCTGGCCTAGTGAATGTGAAACCCTTTGTTCTGTTCAGGAAACTATCTTGGCAGTTGTTTGTGTCTGTGGGCCAGATCAACCATTTATTCCAATCTGGATCTGTTCTGTTGTGATGCAAAGTAGTATGTACGTCGACCTCCCCCTCTGAAGGGTTATTCCTATCAGGTGTAGCTGTAGGTATGGATGGATTGTTCATGTCTTTTATCTTGGCTAACCCAAGACAAGACAGTGTCATTCAAAAACATAATTTGCTCAGGGATGATACAGGCTCTAAACAAAGCTTCTACACCCTGGACCTGCCAATCTTTTGTGCCCCAGACAGTTATCGTGTCATTGTTGTCCTTCCAAAAGTCGAAACCTAGTTTAGACAATTTAGCATAAATGGTTGCAGAATAAATTTGTTTGGTATTTGTCAACATACTTTTCATGCCTGTTTTGATTACATTTCTAAAGTAAAATGATTCCGCATTTGATACATTGAACCCTGAAAAGTACGGAAATATTCTTGCAAATGTTTTTGAGCTACCCTATTGTGGTGGAGGACAATGTTCCCATTGGTTATACAATAATACATTTCTAGAATTTGCAGATTTGTGCAAGAAATGGTGACCATAATAATTATAACAATACATTTGTTCATAGTCTGATGAACCTTCTAAGTATTCATGATTTGTAAAAACAGCAGACTTTTCTAAGTCTAACATGATATTATTAACAGTCTCGAAGTCCCAGTCATCAGAAAAGGTACTAGATGAAACAAACTTATTCAAGGAAATGGTGTGGAATCTTCAACAGCTCCAACGGGGCAAAAATGTCATAGTCCGTCCTGTCCCAAGTTATACCCCCAGGTATAGGAACGGCTGTGATGTTCACTGTTGACAAGTCTCTTGATACGATGAGATGATTTGTGTGGTTTAAGGAGTAAGTTGATTTACTTACTTGCTGCGTCCTTTTTTACATATCTTCCATCCACCAGAGTCAACCAAAGTAGAAGAAAAAGCACACCAACACAATCTAAAGTTCAATCCATGGTGAAAACAGATAAGTCTTTTCGAGGTGATGAAAAAGGTCTGTTGCTTGTTCTTTTAGCTTGCGTTGTTTCAGGTTGGCTTGGATCCTAGGAAAACGTATCAAAGTTAATGAAATAGCCAGAGGCAGTTCTGTCAATTGTGGGGATTGCATCTGGATTCGTTGAAATCGCTGAAACCACAGGATCACTTGTTACTTCATTGTAGACAGGTGTTTCTTGACAAACTGTTATTTGGGTTTCAAGAGGTACAAGTTCCATAGCTTTGTTGCTCAGTTCTTCATTTCGCACTGCAGATTCTTCAAAGGTGATGAGTCTCTCTGTTTGAACCTCTTGGATAGTAGCCAGATTAGAGCGTCTGCTAATTGGTCGGAGTCCACTTGCCTACTGCTTATGATCGGCCACATGATGTGGTTTGACCAGCTCGATTGACACAAACCTGTTCTCCTTTTTACCAGCAAGGGGCAGCAGTAATACTGTTCTTGATCTGTGGATTGCTAGGACAGGTACTGGTTGTCTGTAAGAAGGCCCAAATTCCTTCTTGTCCGCGATCTTCTCTCTGACTAGATCCCCAAGCTTAGGAATCCAGATAGGCCTTGCTGGGACGGTGTCTTTTCTTGTGGCATTGACAGCTTGCATTATTTCGACGTCTATTTTCGTTTTTGAACGAGTGATTGCAGCTACGGAAGCCGTTTGCACAGCTGCCTTTTCGGCTTCATCAGCCAATGAATTTCCTTCAATGTGAACGCCATCAGGTTGATGACTCAGTGTATGTATCACGAGAGTGTTTTGTAGTCCTTGTCATAACTGAACGACTTGTTCCCAAAGCAGGTTATACTTGATTGTGACACCTTTTGCATCTTTGAAACCCTTTTGAATCCAGTTTTGTAAGTATTCATTGTAAGATTGAACGCAATAATACGAATCGCACACTATGAGTGTGGGGAATTCGCGATCTGTATTTTCAAGTGCCATCTTGAATGCTTGTAGTTCAGCTCATTGAGCTCTACAATCTCCTAGAGATTGAGTTTTAGTGACCATTGGTCGGAATTTGCTATCGCACCAGCGACCTATAACGATCGTGCATGCCGCACTATAGCCTTGTTTAACCTCTGTAGCAGGTTGAGCTGATCCGTCAGTATAAATTATACATTCATACTGCTCTAGAGGCAGAATTTCATTAGACAGATGACATTCTTGTTCGTATTGTAGAAATGCTTGTGTCTTCAAATATGGTTCAAAAACGTAATCAAGGTCTGTTGCAGCAAGAGAATGAACCCATTGTATCCATCTTGGATGTAAAGCTTTTGCATTTGGAATGCTTGCTTTCGTCACTGCCTCTAGGGCAGGTACAGGAGTTCCGACCATCATGCGATTACCCTGTGCGAGGGCTCTCTCTTTTGCTACTGCAGTTTGAACCGCTGTCAGAATTTTTTTTGTTGAGGTGAATTTCATTTCTGCTTGTGTGTACAGGTGTGATTTGTAAGCTATTGGTACTTTTTCATCTTTGTTGAAAGTTAAGTACGTGAATCCGCATTGTCCAGGAATTATTCGGATCACTAAGTTGCATACGTTTACGCGTGTTTGCAAATGTTTCATTGCTAACATATCTGTTTGCAATGAACGCAAAATTTCTGTGTGGTTTTGTGTCCAATTAACTGTTTTGAAATCAGGTTTGATTAGTTTGTATAGGGGTTTAACCCTTTCTGCGTAATTTAGAATGTATGTTCTTCCAAAATTTAGGAAACCTAGAATAGACTGTAAGTTTTTCAGCGTTTTTGGAGGTTGAAGCAGCGTACATTTCTCTAGAAAGTTGGCTGCCAGGCTTTTGCCTTCACTTGATAATTTGTATCCTAAGAACAGGACGTTTAAATGGACAATTCTATATTTTTTTTAATTGAATTTGTAACCCTCAGAGGCGAATCCAAGTATAATGGTATCCAAGTCATTGTCTGTTAAATGGATGTCATCGATATATGACAATGCTTTGTTATCATAAGTTTGTAGTAACTCTGTTACCCTCATTGAGAATAACGCAGGACTATTCTTGAATCCCTGTGGGAGACGACAGAAGTGACGCTGTGTCCCCATTATTGAGAAAACGGTCAAATACCTACTTTCTGGTGCAATGTTTTGACAGAAGAAACCGTTAGCAATATCTAATGTGATTTGATATTTTTTACACGCAGTGTTATTCATTAATGCTGCACTGTGTACATTTTGTACTGCAAAAGTTTTGCAACATGAATTTAGATGTCTGTAATCCAAAACTAGACGATATGTATTGTCTGGTTTGGAGACAGGAAACAAAGGATTGTTCATGGACGAGGTGCATGTTTCAATCACCCCCTGGTATTCAAGTTTATCTAATATCTCCCTGACCTGTTTTTTAGCTTCTTGCTTAACTGGGTACTGTCTTTGTGCAGTTGGTTGATTTTTTAACTGGATATTATGGTTAGGAGAATCCTCATCCCATCCTACATGATTTTTAATATTTGTATATTCCTTTTTTAATGTCCCGAGATGGAAGAGCGTTCGGTCTCATATGTCTAGCCTTCACTGGCTTCCAGTACCACAACGCATTCTTTTCAAATCTCTAGTGCTCTCATTTAGAGCCACTCACGACCAAGGTCCAGCATATCTGAAGAAGAGATTTACTCTCCATGCCCCTACAAGAGTTCTTAGGTCATCTTCGTTGTTTAAAATGACCCTCCCCCGGTTTAAGCGAGCCAGGCTAGGAGGCCAGTCCATTGCGGTAGTAGCAGCCCGAGCCTGGAACGCCCTTCCCTTTCATCTGCGCTCCAGTCAATGTGTAGCCCAGTTCAAGAAAAATCTCAAAACCCATCAGTTTAGAAGTGTGACATAAGTTGATCCTTGTATGTTCTCCTTTGCTCTTTCCCATCGCGCCAGGATACTCCCAAGTAACAGAGCGCGTTACAAAACGATTTATACATACATACATATAATGCAGGACCCTGGGCTACTGCCCATTTCCTGACATAGGTATATTTTAAATGAATTGGAATGTGGTTGGAGAAGGCTTGCATAATGATGTCTTTGCCATGTGGGCACTCCCTGACAAATTCTGGTGGCCAGTCTTTTTCAGCTAGAAGAATATCATAACCCTTAGAGAGTCGCTCCCAAAAGAGTGCTCTCACTTTCCTTGGTATGTCTCTCTCCATCTGGAGTGTTACTTCATATAACCTATGTGGAGAACTAACCCTGGTATCTGCAGTTTCAACTTGAATAAATTCTTTCAAGTCCACTGTCTCCAGATGATCCTTCAAGTTCTTGCAAGCTATGGTGACTTCTGCTGCGCTGTCCTACATTGTCTGAGCCCATTCCCCGTTCTTGAGTTGTGTCCTCAAGATCCTCGGCATGTCTGATTTTTAGACCTGCTACTTTATTTTTGGTGAATTGAGTTTTCTTATTTTTCTGAACGTGTTGTTCGCCTTTGGACTTCACGTGTTCTGACCGTCCTCTTCTTTCCGATTTCTGTGACGAAGTCTGAAAGGTACGAGAGGAGCGTGTATCAGTATCTTGATATCTATCAGGTTTTCTGACATTATCCCTATTCCTGAGGTTATACCTCCTTTCAGAGAGCTCCTTTTGAGGAGACCTACCTCGGGATTGAGAACACTTCTCTTTAGAAGTTTGTTTAGTGTTATCCCAATTCTTTTTAGAAGGAGTAGGAGTGTTTTTAGGAAAGACCTTTTCAGGACTTTCAGTCAGTTGGGGTTTAACTGGTTTTCCACCCAGACTGTCTCTGCCTAATTCTTCATAGGATTTTTCAATTATTCCGGCCAGTTCTTGTGGTTGCTCAGTTACATCAAATTCCCTTAATTTCTGGCGGATCGCCACCGATGCTGCTTCACCTTTAATATTAGCTAATATTATTGCTGAGAACTGTTTGAAATCTTTCAGTAATTTCATACCTAAATTTAAAGCAGGCTCTGCTCCGTATTCATTTTGAATCTGTTTCAGGACATCAGGTATTATCACCATAAACCGTGTTTTTTTGTGTAGATGGCAGCAAAGACTGTTCCACAAGTGTTGCAGTCCTCCAGATGTGGTGCGATCCCCATTGGTAAACAGATTGTTAAAATTCTGTGTTTCTCATGAGGGGAAATACTAGGAAATACTGCTTCGATTCGAGTAATTTTTTGAGCTATCCAGAATGGAATTTGTTCTCTTTTTGCAGGTAACATACCAATGGCTGAGTGTAAAGTCTGTGGTGTTCTTTTTAGTTTGTTCCCCTGTTGTGGAATCATTATTGCAGGTTGGACTGTAAGAGTCCACATGACATATTGAACCAATTGTCTATAGATTTTGATTAACACTTTAAGTTGAGTTAGTAACTCCGCATCTGACATTTTTTCTATGCCAGGATGTGGTGTACAGCTGCCTAAGACCGGCCATGTTGCTCCTGGTCTACCTAGTGCACTGAGCCGGGTAATGTGATTTATATGTTTTAGGGCACCTATAAACCAGAGCTCATGCTCCTGGTAAGTTAGTGGAATTTCAATATCCTTGAAAGGAATATATTCCTCCGGTGGTTCATCTTCTTTGAGGAAGTGAAACACATGTGTTACTGTATTTGCTTCAGGGAAGATTATCCGCGAATAGAATGCCTCTGTCTGGTGATATTCATGTGCCTCTATCACAAAAACTACCCTACCACCTCTCGGTGTTAGGCCATTTTTTATAAGTTTTATTGTGATGGCTTTCCTTAAATTCATAGGAATGCCTATAAGATCCTTGTTGGTTTAATTAAAACCTGTTGTGTTAAAAGCTGCATCAGCCACAGCTCCTCGGGTTTCGGTGTTGCTGCAGTTATTCGTCATTGTTTAATGAAAGTTGCAGAGCAAGTTTCAAGGAAACAAAGATAAGGTGCACAATATTTTGGAACACTGTATCCTTCAACATTGAACAAACCAAAAAGCTAATACATAGGATTTCCGTCCTACTCAGCTATCGCCGATATTATCCCTTTACCCACTCCAGGCGTCTATTGGAGTATTACGGAAAAGGGGTCTTTGAGAAAAGCACGACTGAGTTACTTTAGTATCTAGCATTAAATTAGTGCCTTTCCAAATGTTGGGCCCCATGTAGTGTAGTTCCTATATTCCCAATAGGCTCTGTGCATTGGAATAATATATCCTATAGATATGACGTAGGACTTAGGTCAGTAGGTCTCCATCGAATTTTAATTGTGAGTGCCAGCTAGCTCAGAGGTCACTAGAAACTTTCCCGAATACACAAGAAGGGGTTAGTTTCTGACAACCGCATAAACATGACAACTTTGTTTCCCTAGGACTGGAAAATATCTTCAAAGTCGTAGAAACAATAGATAACTATTTTACCTAGTCAATCGTGCATGCTTCGTTTCTACAGAGTTGCAGAGAAATAGTGAGACGGACGTTTTCTATAACAGTTTTATTGAACAGTCTTCTTTCTTATGCAAGAGAGGTGAACTGCTACAATCGTTAGACAGAATGCAAAGTATAATGCATCCAGCGAGAATAGTAATATAAAATAATACGGTAATAGCATTGTATGGTTTCTAAGCCATATAAAAATACATACATAAATAACACAGGCTAAAATACTCAACTGGTGCTTCTAAAATACTCCTACCCCAATGTACCTAACCTAGGTCTAGTATGAGGGAAGAAGTAAGTATTGTTTAGCATAAGTTTTAGTTCTGCCAAGAATTGCCAAAGGTTTCTCTAGGTTCTAATCAGCTCCATACCCTAGAATGAAGGAGCTTGGTATCTCTGTCTCGGGACTCGATTTCCCAACAAACCTTAAGGGGAGTCAGAAAGACTGGAGCTGGATTCTCGACAGAGGAGGACAGCTTCTTGCCAGTGCGTCAGCTGGAGAGTCTGCTTCCTTCGGCACTTGCTGTAGCGAGCTGCATCAGGCAAGTAGGTCATCGAACTGCACCGAACCACACCGTGCTTTGCTATAGCAAGTGAAGGTATATTTAAACCTTGAAGGTGTTTAGGAATGCCAGCTTTGACATGAGGTTGGGCATATGAACGTCATGCATGAACCCCTAAGGAATAGTTGTTCATGCATAATAATGAGTTTCTTGGAGAAATCAATATCCAGACTATGGGAAGTCCCTTCTGCTTAAGTCTGGTTTTCCAAGAAATTGTTGTGACGTTTGATGAACGGATGGAAGGAGCCATGCCTGTATTTGGGTAGCATGGGCTATGCCTAAATAAGGGCTTGATTTCTATGTCTACATAAGGGCAACATGGATTATACCTATATAAGGGCATGAATCAAGGAAAATTCATTCGGAATCTAAAACTCCATACAACATGCCTACATGTGCAGAAAAAAAACGTTGAAACCGAGTGAAGCTATTGTTAACTATCTCCCTACCAACACAGTCTTCCAAGAATTCTGCATTGTCAACACCTATAACTTCAGCTGCCACTGCCACATCAACTGTAAACATTGTTAACTGTTCGCCTACAAGCACTCTAGTCAATCACAATTACTCAAAACCTTTCGGATTTAGATTACGCTTCACTGGGCTCCATGCCTTCTCCTCAGGCCCCAGGGTCTTCGTTAAAGATAACTTTATTGCTATCTGTAGAGATATTGGAGGATCCCATTGCTGTAAGGTGTATGCAGGTAATAACAGATTTCTAGTGATGAAGAATCACATTGAATGCATGTTTTCTTCATCTGCATCCAAATGTTCCAGATTACTGACCTTTCCTACCCCTTGCAAGTGGATTGGGATATCTGTGCAGCACTGGATCCAGCTCATATAACTCTACAACGGATGATATCAGGAAATTCCACTACCTCTCCTAAATTTGAGCGGACACTCCCAGTTATGGAAAAACCTTACCTTCAATTCGATTTCAGAGACAGTTTTTATAAATCGATCAAATGATTCCTTATAGTAGATCAAGTTCACTAGGAAGTGATGTGCTCATGACAAAATCTGGCATCCTGCTCTTACAGTGTGGCGAGGAGTGAAAAAATAAGGCTCACGAAAACTTGTCGGCATACCTACAGAATCAGACAACAAACAATTTGGTTATTTTGCCATTCTTCCACCAGCTGGGAGGCAATCACAGCAATTCACTGTTTGATCCAGATTATCCGCAATGGCTATCCCCTTCCTGTCTGATCCTCCAGACTTTCCTCTTTCCACCAGTATGTGCTACCCTTTACATGCCTCGATCTTGAAGGTGGAGTTGCTTGCCTTACTGAACAAAAGGGCCATAGAAGTGGTGACCTGGGGGAAGGGGAAGCATGGGATGTTACTCCCTTCACTTCATGGTCCCCATGGTGAACGAGGGCCACCCTGGACTCTTGAATCTGCTCATTCATCAGGCAATTTCAAAATGCATTTCATGAGTCTGGTTCTGTTAGCCTTGATGCAGGCTGTTCCCGGAGCTCCTGGACACTTACTTTCACTTTTCTTCTCTGTTCACAGGCGCTACCTGCCGCCACGGTGTTAGTTTGCTGTTCTACCATTTAGTCTTACAATTGCATCACAAGTATTCACAGAGGAGCTGGCGGTGGTGGTGCCTTTACTAAGGAGGTCGAAAGTCCACGTTATTGTGTACATGGATGACGGCTGGTCAGGTGGGGTCCCCTGCACTAGTCACAGAACTTCTTAAGTGTACCATGACCTGTCTTCATTACTTGGGCTTTACCATCAACGCCCAGAAGTCTAACCTCATCCCTACACAGAGGTTGACCGTGAATGCATGAAGGCTTTTCCTTCTGAGAGGTTTTAAGATATTCAGGTAGGATGCTGATGTTTCTTCTAAGACACTAAATCCTCTGCAAGTCTTATGCATGCAAGGCCTAATAGCCTCATGCATTTTGTTGGTGACGGACTCCAGATGGCAAATGAGGTCCCTTCAGTATTACTTGAGAAAACAGCGGCTGCACCATGAAGGGAGTCCCTCGCATCAGGTTCAGATTAACATCTCTGTTCTTCCAGATCTGCACTGATGGATAAGCCGCTCCAGTCTGTTTGTGGGTCGTCTTTTCAGTCCTCTGCAGTCGCATGCAACCAAAGTTACAGATGCCTCTTCTTTGACTGGGGGTGCTCATCTGGACGACATCACGGTGATGGGCCTATGTTATACTGGAGCAGTGCCTACACACAGATCTGCTGATGCGGAGAAGTGTGGCTCACGGTGTAGAGCAGGCAGACCCGGAAGCTGAGGTCAGACCCGGGACCAGGGTTCAATTCCCGACGCAGCAGGGTCTTGAGCTCAAATGTCCACAGACTCGATAATTCTCGCTTCGGTGCCTGCTCTAATCATGGGTTCTCACTCTGCAACTCTGGGCATTAAGCTTGCTTAATCTCCACAACGCCCCCCTGCGGCGGGATGCCTGGCTTTCACCTTGGGGATGCCCTGTAGGGGCTATCTCACAGGGAAAAGCCAGGACGGGTTCCCAAGGCAAGCGCCGGGAAACCTCCGGGTAGCTGTGCGCTCAATAAATGCAATAATAATAATAATAATGCTACAGATAGCCTCCCTTCCATCTCAGGGAGGCCCAGTCAAATTCTGTAGCATAAACCAAGTTCTGTTCTATATAGCAATGGACAGGGCAGTTTGGAGTCTTGCACTGTATGTTGGGAAGCAATATGGCTTTGGGTTCTATGGATTCTGAAACATTCTTGGTGACAATAACCAGCCCTTAGGGGTGGCGAACTGCAGGCACTTTTGATCAAGCCCCTTTTCACGGTGTTCTACTTGGAAAGACTGACGCTTCGCACTTGCCTTGCAATTCAGCCAAACATTGTGTCAGCCTTTCACATGAGCCAAACCATTACTCTTCCTCCTCACCGAAAAAGGAGAAGGGACTGGGCATGCAGTTTCTTGTTATACCCACCGCACACAACAGGACAGAATGGATGATGAGCTCTCTCTGGGCTTTGAAGGGTAACTGATCGCACATTCTCACATTGGATTACCCTTTGCATTAAGAAAGAAAGATCATCTGGCTGGCATTTGTACCCACTCCACAATGACCATGACTGTTCCTTCTACTCTCACCAGGGGTTGTCCTTTGGCTGATATTTACCTTTTGACCACATCGTTATGCTTGTATACATTTATTAAATATTGCCTCATAGCTAAGCTTGCCAGTGAAGGATGCTTTGCTAGGGCTGTGTCGAGTGACTTCCTTGTTTAATTAGCACTACTCAGTCTCACCACTTAGGGGTATTGCTTTGCGGCTCATTCATAAGGAGAGGAATCTGCAAGAGGAAATATGAGAAGAAAAAGTGACTTTGCTTCAGTAACAATATTTCTGGAGGCTACTTTATCTTCTCAAAGGTTTGTCTCTACCCTCCTTCATCCAGTGAAGAGTTAGTGCCATTTGTGATAATATCCCAGGAGGTCTGGAATCCATATGTCACAGGAATTTCATGAGCTAACTTGCCCCAAATACCTCAGACGGTTACGCTTTTCGGAGGTCCCCGACTCGGAGCTACCCATCGAGAAATGATCGCATTTATACACCCACATAGGTGCAGACATTGCAAATGGGTGAGTGGGGTTAGGGAGGGGGGAGTTAGGTTGGTTCTCTTGTGGGGTTTTCCTTTTCTCTTGTTATCCTTTCCCCCTTGTGGGGTTGGTCATATATCAGTCATAGCAAGGCATGTAGTGATTCTCGCTCTCAGATGTGTGTATGCCTCAGTGACTCGCAACAGCTGCTGTGTTCGCTGAGTATGTTTGAAAACATCAATACAAAGATTTAAACCATAATAATATCCCACGGTATGCAGCGGTATCATCTAATATGATTGTCTGTGTCAATAATGCTCTCCCAGTTCCTTTTCGCACGCTTCTATAAGGCACCGAAAAAGTATTGTATAACTGGTTTGGATGCATTTACTAAGCCACCTGGCAATTCTTGCCCTAGGAACGGCATGACTTTTGTGAGGCTGCGGAAAGGCTACAAGAGGTGGTGCGCTTTTCAGAACAATTTCGTCCTGTCTATATAATACATAAGAGCATGCTTGACATTCAGAGTGTGGGATGCTCTTTTAACTACTGAGTCGGGCCATGGGAAAAAGACTGGGAGTTCAAAAGTTTAATTAAGGTGGAATGAGAAGACCACCCTAGTTAAGAATGTAGGGTTGGATGTAAGAACAACCCTGACATTGTCAACTTGTAGAAAGGGTTCCTGTAGTGTGAGGGCATTTAGTTCACTGATATTTCTAAGAGATGTGATGGTTACCAGAAAGACAACCTTCCAAGAGAGAAACTGCAAAGGGCATGAATGCAGTGGCTCGAAAGGAAGCTCCATAAATCTGGTAAGGACATTATTGAGATTCCAAGCTGGTGCTGGAAGTACTGTTCGTGGGATAATATGTTTAAGGCCCTCCATAAAACCTTTAATTACTTGGCTTTTAAAAAGGGAAGAGTGTTTCCTGTTCTGTATATAAAAGGAGGTAAAAGGTAATGTTGTGTCTTGCTCCATAGGTGTTCGAGGGTTTATGTGTTTAGATGTACAATATTAGACAAAATGCTTCCAAGCAGCAAGTGCGTGTAGTGGGCCAGCAGGCTTCTCTGAAGACCTGCACTCTTGCAGTAGACCAAAGTAAACAGATTCTACAACCTCAGTAGCCAAATCACCAGGTTGAGTGGTCTGGGTGTCTAACTTTGCCATGGTTCTGAGTCAGAAGGTTTGACCTGTTGAGAAGCTTCTCATGAGGGGCATTGCACTTCTCCAGAAGGGGGTGTGAGAACCATGGTTGCCTGTCCCATATGGGTGCCACCAGGATGAGGGTTATGTTTCCCTCAGCTTCCTGACCATGTTAGGTATCAGCAGCTGCGGCAAAATAGCATACACAAACAGCCAGATTCATCAATCTCCCGTTTTGCGATGACCTAATAGCGAATTATAGCGATTCGCTATTAAGGACTCGCAAAACGGGATTCATGTAGGATTAGCAAAATGTATTGCGATTCCTACTGATTCCTTATTTGCGATTAGCAAATTGCTAATCGCAAATAAGGAAAAACTCCCCATTCATTCCTATGGGCCAAAAGGCCCATAGGAATGAATGGGGAGTATTCCTTATTTGCGATTAGCAACTTGCTAATCGCAAATAAGATTGCGATTTGAAGGGTGCCAGGGGTGTCCAAAGGACACCCTGTAGCACCCCTCAAATGCACATTTGAACAGGTGTTGCGCACACACATGTCCAGAGGACATGCGTGTGTGTAACATGCAAAAGAAAAAAATGCACTAAAGTGTTTTTTACTCTTTTTTCGCAATTTACCACGAAGTCAGATTTCGTGGTAAATTGCGACCAAATATTGCGAATTCGCAATTTCAAATTGGGTGATGAATTGGATTTAAGGAATCTCTATTAGAGATTCCTTAAATCCAATTCCTCGCAAATATGCGATTTCGGTAATAGCGATTTTTGCATTTGGGATGATGAATCCCAAATGCAAAAATCGCACTCGCAAACGGCCAGATTCTCAGAATCTGGCCATTTGCGAGCGCAATTCATGTTGATGAATATGGCTGTAAGATCCCTGACCAGTTCATCCAAATCGTATTGCCCATGGACTGTAGGTGTGGAAACCTGGCGATGAAGTTTGGGAATTTTGCATTTTTCGGCATGGCGAAAAGGTCTGTCTGGGGTTCTCCAATTCTAGAAGTAAGGGAGCAGAATTTGTTGGTGGAGTTACCATTTGTGAACTTGTTTATACATCCTGCTGAGCACGTCTGCAAGGTGTTGCCCACCCTGGGAAATAGTCTGCAAGAAGATGAACTTGGTGATGGATGGTTTGCTGCGCAAAGGCTGACAGCTGACGGGAGTATGTGCCTCCTCGTTTTTTAGGTTAAAGATGGAGGGTCATGCTGTCTGTGCACCCAAGAACTACCTGGCCTTGAATCTTTTTAAGAAAGGTTTTGAAGGCTTGGTAAATAGTTAACTGCTCCAGGTGGTTGATGTGGAGGCCGCCGACTCTGTGGCGTCATGTCATTGAGGTATGCCCCCCCCCCCAGCCGACCAGAGATGCGTCCGAGGGGATGGTTACTTGCAGAACTGAGTCTGCCCTGCAACAGGTTGCTGTTCTACCACTGCAGAGATTGATAGGTGCTGGCCTCCTATCAACACTAGATCCTCTAACTTACTCTGTGTTTGTGACTATTGGGTTGACAGGCACTCCTGAAGTGGGAGCATAAGCAGTCTGGTGTGAGCACCATGGCAATGCATGAGGCCACCAACCCTGGAAGGCGCATTAATGTGCGCTCTGGAAGTGGAGGGAGTGGCTAAAAAAGAGGTAGATGATGTTGAAAAGTCTGCACCCACTGGGCATTGCGGAAAGCTTTGCTTAATACTGTGTTTAGAACCCTAGAAAGAGCTGGACTTGGAGTGGCTCCAAGTTTGAATTTGTAGCATTTACTGTGAAACCTAGGGTTGCAGGAGGAGGATTACGGCTTGGGTATGGGCTAGGCATTCCTGTTTGCTTGCACTCTTGATCAGCTAGTGGTCTAGGTAGGAAAAGACGTGACCTCCTAAGGTGAGACCTCCTGTGGTGAGCAGGTTTGGGGCCATGTGACACCAAGGGCAGTACCTTCAGCTGGGATTGTTGACCACTTACCCTGAAGTGAATGTACCACAGAGGCACAGGATGGATTGGGATTTGAAAATAAACGTTCTTCAGGTCAAAGGTGGCCCTTGAAGTCGCCTAACTGCATTCGGGCATGACATTCATAATGTGGAAGTGTTTTGACAGGGTCTATCTGTTGTGAAGGTGGATGTACAGAATTGGTCAGAGATATCCATTCTTCTGGAAGAATGAGGAAATATAGGGAATAGACGACTTTGAGTAAGCGTGCCTGAACCTCTTCTTGCAGTAATATGAAATGTTCTGGGATGAGGGTGTGGGTGGAAGGGGGTTGTATGGTGGGGTTGAGATGAGCTTGAAGCAGTAACTGTGATCAATAATTCATAGAACTCATCAGTCTTTGGTAATTTCCTCCCAGCGGGAAGAAATACCTGAAGTCTCCCCCATCAGGTGTTGTGTGATCACAAGGAATAGGCGGCAAGTCAATGATAAGTCAGCAAAGACCACCAAAACTATAAGTGAACAGACAAAGAAGTTTATATCTTCAAATATAACATTCAAACAGAAAGACCATAAAACAAAAACCAGAAACACAGTGCAATATGTTCCTAATGTAAAACCCACAGCAAAACCACATACAAAAGTAAAAGTATAGAGGAAGGCTGATGTGTTTGTAACAAACTACCTTTTCGAATTATTTAGTACATGCGGCAAAATTAGAAGTTCCTTTATTATTGGTTACTCTTCTGTGACAATGACATTTCAACCCCTAATTGGGATACAAGGATCTCATCAGTACTAACGGAATAATGGGACATCTGACAGACCCTAAATAATTGGGGATGGAAATTAATAACAGCAAATAAGGATGAGCGCCAAAGACAAAACACATATATGCACCCTAATGCAATAGGGAAGTTATATACTCTCTCGGAAAACGTGGCCTCTAAATTAACAGGGAACTGCCGGCAACAAATAGTTAGGGATCCGTATTCAGCAGAAAAGGCTCTACCGAAAGGCAGCCTGCCACATGGAGTCAGTACTCCAATAAAGCAGACAACAATGTGGGCAGCCATCACTGTCAGTGATGGAGCTTCTGAAAGGAGACCCTGCCAGAAAGGACCTGGGGGGCACCCATCGCCTTAGCAGTCTCCATGTCAGCATTAATTTTTCGAAGCAGGGTGTCAACCTGAGAACCCCAACATGTGCTTCCTGTCGAACGGCAGGTAATTAGGTGCTTTTGCACCTCTAGCTTGAACCCGGACACACGTAAGCAGAAGTGGCGCCGGAGGATGATTGAGGTGTTCCCTGCACTAGCTGTTGTATCTACTGAATCCGAGGCCCACCTGATAGAAGCATTGGTGATGGCTTTCCCTTCTTCAACAGGTTCCTTCCCCCCCCCTTTTACGATATTGGTCAGGAAGATGCTTTAAGAGCACCTCAATCTCGTTCCGGTGAGCTGTATCATAGTGGGAGAGGAGGCCTACGGAACTGGCTATGTGTGGCCACATCCACCGCTACTCTCTTCCCTGCAGCATCAATTTGCTTGCTCTCCTCGTCAGGAGGCGGAGTGTTGCCCAAGGCCAAGGCTGCTGCCATTTTCCTAGCAGTGGTGACAACCTGGGAGTCTGGTGGAATTTGAACCCTGATGTAGAGCGGGTCGGAGTGCGCTGGCTTATATTTTTCTCCATACGAGGTTTGACTACCCAGGATTTGACGGGGTCATTAAAAACCTCAGAGGCGAATTTAATCATCCTTTGAAATGTAAATGTAAATGTAAATGTCAAGGTATGTGTAGAGCGCACTGTCACCAAGCGGTTTCCTGGCGCTATTACTCATACCGCTGTGGAACCCTTCCTGGCTTTCCCTGTGAAGTGTCCACTCCTGGGCACCCCAGGGTGAAGCCAGGAATCCTAGCGCTGTTAAGGGCCGGTGTGGAGGTTAAGCAAGCTATTGCCCAGAGTTGCAGCGTGGGGCCAAGGATTAGAATAGGCACCGAGGCGAGAATTGCCAGGTCCGAGGAAATTGAGCCCAAGACCTGCCGAGGTGGGAATTGAACCCTGGTCCCGGGCCAGAACTCTGCATCAGGGTCTGCCGCTCTAACCATTGAGCATGAAGTAGTATGTAATGGAACACTCCGTCTTTGAAGGCATCTCTGCTAACTAGTCATTATCCTCACAGCTGACGTACAGGTCCACCTTATGATAAGCGGCCACATTTTGAATAACGATATGGTATGAAATTGTGTCATCCGGCAGGTAAGCCATGACTGGGACATGATCTAGATCTGAGTTTATGTGAAGGTCCACATCATAATCCTTCAAAGAATCATCCTAGGAGCCAGGGTAGGCTGGGGCAAAGTCCTCAGCCCGGGAATATGGTCTGGTACTGTCCTTGTCAGAGTATGACTTCGGTGACCTCTGAGGGAAAGTCACTTCGTGTGAGGACTGAGATGGTGATGGATGAGGTACAGATGCTTTCTCCATAGGCCTCTTTGAGGGCAAGAGAAGATCAGAAGTGTCCAGTACTGGAACTTCATCAAAAGCTAGCCTATGCTTCTTTGGCAGTGTCTTTACTGAGGCAGGGATCTTGCCTATGCCCAGGTGGATGATGTTCCTCCTTTGTCTTTCATCCAGATTCTGCTGCAGTCTCGAGGATTGGAATTTCCTCGATCTAGTGAGTAGAGGACTTTGTTCGTCTCAGACATGTAACTGTTTCTGGGCTCTGAGAGAGGCTTGGGTATTGATAATACTCACTCGAGGCATCATTTTTAAATGAGGACCAGAGCTGACCGAGTTGGAAGGGGCGTCCTTGTGGGGCCTTTTCTTCTTCCAGATCTTCCTCCTCCAGCTCCAAGACGTTGGAGTCCATGATCTCGAGACTGGGTTGGTATGCTGGAAGATCGGGTGACTCACCCAATTCCTCTTCAGCTCCAATCGGTTTACCCTGGTCGATGATGCCTGGTGTATCCAAGGAGAACTTAATCAAAGGAAAACTTAAATATTCTGCTTTGGGCCGACTATCTGGCTTGTCCCTAACACAGAGTTTTTTTTGCTGTGGAACATTGACCAGGAGTCGCACTGGTCTTGTTGTGCTGTGGCGAAAGGCAGAGATTGCAGATGGCATGGAGATTATCCTCAGGGTATTTGGAATAGCACTGTTGGCATCTTCTTAAAGGCATTCAATCCATCATCACAAGTGAGTCTACATTCTCCGAAGTTAGTCTGGAGCACATGGTAGCCAGAAGGGCCGGTTGCTTGCCACGGTGGTCTCGAAGAGCAGACCAAGCCATGTAAGAAGGAAGAATTGCTTTGAAGAGTCTTCTTGTAATGGGATGGAAGGCAACAGACTCTGAGGCAATGGCAGGAACTGACAAACTAATTCAGACCGGGTGCAAAGCTGATTTACAGCCGAACCCAAAAGCAATCTAAGAATAGAGTTGATACCCATGTGCATCCATGACAAGCTGAGGAGTCAAGACCTCGTGATTCGAAAGACATCTTCAAAGAAAAACAAGATGCATTCATCCAAGCCCAACACTAAATGACAGGAGTGTGCAGAGCATGTGTATCTCCAGCCACACCTGCTACAAACATGTTATTCTGTAGTACATTTGCCAGATTGGATTAGATCAGTAAAGAAAAAAAATACATATAATGAGCAGGAATTCAGTCCCGTCTATATCTGTGCTAATGTAATCAATGGAATAGTAGCCTTTAAAGTTTTATGTTTTCTGGTATCACAGATCCTCTAGGAGTGAGTTATCCACTGAGGGCAACCTCAGAAAAATATGTTGTCACAGCAAAGTTATTATAATCTTTTTCATTCCAGTCGCAGAACTTCATTTCTTCTGAGTGCCTACTGGTATATATATATATATATAAGGTAGAGTGAAGATATACTAGTTAATAATGTCTGAGGGCTTTGAAGGTGAGGCAAGTGAGCAGAACGTAATTCTTATTTTCAGAAGTAGCCAAAGAACGATGTCCTAATATTTGATTTTTCAAAATATCTTTACTAATGTATTCACTATTACACAAATATATTTCTGTACAGGTTGCAAGCCCACAACCAAGTACTTATTGCTACAGTGTTGATTACGTTATAGCATTCAAGTATATCAAACCTCCTAGTTTTGGAGTTAAATGTTCATGCTTTTTGAAGCCTGAGGCCAGTCCGATAGCTGAGTTTTGGGATGCAGCTGGAGCTTGTTCAGCCTACATGAAAAAACCTGGAAGAGAGCCATCCAACGGTTCCAGCCTTTGCCTTAAGCCAGCCAGTAGTTCCACCCTTTGCCTTGAGCCATCCAACGGTTCCAGTCTTTGCCTTGAGCCATCCAACGGTTCCAGCCTTTGCCGTGAGCCATCCAACGGTTCCAGCCTTTGCCGTGAGCCATCCAACGGTTCCAGCCTTTGCCTTGAGCCATCCAACGGTTTCAGCCTTTGCCTTACATTAATATTCAAAACAAATGTAAAGATCTTGAATACAGTCTAAAAAAAATCCTACAGCATACGGCTCAGATTGATTATATGGGATTCATTTCACAGAGAACCTCTTCAAACCATATGACATGATCCATCCGCTTTAGAGAGGTTGCAAAGGTTTCCTTTTACGATTTTATCAGTGTAGAGAAGGCGTTGGATGTGGTGAAACAGTTACATCTTTATAGTTAATAGGTACAGTTTGATTTCCCAGAATATTAACAAAGTGGATCTCAGGCTTAAATATCTCATAAGGCATCTGTGCCAGTAGGATTAGAATAGTTTAAGCTGGTAAAAATGCAGTGATTCACTCCTCTGCTGTCTTGTTTTGTATTACCTTAAACCGCAGAAGAAAAATATGGTTGTATGACATGCACGTGTTCCTTTAACACGTCCATTTTTACAACACATACCCCTACCACTCATTTACATTCACTCACATGTGAAATACCTTTACCACGTAATGCACTACCGCGCATACTTTTACTACGGTTACTATTATGTAGAAATTTATAATAAAACGATTATTTTAAATTTACAGTGATAGTAATTACAGAAATATCCAGTCAGTCTAAAACTGCCACCTACTGTTCAACATAAGTAATATTAGTGAAACCTATACAATACATCTTAAAACATTATTATAAACAAAATCTAAACATTAAAAAAAATTACATTTATGTCGTTTACAGGGTTTCTTCTATTTTAAAATTGTATATTTTGGGGGAGCGACCCCCAACCCCTTTTTTAAATTACCCTTACCACCAATACCTTTACCCACCCCTAAACCTCAAATACCCTTACCACTCGATACCCTTACCCATCACTAAACCCTAAAAATACCCTTACCACCCAAAACTCTTACCCATCTCATAACCCTAAAACACCCTTACCACCCAATATTCCTACCCACCCTAAACTCTAAAAATACCCTTACCACCCAATATCTCTACCCACCCCTAAACCCTGAAAATACCCTTACCACCTAATTCCCTTACCCACTCCTAAACCCTAAAAACACCCTTACCACCCAGTACTTTTACCCTACCCAAAACCTTACAAATCCCCTTACCACCCAATACCTTTATCCACCCCGAAAACCTAATAATTTCCTTACCACCCAATACCATAACCCACCCTAAAAGCACCCCTACCACCCAATACCCCTGTTCACCCTAAACCCTAAAAATACTCTTACCACCCAATACCCTTACCAACCCCTAAACCCTAAAAACACCCAATGCTTCTTACGCCCTACTAAACCCTGAAAATGCCTTTATCACCCAATACTGTTACCCAAATGTATTGACAAATTTTAGCAAACACAAATATATATAAACTACTTACACATACTCACCAATACAAACATATATGCGTTGTAAAGACTTGATTGGTAAAAGTAATTGCAATGTAAAAAACATAAATGCATTTCGTGATAAAGGCTGTTTCCCAAAAAAAATCATGGTCATTGTTAAGGCCCCAAGTAATATATCAATGTTTGCTAGGCGATATCTCTCATTTGATGGCAAAACAGTAATAGTTGTCCACAGGCGGTCATAATCAAGACATATTTACATTAATTTTTATCTTTTATTCTGCATACTTTGCGATATATTAATATGGGAACAAGATACTCAACTGACTATCCATTTTAAACTCTAATTTGCATAAATTGTGCTTAAAGCAAACATGTTTTTGTAATTTACACTTGCCGCATTTTAATTACACATGCACATTATTACGCACAAAGGTTTGCAATAATTGCAAAATATTAAGCACTAACACTTAAAAACTACAATGCCCATGTAACTGGAAGTAGTTAAGGAAGTAGAAAAATCAAAAAGCATGTTTAAAAATACTAGAAGGAGTGGTGGTAAGTAACCCGTGAGCAACAAGGCCCCAAGAGGCCCGAAATGCATTTGCTGTTATCCCAGCCATTTCACCGCTCCAATAAATGGAATTGTAAAGCCCTGTACCTGTGAGTCGACTGGTTTCATACTGTTTTCAGTATCATGGATATGGAATTTTAGCGGTGTGGGCCTGGTCAGCGGATTGTCTGCAAGGGACTGTGTGGAATATTATATATATATATATATATATATATATATATATATATATATATATATATATATATGACTTCCCTTCGTCTCACAAGTTTCTATAACACGCTCAGCATCAGCAGAGTCCAAGGGTGTTTATTGACACCTTACTACATGTTTCGGCTTCCAAGAAGCCTTGATCACGTGATCAAGGCTTCTTGGAAGCCTTGGATATATATATATATATATAGATATATACATATATATATATATCCAAAAAGAACTGCTTCCACGCTTGAAGACACCCACACAACGCTTCGTTTTCACCTTCACGAGCAGCATGCAAGGCGATGTCACAACAGCAATGTGATGTTAAAGGATGCAGTGTGAAAGCGGCGCCTACAACAGATTGACAACACTTACCAGGACTACACGAACCAGCAGTCCTCCAAGTCCCGCCCACTGAGGCTTTGAATACTTATATCAGAGACTAATTGCACGCAGTCACAGCTCCAGATTTGCCTAGCCAGTGATCAAGGGAAGTGGTTCCCGTAACGCGTATGGCAGAAAACGGCTTGATTAATGTGCTGATGTGACGCGCTGAACGTGCTGCTGCCCTCGAATAAAAAGGTGAAAACGAAGCGTTGTGTGGGTGTCTTCAAGCGTGGAAGCAGTTCTTTTTGGATTTAATGTGGCCGTGCTCCTGGCCACGAGGACTACCCCCCTGCTATCACGGGCCCTAGCGCCTTGAAAAGGTAGGCGCTTTGTGGGACAACGCACCTGTTCGAATAGGCACAAAACGAGCAGCATGCAAGGCGATGTCACAACAGCAATGTGATGTTAAAGGATGCAGTGTGAAAGCGGCGCCTACAACAGATTGACAACACTTACCAGGACTACACGAACCAGCAGTCCTCCAAGTCCCGCCCACTGAGGCTTTGAATACTTATATCAGAGACTAATTGCACGCAGTCACAGCTCCAGATTTGCCTAGCCAGTGATCAAGGGAAGTGGTTCCCGTAACGCGTATGGCAGAAAACGGCTTGATTAATGTGCTGATGTGACGCGCTGAACGTGCTGCTGCCCTCGAATAAAAAGGTGAAAACGAAGCGTTGTGTGGGTGTCTTCAAGCGTGGAAGCAGTTCTTTTTTGGATTTAATGTGGCCGTGCTCCTGGCCACGAGGACTACCCCCCTGCTATCACGGGCCCTAGCGCCTTGAAAAGGTAGGCGCTTTGTGGGACAACGCACCTGTTCGAATAGGCACAAAACGAGCAGCATGCAAGGCGATGTCACAACAGCAATGTGATGTTAAAGGATGCAGTGTGAAAGCGGCGCCTACAACAGATTGACAACACTTACCAGGACTACACGAACCAGCAGTCCTCCAAGTCCCGCCCACTGAGGCTTTGAATACTTATATCAGAGACTAATTGCACGCAGTCACAGCTCCAGATTTGCCTAGCCAGTGATCAAGGGAAGTGGTTCCCGTAACGCGTATGGCAGAAAACGGCTTGATTAATGTGCTGATGTGACGCGCTGAACGTGCTGCTGCCCTCGAATAAAAAGGTGAAAACGAAGCGTTGTGTGGGTGTCTTCAAGCGTGGAAGCAGTTCTTTTTGGATTTAATGTGGCCGTGCTCCTGGCCACGAGGACTACCCCCCTGCTATCACGGGCCCTAGCGCCTTGAAAAGGTAGGCGCTTTGTGGGACAACGCACCTGTTCGAATAGGCACAAAACGAGCAGCATGCAAGGCGATGTCACAACAGCAATGTGATGTTAAAGGATGCAGTGTGAAAGCGGCGCCTACAACAGATTGACAACACTTACCAGGACTACACGAACCAGCAGTCCTCCAAGTCCCGCCCACTGAGGCTTTGAATACTTATATCAGAGACTAATTGCACGCAGTCACAGCTCCAGATTTGCCTAGCCAGTGATCAAGGGAAGTGGTTCCCGTAACGCGTATGGCAGAAAACGGCTTGATTAATGTGCTGATGTGACGCGCTGAACGTGCTGCTGCCCTCGAATAAAAAGGTGAAAACGAAGCGTTGTGTGGGTGTCTTCAAACGTGGAAGCAGTTCTTTTTGGATATATATATATATATATATATATATATATATATATATATATATAGATAGATATATATATAGATAGATATATATATCTATATATATATATATCTATATATATATAGATATATATATATATATATATATATATATATATATATAATATATATATATATATATATACACAGCACATGACTCCTCTGGATACCTCGGTGTTTCAGCAACCACGCAGCACACCAGCAAACAGGAAGGAGACGGACCACAGCACATCAGCAGAGTTGTTTTTTATTGAACAACAGAAAGCAGCTACGCGTTTGTGGCAAGATGTGCCCTTGTTCACGCTGCAACTAGTACATCGAACTCAATGCTTTTTTATATGCTAATTACACATAGTGACCAACCCCTCACCGTGACATAGTGAGTCATGTGACTTCATAGAAATAAACAACATACTTCCACAGTAAAGTGACAGTGTATCCAATGGAACATTACCAAAAAGGACGGAAAAACATCACTGGTTAAATCCAGATATTGATATACATGAATCATAAATTCTCACCGGTTAAATCCACCTATGACACTCATGTATCTCATAAAGCCTATGTATAATAGAAATAAAATCCCTTACTTAAAGAGCAGATAAACATCTACTTCACAATAAACAATAACAGGGAAATTCTAATATCTACAATTCAGGCTTATGGGTATATCCGTCTATGTACCAGCGGTCGTATGATAAAGTGCTAAGTGAGTAAAGTGCAACATTTGTAAAAAGTGCATGAGAAAAGAAAGCTGAACCAGCTAAAGTGCAATACCAGTCATTATATCTAGTACGATAAGCAAATATATATTCACAGATGGATAGATGGTGGGTTATTGATTACCCTATCATTTCATGTGTATATTTCACGTACTATAATAATAATAAATAGTATAAATAGTTAAAAAGGAAGGAACCTAGAACACTAAACCAAACCTGGGTTTATGATAATCACATGTCGATGTATAATAACCTTTCAATTTCATAGGCCTATATATACACAATTCTAAATCTCATATTTACAACCCACATTAATTTACATATGCTTATTTACAAAGTTCACCTCCATTGTCCCATTAACTAATCATATATGTACAAGAGTAGAAAAATTGGAAAAGAGAAAAATAGAAAAACAGTAGCAAAACAGTATCAAAACCGTATTAACGTTTCTGAAAAAGGGAAAAGTAGAAAATTACAAAAGTACAAAAGTGCAAAACTCTTCATATATATACATATGTATAAATGTATACCCAATGGATCAATATATACACATAAATACATACATACAAAAATTTAAACAATTCATCAAGGATTCTAATCATTCCAAATTTACAGACCAGTAGAAAAGGTTATACAGCCATATATACACAATTTAGGTGACCAAAATGAGCAGACCCAAACTCAACCTCAAAATAGGGAACCTAACTAAGAGGGAGAAAGATAGTGGGGATGGGTCTGTGTCTATCAACAGAAAATGTACAGCGACAGGAAATTGATATGGTTATAAGAAGTGGTGTAACTCATCTATATTATTCAAACCATTGGGCCAGCGTGTGTCAAGCTCCAATATCATCCTAGTTTCTAGCTGTCTTAACCGTGACTCCCTGTCACCTCCTCTAGTCATAGGTGGCACAGACCCTATTACAAAATACTTCAAGCACGAGAGATCTTTATTGTGCACTCTTTTGAAGTGGCGTGCCACCGGGTAGGCAGGGTCACTGTGTAAGATTGCGCGCAGATGCTGCAAAATCCTGACATGTACCTGCAGCTTGGTACTCCCCACATATTGTAAGCCGCAGGTACATGTCAGGACATACACAGCAAAATCTGTTTTGCAATTAAAATTGCCCAAGATCTTTCTGGGTTCAGTAGAAAATGGAGTCAAATATTGTGATGTATTTACTCTGAATCTACATGCGCGGCAGCTAGAACATTTGAAAAAACCCCTCGAAGGTTTTAACCAAGGGGTTTTTGCTTTTAATTCCGGAGCCGGCTTATCCAACACGGATCCCATACTTTTGGCCCGTCTAAAGGTAATAGTGGGATTGGCTGGTAACCTAGTGTTTAATATGTGGTCACTCAACACTATTGGCCAATTCTTTTTTTTTTTTTTTTTAATTTTTGAAAACCTTTATTGTGCACAAAGACAGTACAAATACGGGCCTACAACCATCCGGCCGGCCACGATCTCACATGTAGCACTAGTGCAAGCAATACAGCGCCAAGGTAATGCGGCATGGTATTGGTTACGGTGCGAGAACAGACTGGAAAGCGCCGCCATACCCAGGCACAGGAGCAATGTAGGTTAATTTTAAAATCTTTTTTGTGCGAATATTAAGGTCAGGTCATGCTACTCCGTACTTAAACAACGAAAAAAGGGAAAAGCGAGGTCCATGTAGGCGGGACTTGACAAGAGACATCAGTTTCTGGCAGAGCAATTCACAACATGCAAGTCCCGACCAGAGGATGGCCACATAATAGTCAGTCCACAAGAAGCTGCCTCAACAACCCACCTTCATTTGCGCCGCCACCCATCCCCCAGCATACCTAACACGGGCCTAAGAAAGAAGGGAAAAATCATAGAAGAGCAAAGAAAGGCACCATAGAAAAAAAAAACTGAACTAATAATTAACCCCCCACCCTACACACATGCAGAGGCTATGGCCTACCCCCCCCCCCCCTAGCAGAGTGTCTGTCGCCCCATAAACCCGAAATATAGTAAGAGAAGAGAAGAGAGGAAGAAGAGAAAGCAAAAGTGAAAGTAAAAATAAAGAATATAATCCAATGACATAGGGAGTAGGAACAGAAAACCCGTCCCTAAACGCCCCTAAGAGAAGATCCGGGAGGAGGGCCAGTTAAACATACGCGCGAACTCCGCCGGCCCAATAAGCATTCCCCGCCCCAATAGCAACATCAAATAGAGCAGCAGTAAGCAATCAATTGGGGAGAGAGTCAATGCACAATCAGCGATGAAACAAGCCAAATTCGAGGTCCACCCTACCTCCACCCACCCGCCCGGGTGCCAAACAAAGAAAGTCCCCTATCCCTGGCCAGACCTGGGACTCAGTCTCTCTCCCCCTCCGCTCGTTAGTCCAGTGTAGTGCAGGAGAACAAAGGAAAATGGCCGCTCGGGGGAGGGGGAAGGTGCACAGCCGAAGGAAGAATGGCGTCCGGTCCAAGGAAAGGAATCCACCTCGGTCCCAGTCCTCTCTGGCATGGTCCAGCCGTTAAAATCACAAATCAAAGCAATCCGAATCCAAGGCGAGCATGCTGGTGATGAAACAGGAGGGCAAACCACTGGTAGCCAGATCCACGATCTCTCGATTAGCTGCACACAGTCAAGCATGGAGTAAGGGGGAAACACTGTTTCGGTGATTGTACTAATAAGTGGCAACAGTCCACTACCAGCCCCAGCGATGGTTACAGTATCATCCACTGCGTCCCCTTGAGACAATGTTGCGGTGTCAGGCTGCAACAACTCCCGTCCGGAGTTTTGTAAAAGACAATGCCCCTGCTCCAGGCTGGAAGCTTGGGCACAGGCATCGAGTCATGCCCCCAGCGCGCTACAGCTGCTCCTCATCTCCAATTGCAACTCACCCAGGGCTGCCACAACGTCTGCAAGGGTGAATGCAGGCTCTAGAGACCCCATCTTCGCAGTCCCGTGGGGAGGAGTTGCTCCGATCCTTTTCGCTCCGGGGAGCTCGCTGCTTTGAAGGGAGGCTGCGTAGAGTGTCCTTCAGCGGCCAGCCGTCTGCTGCACCATCTTGATTCCTGCCCAGCGCGGCAGTGTGGGGGGAGACAGGGGGAAAGCAGCGGGACGCGATCAGGCGGCTATCGATCACCCACAGGCTAGCAATGATCCGCCCTTCTCAATGGATCTCCCGAGGGCCAACAAGTGTGTGAGGAGGCACACAGATCCGGTTAGGGCTCGCCGTCGTAAGCCAGGGGGACTCGTGGAACGGAGCAAGAGTATGGCGGCCAAGAACAAAGGACCCGCTGGCAAGGCGCCTCAGCCGTCTGTCACCATTCAGTCCAGGGAGTGTACAGCGGTCCCCGTCGGCAGGCAGTGCGCCGGTCGTGTTCCCAGAAGGAAGCGCCGTCAAGTCGCATCACCCCCGCTGCAGAGCGACTGCGGGAGGGGGCGCGAGGGCATCAGGGCGTTGTGGAACAAGCTGGGTCTCGGGCCAGGGCGCGTCTGTCCACAGCGACGGAATCCGGGCGGGTGGAGAGGCCGGCGGAACACCGGCAGCAGCAGCTCCGTCACCCACACCTTTTGGAACAAAAACTGGGTAGCCGGGCAAGCAGGATCGTGGTGCGGGATTCCGGGGCCGGCGGAGCCGAAGGCTGCACGTCCGCTCAGGTCGCCATCTTGGCCAATTCTTTTTAAAGATTGCTTTCAATTTCCTGTCCTCACTGCTGAAGGCTGTGATCATTCTAGGAACATCATGTAGAGTATCATGTGCAGTAATAGTTTCTGGCTCAGGTTGTCGGGAAGGGAACAAACTCTCTCTGGGTCTAGATTTGGATTTTTCGACCGCTTCCTTCAGGATTTTCTCAGAGTAGCCCCTGGCTTTTAATCGCCCCAACAATTCCTCTAAACATTTTTCAAAGTCAGAGGGCAGACTACAAATTCTTTTTATATCTATCTCCAATCACGAACTGTCCCGTCGCAGAGGGAGCACTTTGCAAGTTGGTGCTGGAGTCGGGACCAGGACAGGGTCCCGTGTTTTAATAACTCACAAAAAAGTAATCCAGCACTCCGCTCGTTAGATGAAATTAAATTTATTCAGCACACTGTTAAAGCCTACGCGTTTCGAACCTGATGGTTCCTTCTCACGGCAGTGTTACACAGTTGTCCTACTTCACTTTTGGTATTTATATGTGTGCAACTAGAAGTGCATTATGGGACGTGCAGTTTCGTGCCATATTCATTTCAATAATCATTTTTGAACGCAGTCTAAACATGATTTAAATTACTGCCTTGATACAGGTTTACGCTTTTACATGTTTACATTTACATTGATTTGAAAATACAGCATTTACATGACGGCTAAGTGCCCTTTTGCTGAGATTATTGTGAAGGCACCTTGTCCTACTAGCACTGTTATGGTGACGTGGCAGTGTAATACGCTGTGCACAAAGATGGGTTTCAATAGTCCTCTTTGTTGAACTTTCTAATTTAGTTCACAGTTTATATGTGCTTACAGTCTCAATATCTCGGGCTGAGTGCCCTTGCCACTGCCATTTGATAGTCACCAAAAGTTGGCACCCGTCCTGCACAAGCGCCGGCTCCTTCTTTCCGTTGGTTGCGGCACCAGAATGGCGCCAGCACGGACCTGCTTTCAGGCACTTGGACTTCGGTAAAGCGGAGCAGGCACACCGGCGAGTGAATTCACAAACCCACATGGGTAAAACTTTGTTTTAATTGCATGAGTGATACGAGCAGACCCACATGGGATTACCTTAGCGCACTACGTTCACCAGAAGGCTTTGGGAAAGGCCACGCCCACTAAGGCAGGTGACAGGATAACAAAAGGTGCGCAAGAAACATTGCTCCCATTCGCCATGATTTGCCACTGATGAAGGGAAAAATGGGACTCCTGAAACGCGTTTGGCATTTGAACTATTGATGCATGTCATTTGAAGGCTGCCTGCTTGCAAGTTGTTCAATAAATAATCGTGAACCACGTACCTTCTGGTGGTTTCCTCCTTGGGGCTAAACCTGCTCGTGTGTGTAATATATATATATATATATATATATATATATATATACGGTTCCACTTCCTTCGCAGATGCCGGGACACAAAAACAGCGGTGCAATCCAGGGGCAAAGGTTACCCTGTAGACAAATTCAGGCTCACAACGCGTAGCCAGCACGGCTACGCAAATGCACTCTCCCCGACAGAGAAGATCACTCCCAATCCATCAAGTGCACTTTCAAAGTATTCTTTAATCCATCATGTGCAGCATCGTGAAATCGAACAACGAAAACAACTCCAACGCGTTTCGGCGAACCTTCGCCTTGGTCACGGGTAATTACATTGTCAGCATAACAAACAATAAATAAAGTTGACACGTGATCTGTGCTCAAAATAGACAAAGGACTTTCAACCCCATTCTAGCGGCCATCTTGGAGTGGAGTAAAATACCATGTATCTGATGGATCCCCCGTGTTCATTCAAAACAAATGTATATGTAATGACAATCCTGTCAACTGTTTCAGGCAAGGAAATTAATTCAAAAAGCAGGGGTTCATTAGGCCTCACACACTTTGTCCATATGTCTTTGTGCAACCTGATTGCGAGTTCAAAGCATCACGCGCAATGGTATACATGAGTGGTCAGCCTTAACCATTGCGTGCCCCTACCAGAAAGGTTATGTTGTGCTGAAATGGGAGACACTGTAGTGGCATGCTATATCATGAAAGTTTATGTCATTAGTGGATTAAATATGACAAGTACATAGTCCCAAGTGAGAATCTATATTATGTATCAGCATCAATATGCCTGATCCCACTATACAGTTGTCGCCTGTGTCAAGTCCCAAGTGAGAGATAAAGTATTAATTCTTGCATCAGCATAGATATCACCAGTCAACACCCAAGTGAGGTTTCTTTCTGTGCTTCAGTGAACTTCCATTACCTGAAGGTAAAAGATAAAACAATGGACCAATCAGAAATCCGTATATCATATATACTCTCTCATAGGCTCTAACTGGGTAATTATAAGTCCTAAACCATATGGTGAAAATAAGTGAGAAACGTGAAACCAAATAAGATAAGTTAAAATTAGCAGAGAAGCACGTATTCAAATGCAGGCGTTACATATTTGCAGGTTAAAAAATATTATTGTGTTAGCAAATTATCTACTGAACAGACAAAAATTCATCATAATTAGCAGTACTTAAATGAAACTCTCATTCCCCCAAATGCCATTTCATTTCCTCCTCAGAATTAAGCCCATTTGGCATCAGGGTATCTAATTCGAGAATATACCGACTCTCCAATTGTCTTAGTTTTCGAATTTTGTCACCCCCTCTCTTCATAACAGGAAGCTTGTCAATCACAAAAAATTTTAGCAAGTTCCTGTTGCTCTTATGCTGTTCCTCAAAGTGGCGAGCAATCGGAGAGGTTTGGTCTTTGTTGTCTATCGATCTCATATGCTCCAGGACACGTTTTTTCGCTGGGAACATGGTGCTCCCCATGTATTTCCTGGAGCAAGGACATATCAGTACATAAACACAATATTCTGATAGACATGTGAGATGTTTGGTGATCGTTCTTTCTGTAGCTTCTATAGGGAAAAAGACTTTCTTGGTGTTATTACTGTACCTGCACGCCTTACATTTCATGCAGGTGTAAAATCCTTGGACATCTGAACCCTTACTCGTGATACTACTTACATCATTCCTACTCAGTTTGTCTTTCAAGGAATGAGCCCTCCTGTAAGTCATGCTGGGGTTGTCACCCAAAACATTCCTTAAAGTCGGTTCAGTTTTCAGGATATTCCAATGACGTTTGAGACTCTTTTGTACTTCCCAAGATCTCACATGGTAGGTAGATATGAATCTTATCACCTCAGCGTCATCTTTAGGTCTCAAGGTCTCATTGGAAGTCAGTAAGGAGGAGTGACTGATAGTACTAGCCTTAGTCAGTGCTGCTTCTATGATCGAGGATTGGTAGCCTCTTTCAATGAAGCGTTCCTTCGTGCATTCACTTTCAGTCCGAAAGTCCTGATCAGTGCTACAGTTTCTCCGAGCCCGGAGAAACTCACCGAAAGGAATGCTTTTTATTAAGGCTTTAGGGTGTCCACTCTCCGCATGTAATAAAGTATTACCCGCGGTTTCTTTGCTGTAAAGGTTGGTTGTAAGTTTACCATCACATACCTTGACACGCAAATCTAGGAACACCATCATCTCAGTACTCATTTGACCCTCTAGTTTGATGTTCAAGTCATTGTTATTCAAATCGTCAATGAAGTCCACAGCCTCCTGTTGTGAGCCCTCCCAGATAATGAACAAATCGTCGATGTACCGTAGCCACAGTTTCACATGGCCACGATACATCTGGTGGGTCCTCTCTACTTGCTGCTCCCAGCTCGCCATAAATAGATTAGCAAAGCTGGGAGCAAAACAAGTTCCCATCGCCGTACCTTGTCTTTGTCTATAATGTTTCTCATTAAAGACAAAGAAATTGTTTTCCAGACAGAATCTTATCATCACGATGATCATTTCCGTATGACTAAGATACGAAATTGATCTGGAGTTCAGGAATTTCTGGCAAGCCTTAATACCATCATCATGCCTGATAGATGTGTATAGGCTACATACATCAAGAGAAATGAGTATGTAGCTGTCCTGCCAGATGAAATCAGACAATTTTTTAATGAAATCTCTGCTGTCTTTGAGATAAGATGGAACTGCTTCAACAAAGGGTCTCAGAAAGAAATCAATATATCTCGACGTGTTCTCTAAAAGAGAGCCAATCGAAGAAACTATTGGCCTGCCCGGGGGATTGCTAGAGTTTTTATGGAGCTTAGGCAGTAGGTACAGTACTGCTACTTTAGGATGACGGTTCAATAGGAAAGAGTATTCATCCCATTCAATAATACCACTCGAACGCCAGTTGTTCAACAACTCATAGTAGGTACTGTTGCTCTTTTCAATTGCCTGTAGGGAAGAAACTTCATAACAGTCTAGCATATTCAGTTGTCTCATGTCCTCATTGATATAGTCAGCCACATTCATTAAAACAACATTACCCCCTTTATCAGATTGGCGAATGACAATAGAAGAGTCACCCTCTAGTGACTTAACAGCTAGTCTTTCCTGTTTACTTAAATTGTCATTAAACCAATGTTTTTTCTTAGCCATAGTCTTGAAATCATTGATGACCAAAGTTTCAAAAGTATCAATGCCACATGCTGGTAGTGTGGGATTAAATGTGGATTTGGGCTTAAATGAATTGGAATAATTCAGATCTGTCTTAAAGCCCATAGACATTGCATCACGTGGAGTGTTAGCTGGCGTGCCAAGCTCCAAATCTTGCATGGCAATTAAGGTAATAACCTCATCAATGGTCTCACGTGCTGGCTCTATATTTGAAACATTCAAGGCCGTATTCTTGACCTAGAGTTTGTTCCATTTTTGTAACCTGAGTTTTCTAGTGAATTTAAAAAGGTCTATACGTTCCTGGGAGTAATTAAAATTAGCCGAAGGGCAAAAGGAAAGACCAAATTGTAGAACATCATTTTCAACATCAGACAGTATATGAGAGGATAAGTTTACCACGTTTCGTCGATTCATTTTCCTCTTGTTTTTTTCTGACCCCGTGTTTCCACTCCCACTGGGGTTGTTGTGTTTCCACTTGTTCCAGCCGCCCCTTCTGATTGGCTGTTGGTCTTTGGAGTACTTCCTCCACGATTTCCTCTTCCTCTGCCTTTTCCTCTGTATCCTCTTCCTTGCCCCCGTCCTCTGTCTATTTGCCAATTCTGTTGTTGGGATGTTTGATTCATTACCTTGAATTCCTCCCAAAAATTTGAGGCCTTATTAGTGCTCTTGGTTACACTTTTAGTTGCCAGGACCTGGCCATCTTCTGATACGTCGCTTTCCACTACCTCCTCCTCCGATATTTCTGTTGCCACACTTAAAGCATCAATGTTGGCTTGCACTCCTTTTCTTTTTATGTTGTCATACTTGTGGCTAAAGGTAAAAATCCGACCACTCTGATAGTCGATTTTGTCTCTGAGAAATTTCCTTTCTTTTTTTGCCACAATTTCATCCTCATGCTTGATCATTTTTTTATTTATTTCTTCCATTTTCTTTGTGAAGTTTTCATTAGTATCTTCCTTTATTAATTCATCCTTGAGCTCAGCGATCATTTTCAACAACGCCATTCTGTCCTTCCATGCGTGTTTGATCAAAATCGATAGCATGCGGTTTGAGCAGTCCATTAGATTTTCAGCCCACTCCTCTGCCAACTCCATATCCGGTTCCTCATGTGAGGGGGCAATTAAAATCCTCAAACCCCTAGGGATTCTCTTTTCTTCTTGATATTTTTCTAGGGTAATTGCCTCCCACCATCGTGATATCTCTTTACGAATTAACTTTTCCAATCTTTGATATTTATTAATTGTCACTTTGCCAGGTGGAGCAGGGTCAGTGCTGGCAGACCCCCTCGCGTTCAACACAAACATCGATTGTGCCCGCAATCTCCTACGTGCTTCTGCATCATTGTCCATTGTCCAATATTCACGCGGGGACTTCCCCCTCCTGCATGCACAGTTTACCAAGTACTTTAAAGTGCACAGCGTACTGGTCTAATCAACAGGATCTGTCAGGGACCCAAACACCGAAATTCAGTATGAACATCAACTGAAAAGCGTGCGCGGGAAAGTTGCGTTTTAAATTAGGCTTGCCAAACAGAAAGTTCCGATCAGTGATGGTGAGCGGTTTGAGAGCGAACGTGCAAATTCTTTTCGCAGACGCAGGTAAACACCAATAGTAATTTTGTCAGCGCTTTGCACACAACGGTGTTAGGAAACAAGCAAAATTGAACTCACCATCCACGTTGCCACGTCCCGTTTAGGAAAGTAAACAAACCTTCGCCGGATAACGGCTCACAGCGGAGGAGAAAATCGTTTCCGACACACGTACGGTGCCAAGCTTCCCCAAGTCCATTACCGCTCACTTAACTGTGGCACAGTGAAACGCGGTCAACCGGCAGTGACAGTTTATACGGTCCCACTTCCTTCGCAGATGCCGGGACACAAATGTGTGTGTTTATATATATATAAACACACACAAATATATTTAAGCTGATTGTTTCAATTTTGCCACCCTTTAATATATTCTTGATTGGGTGCCTACGAAACAATATTTTTTTTCTAAATACCTGTACATGCGAACCAGCACCCATGATAATAGTACACACTGAGTCATATATGATATTATTTTAAGGCTTATATGTTTGTAGAAGAAATCAAGGCTGTGGTGGATGCTGCAGAAAGGGAGGATGAAAAAATGTTTGCTTCTGATTTAATTTGTCAGATGGTACCAGAATTGTGTTTGCTATATCACCATTGGTAAAGTGTGTGATGGGTGAGGAAGGTTGGAAACTTTTGTTTAGGATAGACACCAAGGTATATGGAATCCATCACCAGTGGATGTACGTTTCTTAATGAACAAGACCTAAGATATCAGAATTAAAATATCTAGAAAATAAATTATTTAGAGACAAATGGTGACTACATGGTGTGTTTGTGAATGTCTAAAATATAATTTTGTTTCTTACCACAGTATGGAGTATCAAGCCTACCGGCTCTTTTGCTGGAATCGCGGAGTATTCTATCTGCTGAAAAACATTTGCAGGTTATCGGCTCCAAACTACAGACGTTTATGGATGAGGAAAGACAGCAAGAAACACAGTGACAAGGAACGTATAAAAATGGATTGTACAGACTGTTTTAAGCAAAACCTATACCTTTACCTTAACAAAACATTCCTTTGATTTCTTTCTTTAGAGTCCATAGAGTGATTATTTTTGCAATAAAATATTTTTCATAGTGTATGTCTCTTGATTTTTACTAATTTTTCCCTATGAAGCTTCTCATCTATATGAAGAGAATTTAAGATATGTTGCAAAATAGCAATGAAACTTTGAACATTAAATACAAAATTCAGTGTTTGAAGAGCACTCACAAGGAGTTGTTCTGTTACTTAACAATTGAGTGCTACCCCTCAGGGCTATCTTTCTGAGGTTGACAGGACCATAGATTTATAGATGTTCTAGGTTTCGGTGACAGGAAATGCTATGCTGAATAAAGGTGTCACCATGAGTTTTAGGAAAAGGAGGTATTCCTCTTTAAGCAAGTGTGCCTCAACAGATGGCTACAGACTGCATTGTGAGAAGGGACTGTGCAGTTAGCAGACCGGCGGAAAAGGAATCTGATGAGAGAAGTTCGACTGGAATATGTAGTGGCCCGCTCAGGTCACGAGGATACCCCACTCCTTTAACGAGCAGGTCCGAGTGTTTTAGCAAAGAAGAAACACACAGCGGAACAACGTGCCAGTTTCAGTGGCACAAACAGAGCAACAGACTGGCCAAGTTCGAAGCAGTGACCCGATGGGAATAACAATATCGGAAGAAAAGACACCGCAAGTTCAAAACTTTGTATAGCGCACTACTCACCCAGAGGGTCTCAAGGCGCTTGAGGGAAGGGGGGTACTATACTTATCGAATATCCATGTTTTAGTTGCTTTCTGAAGAAGAGGTGGTTCTGTGTAAGGCGGAGGTGGGTGGGGAGAGAATTCCAACTTTTGGCCGCTAAGAAGGAGAAGGATCTACCCCCCATGGTTGATCTATGGATGCGCGGAATTGCGGCGAGGGCTTGATTGGACGATCGTAGTTGTCGGTGGGGGTGTAAAAGGACAGGCGCGTGTTGAGGCATTCGGGTCCTAGGTCGTAGAGGGCTTTGTGTGCGTGGGTGAGGAGATGGAACGTTATTCTCTGGTTGACGGGGAGCCAGTGGAGGTCTTTCAGGTGACCGGAAATATGATCTTGGCGGGGGATGTCTAGTATGAGTCTGGCTGAGGCGTTTTGGATGCGTTGGAGATTTTTCTGTAGTTTAGCTGTGGTTCCGGCGTAAAGGGTGTTACCGTAATCCAGTCAGCTTGTGACCAGTGCGTGGGTGACCGTTTTTCTTGTTTCGGTGGGGATCCAACGGAAGAATTTTTTGAGCATGCATAGGATGTTGAAGCATGATGATGAGACGGCGTTGACTTGTCTGGTCATCGAGAGGGAGGAGTCCAGGATGAAGCTCCGGTTACGTGCGTGGTCCGTTGGTATGGGTGCGGTTCCCAGGGCCGGTGGCCACCATGAGTCGTCCCAAGCAGAGGGGGATGATCCTAAGATAAGGACTTCCGTTTTGTCAGAGTTCAGTTTTAAACGGCTGTTCTTCATCCACTCGGCTACATCTTTCATTCCTTCGTGTAAGTTGGTTTTGGCGGTGTTTGGGTCTTTGGTGAGGGAGAGGATCAGCTGGGTGTCGTCTGCGTAGGAGATGATGTTGAGGTTGTGTTGGAGCACGATGGATGCGAGGGGACTCATGTATACGTTGAAGAGGGTGGGACTGAGTGATGATCCTTGTGGTACGCCGCAGATGACTTCGGTGGCCTCTGATCTAAAAGGGGGGAGGCGGACTCTCTGGGTTCTTCTGGCGAGGAACGAGATGATCCAGTCCAATGCTTTCCCTTGTATTCCGACGTTGCTGAGGCCTTGTATGAGGGTGCTATGACAGACTGTGTCGAAGGCTGCGGAGAGGTCAATTAGGATGAGGGCAACTGTTTCTCCGTTGTCCAGTAGTGTTCGAATGTCGTCTGTTGCTGCGATGAGGGCGGTCTCGGTGCTGTGTTTGGCTCGGAAGCCGGACTGTGAGGGGTCGAGGGATTTGTTGGATTCGAGGAAGGTGGCGAGCTGATTGTTGACGGCCTTCTCAATGACTTTGGCAGGGAATGGGAGGAGCGAGATGGGGCGGTAGTTCTTAAGTTCAGTGGGGTCTGCTGTGGGTTTCTTCAGAAGGGCGCTGAGTTCGGCATGTTTCCAGCTTTCCGGGAAGGTAGCGGAGTTGAGGGAGCAGTTGATGACGTCTCGGAGATGGGGTGCGATGATGGAGTCTGCTTTGTTGAAGATGTGGTGGGGACATGGGTCGGTTGGCGATCCTGAGTGGATGGAGTTCATTAGGCGGACGGTGTCTTTAGTGGAGATTGGGTTCCAGGCGCAAAGGTTGTTAGAGGGGGGTTTTGGTTCAGAGGTGGGTGGAGCGGCCTGGTCTCCGGACTGGTTTTCAAAGCTGTTATGTATGTTGGCGATTTTGTTGTGGAAGAATGAGGCTAGGGAGTCGCAGAGGTCTTGGGAGGGAGTGATGTCGTTGGTGCCGGCGGTGGAGTGGTTAAATTCTTTGACGATGTTGAATAGTTCCTTGCTGTTGTGGGCGTTGTTGTCAAGTCGATCCTTGAATGCTGATTTCTTGGTGGATCGGATCAGTTGGTGGTATTTGCGGGTGGCGTTCTTGAAGGTGGTCAGGTTGTCAGTGGTTGGGTTTTTTCTCCAGGCTTTCTCGAGGGTGCGACTGAATTTCTTGGATTTCTTGAGGTCATCGTTGAACCAGGGGGCTTTTTTGCTACCTTGCTTGATTTGATGGTTTTTCAAGGGTGCTAGTTCGTCGGCGCTGTGGGTGATCCATTGTGTGAGGTTGGTGGTTGCTTGGTTTGGGTCCAATGATTTGGTAGGAGGGTTTTGGTGGAGCGATGTGAAGAGCTGGTCGGTGGTAATTTTGTTCCAGTTTCTTCAGGGAACTGGTTGTGGGAGGTTGTGGGTTGTGGTCTTTTTGTAGTTGAAGTGAACGCAGCTGTGGTCCGTCCAATGGAGAGCTGTTGTGTGGTTGAAGGAGATGTGCTTGCTGGAGGTGAAGATTGGGTCGAGTGTGTGTCCGGCATAGTGGGTGGGGGTATCAACAAGTTGTTCGAGTCCGAGGTTGGCCAGGTTGTCCAGGAGGGTGGTGGTGTTGCTGTCGTTTTTCTTTTCCAGGTGGAAGTTGAGGTCTCCCAGTAGAATGTAGTCCTCGGAGGGGAGGGCGTGTGGGCTGATGAAGTCGGTGATGTCTTCGCTGAATTGTGTGCGGGGTCCTGGTGGCCTGTAGATGAGGGTGCCTCTGAGTGTGGTCATGGGGTCGGTGTGGATCTGGAAGTGAAGGTGTTCGGCGGTAGCGAGATTGTCGTCGGAACTGGTCGTAATGCGGATGGTGTTCTTATGGACGATGGCGATGCCTCCTCCTGTTTGGTTGGTGCGGTCCTTTCGGATGATCTTGTAGCCGTCCGGGATGGCTATGGCGATGTCGGGAGCTGATGAGGCGTTCATCCAGGTTTCTGTAAGGAAGGCGACATCCGGCGATGTAGTGTCGAGTAGGCTCCAAAGGTCAATGGCGTGTCTGTGGATCAAACGGGTGTTGAGTAGGATGCATTTCAGATGATTAGTGTTGGAGCTCTGTTTGGAGTTAGTGGAATTGGCGTGGGTCCTGATGCTGTCGAACTTGCAGGAGCGGCAGGTGAAGGGTCCATGGATGTGTCCTGGGGCGGCTTGGTGGCAGGTTGGGAATCGGCCGGGGTTAAGTGCTGAGAGGGTAGCGGCGTCGTACGTTATGCGGGTGGAGTGGATTTTGCAGGGAAAAGGGGGTCTGGCGCTGGGCGCGGTCCAGGCGCGGACGGGCGTAGACGGGCTTACCTTTGGCGCACCTTCGGCGTGCATGGGGCGCGTCCGCTGCGCGTGAACGCTGCGCGCAAAAGCATCTGTCATAAGTGGATAGTGGAGGGGGTGGGGCGAGGGAGGAGCAGCTGGGAGGCGGAAGCGGGGTGGAGGGACGGGCTGGGAGGCAAACAAACACAAAATGGCAGCAGAAACAAAAGCTAAACCAGGCTAAGCAAACACTCAGGCAATGCGATATAGCGCTACGATATAGCGCTATGATGTGGCACAATTTAAATGCAATTTAGAAAAGGGGGTGGTGATGAACAGAGTGTCTGAGTTAAACAGACTACTCTTACCCAGTCCAAAGATCAGGGCTTGATCCATCACCGTTATTTATCTCACTGCCCCATCCCAGCTCAGAACCTGGCTATATGCAAATCAGTCTGTCCCTGGCCCAGTGCATCATGGGAACAGGGCAGACTAAACTACCAAGCCAATTCTTCACCAGAAAGGAGACAAGCTACCGGGGACCGGTTTCTGGCATTTCAGCCTTCTTCGGCCCGGCTTGCTTGAATCCTGATGGAGCAGTGAGAAAGGGACTCATGTCTGAGTATACCCTGCCACACCTATAGTGGCCAAAAACGATTTAGAAAAGGGGGTGGTGATGAACAGAGTGTCTGAGTTAAACAGACCACTCTTACCCAGTCCAAAGATCAGGGCTTGATCCATCACCGTTATTTATCTCACTGCCCCATCCCAGCTCAGAACCTGGCTATATGCAAATCAGTCTGTCCTTGGCCCAGTGCATCATGGGAACAGGGCAGACTAAACTACCAAGCCAATTCTTCACCAGAAAGGAGACAAGCTACCGGGGACCGGTTTCTGGCATTTCAGCCTTCTTCGGCCCGGCTTGCTTGAATCCTGATGGAGCAGTGAGAAAGGGACTCATGTCTGAGTATACCCTGCCACACCTATAGTGGCCAAAAACGATTTAGAAAAGGGGGTGGTGATGAACAGAGTGTCTGAGTTAAACAGACCACTCTTACCCAGTCCAAAGATCAGGGCTTGATCCATCACCGTTATTTATCTCACTGCCCCATCCCAGCTCAGAACCTGGCTATATGCAAATCAGTCTGTCCCTGGCCCAGTGCATCATGGGAACAGGGCAGACTAAACTACCAAGCCAATTCTTCACCAGAAAGGAGACAAGCTACCGGGGACCGGTTTCTGGCATTTCAGCCTTCTTCGGCCCGGCTTGCTTGAATCCTGATGGAGCAGTGAGAAAGGGACTCATGTCTGAGTATACCCTGCCACACCTATAGTGGCCAAAAACGATTTAGAAAAGGGGGTGGTGATGAACAGAGTGTCTGAGTTAAACAGACCACTCTTACCCAGTCCAAAGATCAGGGCTTGATCCATCACCGTTATTTATCTCACTGCCCCATCCCAGCTCAGAACCTGGCTATATGCAAATCAGTCTGTCCCTGGCCCAGTGCATCATGGGAACAGGGCAGACTAAACTACCAAGCCAATTCTTCACCAGAAAGGAGACAAGCTACCGGGGACCGGTTTCTGGCATTTCAGCCTTCTTCGGCCCGGCTTGCTTGAATCCTGATGGAGCAGTGAGAAAGGGACTCATGTCTGAGTATACCCTGCCACACCTATAGTCGCCAAAAAATTGCTACGATACCAATCTGGCACGATATGAAGGCAGGCAATGTAGCAGTCCAGCGCTACGAGATCAGGGAGCGTGGGGAGCGACCACCTCTGCAGGAGTCAGGATGGTCACAGCGCTAGGGAAGGCAGGACGATTCCTATGCTATCTGTGGGAGGGAGGAGCAGCTGGGAGGCGGGAGCGGGGTGGAGGGACGGGCTGGGAGGCAAACAAACCCAAAATGGCAGCAGAAACAAAAGCGAAACCAGGCTAAGCAAACACTCAGGCAATGCAATATAGCGCTACGATATAGCGCTATGATGTGGCACAATTTAAATGCAGGCAATGTTACAGTTCAGCGCTACGATACCAATCTGGCACGATATGAAGGCAGGCAATGTAGCAGTCCAGCGCTACGAGATCAGGGAGCGTGGGGAGCGACCACCTCTGCAGGAGTCAGGATGGTCACCAGTTACATGGCGCCAGTTACTCTAAAACTTTGAACTACCCTAACCACAATGCTGAGTAAGAGTGACACGCCCAGGTGGACGGTCTTACAAACCTTGAACACCTGAAAAAGCTCACGGCTATGCTGTTTCTTCTCTCCTGTGCCAAGCCGGTGAACAAGGGGAATGGTCCCCGTAACGCGTATGACTGAATGGTTAAATTTCACACTGTCAAGGCTTGATTTAGTGTGTTGCTGCCAGCTGGAATAAAGAAGGCGAATTTTTACGTTGTGTGTGGCATCCTCTCTTGTGGAGCAAGTTCGACTGGAATATATATATATATATATTACCTACTGGCGGTCGCCAGTAGGTATATATAGTTAGGATTTTTTTTAATAGGGATTTCTGAAAATTATATGTTGAATAACTTTGGCGTTGATGGACGGAATTGGCTGAAATTTTCAGGAAAATGGCACATTTTGTATCTGATCGTCCCCTGAAAGTTTGGGGGGGTTTCGTCAAGCGGGGGCCGAGAAAAAAGGGGGTCCCAAAACGTGTTTTTAACATTGAGTTTTCCATGGGGCAGTTGGACTCACTTTTAGCTCGAATGGCTGATTGGATTTCCACAAAACTTGGCAAAATTGTAGGGACTGGTAGCCCTATGTGCCTTTGCTATGTCTCAAGATATATGCTCCAGTGGTTTTTACAAAAATTAACTTTGAAAAGTATATATTGGGCTATATATATGTTAGAGCCCAAATGTAGCCCAATGTAGCCCAAAGATGGCCACCAGAGACAAAAAAAAACAAATGTAGCCCAAATATCAGCCAGATGTAGCCCAACTATAGCCCAGTGACAGAATGTCCCAGAGTGTTCTAAAGAACAACTAGAGCACTAACAGTCTTACTTATGACAAAAGTATGGCACACCTGAAGTCATCTTGATTGGAATAAAGTGTTAACACTTAAAACATTTAATTTGCAATGGAACAAAATGAGGGGTTTAATTTTGCCATAGAAATGTTATATATATATATATATATATATATATCTGCAAATACCTCGCAGCAGCGCTCCTTCAATGAAACACGAGGCAAGGACCAGCTTTGTTCAGCATCTTGTTTATTCAACCATTAACCAGATAGTCATGACGCGTTTCGGCCGTCCCAGCGGCCTTGGTCACAAGGCGTTATAGATTGCTTTTGCCCTTTTTAAAGTGATATCGTGCAGTCACATGTTCAAATGATGGACATAAACAAAATACTATATGTATAAATACATTTGCTAATGATTTCTCATAGGTACCAGTACAGAGGAGAATTAATAACTGTATAAATACATAAATTAGTCCTGTAGTATTATTGTATGAAAATATATATATATACATTTGCAATTTCAAATCTCATATGGAAGAGTATTATTAGTTTTGCAATTCTATTCATATCAGCATGAATGCCTTTAACTCTTCAAATTGGTAATGAGAAAATTATGTTAACTTTGTCCATCAAATCCATTAATAACTATTGTGCATAGTCAGTGCTCACCAACGTGTATTAAATCATAATACAAAGGAAAATAATAATAATCACTACTATTTCATGATAGTAGAGAAAGAAAGATCCAAAAAAAAGAAGATAACTTTATCTATAAGGACCCTACAAAAAAAGAAATGAATTCATGATGAACATATTTCCAGCCATTAAAAACTCGGAAGAAGGGGATATAATACCACTAGATATTATTTGGTTCTATTAATTCATTCTCACCTTCAACCATATTTTTGCACGTGTATTTAAAGTGGCTTCGTGTCAACTGGAAAAAAATATATAATTTTTTCCATAAACTGACATCGTGCAAACAAAGTGCAGATACAGATAAAGTGGCTGGTGCTGGAGGGTTATACTGGAGTGAGGTAGTTTAGGGAGGGAAAATCTTAACTCTATTCAAACAGAGTTATACTCATAGTATTCAAGACAAGATATGATCATACAGTACCAATGTAACACACATAGAAAAAATCACACCATAAAACCAATCTATAAAAAAGAGGGAATCGGTGACATGACTAAAATCAGCTATCATAACTAACATTAGGATAAAAAGACTACCCCAATATTTAAAACGACGGCTAAAATCAATCAATTTATATATATACACACACATACTTCACACTCAATATATAAATTATGCACAATACATTACAATATAAATACATATGTGCAAAAAAGTGCAAGGTGCGGACCAACTCCTCTTATAGTATGGTATGCTGTAGTATATTGGTGTTAACTATATGGCTAAGATGTGGCATTATCATAAAGTGATCAAAGGTATGTGTGGAGGTCCTCCGTGGTGTTAAGACCCCCCGGCCACTTAGAGTTAAACTCCAAAATATATTTGGTTTCAAGCCTGCGCATACACGCCTCCCTATCGCCTCCTCTTTTAGTGAGCGGGATGGATTCTATGGCGAAGTATTTGAGAAACTGAGGCTTACTATTGTGACACGCCTCAAAGTGTCTGGCCACTGGGTAACTCTGATCCTTGTTAACAATGGCGCGCAGATGTTGTAAGATACGCTTGTGGATTTGCAGTTTACTGCTACCAATATATTTGAGTTTGCAGTCACATTCCAATATATACACACAGTATTCAGTTCTACAGGTTAAATGCTGTTTTATCTCCCTCGTAGTTCTTGGAATTACTGTTGTGTATTTTTTGGTGTTGACACCATGTTGGCAAGCCTTACATGCCAGGCATTTGTAAAAGCCCCTGCTAGTGGGTCGCCAAGGCTCCTTGCCTATGTGTTCCTCACTGTTTTTTGAGAGGATGGAGCCCATACTTAGACTTTTGCGGAAAGTTATGGAAGGATTTGGGGGCATCACATCACCAATCATGGGATCATCTTTTACAAAGTGCCAATTTCTTCTGACTATACTCCTGATTTCTTTCTCCTGCTTGGAATAAGTCAGTATAAGTCTAACTTCATTGGTTTTGTCGCTTTGTTTCACTTTCTCAATCAACAAGTCACCTCTTTCTTTAAGCCTGGATTTCCTTATAGCAGTGTTCAGTATCTTAGCAGTGTATCCCCTATCTACAAATCTTAGAAAACTTTCATGTTGTTTAACAATCATGTCATCATGATTACTACAGATACGGCGGATGCGTAGCATCTCGCCGTAAGGGATGGATTTGATTAGATGTTGGGGATGAGCACTCGTGGCATGTAAAAGAGTGTTACCTGCCGTCGGTTTCCTAAAAAGGGTACTGGTAAGAATATTATTAGATATAAAAACCTGTACATCTAAAAATGTCACAGATTCCCTGCTTACATCAGAGGTAAAATGCAGATTAAGATCATTTTCATTGATTTCATGTATGAAATTTAAAACACTTTCCTCTGAACCACGCCATACAATAAATAAGTCATCAATAAAACGGAGCCAACAGGTGATGTTAGTGGTGCAGTAATTCTCAAATTTGCGCCTGAGGACCAGTTCCTCCCACCACCCCATAAACAGGCACGCGTAACTGGGGGAGAAACTGGCCCCCATAGCTACACCTTGGACCTGTTGGTACATTTGTCCATTAAAAATGAAGAAGTTATTGTTAAGGCAGAATGTTAGCATTTCTAAAAGCATTTTGGTATGTTGGGCCAGTTCAATAGGCCTGCGGCTCAGATAGTATTCACATGCACGCAGGCCATCTTTATGCTTTATACATGTGTATAATGAACTGACGTCCAATGTTACCAACAGCAGGTCTGGGCTCCACACTACATCCTCCAGTTTTCGCAAAAAGTCACTAGAATCTTGTACATATGACTTTAGAGATTTCATGTGTGGCTGCAAAAAATAGTCAATATACCTTGAGAGGTTTTCCAACGGGCCACCACAAGCTGCAATTATTGGTCTGCCTGGTGGTTTGGAGATACTCTTGTGGACCTTTGGTATGAAATATATATATGGAGTGAGTGGATGATCTTTTTTAACATACTTAAACTCATCTCCACTTAGCATGCCAAGGCCCTTCCATGCCACCAGGTTCTTACATAAGGCCTCTAACATTGCCCTGTATTTCTGAGGGTTGCTCTTAGTATAGCATTGTGGGTCGTCTAATTGCTTGTGCGCCTCCTCAAGGTATTCCGTGGTAGGCCATAAAACAATGTTCCCGCCTTTGTCTGAATTCCGAACTATAACTTCAGCATCTTTCAATTTAGTGGACAATTGTTTTAATTTTCTTTCCTGATTCGTAAATTGTCGCTTATTATTGTCAGTCTTTAAGGCCATCTTTTTCACTTGTTGCACCACAGCATCGCTAAACGAGTCAAGACCATCACGTGCCGCCAGAGGAATATATTTGGACTTAGGCTTGAATGGGGTAATTGGTTTCATCTGTCCACTGGATGCCACTATCTCCTGTGTCCCCATAGTCTCATCAATCCCCAGCTGGCACATGTCACAATATAGATTTAGGTCACTGACTGCCAGTTCCGAGGTGCTAGTCACTGGTCTTGTTGGAGCATTTTCCGCGCTGGCTGTCTTGTTTAGGAATTGTTTCTTAAGTTTCAATTTCCTTATAAATCTGTAGATGTCTGCCCTCGTGGTGGTATAGGAAAAGTTCGACTCAGGGCAAAAGCTTAAGCCTAAGCTTAGAAGTTGCTCTTCTGCAGCTGATAGTTGTACTGAGCTTAGGTTGATTATGGATTTAGCTTGTTTCTCCTTGCTGGATTTATGTCCATCACAGCTCACATTGTTGGTAGAATCCATAGTGTTGTCTTTGGCTAGGCCTATATATATTCACTGAAAAAACCATAGGTTATAGACCATATATAGTTAGGAATTAGCATTTACAAAACCTTGAAAATTCACTGAAAAAACCATAGGTTATAGACCATGTTAGACGGGGACCTGGAGAGTCGGCCGAGGACAAGGGGAGAGGCCTCCGGTGAGGGCCGTCTCCAGCGATCGTACAGACAAGTAACTTCCCCCCCCCACAGATGGACACCACACAAGGATAAGGTTAACGCTCTTTATAGGCAGTTCTTGAAGTAAGGTAGTACGGTACAATGAGATCAGGACACGAGGATCCTCTCAATTCTAGTCTCTGGAAGGGAAAGGGGGTAGCGGGACAGTCTTGTTACCAATCTGGTATTTGAGATGAGATGATGGTAGCTCACAATCCTCGAGCTCGGCGTTCGGGAAGGTCGGGCCGCGGCAGCGCCAGCAGGTCCCGAGGTGGTCGTAGGTAGCAGCGGGCCGCGGCAGCGCCAGCAGGTCCCGAGGTGGTCGTAGGTAGCAACGGTCCGCGGCAGCGCCAGCAGGTCCCGGCGAGGATGAAGGTTGCAGAAGGCCGCGGCAGCGCCAGCAGGCAGGACGACAGTTCACAAGGCAGGGCTGCGGCAGCGCCAGCAGTCCGTCAACGATGAGTTCTTCACGGTGTCTCTCGACTCCAGGATACAACTGCCTTCCTGCTCTGGAGCTGCCTCAGTTATAGGTCTGGCGCCCTTTGATGTCCGGACCCTCGCACTTGGAGGTCGGGAGGTCCGGGATGAGGGAGTCCAGACACCCAACAGGGGGGTGGAGCCAGCGCCCGGGAAGGCTGGGGCGATCGGCACCTGGCGGGGGAGAGCCATCAACACTTCTTTCTCCCATTGACCTGCCAAGTGGTCCGTTCACCTCCTGGGTGGATGGTGGTGCCGGGATGTCGGGGCCTGGCCAGGCCCAGGGTTGGGGTCGGGCTGAGGCCACGCAGCCTCGTGGTGCAGTGTCCAAGATGGCGGCTGGGCCGGGCAATGGTGCTGACGGTAGCCCGGGCCAGTGATACAGAGATATCCGGGAGCAGGCGTCCCGTAGGAGACGGGTTGCTTCTGTGGGTAGCACCTGGAGAGCCGGTGTCCGGGCCCTGTCATGCGGGGAGGGAGCGAGCCCTTCATGGGGCCTGTCCAACATGCGTCCCCCCCAGCTGAAGGCGGGGAGAGTCACCCATCCTCTTGGGGACTCTCCTCGTCGAGGCGGAAAAAGCGGGACAGGCCATCCGCGTTGGCGTGGTCTTGGCCAGGGCGATGCTCCACAGTGACGTCCATCCCCTGCAGGGAGATGGACCATCGCAATAGTTTGGGATTCTCCCCCCGCATCTGCATTAACCATTGCAGGGGGCGATTATCTGTTTGCACCCGAAAGTGGGTACCGAAGAGGTAGGGCCGGAGCTACTAAAGGGCCCATACTACTGCAAAGGCCTCCCGCTCGATGGTGCTCCAGCGCTGTTCTCGGGCCAGCAGGCGTCTGCTGATGAAGGCCACTGGTTGGTCGACTTCCTCGGGGTTCAGTTGGGAGAGGACGGCCCCAATGCCATGGTCTGAGGCATCCGTCTGGACGATGAACTCGCGGCTGTAGTCGGGGGCCTGGAGTACAGGGGCGGTGCACATGGCGGCCTTCAGCTTCTCGAAGGCCGTTTGACAGTTGGGAGTCCAGTTGACTGTTTTTGGGTGGTTCTTGGATGTGAGTTCCGTGAGGGGCCCCACAATGCTGCCATAGTCCTTCACGAACCGCCGGTAGTATCCGGTGAGCCCCAAGAAGTCTCGGACCTCGGTTTGGGTTACGGGGGGCTGCCAGGACTGAATGGCAGCAATCTTGAGCTGGAGGGGGGCCACCAGACCGCTTCCCACTTGGTGTCCGAGGTAGGTCACGGACCCCTGGCCAATTTGGCACTTGCTGGCCTTGATTGTGAGGCCGGCCTGTTGGAGGGCCTGCAGGACCTCTCGGAGGTGGCGGAGGTGGTCTGACCAGTGGCGGCTGTATACCGCGATATCGTCCAGGTAGGCGGCGCTGAACTCTTCGAGGCCCGCCAATACCTGGTTCACAAGTCGTTGAAAAGTGGCTGGAGCGTTTTTCATGCCGAATGGCATCACTTTGAAATGGTAGTGTCCATCCGGGGTGGAGAAAGCGGATCGTTCTTGGGCCCTGGGGGTGAGGCCGATCTGCCAGTAGCCTGCTGTCAGGTCGAAGATGCTTAGGTAGCGGGCAGCCCCCATGCGGTCGACCAGTTCATCTGCTCGGGGGATGGGGTGAGCGTCGGTTCGGGTGACAGCGTTCAGACCCCGATAGTCGACGCAGAACCGGAGCTCGAGGGTGGTGCCCGGGGCAGCAGCCTTGGGGACCAGTACGACTGGGCTGGCCCAGGGGCTGTCCGAGGGTTCGATGACTCCGAGTGCGAGCATCTTGGACACTTCCTCTTGGATGCAGGCGCGCACCCGATCTGGTACTCGGTACGCCCGGTGTCTGATAGGGGGACTGTCCCCCGTGTCCACGTCGTGCAGGCACCAGGGGGTGACTCCGGGAGTGAGGGAAAAGAGATTTGCAAATTTCAACAGGAGGGTCCGACAGTCTTGGCGCTGTTCCGGGGTCAGGGCATCGGAAATTCGGACCCCGTCCACTGAACCATCTTTTTCACGGGTTCTCAGTAGGTCAGGGAGTGGCTCGGAGTCTTCTTCCGCTCCACTGTCTGTAGCCATTAGCAGGCTGAGCTCCGAGCGCACGAAGTGTGGTTTGAGTCTGTTGGCGTGGAGGACCCTGAGGGGGTTCCGGGAGGATTCCATGTCAATGAGATAGGTGACGGGGCTCTTGCGCTCGACCACCTTGAAGGGCCCCGTCCACTTGTCCTGCAAGGCACAAGGCTCGATGGGGGACCTCACCCATACCTGCTGACCAGGCTCGAACTCGATGGAGGAGGCATGTTGATCGTACCATTTCTTCATGTCCTCCTGACTGGCCTCAAGATTGGCTTTGGCGATCTCTCTGAATCGCCTGGTCTGATTGCGGAGGGTCAGGAGGTACTTGTAGACGTCTGGAGAGGTCTTCAGGGGGGCCATTTCCCATTCTTCTTTAACTAGGCTGAGGGGCCCTCGAACGGGGTGTCCGTACAGGAGTTCGAAGGGGATGAAGCCGAGGGACTTCTGGGGGACCTCTTGGTAGGCGAAGAGGAGGCACGGGAGTAGCACGTCCCACTGGCGTCGTAGGGGTTCTTCCAGCCCCATGATCATCCCCTTGAGAGTGCGGTTAAACCGCTCGACCAGTCCGTTTCCTTGCGGGTGATAGGGGGTTGTGAATCGGTAGGTGACTCCGCACTGCTGCCAGAGGGATTTCATATACTTCGAAATAAAGTTCGTGCCCCTGTCGCTGACGACCTCCCGGGGGAAGCCCACTCGAGAGAAGATCCCCATTAAGGCTCGGCCTACCACTGGCGCTGTCACAGTTCGAAGGGAATTTGAAGACTTGGCTTTTTAATCTTTCTGTTTAGGGGATTTTCTTCTTTGTTTTTTCTTGGGCTTTTGTTTTTCTTGTTATGTTGTTATACACTGTAGCTTTATGTGGAAAGCGCCGGGACACTCTTTTAGAGTAGCCGAGCGCTATATAAACACATTTTAACATAACATAACATAACAAGGGGAACGGCCTCTGGGTAGCGGGTGGCGTGGTCCACCAGGACCAGGATGAATCGATGCCCTTGTGCTGTTCGGGGGTCTAGGGGCCCCACAATGTCTATGCCCACCCTTTCAAACGGGGTGGTAACAACAGGGAATGGTTGCAGGGGTGCCTTGAGTTTGCGGCCACTCTTCCCGCTGGCCTGGCAGGTGGGGCAGGACCGGCAGTGGTTGGAGACGTCATTTCTCATTTTTGGCCAGTAAAAGTGGGTTACTAGGCGGTGGTAGGTTTTGTCTTGCCCCAAGTGTCCAGCCAGGGGGACATCATGGGCTAGGTTCAACAGGAAGTCTCTGAAGCGGAGGGGCACCACCAGCACTCGACTGGCCCCCAACTCCGCGATTCTTTGTTCGCTGTACAGTAGGTCATTGTCCCAATAGATCCAGTGGGCCCCGGCAGTGTCTCCCGCGCTCTGGGTGAGTGCTTGCTGTCGCAGTCCCTCGAGGGAGGGACAGGTCTTCTGCTCTTGCCGGAATTGCTCCTGGGTGGGTCCCCTTCTTGACGCCACTGAGCCAGGTCTGGAAGGTCTTGGGGCTGAGCGGGCCCTCCTTGTGTTTGTTCCGGGGGGTCGGTATGGACGGTGTCTTCCTCTGGAGCGATCGGGGGAGGAGGTGCTGGCCATTCGGGTTCTTCAGGTCTGGGGATGGTGCGGGCGGCCATGGACCGGGTTGTTACACACGCCCAGTCCGGGAGGCCCAACATCCCCAGGTGTTCTCTTCTTTCAACGGCCGCCCACGGGGAACTCTCGAGATCATTTCCCAGAAGGCAGTCCACGGGGGCATCATCTCGGACAGTCACTTTTAGCATACCGGACACTCCTCCCCACTCGAAGGGGACGCAGGCCATCTGACACAGGCTCTCAGAATTGTCGGCCGATCGGACGGGGCAAAGAACGTTTGGCAGGATTTGTTCTGGGGTCACCAGGTAACAGCGGACGGCCGTCACACGGGCCCCCGTGTCACGCAGGGCTTCGGCCTTGCGCCCATTTATGTTCACCCACTGGCTGTATTTCCTGGTGTTGGCGGGTAGGGGAGCCCGCGGGATCATGTCTCTTCCCCCTAGGCAAGCCAGGACCATGGCGGCAGGTTCCCACTCGGGCTGCTCCTGTTCGTAATCTTCATGCTCTTCGGAGATTTGCTCTTCTCCTAAGGCGGCGGCAGCCACCTGGCGGGGCCCAGGAGTCTGGTTCTTTGGGCAGTTCGGGTCACTGGCATAGTGGCTGACTCGCTGGCATCGGTGACAAGTCACATTGGCTCGGAACCCCGGCCGCTTGGGGGGTTGCCCCGGCCGGCCGGGGGCGGGGTGTTGTTAGCGGGAGCGGCCGGGACGGCGTCTCTGCCCCTGCCCTGGCCTCCTCCTCCTCCTCCTCGGGGACGATGTTGACCTTGGTTGGTTCTGTTCTGCTCGTTGGGCCCACTCCGGGCCACTCGGGTGCTTTCCCATCGGTCAGCCTCAGCGGCAAGCTGCCGTGGTTCAGTCAATTTGCTGTCGAGGAGGTGCTGCCTGAGCTCGACGAAGCAGTTGTTGGAGAGGTGCTCCCACACAATGAGGTTGAAGAGCTGCTCGTAGGTTGTTACGTGGCTACCCTTGATCCATCCCTCGAAGGCTCGGCTGAAATAGTTCACATATTCTACCCAAGTCGTACCCGGGATCCGGGTGCAGTCGCGGAACCTCTGGCGGTACATTTCGGGGATAAGCCCATATCGAGTGAGGAGGGCGGCCTTCATGTGGTCATAGGACGTCATTTGATGGTCCGGGAGCTGTAGCAGGGCATCGCGGCCTTCGTTGACGAACCTCCCCCATAGACCGGCTCCCCAGTCACTTCGATCGATCCGGTGGGAGGTCATGGCGATCTCGTAGGCCTTGAACCACTGCTGTATGTCGTCGTTCCGAAAATACTCACGGACCACATCCTTGGGGATGTGGACCTTTGGTTCGGGGGTGCCCGGGGTGTGCGGGCGCTCAGGCACCCCTAGATCTTTATTCTGTTTCCGCATTTCGATCTCTGCTAGCTTGCGCTCGTGTTCGTATGCCAGTCTTTTTTCTTCTAGTTCTCTCTGCCTTTGCTTTTCTTCCCGCTCTTCTCGGAGCCGTAAGTGTTCTAAGTTTATCTTTTGTTCGGCCAGTTTCAGCTCTCCGTCCAACCGGAGCCGCGCCAACTCCAATTCATGGAGTCGGCTTTTCTCTCGTTCTTGGATCTCTTCCGGGGAGAGACCCGTCCTCCTTTCTTCCGTCGGAGTGGTGTTTGTTTCGGGTGTCTCGCTGTTTCGGTTCCGGGGTGCAGCCGTACCCGTTTCTGCCCAAGATTCTAGGGCGTGTTTACAGTCCTCTTTTGTGCTCAGCCCGGTGGTAGCAATGCCCAGTTCCATGCAAAATTGCTTTAGCTCTCGATGGTTGTAATCTTCTAGTTTTTCCATCTGGAATTTCTCTGCGGGTCCGCTCTCTTTTGTTGTCATTGTGGTTGAGTCGTGGGGTGAGTTACTTTCTGTACGTTACGCGTTGGTTCGGATCGCGCCGCTGGCCACCAATGTTAGACGGGGACCTGGAGGGTCGGCCGAGGACAAGGGGAGAGGCCTCCGGTGAGGGCCGTCTCCAGCGATCGTACAGACAAGTAACTTCCCCCCCCACAGATGGACACCACACAAGGATAAGGTTAACGCTCTTTATAGGCAGTTCTTGAAGTAAGGTAGTACGGTACAATGAGATCAGGACACGAGGATCCTCTCAATTCTAGTCTCTGGAAGGGAAAGGGGGTAGCGGGACAGTCTTGTTACCAATCTGGTATTTGAGATGAGATGATGGTAGCTCACAATCCTCTAGCTCGGCGTTCGGGAAGGTCGGGCCGCGGCAGCGCCAGCAGGTCCCGAGGTGGTCGTAGGTAGCAGCGGGCCGCGACAGCACCAGCAGGTCCCGAGGTGGTCGTAGGTAGCAACGGGCCGCGGCAGCGCCAGCAGGTCCCGGCGAGGATGAAGGTTGCAGAAGGCCGCGGCAGCGCCAGCAGGCAGGACGACAGTTCACAAGGCAGGGCTGCGGCAGCGCCAGCAGTCCGTCAAGGATGAGTTCTTCACGGTGTCTCTCGACTCCAGGATACAACTGCCTTCCTGCTCTGGAGCTGCCTCAGTTATAGGTCTGGCGCCCTTTGATGTCCGGACCCTCGCACTTGGAGGTCGGGAGGTCCGGGATGAGGGAGTCCAGACACCCGGCAGGGGGGTGGAGCCAGCGCCCGGGGAGGCTGGGGCGATCGGCACCTGGCGGGGGAGAGCCATCAACACTTCTTTCTCCCATTGACCTGCCAAGTGGTCCGTTCACCTCCTGGGTGGATGGTGGTGCCGGGATGTCGGGGCCTGGCCAGGCCCAGGGTTGGGGTCGGGCTGAGGCCACGCGGCCTCGTGGTGCAGTGTCCAAGATAGCGGCTGGGCCGGGCAATGGTGCTGACGGTAGCCCGGGCCAGTGATACAGAGATATCCGGGAGCAGGCGTCCCGTAGGAGACGGGTTGCGGGTTGCTTCTGTGGGTAGCACCTGGAGAGCCGGTGTCCGGGCCCTGTCATGCGGGGAGGGAGCGAGCCCTTCATGGGGCCTGTCCAACAAACTATATATAGTTAGGAATTAGCATTTACGAAACCTTATTTTACTCACACAAAACCATTGAAATTCGCATATATAGTTAGTTGCACTAACTATATATCGCGCACCCGCAATCCACTGCTGATCATTTCACATATTACATCATTCATGACATGGTCAGTGACATCACTGATGACATCTCAAATGACATCACTGATGACATCTCAAATGACATCACTGATGACATCTCAAATGACATCACTGATGACATCTCAAATGACATCTCAAATGACATCTCATTTGACATTACTGATCACATCACTGATGACATCATTCATGTGATAATACGATGAACCTCTTCAGACTCTAATATAACCTTAGATACACTCAGTGTAAACAGACACTCACAGACTGTCACTCATCCATCGAGTTACTCACACACCTAGTCAGTCATGCAAAGAATCAATCACACCTCCATTTCCTCAACTATACAGTTATACACACCTTACTTATTCAAACATATACTAACACATATTTACTCTCTTATACAATCCCTGATACAAGTTCACAATGATCCATACAGCCACTCACACATTCACTGGCTCTTATGCACAGTTATTTATATATGTCAACTCTCACATGTACTGTGTTTTACATATGTACTTACTTTGACATGTAGCACTGAGATATCCATTCACTCACCAATACACTCATGCACACAGTCAACCGCCCATACAGCTGTTTCTACATGCACTTTTGAGCCCATGCATCTAGTGAATCAACTGCTCACACATCTATGCACAGAGTCATACACCTCCCAGCCACCCACACACACACTCAGTCTCCCATACAAATACTTGGGCAACCAATCAATAACCCATATAGTTACTCATATAGCTACTGATCAACACATGCAGCAGTTTACAGAACAACAGACATAATGATGCACAAATTAAGACAGTTTAGTCACTAACCCATGCACTCAGTGAGACACATTTAATCACTCACTCATACAGTCAGTCATGCACCTACTAAATCCTTCATCCAGACACTTATACATCCACTCATTCTTCAATATGTAAGACATATTTTAACTTTACAGAAACATACAGTCACTGGATGTTGTCATCAGTAATGTCATCAGTGATGTCATTTGAGATGTCATCAGTGATGTCATCAGTGATGTCACTGACCATGTCATGAATGATGTAATATGTGACATGATCAGCAGTGGATTGCGGGTGCGCGATATATAGTTAGTGCAACTAGCTATGTATGCGAATTTCAATGGTTTTGTGTGAGTAAAATAAGGTTTTGTAAATGCTAATTCCTAACTATATATGGTCTATAACCTATGGTTTTTTCAGTGAATAATATATATATATATATATATATATATATATATATATATATATAGTATCACCAATTACCACAAGCGCTCGCTTTCTTCCCAGCGCCACCTGCAGCAGAGTTGGACACGGACCCAGTTTAGTGCTTTAGAGTGGTTTATTCATCTGGCAACGTCCAGAAGCGTTTCGCAGCCTCAGCCGCTTGTTCACTCGACAAGTTACACAGAAACGTGAGTTGCATTTAAAGTGACAAACACAATAGGGCATTGAATCATGTGACTGCCCAATACAAGGAAGCTAAAAGAAATACTATCGTGTTAATCACACTGCGACAGATAAATGTTAAATACACTTTTGTCAATAATAAGGAGAATACAATTTTGTTACATATACAAATACTGTTATCAAAATTAAATCATTTTAATATTTTATGTTTGAAATTATTGTTCATGCAGCGTGATCTATAAAATACAAATCTCCGAGCAAGTGCTATCAGAAAGTAAACACATAGCACTTTTAGTTAGCTTCCTCCATAGTCATATAATTGTTTATGGGCTTGTGTCGCGTGCAGAGAACCCCATTCTCTCTGTTTTGATTAACTCCTTAAAGTGCAAATGTGCAGTGCTGTGTGTTTTAATAACATTTAAAATTTGGAAACACCTATTAAATCCATAGCTGTCAGTGGTACCAAACCAATTGTGGGTCACAGTGGGGTATGTCGGCATTGACAATTAATGCTACCCATGCATGCGTCTAAAGTCTTTTTGGACTGCTTATATCGACAACACAACTAATGGGATGCACTGCTCCAAATGTTAGGTTATATATATATCTCATATGTGTGGCTGTGGATACACAAGCTCTGCATACTGATGCTCCGAAACTGGTCCCAGGAAGCTTGTTTTCGGTCCAGGGAGGACCTGACTTGGCAGTTCGGCCTAGACTGTTCCCATGAGGCACAGGGTCAAGACTGATTTGCATATGGCTGGGTCTAAACTAGGGTGGCATGGTGAGCAAAAGAATGATGGATTTAACCCAGATCTATTGACTGGGGTGAATGTTTGATTTGCTCTACATTCGGTCCATCATCTGTGTGTCTTTTGATCCACTGGATTAAGGCATAGAACCCTGAGTTGTGCTATAAATTGCACAAACCTTAGAGTTTTGGTCCTCTGACCAGGATGCCCTGTGCAGCAAACTGCATCACACTTTGATACCGCCTCAGCCCGAGGCTCTGAAATACCACACAAAACCAAAATAGATGCCAAGAGCGCCTCTGCAACTGTCATCGTAGCCTGCATTAAAACCCCATGCCACCCCGACACTGAAGTCAGTCACCATAGAAGGATCAATCTTTGAGAAGCTATCGGAGGTCCGGTATGTGAAGCAAAAGAAGCTTTTTACCCACCCAGACATCAGCAGAATTCTTGCCAGACCTCTGGCTCCCGCATTCATCTAGATTATGAAGAAACATTAACTAGCCTTCTAGTTTTGACACTTCAAGACCACTAACTTCCAAAAGGGTCAGGGATTAGGCAACTAGCCCTTCTTAGTTTCCACCAACACCTCCTACTCCACTACCACTTCCCCCACACTCTCGGACTGACCCACAGGATTTTGACTCAAGCCTGGCAGGCCTTATTCCTCACAGGACCCTTATGACAAGGACTCTGTGATAGCCCTAAGATAACCCAGATCTTAAGCACTACTCTGTCAAACTATTCCCGCCTGATGATACTACTGCATACAATGTGATAATACAGTGAGCTGCACAGCTTCATCGGGTCAAATTCTATACAGTGCAGGATGAGGACATCTTCTTGGTTGAGACCCAAGAAGATGTCCAAGACTGAGCGTGTGATGTATTACCTTCTTCAGTGTAAAGGAATGCTTAGATTAGCCACTGACAAATATAAGTAGCCGGTAAAGACAGGATGGTCACTTCTTGAGTTGAGAAAAAGTATAAGCCTGTTCCTAACAATCCAGCTTATATCAGGAGGAAGATTGCCCCTGACTCGATAGCTATTCACACAGCCCATAAAAGGGCTTTGGCACAGGCTAAATGGGACATCCCTCCACCTGATAAGACATTTAAGTGAAATGATGCCCTGTGAAGTGAGTCACCATGTGAACAGCCAATTATTGGCACATTGCAATGTTGGTTGGTCTCATGCCCGTGCTGCCTCGGTACCATTATAAGAGCTGGTGAAACACCTCCTAAAGCTACTTGTAAATGCAGGCAAGAGTTAGTAGCCGAGGAACAAAAACGTCAGCAAATGCCAACATTAGATGTGCCCTCAACACTGTTGACTGGAACGCGATAGGTGTTAATACCCACATCCTCCGCAGGCGTATATGGCTTAGGGAGTCAGGGTTTAAACATAATGCGAAACACCTCTTGAACGTCCCTTCTGAAGGAAAGCATCTGTTCAGTCCCCTGGGACAATGAGATGCTTGAAAAAATTAAAAGGGACACAATATTGCCAAAGCCAATGGTGCCCTAGAGCAGCTTTTTGTAGGGAACAAAATGGGTGGTGCAAAATCTGTAGGCTATATCGGAGACCCCCCAACCCCCTACAAACAGTACCAAAATGCCTTTAAGGAACACTGGCATTCCACAACCTCCCAAAGAGGAACTACCAGAAGATACAAAGTGGAGAAGTGTGGCTCAGGGGTTAGAGGCGGCAGACCCGGAATCTGAGATCGGTCCTGGACCAGGGTTCAATTCCCCGCCCCGGCGGGTCTTGGGCTAAAAATTCCACGGACTCGATATTTCTCGTCCCGGTGCCTCCTCGACTCACGGGTTCACACTCTGCGACTCTGGGCAATAGCTTGCTTAATCTCCACAACGGCCCCTCGCGGCGGGATGCCTGACTTTCACCCTGTGGACACCCTGTCGGGGCTTCTCACAGGGGAATACCAGGACGGGTTCCCTAGGCAAGCGCCAGGATGCCCTTTGTGGTGACAGGTTGCGCTATATAAGTATACCTACATTTACATTTACATTTACAAAGATGGGAGGAGCAGAGGTGGCTCTGCAATGGATGGTACTGCTGGCAAACAGTGACTCTGAATTCCTTCCCCTGACCATATCCACCTATAGGAAGACTAAGATACTTCCTCGCTCAGTGGCAAAACCTTCACAGACCAATGGGTCCTCTTAATGGTGCAGGAAGTTTACTGTCTCAAATTGCACACAGTCCCTCCCAAAATCCCATCCAGCCACCACATACTTATTTAAGAACACCTTCAACTTCTGAAGGAAGAGGTACAAGTGCTCCTAGCAACGGGTGCCAGAGAACCAGTATCTGTATAGTAATGCGGATGGGGGTGTCCTCCCTGTACTTTTTAATTTCCAAAAAAGGATGGCTCGCTCCAGGCGATCCTGGATCTCCGACCATTGAACATGTTCATCCTTTGTGAACAGTTTCACATGGTCACCTTATCCCACTGCTACGCCAAGATGACTTCATGTCAGCACTGAATCTGAAAGTCTCGTACTTTGACATACCGAACCATCCTGCGCGCAACCAGCACATTTGGTTTGTGGTAAGTAGGCAACACTACCAGTTCAATATGATAGCGTTCAGTCACTACCGCTCCAAGGATACTTACAAAGTCCTAGATGTAGTAAAACCGCACGTGCACAGAAACGCAGCACGTTTCCTGATAATTGCTCATCAAAAGCAGCAGCTAACACCAATGCCTAGCACACACTCGTACAACAGTGTCCCTAGTTAGCCTAAGTTTCACCATCTATGCAAAATCAACAGGTCTCCCCTTCCTCAGTCTGTTCGAATGTGGTAACAGGCAAAGCATTCCCTCCACTGAAAGGACGGTTGTGTCATTCCAACAGCGGCTGCTTTTCCAGACACACCATCCTGTTCAAAATTCATGTATAGCGATTTTACCATATGCTAGGCTACTCATACTCCCGCTACATGAGTTCCTCTCAAGACAATGAACACAGGCGAAAGGGCATTTGGAAATGTTGGAAATGAACAAGCCTCAGCACTCTCTGCTCTGGTGGAACAGCAACAACCTATTGCTTGGCAGGCTCTTTTAGACCCGCTTAAGAAGCTGACCTTCACCACCGATGTGTCTCTCCTGGGGTGGGAAAAACGATGCGTCTCTTGTGGGGCGGAAAGCTAAACTCGGGGAAAACTGCACAAGGCACCAGGAACTCTCAGCAACAGGGGCACCATATAAACTATCCGGATATCCTAGCCATCAGACTAGTCCTGAAAGCCTTCCTTCCACCTGTTCTGGGGAAGAATAGTACTAACAAAGGCAAAAAAAATACAGCCATGTAGAACATGACAGCCATGTTCTACATCGAACAGTGGGGTACCCCCTCCCCCAACTCGCTGCACCAGCTCAGACAATTTGGCACTAGGCAAGCATTCTAGACCTGTGAAGCTGTGGAGGTTAAGATTGGGAAAGTAGGAGTTGACGTGTCCCTCCTTTGTCAAGACCCCCAAAATATTGCAAATTATATTAAACGTTTATATTGTTTTTACTAATAAAGTGTAACCAATGCCCAAAGGTGTCTTAGCGCTAGTCTGCGAGATGCTATACTGCAAAAGCAAAATTTAGGTGTTTCCTAAAAATAGACACATTTGGTTCACATCTAAGATGCCAAGGTAGCCGGTCTCAAAGCTGACAAGTGGAGTAGACAAAGCTCTTACCACCCTAGCATACCTTGTACATTTTGAGTACAATCACTGTTTTAGAAGAATCTCTGATGCAAGTCAGGTCTCTGTGATGGAGGATGATGTTGCTACACTAAAAAAGAACAGGCACAAACTCCTCACTGTGATGGTGACTCTTGAGTAACGAACTCAAGATGCTGAAAATAGGTTAGGTTATGACAACTTCATCATGGCCCTGGTCACCTCTCGTATCGACTATGCCAATGCTCTCTATGTTGGCATTCCAGCCCTACCAGCTCCACCGTCTGCAACTGGTGCAAAATCAAGCAGCTAGGCTTGTCTTTCGTCAGCCCAAACACCAACATGTTTCCCCGCTACTGAGGAACCTTCACTGGCTCCCGGTGGCCAAACGCTGCATCTTTAAACTGGGTTGCACCATCTTTAAGGCACTTTCTGATCAGAGCCCTGCCTTCATTGCCTCTAGGATCCTTCGGTATACCCCCTCCCGTGACCTTCGCTCCTCTTACCATAACCTGCTTGCTTTTCCAGCATTCAAGCGGAAAAAACACGGTGGCCTTCGATTCTCATTCTTGGCCCCCAGGTTATGGAATTCTTTTCCGAGCGATCTCAGACTAACCTCCAGCTATGCTTTATTCAGGAAACCTTTGAAAACCCATCTGTTTTCGGCAAGCCTATGAGTAATAACGCGTCCTTCATCGCCCTTTCGTAGTTAGCGCCATGAAACTGTTTGGTGTCTGTGCACTGTATAAGTGTTTTTAACATAACATAACATAACATGGATGTCTAAGGGGAAACTCTTGCCACACTTCGTGATCGAATGGGTCACTGCTCAGCGCCCACCTCCGAGTGCTCCTCCACTCACAATAATTGCTTGAATCTTTAACTACTAAGACATGAACACTATTCTACAAAAGGAGCAGCAAACTTCCACATTGATGTATGACTCATCCGCATCATGTTCATCTCAAACTACACCAGTGTCGTCCAGAAGGGACGGAAATCCTTTGATGAAGTTGAGCAGTATCTCCAGGCCCTAAATTTGTGGAACATGTTCATCTTTTCTGCTAGACTTGAAGTCGTACATGACTCAGGATCCCACTTATTTAACAGCTCGTCGGAAGCTTGGGCATCGGTGGCAAAAATAATGAACCGCAGGCAAACTGTTACTCCAGACCTTTATGCATCTAACCTGCAAAACCGACAATTGTGCCAGTGCCGCCTACCTCCAGGAGCAGGATAAGGTTCCAGCGAATTTAGAAGAGACAAACTTTTCAGATTCCTCTTATACCAACCACCCTCAGATGCTCAGTCCTGGGGGCCACAGACTTAATTTGGATGTGTTGTAAGCGAAAGTCATCCGTCCACAACTGGACAACCTCAAAATTGTGTAAATCTCTGCAAAAGGCTAAATTAGTTCCAATAACTGCCCAGGCTGATTTGACTGAGTGGAGGTACTCTTATTGGCCCATTGTGAGCACAATCTATAAGGTAATCTGATCATATTATCCTGCAGAGGGGCAGGTCTCTTTCTAATGAAGAGTTACATTGGGCGTACAGAGAAAGTCCAGATCTATCACATGATTGACCTGGAGGCCCAAGTCCTGTACCTAATGAAGCAACAACTGCGGGAAGCTTTAAAAATCCTAGGCCATCAACTTGATCTTGCTAGAACCTGACCACATCAGATCTCTTTAGAGAAGGCCCACCAGAGCTCCACCCTGTCCTTTTCTGGCCAATCCCCACCTTTTGGGTCCCCTTTGTCTCTGAATCCTCAAATTATATGAGGAGGCCCCAGTGTAGGCTTCGGGTGAACTGGGGGAAATCCGTAGTAGACCCACTGTTTGAGGACTGCAAGGTCATCTCCTGGCAAACCTATATTCCTACAAAAACTACTAAGCTTTCAGTACGTGGGCATATACATCTATTGAATGCATGTACTGCCGTGGAACCTCAACCTCCCCCCTGCTAGTAGTTCAAATGAAGAGATTTTCGGAAATGTGCATGTTTCCAACTCCATTTCATTGGCTGGATGGCCCTGTTTAAAAGGATGGTACCTCTGTGATTCTTATACGTCCTTAAAAACTTCCTGTTGATGATCCATTGGTTTAGGAACCTCACCTCCATGATTTGCTCCTTTTTGTGAGTAGGTCGCCCCGGTCACATAGCCATATGTTGGCAGTCAGTTTTCTATGGAGGGATGCCTGTACTACTGGGCAACACAAACCCTTTGCATAAACGATTGGTTGAATGTGGGCTGGAGCGACCTGACACAGCAGGCAGAACTATCCTTACTAGACTTGGGCAAGATGATGGACATGTTATATGGGAGCCCATTCCATCAGGGTCTCCTAGAAGTTATAAGTGTAGTCTTAATGGCCTGGCATAAGGCACTACGCTTCATGGGTTCGGGGTGCTAATTTTACACAACAGGCTCAACTATTCACAGGGGGAATGGCTGCGTCACACTGCACAGCTTTGAAGTGGGATACAATTGGCATTACAACTCTGGGAGATGTTTGGCAAGGTACGACCTTACAAACATTCTAGGACCTGCAAACCCTCTATTACCTATAACAAACTCAGTTACACAAATATCTGCAGTTCGGCCATGCCATCGTCAATTATTAAACCGGGATGACGGAACTACCTGAATACAACCCTCTTGAAGTCAAGCTACTGTTAGGTCCAATGGGAAAGGGTGCTATTTCTCAGATTTATGGTACCCTAATTGTTAACGCCCCTGATAAATTTGCAACCCTCAAGCAAAAGTGGGAGAGGTGGGTTGATCCCTTTTAAGATATTGAGTGGCTGGATCCCAGGATGGCTCCTGTCTCTCATTGTGTTCAAGTTTGAGTTTACTGAAAACTAAATATGGTCTCAGAAGAACTTTATACCTTCCTTGTTTCCCAGCAATTGGTACCTCAGCCCCTGGATTACAGCAGTTGTTGGTGCCGACCCCAGGGTCATCCTTCTAAACTTGAAACAACCAACAGCGGGGACGAATACAGTGAATCTCTTTAAACCAGCATCTACAAGGATCTTGTGGTAGGTAGATGGTAAATCCAGTGGAGTACCACTTTGCCTTCATGTCCAAGGCTAACTTTTCATTGATTTTCAGTAATGAAAACCTGTAAGTTAAGATGTTGTTATTAGGATGGCGAAGGTCTATGCATAATTTTATTTTGCAATTGCTGCGTTATGCTTACGCCAAAGGGGAAATTCAGTCCGAAGTTTCAAGTGGTTCAATAATTCCACCAGAAACCAATTTTTCCATTTCCTAATTGACCTCGTCACAAATAAGAATAAGATTGTTTGTAACTTTATGCACCTTAGGATATGCATCCTCCTTTAAAAAAATAAATAAAAAAAATATTGATTTTCATCATGGTGGTACAATGGAATACACTTTAACGTGCTGAACCCCGCGCAGGATCTGTACAAATTTGCCAAGGTCAGCAGTTTGGCAGGAATAATTGGTTCATAACATGCGTACATAAAAGTTTACAAACCTTAGGTCATAACAGCAGGAGTCCAGCTCAATAAATCCTTATTGCTGTGTTGAAAAACATGCCTCATCTTGGTGCCCTCCCAACGTACTGTACTATTCCACAATGGGGATATTGTCCATGCATCCCCAACCCGCTCCCCCAGTCTCCTAGGGGCTTGACCATGTGGGGAACATAATCAAAAGGAAGGGCCAGGCTGATAAATGAGAGTGTGATGGTAATCCACTGCGCTTCCATTATGGGTGCAAGCTAGTTAGTGAGGGTCTCCTTAAACGTTTGCAAGTCCTGCAATAGGACATCCCATGATGCTGCTATGGGGGATTCTGTGCGAAGCAAACACAAGGATATGATGGGCGGAGCGCTGAAACTTTTCAGACACTCACCCCAGTCACAGATCTGGGTTGAATCCATCATCGATCTTTAGCTCACTTTGCCACCCCATTTCAGACCCAGCTATATACAAATCGGTCTTGAACCTTTGCCTCATGGGAACAGTCCAGCCCGAACTGCCAAGCCAGGTCTTCCCAGGACTGGAAACAAGCATCCTGGGACCGGATTCTGTGCACCCCTGGACCACCTCTCGTCTTAAGTGCCACTGCTTCGGCTTTGCCCCATTTAAGTGTTGCATCGCACCAGTATTGCAATCACAGAAGTGTATCTGCTTTCCAATGCATTGCAATGGACTGATGGGCAATGAGTAGCATCAGGTCTATGAAACGGTTAGTTGCTCTTAGGGCTTTTTTCTGCTTGAACAGGCCTAGCAGTGGATATTCTATTTTCAAACCCCCAGTTTTCCAAATGATTTACAAAACACTTTAAGAAACTTATTCAGCATCATTCTACCAACAAGTTATTCATCTACTACTAAAGCGTATTCCTTGCTGTTAGGATCCAAAACTAAATGCACATTTTTCTGCTCATACCAGCACAGTACAGATGGCCCTCTTCTCGCTACATATAACTTCCCTGTAGTTTTCCTATTTTTCTTTTTTTTTTTTTTAATCCAAGATGGCTAAGGCCTAAGATATTGATTTTCTCTCCACGGTATCCCTTTGGACACATCCGTTACATATACTAAAAAAGTACTTTAATGTATGATTATTTAAAATCTTTACTATTAAAAAAAAAAAACAATGGTGAGTATCAGACCGATAAAATCCGTTATATATAGAACCAATAATAGTATAGTTTGTTAGAGATTATAAATACGTTGCTAAAGCTCTTTAGGGGAGAATTAAGATGGGAAGCCCGGAGAAAGGAGACAGTAGAGATATCTTTAGATCGGGGAGAACAAAGGAATAGGGGTGCAAACTAAGTATTAAAGTGCAATATCACAAGCGGGTACAGATAAAAGTGTTCCAGTGCTTGCTGGAATGTGCTAGTATGGAAAGTTCTTTTGGGCGGGCACTGTGGGTTGGCTTCCAAGTAGAAGTTAGAGGCCACCGGTGCGGGAAGTTCTACTGCGGGACTCCAAGGGTTATTCCGTTACATATAGTGTTTAGCCTAACATGCTCACAAATTTACTTTGTCAGACATTCTCAGGAATAATTGTGTACAGAGTACCCGAATCAGCATAGAATTTATTTAAGAACAACACCTCCAATACCCATCCAGCATTCATGCTTATTCTTGCACTTCATTTCCTCTATGTTTAGCAGTCCAAGTCTTCCCCCCATATACTTTTGAGCATTTCTTAGACACAATTCCTGTTCCCTAAAGATACTCTTTGTCCATAACATCCTCCTTAACTCACTTTAAATGGTCTCCTCTATTGCTACATATGTTTGCAAAATGGGCCACAATGCCAAACACCCCACATTTGTGTTTTTGTACTTACTAAAAGCCAAATGTTCTTTACTGTCACATCGATAGCATCTGGATTGGCCCTGAGTCTCATCCTTACTCATTGGGTTCTTCCCTTTCAAATTGTATTCTGGTGTATGTCTTGTATTGTTCACGAATTTAGGGGCACACGCCTTGGTCTCATACCAAAACACACTGGCACTCCTTTGTGACATTTCAGCTTTACAGACAATCAGCAACATATTGTCCAAAGCTCTGCAAGATCCCACGTCTCCTTCAGCCACACCACCGAACTCCGCTGGACCGACAATTGATGCGTCCACTTCACCTTTCGGAAACCCACCACACACCACCACACCCAACTGATGCCTCGCCGCTGCTGCAGCAAAGTCACTGAAGACCAGCTAACCACCACCCTCGCCCAGAGCCCACCCAACAACCGCACTGACCCCCGACTCCGCCGCCCGCAACTTCAAACAGTGGATCAACAACTGCGCCAACACCCTCGCCCCGCTCAAGAAACCCTCCAACAACCACACCAGAAAGAAAGCCAGCTGGTTCACTGAAGACCTCCAGGCCTCCAAGCGAGCCTGCCGTAAGCTAGAGAAGAAATGGCACCACGAACGAACACCGGACAGCTACGCAGCCCACAAGAACGCCACTCGCAGACACCACCACCTCATCAGATCCGCCAAAAGGGCCTCCTTCAAAGACCGCCTAGACAACAACCTACACAACAGCAAAGAGCTCTTCAACATCGTGAAAGAACTCTATAACTCCAACTCCAACACCAACGACATCCCACCTTCGCAAGAACTGTGCGACTCGCTGGCCACCTCTTCCATTTTTAAAATTTTTTTTTTTATTATTTTCTTACCACAACAATAGTACATGGTGACCAATTCAAGTTACAAAAAGGCAAATAATCGGTTCCGTTCGTGAGGCAGACATCTCAATCTCTAGAATATTGAGCCAGTACCGTATGTTGCATCATAAAGCCAAATTAATAATAGGTTATCTTGTATCGCCCTCCCGCAACCCTCCCTCTGCCCCCCAACTCACTGGCGTGACTGCTAAACCAACCCTTCTTTATAGATTCATTATTCCCAACAATACAGTACAATTCAGGCACTAGATACACAACAATATAAAGTACTATGACTATTGTGGAGGCGCAGACCCCTTTCCGCATTTCTCTCCATCGTGGGTATAGGGGAATTACTGCACAAGTCCCCACTCCCAGCAGGTGCGCTCAGTTCTGAGTCAGAGTTTGCCTCAGGTGACCGCAACTCCTCCACCAGTGCCTCTAATGCCCGTGCTGCCTCCTTTGCCTTGCCATTGTGGGATCTCTGGGCCTGCTGCAGGCGGACCACACTCTCGCTCCTTGTCCATTTAAGCAGCGCAGCCCTCCAACTAGTAAAACTAGGGCCCCCCGAGTTCTTCCAGTGTGACGTAATCTCTCTCTTGGCCAACACAAATCCCAAGTCTAGAAACTTGTTTGTTAATTTGGTCTTGCCATTGTGGGGAACCAGTGTAACATACAGGTGCCTTTGTCTGGGTTAACTTGGCGTTCCGTAATGTCACCCAATAATGCAATGACGTCCTCCTAGTAAGTGCCCAACTGTGGGCAATCCCATAACATGTACAAAAGACCCGCCCCCCTATTCCTACAGCGGGGGCACAGCGAGTCATCCACATGAAAATACTGACTGATCGTCTCCGGGGTAAGGTATGCCCAATGCTAAATGAAGAAATTAACTAGCTGAAATCTAGCATTTCTAGTGCTCTTCCATGCCCTCTTAACTATTTGCTTCCAGGCCGGATCAGGTATTTCCCTATCCATGTCTGCCTCCCAGTGGGACCGGAGTCTCCGTAGCGACTGCAACCCTTCCTCAAGCATACGGCCATATAAACAAGTGACAGCTTTGTAGGTGCCCGCCGACATCGTATTGGCACACCGCGTTCACCGGGGGCTCTGACAAGCCTGTTCCCCAGTATTTCTGGACGGCAGCAATCAAGGCTGCATGAATTAAGTAGTGACCCCGTGGGAGTCAAAAGCTCTCCTGTAACTCATCATAAGATAATAAGACACCATCTCCATATAAATCTCCGACCACTTGCAAACCGAGGGCTTCCCACTCCGCCATGGCCGACCAGTCCCCACCATGTGGAAGCGCTGTACACATACCCAGTGGTATCTCCGGGGCATAAGGGCGCCGCACTCCTATCCTGCTGTGGTACTGTCTCCAAAAATGCCTCATTGTGCTCTCCTCCGCTGATAACGAGCCTGCATGCAGTTTTTGTTGTTATACCACAAATGACAGGACGTGTCGTGGTACGTCTGGTTCAACTTCTCGTTCAGGCCCCCTAAACGCGCCACCGACTGAGTAAGGCCCTGGAACCGCGCAGCCAGGTAGTAGAGTTCGAAATCCGGGGCGGCGAGACCCCCCTATGCCCTGGGGTGCATCATTGTGTCTAACCCACTCGTCTCCTCCCATTCCCCCAAATAAAACTGCTCATCATAGAGCGAAGCTGCCGGAAAAGGGTTGCAGGTATCCATATCGGCAATGTACGGAAATAATAGAGCAGTCGGGGAAGTGACACCATCTTCAAGAGAGCTACCCGGCCCGCCACAGACAGCGGCAATGTTCCCCAGAACTGCATGCTGTCCCTGAGCCCCCTCACCGCCCTCCCAATGTTACCGTAAAGCAGATCATTTAGGTTGTGGTAAAGTGTAGGGGAGGCAACGGGGCTCCCACGCGATGTCGTGTGTAGTCGTTGGCAGGTCATGCGTTCGGGTCACCGGAAAGACACAGGTTTTCCCCCAATTGACTTTCAAGCCAGAAACTTCACCGAACCTACGGAGGAGGGCTCGCGCCCCGCTCAATGCTTCCTCGGCATTCTCTAAGAACATCAAGAGGTCATCCACATATAACAAAATGAAGTGTGTCCTGCCCCTAATGATTTACAAAAGGGGGTGGTGATGAACAGAGTGTCTGAATTAAGCAGACCACTCTTACCCAGTCCAAAGGTCAGGGCTTGATCCATCACCGTTTTTTAGCTCACTGCACCATCCCAGCTCAGAACTTGGCTATATGCAAATTAGTCTGACCCTGGCCCAGTGCATCATGGGAACAGTGCAGACTAAACTACCAAGCCACTTCTTATACTGGGAAGGAAACAAGCTACCGGGGACCGGTTTCTGGCATTTCAGCCGTCTTCGGCCCGGCTTGCTTGAATCCTGATGGTGCAATGAGTAAGGGTCTCACATCTGAGAATACCCTTCCACGCTTATGGTGGACAAAAATGATTTACAAAAGGGGGTGGTGATGAACAGAGTGTCTGAATTAAGCAGACCACTCTTACCCAGTCCAAAGATCAGGGCTTGATCCATCACCGTTTTTTAGCTCACTGCACCATCCCAGCTCAGAACTTGGCTATATGCAAATTAGTCTGACCCTGGCCCAGTGCCCCTAAGGTGCAGGCCCTGAAATGCTCGTCCCAACCGGGCACAAATAGCCAACGGCTCTGTGCCAGGGCAAATAGTAGCGGGGAGAGCGGACATCCCTGGCGGGGGCCTCGCCCCACTGGATAGGAAGAGGAGACGACCGCTTCTACCCTCACTCTGGCACTCACCGACGAATACAATATTTCAGTCCAGCGGACATATCCCTCTCCAAGCCCAAAGGCTCTCATAACCGAGAATAGATAGGGCCACTCCAAGGTATCAAATGCTTTTGCTATATCCACCGAGAGGACCCCCGCCCGGTTGTCAGCCCCATGGTCTCCGTTCAGAATGCGTACCAGCCTGTGTATGCTACCCGCAGTGTTGCGAGTTGGAATGAAGCCAGCTTTATCGGGATGAACCAAACGCTGCATGTGCGGAAGTAGCTGGTGACCAGGACCCGACTCAGAATTTTATAGTCAGTGGTGAGCATAGATAAGGGTCGATTCGCAGAGGGGTCCGTAGGGGCTTATGTTGAAGTTATTGCCCCTAGATTGCTAGCGGTACTTGAGGAAGCCAAACAACTGGGGGTGCTACCATCCTCGACTAGAAAGGCCGTTCTCATCCCATTGCACAAGTTACTACTTGTGTAACGATATATCTGTAAGAGACATTAGTTAGTGATAGATTCCTTACCATAGATTCCTTACCTTAGAATATCCCCAGGCCTCAGACTGGATCCGGAAAGTTTTGCGTAGCAGTACCCTTGCGCGTCGGTAGGCGTAGTCTGCGGCTCCGCGTCCGTCGTCGGCGTCGTGGGCGCCGTGATGACGTCGTCGGAGTACTTAGCCTCCGCGTGCTGACGTCAGTTCTTCTTTTTTCCGCGCCAGCCAGCGCAGATCTGGAAAGAGCAGTTCCCTAGTCACTTTTTGACTAAACTTTTGTGATCTTTTGATCCATTTCGAAGTCTTTACGACTCCGACGGTGCCGTTAGGGATGCCCGGATTCAAGCATTGCGACGAGTGCAACCGTACCATGTCGGTCACGGATCCCCACCGCCTGTGCCTGATGTGTTTGGGCGTCGACCATGACGACGAGGCCTGCTCCGACTGTCGGGCCCTTTCGAGGAAGGCCAGGCGGGAGCGGTCCCGCAGGCGACTCGAAATCCGCCAGTCGGCCCGTGCCGTGTGAGGTCCCGGTCCCACGGGAGGTCGAGGGACAGGTCGCGGGGACGGAGCCGTCACAGCTCCGGGAGTCGGCGCCACTCCTCCAGGTCCAAGTCGTCAGGTAAGAAGCACAAGAAGTCGAAGAGACATCATCGCTCTTCCGACTCCCCCCGACGCTCGCGCGATTCGGCCGGGGGTTCGGGTGACACCGCCCACGCGGCTCCTCGGGAGTCGCGGGCGCCGCGTCCGGCCCCCTACCCCCCGGTCCCTGGGCTGAACGCGACGCCGGAGGAGATCGAGCGTTTCCTCATGGCCATGAGGTCCCTTTCTCCTCCGACGGGTTCCGCGGCGCCTTCGGGCCCAGTGAACCCGTCTGGGGGCCGTAGTGGGTCGGGGGCTACAACCCCGACGCCGTCGGGTGCTTCGGCCTCGACGCCGCTGGCACCTTCGGGCCCGGCGCCGCAGGGTACAGCGGTCCCGGCACCGTCGGTGCCTTCGGGCCCGGTGCCGCAGGGTGCCGCTGGACCCTCCTCGGGCGATGGACCGTCCCCGGTGAACCTTACGACCCCCCCGGGGTCGGTCCGTGTGGTGTCCCCTCCGGCGTCGTCCTCGGGCGGCGCCGGCCCCGATGCCTCCTCTCAAACGGTTCCGACGTCGGGACGACGCCTATCGGCGCCGCTCTTGACGCCGTTCGGAGATTTTCATTTCTATGAACCGTCCTCATTCACTTATGACCCTGAATCTCAGGAGATGGGGGAAGAGGAGTATTGGGAGGGGTCTGAGGACCCTCTGACAAGGGAATGTCAGTCTAACATGGACTGGACAGGAGACCTTGGGGAGGCCAGTGGCCTGGACATCTCTCCAGACACTAGATTCGTCTCTCCTCCTACCGTGGCTTCGGAGGAGGGCGCTACATATAGTGTGGTGTTGACGAGGGCTGCTAAGGCCTTGGGTCTTGAGCTCCCCGTCACGGCCGTGAGGACTAACCTCCTCACTGAGGTCCTTAAGCCGCAGTCATGCTCCATGGAGCCTCTGCTGCCGTTAAATGAGGCCTTGACGGACGTTCTTTTGGGCACTTGGTCCAGGCCCGCTACAGGTTCGCCTGTAGATAGGAACGTGGCCAGACGCCACCGCCCGGCCCCGGGCGACCCATGTTTCCTGTCCACCCACCCCACCCCCCAGAGTCTGGTTATCCAGGCCTCTAACTCCCAGACCGCCTTCCCGACGGCTCCCCCCGATCGGGAATCCAAGAGGTACGAGGCCTATGGCAAGAAGGTGTTCTCGTCCCTTAGCTTGGGACTGCGGTCTGCCAGAGTGTCAGTTGGAGGTACGGGCCAAACTCGGCCAAGCCCTAGTGGAGGGCCGGGACGCAGCGAAGTATTCAATCAGGTGCGGACTGGATACTACTGACTTGCTGGGCAGAGCGATGGCTACGACGGTGGCGATACGACGCGACGCCTGGCTGAGATCCGCCAACTTCTCGGCAGTCGTCCAAAATACACTCATGGACATGCCGTTCGATGGCCGTCGCCTCTTTGGCGACAAGGCAGACCACGCGCTTGAGCGCTTTAAGGACTCCAGGGCTACGGCCAAGTCCTTGGGCCTCTCGGCCCCGCGCCAGCAAATGGGTGCCTTTCGCTCCTTTCGTGGCCAAGGAAGGGGCGCCCCCACACGTGCCGCCAGCCACTCGCCTCAAACTGTCGTCCAGCGCGGCGGCGGCCGTGGAAACCGCCGTGGAGGCGGTCGGGGAAACAAGCGGAGCCAGTCCACACCTGCCCCCGCAGCATCCGCCTCTAAACCCTCCTAGTCCGTGCTTTTCGGCCCATGTGACGCCAGTGGGAGGCAGGGTTCGCCATCACCACTCTCACTGGCGCACTGTCACTTCGGACAGGTGGGTGCTGCAGATCGTCCGAAGGGGCTACTCCCTCCCCTTGGAGACGACCCCTCAAGCCATGCCACCGCAACACCACCGAGTGTCGGGGGATCATTTGCGGCTCCTGCAGGAGGAAGTTTCGGCCCTCTTGGCCAAGGGGGGCATCGAGCGCGTTCCTGGGCCAGAAGTAGGACGTGGTTGCTACTCCCACTACTTCCTGGTACCCAAGAAGGGCAAAGGGGGCCTACGCCCTATCTTGGATCTGAGGAACGTCAACGGCTTCCTCCGGAAGGAGAAGTTCAAAATGCTGACACTGGCTCAGGTCTTGGCTGCCCTAGACCCAGGAGACTGGATGGTAGCGTTGGACTTGCAGAACGCATACTTCCACATCCCCGTCCTGCCGGCCCACTGGCGTTACCTGCGGTTCACGGTAGGCCTCGAGCACTTTCAGTTTACCGTGCTCCCCTTCGGCCTTACCAGCGCCCCATGGGTGTTTACGGAGGTGATGGCGGTGGTCGCAGCTCACCTGCGCAGGTTAGGGGTTTCAGTCTTCCCCTACCTAGACGACTGGTTGTTGAAGGCGGGCTCGCCCCAGGCAGTCGTCAACCACCTCCAGACTACGGCGGATCTCCTGCACCGGCTGGGATTTTCCATCAATGTGCCGAAGTCACACCTGTGCCCCTCTCAGAAGCTCCTTTTCATCTGAGCGGTTCTCGACTCGGCGCAGTTTCGGGTTTACCCGCCCGAACAGCGGGTTCAGGATATACAGGCCCTGATTCCGATCTTCGGGCCTTTATCCTGGGTTTCGGTCAGGTTGACGCTGCGGCTTCTGGGGCTGATGGCCTCCTGCATCCTTCTGGTGCATCACGCACGGTGGCGGATGCGGGCTCTGCAGTGGGACCTGAAGTTTCAGTGGGCCCAGCACCGGGGCAACCTGTCCGACCATGTCCTAATCTCGGAGGGCACTGCGAGACAGCTGCAGTGGTGGCTCACGGACCGCGATTGGGTCAACGGCAGATCCCTCTCCCTTCCCCAACCGGAGCACGTGGTTGTGACGGACGCGTCCCTCCAGGGCTGGGGAGGCCACTTAGGAGAGGCGGAAATCAGAGGATTCTGGTCTCCGGCGGAGTCCCGGCTCCATATCAATCTGTTGGAGCTGCGGGCGATTCGTCTGGCACTGAAAGCATTCCTCCCGTCTGTCCGTGGGAGTGCAGTGCAGGTGTTCACGGACAACACCACCGCCATGTGGTACTGCAACAAACAGGGCGGGGTGGGGTCGTGGGCCCTATGCCAGGAGGCTCTGCGCCTCTGGCAATGGCTGGAACATCAGGGCGTGACTCTGGTGGTTCAACACCTGGCAGGTTCTCTGAACGCCAGGGCGGATGAACTCAGCCGTCGGTGCTCGATGGATCACGAATGGCGTCTGAACTCGGACGTGGCGCAAGGCCTCTTTCTGCGATGGGAAGAGCCTTAGTTAGATCTATTCGCCACCGAAGAGAACGCGCAATGTCATCAGTTCTGCCCGTTGGAATTTCCAAGGCGGCACTCGCTCGGAGACGCTTTTCGTCGCGAGTGGAGCTGCGGTCTGTTGTACGCCTTTCCGCCTATACCTCTTCTGCCCAGAGTGCTGAAGAAGATCAAGCGCGACCGGGCACAAGTCATCCTTGTAGCTCCGGACTGGGCACGAAGGTACTGGTATCCCGAGCTACTCAGTATGTCAGTCGATCCCCCGGTTCGTCTGCCTCTTCAGGAGGACCTTCTGTCGCAGCAGCAGGGGATGGTCCTCCACCCGAACCTGTCCAGTCTCCACCTCCATGCATGGAGATTGAGCGGCGACAGTTGAGGCCATTTGACTTGCCTCCTGAAGTTTGCAACATCATTCTGGCAGCCAGGCGTCCCTCCACAAAGACGGTATACGCCTGCAGGTGGAACAGATTTGTGGCATGGTGCACAGCAAAGGCTGTGGATCCCCTCAATGCCCCTCTCTCTGAGGTTCTTCTCTTCCTTCTTTCTCTTGCCCAGCATGGCTCTGCTCTGGGCACTATCAAGGGCTATCTTTCGGCTCTTTCAGCCTTTCTGAGGCTCCCTGACCAACCTTCTTTGTTCAAGTCCCCTATTGTAAATCGATTCTTGAAGGGCATCACTCATACTTTTCTTCCTGTTCCCTTCGTGATGCCTCAGTGGGACTTGAACCTGGTTCTCACATTTCTGATGTGCGCTCCCTTTGAGCCACTTCACAACTGTCCTCTTCGCCTTGAAGACTGCCTTCCTGGTAGCCATCACCTCTGCCAGGAGAGTGAGTGAGCTCCAGGCTCTTTCCTGTAAGCCTCCTTTCCTTTCAGTCCATACGGACAAGGTTGTGTTGAGGACTAGGCCCTCCTTCTTGCCTAAGGTGGTCACGGCCTTCCACATTGGGCAGTCCATCACATTGCCCACCTTCTTTCCGCCTCCGCACCTCTCGAGAGAGGAGGAGAGGCTCCACCGTCTGGACCCAAAACGTGCGCTCTCGTTCTATCTGGATCGCACACGCCAGTTCCGGGTGGATGATCAACTCTTTGTTGGGTACGCGGGCGCTAAGAAAGGGAAAGCGGTGCACAAGAGAACCATTTCTCGATGGATTATCATGTGCATCCTGGCGTGTTACTCCTTGGCTAAGAAGGAACCCCCTGTTGGGCTGAGGGCTCATTCCACTCGAGCCACGGCCACTACAACTGCCTTGGGCCGCGGTGTGCCCTTGCAGGACATTTACCAGGCAGCTACGTGGGCCTCGTTGCACACGTTTGCAAGGCACTACTGCCTGGACAGTCAAGTCCGGAGGGATGGCCACTTCGGCCGTTCTGTTCTCCAGGACTTTCTGGTGTAAATATTGGTTCGCAGACCCACCACCACGGGGATGGTATTGCTGGGGTATCTATTCTAAGGTAAGGAATCTATCACTAACGTGTCTCTTTCAGATGCACAAGTTACTACTTGTGTAACGATATATCTGTAAGAGACATTAGTTAGTGATAGATTCCTTACCGACCCACCCATCCTCCCTGTTCTGCGAACCGATATCTAGGGTTAAGGTCATCGCCTTTCAGGGCCCTAGTTTCTTGGCACCAGTGTCGGTTTTTGTCATGGCTCTGCGCTTCTGGAGCGGAAAAGCTGTGGCTAAGAACTGACGTCAGCACGCGGAGGTGGCGTCTAAGTACTCCGACGACGTCACCACGACGCCGACGACGGACGCGGAGCCGCAGACGACGCCTACCGATGCGCAAGGGTACTGCTACGCAAAACTTTCCGGATCCAGTCTGACGCCTGGGGATATTCTAAGGTAAGGAATCTATGGTAAGGAATCTATCACTAACTAATGTCTCTTACAGATATATCGTTACACAAGTAGTAACTTGTGCAATGGGATGAGAACAGCCTTTCTAGTCGAGGATGGTAGCACCCCCAGTTGTTTGGCTTCCTCAAATACCGCTAGCAATCTAGGGGCAATAATTTCAACATAAGCCGAATAAAACTCGACGGGTAAGCCATCAAGTCCCGGGGTCTTGTTACGGGCCAGCTGTTTAATGGCACACCATATCTCAGCGAGCGTAATATCCCGGCCAATAGAGTCGGCCTCCTCCAATGCAATGGTGGGCAGATCCAAAATCTCAAAAAAAGCCTGCGCTTCTACATCCTGGACTTGTAGTTGGCTACTATACAAATCTACATAGTAGTCCCGAAGTCGAGCGTTTATTCTCCGCTGAGTGTATTCCAATTGCCCGGATGGGGACGCAAGCGCCAATACAGGGGCACACCTAGGGATGGGGTTGGCCAGCCATGCCAATAACGTACCCACCTTATCTCTTTCGGCATGTGCTCGGGCCAAAAAGGCTTTATGGTCAAAGCATCGTAAACGTTCCACAATCGCCGCCACTGCCTCCCTCGAATTGGAGACCCCCTCTCGCGTCTCCGTGCCAGTAGAATGGTTCCGCTCCGCGTTCCTAAGATTCTCCTCTGCAGTGCCTATCTCACTCAGCAGCGTCTTCCGCACTCCCACCCAATTAGCTATGCAAAATCCGCTGATTACCATCTTGAAAGCATCCCATTCAACAACGGTTGTCATCGCTGTGCCCTCATTCTCGCTAAAGTACCGCCCTATTCCGGTCTCTAGTTCTGCCCGAAAAACTGGGTCTTCTAGCAACTCCGGTCTCAAACGCCAAGTCGGGACCGCTGAGTGCTCCCTGGTCCAGCAGAAACTCAGCAGCAACGGGTTATGATCCGAGATGGTCAATCAATCAATCAGTGACACTTATAAAGCGCGCTACATACCCGTGGGGTCTCAAGGCGCTGGGGGGGGGGGAGCCGCTACTGCTCGAACAGCCAGGTCTTCAGCTTCTTCCTGAAGGAGAGGTGGTCTTGGGTCAGGCGCAGGTCGGTCGGGAGGGAGTTCCAGGTCTTGGCGGCCAGGTGGGAGAAGGACCTTCCTCCTGTAGTCGCTCTTCGGATGCGGGGGACGGCGGCGAGGGCGTGGTTGGCTGATCGGAGGTGGCGGTTGGGAGCGTAGAAGTTGACTCGGCTGTTGAGGTAGCTCGGGCCTTGGTCGTGTAGGGCTTTGTGTGCGTGGGTGAGGAGGCGGAAGGTGATTCTTTTGTTGACGGGGAGCCAGTGAAGGTCTCGCAGATGTCCGGAGATGTGGCTGGTTCGTGGGATGTCGAGGATGAGTCTGGCTGAGGCGTTCTGGATCCGCTGGAGTCTCTTCTGGAGCTTGGCGGTGGTCCCGGCGTAGAGGGCGTTGCCGTAGTCCAGTCGGCTGGTGACGAGGGCCTGGGTGACGGTCTTCCTGGTCTCGGTGCGCAATAAATATTCACATTTAAGTACCAGGGGAGCAAGGTCAGCGCTACATAACATCACATCGAGCCTCACATGAAGATCATGTGGAGCCGAGAAATATGAATAATCCCGCACACGGGTGCTGCGCGCGCCATATATCTGTAAATCCCCAACTACCCTGCCACTGGGCTCTAACCTTCGAGAGTTGATGGACCGGAGCAGTCGGCAATGGGGGGTGGGATCTATCCATGGTCACATCTGCAATGGAGTTGAAGTCCCCCCCATCAACACTGGAGTCGTGAAATAGTCAGCTAAGGCTTCGGACATGCGCACAAAAAAGGTTGCTTGTTCCACATTAGGAGCATAAACACTACAGAGGGTCACATCTCTCCCATTTAGGCGTCCCCTAACAGCCACATACCGTCCCTCTGAGTCTACCAGCTGGTCTATCAATTGGAAGGGGACCCCGGCTCTGACCCAGATCAGTGCCCCCCTCGCATATGCTGAGTAGGTAGTATAATAGAGCTGCCCCCGCCATCTACGCTGCAGCGCGAGTCCCTCAGCTCTGGTCAAGTGGGTTTCTTGCAAGAAAACTATTTGTGCGCCCCTACGCACTAGGTACGAGTGCACCTTATATCTGCGCTGCATAGAGTGTAGCCCCCGCACATTCCAAGTCATGCATTTTACATCAGGTAATGGATTCATTGTTTTGTAACCTAAAGCACCACGAAGGTCCCATGAAACTTAATATCATCTGCCCCCTCTTACCCGCGGTCAGTGCCTCCCTACTTTGGCTCTGCCTCCCTGTGACGTCATAATTGCAAACCAAGAGCCGCAATGGCTGCCAAGATCTTGTTCAGCTGTCGTTGTAGGCCAGGGTCCTGCCGGTGGTCTTTTGTTTCATGTTTGGGCTGGGGCGGGTGTTCGGTATCAGAGAGTTGCTGCGCCCCATCTTCCCCCCCCTTGAGTTTGCCCATACTGGAGATCACCAGGTCACTCTCACAGGGTCCCAGGCACAGGTTCACACTGTCCCAGCCTAAGGAACACCTGTAGTGTGCTCCGACGGGGCCAGCACTGTCCGTTGCACCTCCAGGTCAACTTCGCACCTTCACCATGCCCCTGTGCCGTTCCGTCAGCATGCACCGTAGTTTAGTTCTAGCAGCTGGGCCAAAAACCACCAAATTCCTGCAGGTCTGTCTAATCCCGGTCCCAGGCCTCGCTCCTCTCCTTGGCAAAATCGCCCGTGCCTGCCGAGTCGTCGCGGTGCTCCTGTCTCAGGGACGCATGGTGTCTCCGCTTCAGCCCCCAGTCGCCAACTTCGTCTTTTCAAGTTGCTCCAGCTGGGCCGATCCTTTCCGGGCACTCGTGCAGCTCAGCCCCGAGGGAGATCTTGCTCTCCCCTCCTTCCAGGCCTCTCTGTACTCAGTTGTTCCCCCAAGGGTTGCCCTCAATTACATCGAGCCTGCCTCCAATGCTAGAGCCTCCCAGGGCACGCCCAGGCAGGCAGCTCCCCCATCCGATCCTGTCCAGCTGGCAGCGCAGATCTCAGGGCCCCCGCCTTCTCCCGCCCGCCGGTTCGCAGTGCCCGGCGGTCCCAGAGCCACTCACTACCTCCGCAGCCTGCAGCCTCGGGATCCGCCCAGCCTCACTCACCCTCACCGGATCAGGCAGTCTCCATCCAGCAGTGCGCAGTCCGGAGCTGTCCCGTCGCTGCTCCTCTACCACTCTCTCTTTGTGGGGTGGGGGAGAGGGGAGGTGTGGGGGGGTGCACAGAACACCTTTGCCGCAATTCGGGGCCGGGCACTAGGATTCCCCCAGGGCGCCGCCGAGAGGGGCCTCGCTCCTCTCTCTGCAGCTCTCCGCCGCAGAGTGCCAGCCCTCCCTCAGTGCGGTCCCGGAGCCTCCGATCGCCGTCCCGGCGCCATCTTGGTATGTGCGATTAGCTCTGTGCCCGGCCAGGAAGTTTCCAAACGGCTCCGATCACGCCGTTCAGGGGGACAAGTTTCCCCCACGGTACACAGTCAAAATATTGAGTTGGAAATATCGACCTACCATAATATCGAGTCTGGAATATCGAAGGAGCATAATATCGAAGTCAAGAATATCGTAGGACAGAATATCGACCCTAAGGTAAGTAATATCGAAATTCTTAATATCGATGTAAGTAATATCGAAGTTAGTAATATCGATAGCATATATATATCGATGTTACTAATTTCGATGACACTAATATCGATATTTGTATTATTTTATAGTTTTTTATTATGTATGTGTTATATGTTTAACTTAAGTATTTAAAATAATTACTATTATATGTGTATTAATTTTATATAATAATAAATTAATTTATAAGAAAATTGTATGTTTTAGTACCGGAGCGGGTTGTGGGTTTATAGGGGAATAGGGTGGGAAGTAATTTAATTATGGTAAATTGATTATTAATTAGTAGGATTTATTAATAAATTATAATTAATTGGTAATTATTTGAAAATAATTGGAAAATAATGTTAATTAATTTATTAATTGATATATATGTTCTGTAGCGGGTTGTGGGTTTATAGGGGAATAGGGTGGGAAGTAATTTAATTATGGTAAGTTGATTAATAATTAGTAGGATTTACTAATTAATTAAAATTGCTCATTATTATTAATTAATTGGAAAAAAAATTAAATTAATTGATTAATTGATATATATGTTCTGTAGCGGGATGTGGGTTTATAGGGGAATAGGGTGGGAAGTAATTTAATTATCGTTAATTATTTAATAATTAGTAGGAATTATAAAATACATTTAATTAATTGGTAATTATTTTAATTAATAGTTAATTAATTTTAATTATTTGCTAATTATTTTTCATTAATTCATAAATGGATAAATGTGTTATGTTGTGGGTAGTGGTTTTATAGGGAAATATGGTGGGAAGTAATGTAAATTTAATTAATAAATAATGTATTAAAAATAATTGTATAGTTAATAATATAATTGTTGATTAATTATTAATTGGTAATTAAATATTATTAAATGGTATTATTTTAAATTTATTTTAGGTAAAATACATTTTGCTAAGCATGTATTTTATAATTATGAATAGGTATTGTATATGGTTTATATTTATTTAATAGTTTATTTTTTTATAATTACAAAAATCGTTTATTTATAAGTATGTTATTTTAACCCTTATACTATCCAACACTTTCCCTACTGTTGCAGTCTCTGGAGTGGGAATAGTAATTTTTACCCCTACGCTATCCAACGCCTTCCCTACTGTTGCACTCTCTGGAGTGGGAATAGTAATTTTTACCCCTACGCTATCCAACGCTTTCCCTACTGTTGCACTCTCTGGAGTGGGAATAGTAATTTTTACTTCTACACTATCAAACGCTTTCCCTACCGTTGCATTCTCTGGAGTGGGAATAGTAATTTTTACCCCTACGCTATCCAATGCTTTCCCTACTGTTGCAGTCTCTGGAGTGGCAATAGTAATTTTTACCCCTACACTATCCAACGCCTTCCCTACTGTTGCATTCTCTGGAGTGGGAATAGTAATTTTTACCCCTACGCTATCCAATGCTTTCCCTACTGTTGCACTCTCTGGAGTGGGAATAGTAATTTTTACCCCTACGCTATCCAATGCTTTTCCTACTGTTGCAGTCTCTGGAGTGGGAATAGTCATTTTTACCCCTACGCTATCCAACTTTTTCCCTACTGTTGCACTCTCTGGAGTGGGAATAGTAATTTTTACCCCTACGCTATCCAATGCTTTCCCTACTGTTGCACTCTCTGGAGTGGGAATAGTAATTTTTACCCCTACGCTATCCAATGCTTTCCCTACTGTTGCACTCTCTGGAGTGGGAATAGTAATTTTTACCCCTACCCTATCCAACGTTTTCCCTACTGTTGCACTCTCTGGAGTGGGAATAGTCATTTTTACCCCTACGCTATCCAATGCTTTCCCTACTGTTGCACTCTCTGGAGTGGGAATAGTAATTTTTACTCCTACGCTATCCAACGCTTTCCCTACTGTTGCACTCTCTGGAGTGGGAATAGTAATTTTTACCCCTACGCTATCCAACGCTTTCCCTACTGTTGCACTCTCTGGAGTGGGAATAGTAATTTTTACCCCTATGCTATCCAACGCTTTCCCTACTGTTGCACTCTCTGGAGTGGGAATAGTAATTTTTACCCGTATGCTATCCAACGCTTTCCCTACTGTTGCACTCTCTGGAGTGGGAATAGTAATTTTTACCCCTACGCTATCCAACGCTTTCCCTACTGTTGCACTCTCTGGAGTGGGAATAGTAATTTTTACCCCTATGCTATCCAACGTTTTCCCTACTGTTGCACTCTCTGGAGTGGGAATAGTAATTTTTACTCCTACGCTATCCAACGATTTCCCTACTGTTGCTTTCTCTGGATTGGGAATAGTAATTTTACCCCTACGCTATCCAACACTTTACCTACTGTTGCACTCTCTGGAGTGGGAATAGTAATTTTTACCCTTACGCTATCCAACGTTTTATATAATTAATTGTAAAAAAATTAAATGTTTATTTTATTTTTTATATTAGTTACATTTTATTTATGTTATTGTTTTATGTTTGTAAATGTATTAGTAATTTAGAATATATTTTATTAATTTATAAATTAGTAAAATAATTAATACTTATTGTTCAGTACATATATATTATATATTTACTGTATATATTTAATTAATGTATTAATATATATGTATTATTTATTAATTTTAAACATTAGTAGATACTTTTAAATATGTAGATTTTATTTATTAGTGTTATATACTTAATTTTACATTTATATATTCAAAGAAAAAAAATCGATATTTTTAACATCGATATTTTTTACATCTATATTATTTTTTCGATATTTTTGTACTTACCATGTTGTAGATAGGATGTCGATATTCTTGCCCTCGATATTATTGACTCGATATTCCCGTAGGTCGATATTTATGAGGTCGAAATTCTGTCAGTGATCCTTCCCCCACACAGCACCCACTCGGTCACCGACCACATAGGACTGCAGGGGGGTCGGGATAGCCCCCGTTCAGGATAAATCCGGGACCTTCTTAGCGGAGCTCGGCGCTCACGCTACCATTTGCATTGGCCTCCAAGCCACGCCCTGGCCACCTCTTCCATCGCAAGATCGCAGACATCCACGACAGCTTCAATGCCACTCCCACCCCGACAACCACTGAATCCTCTGCCCCCACGACCACCATTCGCACCAACCTCCTGCTCTCCTGGACCAACATAGACGACAACACCATCAAGATCATGAACACCATCCACTCCGGTTCCCTGTCAGACCCTTGCCCGCAACACATCTTCAACAAAGCCAGTACCGCATCAACATTTTTTCCCGGAGAGCTGGAAGCATGCCAAGATCAACGCCTTACTCAAGAAGCCCAAGGCAGACCCCAAAGATCTCAAGAACTTCCGGCCCATCTCCCTGCTCCCGATGAAAGTCATCGAGCAGACCGTCAACAAACAACTGACCCAATACCTCGAGGAAAACAGCATCCTGGACCCGTCCTAGTCCGGGTTACGCAGCAACCACAGCACCGAAGGCGCCCTCATCGCCGTCACTGATGACATCAGGACCCTGCTAGACAATGGAGAAACCGCAGCCCTCATCCTCCTGGACCTGTCAGCTGCCTTTGACACGGTCTGCCACTGCATCGTACACACACGCCTCAACGACGCCGGGATCCAAGAGAAGGCCCTGGACTGGACCACCTCCTTCCTCTCCGGCAGAACACAGAGCGTCCGCCTCCCCCCCTTCTGCTCCGAAGCCACCAAGATCATCTGCTGCATACCCCAGGGCTCATCCCTCAGCCCAACGCTGTTCAACATCTACATGGCACCGCTTGCCCACGCCGCCTGACTGCACAACCTCAACATCATCTCCTACGCAGATGATACTCAGGTGATCCTCTCCCTCACCAAGGACCCCCACATTGCCAAAACCAACCTCCACGAAGGAATTAAGGCCGTCTCCGAATGGATGAGGAACAGCCGACCGAAACTGAACTCAGAAAAGACGGAGGTCCTCATTCTTGGATCCACTCCTTCGGCCTGGGACGACTCCTGGTGGCCGACCGCTCTGGGAACAGCTCCAACACCCACTGACCACGCACGTAACCTAGGGGTCATCCTCCTCTCTACCCTCTCCATGACTACGCAGGTCAACGCCGTGTCTTCCTCCTGCTTCAACACCCTCTGCATGCTCCGCAAGATCTACAAGTGGATCCCCACCAAAACAAGAAGAACGGTCACCCAGGCCCTTGTCAGCAGCAGGCTGGACTATGGGAACGCCCTCTACACATGAGTCTCGACCAAACTCCTGAAACGGCTCCAACGCATCCAGAACGCCTCTGCACGCCTGATCCTTTCCCTCGCCGTAGTCACATCACACCCCACCTGAGAGACCTGCACTGGCTCCCCGTCAACAAGAGGATAACATTCAAGCTCTTCACCCACGCACACAAGGCACTTCACAACACCCCACCAGCGTACCTCAACAGACGACTCTGCTTCTACACCGCCACTCGGTAGCTCTGCTCTGCCCACCTCGCCCTCGCTACAGTCCCCCGCATCCCAAGAGCGACCTCCTGCGGCAGATCGTTCTCCACCTCGCCGCCAAGTCCTGGAACACCCTCCCCACCCACCTACGACTGACCCAAGACCTGCTGACCTTCAGAAGACGCCTCAAGACCTGGTTCTTCGAGCAGTAGCCGCATCCCCCTCCCCCCAGCACCTTGAGCCCCTCACGGGTGAGTAGTGCGCTTTATAAATGCTATGATTGATTGATTGAAAGTAGAATCACGATTTACTCTGTATAGATGCATTGCAGGCATGCATAACTATTTGGTTTCTAATTAGCTAATTATGCTAGACAACACATCTGCAGTGAAAGCCAATTTCTGTAACTCAATCACGTATTTATCAATAGATTCTAACGTTCATTGTTTTCCATGAAATAATTTGTATCAGGGGATATGCAATAATATAATCTTCCTTGCTTTGTTATGTAAACATAGGGGCATATTTACAAGGGGATTGTGCCACCTGAATGCCACTTTTTTGGACGTATCAGTGGTGCAATACCCTGCACCATATTTACAACGCCGCTTTGTAAATATGGTACCCTTTCACGCAGGTATCTGCATGAAAGGGGCATGCAATGGGTGTTGCTGTGGGAGTTCAACAAAAACACCCATTGCTTTCTGACACTGCCCCAGATTTACAAGAATCTGTAAATCTGAAGCAACACCAAAAACTAACACTATGCAAAAGCAGGTGTTAGATTGGCGCAGTGAGGAGAAATACTTTTATATCTCCTTGTTTTTGCTCTTTCTATGTGTGCTGCAGGAGCAGCACACATAGAAAGAGCAAATCGCCTTTAAAAATTGTTCATGTGCAGGAAGGTGTACACAGGAGATCATCACTATGCTGCAAGGGTGTCTGTGTTAGCGCTATTCAGCTATTTTTAGCGACAGTGCGAGGGAAAACACAGGGGTGCACCATATTCTTGTGAATACAGAGCATCCCTGTGTTTTTAGGTCTCGGACCGTAGGCTGCGCTTGCGCAGTCTCGCTCCGAGATTTAATGTTTCTTAGTATGGGGGCTTTAACCCGCCCCTCTTCTCCATTGGCTGGCTTCCTAAACGGAGGCCAGCCATTGGAGGAGAGGAACAGTCACTCCGTTTTAGCCCCGTTTTTTTCGGATTCGGGGGCGTGTTTTTTCACTTCTTTCTTGTTTTCTCTCTCTCCTCTTCCCATTGACTGGAATTTTACATTCCAGCCAATGTGAAGAGGAGAAAACGAATTCTACACCCCCAAATCCGAAAATCACTGGGCTTTTCTGAGAGTCATTTATGCGGAGAGAAGCAAGGGAGAACGTCCTAGTCCGGTGAGTGCTTGCTTTTATTTTATTTCCTTTTTCAGTTTGTGGGCCTGTTATGAATGAAGGCCTTGTGTCCCCGCGCGCTCATTACCCCCTGCACATGGCTGGGCTCTTCTGCTCCTTCGCACAGCCCTCCCCAGTCAAACTCGTGTTGGGGAAGGTACGACAAGAAATATTGAGCTACCCAGTCATCATGCTCAAAAAATAAAACATGCCAAGGGTAAACTGGCAACGTAAGGCACAGGAAACCGTCAATGCGCACATTTTTATTTGAACTATATATCAGAAAATGTCGTGTAAACGCACTTATTTTCACTTAGCGCCACCTCCGCTGCTCGGTTTCCGCCTCCATTACGAAAGAAGGGTGAAATCTCTGCGGATTAGGTAATTTCCACCTCCTCTCCCGCGGCTTAAACCTCAGCTCTGCCTGACATTTCTCCTCCAGCGAAGAGGGAACAGAGAAAAAAAGCCATAAACTCGCCGCAGCATTCCTGCTTATGATTTTGCAATCTACTGGAATAACGTGGTGTAGCGAGAGAGCGGGCGAGAGACGATGAATCATGGGCTAATAAAACCACAGTGCTCCTCGGCTGCACGGGCTGGCTCTCTTCCCCCCTCCATGGCTTGGCAGCAGTCGAGAAGGTGATTCATCTCTGGGGGGGGGGGCATGCCAAACACGCAGCACTGCTATTTCCACTCCCCCACTGAAAAAGAAGAAAAAAAACGTTTGTAAAACTATCAGGGAAACTACCACTCTCACTTTAGCCTGCTCTGAGAAACATCCTTCCACGAACTGTCTCTCTGAATAGGAGGCAGCGACGACAACGTATATATATATATATATCTTTTTTTATTAAAGTTAATTCGCCCCATTAAAAACAGCGTCTGACGGATTTAAAGAGACACAAACTCTACACACGCGTATTTAATATTACTCTGACCATTTACGTATATAGCGCATGCCATAAAGTAAATTATCTCATTGCAGTTGGTTTCATAGGTTATAAATAATACGCCAGACAATTAAAATTCCCAGATATAGATATATAATGACAGGGAAGGGCAATTTGCCCAGAATAAAACATTTTAGTCTCTATTTCACCCTACTCCCTGTTGATGTCTGCAATGTGTCTTAGTTGTGCATTTTCGCTCCACTCTGGAAGCGTTAGAGAGCAGTCAAGCAACAATATTTATTCTCCCCATCCCAAACTTCTTGATTGGATGAGGCAACTTCAGCATTGTCTAGAAAGCCGTAGTCTTATCTTATTACCCTACTCTGCGTACTTACTTTTTATGTAGTGCTTGCATCTACAATATCAGGAATTCCGACCCAGTTAACTGCTGTTATCTTACCTACTGGTATATAATTTATTGACCACTGATACATTAAAGGATGAGTCAGCCCCACAAAGATCCAAAGCCCTGCTCTTCAAATTCCATCCAGATCACAGCAGCTAATGATGGACTTGCTCCCTTTAGTACATAAAAGGCTCACATGAGGAAGCCTCTTCCAGGATGCAGCCATACCATGCAAGCCACAAGGGTTTCTACGATGAGATTTTAACTTCCCCTCACTGACTTAAGTCGTACATATAAGGTGTTTATATTACTTTCCCAACAAAAAGAGATTTTTTTTAAATGCCCCTGTCCTACTTTAAAGCTTGCATTTTAATTGGGAGATTTTACCAGCCCTTACGTTTTAGAAGCGTTTCCCTCGTTTTCTTGCCTCTGCCCCCTGGTTGTGCTAATTTTTCTTGCCTCTGTTCTCTGGTTGTGATAGTTTTTCTTGCCTCTGCGTGGCTGTGTGTGTGTGTGGCTGTGTGTGTGTGTATGTGGCTGTGTGTATGTGTGTGTGTGTGTGTGTGTGTGTGTGTGTGTGTGTGGCTCTCTGTGTGGCTCTGTGTGTGGCTCTGTGTGGTTCTGTGTGTGTGGCTCTGAGTGTGTGTGGCTCTGTGTGTGTATTTGTGGCTCTGTGTGGCTCTGTGTGTGTGTGGCGGGGCTCTGTGTGTGTGAGTGGCTCTGTGTGTGTGGCTCTGTGTGTGGGTTCTGTGTGTGTGCAAATGCAATAGGTCTCGCATTTGCGAGAGATTAAGCTATTACTCTCTACTACTTAAGCTATTTCTCTCTACTACTCTCTAATGCTTACCTATTGCCATTGTAAATGACAATACCATATATGTGTGTGTGTGTGTGTATGGCTGTGTGTGGCTCTGTGTGTGTGTGGCTCTGTGTGTGTGTGTGGCTCTGTATGTGTGTGTGTGGCTTTGTGTGTGTGTGCGTGGCTCTGTCTGTGTGTGTGCGTGGCTCTCTCTGTGTGTGTGCGTGGCTCGGTCTGTGTGTGTGTGCGGCTCGGTCTGTGTGTGTGTGCGTGGCTCTGTATGTGAGTGTGGGTGGCTTTGTGTGTGGGGCTCTGTGTGTGGGTGCAAATGGAATAGGTCTCGCATTTGCGAGCGATTAAGCTATTGGCATTGTAAATGACAATGCCATTTATTTATATGTTTTAAAAACAAAAACATAAATAAAAATAATGTCATGAGCAATGCCAATAGCTCTAACTTTAAAAATGCCCAGACCGTTGCATTGTAAATGCTTGTTTTTAAATGGCACGGGCTGCACGTTTTGCCACAGCACTGCACCCTTTTCTTGTGAATTTACCCCATAGACTAGTGCCTTGCTCATTAATGGCCGACACATAATTCACAAAGGAATCTTCCATTCTCCCCATTGCATTAATAGTGCCGGGCCAGTATGTCACTTGAGCTCTTATTCAGCATTATAAACGTGAACAGTGAACAAGAATTACAGACAGTGATGTTGGCAAACATAACCAGGACAAGTAAATGTGAACCTGCTTCAAACCACTCACAAGAGAAGAGACACGCTAAGCTGCAGCGCACTTCAGACTCAGACCGGCTGTCGAAGTGTCAGACATGAGGTCATGCGGCACAGCCTTGCGTGGTGGTGAGGTCATGCTCCTCGTTGTTGGAAGCGACCCGCGGGGAACTGTCCAGGAAGGATGAAGACGTTTGTAAGGAACGTTCAGCCGGTCACCAGGAGGGTGATGTCACTACTCCTTCACTCCAATTATTCACGCACCCTATACTGTACTGTTTCCATTTTAATCGTTGATCAACAGCCGGCTCGCGGACAACTGTCAGTCCCGTCTCAATGATTGACAGCTAAATGAATCACAACTCCTGTGAAGTACTTCTTTGTTAAACGAGGTTAGTAGTACCTGTTGCGGATGTGCGTAATACAACTTACATGTCCTAATCAAAATCTTAGAATCAGATTGTTTTCCTGTTTGTTTTATATGGTAGACCAAAAAAAAATCAGTGCACGTGGTTCGCTCCCCGAGTCAGTAGTCTATGCTCATCATTACATTTGTTTGGACAATTTCTTCAAGATGGTACTCCCATTGTCAGGAAGGTAGCTTTAGTCAATAACCTGGGAGTACAGTGCAGCAACACCAAGCCGCTCGGTAGCCAATGGCTCCACTTCTCCTGATCCGTTTCTTACATTAACTTTAGAATGCCCACGTCATGGGCTGCGTAGAAAACAGCTATGTTCTACCAACCCAAGCCCCAAAACAAGTGCAATGCCCCCTGAGGCCACACTCATCACCACTCTCACAAATCCATTGACCATACTGCCCTATTGCATCTGCAGAGCTACCACTGTCAAGGGCACCCCCGCCCCCCCACCCCTCGAATAGAGAAATTGATTTTACATATGCTAGAATATTTATTTGAGTGGGTATTCAAACCTGATTGTTTATCGCCTCATCTATCATCAAAGAGGCTGGTCAGGTGAGTGAAACGGACGAATATTTCTGATGGATACTTCTAACTGCAGATTCCTCACCATGTCAATATTCCCCCGGTCCAGACCGAATACTGAAAATTCAAAGCAGTGCTCCTGCGCACTAGCAGGTGGCTCCCTGCATCCATCTCTATGGAAGTGACGAACGGAGGTGCATTTAAGTGCCACCCATGTTCGCTTACCCCACCTTTAGATGCAGATCCAGAACTACACTCCTTTTTAGGTTTCGACTGGGGAACGGAGCATAAGCTCCGCCCCCAGAGAAATCTCTAGTCTTCAGTAGGGACTCTCGGAATACGCCCTCTGTCCCATTGGCTAGCTCCATAAATGGAGGCTAGCCATTGGAACAGAGAGGCGTCCGTCATGGCCGGACCAGATTCGGGGGCGTTCCCGAGAATTTTTGGCTTTTGGCTACGTCAGCCAAAAGCCGGGAACGCCCCCGAATCTGCACGGGCTCCGCTCTCCCCCTTCCCTCCCACAGCAGATCCCCGCCTCCCGAGCCGCAACTGATCCCGATGCAACACGGCCTCCGCTCTCCCCGCCTCCCTCTCCCCTCCCACTGCAGATCCCCGCCTCCCTCTCCCCTCCCACAGCAGATCCCCGCCTCCCGAGCCGCAGCCGGTCCCGATGCCGTTGTAACACGGCCTCCGCTCTCCCCCTTCCCTCCCACAGCAGATCCCCGCCTCCCCCTCCCCTCCCACAGCATATCCCCGCCTCCCGAGCCGCAGCTGATCCCGATGCAACACGGCCTCCGCTCTCCCCGCCTCCCTCTCCCCTCCCACTGCAGATCCCTGCCTCCCTCTCCCCTCCCACAGCAGATCCCCGCCTCCCTCGTCTCCGGCCGGGCTCCCGGCTGTTGCTCTGGAGGCCTCTCTGGACATGGCAGCCCACATGGCCGCTCAGGAGGAGGCGATCCGCCTGCTGACCGGGGAGATCGGCCGTCTGACGCAGCAAGAAGAAGCGTCCAGCAGCCCGGGACGGGAGCTGGAACACACAGGCAGCCACTGAGTACAGTCAGCCACTGCGAGGTATCACACAGGCAGCCACACACTTCTGGGGGGAAATGCTGTGCAAAGATGTGTGTATTTCACAACTCTACTGCTACCTTAGCACAACTGCAGGTCACTACAAATTGCATAGACAATTCTGCTGAGAGGGTCGAAGGGTGCTATTTCGTTCCCTTCTTGTAGAAGGTAGGGGCTATAACAGGGCTCAAATTTGCTTTAAGCAAATGAAAGGCAGACAACCCTGGTCTTAAGAGGTCATTAAACGTGTCTTTAAGGCTGCCTTCGTAATTAAGAAATATATTAATCCAATGCATCCCTTAAAAGTTGACCGGGCAAGCTCGTGCAGAAAGTCTGCTGGTGGCAGCAGATTGTAGGTTCGAATCCCGGAATCAGCTCTCTATGCTCCTTAGCTTGAGGTCTACACATTATTTACCGTTAATTGGGGTTATTTACAGCGTTTAGAATGAAGAACGGCGGTAGTAAGCGCTAAACACATTGTTATTATTATGCGTATCTCCAAGTTGCAGTTACAAAGTAACGTGTCATGTTTTTCGCCTGAATTAGTGTGAAGCTATGTAGCAGAATTGCCAATGGCGGCAATGTACTTTGATTTCTCCAGGCATTTTCTAAACGAATCCCTTGTTGCTGGTAAAATACCGTTCTAACGGTTCCACGGTTATGAGTTTGTCAAACGCGGTGTGCGAGCGCAGTTTGACAGAACTTGGATTACGTTTACGTACGATGCGTCATTTTGAGGCCTGGAGTCGAGGTTGAAGGGGCAGACACGGGTCTCCGCAGAGCTGCTGACAGAGCTCAGCGTGACTTGCCAGCCCCATAGCGCAGACTGCGTGTGTCGTCTGTGCAACCACACACGTACACCGGGACCTGCGTTTTATTTAGAGGTAAACAGGGAGTGTCCGCCCAAGAGGGCCGGGGAGCCCTGTTTAGGGCTTTGGGGTGAGGGGAGGCCCTGCTGTAGGCGGTCCCTAGCCCCAGTTGCACGCTTGCCTTATTCACACACTCCTGGAATGCTTTGTTCTCAGAGGAGGCCGCGGCGCAGGGCCCTGTGTTCATGTGTCCCCCCACCTCGCCATGATAACACATTGTAATTGAGCCACTTGTCTCGCAGCGTGCCTGTTGTCACTGGCTATTGTTTGCGTGTGTGCCTGGCCTGGAATGCCAAAAATGCTCCTTTGTCCTCCGTGTCCTGTCATTACCTGGCAAGTCCCAACAGAGCAGGCTCGACCTGGGCTCGTCGTGTCTTCCAGGTTGGCACACTGCAAATTTGTGGCACCTGTAAAGTGGATAGACGCTGTAAAGCCACACCAGAGATGCCCAAAGACTTCAGGTCGGGCCCAGTTTCCGGTAAAATCGCGCCATTTTTGTCCAGTTGATGCACGTTACTGAAACGCAATTTCATTTAGTGCAAGCTGTGACACGAACTGCTGATAGGGATAGGCACGCTCAGTTTAGGCAATGTAGGATTTGAGTCATAGGTGAATAGAGTGACTTACCTTGGATTACCTAGTTTCATCACTTGGGAAAAGAGATGGACGAGTCAGTGAAAGCTAGAGAGAGCCTGGAACCTAGAGCCCATAATGTGCCTTCTGCCTGCCTGCCTTCCTCTCTTTACCTAGGATGCAGCGTTGCAGCGAGAGCTGCCGACGTTAGAACTGGGGAGTCCGGTTCGAGTATCTGGTCCACTCACATTCCTGTGTTCTGAGCAAATCAGTAACATCCCCGTGCCTATAAACAAGGAATATGACCTTTCTAATGTAACTGGTGTTCATGTTCAACGCTCAAAAGTGAGAAGAAACTCAAGACAAAACATAGCCTTAACTGTCATAAGGAAGGACAACAGCTGCTACTCATTTACTAGTTGATTTGTATAAAGTAAAACTAGAAAGCATGCTTAAATTGCGGTTTCCCCGCTGTTAAATTGCAGGACTCTGGTACCAAAACTCCTTTTTTAGGTTTCAAGTGGCCAAAGGCTGCGCACTTGTGCGCAGCTTTTCGGCGCAGGTGAAATCTTTTGTTTACCATATGTGCTTCAGGAACGTCCCCCGGCTCCCATTGGTTAGCTCCATAAATGGAGGCTAGCCATTGGGAGCCGGATCTGTCCGTCAAGGCCGGACCAGATTCGGGGGCGTTCCCGAGAATTTTTCGCTTTTGGCCCACGTCATGCGGCTGTGGGCGGTGCTTTTTTTTTGGTGGGGGGAGGTTTGTTTTGTTAATTTCTCCTGGAAGGCACGCAACGAGGGACGTCTGCCTGACATCGGCTATCAGGTAAGCAGCATATTTTACTCGTATTTCCCGTCCCCCCTCCCGCTGTCCGTGAGCCCGCCCCCCCTCCCGCTGTCCTTCCTTTCCCACCCTTCCCTCCCGCTGTCCGTTCCTTTCCCGCCCACCTCCCGCTGTCCGTGTTTTCCTTTTCTCTGCTCCTTTGTTCCTCTTTGTTTCGAAAACGAATGGCCTCTAGTGCCTGTTCGAACTAACGAAAGCTACAAACCTTTATCTCTGTTGTCACAAGTGTTTTTCACTGCCTGTCTCCCCTTTTCCCCCACCCACCCCCGTTCTCTTCCTCTTGCTGTTCATTACACTTTTCCTCCCACGTCTTTTTCTACGCCCTTTCCCTCCATCTGTCTCTCTTTGCTCTCCCTTTCTCTTCGGCGAATCCCCTCGCTTCGCTCCGGACAGGAGGATTGGGAGCATTCCTCGTATTAGCTTTCTGTTATATTACTTAGTGTGTGCTGTGTGATGTTAGGCTCTCTCACTGTGCAGTCTGCACGCCTCCACGCTAGCAGCGCACTTCCTAATAAGCCTTGTGCCACACACACACAGGCCCCTGTCCGGCCACCACTAGAGGCGGGAATGGGGTCTCATCCACTCTTCCATCTGCCCTGGGTCTGCCCCAAAAGGCTAGCAGCAGCCCTACACTACAAACCCTCTCTCTTGTCCTAGAGACTCGGGGCAGGGTTTTATTTTGGTCAGATTCCTTTTATTCAGTCAAAATGACAAAAGGGTATGAAAATGGAAAGGAAGCTCTGATATTTAGGATGGAAAGTAACTAATCATTTGAAAAATTACATTTTCAGCCCGAAAGAGATGGTGTCACATTTTTCTGTAGAAGTATTTTGGAGGATAGTAACACTTGTAGATAACTACTTTTATATGTACTTTTTTTTAGATTGGTACTAGTGTGTAAGATACTCGAATGAAGCAAAATTACCCCAAATGGGAGCCCCCAGACCTCTGAGTTGGTCAATACTTCCTACCGGAGGCACCTCAGAGCAGGGACTGGCACTGCCTGGCCTGGGCTCACCGAGGGTGCTGTTATTTTGCCTGTTGCTAGGGTGTGGACTGCACTTTTAAGAGCACATTCCTGGATCCTAATTGAGAATAAGTTGAAGAGAGGAGGTGGGGACAGGGGCGAGGAACTGTACAGTCGAACCTGGGTGCAAGAAGGGATCTTCGTGCTGTAACGGGAGGGGCTGGGGCAGTCCGGTGTATGAAGCAAATATTTTTAGGCCAGAGCATGGACCACCGGCTGGCTACAGTGCTGGGTAAGTGCAAGTGAGGAGAGGGGATTCTTATGTGTAAGGGAGGCACGTTGTCTGCGAGCTGATTCTTTTGCAATATGTGTGGTTGTAATAATGCAGGGTGGGTGGGAAAGAGCGGTGCCCCGAGAATCACACTGCTTGCCTGCCGCAGGCATTCTGAGCTCGTTCTTCACTTGTGAAGAGAATTCTTTCCTTCAAATGTTTTGTGTGTGCACTGTATGCCATTGCCTAAGACTACAAGGTTTAACGCCTGTAGGGACCGTTACAAACAGGTGCCTGTGATAGAGGAGGGCCTTTGATGCATGAGCTTTTTTTGCACAACTCCAAAGCCTAGGACTATTGCACCCAGATGAACTTAAAAGCCATCCAAGATCGCATGGAGAAGATTTACGTGGCAAAGCACTGAAAGGCTCCAAGCAGGTCCCGCTCCAAGTCGAAATAGAGAACATAGAATTGTTCCGGCTCTCTAAGTCGTTTCCAAGATCACCTCACCCAACACTGGGTTATTCCCCCCACCCACCTACAGCCATCCCGGATCGGGTATCGGAGGAGAGTATTTCCTATGTCACAATAACTAGAATAGCTACTGAGGTCCTTTACCTTCACTTACTGACTACGGAGGTTAAACCAAATGTTCTCACAGAGGTCCTCTTCTGTCCTTTAATGAAGCCCTTGCTGACACACTGTTGGTCACCCGTCCTGCTACAGGTGACCCAGATTTCTTGATCAAGCATCCAACACCGGAGAGCTTAGTGGTACAGGCATCCATCAGTAAAGTAAAACCCAACGTTTGTTCAACCATTGCTGCTGTCAGGGAGCTGAAATGAGTGGAAACTTGGTATGTATGGGTTCTTCTCAGCCAGCCTTGCCCTGAGGTCTGTTAAAATGCCAGATGCCTAATTGGGTGTTATACCCACACACTTTATGACATGGTGGGTGTGGGCTTACCTGATGTCCCAGAAGACCTACGAATTTCACTAGCCTAAACCCTTCAGGATGTTGAGGAAGAGGCTACATTCATCATCCGTTCAAGCGTACGCTCCACAGATTGTCTAGGCGGGGCCATGGACATTGGTGTGATGCTTCTTTGCAACACATGGATGAGGTCCACAGACTTCTCCATGAAAGGCCAGGCGTCCTTAATTAACATGCCTTTTGATGGACCCCGCCTGGTTGGCGAAAAGGGGGAACTTCCTTGGGACATTTTAAAGAAAGCCAAGCCACTGCACTTTTTCTGGGCCTTTCATCTCCAATCTGCTAATCTCCAAAATGTTATTCTTTCAGGGGCTATGCCAGGGGCATGGTGTATCGACAGCACTATTAGCCCGCGCTATCTGCACAACAGGCTTTCCAGCCCTTTCAAGGTTGGGCCGTGATCTGGCAGACAACGACCCGGCCATCAGGGACAGGATTCCTCCCAATCTTCTTACCCTCCACAAACAACTGCAAAACCTTTTTAGTGCCAGTGGGAGGCAGGATCAGTCACTTCCTGCAGGAGTGGCAAAACATCATATCCGACAAATGACTCCTGCAGATAGGCCAGCTAGGTGATGCCCTGCCAATTTGTTTTGATCCACCACACCTGCCACCGACAGCAGAACGCCTTTCGGAGGACCACCTGTACTATTATGCAAGGAAGTGCAGGCTCTTTTAGCCAAAAGAGCTATAGAGAAGGTACCAGCCTCAGAAGTGGGGACTGGGTGTTATTCTTGCTATTTCCTTGTGCCTGAGAAGGACGGAGGCCTCCACCCTATCCTGGCTCTTCACCTTATGAATGCCTTCCTGTGCAAACAAAATCTAGATGTTTATCCTGGCCCAGGTTCTTCCTGCCCTGCCTGGATCCCAGAGACTGGAGGGTGGCATTGGAACTACAGAACACTTATCTTCATGCCCCCATCTAAAAAGACCCAAAGGCGCTACCTGTGTTTTTCAATGTGGGACACAAGCCCATTCAGTTTGTTGTGCTCCCTTTCTGCCTCACCAGTTTCCCTCGGGTATTCGCACAGATGATTATGGTGGTTGCTGTCCATCTCAGAGTCAGGGGTACCAGTCTTCCCCTACCTCACTGATTGGCTAGCTCATCAGTCAGTTGCAAACAATCTCTACAAGATGGCAAACCTTTTGACTTCATTGGGGTTTGTAGTCAACTAGTCGAAGTCACACTTGACTCTTTCGCAGACGTTCCCCTTCTTCTGAGCCATTTTGGATACGTTTTTTTGGTTAATCATTTCCTCTGGAACAAGTCCAGGACATTTGGGCTAAAAACCTGATGTTTCAACCTCTGTCCTGGGTCTCAGTGATGATGGCTTCAAGGCTTCCTGGCCTACTATCCTCCTGCACCCTGCTTGCCGAACATACCAGTTGGCACATGCGAGTTTTGCAGAGGGACCTGAAGTCTTAGTGGGCCCATCACCAGAGATTCCATCCAAGTATCTGAGGGGATACTGCAAAAGATCTGCAGTGGTAGCTGCTTGACCTCAATTGGGCTAACGGCAAACCCTTGTTCAAATCTGAGTTTTAATGCAATTTACAAAAGGTTTGCATCATATGTTTCCACCACTGTCCTTTGTAATGCCACTGTGGACCTGAACTGAGTCCTTACCTTTCTGATATGGGTCACTTTCGAACCAATGCATGGTTGCTCTTTGCGCCTGCTCACCCTAAAAACAGTCTTTCTTGTGGCAATAAGATCCACACTTCAAGTAAATGAACTTCAAGTCCCTATGGTCCAGCCTCCTTATGCCATCTTTTTTCAGGACAAACTGGTGCAGAAGACTAAAGTTGCATTCGTATTGAAGATGGTGATGCCTTTTAATGATCACTCTGCCAACCTTCTTTGCTCCGCCCCTTCCCTTGAAAATGGAAGAAAGCTGCCACTGTATGGATCCCAAGAAATCACTTAGCTTTTACACTGATCAACCCAAGTAACATCGGGTGTGGTTCTTCAGGGGAAAAGAAGGGCAAGGTGATACAGAAACAGACCATCTCTCCATGGATAGTCTTCTGCATTAAGATCTGCTATGCTCTGGCTAAGAGGCAGCAACCAGTTGGCCTACGGGATCATTCAACCAAAGCCAAACCTGCTACCACTGTTTGCATGTGGGTGTCCTGGATATTTGTAAGGCAACTGCGGGGTGTTGGGATGGAAAAGTCCTCTGCATGGTAATGGACGTGAACTCCAGCCTGAAGTGGCCAACTGTATTGTTGGTTGGATCCCTAATGCAATTTTTTTTCTTCTCATAGGTAAACACGGATCCCACGTGAACACCATGACATAGTCCTGTCTAATGGATTGTGGTCTTGATGGACTGGGAGGGACTCTGGTTGTGTGAAAGTGCTGCAGGGGCATTGTGAATATGCCCGTCAATCTGTGCGAACTGTTCAGTACTGTATCATTTCTGTATTGTGCCACTCGCAGGCCCAGATCACACATTCACCATGCACGCTTTTCACAACATTACACCCATCATGTACTGCACTCCTCGCAGTTACACCTAGTGCATGCACTACCATGTGCAGCACTTCTCTATCCCTATGTTGCACGCTTCCCAGGCACACATACAACCAGTGCAAAGTCAGCACTGCTGGGCTGCAGAGCACTTCACATCTAAAACTGATGACAAAAAAGAAAGAGATAGTATTGAGAGGAGAGTCGCATCATGGTCCCTGCATTTACATGTTAGCTCTTGCCACCCCATGAAGATATTAAGACTAAAATGTGAATCAAACAAAGGGGCAGATTTACAAGAAGGTGCCACATTGTGACACTGCAAGCCCTTTGGCTACGTCATGCTGCGGCACTTTCAGAGCACAGGAATGCAACATATTACAATAATATGTCGCATTCCTGTGCTCTCCTCTGCGCTGGCACACAAACAGCTGCCATATACCGGCGCAGACACCCTTGCACCATGGTGCATGGATGCCTGCATCATGGGGACATTGTTTTTGTGCAGGAAGGGACACCTTCCTGCACAAAAACTATCACTGCAGACATTTTCCTCTTTCAATGCATGCCGTAGAATGCAGCACACATTGAAAGAGGAAAGAAACAAGGAGGAAATTAATAATTTCTCCTCCTTGTGCCTTGCTACGCCACCCCTAGGGTGGTGTAGCATACTGACGCATTTCCAGGTTTACCATGCCTCGTAAATCTGGAAATGTGTCTGATTCCACGCAAAGTGCTGCGTGTAAAGGGGCCGTATTTACAAGGACAGGAAAAGCCAAGCAGAGTGGCTTATCCTGTCCTTGTAAATATGGGGTAGAGAAATGCACTGCCAGTGCGTCACACAAAGTGACAAACGGGCAGTGCAAGAGGCTTGTAAACCTGCCCCAAAAGGTTTGTTTCCTAGATATTGATCAGGAGGTGGCACAACTAGTAGCCAATTGCCTGTCATGCCAAGGGATTGGCCCCTACAGCGAACTGCCTGAACCCATCATTCCTGAACAACAAGAGTGCAACCAACAAACGAAGAGCCGGCAAAAGAAATCACTTTTGTTTTAATAAAAGAACCCTCACTCACCAACCTAGTTGGTGACATGCGTCCTCATTGGGTTCCCACCAGAGAGGCCGAGTGCCTCTCTGGTGTGCTACGACGCCTGACTACAGCGGAGCATAATTGTTGGTGTATGGCGTGAGTGCAATACCTGAGTGAAAAAAGTGATTAAAAATGCCTTTGTTTTATTCTAAAACATTTGAATGGTGAAAAACTAGGCACGGGTAAAAACAAGTGCATTGGATGTTTTTAATAACTGGTTAAAATGACCAGGTACATCCTAATGTGAAAAAAAGAATTGGTCAACATGTTTCTTCTTCAAATTGCTCTTAGCGAAGCATTCATCAGGACCAGCACACCACAGTGGTAAGCGCACACTAAGGCTCACCCTAACCTGTGGTGGGGAAAAAAAACAAATGGACTCGCGGTTGTTGTCGAGCCTTCAGGATTTCTGAAAGTCGCAAGTATGGTTGTTGTTCATCTTCTGGATTTCTGAAAGCTGAAAGTATGTAAAGTTTTGGATAACCTCACAACATGGGTCCGTGGAAGGGAGTATGCAGGTGGCATACGGGTGCGTGAATTTCCTGAACGTGTGACTATAAGCCACCGCCTCCCACCTAGACCCATGTTGGCCTCGGGCACATGGAGAGGTCAAATATTTAATGAGAAATTTCTCTAAAGTCCTGGGGATTGCAAAGTTAGGCCCATATTTACAATTTTTTCCATGCAATATTGCAACCAAATTTGACTGCTGAGTTGTTTACGGGGGAAGACAGCAGTTATACCTAATAAGAATGAAATTCTTCTGTAATTCTCTGCTATGGTGCTCTAAGAAGGCTCCCATGCACGAGATTCAATATCAAAAGATCCCTGTACCTTGGACACTGATTAGCCTACGTCTAATAGACATAAGTACAACGTTTGTCTGGATACTACACTATCTAATTCCAGACACACCCCCTATCTATTTAGGTTAAGGTCTATAAACTCTAATGCCTTTCTGCCCACAACAAACCACTGTTTGTCACTTAAAAAAGGGGGAGATTCCGGGCAAGGATCAACTCGACTTGTCCAATGATGTCTGCCCACTGAGACAGTCCATACAACCACACTTAATAAAATAATAAACCAAATGAAAAAATGTGTGGTGGAGAGGAAGGCACCTCACGGGCAAACAACCCTCGGGGATCTTGGCTGATGTTTGCCAATTCTATGCCCCTTTCTCAGCATCGGTTGCCATTCCTTTTCCAAGAAGAAAATGGTGTCAAAAGCAAGAGGTGCGTGTAGTAAAGTGCAGGACAAAGAGCTAGGGATATAGCTGCATGGTGTGACAAATAAAGAAGAGTGAAGTAAAATCAACAGACACACCAATAATACAATTTTATTATTAACTCTGGCGTGTACTGGTGAGATAAAAAGGCTGGTAGCTTACTGTCGCATACCAATACCTGTCACCGACATCTTTCACTGCCCGACAAATTTTTGGCAGATTCATCAGGGTTTACCACTCGGTCACCACACCAATGTTGGACATCTTTATAGGAAACCTAAATCAGCCATGTCCACTCATACCGGCTGTTCAGGAAAGTATCCACCCTCTTGTCGAGTGTGGTTGTATGGACTGTCTCAGTGGGCAGACATCATTGAACACGTCGAGTTGATCCTTGCCCGGAATCTCCCCCTTTTTTAAGTGACAAACAGTGGTTTATTGTGGACAGAAAGGCATTAGAGTTTATACACCTTCACCTAAATAGATAGAGGGGGTGTCTGGAATTAGATAGTGTGGTATCCAGACAAACATTGTACTCATGTCTATTAGACGTAGGCTAATTAGTGTCCAAGGTACAGGGATCTTTTGATATTGAATTTGATTGAGTGGAGGGCGATCCCACCTGTACCTTTCTCTTCCCTCTTGGCTCCTGTGTGGTTTTCCCATGCATGAGAAACAGCCTTACATTATGGTGCAAAGGTGAGTGTGTGCTCTCAAATGATTTGTCCTGGAAGTATATGGTTCCATTAAAACTTCCTATACCTAGATAAAGTACTAAACTCAAAAGAATATAATCTATGGATGTGTGCTGTGCACTGCGGCAGCAATAGTTTTTTTTAATTTATTTTATAAATAAGCACAAGTCAGAATGCAGCCCACACAGAAATAGCAAATTGTACTTATTTAATTATTGTTTATGTGCAGGAAGGGACACCTTACTGCACATAAACAATCATTAATGGTCTTTTGCCCTTTCTGCTGCAAAATGCAGCACACATAGAAAAAGCAAAAAACATGGAGAAATAAAAGTATTGCTCCTCGTTTCACCATTGTAATGCCTCCTATTGCATGGTGTTAGCTTTTGGTGTTGCCTCAGATTTACGCATGCTTGTAAATCTGGGGCAGGGTCAAAAAGCAATGGGTGTTGCGGTGGAATGCCCACAGCAACACCCATTGCACGCCCCTTTCACGCAAGTGATGCGTGCAAAGGGGCCATATTTAGAAGGCGGTGTTAAGCCACAAAAAGTGGCTTACCGTTGCTCTGTAAATATGGAGAAGGGCATAGTGCCACCAGAAGGTCGCTAAAAGGGACGTTATGGAGGCGCTATACCCATGTAAATATACCTCATTATGCTGTGCTGATATTCCGCAGCAAAAATATTTACCAGGAAGTAGCGAATGGGAGGTGGGTGGAGGAGTAGAAGAAATTAGAGAATACGGAAGTCAAAAAGAGGGACTGAAGGCTTCTGGAGTAAACCAAGTGATTATTGTTATAACTGGAGTGTAGCTAAGCTTGTGAGAGAAATACCAGCTGGAGACATAAGTATTGACAAGGTGGCTCATCAAGGAGTGGAATTCCTATAATGCACCACCCCAGGGATAGGGTGACCAGATTTTGAGAAGCAAAAAAAAAACAGGACTGGCCAGATAGAAAAGTAGGAATAAAGCCTTTAGTCTTCTATATCTGGCCTGCCCCGTTTTTTGCATAGCCACATATATATATACTCACACACACAAAATAGACTTGTAAATGCATGTGTGTTTGTATATGTGTGTATATGTGTGTATATATATATATATATATATATATATATATATATATATATATGTGTGTGTGTGGGTGTATATTTACATATACATTTACATATACATACACACATCATTCGCGCTAGGCTTGTAACTCTGTGTGTGTGTGTACATATATATATATATGCATGTGTCGGACCCGTTCTTTAGGAAGAGGCGGGACTGGTGGTGGATGTTAGTGCAGCGGTCGGCGCTGCATATCCAACACGCTTCTCGGTCTGGTGCTCCACTGAAGCCGGCATTTCGCTGTGGTGTTGCGTGCTGAAAGCACACAGTGGCGCCCCCCCCTGCCCTAGACTGTGTTTTGGTACCTGGGAGAGAGCAGCGTATTCCCCCTGATTGGGACACTACCGGGAGACGATTGCCGCCATGGATTATTCTCGCAGCGGTAAATTGGCAAACTCACACCGCTGACATTGTCGGGGCATTACTAAGTGCACGGACCGGTCACTGCACCCGAGTCCACGTTGGGGGAAATGCCTATATGTCCGGTATGTGAGAACTACATAGACTATTTGTCAGTGTGGGGACTTCAATTACCAGCATTCATAGCGAGTCCTGCAGCAGAGGATTAAGAGCGGAGCCTCTGATTGGACCAACTGGACTCCAATGGGAGTATAACAAGCAGTACAAACCCCACACAAGAACCCTCGCATCTAAGAACACAATGCTGGCAAGGAGGAAGGCAAACGCCGAAACGCGTCTGCCAGGTGTTTTTATTGGATTTTGATGTCCGGAAGGTGGCAATAAAACTTTCCTGGTGTGGTTCCAACGCATGTCTCGGACCCGTCGTTTAAGAAGAGGCAGATATACATATATATATATATATATATATATATATATGTTGCCTCAGGTGATGGAGCCACAGCACGGCGAGTTGAAGCCTTTAGTGCACTGTGAATTATAACCCCAGTGGGTTGCTGCCTCCCCCAAATAATGCAATAATGTCCCAAGTGGGCTGCAAGAAGTGCACTACAACTACCGGCATTCCTGTGCGCATACGCCCACTGGGGCGGGATATTAAAATGTGCAGGTGGTGCACTCGCTGCTTTTCTCCCTTCCAGCCAGTGAACAAGGGCGATAGGACGCCCGAAACGCGTTTGGCTTAAGACTGTGCATTTGAAGTAACTTACTTGCTGTCCTGCATTCCCGAAAATAAAAGGCTTCAACACGCCGTGCTGTGGCTCCATCACCTGAGGCAACTCGTTCTTTTTCATATATATATATATATATATCAGGATCCTTCTACCCTGAACTCCCCCTGTCCTCCGCCCCTCTATATTTACAGCTGCCTGCTCCCAGCAAAGACAGATAGATATATTACCTAACATTTCAGTCTTCAGAGGCGCTTGTGAATGGAGGTATAACTTTCAATTCTGCTTTGCAGAATGATCTGACCCCAAAAAACGGGACATTAAACTAAAAGTAAGAAAAATGTCGAGACACCAGAACAGTCCTCTAAAAAACGGGACTGTCTGGGTAAATCTGGAACGTCTGGTCACCCTACCCTGGTAGGGCGGAAACAGTAATGCCCATAATATTTTAGACATAATGAATGTATGATGTCGATCTGGAGTAGGGACGGAGAGCAAAAAGGTCAGTCTCACGGTTATCTAGTCGATACATGTCAACAACATCACAAGCGTTACCCCAGAAGTCTATATAGGTAATAGCTACTGTGGATCTCCCTACTTATCGGGGCACCGAATTCGATGGGTATTCCCATTACCCTTTTTCGGGGTAAATTCAGCATCAGCATGTCCCTATGTGTTATTTGGGTACGGCCATGTTGTAGCCTCTGTTGGCTTCCTATTGCACAGCCTTTGGTCCTTTTACCAACCTCCCTATTCCACTGGTCCTGTGTGAGCAGATCTGCTGCTTTCCATCTCTCAGCTAGGAGTCTTTTCTGTGATACAAGAGGAAGGTCGTTGAGCCTGGTTTCAAATATACAGTTGTTTGGAGTTGTTTTTGTAGGGACTGATGTCACTTCCTGATAGTATTCTACCTGTATATTTGTATCTCACCTAAAATGGAATCCCAGAATGATTGTTTTTTGCTGCATGACTACAACATATGCAGAAGGCCAGCTTTGTTTACACGACATCTTGGGTATCAGTCTGAGACCGTGCAGAACATTCTGTTTAAATGATCCAGTGACGGGTATGTACGTGAATAATGTGTTATATTACTTGGGCATTTTGTGACACCATTTTGCGATGAATGGATGTGTGGTTCTTATATAGCACACTGCTACTCCAGGAGTGTCCCGGCGCTTAAGCAATCAGAGACCGAAATAGAGGTATGGTACATCGGGAGTCCTTCAATCCTTATGGTTTGAATAAATAGGTTTTCAGTTCTTTCTTGAATCTCGGTTCCTCCACAATAGTTCTCAAATGCCGAAGAATCTGTTTCCATATGCTGGCCACCATGACTTTGAAAGAGAACATCCCTCTTCGTTGTTTTTTAAAACGGGGGACCGAGAGTAAACTGGCATTACTGGAGCGCAGAGACCTACCTGGTGTATATTTTTTAATTGTCTCATTCAAGTTCATGGGCCAGTTGTTATGGAGGGTTTGACGTGTCTAGTGTCAAAGCCTTATATATAATGCGATGAACGGACCGATGGCTTTTCACGCAGCTGAGATACCGACGCGTCCTTATTTAGTTTATAGAGTAGGTGGACTGCCATGTTCTGTACTACTTATAGAAGCTGAACCAGATATTCGGGAAAGCCCAAGTACAGAACATTGACATTGTCCAGCCTTGAGGGAATCAGCGCCCTGACCATGGTGACTTGTGCAACATGAGGCAGGAAGTTGAGAAAGTTCCTACGAAAGTGACAAATCCAAAAGCATGATTTAACTACTGCTCACACCTGGGCACTGAAAGATAGTTGAGAATCAAACATCATGCCCAGATTTCTAACCACCGCCATTGGAGGTGATGGGTGGTGGGAAGCTGTTGGGCCATGCTCCTGCCTACCCGGGGAGGGGATTCAACCAAGCATTTAGATCTCAGTTTTGTCTGGGTTGCACTGCAATTTATTACCTCTGAGCCGTTCAAGCAAAGCCTTCATGTAAAGTGCAAATTCTTCTTTTGTGCCTGCAGAGTTCCTGTTGTAAGGGAGCAGGAACTGCATATCATCTGCATGTGATATGACCTTGATGTTAAATGATTCAACCAAATATGCCAAGGGGGGTCATATAAATGTTGAAAAGCGTAGAACCCAGGGAGGAGCCATGAGGCACCCCCCATTTCTACGATTTAGCTCCAGGGACATAAAGCTTCATCCAAACTACCTGCTCACGTCTCTCAAGAAAGGAACCCAGCCAGCCTAAGTCTGATCCCATCAACCCCAGATGTGCGAGTCTGTGTAGCAAGATGTCATGGTCCACTGTATCAAATGCTGCTGACAGGTCCAAGAGCACCTAAGTCCAAATTGGCCTAAATAGATTCAGGGACCACCAATAACATTGTCTCGGTTCTGTGGCATGCTCTAAAGCCAGTTTGGGATGGGTGTAACTGTTTTAAGACAGGATGGTGGTAAGCTGCTGATTCCCCACCTTTTCCAGGAATTTCGTGGCTGCTGGGAGCAGAGACGGGTCTGATCTTCCCTTGTGTTTCAGGGTTAGCATTAGCCTTTTTGAGCATAGGAATAATGGTTGCTCCTTTCCAATCATTAGGCATAACGCCCGAATGAAGGTAGATAGCTCCTGGTAGATATGGGCAATAATACCTGTGATAGTCTTCAGGATATGAGGTAGGGTACGGTCGTCAGGAGACCCTGACCTTCAGTTAGCGAACTCTGCTATCAATTCCTTCACAGAAAGGGCATGAAAGGACAACTTAGAATCTGCAGTGGGTCCTACTATGTCTCCAGGCCATGGCACAAGGGTCAACTCATTCACACCCACTAAATTGATCTGAATTTTAATGATCTTATTTTCGAAAAAGTCACAGAGTCTCGAGCACAGTACATGATTAATCTCTGGTGGAGGGGACATAGTTTTAGTAACTGTGAAGCTGGAGACAATTGTGAAAATCTCTTTCCCATTATTGTCTGCCTCTTTAATACATTGGGAATAGAAGGAGCTCCAAACCCCTTTTAAGCTTTATGATAAACCTTAAGGGTCAGTTTGTAACGAGCTTTGACTGTTTTGTGAAAGTAGCAAAGCTACTCCCTTTCCAGTTTTTTGCATGCTGCTCTTTCCAGGACTAACTCCTGGGAGAAGCATTGTGCAGAACGGGCCATAGCTAGTTTCCTAACAGCCGACATAGGGGCAACAGAATCGGCCGCCTTTGTGAGCCAGGACCAAATTGCAATATCTGAAAGAAACAGGTTAATATTAGATTCCTTAGCTTAGAATATCCCCAGGCGTCAGACTGGATCCGCAAACTTTTGCGTAGCAGTAACCTTGCGCGTCAGTAGGCGTCGTCTGCGGCTCCGCGTCCGCCGTCGGCCTCGTTGGCGCCGGGATGACGTCGCCGGAGTACTTAGATGCCGCCCTCGCGCACTGACGTCAGTTCTTCTTTTTTCCGTGCCAGCAAGCGCAGATCCGGAAAAAGTTGTACCCTTAGTCAATTTTTGACTAACTTTTTCGATCCTTTTTGATCATTTTTCGAAGTCTATCGACTCCGACGGTGCAGGTAGGGATGCCCGGGTTCAAACCCTGCGTCGACTGCAACCGACTGATGTCGGTTACCGACCCCCATCGCCGGTGCCTTCACTGTCTGGGCCCGACCACGACGACAAGTCCTGCTCCAACTGCCAGGCCCTGACGTCCAAAGCTAGACGGGATCGGTCCCGCAAGCGACTCGAGCTCCGGCAGTCGGCCTGCGCCGCTCGAGGTCCCGGTCCCCAAGGAGGTCGAGGGACCGGTCGCGGGGTCGGAGTCATAATAGCTCCAGGAGTCGTCACCAGTCTTCGGGCTCAAAGTCCTCAGCTAAGAGGCACAAGAAGTCGAAAAGGCGTCATCGCTCTTCTGACTCCCCCCCGACGCTCGCGTGACGCGGCTGGAGGTTTGGGCGACACTGCTCCCGCAGCTCTGCCGCAGGCGTCGCGGCCTGCTCCATACCCGCCAGTCCCTGGGCAGAACGCGATGCCGGAGGAGATAGAGTCGTTCCTCTCGGCCATGAGGTCACTCACTCCTCCGTCGGGTTCAGCAGCGCCTTCGGGCCAAACGGCCCGACTGGGTCCCCACGCGGGCTGGGTGCTTTGGCCCCAGCGCCGTCAGCGACTTTGGTCCTGACGCCGCAGGTTCCAGCGGATCCGGCTCTGGATCATCGCTGATTGACCTCACGACCTCGCCGGCCCCAGGGTGTCGCCTCTGGCGCCGTCCCAGGATGACGTTGTACCTGGTCCTACCCTCTATTCGGGTCCGGCGTCGGAGCGGCGCCGCTCGGCATCGCTCTCGACGCCGATGGGAGATTTCTATTTCTATGACCCAGCCTCATCCTTTGACCCTGAGTATCAGGAGATGGGAGGCGAGGAGGATTGGGAGGGGTCCGAGGACCCTCTGGCATGTGAGTCTTCTCAGGACTGGACAGGTGAGCTTGGCGAGTCCAGTGGTCTGGACACTTCGCCCGACACTGGTTTTGTCTCCCCTCCTACCGTGGCTACAGGGGAGGGGGCTGCCTATAGTGTGGTGCTGATGCATGCTGCCAAGGCCTTGGGCCTTGAGCTCCCCGTTGCGACCGTGAGGACTAACCTCCTCACTGAGGTCCTTAAACCGCAAGCAAGCTCGGCTGAGCCTCTGCTGCCGTTTAATGAGGCCTTGTCAGACGTCCTTCTGGGCACTTGGTCCAAGCCCGCTACAGGTCCGCCTGTAGATAGGAACGTGGCCAGGCGCCACCGCCCGGCTCCGGGCGACTCTTACTTCCTGTCCACCCACCCCACCCCGAGAACCTGGTCATCCAGGCCTCTAACTCCCAGACCGTATTCCCGACGGCTCCCCCCGATCGGGAATCCAAGAGGTATGAGCAATACGGGAAAAAGGTATTCTCCTCCCTGAGTTTGGGGTTGCGGTCAGTCAACACCGCGTGCCTCTTGGGCCGTTACACCCACTCTCTGTGGGACTCGGTCGCGGACGTGCTGCCACAATGTCCGGAGGGGGTCGGGACTAAACTCGCGCAAGCCCTTGCGGAGGGTCGAGATGCGGCACAGTATTCCATCCGGTGTGGGCTGGATACCACGGACTCACTGGGCAGAGCGATGGCAACGACAGTGGCGATTCGTCGCCACGCCTGGTTGAGGTCCGCCAACTTTTCGGCTGATGTCCAAAACACCCTTATGGACATGCCGTTTGATGGCCGTCGCCTCTTTGGCGACAAGGCAGACCATGCGCTTGAACGCTTTAAGGACTCCAGGGCTACGGCCAAGTCCTTGGGCCTCTCGGCCCGCGCCAGCAAACGGCTGCCTTTCACTCCTTTCGTGGCCAAGCAAGTGGCGCCCCCACACGTCCTGCCATCCACAGGCCACAGACTACCATTAGGCGCGGTGGCGGACGTGGAAACCGCCGTGGCGGTGGTCAGGGACAACGGCGAGGCCAGTCCACACCTGCCCCAGCAGCATCCGCCTCAAAACCCTCTTAGTCTGAGATTTCAGGCCCATGTGATGCCAGTGGGGGCAGGGTTCGCCATCACCACCTCCACTGGTGCACTGTCACATCGGACAAGTGGGTGCTGCAAATCGTCCGAAGGGTCTACTCCCTCCCCTTCGAGGCGACCCCTCCAGCCATGCCACAGCAGTACCACAGCGTGTCGGGGGATCGCTTGAAACTTCTACAAGAGAAAGTTACGGCCCTCTTGGCCAAGGGGGCCATCGAGCACGTTTCTGGGCCAGAAATAGGGTGTGGTTGTTACTCCCACTACTTTCTGGTAGCCAAGAAGGGCAAAGGGGGCCTACGCCCTATCTTGGACCTGCGGAACGTCAACGGCTTCCTCCGGAAGGAGAAGTTCAAGATGCTGACTTTGGCTCAGGTCTTAGCTGCCCTGGACCCGGGAGACTGGATGGTAGCATTGGACTTGCAGGACGCTTATTTTCACATCCCGTCCTGCCGGTCCACCGGCGTTACCTGTGGTTCACGGTAGGCCACGAGCACTTTCAGTTTACCTTGCTCTCCTTCGGCCTTACCAGCGCCCCACAGGTGTTCACGAAAGTGATGGCGGTGGTCGCAGCTCATCTGCGCAGGTTAGGGGTTTCAGTCTTCCCCTACCACAATACAACCCAGAGAGTTCTGTCACTCAACCACCCCATTGCTACATGCCTTTTAGCAAGGAGTCAGGGCTTTAAGTGGGCCTGGTCTCACCGGGTCGGAACACCAGCAGTTTTTAGGTCGAGCTGGCGTAAGCAGCGCGAAGCGCTGCTGTCTCCAGCGAGCTCTATTGTTAGGGAATTGCCTTGGAAGTGGAACAGGAGATGGGCATGAGCTTTCGGCGATTTCAGCAGGTGCACGCGCACGTACAGCCACGAGCCATGCACATCTCCTGTCCCGCTTCCAAGTCAAGTCAGCCTCATACAATAGCATTACTTTAACTAACTAACACACACACACACGCACACCCAGGGGCGCACACACACACGCGCGCACCCCCCTCCCAGCCAGTGCATGCAACTTGTCTTCAAACAGCCTACAAACTCTCACTTACCGGCTTGGTCCGTGCCTGTCTCCTGGCACGCTTCGGGGCTCTCCTCACCACTCGGGAGCCCTGTGTTGCCTCTGGTGCCATGCAGTCTTCGCCCGGTCCCTCTGATCGGGCAAGGGACTTCAGCATTGAGCCTGCGTGGTTCCGGACGTTCTCCCAGCGGTTCCTTCCGGTTTCTTTTGCAGGCCCCGCCCACGTCCCAACAAAGGCTGCCTGACTTTCGCGATGCCGCCTCAGTTCTTGATCGGCATTTGTAATTTTGTTTCTATTGCTTGTTGTTTTTGCTCGTTTTTTTTTTTTTAAACCTTTATTTTTCAGTTTTCGCAACATATACAACAACACCCAATTGGCATCACTACAATGTATGTATACATTTCGACTACCTCATTATCGGCATTTAGGAATGTAGGCAGCATCCAGAGAGCAACCGACACATGGGGAAGGAACCCAATAGCAAAGAAATACATATATCGTGAGGAAGCAGCCAAGCACATCACAACTATAGGTGGTATAGCACTTTAGGGGACACCCTGACTCAACAGGCGTACACACCCCGCTACTCGCACTGTCAGACTCGCCATGGGAGGAGAGCACCCTCTCCGCTAGTCCTGAGGTACACATGACTCGTCAGGCAAGGAAGTCGTTTTGCAGTTTCTCGTCTTTTGCTCGTTCTTAGATGTGGCTGTTTCTTCCTTCCAATCGGCATTTATAATTCCATTTCAATTCACCATTGTGTATTTCATTTTCGCCATTCCAATTTACAGTTTTTGTTGGCAAGCCAATGTTTATTTAATTTTATTGGTTCTGAGTGTTATTTTTTTGTAGCCACGGGAGAGCCAATGACGAGACTCAAACCCGGTTCTGAGTCCCAAAGTCGGCAGCTCTGTAGGTTACTCCACGCCCCCTCATGTTGCTATCCCCATCTCTTCTCGGAGCAGTGGATTACCATTCTCTGGGATGTGTGGTGCCCATATCGACATCATGCTCCAACGTGCTGTTTAGGGGTGCTATGCTTTGTCCCCTCATGTGCAGTGGTTGTACAGGTCAACAGTGCAGGGTGGAGCCACCGGGAAGTGAGTAGTGTGCACTTTTCAGGCTAAAACATGTATTTTGGGCTGCCTAGCTCAGCCGGGTGTAAAGTAGTGTGCTGTGTGGTGACCCATGCTGTGCTCCTGTGGTGTGTTTCACACTCGTCTCTTGAGGAGCCCTAAATGCATTGCTTGTTGTTATGAAGCGGCTCCTGGGTGGGGCAGGGGGGAGCAAGCTATTCTGGGCGTGGTATGTTTACATTAGGCTTTAACCGGAATTGTATTGTTTTCTGTTGCATTTCTACTGGTGTGTTTTAGCCTTAGCAAGAGCTAAAGCGTGTCCTTTGTGTGCTGTCTATAATAAGCCCAACAAAAATGGAAAAACAGAGAATATATCCACAGTATAAACTTTTGCATTGTTATTGCTTCCCCTGTAGTCACTTCTCACACCCTTCACCCCTCACCCAGCATTGCTTGTTGGTTCTATGTTTCTTTCTCTCTGCATGCGCTGGGTCGTGTGCTGATCGAACTGGCCACCATGTGCGACACTCAGCAGGAGTTTGTCACCACCTTTTTTATGCAAAACAACAGCAGTAGCGCCTCTGGACGAGGTATGCGGGATGTAGGCGTACTGCGAGGAATACGGTCCTTGCAGACATTTTCCCGAGGCCTGGTATAATCTGATTTGAAGAACAGGCAGCAACTAAAAGCATGTGCAGTCTCCGCTATTTAATACATTTCTATAGCACCAGTCTGTGAATACTTCGTACTGCAAGAGACACCACAGATTGGGATTACATTAGAAAGAACATCGCTTTTTCTGCCTTTAGGTAAGAAGGCTGATGTTTTATTATAGTACAGACTTTTTTAAACGTGAATATAAATATTACTGTATCATGAACTTCTCCCAGCAACAGCATCGTAGTTAGTGAAACGTTATTAGATTTCACACTGCTTGTTTTTTCCAAACTTATCGCTGCCTGCAAACCACTCTTGCCAGGGGCTGTGGAGCAGGACTCACAAATATCCTCGGGCCCGTGTGTGCTGTGGAGGGTCAGGCTCATTGAAGCAAACTCTTTTCTTGTATTTCTCTCTAACTTTCGTGGGGGCAGCGGAGAGGTGTTATTACTTAACCTCTCCCACGCTGGTGACGGAACCGCTCCATCATGAGCCACGGGTGGGCTGTGCTGGTGACCACGCGGTTCCGTCACGGCCTGCTCGGAACGCCTGCGCGGCAGCGATTTCGCGCCTGCACTGAGCGTTCTATTGAGCGGGCGGGGCCGTGACGGAACCGCTCAGTCACAAGCACAGCCCACCCGAGGCTCGTGATGGAACGGTTCCGTCACCAGCGTGGGAGCGCCGCGCGACCCCCCCCCCCCGCAGCGCTGCGCGACCCCCCCCCCCGCAGCGCTGCGGCGGAATTGCCGCCGCAGCGGTGTCTGCTGTGTTATAACTGCTCTCAATTGTGGAAAAGTGGTACTGTATGTGGGAGAACATGGGCTTATTCGCTGTATGTAATACTGTCGGGTGCTCTGCCTACTCTTGGTAATGTGAGAGGGATTTGCCTGTGTCTATCAAAGAAGGTGGTTAATATGTACGTGAGGGACATCCTGCTTGCTCCTTGTTCTTGGGTGTCTGTGTTTTTCCTTATCTGAGGGAGGCTGTAATATCGGATCATGTTTCAGCAGCGCTGCTTCCCCCATCAATGTCCAGCTGCCCCTCTCGAGGATTGCCTCTCACAGGTCAAGGACCCCCACACCCAACAACAGTAATACATGAGTATTTTGCACTCTGTGCATGTTTTACTTAAAGCTTTTCAACTTTAAAAAAGGTCATTTAGCCCAATAGACTCGATGCCAGTGCTCCATAAAAACCTCTGTAGGCAGCTGCCTCAGGGTACCACCTCAAAGGGGAAATGCAGAGCGCCAAACTGCAATGAAGAAGTTTAAAAGTTGCCCTGCGTCTTTTGAAGAGTGAGCGCCCAAGTGGCAAACTAAACATTTTGCCAGTACTTCTGGAAATACTTGCGGCAAGTGGACCAGATTGCATGTGCTAGGGCCCATTTTACCTAGGCCAAAGTTAAATAAAGTTGAGCAGCTGAAAGGGAGAGAAGGAGGTGCCCTGGCCAGTGATACCTAGCTATATGGTATATTGCATCTGAGTTTGATATGTATTCAGTGCTCTGTTTAATGTATTCTGTTAGTGGTGTTTGCTGCCTAAAAGAACATTTGTGCCAGCCTCAACTTAAAAGTAATAGTAACAACCCTAACATCTTCATTACTTGTACACACAAGTGCAGGTGCTGTATTTGTGCAGTTGTGTACTATTTATACCACTGTTTCCCAAATTGTGAGTCGCGGCCCACTGGTGGGTCGCAAGATGGTTTTTGTTGGTTAACAAAAGTCCAAGCAAAAAATAAAGAGGTATTCAAATTTGGTGCCCCCCACCCCCAAATTGTCTCCAGTTCCGCCTCTGACTCAGAGTGTCCCACAAAAGGATGTAAAGTGAACGAGAAATATACAATGCAAATAAGAGCCACTAATTATTTGGGAGACTCTGCAGGAACTGGTCTTTGGAAGAAGGGTCAGCGTTTAAGTTAGTTTTTCACTATGCTGGATATTTATTGCCATCACAAAATCAAAGTAAAAAAAAAAGCCTTTGCAATGCAATAGGTCTCGCATTTACACGAGTTTCAGCTATTGGTGTTATAAATGACTGTGTTTTATTTCTTTTTTTAATTAAAAACATTTAAAAAAGGCATTGTCATTTACAATGTGAGTGTTTAAGCTTCGGCATTGTAAATGACAATGCCATGTTTTTATCTATTTTCAAAACCAACACATAGATAAAAGGTTTGTCATTTACAATTCTAATAGCTCAAACTTTTGCAAATGCAAGACCTATTGCATTGCAAATGCTTGTTTAACTCCTCCCATGCTCTTGACGAGCTCAGCTCGTCACAGCCGTTAGAACGCTCACACGCGTGGATAATTCCCCTGCTGTGCTGAGCATTCTATTGAAACGGGCGTGGCCGTTACGAGCTCAGCTCGTCATGAGCACACAAGATCCGTGACTCATGAAGAGCTGAGCTCGTCATTAGCACCGGGGCGCTGTGCGTGCCCTCCCTCCCCCCAGCACAGCAGGGGAATGTGCCCCGCAGCCAAGGGGTTAAAGAGGGCTTCGAAACGGGTCTCTATTGGGCTCTGTTTTGTGTCCTGGCACTTTGACTGCAGTGACACAGTCCGGAAAAAAACGGACCGCCTGTGCCACGGCACAAAACAGAGCCCGATAGAGACCAGTTTCAAGACAGCAGGCACATCATGTGCACCTGCTCACACTGCTCACTTCTCACTAGTGGAGAAGTTACGGCATGACGTAATGTCAGGTGAGTGTTGTAGGGGAAGGGAAATCCGTTAAAGAGAGTCATTTCCTCTCTGGATTTCCCTTCTCTTTTAGAAACTCAGGAGCAGCAACACTGTTGTGCTGTAGCCAGGGCTTTAAGTCGAAGCTTTTTCATTATTATATACAAGCCATAGTTGCTGCTTATTTATCTTATGCAACTAACACCCATTGACAAAGCCAATAGTCCTGACTTATTGTAGGTATGATGTTACTTGTTGCTCCATATATCTGGATGCAATGACAGAAACAGCAAAATACTAGTCGGGTGGCCCACTATGCTAACCACAGATTCTTAGCTGACATGTGTTTAAGCCACGCCCTTAATTACATTGGCCACGCCCCTTTGAGCACCCCCCCCCCCCCCCAGTTTTTTCATCCCACTTAAAGCCCTGGCAAGGACCATTGCTAGTTGTAAAACTTTCCACTGCCTTTTCTCCCCCCTGGGATGCTTTATTAAGCCCAGGAGACACTGCACTGGGCCGTCCTCAGGGATAATAGGATGCCCAGCTCTAAGGTCGGGGCTCCGCTTGCGGGTATCACCTCACCCTGTAAGAGCGTCTTTTGCTCCGAAGAGCTAAACATCAAATTATGGTCCAAATCTTTCGATATTGTTAATGCTGAACCAAAATCCCTACATAAGAAATGGGAGGGGGCACAGTCAATCCATATGGTCTAGTGGGTGTGCAAAAACTAAACAACAAAGGAAAAAATATTAAAAACAACAATGTAAACATCCATACATAAAAGACCATAACAGATAGTGTTCAATTGACAGGTGCAGTGGTCATTAATTAATGATGTACAAAGAGTTCCTCATCCTTGTTCATTCCTTTGGTTAAAATGAGTCAGACCTCAATAATGTAGCTCGACGTCATTCTTCTAAAGAAATGAATCCTATCACCCCCTTCTTGGATTTTTAAGAATACATTTGATCCCAAAATATTTAACGGCTTTCCAATTGCTTTCATTGAAATCAATGCACAACAGAGCAGTACTGTAAGTCGAGTCTCTGTTAGATATTGCTTGCATATTTTCAAGTACTTGTTTTTTTTTACTTCATCAGAGTGGCTCATTTTTCTTCCAATGCTGCAGGTGAATTTTACAATTAAACCTACAAAGTTATCACTCTAGTATACTGTCCCCTGGTAGTGGCTCTTGTTCTGCAGCTGATTTTTGTTTTGAATTAGGTTTGGTCGTATGAAGTGCGCACACAAACTGTGTTGTTCTGGTGGATTTTAATGTTGATGATATCTGGGTCTACATCTACACTCCTTCTGGATCATATGAATGGTTGTGATACTATTCCCATAATCAGTTACCAGACCCACCTCGGAGGTTACATTTAACCATCTACCAAACTGGAAATTTCTGTTAAAGTTATTTTACAGGTCTCGTCAGACCTTTTCTTATATCTCTAGTTCTTAGGTGTAGCTGTTTCAGATGAAGATGCCCCTGTAAAATTGAAGAAAACTGGAAAACAATGCTTGGAAGCAGCTTGTTTTTCTGAAGCGTTAAAATCTCTCGAACACTAAACTAGACAAGCAGAACGAAAATGGAGGCTTTATTGTGATCTCAAATCAAAATCAATTTACAAGGCTATCCATGTCACACAAAAACAATTGTACACAATGAGGATTATTGAATCCAACAGTAAAAAACAAGAACTCTTCAGAGTTGTTAAGGCACTATCTTCCCCCCTATCTTTTTCCGCCAAACTTGTTTCTCCATCCTTTTGTGCTGATCTAGTAACCTTTTTTATTCCAAAAATTAGTAACATTAGAACTGCTATATCTCAAGACCATACCTGCCCAGTCACCTAATCATACCAATACTGATAAGCCTTGCCTAGAACCGTTCTGCTGTTAGCGCAATGATTTTGATTTATGTATTAACAAATACAAGTCTGGATTTCAATTAAATCCAATTCAAGTGCATCTGTTACATAATATTCTTTCTGTCAAGGGCTTGTACAACATTATTTCATTGTCTTTAAAAACTGGACTGACCCCTAGTCCTCTTAACCAAGGCATTGTCAGACCATTATTTAAAAAAAACTTGGATCATTCAGGTTCCCAAAATTATCATCATATCATCTTTCAGCCAGTGGTGGCAAAAATTGCATGCAAACCTGCTGACCGGCCTTGGTTCCTACCTACCATCTCAACTACCTTCTAAATCCGGAGATCCCCGACTGGTGGGGCTACCTGGTGGCGCACTAAACACATCTTAGGGGCGGGGTGATCAGCTGTGGCATCGCACAGCAGGCTTTGTGCCCCCCCCCCCTCAGCTTCTGTAGTGCTGTCCAGCCCCCCTGCATGCGCTTTTGTTAGACGTTCGACTTTGTTACTGCCTCTGCTTCCACCGATTGAATCACCCCTAGTTTTCACTGACTCTCCCCTCTCTCAAATGATGGAAAGTGGCTAATTCCTGGGTCTCTTCTTTGGCTTTTCAAGCGACCTGAACCTGCCACCAATGGACACTTCAGTTGACTACTTTCTTATCCATTGACGCTGGAACGCTGGTACCTTGTACATCAGCCTGACTCCACTTTGTCTTCCCTGCTCATTGGAACTCCTGCGCAATCCTTAGTCCTATCCAGTCGTGGGCCTGCCTTCCCACTGAAGGGGTTCTGCCCACGCTTACCTCCCACAGATTAGGGTACACCCCAGCCGACCAGGGGGAGACATGGACCTCCCCCAACACCTGGCTGCATTTCGCCCTAGCTCCTACATCTCGCTGTGGAGTCCCAACCATCACCAGTACCCCTTGAGCTGGAGAACTTGACTTGGGCCCCTAAACGACACATGCACAATCTGCACACCTCCTACACACAGCTAGAGACACTTCAGCTGGAATATGCCATGCACTAAACTGGCAAAGACACTGCGAACAGCCTTCCCAGAGACAATCAGGTCGCTTCTATGCGGCTCAAGTCTGACCCCTCAACCCTGGCACACATGGACCCTCCACTCGGGGCTGCGGCTGCCCCGCGAACACAAGACTACATGAATTTCTTTTTACAAGAAATTAAATCGGAAATCGGCTCTCTTAAAACTGAATTCAAGACCTGCCTCAAAGACTGGAAGCAAGATACCACAGGGATCGGGGGCATGTCAACAACCTAGAGCGCATGGTGAATGCCCGAGCATTGGTGGAGGAGAATGGCTATTCATTGACCTTCAAATAAAACAGGAGGATTTGGAAAATAGAAGCAGGAGGAACAACCTACGCATCAGAGGGCTCCCTAGAGGAGCGGAGGGTCCTGGCTTTTGCAGTGAATCTGCTCCATGAGATTAGAAGCGACGACGATGCCTCCTCGCCTCCTCTTGACACAGCCGAATGGGTCGCCACGGTCCCCGGTCGCCCGGATTTTGTACCAAATTTTTCTTATAAGAGTACATTCTTTACCGAGAAAGAACCTATTTTGAAGGCCTCACGAAGGAAGGTAGAGCTGGCTTAAAAGGGGTTCACAATCCAACTCTACCAGGACATTGCCCCGGTAATGCTACGATGACGCAGAGACTTCAAAACAGTCACAGATAAACTACATGAGCTCGACATTAAATACCAATGGAGCCATCCCTTTGCATTGATCATCTGGGAAGTCAAGCGTTGGGTGCGTCGCTCCTTACATGAAGCTAAAGAGCTTCTCCAGCTTCCAGTGCCCTCATGCAAGGCTAGTACCTCTCCTCCACATATCTTATCTCGAGAACCCACGCGCCCGGAGTGGCCCATGGAGTCCCGGCCTAGATGTAGGGCCCGAGCTGTGGAGCAGTCCTCTTCCCAAGCCAAACAAGAAATTATTCAGCACCTCCAGTCCACAGACGGTGAGCACTTGCCCACCCATTCTCAAACTGCCTCTGAATGACATCTGCCGCACGCCTGTCCTGATTGAGGCATGGAACCCCTGCTTGCTTCGAACACACCCTCAGTATGGCTAGCCTACATCCATCTGCTCTACCTCTCTCTCAGCGGAATACCTTTACTCTGTATATTCAGGAACTATCTCCCAGGTGATCTGATTTTCCAACGATGCCACCCTAGACTGCCAGCGGCTTCTTCCACTGCAATGACATGCTCCTGAACCCCTGCTGCTGTTATGGATTGGGAGTCTGCGGTGGAGCCCTCTACTCACCCTACCGCTTGCTGGCCGCCGGAGATGAGCTCTGTGACCCATATCGACTCCTCTATTTCCTAGTTGACCGCCCAGCCCAATCCTAACCTTCGGAGAGTGACTTCTGCAGAATAGCTCGTACTTTGGCCAGAGAGCTATTCCAGGACTGGAATCAACCTTTTTGGGCCTTTTGACCTCTCATTATTGATGTTTTCCTCTAGTCTTCTGCCCTTTTTCTTTCTTTTTACGCTGTGGTGGGTGGGGAGTGGAAGAGGAGATCATTTTGGTCTGCTCTCTATCTAGTGTTGGGTTTGGTGCGGCGCTCAACGCCTTTTTTGACCTCTATCCCTGGTCTTCACCCTTCTGGGCCTTTCTTGTTCCCTCTCCCATATAGACAACATACCTGTGACTTGCTACACATACCTGTGGCCGCTCTCAGAACACGCCTGCCGGCCCCCGGGGGCGACACTTTTACGTGCCAATCCTATTGTAGTAATTCCTACCCCCTGCTCTTGACAATGGGTCCTACGTCTTGTACCAAATATCTCTCCCTTAATGTGAGAGGTCTCAATGCTCCTAACAAAAGGCGACAGGTCTGGCGATACTTACTTATTCAAGGCTGTGATATTATCTTATAACAAGAGACTCACCTCCAACAACCCAACACACAATGCATGGCCCATCTGAAATATCCGACACAATTCTGATCATCCTCCCCAACCAAAACTGCTGGAGTTGCAATTCTATGCAAAGCGGGACTTCACCTCAGGGGCTCCGGGTGGTAAGGGACGGCAGGTTTTTAAAAATCGTGATCCAATATAATACACAACCCCTCACCTTGCTTAACATATATATGCCCCTAACCAAGTGCAGGACCTCTTTCCTAAAAACTTATTAAAAAATCAGGTGGCACGGGAGGGGGAATCAACTAATCCTGAGGAGGGGGAGGGGGCCTTTAGTTTGGTCTAGGAGCCTGATCTGGACCGCAGTTCTATATCCTTTCAGGGCACTGGAGCGATGTCTGTGACATTGAAGAGGGCACTCATGGACCTGGGCCTTGTAATTGCCTGGTGCTACCAATTTCCAGACACACTGGATTTCTCATATTATTCCCATGTCCACGTCTCCTATTCCCGCACTATTTTTTTCTTTCTCACTCCCTCATACAAGACCTAGAATCTGCCCTTATCTCAGACATATCCAATTTCACCATGCCCATCTGGAAGTGCTGTTGCACGGACACGCTAACACGCCACAACCCGACCTCGCTGGCGATTGCCCCTCTCCACATCCAACGTGACCTGGTCGATGTGGCCGAGATAGGGCAGGAGATCTTGGCCTACTTCACCTCCGGTGATCTCCCTGAAATCCCACATTTTGTTCTATGGGACGCCTTCAAGGCGACAATATGGGGTACTATTATCTCATTTGCTATAGCGCATAGTTGGGAGGCCCGACTAGTCGAAACCCGCCTGGCTAGCGACATCAAGGCCCTGGAGCGATTGGTTCACTCAGTACCCTCCAGACACCACAAACGGCGCCTAGCTATGCTTCGGGGTCAACTGTGGGCACATCGACAAACAAGGGGGAGGGGACACTGTTGGCACTGAAACCAAGATACTATGAAGAAGGAGATAAAGTGGGGTCAGTCCTTGCCCGTCGACTACGTTGGCGGGCAGCAAAGGCCCACAATGCAAAGGTTAAAAGTGTAGAGGGCACGTGGGCCATATTGGAGTGCGATAAACAACAAGCATTTTACACTTTCTATACCGTCCTATATGACAAAGAACCCTCCTCCCCGAGCGAAATTCACTTTCTCCTTTCCACTTGTCCGTGGTCTCCCCTTGCCGTGTAGCACTTGCAAATTCTCGAAGCACCAATTACGTTAACCGAAATACAGCGGGCGCTAAAGGATGTGCCAGTTGGCAAAACTCCGGGGCCAGACGGTCTACCAGTCCTTTTCTATCGCCTATTTTTACCCCAAATCCATGATCACCTATTGAGACTTTTCAACTCTAAGCCTGAAAAGGATCCGGCACTATGCTCATTATACTGCTCTATGGCCCTCCTCAACTCTGATGCCAAAATCTATACTAAAATCTTGGCAAACCGATTGGAACCCTACCTGTCTGGCCTGATAAACCCAGACAGGTTGGGTTCATACACCAGCAACAGGGGGCTGACAACATATGTCGGGTGGCTCACCTAGTAGAAAAATCTCAACAAAGGGATATCCCCGCTTGCCTACTCTCCCTAGATGCTGAAAAAGCATTTGACCGCGTTGACTGGGTCTTTCTAGGGGCGGTCCTCCCAAAAATTGGTCTGGGCTCAGACATGGTCTTTCAAATTATGGCCTCCTATATCACTCCCCAGGCACAGATTAGGGTCAATGGCCAGCTCCCTCAAACTACACATATACAAAGAGGCACTAGGCAGGGATGCCCTATCTTGCCCCTGCTCTTCGCCCTCGCAGTTGAGCCACTGCCAATCGATATCTGTCAAACGGAGGGCATCAGGGGTAGCCCCTTTGGGGGCACTGAACACAAGGTAGCATTATTTGCCGACGACCTCTTATTTATCCTGATAGACCCTAGGAATTCTCTCGTTGTGCTGATTTTGCTCCTCAGCTCTTTTGAGGAAGCCTCAGGTTTTCAAATCAACCTGGCCAAATCCAGGGCTCTGAACTTTTCGACAAAGATATGCCGGAATTGCAATCCCTCACCCCATATCAAGGTGCCTCACACTCACTCCGCTACCTTGGGCTGAACCTAATCCCCTCCTTATGAACACGGGCACAGGCAAACTGGCCGGAGTAAAAAAAATCTGTATTAGAAGACCTTCCAACCTGGAAATCGCTCTCAATCTCTTGGCTTGGGCTACTCAACGCAATTAAAATGTCTATCCTCCCAAAAATCCTATATCTATTTCATACACTACAAACCCCTAGCCCACAAGCAGATATACCGCACCTACAGTGAGACCCTTCCACTTTCACCTGGGGCAGGAAGCGACTGAGAGTGCCCAACAGAATCCTTATGCTACCTAGTCAAGTCAAGTCAAAGATTTATATAGCGCGCTACATACCCGGAGGGTCTCAAGGCGCTTGAAGAAGGGTGGGGAATTACTTGTCGAATATCCAAGTTTTAAGTTGTTTTCTGAATGCTAGGTGGTTCTGAGTGAGACGAAGGTGAGTGGGGAGTGAGTTCCAGGTTTTAGCTGCGAGGTAGGAGAAGGATCTACCTCCGATGGTGGTTTTATTGATGCGAGGTACGGTAGCAAGCGCTTGGTTGGAGGATCGTAGTTGGCGGGAGGGGGTGTAGAAGGAAAGTCGTGTGTTGAGGCATTCGGGTCCAAGTTCGTAAAGTGCTTTGTGTGCGTGGGTTAGGAGGCGGAAAGTAATCCTCTTATTGACAGGTAGCCAGTGGAGGTTTTTCAGGTGATTAGAGATGTGGTCTTTACGTGGGATGTCTAGTATGAGTCTGGCTGATGCGTTCTGGATGCGTTGGAGTTTATTCTGGAGTTTTCCGGTGATACCGGCATATAGGGTGTTTCCGTAGTCCAGGCGGCTTGTAACCAGTGCATGGGTGACCGTTTTTCTGGTTTCGGTGGGGATCCAGCGAAATGTTTTTTTGAGCATGCGAAGGATGTTGAAGCAAGATGATGAAACGGCGTTTACTTGTCTGTTCATAGAGAGTGAGGAGTCCAGGATGACGCTCAGGTTCCGTGCGTGGTCCGTCGGGATGGGTGCTTTTCCAAGGGCCTCTGGCCACCAAGAGTCATCCCAGGCGGAGGGGGAGGTACCTAAGATAAGGACTTCTGTTTTGTCTGAGTTCAGTTTCAGACGGCTGTGCTCATCCACTCGGCTACTTCTTTCATTCCTTCATGTAGGTTAGTTTTGGCGGTGTTAGGGTCTTTGGTGAGTGATAGGATCAGTTGAGTGTCATCCGCGTAGGAGATGATGTTGAGGTTGTGTTGGCGTGCGATGGCCGCGAGGGGGCTCATGTATACGTTGAAGAGGGTGGGACTGAGTGAGGACCCTTGGGGTACGCCGCAGATGACTTCAGTGGCCTCTAAGTTGAAAGGTGGGAGGCGGACTCTCTGGGTTCTTCCGGTGAGGAACGAGGTGATCCATTCCAGTGCTTTTCCTTGTATTCCGATGTTTCTGAGGCGCTGTAGAAGGGTGCTATGGCAGACTGTGTCGAAGGCTGCGGAGAGGTCGAGGAGGATGAGGGCGACTGTGTCTCCATTGTCCAGAAGAGTTCGAATGCCGTCTGTTGCTGCGATGAGGGCGGTCTCCGTGCTGTGTTTGGCTCGGAAGCCGGACTGTGAGGAGTCGAGGGATTTGTTGGTTTCGAGGAAGGCGGCGAGCTGGTTGTTGACAGCTTTCTCGATGACTTTGGCTGGGAATGGAAGGAGCGAGATGGGGCGGTAGTTTTTGAGTTCGGTGGGGTCCGCTGTGGGTTTTTTCAGAAGGGCGCTAAGTTCTGCGTGTTTCCAGCTTTCCAGGAAGGTGGCGGAGTTGAGGGAACAGTTGATGACTTCTCGAAGGTGTGGTGCTATGATGGAGTCTGCTTTGTTGAAGATATGGTGAGGGCAGGGGTCTGTGTGGGATCCTGAGTGGATGGAGTTCATCAGGCGGATGGTGTCCTCAGTGGAGATTGGGTTCCAGTCATTAAGGATGTTCAAGGGGGTGAAGGTCCTGCAGTAGGTTGGGTGGCTTGGTCTCCGGGTCGGTTGTCGAAGCTGTTGTGGATGTCTGCGATTTTGTTGTGGAAGAACGAAGCTAGGGAGTCGCAGAGGGCTTGATAGGGGGTGATGTTGTTGGAGTTGGCTGAGGGGTTGGTAAATTCTTTGATGATGTTGAATAATTCCTTGCTGTTGTGGGCGTTGTTGTCTAGTCGGCCTTTGAATGCGGCTTTCTTGGCAGATCGGATTAGTTGGTGGTGTATGCGGGTGGCGTTTTTGAAGGCGTCTTTGGTGCTGGTGTTTGGGTCTTTTTTCCAGGCTTTCTCGAGAGAGCGACAGAGTTTCTTGGATTTCTTAAGATCATCGTTGAACCAGGGGGCGTTTTTGCTGCCTAGTTTGATTTGACGTTTTTTCAGCGGTGCTAGGATGTCGGCGCTGTTGGATAGCCATTGGGTGAGGTTAATGGCTGATTGGTCGGTATTTGAGGAGTGGGCAGGGGGGTTTTGGAGAAGCGATGAGGAGATCTGGTCGATGGTGATTTTGTTCCAGTTTCTTCGCATAGTAGGTTGAGGATGGTTGTGAGTTGTGGTCTTTTTGTAGATAAAGTAAACGCAGCTGTGGTCCGTCCAAAGGAGAGTAGTGGTGTGACTGAAGGAGACATGTTTGCTGGAGGTGAAGATAGGGTCGAGTGTGTGACCAGCGATGTGGGTGGGCGTAGTGACAAGTTGTTTGAGTCCGAGGTTGGCGAGATTGTCCAGAAGGGAGGTGGCGTTGCTGTCATTTCTCTTTTCCAGGTGAAAGTTGAGGTCTCCCAGCAGAATGTATTCTTCGGAAGGGAGGGCGTGCGGGGTGATAAAGTCAGTGATAACGTCGCTGAATTGTGCACAGGGTCCTGGAGGTCGGTAGAGGAGTGTGCCTCTGAGTGTGGTTTTGGGGTCGGTGTGGATCTGGAAGTGAAGGTGTTCGGCGCTGGTAAGGTTGGCGTCTGAGCTGGTTGAGATGCGGATGGAGTTCTTATGGACGATAGCGATGCCTCCTCCTGTTTGGTCGGTGCGGTCCTTACGGATGATCTTGTATCCTTCCGGGATGGCTATGGTGATGTCTGGAGCTGATGAGGCGTTCATCCATGTTTCTGTTAGGAAGGCGACGTCGGGAGAAATGGTGTCTAGTAGGTTCCAGAGGTCGATGGCGTGTCTGTGGACTGAGCGAGTGTTGAGCAGGATGCATTTTAGGTGGTTGGAGTCAGATCTCGGTTGTGTGATCGTGGATGAGGAGTTTTTCTTGGTGCCGTCGAACTTGCAGGAGTAGCAAGTGAAGGGTCCATGGGTGTGTCCGGAAGCGGCTTGGGCGCGGTTGGAGAGTCGGCCGGGGTTAAGGGCTAGGAGGGTGGAGGCGTCGTAAGTAATGGGGAAGGGCTGGGCATAGCGTGGACCAGGGGGTCTGGCGCTGGGCACGGTCCAGGCGCAGACGGGCGTAGACGGGCTTACCTTTGGCGCACCTTCGGCGTGAATGGGGCGCGACCGCTGCGCGTGTACGCAGCACGCAAAATCAGCTGTCATATGTGGATGGTGGAAGGGGAGGGGCGAGGGAGTGTCAGCTGGGAAGGCGGGAGCGGGGTGGAGACTGGGGCGTGGCGCCACAAACAACAACAATGTTAACACCAAAATGGCCGGCAGCGCGGAACGGAGCAGGCAGCCACAGTGATACTCAAAGTGCAGGGAAAACTAGACAAAAATGCGGTCAGGGCAACACATGGACAGCACAATGCTACAAGCAGCAAATAAGCAGGCGAAGTGGTTAGCGCTATCAGGCTACAGTAATATAACAACAAAACGATCCTGCTATGTGATTCAAATAATTAAATAATAGCGATGTTGATGATTGCAGCGGTCCTGAAATGCACATTCTGAAATAAATATCAATGAGCACAATCAGCAGATGAGAGCAACGATACCAGGCTGTGAGGGGAGGCGGGTCGGGGAGCAGCGAGGAGGAGCGGCCGCGTCTGTGGAACACAGGACGGTCACAGCGCGATCTTTGCAGCGTGGGGCAAATGGTCTTAGTGGGAGGGAGTGTCAGCTGGGAAGGCGGGAGCGGGGCGGAGACTGGGGCGTGGCGCCACAAACAACAACAATGTTAACACCAAAATGGCCGGCAGCGCGGAACGGAGCAGGCAGCCACAGTGATACTCAAAGTGCAGGGAAAACTAGACAAAAATGCGGTCAGGGCAACACAGGGACAGCACAGTGCTACAAGCAGCAAATAAGCAGGCGAAGTGGTTAGCGCTATCAGGCTACAGTAATATAACAACAAAACGATCCTGCTATGTTATTCAAATAATTAAATAATAGCGATGTTGATGATTGCAGCGGTCCTGAAATAAATATCAATGAGCACAATCAGCAGATGAGAGCAACGATACCAGGCTGTGAGGGGAGGCAGGTCGGGGAGCAGCGAGGAGGAGCGGCCGCGTCTGTGGAACACAGGACGGTCACAGCGCGATCTTTGCAGCGTGGGGCAAATGGTCTTAGTGGGAGGGAGTGTCAGCTGGGAAGGCGGGAGCGGGGTGGAGACTGGGGCGTGGCGCCACAAACAACAACAATGTTAACACCAAAATGGCCGGCAGCGCGGAACGGAGCAGGCAGCCACAGTGATACTCAAAGTGCAGGGAAAACTAGACAAAAATGCGGTCAGGGCAACACAGGGACAGCACAGTGCTACAAGCAGCAAATAAGCAGGCGAAGTGGTTAGCGCTATCAGGCTACAGTAATATAACAACAAAACGATCCTGCTATGTTATTCAAATAATTAAATAATAGCGATGTTGATGATTGCAGCGGTCCTGAAATGCGCGTTCTGAAATAAATATCAATGAGCACAATCAGCAGATGAGAGCAACGATACCAGGCTGTGAGGGGAGGCAGGTCGGGGAGCAGCGAGGAGGAGCGGCCGCGTCTGTGGAACACAGGACGGTCACAGCGCGATCTTTGCAGCGTGGGGCAAATGGTCTTAGTGGGAGGGAGTGTCAGCTGGGAAGGCGGGAGCGGGGTGGAGACTGGGGCGTGGCGCCACAAACAACAACAATGTTAACACCAAAATGGCCGGCAGCGCGGAACGGAGCAGGCAGCCACAGTGATACTCAAAGTGCAGGGAAAACTAGACAAAAATGCGGTCAGGGCAACACAGGGACAGCACAGTGCTACAAGCAGCAAATAAGCAGGCGAAGTGGTTAGCGCTATCAGGCTACAGTAATATAACAACAAAACG